>NC_134578.1:35915000-37115000 GCF_050947875.1 Dermacentor variabilis
GTGCGTAGCGATGAGACTGTCAGCTGAAATAAAGCCGGCTGCATACTCAACGCTATTTTTACAGCTCTCCTGATGCCGGAAGACGTTTGCTCGATTTGTACATACTCAGGGTAGACGTCCTTTGTAAGGCAGTTCGAGGACGCCCAACGTTGGAGCGAACTATGGAAAAGCAGTTACTCCCGCAAAAGAAGCTAACAATACCTCTCCTAATACTTGTAGGCAAAGTTGCACAAATATTTTTGTAATTTTTGCAAGGCAGACTCTGTTAAATTCATCACAGTGAAGTGGTGCACTGCACGTTTAAAGCAAAAAAAAAACATGTCACTAAGATCTTTTTTTTTTCTAACAGTTCGCTTCTTGATAGAGTGTCTGTGTGTGTGTTCTCGCGTTCGCAATTTTATTATGCCATATCTGCTTTACCATGTCTAGCCTGCGTTATCGCTCGCTTAAATAATTACCTTGTTTTCGTTCATACATTTTGTGTATAGCACTTGGGAAGCCCCCGCAGGGGCGTCTGCGTCAGCAGGCGTTTGGTGTGTTGCGACACCACGTACCCGAGCACACGAGGGTTGGACCCTCCCGCGTGTAGCCGTGCGCGGCTTAGCCGTGTCTGGGGAAAGGGGGATCCTGGGGGTTGAGCTGATGCTGGGTGTTTGGACCTTTAAGGCCCCCCGGCGGAGGCAACACACCCCTTTGGCCTCTGCTTCACATAGACGGCACTCCCGGACTGACCCACCCGGGGGAAATCGGCAGTTGCCTTTTCCTGTCTCTCTCTCCCTCCAGCCTTCGTCTTTCTCTTACTTTTTCATCTTTCCTGTCTTCTCCTAGCTTCCGTTTACTTCCAATTTTTCCAGGCAGCGAGGGTTAACCTTGTGTGAATAGCCAACCTAGGTTATCTCATATTTGGTTATAGTGATAACGTACAGCTGGCGCTTACAGGACCTGTTTTTTACAGTACCTGTAGCGTCCCCCTGTAGGGCTCCACGGTGGGTGGCTGGCGTTATTGCCGAAAATTAAGTTCTCCTATGGCAAATTCCTTCCCACCCCTCCTTGATCGCCCTCAGAAAAGAGGGCGCACCGAGATGTATCCAAGTTCTTTGGTCGTGAAAGACCCAACTTCCCACGATTTCACGTGATTCACTCCGAAAAGTCAGACACACAAGTACGCACAATCTCCCCATTTCTAGTTTCAAAGTCTTTAACTGAGGCTCTTGGTCAAGGTTACAAGGCAACAAGGATGGCAAGTGGAGATCTCCTCTTGGAGCTCCAGAATCTGAAACAATTTGAAAAGCTACCCAGCCTCGTGTCATTTGGGGACGTTCAAGTGACAGTGACTCCGCACCGCACTATGAACACTACCCGCGGCGTTGTCTCAGACGATGATTTGCTTCAGCTAACAGACGCAGAGCTCTTGGAGGGCTTTAGTGAGCAAAATGTTGTCAATGTGAAAAGAATAAAGATGAGGCGCGACGGTAAAGAGATTGCGACCAAACACATAATACTCACCTTCAATTCAAGTGTCCTACCCGAGTCAATCGAGGCCGGGTACATCAAGCTCGGTGTCAGGCCGTACGTGCCAAATCCACTGCGATGTTTCAAATGCCAGCGCTTCGGCCACAGTTCGCAGAGCTGCCGCGGCCGCCAAACATGTGCAAAATGCAGTGCCCACGAACACACATCTGAAGCTTGTGAGAATGCTCTCCACTGTGTAAACTGTGATGGGGAGCACGCCGCGTACTCGCGTGCGTGCCCATCCTGGAAAAAAGAAAAGGAAATTGTAACAGTTAAAGTAAAGGAAAATATAAGTTTCAAGGAGGCACGCAGGCGGGTATCGTACCTGCCCAAGAAAACCTTTGCCGAAGTGGCGCGTTAGGGGGCAGCGCCACAACGGCCGCCGGCAACTGTCCGACCCACAGGCAGTGAGTCGGCAGTTACGCCATCTGCCCCCGCGGCGGTTGCAGCTAGCGCTGCTCCGTCGACCCAGATTGAGGGACCATCGACCCCGAAGGTTGCCGCCGCCGAGGCTGTCCCAACCTCCCCGGCCCTTTCCAGCGCAGGCAACGGCCAGCGCAGCCAAATCCCTCAGGGAGCCCCATCGACCTCCGGGCTGGTGGGCGCAGGGGTCTTGCCCTCCAAGGCGGGACTCCCTCTAAAAACTTCTCTCTCGCAAGAGCGCTTGTCCGGCGTCTCACACGAGGCAATGGACACTACACCTGACCCCAAGGCGCAACAAACGCCTAAGGAGCGTCGAGAACCACTCGAACGCTTCAAAGAACAAAACACCTATTACAGGGCCTCGAAAGGGCTCTGTAATATAAGGCATCCACTCCGTTTCCGTAAACACAGCTCCAATTTACCTTAAACATGAATACACAAATCATTCAATGGAACATCAGAGGTCTCCTTAGAAACCTTGATGATTTGCAAGAACTCATCCACAAACATAATCCAAAAGTGCTGTGTTTACAGGAAACACACTTAAAAGCTAAACACACAAACTTTCTCCGTACGTATGTTACGTTTCGCAAAGATCGCGATGATGCCGTCGCATCATCGGGTGGTGTTGCGATTCTTACTCATAGAAGTATTGCGTGTCAACTTGTACAGCTACAAACGCCCCTTGAAGCAGTGGCGGTCCGAGTTGTCCTACTAAACAAACTCATCACCATTTGCTTTCTTTACATACCCCCGCATTACCAACTGAACAAACATGAATTTCACTCCTTGATCGATCAATTGCCAGAACCGTATGCTGTTCTTGGCGATTTCAATGCGCACAGCTCCCTGTGGGGCGACTCTCGTATAGATGCGCGAGGTCGGCTTGTTGAACAGTTCCTTTTTTCTTCTGGAGCGTGCCTTCTCAATAAGAAAGAACCCACATATTACTCTCTTGCAAACCGATCCTTTTCGTCAATAGATCTTAGTATAGTGTCTCCGTCTGTACTGCCTGAACTTGAATGGGAAGTTACCGACAACCCTTACGGTAGCGACCACTTCCCTATACTGCTAAGATCATATAAAGAAAACGAATATCCACCATACGCTCCTAGGTGGAAGATTGAGACAGCTGATTGGGAGAAATTTCGATCTCTAACTAGTATCTCATGGGCTGACCTGTCTTCGTTAGGAATTGACGCTGCAGTCGAGTTTTTTACAGCATTCATAATAGATGTCGCATTTAAATGCATATCAGAAGTAAAAGGCTTGGCCTGCAAACGGCGTGTCCCATGGTGGAACGACGATTGTAGGATCGCTCGTAAAAAACAGAACAGGGCGTGGGGGTTGCTACGCGCTTCTCCCACTGCAGAGAATCTAGTCAACTTTAAAAAAGTAAAATCCGAAGGCAGGCGAACCCGCCGACAGGCCAGACGAGAAAGTTGGCAGAAATTTCTATCGAGTATTAACTCGTTCAGAGATGAGGCGAAAGCCTGGAACAGGGTCAATAGGATAAGAGGCCGACAAGCACATGGACTCCCTTTGGTAAACACAGAAGGCGATACCCTACAAGATCAGGCGGACTCGCTTGGGGAGCACTTTGAGAGCGTGTCAAGTGCCACCCATTACTCGCAATCCTTTCTGAAATATAAACAAATAGAAGAATGTAAGCCACTCATGAGAAAATGTCAACAGAATGAACCATACAACTGTCCTTTTAGCATTGCCGAGTTGAGAGCTGCCTTGAGCGCATGCAAAAGCTCTGCACCGGGCTCTGATAGAATCATGTACGAAATGCTCAAAAACACGCACAATGACACGCAAGTAACACTACTTACGCTTTTCAACAGCATCTGGGACGCAGGGTACCTTCCAACGGCATGGAAAGAAGCCATTGTGGTCCCTGTTTTGAAACAAGGGAAAGACCCTTCTTCAGTGGCAAGTTACCGCCCGATAGCCCTCACAAGCTGCATGTGCAAGGTATTTGAAAAAATGATAAATCGGCGTCTCATCCATTTCCTTGAACAAAACAAAATGCTTGATCCCTATCAGTGTGGCTTCCGAGAAGGGCGCTGCACAACCGACCATCTTGTACGTATTGAGGGACATATTCGTGACGCGTTTGTACACAAACAGTTCTTCTTATCGATATTCCTCGATATGGAGGAGGCGTACGATACGACCTGGCGCTACGGAATCTTGAGAGATTTGTCAGAAATGGGCATTCATGGTAATATGCTAAACGTAATAAAAAGCTACTTGTCCAATCGCACCTTCCGGGTAAAAGTTGGCAATGTCCTCTCACGTCCTTTTACGCAAGAAACTGGTGTACCCCAGGGTGGCGTGCTCAGTTGCACACTCTTTATTGTTAAGATGACAACACTTCGTGCTTCCTTACCACCGGCCATTCTGTATTCTGTCTATGTGGACGACATTCAAATAGGTTTTAAGTCCTGTAACCTCGCAGTCTGCGAGAGACAGGTACAGCATGGTTTGAACAAGGTGTCAGGGTGGGCAGAGAAAAATGGATTTAAAATCAATCCTCACAAGAGTTCTTGTGTGTTGTTTACAAGAAAGAGAGGCCTGGTTCCGGACCCTTCCTTAGAACTGTGTGGACAACAGATACCTGTAAACAAAGAGCACAAATTTCTAGGTGTTATACTTGACAATAGACTTACTTTCGTCCCACACATTAAACATCTTAAAGAAAAGTGTCTGAAAACAATGAACTTATTGAAACTTCTATCCAAGACTACATGGGGTAGTGATAGGAAGTGTTTAATGAACCTATACAAGAGCCTAATTCGGTCCCGATTGGATTATGGTGCCGTTGTGTATAACTCTGCCGCCCCGAGCGCGCTAAAGATGCTAGACCCTGTTCACCATCTAGGTATCCGTTTAGCCACAGGCGCTTTCAGAACAAGCCCGATTGAAAGCCTATATGCCGAATCCAATGAATGGTCTCTCTACCTACAGAGGTCATACATCAGCTTTACATATCTCCTTAAAGTGCGCTCTAATCCTGAACACCCATGTTTTGATACCGTTACCGATATGACGTGCGCTACACTTTTCAGCAACCGTCCCTCCATAAGACAGCCTTTTTCGCTGCGTGTGAAGGAGCTTAGCAATGAAATGCATGTCCCACTCCTCGAGCATCGCTTAATGCACCTAACCAATCTCTTACCTCCTTGGGAGTGGCAGGTTATACAATGTGACATATCCTTTATAAAAATTACAAAGCACGCTCCTGAGGCTGAAATCAGAATGCATTTCCTAGAATTGCAGTACAAACACTCCTGCGCAGAGTACTACACAGACGCTTCGAAGTCAAATGCCGGGGTATCCTATGCAGCCGTCGGCCCATCCTTCTCGGAATCCGATGTACTGCATCCGGAAACAAGCATCTTTAGGGCCGAGGCCTACGCATTACTCTCTGCTGTGAAGCATATTAGAAGATCAAAACTTCCAAAAGCAGCGATCTATACAGACTCTCTAAGCGTCGTGAAGGCCCTAATGTCACACTACAAACATAAAAATCCCGTATTCAATGAACTGTATTCGGTATTGTGTAAAGCGTACACATCTAACCAGAACATTATAATATGCTGGGTACCTGGCCACAGAGGTATCGAGGGCAATGTACTGGCTGATCAAATGGCCACATCACTCACATCACTAAACACTTCTTCTGCAGTTGCTGTCCCGGTCACAGATCTGAAGCCTTTCTTGCGTAAGAAACTGCGACAACACTGGCAACGCATGTGGAACGCAGAAATAAACAATAAACTGCACGTTATAAAGCCACAGCTAGGTTTTTGGCCCTTCCCATCAAAATCACGGCGAACAGATGTCCTACTTTGCCGCCTCAGAATAGGGCACACATTTGGTACACACAATTGTCTTCTTACTGGAAACGATCCGCCAACCTGTGGTCGATGTGGTGAGAGGCTGACCGTCCTCCACGTCCTCTTGGAGTGTCGCGAAGCCGAACCTGAAAGAAAGAAGCATTTTCCTCTTGCATATCGTCATTGCATACCTCTTCACCCAGCTATGTTTCTTGGTAAGGAACCGCTTTTTAACACCAAGGCAGTCCTCGACTTCTTAAAGGATGTAGTTCTACACGTTATAAGCCCAATAAATTCGTAGAGCATCCTCGCTCCAGAGGATGCTGCTGCGATAATTGTTCTGAATAGCACATGCCTCCAGGCCCTTGTGTTTTCAAGGGCCATATGGAGGCAGTAGTGCTCTAGCATTTCTTATAATCTGCTATATTTTACCTATCGTATCATTCTTTTTAAATGCATCTAAATGTTCATAGTACAAGTCATACGTCATCGCCATAATTTTATTATACAGATTTTACGCACTTTATTGCGTATATTTTAAGGCCCCTTTACAGCCACGTCACACCAACCTCATAGTAATCATTAGTACATTGCAAACCCATTAGCACAGACATGGCGCTCTTTGGCCATACCTGGCCCTTGCGCCAAAAAACCCCATACATCATCATCATCATCATCACTTGGGAAGCCATAGAAGCACAATATTTTTGCTCCCAGTATGTTTTTGCTTTTTGAAACTTTATTACTCTTTGTTGTACAAAAAAAAATAAGTACGTTCACACAGATTTAGATTTGTTGGTCGGCTCTGTTAACCAGACCAGTGAGATTTCATGCATGGTGTTAGTTCGCTGGGCACAGTACATTGCGCATGTATTTACTGCAAGTTAAATTTCGTGTTGATTACATTCATTATGCCGTGGTCCTGGAGGCGGAATTTGTCTGACTAAATCATGTTCACCACTAAAAGAAAGCAAAGAGACCTGCAGGTCCCAGTAACTGCTACGAGTCTTATGTCCAAGAGCATTTTTTGCCAACCACCTGCCGGTCGTGAACCTTTAATCATGCCTACAAATCTTTGAAGCGTATGTTCTTCTATTAATTAGCACTCGCATCCCTAGAAGATCAGCAGTTTGGTAGAGTTAAGTGTCAGAATTTCTAGAATGCTGGTGGCGAATGGCTTGAAGAATAAGAATTGCGCGTAAGAAATGGTTTCCGATCGCGTTAAACCCTTCAGGACTAAATAGTTGTTGGCTACCACTTGTCAAACTAAATAGTGTTAAGTTCTTATCCATGAATTCGACAGTGTGGCCACCTTTTTCAAACGCATGATTTAGGCGTCAACGCTTCAGTCTGTGGCATTCCGAATGAAAAGAAATGTCACTTACCAAGAAATCACCTCACACTATCGAGAAAAAAATTTACCGACGATTACGTTACTTCCTAATGCGAAATTTGAGCGCAGCAAATAAGCTGTTTCACCTTTTCGATAGATTGAGGCAAAGAAATCGAGCAACACATGTATGCGCTATCACAGAATTTTTTTTTATTTTTCACACGTATTCCTTTAACAAAGACTCCAGTAACAGTTCTTGACAGTCATGAAGGAAGCTTTGTGGTCGGAGAAATAGACTGATATATGTTCGACTTGGTACACCAATGCTTGATTCTCAAAGACGAGATCTATACAAGTGCCTCGCGAGGTTGTCACAGCCGTGGGACGCGTTACGAGCGAGAGGAACGGGATGTTCTCCCGCATAAGTGTTAGGAAATTGCTGTTTGTCTTTATGTCAAGCCGCCACCGATCTGGCTCTCTGATTGCCACCGCACAGGGCGAACGGCAGCGGCAATTTCGGCTCGGGCGGTGCACATATACAGATCCGCCGCCACCGATCTGGCTCTCTGATTGCCACCGCACAGGGGTTGCATTGGAGGAGGAGCGAAGAAAGGAATTATGTTCGAGCCGGCGCTTTGACAACCGGAGACTCGCAGGAAGAGGGGGGAGGGGGGCGGCGTGTACACCCAGCGGCAAACGATGGGGGCAGAAGCGCGCGCAGCAAGCGGACAACACGATAAAGGGAGGAGGGAAGAGATAGCAGCGACTGACTGATGCCGCTGACGCCGATAGTGAGTCAACCCCAGCTGCGGAGTTGGTTTCAGGGACAACGCCGCCGATGCCGACACAAACAATATGATACCCTCGCTTCCGCAGCGCTAAGAACCAGGTCTAGCCGTGGGAAGATGGTCACGTATTCGTCGACGTGCCGGGGCCTACGTGAAATAACCGGCGCGTCGGCAACTGAAGAGCACCCTATCCGCCACACAAGAACAGGGGGGGGGGGACCCTTTCCTCCTCTTTCTGCATGGCGGCGACGGTGTTCTATGCAGTCACGTTATCTTGACTCTCTAGCGGCGTCAGCGGCATCCAGCGGTATCAGTCGGTCGCTGATAGCGCTGGGGGGATGAAAGGGGGGCGGAGCTGGTTACGAGGCCGACGACAACGCCGACGACGACGCGAAACCCAGGAACGGACGCCAAAGAGCTGCGCTCTAAAATGCAGAAACAAATACGCGCTCCCGCATGCCAGACTCGAACGCGCGCAGGCGGCCGCGTTTCGGATGCTACAAACGGACTCGTATCCATCATGAGGCCTACTAAGTCAGTACAACTCAGACATCCCGGCAAATTGCCCAGACTTCCCAGAATTTTATCGCTCACTCTCGCACATGCTATGGCAATGTACCGCGTTACCAAAGGGCCCTCTCGCCAGTCAGCCCGGATGGCAAGAAGCCCTCAAAAGCCCGGACCTCCAACTCCAACTCAAGGCCTTCCAGAGGGCCCATGAATGGACGGAGCGTCACCACGTTCCCGTCCCGTCTTGGGCGTCTCCTAGGGTTTCTGCCCGAGTAGCAGCCCGCGTGGGATCTCCAACGGCTTAAAACTCCTAAGGACCTCAATAAAGTTCTTGATTGACTGACTTAACAGCCCCTTAAAGTTACGTCGGCGTCCACCGCGCTGCAAGCAGCCAGCAGCACGAGAGAAAATCGCCTAAGCGGCGTCCTTTCTTCGCGGCTTGTGACAGAATACTAGGTATACGCGCGTTGCATTTGGCCCTTCAATTCTGGTAAAAACTACATGCTGGATGTTGTTGGTTTATTGTGAAGCGACGTAAACGAAGTTCAGGCTCGTGCATTGCTTCCTTTATTGACTCTTCGCGTAAATCCAGAATGCGTCTCACGTATAGTGACATCGGCCCAAGTTATTTCGGTGAACTCGATAGAGGTGGATCTGCTGTAAAAAAAAGCAGTCACGTATATTATGGCTTAAGTTTTTAAGTTCCTTTAAAGCCATGCATACGAAATGAACGTACAAATTTTCTGCACTGCTTAAATTTTCCGCATGCCCTGTTCTGTCACGCATCAGATAGCCAAAGCTGGCCAAGATAGCCAAAATAGCCAAGATAGCCAAAGATAGCCCATACACGAATGATAATGAACAATGAACGACAATGAACAATGAACACAATGAACGACAATGAACGAATGACAATGAACGAATTGATAGCCATTTTTTAAGGCACTTCGGCTAGTTTATCTCGGAGCCCTTTTTGAAAACATTCGTCAGCATGACCCTTCGGAAGTTGACCGTAGTCGTTCCAGTGTCACTATACACGATGAATTCCACCATAACGCTTCAAACGGCTGAAACAAGCGGGCGCATTGATTATTCCGTAACGCACGGCGGCCGCTAGCAGAAGTAACAAAATGCCGCAGTTTCGCTAGAAAAGCGAAGCATGGATCGTGTTAGCAAATTAGTAGACAGCTAGCTGTACGAAGTCGGGATAGTAGTTTCATCGACCGTATAAACTTGTAGACATAGGCACACTAAATAAATTAACGAGCATGGTGTCACGCGCGCACGAGCAAACATGAACACCTCTCACTCGATAACAACGGAAACTCGCTGTACAAACACTGCACTGAACAATGCTTCAGTGCAAGTGGCACAACTCGATAAGACAACGGCCGCCGAATAACGGAAGTACAAAACTGAATTTTTATGCTTCCTTGGCAGGACAAAAGTCCTTAATTAGTCAGGTCAGGCAGGCGGCATAGGCCGGCTCCCATCCTTACTTTCTTCAGAATTCTTTCCAACTTTCTATCAACTTTATTAACATCCTATGTACTTTACGTCCTATTACCGCATGTTACAAGGAAGTTGGTAGGCTCCGTTATTACTTTAGTTTGAAGAAAGTTTGTTACCAAACAGTTTTAGAAAAGTTGGTGGGCTCTGTTTTTACCTTCGTTTGAAGAACTTTTGTTAAAAGAAAGTTTTAGAAAAGTTGCTAGGCTGTTCTTATTTACGTTTGAAGAAAGTTGGTTGGCGGTGTTTCTTTGTTTAGAGAAAATTATAACAGTTATATTTAATTGATTCATTTGCTCATTTAACGCTGCGATAAAGAAGCATAACATGGAAAGTTGGTATAACATGACAGTTGGTATTCATTAGTATGAATACCACAGTGTCATAGTGATAATTCATTCTTGCATTTTAAAAGAAAGCAAGCAGACAGACTTTTTGGTTCTTATGCACATGTAATCAGCAGAAGCAAAGCTAAAATATATTTGCCCTACCCAGTGAATTTGTCTATTCATAATGTGTCTTGAACTCTAAAAAAGAATGACTGTTATACATTGGCAATCGAACTATTTGCTTCTGCGTGTGAAGCAGGGATGCTGCCACTGCTCCATCTAAAACAGTTGCACTACTGTATTTTTTGACATATTGTAAGGCTGGTTATTTTTCTTCCTGACGCTTTTTTTTTGCCTCGGCTTGTTCAGAAACCTTTGTTATACTACTCTATGTAAATTTTACACAAAACTTGGTTGTCTCACAAATGCAGTACCTGCGGTCGCTAGTTAAAGTGCTTTTTCCTTTCATGACTGCAGGTAATCGCTGTGTTAGTCGTCGAAGACGATTACGACAGAACAAATCCCATAAATGCTTGCTTGGGTGCACAACTGAATAATTTATTACTGTCTGACTGAGCAATGAAAGTAGCGAAAGTGAAGCTAGCACGGCCCTATCTGTTTGTTTACGCTTGCGTGCCAACAATACGCTTGTTGCACTTGGCCGAAGCTCGAGCTCCTGTAGCGCGCCAGCCATCGCCACGTTTTGTCAGCATTTTTCCTGACGCTAAGAGGAAACATGGTCTTGCGAATTCAAGATGAGGGCACATATTCTCGAAAACACGACACTTGGCGCCATAGGAAGCCTGTATGTGGGCGATGATCATGAATTTGTGCTCGGTAGCTGTCAAAGAAGCCCGTAGGCCACCCGCCATTGCAAGCAGACGGAGATGCACCGGTAGTGCGTTGATTGGCTCGTGTTCGCCAACTAAAGTTCGCTCATGGTTCAGCTTAAATCGCTGTATGCGTTTTATAAATGAGGAAGCCGACCCAGGGACTGTAAGCCTAACAAATTGGGCCTAAATACCGGCCCTTCTCCCAGCTATGACTTCCTTTGAGTACGAAATCGAATCTCGAAGGCCGTGTTAATCCAAAGTACTTGGGCCGGAAGCGGATGCGAATCTTGGAGGCGAAATCCGCTTTATTAACCGCAGTGTGGCGCTGCTGAAGTTTCTGTGTCGTTCGACATTTAGTGTTAGAAAATCAAATGTTATGGTATTCAATTAAAACAGTGAGCAGACAGTGAAAATACAGGGTCAGGAAATACCTCAGGTAAAAGAATATAAATACTTTGGTATATTGAAAAACGAAGGCAATAGATATATGGAAACACAGCAAATAACAGTAAAGGGAAAGAGAAATTCAGCCATAATGGAAGCACAGAGCGCTATGGGGATATATAGGTGCGAGGTGGTACGGGGTATGTGGAAATGTGTAATAGTTCCAGGACTTACTTTTGGAAATGCGGGTGTTTCAGGGGCTCAAGCTTGACTCGATGGAAACCAAAGGTCAGTGGGACGCCTCGCACTCGACGTTCACGGGAAGACTACAAATCAAGCTGTGCAGGGTGATATGGGTTGGACTAGTTCTGAATTGAGAAAATCTCACAGTAAAATTCATTCTGAAGAACGACTTAGAAATATGGAAGAAAGTAAATGAGCTGGGAGAGTGTTGAGGTATCTGTACAGGAAAAACTTTGATTCACAGTCGAGGAAAAGAAATAGGAAGCATACCAGCAAGTATGCGGCCTGTAGAGTGGGAAACACAGCAACAAAGAACGTCAAGCGGAAAGTCAGAGAGGCTGAAATATTCTCATGGGTGGCAGAAATGGAAAAGAAACCTGCCATGAATAACTAAAGAGGAAAAAATGAAATCAGGAAAGAAGCAATTGATGACAACACAAAGGGAAGCCCATTACTTTTCGAAGCGAGATGAGGAAGCCTTAGAACACGCTCCTACACAGCGAGATATAAGAAGGAAGAAGAAGCACGTGATTGCTGCAGTAAAGCTAGGGAAACGATGGAGCATGTTTATTAGAATGCGAAGACACCTGCCCAGCGGTTGATTTATGCACCACTGGCCTTCTAGAAGCCCTTGGGTTCAGCGAGAGCAGGGGAAAACTAAACATGTCCGCAGTAGAGATGAGTAAGAGGCGATTGGAAGATTGGTGGCAGAAAAGTAGGGAAACGACAAAAAACAGAGACGTACAAAAGCAAAGTTCCAAAGAGGGGGTCAGGAAATTTGGTTGTGCGAGTTCATCGTGTGTTTTTTTTTCTTTAACCTAGGTAGGCCATTAAGCAGCATAATAGCAAGAGCTTGGTATCGCAACCCACCGCTTCGTTCCAAAGAGGACACTCATAACATCCATCCATTTGGACCACCGACGGCGCTGGCTGGGCATGAGTACTCGTTGCATTGAGGCGGTAGATTAATGATATATTAGAAGTGCCTAGACGAAATGGGCTTTTTATCTGGTTATTAACCCTCGCAGAACCTTTGGAGTCGTGTAACGCTAATAGCTCGCTGTGTGCTTTGTGCGATGCGCCAGTGTAAAAACTGTCCTACGAAAGCGCCCGTTCGAGTTACCTTTACCCTGCCTGGCTGCCTTTGTTCGGCCGAGCTGCCTGTCCGAACTCTCTTGTGAAAAGCCTGGTACATGGGTTTTGAATCGTAGTGTATGGAAGAATTTTCTGAAGGTTGTGCTTTTGTGGAGCTGGAGTTCATCGGAAGCGCTACGGCGGTGTTTGCATCAGAAAAGCGTCAGCGCCGCGGTGCTGTAAAACGAAGGAGCGTTTGCCGACTACGTCTTGAAAGGTACGCAAGTTCGGCGCTTGCGCGCACTCTTGTAATTTATGGTTCATGTGACGAGCTTTGTGTAACTAGAGGAGTGCACTTTCTGAGCGTAGGTTGTCCGTGTTGCGCACGTTTAGCAGGTAATTTCACGAAAGCTTCCTCTGATGTTACCACACACTTGCATTCGCTGTGAAGTATGCTACCCGCCCTGATTGCTATGGCTGAATGGGGCACAAATCTACGATAACACTGCAAGTTACTGTTTCTTCGGTAGTTTCCTGGCAACAAATTCTTCGTTGTATAGGTAATCCCATAAGTACAGTGCATGTCGATAGAATAGCAGCTTGGGCTTGTTTGGTTTTCTATCCTAGTGTCAACAGCGCGAAACGTAGAAAGGACACGAGACGAGAACGCGACACCATGAACGCCAACTTTGAACAACGTTTATTTGAAAGAAACGTGGCTTTTTTATTCTTTTGCACGTGAAATCATTTTCTTGAGGGCGCAGAAGTCTGTGTTTCACATGATGTGCAATAACGTGTCTGCGACACGTTTGGGCAAAAGTAAAAAAATACCGTGTTTCTTTAAATAGGCCTTCTGGAAAGTCAGCGCTCGTCGTGCCGCCTTCTCGACTCTTGTACCTTGTACGTTTTGTGCTGTTTACACCAGGACTGTGCACGTGCAATATATACGTGGATGTCTCATATGCTTCGCCCGTTAGCACACGATTGCTATGTTTGACGCCTGAGCAGACATCAGCTTGTATGAAGATTTTTTTAATATACATGTCGGATTCAAGGCGTGCGTCGCGAAAACCTGTCTGTGTTGTTTATGTCCTTGGGCGCCTGCTCGTATTCGTCGCCTGTATTGCAGAGCAGATATAGGCCGATATTACAATAACGAGATTTCTTTTTAATCGAGACAGTTCAGTCAAACGCTGGCCTTTACATATATATATATATATATATATATATATATATGTGTGTGTGTGTGTGTGTGTGTGTGTGTGTGTGTGTGTGTGTGTGTGTGTGTGTGTGTGTGTGTGTGTGTGTGTGTGTGTGTGTGTGTGTGTGTGTGTGTGTGTGTGTGTGTGTGTGTGTGTGTGTGTGTGTGTGTGTGTGTGTGTGTGTGTGTGTGTGTGTGTGTGTGTGTGTGTGTGTGTGTGTGTGTGTGTGTGTGTGTGTGTGTGTGTGTGTGTGTGTGTGTGTGTGTGTGTGTGTGTGTGTGTGTGTGTGTGTGTGTGTGTGTGTGTGTGTGTGTGTGTGTGTGTGTGTGTGTGTGTGTGTGTGTGTGTGTGTGTGTGTGTGTGTGTGTGTGTGTGTGTGTGTGTGTGTGTGTGTGTGTGTGTGTGTGTGTGTGTGTGTGTGTGTGTGTGTGTGTGTGTGTGTGTGTGTGTGTGTGTGTGTGTGTGTGTGTGTGTGTGTGTGTGATTTTAGGAACAGGATGTCAGCGCTTGCAAGCATAGGTCAGTGCGTAATAAGTTAAGGAGAGATTTTCTACGCATACTTCCTACTCGATTCTATGCCAGTCATCGCGCGCCGTTAACGACCGGCTGTTCCAGTACGTAAAACATGGGCCGGGGCGTCGTTCAGGCCAGTAAAGAAGCACTAAAGTCATAGGGAGTTAACTTCCGACACTATTGCCTGTGTGCCTATATTCTTCTCTCCAATCGGTCACGCTTATGTATTCCATGCCATACTTCATCCCCTAAAACCATTTGCATAAAACAGTATATTTTCTCGCTTTATTAGGTAGCTATTGAATTCCTAGTCACAGTATGAGAGTTCAATTGCTCAAGCTTATAATAAATCATTAAGCTTTTACTCTTAGAAGCTCACTCTGAGTCACAAGTGCAGGTTCGCTTCAGGCTGTAAGCGGGTCTCCTTTATGCATTCCAGAAATTTGCGTTGGCAACGTGCTATAGGAAACTGCTGAATCATATAACAATCAGCTGAGTGCAGTAGTTGCAGGCATGCCACGACAGCACAGCTGAATGCTGAGCAGTGTTACACTGCCATATTTTTTCTCCATTTCTTTGGCTTTTTTTTTCAATTAGCATGGGATAAAGCTTGTTCTTTGCAGTTACTTATCTGTAATGCGAAGAATTCATTTTGCTTTCCCTCGGATTTACCAAGATGTCACAAGGAGGCTTGCTTCAAGCTCAAGCAGCCCTGCACTTAATTTTTGAAATATCTACTTTTTAATATAGTGTAATTATTTGTTCCACTCTTAGCGAATTGAGGTTTCGTACTGTGAATAATGCGCTCTAGAGCCCCTAGAAAAATGAGTTCTGTAACCTTTATACATGGTTTAGGCAAGAAGTGCCCCAATGCTTTCGCATAAATATTCTATCATCGAGAGTTTGATGGAAGCTTGTCTGGTCGGGATGCAACATGACAAAGAAAGACATAGGAGAACAAAATAAACCTTCAAAAGCTGGACATTTTGGCTTCCATACGAAAGCTTTAGTCACAATGGGGCGAAAGAAAGTAGAAGTGCCTATTTAAGTAGGTTTTAGCATGTGTGTATCTCTAGGGACTCCACAGGTACAGGCGTGGCTTGCAGGTTCTTTCCTGGCCAATTATACTAGAGTTCATCCAGTCACTGTTGTAATTAATCATTGCTGCATGCTCTGCCAAAGAATTTCACGACACGAGTTTCCATTTGCTTAAAGCAAAGTGCTTTTCAGCTGCCTTTCTGCCATAGTTCAAGCTAGCGGAGCAAAATACAAATTCACATGCACATTGTACCTCTGAGTATAAGGCATGTAATTGCGGAACATCGCTGTAAAAGTACACATAGATTTCTTTCATGACACATTCTGTGCATTTTATTTTTTTCGTCTACAAGCACGAAGGTATACAATTTGGCAATTACTGTTCTTGAAATTTGTTTACAACTCTATTAAATATAGAGCATTTCTTCTAATTACTTGTTCAGAAGTAATCTGTCAAATATAATTTAGAATACTATTTGTAAGACACTATGATTATCAGTGTTCTATAACTAAGCAGTTCAGGCAGTTGCGTTTATTGCTAATGAGTTTATTGTTGCTAAATAGAAGAAAATCGTAGTAACAGGGACTGTTTAATGTTTGTGAAATTGTATCTGCATAAGTGATGCCATCGCCTTTATTGACAGTCAGGCATGTCTGGCTGAAGCCGTTCAAAGAAGTTTGAAAATCCTTGCTACAACTGACTTATGACTACTTTACACAACTGTATGATTCCTACATGTAGCAGGTGCATATTCGGTGCAGCAGTACCGCTTCATTCGATTTTTGGGTGGTGCTTCAATACCCACAAGGACATTTTCGAAAAAGAGGCCTTGGGCCCCGCATGCGTGAATGCCACAATATACATGTGTGGCAAGGCAGTCAGTATCTTTGCTTTCATTGTAGGTCATTTAAAGTTTTTGTGCGTAACTGCTACATGGGGTGCTATAAAGTAAAGCTATTCCAAACTTTTCTATTCCAATTCTGCTATCAGCCCTCCACGATTGGTCAAAAACTTTTTTCGACCACCCCCACTTCACCTGTCTATCACGCGACGTCACGAACACCACGATACCTCCCCATCTGATATGATGTGTACACACTAATTATGAATGATTTGACAAAAAAATAAAAACAGTTATTTCTGATTCGACCCCTTTTCGCCATTAGCCCTCTGCTATTGCTAAAATGTTTTCGGGCTGCACCCACTTCACCTGCCTGTCACGCGAAGTCACAAAACCGCAAGAACTCACCACGTCAAAGTGACGTGTACGCGATAAAGATGCATTGATATGCCGACCAAAACGGAATTTTCTTCGGAATAGCCGCAGGCTGCCCCGTTCCGAAAGGAATAGAAGATAGCTGCCGCCGATCACTCAGTCGCTGGCTACTCGCACCTGCCGGAGAGCATGGGTGTATTTGCGTATAATAAAAGTTCTTGCGTGGCCGCGTAACGTTTTGGAGCACTTTCGGCACGTTTACCCCCTCATTCTGCCAACTCTCCTTTGCTGAGGGTCCGTTTTAGTGTCATTCTTGAGCTTCCGTCGCATGCCACCGCAATTTTCGACCAGCCACCGCAAGCTAAGTAAGGGAAAGCTGACCAATCGTAGACGCCGGCACCACCCTCTTCATCCGGTTCCACTCTCCACTTGAGCCCTCTCCACTTGAGCGTTCTCCTCGCCTCTTGTCAGCCAATTAGATACGACAAGCCGCTCAGTGTGGGCAATGTTATTCGTTTTTCAAGCAAACAAAAGTGACCTCCCATGAACCAGGAGAGCGTTTGATTGGTATGTTCAGACAACCCGGCGGGTAACCGCCCGGTGCATGCGTTGGTGATTGCGCAAAGTTTACGTCAGCAGATTGTAATAGAAACATATTGGAATAGTTTTACGTTATAGGGCCCCTGCTCTCCCGTCCTCATACACTGACTCAATGCATCAGGCTATTCTATTTCTTGCATTTTTCCACCCTTTGGATCAAAGCAAGGAATCTTAGTTTCACTACGGGGATATGAAGAATGCAATATCGTCGCTGCTTGCTTGTGGCTTCGAAGGACATATATGAAAGCGTTGCAAAATAAATATCAGGGTTTGAAAAGATTGTTGTGTTTTTCTTACAGATGCATTTATATACCACTCATGTTCAAGGTTACATCAGAACAGTACCAGAAAACTTCCAAACATTCTGGAGAAAGCAAAAAATATCACCATGGTGTTTCTGAAATGTACAAGAAACTCAATAGGATTTCAACGCAGTGATTTTTCGCTACTTTTTGGTACGTCAGGTATCACAAACTTTGTTAATGTTGCAGGTACTTTGCGGCCGTTCATAAAGTTATTATTGGTTGATTCACAAGCTAGCGAAAGATGTCGCCATTGCGTCATCATGTGACGTTTAGATGGCCGCGGCTTCGAAGAAAGCCGAAGGAGGGCGCGGCCGATTTTTACAGCGACAATACAGGTTCCCCCACTGCATGAATGTGAGTAAAATTTAGCTTGGGCGTTCACGGAGGCATTGTCCATCTAGTATAATTTATTTTGTCTGCTCAAAAAAGTGTTGCAGGGCCCTTTTAAAGCAGCTTCTGTACAATGACTAAGCAGCAGTGAACGCTGTGTTCCATGGTCGATGCTTAAAGCGAAGAGAAAGCTTATCTTGTCCCGAGACAGCACTTCTTATCAGACTCTTCCGCACTAACTTGCTTACTAACCAGATTACGCCGAACCGATCCAGTGGCTTTTTGCGGAACCATTGTTCCTAGCGCACCAGTAACTAACAAGTCATCGTGCGTCTGTGGAACTTTGATTTGCTTGATTGCTTTTTTGCTTGTTTTATTTTTATTTTTTACCTTGGAAGGCCGGAGGGCTGACGTGCATTCGTGCGCAAAAGGGTGGAGGTGCATTTGAAGCACATGCAAACTTATGATAAGGTTTCGTTTAGGCTTGTGGAACGAAAAAAAATTTGTCAGCGTCGTTCAATTGGTGCGTGTACGATATCTACCGAGAGGAACTAAATACATCGAAATAGAGGCCTTGAGCATTGCTGTGGTATGGCCCATAGAATATTCAGCCGGCATGAAAGGTTCCCGACATATAAAATGAAGTGTTTATCACATCACTGCGTCAGAGCAGTAGCAGGCTAGAGGACACTAGCTATGGCCGACTTCTCTGCGTCCCATTAAATATAATGTCTCTTTCACATCCATAGAAGACAGAGGACGTACGAACATGCCCGCGCTTCTCTTCTGCATTACCAAGAACGTGCTTAAGTTTATAAGGAATGTTCAATGGTTACCTTTTAACAACGAATTTAATGACGAATTCGTGAGCCCGTATTGTAAATATTACCTTGTGTTAAAAAATTTGCACCTCAAACAAGTTTGGCGAACAAGATACTCAGCATCCGCAGCAACAGACATTGCTCATCCACTTATATTTCCGAGCTTAATTTATATGTTTCCACTCCGGGAAAAAAGTTCAATGCGCATTACTGCAACTTAGAAAGGCAATAAGTTTCGCGGGACATTCTGAGTTCTCGCAACAGATAAACTAAATGCACCAATTTATTGGTGCTTTTAGTTTAGGACTGCCTGACCTCAATAGTGAAGTTCCATATGCTCCATGAAATTAATAATAAGATACGTATATCAGTAAATCTTTCTTACAGAATAATCATACCAATGGTTTATCGCGCAAATATGCAGTCAAACAGCGCTATGGTGCTTGCCCACCAAAAATAATTATTTCACGTCAAATTCAACTCTATTCCTTTAAAGCTGCCGTTGGCAGCAAGACTCGTGCATGAACAAAACAAACCTTTTAAAATTTACATAGTATAACTCAGTTTATTGGCCAAATCAGCAGAGCCCCAATATTCCGTTCCTCTTACTTTTCTTACTTGCATTATAGTTGCCTGGATCACAATCTGAATTCAACAAATATTTTTTTCTAGCCCTTCTGCTGAACAATGTGCTCTGAGTCTCAAACAAAGGCGTCCATCTTTGGTAGAAGCATATTACAAGATTGAACCTTTAATTAGTTCAGTATTACGAAACTTGAACATTTCAATCATCTGTGCTTCATTTCGACTTCAACGGCTCAAATAAAGACCGTACAAAGAAGTATTCTTTTTATCCTGAATAAAAATGAACAACAAGCAGACCTTTCTGCGGAATTGCTTCGCTACCTGTTTCATCTACTGGTATTAGAATACGAAATCCCTCCGTTTGCAGATTATCAAATTCTTTTCGCGCTTGTGTAGGCTAATAAAAAAGAGAAAATTGTGCAATCTCGCTGATTGAGGATCGTTCAAATAAGTAGTGTTTCACAGGTTAACTTGCTACCAGCATGGCTCAGGGTTATCATGAGAGTTACCAAATAGACCAACATGTCTGTGTAAAAGAGAGACAGAAAAGTAATGCGAGATACCTAGGGAAGTTGACCAGGCTTAGCTCGGTTGGCTACCCTTCACTGGTGAAGGAGTGAAAAGGGACTGAACAACAGTCGTAGTTTCGACTGAAAGGTAAGCACCTATTGCGATAGCACATTAGTGGACAGCTACATGAAGTAAAGATAGCAGTTTAATCACCCGTGTAAAATCGTAAACATTCGCTTACTAATCAAATTGACAAGCACGGTGTCATGTGCGCACAGATAAACATGAACATGTCTCTCTCGATGACCGCGGAAACTCGAAACACTGAAATGAAGCAGAGAGCGAATTGACCTTCGCGCACCTCTCACTTCCTAGCAAACGAAACGTCAAAAGCACAGCGCATACAAAGCTACTGACACTACGTGCACACTGTAAACATCGCAGGTCGCTAAGAAGGTGAAGCCCGCGCGGGCGAGCACTTTGGCTTTCCTGACGTACTCACCTGACGCCCGTGGCCCGTACGAGACAAAAGAGGGCGCGCTACCGCGCCGCCTACCTCGCTCGCGCACGTCAGATTATGCCGCACTCGCTGGCTCACCCTCGCACGCTTTGACTCGCCCGTACAGCATACGGCGCGCGGCGCCAATTTCGTCGCCTTTGAACTTTATACGGAACCTCACGGCGACGCCGACGGCAGCAATGCGCCTGGAGTGCCCAGGCTATCGCAATAAAATGAGGAGGACAGAATTCCATGCTTCGCACAAGCACACCCACGGTGACGCGTTCAGCCTTCAGTTTATTGCAAGTGATCGCGCAGACAAATGCATCTCAAGAAAGGCGGTAACGCTGTCATGTAGAAGGCCTGTCATCCGAAAGCGCTCAAGCTATACGAAGGGAAAGCCTCTCATCTTATTACGTTGAGTGGTCGCACGCGAGATATCTTTGTTTTATCCTACTACACATGAATTGCAATGGGCACTGTCAGTTGTTGCAATTCCGAATGAGCTTCGATAAGCCCCACACTATTGTACAAGAAGTGGCCGTGTGTGGGACGTGTAAACTCAACTTGAATCAACTAAGTGGACAGAATGATTAAGGTGTTTGATAATGTCCGGAACGTAGGAAAAAAGTACTTTTAATATCAACCACGCGCTCTTCATTCTACGCATGGCTGACGCGATCCTTTCTTACAAGCTCTCACTTTCGACTGCCTCGGGAGGCTTGCGCGGGTCAGATTCGTGATGTTGATCCATGTGTGTTAGAAAATGACCGTTGACTAGTTTTTCAAGTTGAGCTCGGGCGGGTTAGCTGCGATCACTGTGACCTGCTGCTTTCATGCTCCACCACCACGCAGATACACGTTGTGACACTTGCTTTCAATGGTGCCCAGCCTTTCCAATGACACATATTTTCACGCGGGAAAAAAAAGAAAATTAGTCAGCCTATTTTATTTGCACGCCCATCAGTTTGTCCGCCACCAACATTACTGAGGCTCGAACGCGGGCTGCATCTTTATCCCCACCAGGGTAGCAACCATGCCTCCTAAAACTGCAAAAAGGCTGTGTACTACGCACACCAATTCCATTCTGCTCACGCTTTACGCTGTTGCCATGGATTGATTCAGTCTAACGAAACAGGAAATAAGTCATTCCGAAAATTTAACACACAGTTTTATCATCTAATGAGCAGCGTTTTACTTTATGAATGGTGATAAAAACTGCTGCTTTGATTACTGTAAAAAGAGATGTTTCCAACAGCTGAGCAGAGAACGGTCCAGTCTGTGGTTTGTTGGTGGTCGTCTGAGTTCTCAGTGCTGTCCCGGATCCTCCAAACGCAGCCTGAACCTTTTTCCCGCATCAAATAACCTACGCTAGTGCTTCTAAGCTAGAAAAGACAAGTTTAGAAGTGTGCCCTGGGAATATGATGTCTGTTTAGATGGAAATTACCTCTGCTTAAACTATTGTAACAAACATAGGTATACCCCACAAGCTTGCGGGCAGGTAGAAACCCCTATATGTTTACAATAAATTACTAATAAATTCTAGGACGTGAGAATATATTAATCAACATAATCAAATGAAGTTTGTATGCCTATTATGTGACAACCAGCAAGCTTGTGGCTGTGTCCCACAAGCTCGCCGGCACCTCAAAAGCCACTGTTTCTAATAAAAGACTAACAAATTCTAGAACATCAGAACAGAGTGACCAACAGAAATTGCAATTTTATGATCATAATGTGACAACCTTGTATAGTGATTTTAAAAATAAGCATAGCCGTGTAATAGAAAAAAGCGACGAAACATCTTTATAGAGAAATGCCACCATAGCCACATAGATTTGATTACATCTCTTGTTGAAATTTTGTCGGGCAACATCGCTTTTCTGAAGTCACAGAAGCTCTGTTCAGTAATTGGGTAGAGTAAATTTGCTTGAGAGTTACAAAGAAAAAAATAACGATAGATGTCGCACAGCTTTCACCTAACGCATGTTATTGCAATTGCCGCTTCTGACTGTTCTCTGCAACAGTAGCTGTGCGCCTTTGCCAAGTTGCTTCTACAAAGAGCAGCTTTTACCTCCAGCTTCATTCATCAGTGTGGTGATGAAAAAATAAACATTAATATTATTATTATTATTATTATTATTATTATTATTATTATTATTATTATTATTATTATTATTATTATTATTATTACTACTACTACTACTACTTACTGAGGTGCTGTAACAAAGTCCACAGTTTTCACATCCTTCGGAATCTTGAATATTAGGACACCAGCCACGTTGCCGGTTTACTAATATAATTTGTTTGAAGACATATATTCACGTGAGAGAAGAGGAAAAGCGAGAAGTGGGCTGGCAACTTGGTGGCAATCGCCACCGAGAGAGGCACTGCGCCTGCCTACACAGATAGTAAGAGACAGAAACACAGACTTTCGACATCGGGAGGGAGGATGGAAACAGGGAACAACAAAACAAGATAACAAATAACAAAGAATGAAAAGGTACACACACCCATACGCAGTGCAGATCCACTGCAGTAACGCCGACCACTAAAGGCTACGATGCTAAACGTGTCCTAAAAATAGGAATATAAATGTTGCAGCTCTGGCCATTTGGAAAATAAAGGAAATAAGCTATAAGCGAGAGCCTAACTTATTGCCTCCCATAAAAGTAACGAGAGTGCAATGAGCCTTGCCCTGTCGAGGCCAACAACCACGCGGGTACAAACATTCGTCGTATGTCGTTACACTGAACGAGATGATAATATTTCACCAGCGACGTGGGCTGTGCGATAGAAGTGGAACACTCGTATGGCCTCCCGAGAGCAATACCAAATGCAAGATATACACGATGGCCTGTGCACACGTCCTTGCAGGAGTTAACGTTCACGCACGTTCATACTACCAACCCTTAGCTTGGTTAGTCGTGCTCTAGCACCACCAGCACCACAACTCATAAGGCGCAAAGAAAAAAAATATCGCGTCTAAAAGCGAAAGCAATTCGCACCGAATACAAAGGCAACGCGTGCCACCGCGAAGTGGTGCAAACATGGCGGCGCCATCTTCGCCGCACTAAGAGGTGACGTCACGAAAATGGGCGGGGCTTGCTGAGGGGCGCTGCAAGGCAAAAATAAGGAAGGCCAAGCCCACCCGAAGGATGTATACGACGTTGCTCTTCTACCGTGAGGGCGCGTGCTAGACACAAAGACTTCTTGCGTGGTCATCCTTTCACTCTGTTTTCGATGTGAAGGCGACCAAGCACACAAGTAACGGGAGTCTTTATGTGTCTGTCTGAGCTAAATGTCCAGCTGCAAGAAGCACATTCACGAGACTGACGACGACTGTGCATCGTTAGAAGGATGTTTCGCTCCTCTCGTAGCCGGGGAGTTTTTCACGACGACTGTACGTACGATTCCTGCTGTTCAACGGTTCGCACGCAGTTTGTGAATCGTATGAAGCGAATAGGTGCGCGCTACATTTCAGTGTCCGTTGTATGAAGCAGCATCTGCCACGCTTGACAGCTGAAAGCACATCGTGTTTAATCCGCCGTAAGTTTTCAAAATGGTTCGAGACGACATCCTGTTTCTTTTTTTCCTTCTTTCAACGCCCTTTCTTTTCGCGAAATATACAAAATAAAGGAACTTTTTCCGATTTATACTTTTTATACTGTTTTTCCTATAATGCTGTGGCCATTCAAAAAGTTATTACTGATGGATTCACACAGCGAGTCAAACATGTCGCCATTGCGTCATCATGTGACGTTTAGATGGCGGTGGATTTGAAGAAAGCGGAAGGAAAGTCTAGCCGCTTTTTTCAGCGACATTAACACGTTCCCCTTCTGCATGAATGTGAGTAATGTTCTGCTGTGGCGTTCGCGGAGGCGTTGTCGTCCGTCTAGCATAAATTATTTACCGTGCTCAAAAAAGAGGTGCAGGGCCATTTTAAAGCAGCTGCTGTACAATGACTAAGCAGCAGTAAACGCTGTCGCCCATGGTCGATGCTTAAAGCGAACAGAAACCTTGTCTTGTCCCGAGACAGCGCTTCTTATCACACTCTAAGCAGCCGAGCATTCTTCCGCACTAACTTGCTTACTAACCAGATTACGCCAAACCGATCCAGTGGCTTTCTGTGGAACCGTGTTTCCTAGCGCACCAGTAACTAACAAGTCATCGTGCGTCTGTGGAACTTTTTTTCCTTGTCTGCAATTTGTTTGTTTTATTTTGTTCTTACTTTGGAAAGCAGGAGTACTAACGTGCATTCTTCCTGAGAGTGTCGCTGGTGCAGTTAAAGCAAATGCAAACTTATGATAAGGTCCGGTGTTTGTGCTATATGTACAAATACAAACTAAATACTTCCTGCTAAGCACGAGGTTACCGGATCCAATCCCGGCCACGGCGGCCGCATTTCGGTTGGGGCGAAATGCAAAAACACCCGTGTACTCAAATTTACGTACACGTTAAGGAACCCCAGGTGGTTCTAATTTCCGGTGTCCCTAACTACGGTGTCCCTCATAATAGCATCGTAGTTTCGGCAAGTAAAACTCCATAATTAACTTTTTCCCGGTATGAGATCAATGCCTTGCTCCATAACTCCATCAAAACATCGATGGCGCGAGAATGGGACAACCCCGAGCAAGAGCGCCTCCATATACTTTACGCTAGTTTACGAGTCCGCCTTCCACTTCAGTTGCGGAAAGGTCAGGACACATTCGTCCATCGATTACAACATGCTGTGGAGTACACTCACCGATACCTTCACAAGATTGGACAAAGACGGGACCCTGACCGTAGCGTCTGTCACACTCCCGAGACAATAGCTCACGTACTTTGCGTGCGCCCTCAATATGCGGCTGAACGAAGAACACTCAAGTCTAGTGTTGACTGCTTGGACTCCCGCCCCTTTTCGGCAGAAAAGCTTTTGAGCGCGTGGAGAAGAGTTGACTGTGCCCAACGTGCGATAAAGTCACTTTTGAACTTTCCACGCGAGACTGGTTTAGACGATCGTCTCCAGAACCTGTGAGACGTGCAGACAGTGCGAAATGTGTTTGCGCGATAGCTATTTGTGTGGACAAGATTACTTGTCTACAGGGCGCATCCGCATATTAGGCAACGTATACGTAGTAGCTCATTGTACCATAACATAATCACCTGCCACCTACCTTTCCCTGTATTTCCCACTTCCCCTTTCCCCAGTGAGGAGCAGCAGCCTAGAGACACGCTCTCCAGGCCGACCTCTCCTCCTTGCTCATCATTAAAATCTACTTCTGCTCCTCCTCCTCTTCCTCCTCCTCCCATTGTTGAAATTTCGTTTGCTAACTAAATATATCGCAATACAGGTCTCGAGCCTTGCTATAGTATGGACCAAAGACTATTCAGCCGTCATGAAAGGCTCTGGAATTAGAGAATGAAGTGTATGACGCATCACCACCTTAGAGCTCTAGCTGGCTAGAGGACGCTAGCTATGGCCGACTTCTCTGTCTCTCATCCAATATAATGTCCATTTCGTAACCAAACAAGACAGAAGACGTATGAACGTGCCCAAGCTTCTCTTCTGCATTCTCAATAACGCGCTGAGGTTTATAAGAAATGTTCAATAGTCTCGTTTCAGGAACGAATTTAGGGACACGTTGTTAATGACGAATTCGCTAGCCCGTGTTGTACACATTACCTTCTGTTAAAAGATTTGTACCTAAAATAACTTTGGCGAACAAAATACTGAACATCCACAGCAAAAAAACATAGCTCATTTACTTATGTTCCCGCGCTTATGTTTATATGTTCTCGCTCCATAAAAACTTTCAGCGTGCAATACTGCAACTTCGAAAAGCAATGTATTTTACGGACAATTTTGTGTTCCCGCAGCAGAAACGAGGCGCCGACCTGCGGGATATCTATTGATGGTTTGAATTTAGTACTGCCTGACCTCATTGGTGAAGTACCGATATGCTCCCTAAAATAAATGGGGTATTTATACTAGTAAATGATTCTTACAAAATAATCATACTGACGGTTTATTGGGTAAATATGCTGTCAACCAGTGTTACGGTGTTTGCTCAGCATAAATTAATATTTTCCCTGGAATTCAACTATATTCCTTTGAGGCTGCCGCTGGCAGCAAGAGGCGTGCATGAACAAAACAAACCTCTTAAAATTTGTATAGTATAACTCAGTTTGTTCGCTGAATCAGCAGAGCACAAACGTACTATTCATCTTACTTTTCTTAATTGTAATATATTTACCGGCATCAAAATGTCCATCCATCTTATTTTCTTCTTGTTCTATGCGTTCTGTTGAACAATGCGCTTTGAATCTTGAACAACGGCGTCCATTTTTGGTAGAAGCGTATTCCAAGAGTGTACCTTTACCTAATTCAGTATTATGAAAGCTTAAACGTTTTCAATCATCTGTTCTTGCTTTCATCTTCAAAGGCTCAAATAAAAGCCGTACGTACAAGTATGCTTTTTCTCCTGAATAAAAACAAAAGCACAAAGAGCCCTTTCTGAGGAATTGCTTCGCTGCCAGTTTCAGTTGGTGCATTGGTATTAGAATACGAAATCTCTCTGTTTTCAAATTATACAATCTTGTTGTGCTTGTGTAGGCTAACAAAGGAGAAAATTGTGCTATCTCGCTCATTGAAAATTGTTCTTATACGCAGGGTTTCGCAGGTTAACTTGCTACCAGCATCGCTCAGGGTTCTGATGAGCGTTACCAAATAGGCCAACATGTCGGCGGAAGTGAGAGACTCAAAAGTAATGCGAGATATCCAGGGAAGTTGACAGAAAATTCGTAGTTTCTCACGAAGGCGAGCACCTATTCCAATAGCAAATTAGTGGACAATTACACGAAGTTAGGATAGCAGTTTTATCAACCATGTAAGCTTCTAAACATTTGTTTACTAACTAAATTAACAAGCACTGTGTCATGCGCGCACAGGTATAAACAAGTCTCTCTCGATGACCGCGGAAACTGAAAACGCTGCATTGAAGCAGCGAGCGAATTGACCGCCGTGCATCTTTCATTTCCTCGCGAACGAAACGTTGAACGCGCAGCGCGTATGCCAGCTACCGCCACTACGCGCCCTCTGCAAACATTGCAGATCGCTAAGAAGATGAAAGCCGCAAGGGCGCGCACTTTGGCCACCTCTCGCAGGGCTTTAAAGATACGGCGCCCACACGGCCGTAAGCAGAAGCCGCCAGAGAAGAGCTCGCCTCTCCCCCGCGCCTTCTGCAAGACCGAAGCGGGCGCGCTTCCGCCCCGCCTATCTTGCTCGCGCAGGCGAGAATGAGCCGTTCTCGCCGGTTCACCCTCGCACGCTTTCATTCGCTGACATAGCATATGGCACGCGGCGACAACTTCGTCGCCCTTGAACTTTATACGGAACCTCACGGCGACGCCGACGGCAGAAGTGCGCCTGGAGTGCCCACACAATTTATATTGCAATAAAATGAGGTCGAAAAAAAGTCCACGCTTCGCACAAGCACACACCCGGTGAAGCGTTAATCGTTCAGTTTTAACAAGTGATCACGCCGATTAATGCATCTTAAGAAAGGCAGTAACACTTTTATGTAGAAGGCCTGTCATCCAAATGCGTTCAAGCTATACGAAGGGAAAGCCTGTCATCTAAACTCTAACGTGACGGCCATGAGCATAGTGAATGAAGGCCAATCAGTTGCAATTTTCAAAAAAAGAAAGATACATGCTTATCTAATGGCGCTTCAAACATGACGTTTTTTTTTCTCTTTCTCTTCCGTGTAAGACTTGCTTATATTGTACACTTTCTTCCAGAACTGCATTGTGCCTCAAAATTCAGCCATCAAAATTTCTTGTCGATAAGCTGTTGATATCAAGTATGTTCTAGCTCACTTATTAAAACCACGGCTTAGTTCTTTCTTTTTCTCCACTGCATTTATGTATAACATGATGTATTAGTGTTACATTAGCTATTATTATGTAATATTATATTTATGCATAGTGTATTACAGGATGAGTGTACTGCATTATTTTTGTGGTCCTTTTCTTTTTTTTCCCTTTTTACTACATTGGTGTCTTACAGAGTGACACCCTGAGTGTTCTGCAATATCGTGGTCTGGGCGGGGACTGGTGCATTGTCAGCCATTCAGTTGCCTTTTCGCCACCCCTTCCCGCTGTATCACTGGATTTGTATGTTTGAACTGATGATGATGATTAAATATCCTTCGCCCAATCTTCGTTCGTTGTGTGATCGCACAGGAGACGTCTGTATGTTTTATCCTACTACACATGAATTGCAATGGTTCAGTCGTTTCAATTGCAAATGAGCTTCAAGAAGCCGCACACTATTGTACACGAAGTGAGCGTGTTTGCGACGTTTGAAATGAAGTTCAATAAGCCTAATTGAACAGAAGGATTAAGATGTTTGATAATGTCCGGAACGTAGAAAAACAAATTGTGCTTTAATATCCACCACGCGCTCTTCATTCTACGCATGCCTGGTACGGTCCTTTATTACAAGCTCTCACTTTCGACTCCCTGGGGAGGCTTGCGCTCACGTTAGATTCGTGCTGTTGATCTATGTGTGTTAGAATATTACCTTCGGCAAGTTCCTCGAGTAGAAGGCGAGTGATTTAATATTGATCACTCTGATCTGCCGCTCTCAAGCTCCGTGACCACACAGATATACGTTGTGATACAAGGTTTCAATGGTGCCCAGCCTTACTGCTGACATACATATTCACGCGGAAAAAAAGAAGAGGAGGTAGCTTATTTTTGTTTGCATTCCCACTAGTTATGGCGCCATCAGTGTTGCTGAGGCTCGAACACAAGCCGCATCTATAGCCTCAGGAGGGTAGGCATGCCTCCTAATACGGCAAATACGTTGTGTGCTACGCTCAGTAATTTCGTTCTCCTCACACTTTAGGCTGTTGGCCTGGATTGATTCAGTCTAACGAAACAGGAGCCAAGTCATTCCGCAGATTTACAACACCGTTTTACCATCTAATGAGCAGCATTTTACTTCATGAATGGTGATAGAAACTACTGCTTTCATTACTGTAAAAAGTGACGTTTCCAACAGTTGAGCAGAAAATGGTCCAGTCTTTGGTTTGTTGGTGGTCCTTTGAGTTCTCAGAGCTCTGGTGAATCTGATAAATGCAATCTGTACCTTCTCTTCCCGCTTCAGATTAACCTATGCTAGCGCTTATAAGCTAGAAAAGTTAAGTTCAGAAGTATGCCTTCACATCATGATATCTGGTTAGACAAAAATTACCTGTGCTTAAAGTATTGTGACAAGGATAAGTCTACCCCACAAGCTTACCGTCAGATAGAAAACCTATATGTTTGCAATAATGACTGATAAATTCTAGGACATCAGAATAGAATAATCAAAATTATTAAACGATGAGGTATTTATGCGTATAATATGACAACCAGCAAGCTTTTGGATGTATCGCACAAGCTTACCGGCAAATCGAAAGTCCCTATGTTTTTTATAAACGACTAACAAATTTCGGAACATCAGAACTGATTAATGAACAGAAACTATTGAGATTTTATGCCTATGATGTGACAACCTTGTATAGTGATTAAAAAAATAAATATGGCCGTGTACTACAAAAAGGGGAGGAATCATTTTTATAGAGAAATGAGACTCAAGCCACATACATTTGGATAGACCGCTTGTGGAAATAATGTCGGGCTACACCGCTTTTCTGAAGTCACAGCAGTTCTGTCAAGTAAAAGGACGGAGGAAACATGCTTCAGAGTTTCAAAGAAAAACAATAACGATAGATGTGGCGCAGAAATTTGCTCATTAAGCTTTCACTTTTAACGCGTGTTATTGCAATTGCCGCCGCAGACAGTTTTGTGCAAAGGTAGCTGTGGGCCTTTGTAAAGCTGCCTCTACAGAGGGCACCTTTCACTTACAGCTTCCTTCATCAGTGTGATGACGAAATAATAAAAATTATTATTATTATTATTATTATTATTATTATTATTATTATTATTATTATTATTATTATTATTATTATTATTATTATTATTATTATTATTATTATTATTACATCAATAACTATAACATAATAATAATAACGTTAATAATAATTATTAATAATAGGTTCTGTAACAAAGTCCAAACTTTTCCTATCCTTCGGAAGGCTAAATATTGGGACACCAGCCGCACTGCCGTTTTTTATTATCATAATTTGTTTTGAAAACATGCATACACGTGAGAGAAAAGCAAAAGCGAGACGTGGGGCTGGCAACTTCGTGGCAACTGCCACCAAAACAGGCACTACGCCTGCCTACACAGAAAGGTAGGCACAGAAACAGGGACAGTGAACATCGGAAGAGAGGAAGGAAACAAGAAAGAAACAAGATGACAAATACAAAAGAATGAAGCAGAGAAAACACGCCAACAAAGCACAGATGAACCACAGTAACGCCGGCCACTCAAGGCTACGCTACTAACCGTGCGTAAAAATAGGAATATAAACGTCGGAGTTCGGTCGTTTGGAAACTAAAGGAAATAAGCTACAAGTGAGAGCCTGACTTATTGCCTCCCGTAAAAGTAACGAGAGCGCAATGAGCTTTTTCCTGTACAGGCCCACACCCACGCGGGTACAAACATTCGTCGTGTGTCGTTACACCGAACGACATGATATTTCGTTAGCGACGTGCGCTGTGCGATAGAAGCGGGACACTCTTATGGCCGCCCGAAAGCAATACCACATGCAAGACACGTCCTTGCAGGCGTTAACGTTCACACACGTTCCCACTACCAACCCTTAGCTTGGTTAGTTTTGCGTTAGCGCAACGAGGCACCAGGACACCATAACTCATAAGGCCAACATGGCATGCAAAGTCGTGCAAACATGGGGGCGCCATCTTCGCCGCACTGCCACGACCGGCTAGATCTAAGGGGTGACGTCACGAAAATGGGCGGGGCTTGCTGAGGTGCGCGGCACGGCAAGAATAAGGAAGGCCAAGCTCACCCGAAGGATACGCACAGCACTGATCTGCTACCCTGAGCGCGCGTGCTCGACATTGAGACTTTTCGCGTGGTCATCGTTTCACTCTGTTTTCGTTGTGAAGGGTACCAAGCCCACACGGAAGGAGAATCTTTGTGTCTGTCTGAGGTAAATGTGAAGCTTGAAGAAGCACATTCACAAGACTGACGATGACTGTGCATCGTTCGAAGGGTGTCTCGCTCCTCTGGTAGCCGGGAAATTTTTTACGACGACTGTATGTACGATTCCTGCTGGTCAACGGTTCGCACGCAGTTTGTGAACCGTATCAAGCGAAGTGGTGGTGCGAAGTGGTGCGTCAGCGCGCGTTTTCTGACGTAACATCGCCGTCGTGCCTGACAGCCGAAAGCGCGTCGTTTTTAATATGCCGTAAGTCTTCAAGAAGGTTCATGACGATGTCCGTTTCTTTCGACGCTCTTTCTTTTTACCAAATACAGGAAATTAAAGGAACATGTTTCTTTGTTCAACGCGGTTACGACAGTGAACTATGAATTTTTATGGTCGTTTCAATGCAGAGTGCGCCGGCACCTACAAACTTTTTTACAATGTCCTGCTGTCAAGAGACCGGTTATAAATTTGACAAACTGGTGGCTGCAATAAGGACAGGATATCAGAGCAAGTGAATTGTTTATAAATATGGAGCAAACAGCAACTAGCAGCATTGTGTGACAAAGAATACACATAGGACTCACACAAACTTTTCAAGGGTACGCAAATCACTGAACACGCGCATATTTCGCGAAATGTGTAGACAGGTATTTTCACACGACCGAGTGCTGATTCTTCAGGAAAGTGGGAGCCGATTAGTCAAAATGAAAACAATGGAACCCGCGACATCTGCGAAGCCTACAGGTTAGGCAAAAACAAAACAAAACAAGAAGAGCTGCTGCTTGTGCAAACGTGCCTTTAAATTTTTTTTTTTGTTAAGTAAGTAGAGTTTTTTACTTGAGCCCGTCTGGGTTAGGGGTCCTTGATATGAAACCGTATGTAATGAGTTCCTTGAGACTTCCCTCCACTTGAGTGCTCCATTTGCAACGTGCCGCGCAAAACAGATTGTCCGCGCCTGCTGATTTATCGCCAAATGGAAATACGTATAGAGCTGCGCCCAAATATCGCTTTAAAGAGTACCGTAATAGTCAGTGAACTTTTTTTTTCCCAAGGCCATCGCGCAACCATCCCTATAAGGCTTTCGCCTTAAGAAGAGCCGTACACTCGCCTTAGTGCATATCGTTGGCCGCCATTCTTTCCAGGAAAACATTGCGCTCACTTAAGCTGCAGTCGCCGGGAAGTGTTAGAAGCAATAACGGATCTTTGAATGCTATCGCGTTCCACTCTTAAAAGCGAAGCTTAAGCGTGCTCCATTTTTTTTCCTTTGTTCCCTCAACACTGGTTTACTGGTTCTGCATATCCTCGTTTTCCCACCCGACAGCACTTTAAAGGTGGCGTTCTCTTACTTCCTGTTTCGTTAAATTCGCTCGTTAAAACGGCAATCACTCATTTTACGTATGCAGATATTGTAAACATGTCTTTTCCCGGTTTCACGAAAGTTCTGCAGCGGAGCCCGGGCACCGCAAAACAAGGAGTAATTTGATAGATTTCCCAGTCGATGAAACTTCACGCTTATGATCGTCGGTTATGATCGTCCTTGATGTCTGTGATCTTCGCTGTTTCCTTACGCCGTACTCTTTATGCTAGTTTCCATTTTGCAGACTATGATAATGGGCGACGCATTCGTGGCATAAACTGTGTCCTTTATTTTTATTTTCATGAACTCATTTATTATTATTTTTTGTATAGAAGGACACATCGCGTAAGTTCTCGATGCAGACGCTTATTTATTTTCCATGAGAGAGGAACGCGTAATGACTGAAACCGCAGCACACGTTCACAAATGAAGTTTTCAAAGCATGTGTCTTAGAGCGCTCGTTGCAGGGGGAGCACTACAATTTACTTTGAAACCTGAGCATCCTCGCGTGTGCGTTCTAAGTGACGTGAAACGAAAGCAATCTGCAGCGAGGGCTACAAACAAGAAGCTTCCCGTAACTTTAGCCACTCTTTAATATATGCAAATGCCACGTAGCTGGACCAAACGAATGTAATGCTGTTTGCCGTCGCTTGGAGATAATCAGATCATTTTTGTGCATTCCGCCTAATGAGACAATTAGCCCTAATTAAACAAACAACTTGTCCGTTATTACAAATAAATGAAAAGTGTCAGTCAGAAAATCGTAGAGCAACATGTACACTCCTGATACAGCTTCCTGTTGAACACGTGCTGCATAAAACTGCTTTTCGCAGCGTGAAAGGAGCCCGCGATCAGACGCTAAGTGCCTCGAGCAGCCAATCGCGCGGCAACATTTGGTGTATTCGCGGGTTTCTTTTACTCTCGGAAAAACACTTATATGTAGCACGTATTGAGGAAGCTGTATTGGAAGTTCATGTTGCTCTACGATTTTCTCATTGCCACTTCTCATCTAATTACATTATTTGAAAGTTGAATAATTAAGACTAGTTATGTAATTAAGCGGAATGCAAAAAAGATAATCTGGGTGTCTTCAAGCGACCGCAAGCGACATTACCTTGGTTCTCTCCAACTACGTGGCATTTGAATATTTGTAAAAGTTTGGCTCAAGTTACGTGAAACACCCTGTAGGTCTTGCTATGAACGATACTCTTGAGCAGCCAAGCTGGAGGCACGCAACTTATACAGTGCGTCCACGACTTACAAAGCTAAAAAAAATTGGAGAACGCTTAAGCATCGCCTTTAAGGGCGCAACTCGAATGCATTCAATGTTCCCTGACTGCTTCTCACGCTGCCCGAAAACCACACCTTACGTAACGGCAGTGTTTACCGGGAAACGCTGGCGGCGAAATCTATGCGCGAAGGTGAGCGTTCTGGTAGTAACTCGGCCTCGATCTTGCTCGAAGAAGAAGAAACCTTATTGCAAAGAAGAAGAAAGTTTATTGATCTTGCGCGACTCGATTTTTTTTTTGTCTTTTGATATTTCAGTCTGAGATGGGGGGGGAGTTAGTATAAAAGGCACGCGCTGTGGGTGTTTTGTTTCGTGGCATTTGTTTGTGTGGTAGCACTCAGAAAATTCCGAGGAATAACTTTGTAAAGAACGTAAACAGAGGGTATGGAGCAACTTTAGTGATAAAATAACAACTTTTGTGCCGAACAGAATATGCGTGGTTCGGGATGATTTTCTCGGTATCGGACACCGGCGCCAACGCTATTTTCTGTGACACGGTGCCGTTAGCGTTATCCCTTTAAAAGGTATAATTAAGAACATACTGCACGTGAAGCTCAAAAAAAGAAAACGGGACTGACAGGAGGCACAACAGATGTGCTCAGTCTGTCCCTGTTTTTTTTTTTCGTTTCGCTTGCACTATGTCGTGCGAGCAAGGCCGAATTTCCGCCCCTCTTAATTACGGAATGTTTATTTTTGCCCATTTGTAGTTAGGAGCAATAAGCGAACCACTGTATCTCTCGCCAAGGCTGATGCAGTGAAGACTTTGCATCACTTGTTTTGTTATGAGCACTGAAATATTGTTTGTTCGCTTTATTGGATTTGTTTTTCTTATCAACTATGAAATTTCAATATGAAGTTTTTCATTATCAGCCATCGGCACTAACCCTTCCTTTTGCGGGTGCATATTGGCAACATCAAAGTTAAAATAAAGAGCTGTGCAATGCACATGAAGCTTGCCGTAGATACTGTTCCTAAGTACTATTTGCCCAAAAGTACTACTTGACCCTCACCTTTGCGGCTGCGTGTTGATGACGTCAAAACCAAGCAAACAAACTGCGTGACACAATTGAATTTTCGTTGATCCCACTGTTTGGTTTACCTTGCATGTTAATTCGGTAAACATTCGGCAGCATGTTTCACTTCTGTAAGAACACGTGAAGGTGAAAGCCCGCTGCACACTTGGTAATGCGCCGTCTCGCATCGTCGCGGAGTTCGCAGTTCGGCTTCGGCTCGTTTCGTACGCTTAGCTGCGGCTCCGATCCCTCGCTCAAACTCGCGTCGACGACGTTTGTCTTCGACTTTGCGTTGCATCCTCTCAGCAGAGGATTGAAATGTAAGAGAGAGAGAGACAAAAAGGGAGGAAATACAGGGAGCTCTGTTAGCCAGTGTAAGTAATGGCTGGCTATTCTGTGCTGAGGAAAGCTGCTCTGTGGGTCGTATGGCTGATTTCAATAAATGTATGCACTGTTCGCTTAACTTCGCTGAGCGCTCGTAGCCTCAGCCTTACGGGGGCTATGATCCATTGCATTTTTGCTTGCTTATAGGGGTATGAGCCATCGAGAAGGTCATGTACACTTTCTTTTTGTATCACTCGACTAGGCACCGCGTTTCTGTACGTTGTATGCGTGATTCCAATGAATTTATGACTACGCTTCCCTCTGATGAGTGCTTGTAACCTCTGCATTACCAGAGGGATGAACCATTGCATTTTTTACTTGCTTAGGGGTATGAGTCATTGCTGGTGATAAGTTTTGTTCCATTGGAACGGACGACCCTTTGTTTTTTCAAGGCCGTCGGGGACATAAGGCTTTCGCCTTGATAATATAATCGATTCAGAAATAAGGACCATAATCACGTCTTTATTCGTGCTTGATTACTTCGTGGGAGACCGCTGACTCCACACAAACAACTTTCATAAGTAGGATTCAAGAATATGTGCTTAGAATAATGGCATCTTCGCATCATCCTCTCTTCATAAAGCCGAAAGACTGCTGAGCGCCGGGTATCCGCAGCACCTCCTCATTTTGGTCGCAGAGGGCCTTCTCAAAAAGGTGCGCACAAAGCCTCAAACGTGTAAAGCTCGCGCATAGCGTCGGCAGAAGGTAGTTGTGAAACCTTAGATTCACACGCTATCACACGGTATGAAAAAGATGGCTCAGCGTTACGACGTGCAAGTCGTGTTCTCTGCCCCCTCCCCCCCCCCCAGCAAGCTGTAAAAGATTTGCAGGTTGACCGAGCCCGCGCCAGCCCGGCAGCGTAACTGCGGCACAAAGCACAGGCGGTCTTTTGTTGAATGCGCAGGTGTGGTCCATGAAATTACTTTATGGCACGGTAATGTGTACGTTGGTCACACTGGGAGATGTGTCAACAATAGGTTGAGCGAGCATGCTCGCAATGTAAAAAATACACGAGAAATACAAGATTTTGCAGGCTTGCAGGCAAGTCATTGTCCGACTTGCAAGGAATGCTCACCCAACACGGGAAATTGCAAAATCTGAACGGATCTCTAGACTTGGCAAGGGATGTATCAGCACGACCTCCGTCACCCTTGCAGAAAAAGAGCTGGTATATTTAGGCATGCGCACATGATAACGCCTGGCTCCGACAGCACGTATATTTTCGTGAACCGTTCACACTCATGTTGTCGTAATGTTCAGCGTTGGTCAGTGTCGTCCTCTCACCGTCCTTCATTATAACTTCTTCCTGGACGAGTTGGTGCATACTTGATTGGAAAATTCTAACAGCGCAAACACATGCAACCACATCCGTCCGTGTCCATCGATCCATTCAGACATCAAACCATGTCTCGTCCTTGTTCCTTTGTGGTTGCATGTGTTTGCGCTGTTAGAACTTTCCAATCATGTCTCCGTGCGTGTCTCTTTTTATCGCTATCACCTTTTTCATGACATTTCTTGTGCTCCTCCGTTTTTTACCCCATGGAGTGGCTAGCCATGTCAGGAGTAGAGGATGCCTCCAATGCACGAAAAGGGCCATGGCGATCCTTTCATTGCAAATGAAACTGACCCCATTCCGCTTGTACCTCCCCGAAGCGTGAATAAATTATACGAAGGAGAGTTCGGCAAAACATGTTGCTAGGCTAGTCGATGCGTGATTACTGTCTACGTTGCTTCGATTGTCTTTCATGTGTTACCGGGCAGCTGAGCACGAGGTCGTGGGATCGAATCCCCGCCGCGGCGGCCGCATTTCGATGGAGGCGAAATGCGAAAACAGGCGTGTACTTATATTTACGTGCACGTTAAAGAACCCCAAATGGTCAAAATTTCCGGAGCCTTCCATTACGGCATGCCTCGTAATCAGGAAGTGGTTTTGGCACGTAAAACCTCATAATTAAATTTTTTGTTACCGGGCGGCAATTTTGGTAACAGACACAACGTGTCACTACACGGAGAGGTATCGAAAGGATCGGAGGAGCTACATCAGTCGTGAATTCTTTGCTCCTAAGGCCAAGTACTGGCTATGCAAGAAGGGTCGCGCTGTTGCAAAAACAAAAGTAAACCCACACACAAAACATTTGGGCAGAGAGAGAGAGAGAGAATAAACATTTTTATTAGGTTAATGCAGCTTTGGAGAGGCGTCCTCATTCCAGAATGCCTTGAGCTCGGGCCACTTCCTGGGCCCTCGCAATCAGCTGTTGCTCATACTCGAGGTCGGAGCTGGCCAAGGCTCTTCCCAAAGCTTGTTGGTGTGGTAAAGGCTAGGAGAATTTAATGGTGCCGCTCTGCAACCCCCTACTATGTGACTGAGGGACCCGGGCTCTGCGTAGAAGCGGCATTGCGGAGAGAGAGATGCAAATGAGAGAAAGGGTCTGGCGAGGGTCCCCCCCCCATTCGCTTCATTACTTTCCCAATGCAACTTGCGAGCGCAGTTGGTCGGTGTGAAGCAATCTCTAAGGGAGACTTGCCAGGCTTAAGAAGCGGTACGAGGCGGCTGATCTTCCAATCTTGAGGAACTTTGCTCTCCTGCCAGGACTCGTTATAGATATTAAGGACCGCACTTCGTGCCCGTTCACCAATGTGACATAGCATACGCTAAGATATGTCATCCGGACCAGGCGACGACAAGCGATTACATAGGGCGAGCGCCGCGTCAAGCTCTTGCGTCGCGAAAAGCAGATCCATGCGCGAATCTCGTGAATCTGGAATACGGTTCAATGTAAGCGAACCTGTGCGAGTTGGCTGGCCCGCAATCATAGCAGAGAAGTCTTCTGCCACATCAATGTCTTGTCAGCGCTGGAATAGTGATAGGGCCTTAAACGGGAAACGCTGTTCCGGAACAGAACGTAGACCTCGCACAGTTCTCCATATTTGAGATAGCTGTTTGCGGGGATCTAGCGACGCACAAAATTTCGACCACCGCTGAGCCTCTAGTTTATCCATGCGGCGTTGTATCTTCTTTTGCATTCGCCGGGCTGTTCTTAGATCCTGAATTGACTTGGTGCGTCGGTATCTTCTTTCAGCACAACGGCGAATCGCACGAAGCCGCTCCAATTCCAGGTCGAATTCAGAATACCTTGGAGAACACCTGAGTGTGCGCGTGGCTGTCTGTGCCGTTTTCCTGATAGCTTGTTGAAGTCCACAAGAGAGGCCTTTGTGACAAGAGTCCTCAATCTGGGATTTAAAGACAGTCCACTCTATTCTTCGTTTTGTGGTGGACGTATACGTGTTAGACATTCCCTTGATCTTGAGGTAAGTGGGGTAGTGGTCACTTCGGTGCGTTTCAACCTCCAAAAACCACTTAACATGTGCGGTGAGACGGTGGGAGACGAAAGTCAAGTCGAGGCAGCTGCTGCACGTTATTCCCCGCAGAAATGTTGGACTCGCATCATTCAGCAGGTAGAGATCATTGTTGCAAACTAATGAAGCTAGTCGTCGTCCCGTCGCGTTAACCTTTGAGCTTCCCCAAATCGTATGGTGTGCGTTGAAGTCCCCGGTGCTAATCCATGGACCAGGTTGTGTTTTTGAGATGTTTTCTAGTCTTTTGGTGTCAAATCGACTTGATGGAAACAGAAATACTCCCACGAGTGCGAAGGTGACTTTCCTATTTTTAACAGTCACGCACACGTACTTGATTGTCGTCATGAGGTTGCACCGGTTGGACGACATGAGTGAGTTCACGGCGAATAAATGCAACGACCTTGCTACTTTTGATCTCGCTTGATGAGAATATTGTCTTGTAGCCGGATAGTCTTATTGGCTGGGATAATCTTCGTGGACAGGTGACAATGATTGGAAATCGGTTAGTGAGAACAAATTGATGAAAATCGGCGATGCGAGATCTTAGACCTCTCGCGTTCCACTGAAGGATTAACGTTTCTCTGACCACTTTACGAAATAACTGATGATTGTCAGTCATGGCTTCACTCAAGGCTTGCTAGGACGGAGCTCAGCGCGTCGAGCACTTGTAGCCCACTTCGAGCAGAAGGAGTGTCAACGTTTGTCAGCATGGCCCTGACGACACTCACAATGGATCGCAGCGCCAGAATCACTTGGCAGGCGACTGTTGAAGCCTCGCCAACAGAAGCGGGCTTCGATGGGAGCATCAAACGCGGAGGCTCTTTAGAAGACTGAGAGATTGCCAGCGCCGGCCACTTTTCCGCGGGGGAAGCCTTTTCCGTCTGAGGCCTCCTTGTACTCTCGGGCGTTCTATTTGAAGATGATGGTGTTGGCGCAAGCGATGCACGAACTCCACCCAGTCTTGAGCGTTTTCGTCGATGACAACATCGATGCCGGGTCTTTTCTGGGGTTGCTCTATGCGTTGAGTGATCCCTGACCATCTGCTTCAGAACTTCGAACTCTTTTTTATTCTTGGGCATCCTTTAGATGTCGCTTCATGGGTGCCTTCAGAGTTGCCACACCGAAAGTTTATTGCACGGCAGACATATACCGTGTGTGACTCCGCGCACCGGGCGCACATTGTGGAGTTTTCGCAGGCGCCCTTAGCATGCCCGATCTTGAACCAGTTGTGGCATTGAAGCGGCCTTGGAACAAACCACCGTGCGACATGTCGGAAGTGACCGACCTTTACGTGCGCAGAGATGGAATCCCCCTTGAACACAATCTTCACACAACGGCTGTCGCCGAGTCGGCACACGTGCGTGATGACCACTCCTTCGTATGCCGGTTTGATCAGAATTGGCAGGTCAGAGTTCGAAATTGCCAAGTAAACATCGTAGATCACACCTGCAGTGAAGGCGCCATCCATCTGTTATCTGTCGTAGCGTCTCCAAGGTAGTTCCACGGGTTTTGTCGACAGCTAGAACATTCTTACGTCTGTTCAGGCGGACTTCCTTGATTCCGTTTGGCGCCTTTCCCTCAAGAAAAACAGGGAGTGCTTGCCCGTTCAATACTCGAAGGTTGACGGAAGAATGCACTGGCATGCAGAGGATGGTGTGCGGCCAGAGTTCACTCCCTGCCTGCATGGTTGACGTGCTCACTGGTCATGACGGCTTGATAAGCCTTCTTTTAGCCCTTCGGCTCCTCACCGACATGAAGCTGTCATCGGATGAGTCGTCACCTGTGATTGAGTAGACCTCTGTGTCTTCGCTGGTGCTGGTACAGGTGCCTCGTTTCCTTGAGGAACTTCTCAATGTAGCGCTGTGGCTAGACGGGCCGGCAATAGGCTCTGCATCCATTGCCACAGGAGTAGGAGTCTCTCTTGAGCGTTCACTGGTGGTTGAGCAGGTGCCTTGACTCAGAGAAGAGATTGCGGTTGCAGACTTCTGGCAGCACGAGCCTGCGGAGCGTTCCGCGTCCATCGCTTCAAGCCAGGACGCGGAAAGCGCCCCAGAGACTGATGAAAATTGGACGAAAACTGGCTAGCTGGGACCATGAGGTGATTTCTGGTTGGGTGGGCGAATGTATTAACCTGAAGAGCTCGGAGGAATCGCTCCCGCTCTCTAGGTAGTGACTTGTGTGTAGGTGTGTATGTTCTGCGGGCTAGCTTGAGTGTTGTGTGAGGCAAAACTCATACACAGTGATTATCCAGGTACGCCAACAGCCGAAGCGTGTCGTCTGATAGGCGCGCACTGCACCCGGGTTCCTCTCGCACGCTCGCTCCAGCACATGCTGGGCCACCTGGTGGCGTCACCACAATGTGTGCGCACACCGAGTGGCACATGCCCAGTAGTCCAAGTTGGCGTCAAAGTAGTTCGTTGAAGAGAGCCGCATACTCAGTGGCACATACGAACGGGACACATCTTAAGAGTGCACTAACTTCTCGATCGGCCCACACATTTGGTTAGGCTAAATAGCCGAAGAAACAGTGGTCTGACAGTCCAAAGTATGCCATTTACATTTTTAAAAAGTTGCGATTTCGTACAGAGCGCGAATCAGTGATAGGACAGCTGCTGCAATAACTTCCGAAGTAATTTGTTCAGTATGGGTTGGAGTAAGCATTCGCTTGTGCGCGCCGGTAATCTTGCTTTCGAGAGCAAGAAAAAAAAAGTTTTTTTTTTCAATGTGTACTCTAGCATACAGGTCCTTTGAGCTCATGGCGAACCCGGTGGCGGATTCACCTCATTAACACTACCTCGTTTCTATATTAAATGCAAAAATGTTGTACGCCCCATTACTCGATAATCCGTCGGCGTGACCGAAAGGTAGTAGTAAAAATGGCCGACTGTGCAAGGAGCGAAAAAAGAAAACACGTCATAGAATGCTCGGACTGACCTCACATTTCTCAGGGGGTTTCCTGGGTACAAATTAAATTACTGCCTTCGGAAAGAAGATTTCGTAAATTTCGGTCTTCGAGGGAATCTAACCCCGGCCTCCGGAGTGCAACACGAGCACGCTCCACCGACGCCATGGCGGCTTTCTTCTTATTTGCCGCGGCGGCTTCATTGTTTCCGTGGACTAAAGGTGTGCTTAGTGCGTGCGTCATCACACACGTCACGCCGCACGACTGCAAGCGAGCGCCCTGAGACGCTTGGCGCGTTTTGATTTGGCTTTACAGAGGCTCAGTTAGAACGCAGGCGAGAGAGGGACACAGACAGAGCAAAAAGCTGTTATTTTTACGCCAGCGTCGGGGCGCTGAGCTTGCGCACACAAGGAACGTCCGGAAAAAGAATCATTTCACCAGAGGGACTATAATGCTTTCGCATTCCCAGACGTAAGCAGACTAATGGTCTCGGCCGAATTTCCTTTCTTTCCCCGATCGTACCTTTCTGCTGCTAGCTACCATTATAGTTCCTTAGGAGAGTAGAAAAAAAATTGGAAAAAAAATAATGCGCCTGAAGATATACGAGCTAACTGACGAGCTTAACTTTGTTCAGACGATGTTCTGCTGCTTATATATTTTGAGCTATCACGGAGCTTCAACAATTTAAACGAAACTACAATGCATACTGAAAAAGTTTTCGGGGAGACACGAGGGCAGTGGCGAGAAAAAACAAGGACGGGCGCTAACTCACAACTGTAGTTTATTCCAAACGCAAACAGGAATTAATAGGAGAACCTAACAGAACAAAACAAGGCGGGTAACACGGGTAACACGGGGCAACATGTGATGTTCAAAATGATAGTCTTGTTTCGTTCTGTTTCGGTTTTCCCATTTATTCGTGTCTGTGTTTGGAATAAAGTTCAGTTGTGAGTTAGCGGCCGTCCTTGTCTTTTCTCGGCATTGTTCTCGTGTCTCCGCGAAAACATTTTCAGTATGCATTATAGTTCCGTTTAAACTGTTACAGCTCCGTGATCGCTGAAAATATATAAGCAGCAGAACATCGTGAGAGCAAAGTTAAACTCGTCAGTTATTGGAATCTCTTCAGGGGCAATAATTTTCTTTTTTTCTCTTTTAACGTCGACACAGCAAATATACTATGCACGATAAGTCCTGCGCTGTTTTTCTGCGCCATCGATTGCAGTGAACATTCTAACATGTGCGCGAAGCAAGCGCATCCTGCGATGAAGTGGATAACGTCATGTATTTTGGAGATGGTGCTCTCCGGATGGCGAGGTGTAAAGACACTGCTATGAATCCGAATTGAGGGAGAGAGAGACAAAAGGGAAAGAAAGACAGGAAGGTTATCCAGTGCATGTTCCAACTGGCTACCTTGTGCCGGGGAAAGGGGCAAATAAAATAAAAGGTGAAAGAAGAAACAAATAAAACAGTGAAAAAAATTCACACAATAACGCGACGCTATGCGCTACAATTCTGAAGGTCTGTCCGACAATTCACAAGCCCTTAAGAACTTAAGCAGAGCCCTCAAGGCCTTGAGTGCCAAAACCAGTCTGTGCCGCTAAACCAATAACATTTTCCTATGTGAAAGTGTGATCGTCCAGTTTCTCTGGCGTGGTAGCGAGCACTTGCCACGTTGTAGCAGGGACTGTCATGGAGGAGGTGCTTGATCGTCTCCTCGCAGCCAGAGACGTCGCAAGCATTGTTTTCAGGCATTCCAATGCGGAAGGAATATGCCTTTGTAAATGCCCCACCGAGCCACAGGCGACACAGAAGTGTTGCCTCCGCTTGTGTTAACCCTGGTGGAAGACGGAGTTGAGGACAATAAAGCGAACATATTTCCGTTTGCCTTCTCGGGCCCAAGTCTTGACACCATCCAAGGAGAACCGTCGTACCTACCCTGCAACAACGTACTAAAAATAGCTGATATAGCGATTATGTTTCTGTTTTTCTTACGGCCATCTTCGTGGTCGATCGGTAAGTTGAGGTAGGTTGCAGGTACGACGGTTTTTCTTGTATGGTGGCAATACTTGGGTAGGAAAAGGCGAGGAAACGCGCCAAGGGAAAGGGCGCGTGCTCTCAGGCAACCTAGTTGCGTAAATGGGCAGAGGGAGATGTGGGAGACGGGGAAGGCTACGCGCGCGAGCTGTAACGCTGCCGAGTAGCAGAGAGGGAAGTGCAGGACGGGAGGCACTATCGCTGTTTAGCTTGCTGAAGAGTGGATCGTTTGGGAAGGAAGAGTTTAGCGCTATCTCCTGCGGCCCATGAGGGAGCACAGCTCAGGGTCAACCCTTTAGCTGGCACGCTCATTCGGCACGGGAAGGTTAGGGAAAGGGCACATATGCTCTCGGGCAAGAGATTTCCGAAAGGGAGAGAGCAGGGACACTCATTTGGCTCATTCGCTCGCTTTCGCTCCCCCTCGGGAAGGCTGAAAAGGAAAGGGCGCTTGCTCTCGGGCAACTAAGGGGCGGGGTTGCCCGAGAGCATATATATATATATATATATATATATATATATATATATATATATATATATATATATATATATATATATATATATATATATATATATATATATATATATATATATATATATATATATATATATATATATATATATATATATATATATATATATATATATATGGGTGTAACGGTGTAACGTTGAGCGTTCCTCGCTGTCTCACCGTGCCCGCTGCCCCCTGCTGGGTGACGTAAGCAGAACGTCGACTCGAAGGGTGCGGCTTCGCCCTCGCTGCAGTTTCCCAATTCCACTTTCGCGCGGGGTGATAGACAAATTTCGTCATGCCGCCATTCCGCGAGTAGTCGCCTCATTCTATATCCGAAAGTTGATTTGGCTTGCACGAAGAACTCGCTTCAATTTCCCAATTACGTAAGCCCACTCAAACTGAAAGTCTGAACGTTAATGAATTAATTGTGGTTAATTAGCGACGAATTACTGTATGTCATCCCTCACCTGATTAGTGGTCGCTACCACTGACGGCATATTCTGGAACAACCGTCTTTTTTATTTCAGTATGGCTATTTTTAAACATTACTTAGTGCCTTCGTAGAACACCCTGTACATATACACACGTACACGGTGCAACAGACGGCAGTTTGCTCCGGATAACCGTCACTTGCACTTGGCTCCTCGAAGAAGCAGAACGTGTGTCGAGTTGGCACCTGAACCATGTTTTGCTAGGTGGGGAACGCGGTTTCAATTATGAATCCAGGATCTTAAAGAGGTGCGACATTATGCTAACTCAATTTTTTTTCTCGTCAATGCTACTTATTTTTCTAAAAACTGAAATGAAGCTTTGATTGATTGATTGATTGATTGATTGATTGATTGATTGATTGATTGATTGATTGATTGGAGGCACATGGCGCCATGGTGCTTCAAAACACGTGGAAAAATGAAAAAAAAATCTTCAATTAGCAAAACTGGATTGAGTGATGAAAGACGATGTACTTACTTCTTGTTGCTGTATTTTACTACAAACACAGGAAAGTTCAGGTTATTATATATTAATTATTCAAAGCGCAGCAATAAATTCACGCCACAAAGTTCTTTTCCCTCGTCAGATCTATTTTAACCACATGCTACGCCTTCCTGACTTGCAGAAAGTGTAAAAACAATGAAGTATTCTTCCTGTCGCATGATTTTGGTTACTGCAAAGCGTCAAATCGGTAGCTAAGAACAGCACATGTGGCAAAATGTCAGCACGGTTGAAGTTAACAGGGAAGGTTTTGGCGTAGTGATCGCGAAATAAAGTTCGAAAATTTTCTTTTCTTGCGGAAAATAACAACTTCATGGACGAAAACAAAGTTGAGCAGAGAACTTACGGAGGCAAAAAAGCTCTGAGTGCAGCAATTTTATCATAAGAAAAAGTGGCACTAGCTATTTTAAGAGGCACTCATTTGGTCGCTTACTTTCAAGGAAGTGATGCCTTGAACTGCTACGCAAGCGTCTGAATAAACTAGTTTCAATTATGTCATCGTCGCAACTTCCTGGACTTCAGTTAACAACTCCGCTATAAGGTTTTCAACCACTTTGAACATTTCAGTAATAAACAAAAAGTATAGATTTGGTGACTGCGAGAGTTTCTCCTTGTATTTCCTGTTATGGACTTTCGCCAGAATAGACGAGAAAGCAATTGTCCACGACTCTATAAATCCATCACTGGAAACGGCATCTAAGCGCTACAGCGTAGTGGCCCTTCGTAATCGCAGGACATTGCCGTCAGTGGCCTCTTATAGCAATGTCATAGTAGTGTATCGTCAGTTATTTAATGCTGCATGCCGTGTTAGTGAACAGATCATGACAATGTATTATTTCTGAATGCATGACTAGAATTTCAGAACAAAGATAACATTCTTGTAGGTGTTTTAGGTATAGGTGTTGCGATGTTGCAAATCTTGTTTTACCCGCCACTAGAAATGCGTTATTCTCGACTGGTCAGACACATACCGTCTGCACTAGTCTGCTGTACAAGCTGTCCCAGCTATCATGCACAAAGCTTTAAAAAAAACTTGGTTTATTCTACATCGATAAGGTCAAGTGCCTCTTGAATCACAGGAAGTGAAAGGGTCAAGTCGGTCTCAGAAATCACCAGCGATTTTTCATTCCCTGAGGTGAAATCAATAAATGATAAATGATTATACCTAACAAATAATTGCGATTCTAATTGTTAGAAGGTCAACTAGGTGCTTGTACAGAATCCTGAGGCACGTCCAATGAGGCGTTTCCAGCAAGGTACAGCATCGAGTGTTCACTTTTTTCGGCAATTAAAGAAATCCCGCAAAAGAAGTTGAGTCATTTAATTATTGTTGCGTAATTTGAATGCGAGAGCATTGCGACTTGTCAAAGTTATCAGCTTAAATTAAAATTCCACCTTAATCCACCTTGCTCTAATTTCTACCCACCTTTTTCCTCCTTAATCCACTTTAATGCCTCCTTAATACACTTTAAACAACTTTACCCCCCATAATCCCATTTTTGGAGTAGGCCAGGTCCGACGCCCTGGCTGTTCACCGTGGGATTTCGCAATGCGGGCCAAAGCAGGTCCACCGCCGGGAATGTGGCGTCACCATTTGGTCACGTGGCTTTTCGTATCATGGCATGGTAACAGAGGACGCCGGATTTTCCTCTTCATGGGGCATATGATGCTCTCGCATTAACATAGAAAGTACCTTGTGATTGCACACCTGCGCGCACGGAAAATCAACATCATCAGGCAATCACAATGGGAACGCAAGCTCTTCTTCTCAGGCTTGCTGTTCAGCTAGGCAGCGCGCTTCTTTGATCTTGACACACGGGCTTTCTCGGGTACTGCTCAGCCGTCGGGGAGGGAACACGTGTGCTGTTGTCGCCGCCGCTCAGCTGAACAAGAGCTTGGTTTCCCAGTGAAAGCTTTTGCCGCGCTGCCACCCCGTGCGCACTAAATTCCACGAATTTCCGAAGAATCAGCCAGACCCTTTGATCTCGCCGCCGAGCTACGCACTCGGAAAATAACTTCGGCGCGCCCCCTCGGTTGCGCCAGGAACAGCTGGTACGCTCGCGCGCCTCGTCCTCCGTTCTCAACCTGGGCGTCCGTATGTGCACTTTCACATGATACGCCTTTTGTGCGACCATAACTGCTCTCGCAGTTGGCGCGTTCTTCTCTGCTTGCTGACGCAAAGGGAATGAGATGGTAGTGAACGGCTCTAAAAGAGACGCCGAACTCCCGGATCGGCCGCCGAATCTAACACCGCCGCTTAATTTAACGCCACTCGTAGGCATTGCGCAAATATTTTTTTCTCTCTCTCTCTATTGGCACAAAGCAGGAGGAGCTGGCAGCAGTTGATGCTATTTTCGAGGATCGAGGAGTTTTTGAGCATTGCAGTAACGAGGTACTTCTCATATTTCACAGGCTCTCTCTATCTGCCAGGGAAAGCGAACACGCGATGTTGATTTTGCTAAAAAGCGCTTCGTTTTTTACGCGTCATGCAGTTCTCAGTTGGCATCTTGGCAATTAAACACTCTCTTTCTTTTTTGTTTGAAGTACATTCTTTAGCTTTAGGACCCCCTGAACCTCAAGAGGATAGAAAGTTGGGCGAGTTGGTACAGTAACATATTCTTGCATTGTAGCGCGAAGTGACAAACACACAAACTAGAAGACTAGGCGGCTAGGTGACACACAGACGATGTGACAGACAGATTAGGTGACCCGCAGACTAAAAGAAGACAGAAAGAGCGCTCGTCCTGTCTTCTCCCAGTGTGTGTGTCTGTCGCTTCGCGCTACAATCCCCTAAAACACGCCTGGCTAACTTTTACTGATGCGACCGATAACGTGCAGAAACGGGAGACTGTGGAATTTAGGCGCGCTTTGGAAGAATACACCTGCCACGACCCAAAGAGCTTGTCAATGTTCCTCCCCCGCGTTGACGACCCACCTCCTATAAGGAACTCCTGCGACTGCGCTATCTCCTAGATACTGCGTTCACGATTGCTTCAGTATAGAAGCATGGAAGCTACACTGAAGCTTCCATACGGAGAGAAATCGACTAAATGATTTCTGATAATAAAGAACGCCGGAGTGTGGTGAAGCTTGCGCGAAAATAAAGTTAAAAAGAAATAAAGCCAGTTAAGTTGGCTGCTTGGTCAGTTTCGTCAAAAGTCGCAAATCGTAAGACGCAGAAAATATGTAGTAAAACAGGCGGAACAAAACGACACAATCCCACAGGATTATTGCTATAGCCTTCAAATGGCGGGTTTATCGAAACGCATCTCTCAGTTCTCGGAAAAGTGATCCGCATTGAGCTTCAGTTCTTCCTTTTATATTTCCGTTCAGCTGCCTTCCGCACGAATGCGTCAGGAGAGGTCTGAAAACATAGAGGCGGTGAAATATTCCTTGAATGATTCACAGACGAAGGCCAACAAGTGAAAATTCATATTCTGAAAGAAGTTCGAAAGCCTTAATCGGGGCGTAGGACTGTTGCGAGTCTACGTGCTTTGCGGAGGATTTCAAGTTTTCAAAGCAGGCGTTCATTAAATGTAAAATTCTTGGTAGTGTTACACGCACAAATTTCTCACTCAGCTTAAACAGAGACGGCCAGATATTGTAGCTTTCTCTACCGCTGACAAGTTAATGCTTCTATCCGATTTGAGACCCAGCGCTTTTGGAAGGTGGGCGCTCCCTACGCTTCTTGAATATGTCGTGAATATCTCGGCATTCAAATGCGATGTGATATCTCCGGGTCTTTTGCTTGAGCAGGCATATGCCTCATCCTATTCGGAAAGTTCGTGCCTGTATTTTTTTTTTTGTCCTCAGGCAGCCAGCTCGATCCTCAAATAGCAAGACACTGCCATTTGTGTTATCGTACAGATATTCGCTTCTAATTCCTATCTTCGCGTATTTGTTCATTTGCATACACTTGTTATTTACCTCGTGTACATCCAATTTAGGGCCTGTGTTTCTGGGAGCTTCTTCTTGATGTCTCACGGTCGTTCATTTGCACATTAAGTTACTCGATGCTTGGTTGCCAACTTCCTTAATCTCTTCCTCCATACCATGTCCACAATTTTGACGTGCAGATATTTGTGAACTTCAGCCGCCCGTTTCTATTCAAGTATATTTCTGAGTCATTTTTCAAAAAATGCGATTTCATGATTTCAAGAGAGGCCCAGTCTATGCATTCCTGCACTGTCACATTTGTGGGTCTTGGGCCTCCAATGCCGATCGGCAAAGCATTAACGTTCATCATTAACAACGCGTTACATTCTAAGTAAATAATAGTGTTAGCCTACGTTACCACTGGCACCATCACGCGTTTCAGAATTCGTCGCATTGGCTCATATTTATGAGGCAGTCCGTTACCCCTTCTCATTTTCTAAGGAGGAGCTCGCCCACTCACTTTCATGCTTTTGAATACAAGAAAAAGTTTATATTGTCATGTTTGATGTTCCTATAGTGAGTTTTCGCATGCAGTCCACATTCTCTAAACTTGAGAAAACTAAATAGACAATTCAGAATCCCTAATATTTTCTTCAGCTCTACACTTTCTGTGATTCTCAAGATGCAAGAAACGTGGTGAAAGCAAGTTTGCAATCAACGGGATAAAGTGGCGTCTGAAAGAGCTCAGAAGTATGGAAACACATTTTTTCCCTGTTCTCACAGGCATCTTCAATAGTTCCCTAAAGTATAGTGCATTTTCTAGCACTCGGGGGGGGGGGGGGGTAGCATGGATATTTCCCGTGCACAAATCGGTTGCTAGAGGTGCAGTTACTAGCTGGCGGCCTATATCTATCCTCTGCACTGCGTCAAAATAGCTTGAATTGGTACTGAATTCCTTGCTTTCTCTTAGCATTAAGAATATTTTAATAAATGAACAACATGGCTTTCTCTGGCGACGACTTAACGCTATTTGAGACTATAACCAGTGTTCACCACTGCACCAACCTCCAAAAATAATTTTTTTGAATGCGGCCAGAATAAATTGATATATATCTTCAAGCACCACTTATGCCATTCTGGCGACCATATATCAGCCTCCTCGAATATACCTCAACTCGCACCTCTAGACTGAAAATTTAGTTAATCAGACCTTTTCTTCCTGTATAAGGTGGTCCATGGCATCGTACATTCCCCAAAGCTTCTTGATCATACGCAAATTTTCGTACTGTAGCAGTATATCAGGAAGCATTCCGCCTTCTCGGCCTGGACTTGTGCAATTAGAGACTGTCCTATATATGGCTCGACTTCAAAAAATAAATAAGAATTGTGCATGTATTGAGACATCTCAGAATTCATATCCTGTGTTTTGGATATATGTACATAATCATGTTGTATGATTAACTCCCGTTTACGCTTCTTCGTTTTCTTTTTTCCTATTTTTTTTCTCTATCTCGCGTTGTTTTGTCTCGCCCATTTGTGTTCTCTATACATTTTGGCTCGCCTATTGCTTTTCAAGTGCACTGGTACGAAGGCTCTCTAGCTGTTCATGGGCATTATAATAAACATTGATTGATTGATTGATTGATTGATTGATTGATTGATTGATTGATTGATTGATTGATTGATTGATTGATTGATTGATTGATTGATTGATAGTTATTGCTATCGTAGTATAAAACCGTGTTCCTTAAATATGTACTAATACGTTATTTCAGTGCAGTAGCTTTTGTGCAATATTATTACAGTGTGACAATTAAAGAAAGATTATACGCACTATGCTATTAATTTCTTCAGAAGTTTAATAGTGCTTGGCTACCATATACAGTGTTGTACAATGAAATAATATGCCACAGCAATTATTGCATGCCTCTCAGAGAAAACCGAATGTATTTCTCAGTGAGAACATCATAGCGGGATAAAAATAAACTGTTATTGTTGGGCTGTGGTGACTTGAAGCGTATAAATTGTAAAAATACCATCCTTACATATATATATATATATATATATATATATATATAGTGTGTGTGTGTGTGTGTGTGTGTGTGTGTGTGTGTGTGTGTGCGTGCGTGTGTGTGTGTGTTTGTTTGTGTGTGTGTGTGTGTGTGTGTGTGTGTGTGTGTGTGTGTGTGTGTGTGTGTGTGTGTGTGTGTGTGTGTGTGTGTGTGTGTGTGTGTGTGTGTGTGTGTGTGTGTGTGTGTGTGTGTGTGTGTGTGTGTGTGTGTGTGTGTGTGTGTGTGTGTGTGTGTGTGTGTGTGTGTGTGTGTGTGTGTGTGTGTGTGTGTGTGTGTGTGTGTGTGTGTGTGTGTGTGTGTGTGTGTGTGTGCGCGCCTGCGTGCGCAAATGAGCTGTCCTCTATAATTTGAATAAGTGCTTCAATAGTGCCACTTTGCAAAGGGCAACAAAAGGCACCTAATAAAACCCTCCCATTCTCAAGTTTGTTTGAGGGTTTCTCATTTCATTAATGTCGAGAAAGACAGACTTGTCATGTTGAAACCCTTTCCAATAGAACCGGGCCTTTACAGAGCAAAAATTTTTCTAGGAGTACACTGACTGAATACACAATGCCGCTCAATGGGAAGGCATCCCGATGCGATGTTGATGCTTAAAAACAAACTAGAAAAATAAACGACGCGCTCCATGCGCACGATTATGCAGAACCAGGAATCGGCAGGAGACAAGCTTCGAATTAAGCGAATTCTAGCTGTCCTAGATGTTTTTTTGTGTGTGTGTGTGAAGGCTATAGGTGTTTCAATTCTTTTCGCAGATTTTCTCTGAACCCACTTTTTCACGTTTCTTTCATGTACTTACAAACATAATTATACTGAGACGCGTACTTCTCATCTGCATCCAGTGACCTATTTCGCCGGCTTACAAATGTCAAACGTTACCGCTCGGCGCAGTATGTGCCTGCACATATCGGAAGTTTCGCAAATCTTTTCGATTGCTCTATCCCTTGTCTCTTGCCGACGAACCTTGTATAATCTGATTGCATACGCGACACGAATGGTGTAGTAGTTTCTGGAAGGCACGCAGGCACCGACCAATACGCTGGAACTTCCGACAAGTGATGCATAAAAGACGACGCGCTTGACCCGCAGATGAGATTTTCGACGATCGCCGACTTTGCTCGTAGCTTTCGTAGCGATTAAGCGTTACTTGTTTTGCTGGGCACAAGTTCGTCCAATAAAGACTTCAATTCGTAGCTCCCAGTGTTGACTCTGCGTCACTCTTCGCCGTCACTACAGCGTGACGATATTTCTAACACAGATTTTTCAGTGACACTCTGCACGCCTAATTCTTACGTAGCTGGCTGTGCGATGAGCCACCGAAAGGGAAATAGTACGACAGCTTTTGATATGATGCGTCACGGTCGTGCGGGTGTTTGCCAGACGTTCTTGTCGACACGCGACGAGGCGAGCGTTGATGTCGATATTTTACGCATTATTGTTATTTCAAAGGTGAAAAGAAACCACTGCTGCAGGCGTACATTCATTTATCAAGCCTGCTTTTTGTATCTAAGAGAGCATACAGAGCACTAACCTATTGTTTCAAGCTCAGTTTAGAGCAGGCTGTTTTAGGTAGGTCTTTGACGGATGAAGACAAAATAGTCCAGCAACCGTGCGCCGCAGCCGAGGAGCGAGCGTCGGCGCACGTCAGAGCTTGTGCAACGTCCATCCAAGTAGGTCCCGAAGCTTGGAACCAAAAGCGTGCCAAAACCTATCGCCAAAGATATCAGTTAGTGGTGCATAATTGAAGCTCGACTAGGTGAGGGGGGAAAACACGGAAGCTAGAAAGCCTATGTGTAAAAAAGTTGTTCGAAAGTTCGTAATCAGATAACTGTCATACGAGTAAATATTCCGGTTCAAGTGTTTTTCCTGTACTAAAACAACAAATGTTAATTTTCTCTTATTTGACAATTCATTAGTTCATTCTTGGTGACCCCTGCCAACCAGTAATTCTGGCGCAAGACTTGGCGAGGCTGTGCAAACAAGCTATAATGTCGTGCAAAATGGCGTTGCTCACTGGAACTCGGCGGTTTCATCCGAGCTTTTTTTTTCTTGCGTGTTTGTTCAATGTGTGGCATGCGCTTCACTCCAAATTTTGCGTGACCTAGCGCACGGCATTCATTGGCGAAAGGTTTGAGCGCAGATGTTTTTTTTTTATCGTGCAAGTTCACGCTGCGGTATCCGACGCACTTGTCTCGTTGTGACGATGAACGTGGAACGCTCCCCGAAGAAACATCGCGCTATTTTGTTTACTCTCCATAAGACAGGCTCTGAGTGTCCGATGGACAGCAGAATCAGTAAGTCGAATGTTTTATAAATGATAATGTCTGGCAATGTTGTTTTGTCTGATTACTGTTGCATACGAATACATGGTGTCGCAAGGAATTACGAATGATTCTGTGAAAACGATGCGCATATGTTGCAATGCATTACGACTATCTGCTGGCCATAGTACTTTTCAACTAATTATACCTGTTTTGTTTGGTCAGTTACATTGGTTGCATTATTCTAGACGAATAAAAGGGAAATTGCTTTCGAAACCTGTGTGGTAGTGTCCTTTATTTCCATCCAGTACGCTCACTTTCCCAATGAAGCTACTAGAGCTTCCTTTATTGCACCGTAAATAACAGCCTAATTATGTTTACATTAAGACATACGCCACTCCTATAGTTAAAGGACACGCTGACGTTTCAGCTGAGGCGAGTCGCAAGCTCGCCTCAGCCTACGAAGAAAAATAACTTCTGGAGTAGCGCTCGAAACGCTGGTCGCCAAAGAAATTCAAACGTTCGCGCCAAGGAGCATACGATCTTGACGTCACTGCCATTTGCGGTTGTGACGTCACTTCTTTATTTTTTTTATTTTTTGCTTGCTGTTGTGCCCACGATACGTAGATGGCGACAGTTGCAGCGAGCGGCCATTCGCGTGACATGTGGGCTTCTATGGAAACTTCGCTACCAGTTCACATATACCTTGGCTTGTGCCCATTGGTTGCGCGCCCTTTTCTTCCTACCGACGCGAAGCGACGCGTTCGCTTGTCGGCGCGTGTCGACGCGTACCGGCGCATGTAAATGGTTGGGCTTAATTCGATTGGAGTCGCGCCGCCGTGCGGTTCAGTGTGCCCGCGCGCTCTCTATCTTGTAGTTAATTTGCGACAGGGTGCAACGTCTAAGGAGCAGAGATATCTTGCATTTTCGTGTGCGCTCTGTTCTCACACACTGTTCTTACGCTCTGCTCTGTTCTTAAGCTTCGGAGATGCATTAAAGCAAATGGCAGCATGAAGCGTTCGTTCGACACCATGCTTTGTAATTATTTAGTACGCGAATGATTACTGGAATTTATACGGCCGATAAGACTGCTAACCTTTCTTCTTATAGACGTTCAGTAATTTTCTATCGCAATGAATGATCCGTCTTTCGGGCCGAACTGAAATTTTCTTCCTTCCTGATTTCTGCCTTGTCTGCCTCCTCAACTGCTGCAAACCATTGATCCTGTGCTTAAATTTATATGTACTATAAACTGATAGCCGTTGTCTTCTCACAATTGCTGTTGCAACGCCCGCATAATTCGGAGGTCGTAGGTTCAGATCCCACCGACGGCATTACGCCTTTTTCCGCGTTAATTTCCCTTTCTTGTTTCTAGATTCCAATTTTAACCACAACAGCTGATTTCATCTATGCTTCCCTTGGCTTCATTGTCTGTTGGGGTCGTGATTAAAATGATTAGTGTCCCTTCTCGTACACACACACACACACACGCACGCACACACACACACACAAATTTATATATGTATATATATACATACGTGCGCGTGTGAGTGTGCGCGCGCTATACTGGTGGCCGTTCTATGACGTCCCCCCCCTGCAACTTCCACTGAAGAAAGATTTTAAGTCGCGATGTTCGACCCTGTTGCTATGGCCTTCTAAGAGGTCAAACCTGTAAGGACGAGGATGTCGTGTTGGGACCTCTCGTCGCTATCATTTCAAGCACTTTAGACCTGTAGCGATAGCAGCTATAGCCCACGACATTCACGTCGCCTTCGCTCAGAACCAAAATTTTACGTGACTTAATTAGCTCTTCAAGCCGGAAGCTGTGGAGATGAGTGACAGAGCAGCATGGAGGAATGCGTCGCTCCCATATGGGTGCTTTTGGCACGCCAGCAACAGAAACTGCTCTGCTGTACACGTGTGTATCGTTTCGCCTGAGACTAATGTAGTACATGCTATCTTTTCGTGTGCTTTGCCACAAAGTCTGACACAGAGGGTTCCTGCTAACCGGAGTCTAGCGACCCCGTGTAGCTTGGAAGGGAGGGAGGCAGGGGGGTTAGGTAGGTGCCGCTTCAGCAGCCGCAGACCAAGGAATAATAACGCGTTTTCTTATTCAATGTGTTAATGACACGTTCATTTATTGTACAGTGTCCATTTCGAAGTTTTACTGAAATTAATTGTCATCAGAGGATGAAGCATACACAGAGCGGGCCCAGGTGACACGTACAGTAAAGATCGCCTCACATCCTACATGGGACATCTTCATCCCCTTTCTTCCCCTTCAGGTTTTCTATGTTATGTGTCCTGCTGTCAGGCTTCTCTGTTAATGGATCTGTGTGACCCTTGACTATGCTTTCTTTCTTACCCTACTTATCACTAGTAACATCCATCAGATGATACAGTAGGTCGCCTTCTTCGCTTGTAGTGCTCCTGGTGCTCTTACGTTGGTCTAGAAACGTTTCGGTGTCCCTTTTCCTACGTGAATGTCATGTACTCAACGCTCGCTTTTAAGTTCAATGTCTTTTTTTCTTGCGGTGAGCTATTCGGGCGCTATCTGGGGCATACTCGGCAGCTGTGGTCCGTAATATTTATATGCATCCGACTGCATCGTTTTTTTTCTTTCCTTCTTTTTTAAAGCTGAATTAGACATATTTCTCACGGTACGGCCTCAAGAAAAGGACACAAACTATTGTTCAAACGAAAAAGTAAACTATTTCTACACGCTACACGCTTAGGGCAGTACGCCTTTTGTAACGGAACGTTGGACGTGGTGCGTTCCGCTAGCGATGTCAAACTAGCCGTTTTTACTTTCTTGTAATCTATATAGCTAATGACCAAGTTGTTTGGGGGCTTTGAGCCGTTCCGTCAGTTTTGTTTTGTTTTATTGCGATAGCAATTATATGAACACTCAAGGCGCATATCTTCCGTCGACGTTAGGTTCCATATAAAGCCCAAGGGCGATGAAATCGTCGCTGCGCGTCGTGCGCTGTATGTGCGAGTGCAAGTGTACGAGAGTCAGCCGGCAATCGCGGCTCTATCTCACGCATGCAAGCGAAGGAAGTGGGGAGGAAGCGCGCCGTCTTCCGTCGCGCGCAAGTATCCGGGGGGACGGGAAGGAGAGGGGGCGGGCTCTACTCGGGGCCGCTGTATCTTGAATGCAATCTCCGATGGGGACAGAGTCCATCCACGCGCTGTGTCTTCACTAATTAGTTCGTGTCGATGCGGGATGCAGCGCGAAGGTTGATTCGCTCGCTGCTGCTGCCGCGCTTCCTTACTCCAGCGCATTGACAGCGAGTTTCTGCTGTCATCAAGGGAGATGTGTTCATATTTGCTTCGGCGCGCTTGACACCATGCTTGTTAATATTGTTACGGTGAAGGGAACGAAGAAGTTGGATTGGACTAGACGAAGACGAAGTCTGGCAGTTGCCTGAACGCCATATACGCCAGTTGTAAATATACGTTATTTTACACTCGTGGGCCTGCTTTCTTCCTGCAACATTTCGGTGGAAGGTGCGGGGTACAATCACGGAACTTCGCAGCGGACGTCATCTACCTGCCGCCACATTGGCAAATCAGCCGACACAAGCGGCAACGCCTCAGCAGCCCGTGCCAACGGTCATCCTCACTCATCCGCGGGACCCAGGGACATATTGTGGCACGGACAACGCCGACGTCGAGGACTGACTTACGATGTACGAACGAGTGTGCGACAACAACAGGTGGGATCCAACAATGATGCTAGCAAACGTGATATTTTACCTAAGAGGAACTGCGAGGCAATGATACGACACACACGAGGCTGACCTAACGAGCTGGGATGTCTGCAAAGAAAAGATGCGAGACCTGTTTGGCAGAGCTGTCGGTGGTCAGCTGGCGGCAAAAAAAGAACTTGCGCGTCGCGCTCAAACGTCCACAGAATCCTATGTCGTCTACATACAGGATGTGATGGCCCTCTGTCGCAAGGCTGATAACAACATGACCGAGGCAGACAAGATTGGTCACATATTGAAAGGTATTGCAGACGATGCCGTCAATCTCCTGATGTGCAAAGATTGTGCCACTGTAGATGCAATTATAAAGGAGTGCCGGCGCTTCGAACAAGCGAAGGGCCGCCGCGTCGCTCAGACTTTCGACTGATTGCCCAATACAGCCGCGACATCTTCTTGCGAAGACCAGCCGCGCTTCGTTCAGCCCACAGGACCGGAAGAAATTACGCGCATCGTTCGCCAGGAGCTTGAGGCCATGGCTCCGGCTCCAGTCCGTTCTGACTGTCGGGAAAGCGTGCCCGCTATCTCCCTTATACAAGCGGTCGTTCGGGAGGAAATAGCAAGTTTGGGCAGTCCATCTCTCTGCTCGGTCCGCCATACAAACACCTACCAGATTTCTCCGGCCGCTCGCTTCCAGACGCAAAGCTTTCCGCCCCCTCGTCGCAACCCAGCTGACTGGCGCACAGCGGATGATAAACCTATCTGTTTTAATTGTTCCGGTATTGGACACATCGCCCGTCATTGCCGCAACCATTGGTCGTCGCCTCCTCGGTGGTCGTCTCCGAGTCACTACCGCCAAGTACCAGACAATCGTACTTTCTCGCCCTATACGCCGACTAGGAACATCCACGCCGACAGTGCTCCACCAAGATCCAACCGCTCCCGGTCTCCGCAAGGTCGTAGGTCCCGTTCGCCTCTCGTTCACCGCTCTTCGTCCCCTTCTGCAACCGGTCGCTTCGCTTCGGGAAACTAGGCGATGCAGTTCCCGGAGGTGAAGCTGCAGCTCCGACCCGGACCACAAATCCTCTGTTAACCCTGCCTACATGTGGGAACCTACTGGACATTGAAGTTGATGGCGTTCCTGTTAGATCTCTCGTTGACACAGGAGCGCAGCTTTCAGTTATGAGCGCTGCTCTCCGCCGAAACCTCAAAAAGGTTGTGACACCCGCCGTACCGTGCACTGAGCGAGTCGCCGATGGGAGTACTTCACCTGTCCTTGGAATGTGCACAGCACGTGTGACCATTGGGGGCCATTATGCCGTTGTTCTATTTATCGTCCTTGAACACTGTCCACATGACCTAATTCTCGGCCTCGACTTCCTTTCGAAACAATCTGCCCAAATTGACTGCTCCGCAGGTGTTGTACAGTTGGATCTGCCGCTTCCTGCCGACGCAACAACTTGTGCTTCACACCGCTTATGTTCTGTTGAGTTTGCAAGGCTGTCTCCACAGGCGGCTACAAATGTCCTCCTGACGTTCTGTCCTCCCGTACCTGATGGCGAGTACGTCGCATCGCCGCTTACTGACGCGGTTTTGTCGCACAATATTGCCCTACCGAGCACCCTAATCCGGATCCGCGAAAACTGCGCTCGCGTGCCCATCCTCAATTTTGGATTTTCGTAGCATGTGCTGCCACACGGTATCGCCATAGCGCATATCACTCTTTTGGAAGAATTTGAGATTTCTTCTTTGACCTCTGAATCCTTCGTCAGTACCAACGGACCTTTGTCACCCACTCCTCCGTACTCGACGTCTGCGGACGATGCTTCTAAGATGATCGCCCCTGATCTTCCTTCCGAGCAAACAACAGCTCTTCGTCACCTCCTGTGATCTTTTCGGGACATTTTTGATTTGGACGACCGTCCACTTGGCTATACATCTGTTGTCACGCATCGCATCAATACCGGTGACGCCAGCCCCATTCATAGGCGGCCATATCGTGTCTCCGCAACAGAAATGGCCATCATACAGAACAGAAAAAAGTAGACAGGATGATGGACAAGGACTTCATTGAACCTTCTAGTAGCCCGTGGGCATCACCGGCTGTCTTAGCAAAGAAAAAAGACAGCTCGTGGCGCTTCTGCGTTGACTACCGTCATCTCAACAGGATAACAAAAAAGGATGTTTATCCCCTGCCGCGCATTGATGATGCCCTTGACTGCCTTCACGGATCCCAATACTTTTCATCAATTGACCTCCGCTCCGGCTATTGGCAGATTAGCGTCGATGAGATGGACCGCGAGAAAACAGCCTTCGTCACACCGGACGGTCTGTAGCAATTTAAAGTCATCCCGTTTGGATTATGCAATGCGCCAGCTACATTGGAGCGCATGATGGACTCTCTCTTGCGCGGCTTGAAGTGGTCTACATGTCTCTGCTACCTCAACGATGTGATTGTGTTTTCGCCGAACTTTGAGAGCCACCTGCGGCGCCTCAAAACCATACTCCCCGTGTTTCGCAGGGCTGGTCTTCAGCTAAACTCCTCCAAGTGCCATTTCGGTCGCCGTGAAATTAACATGCTCGGCCATCTCATAAACGCCGCCGGAATCCAACCTGATCCACAGAAAGTTCATGCCGTGCGAAATTTTCCTGTACCTTGTTCAACAAACGATGTCCGTAGTTTTCTGTGCTTATGCTCTTATTTCCGGCGATTTGTGAAAAATTTTGCCGACATCGCTCACCCTCTCACTGAGCTTCTTAAGAAAGACGTCTCTTTCTCTTGAGGACCTCTGCAGGAGAAAGCCTTTTCAACCCTGATTGAGCGGCTTACAACTTCCCCAATTTTGTCACACTTTGACCCTTCTGCGCCCACTGAAGTACGAACTGACGCGAGTGGCCATGGCATCGGCGCTGTCCTCGCTCAGCGTCAACAGGGCCAAGACCGTGTCACCGCTTACGCTAGCCGCATTGTTTCCACGCCCGAGCGAAATTACTCCATTACCGAGAGCGAATGTCTCGAGCTCGTATGGGCGGTCGCGAAATTCCGGCCGTACCTTTTCGATCGGAGCTTCTGCATCGTAACCGATCATCCCGCCCTCTGCTGGCTCTCCTCTTTGAAGGACCCAACTGGACGACTTGCACGTTGGGTATTGCGTTTACAGGAATATATATTTTCTATAATGTATAAGTCAGGGCGCCTCCATAAAGACGCTGACTGCCTGTCCCGCAATCCCGTGGATCAACCGGACGATACCGATGCAGACTCGGACATCAGTGTTCTATCCATCTCTGACTTCCTCCATATTGGCGACGAGCAGCGCAAAGATCCTGTTATTCGAACACTTATGGAACGCCTAAGCTCCTCGCCCAATGACTTATCCCTCCGCATGTTCACCTTGGGCGATGGAACTTTATACCGTCGTAGCGTTCGTCCTGAGGGCCCGGAGCTCCTCCTAGTCGTTCCCAAGCACCTTCGACTAGCCGTGCTCCAGCAACTTCACGACGCTCCTACTGCTGGATATGTGGGCATCACTCGTACATACGACCGCCTGCGGCGCCGCTTCTTCTGGCTCCGGCATTTATCGCTCTGTGCGCCGTTATGTCACTTCTTGCGACCTCTGTCAGCGCCGGAAGACGCCTGCTACGCCTCCCGCTGGTTTGCTTCAACCAATCGATATCCCCACAGAGCCTTTCTTTCGTGTGGGCCTAGATCTCCTGGGCCCCTTTCCAATTTCTATCAAAGGCAACAAATGGATTGCTGTAGCAACCGATTATGCCACGAGATATGCCATCGCGCAAGCGCTACCAACCAGCTGCGCTACAGATGTCGCAGACTTCTTACTATACGACGTCATCCTGCACCACGGCGCCCCTCGCCAGTTGCTGACGGATCGCGGCCGCTACTTTTTATCGAAGGTCGTCGATGACCTGCTCCGCTCCTGCGCGACAGAACACCAGATTGCTACCGCGTACCACCCTCACACGAACGGCCTCACCGAGTGACTCAACCGCACGCTAACTGAAATGCTGGCCATGTACGTTTCCGACGATCACCGAGACTGGGACGTCGATTTACCATACATAACTTTCGCATACAACTCGTCCCGTCACGACACTGCCAGATTTTCACCATTTTACCTTTTGTATGGCCGCGACGGCACCTTGCCCTTTGACACGTTGCTACCTTCCGCAGTACAATCACCCAGCACTGGTTACGCTCGCGATGCTATTTACTTAGCCGCCCAGGCCCGAGATGTCGCCCGTCATCGCCTCACAGTCTCGCAAGCTTCTCAAAACCGACGCTACGACCTTCGGCACCGAGACTACCATTTTTCACCTGGTTCCCTTGTCCTTCTCTGGACGCCTTCACGTCGCGTCGGCTTGTCGGAAAAACTACTTTCCCGGTATTCTGGTCCGTACCAGATCTTACGCCAACTATCCGACGTGACATACGAGATCGCCCCAGTCGGTCAGCCTTCAGTGCATCGCAACGTCACCAGCGATGTTGTTCACGTCGCCAGGCTTAAGCCCTATGTCCCCCCATTAAGTGACGCTCTACAATTTGCACCGGGACGGAGCTACTCCAGCGGGAGGGTGATGTTACGGTGAATGGAACGAAGTTGGATTGGACTAGACGAAGACGGAAGTCTGGCAGTTGCCTGAGCGCCATATACGCCAGTTGTAAATATAAGTTATTTTACACTCGTGGGCCTGCTTTCTTCCAGCAACAATATGTTTAGTATGCCGATGTTTACAAGTTTATACGGCCGCTAAAACTGCTATCCTTCCCCGCAGGGGCGTCTGCGTCAGCAGGCGTTTGGTGTGTTGCGACACCACGTACCCGAGCACACGAGGGTTGGACCCTCCCGCGCGTAGCCGTGCGCGGCTTAGCCGTGTCCGGGGAAAAGGGGATCCTGGGGGTTGAGCCAATGCCGGGTGTTTGGACCTATACGGCCCCCCACGGTGGCAACACACCTCTTTGGCATCGGCTTCACGTTGACGGCACCCCCGGACTGATCCACCCGGGGGAAATCGGTAGTTGCCTTTTCCTGTTTCCCTCTCCACTCTTCGTCTTTGTCTCTCACTTTGAATCTTTCCTGTCTTCTACTCACTTCAGTTTACTTCTCATTTTCCAGGCAGCAAGAGTTAACCGTGTGTATCTACCCAACCTTGGGTACATATATTAGGTCATAGCGGCGTTGTATAGCTGACGTATACAGGTATGTTCCTAACCTCGTAGCGTCCCCTTGTTGGGCGCGGTGGTGGGTGGCTACCATCACCGCTGAATATTCTAAGAATACATGGCAAATGCATTCCCCCTCCTTGCAGATCGTCCTAACAAAAGAGGGCGCACCGAAGCAATTTTCGATTTCACTTTGAAAACCAACGCAGAAACGTTCCCACGCAACCATGTGATCCACAGTGAAGGATCTCTGCCAATGAGAAAACTATCGCCATTCCTAATAGCAAAATGTCTAGTAGAGAAAATCGGAAAGCAATACAAAGCTTCAAAGATGTCAAGTGGGGACCTCCTCCTTGAACTCAAAACCAAAGACCAAGTCGCAAAGCTCGCTGATCTCACCAGTGTCGGTAACACCAAAGTCACAATCTCAGCACACCGTTCTCTCAACACAAGCAGGGGTGTAATATCAGAAGATTTCTTAAACCTAAGCGATGAAGAACTCCTGGAAGGTTTCCAAGAACAAAATGTAATCAAAGTTCAAAGAATAACCCTCCGAAGAAATGACGAACAAATCCCGATCACACACGTTATACTTACCTTTGGTACCAGTATTGTACCTACTACACTTGATGCAGGCTATCTTAAGATCAACGTAAGACCGTATATCCCAAACCCGAGGCGGTGTTTCAAGTGCCAGATATTCGGACATGCATCGCAATCATGCAGAGGTAAATCGACATGTGCAAAATGTAGTGCCGATGACCATCAGTCGGAAAACTGTAATGCTGCTCCACACTGTACAAACAGCAAAGGAGATCATCCAGCATATTCACGATCTTGCCCCTGCTGGAAGAAAGAGAGAGATAATTGCACTTACAGTGAAAGAGAAGATTTCCTTTTATGAAGCTAGAAAGAAACTAGCACACTTACCTCAAACAACCTACGCCAGTGCGGTGCGGCAGGGGGCAGCACTGCAGTGGTCTCAGGAGTCTGCAGGGACCGCAGTCAGTGGCCCAGTAGTAACTCCATCCGTCCCTTTGGTGCTGCTCCATCATAATCATCACAGACGGGCCTGCAGACCCCGGTTCCCCAGGGCCCCAGGCTAAATCGAACTCCCAGGCCTGAGACGCGCGTCTCAGCGCCTGGTTCTCGATCATCCAGCGCCTCGGAGAAGGTTATGGATGTCGACACCAAAACTCCGGCGTCATCGACGCCAAAACATCATCGCTCCCTGGAGCGTACTAAGAAAGTCAAGCTCACAATAACTACGCGAACAAAGCGACCGGTAACCTGAACGGTTACCGTTCTTCCAATAGTACATTCCCACTAACAAATGTCACCTAGAGTTATTTAGTACATATATATATATATATATATATATATATATATATATATATATATATATATATATATATATATATATATATATATATATTACCATTCTCAATTCTGCCACTATGGCTTTCATAGTGCATTGGAATTGTAGAGGAGTGATTCGCAATTTCGGTGACATTAAAGACATAACAAATAACTTTTCGCCAATCACATTTTGCCTACAAGAAACAAACTCGGGCCCTAAACACAGTTAATTCCTTAGAGGCTTCACCATTGTCCGAAGGGACCGCGAATGTTCCAGCCGTTTGTCGGGAGGAGTGGCTATAGTCGTACAGGGCGGCACTCCCACCCGAAATGTCCAATTAAATACATCTTAGAAGCCGTAGCTGTCACCATTCTATCCTACAAAACCATCACCATTTGCTCACTATATATTCCACCTTACACATATATATATATATATATATATATATATATATATATATATATAGACTTAGGAAAACTAACAGATCAGTTGCCGGAGCCATTCGTCCTGGTAGGAGATTTTAATGCTCTTTGGGGCAGTGTCAAGACTGACCAAAGGGGACAACTCGTTCAAGATTTTATTCTATCAAATGATATCTGTCTTTTAAACTCAAGTGCGCCAACTTATTTCTCACCGATTTCCCGCACATTTAGTTGTTTAGACTTAGCTTTTTGTTCGCCCTCTCTTTTTACTGATTTTAAATGGGAAGCTCTCGACACGTCATATGGTAGCGTCCACTTACCCGCACTCATCAAACTCCTACCATCACCACAAACTTTAGTAACTAGACCACGCCGATGGAAATTACAGCTCGCTGACCGGCAGGTTTTTATGGAGAACGCGAAACTGGAAAATGTATTTTCGCCAGAGCTTAATATTGATGAACTTAATAAAAAAATCACTGAAGTCATAAACACAGCGGCAGAAAAGGCGATACCCCTGTCATCGGGTACAGTGCACAATAAGCTAAACCGCTGGTGGACGAAGGAGTGTACCGACGCTAAAAAGGAACAAAATAAGGCCTGGGGAATCCTACGGAGGTACCCCACCTATAGCAACATGGTAAACTTCAAACGAGCCAAAGCCAAAGCACGTTTCATTCGAAGACATGCTGAAAAATCATCATGGCAAAAATACATCTCTTCAATTAATAGTACGGTAACGTCGAAACGAATGTGGGACCGGGTTAGGAAATTTAGAGGACAATACTCATCTTACACAATACCGTTATTTACAAGTCCAGGCACACAAACAACAATACAAGAACAGGCAGATATACTTGGAGAACATTTTCGCGATGTATCCAGTTCAGGGAATTATACAAAGGAATTTTTACAATACAAACAGTCTGCTGAAAAACAGAAGCTGCCGACTACTGTCGCATCAAATGAACCGTACAATTCCCCCCTCACACAACAAGAAATAAACAGAGTTCTTTCTGCAGGGAAAAACACAGCGCCAGGTCACGACCGTATTCACTACGCCATGCTGGCTCATCTATCTCAAGCATCTGCAAACGCTCTCCTTAAATTTTTTAACTTAATCTGGGAATCTGGCATAATGCCGGAAGAATGGAAAAAGGCAATAGTAGTTCCATTTCTAAAAGCCGATAAATACCCCACATCAGCAAGCAACTACAGAACTATTGCCCTCACAAGCTGTTTGGCAAAATCATATGAAAGGATAATCAATATAAGACTTTCATTTATTTTAGAATCAAGAAACCTTATTGACCCCCATCAGTGTGGATATAAAAAGGGTTGTTCAACCACTGACCATCTTGTCCGTCTAGAACATGAAATTCGGTATGAATTTTGCACAAACAACCCTGTCTTGCAGTTTTCTTCGATTTAGAAAAAGCCTATGATACCACATGGAGATATGGAATCTTAAGAGACCTGGCTGACCTCGGCATCCGTGGTAAAATGCTAAATTGCCTAGCTGATTTTATGTCTAACAGAACATTCCAGGCACGTCTGGGTACAGTACATTCTCATACATTTACTCAGGAAAATGGCGTTCCGCAAGGCTGTGTTCTCAGCACGACACTGTTTATAGTGAAAGTGAACTCGGTTAATAAGATTATACCGCCGTCTCTTATGCACTCTGTTTACGTAGACGATCTCCAAGTGGCTTGCCGTGCCTCAAATTTGCCAACCTGCGAGAGGCAGCTTCAAATGACAATAAATAAACTTACACAATGGGCTAACAAAATGGCTCGCGCTTCTCCACACAGAAAACACTTACTGTTTTGTTCTCTCAGGAACGAGGGCTACACAGCGATCCAGTCCTAAAACTGAACGACACCATATGGCCGGTGAAACAAGACCATAAGTTTTTAGGAGTAACCTTTGACACCAAACTTAACTTCCTAACTCACATAAAAGCACTAAAGATTAAAGCAAATAAAGCTCTAAATATCCTTAAAATTTTGTCTCATAAGCACTGGGGTTCCGACCGAACGTGCCTTTTACGTGTTTACCGGTCTCTTGTGCGTAGCCTTTTAGACTACGGCTCCGTGGTTTACGGCTCAGCCAGACAGTCCTACATCCAACGACTTGATCCGGTACATAACCTTGGACTGCGACTGGCAAGTGGTGCCTACCGAACTTCACCTATTCCAAGTTTATACGTCGAATGTAATGAACCCTCCTTACAGCAGCGCAGAGCATTCCTCACTTTTTCCTACGTACTCAGAATTCAGTCTTCACCACAACACATATGCTACAACATCCTCACACAATGCAACACACGCTTACACTACACAAATAAACCGAACACGATTAGGCCACTTGTCCTGCGGTATGAGCAATACTGTCGGGACTATGACATTCCCCACGAAGTCCTCCAGGTTGCCAAGAAACCACAAGGGTTGGCCCCGTGGTTCGATTTAACACACTTACGTGATTGGACGTTAACACATCTAAAGAAAAGAGACATCCCACAAGAACACATTGTACAAGAATTCCGTGCACTTCAGGACAAATATCAAAATAACGTGCAATATTACACAGATGGCTCGAAAACATACGATCACGTGGGTGTGGGGGCCGTAACGGAAAATTGGGAAACAAATATTCGATTACCACAACATGCCTCTGTCTACACAGCCGAAGTATACGCAATATGGACTGTAGTTAAAAAGAGCATCGCTGACAAACACGAAAACACAGTAATATACACTGATTCATTAAGCACTCTGAAGGCTCTACACGCGAAATCCGAATGTGAACCCCTGATAGGGGACATTTTAAGCATGGTAACATTAAACAAATACGGCCGGTCAATTAGGTTTTGCTGGGTACCAAGCCATGTCGGTATACCGGGAAATGAAGCAGCGGATAAGTGTGCATCAATGGCAGTGCACAAATACATAACAGACACGGCGCTTCCATATCGGGATAGTATCGCGGCGATTAGGAAGGCCTTGACGTCCAAATGGCAACAGAAATGGGACCATTGCTTAAGCAACAAGCTACATCTTACTAACCCGTAATTGGTGAGTGGAAGTGATGCACTCACCAGCAACGGTTCTATGAGGTTATGCTGTGTCGACTTCGGATCGGACACACACATTTAACACACAACTTTCTCCTCCGTAAAGAAAACCCGCCGACTTGCGAAAAATGCAATCAACCTCTTACAGTAATACATATCCTTATAACATGTCCACAGTTTGAAACACAGTGACGGAAGCTTTTACACGACCTATATAATTTAAATATGCCTTTACACCCTGCCCTATTAATGGCAGATGACCCACTAGTGCCATTTACTAACCTATTCCAATTTTTAGAGACAACTGGTTATTTCCGCGAACTATAATGTAGTGCAGGTTTGCCTGCTTTAACCTTTCATTTCCTTTTGTCTTGTGACTGCCACAGCATGGCCTTAGTTGCCTTTATGCCATTAAACCCCAACCAACTAACTAACTATCCTTCCTTCATGTAGCTAGACATCCACTAATTTGCCATCACTACGCCTTTCGGGCGAAACTGCGACTTTTCAATAAACAATCAAGAAGCGCGACATGAGTGGTTAGCGGCAAATCTGCATTTAATTGCTCTAATTGTCTCACTAGAAAATTCACAAAGGATTATTTTAACGCCTTGAATTTGTTTGAATAGAGTTTGGAGCACCGGCAAATAAAATTTTGTCACCCCGACATATTTAATCAGCAGTCCAATATATTTCGCTCCTCAATGGGAAGTGTATAGTCATGCAGTACGTTGTATAGATTCTAGTTGCTGCATTAGTCCAATCGTCAGCAATTATGCGATCTTCTGTGCGTTTTCACGGACTATGTTCACTACTTTCACATCTTTACCGAAAACCGACCATGCTTATATAAGTTTTCGTACACAAAAATTTGTGTATGCGCTCATGCTTTTTGGCTGCGTTCAGTGGTTGTTATTTCTTGTACGTATTTTCTGTGGGCCCAGGAACAATCGCGGAATAACCGGTGATACCTAAAACCTAATTTTTTGTATTAGAAAATTCAAAAACACAAACCTAGAAAACGTGCCATAGCTTTGTTTCCAGGGTCGCTGTAGACCCTGAAATTTCGAGCTCTCCCTTTTCTCGTATTGAATGAACCTTACTGGAATATGATTGTGTTACCCGTAACTTTTCGTCTGAGCCACCAACTTCTCGAATTCTTCATTTTGTTATAAGCGGCAAGGTGACACGTACCTTACCACTTGATATCGCGAGCGGTAACGAGCAAATGCCAAAGTAACACGAGCGTCAAGTGTTCTTACTCGGTGATAATGCGGCTGCCGGATATTAAAGAGCTGAAATTGGGCACTCACTCAGGAAATTAGCGGGACATGTTAATAAAGCAAGCAAACGAATTTCTTTCGAAGGGAATTCTGCTTCACCGGCCGGTAATTGCACGGGAAGCTACAGTGATTACTTTGGAACGTCAGGTTACGGTCCCATTTTCTCGGTATTCCTTTCTTTCTTTCTTTTTTTGAAGGTTAAGGCTGCAGATAACAGGGCACGCTGAGCCTTATATTGCGGGAAAGCGGCCGTATGCTGGAGGGCGCTTTTGGGGTAGTCGCATGACCCGTACAAATATACTTTGTTTCGTCGGCCGGCTGTACAAGCTCTGAGCTCAAACGACACTAACAAAGAATGACGCATGTCCAACGCGCATCTTCGAATACACGTGAAGCCAAGCTGTCGTGCAGCGTTTAATCGAATGCTGTAAGTTTTCTCCTTTCATTCTTGCCTCTTTGGCGTAAGGGAAATTGGGGCACACTCCCGCTCTCGCGCATCCATCGGTGCTCTCGCACATCCATCGATAATCTCAAAGAGTTAGTTGGCGTCGGGAACGCAGAGGCATACGTGCGATTGTGCTCTGATGTTTAAAACATGAGGCTACGGTGCTGCGGTACCGAGATTCAATCCTACCATAAAACAGGAAACTTAATCTCTTTATTTTTTTAAAGTGCGAACTACTCGGCTAAGCTGGAGCAGCGTCCAGCACCCAGGGTCAGCCGGGTTAGCAGAGAAAACCCTTTGAAAAACGCATGTGGTGAGAAAGATGGTGACTTCATTGGTAAGCTCGAGATGTGTGCCTGGCGGACGGCCTGGCGTATGCTGCACCCGGTAATCGACGAGATATATGACGTACACGAAGTTAAAAAATACGCCGAAGGCCCATGCACACCATCGCACACATATACGCACATTAAAGCAATTCAAAGTCTCATCACTAACATTCGTGGCGCACAAAGCAAATGCACTCATTCGCCGTGGGCCCGGAATCTCCCGCGAGGCGACGCTCGATTTGCGGTGAATACCTTCAGTCTCCGCGCCATCGATTGTTTTCGAAACAGTGGTGAGAGTTGCTTTGCGACATTTTGAGGATTTGGATCCTGTGCGTATCGGTCTTTGCTAAAAGGCACGCGCTCTGCAGTGATATAGTATTATAGCGTTTGCAACAGTAGTAGCATCATTTTAGTATTGTACTATTTGCAAAAAGCAAAAGGATGGCAAGAAAGATGGTAAAGCAAGCAGTGCGCGAGGGGTCCCTCAAGGCAGATGAGGAGAGGGATGAGAATGGAGAGGGCATCGAATCAACCGGCACACAATGTGATGTCGATACGACGCTGCAGAAAATGGAGGCTTCCCAAGAAGAGCGTCTCAAACAGGTACAAGAGCTTAAAAATGGCCTAAACAGGGAGCTTTATGCACGGAAGGTAGTTGAAAAGAGACTTGAAGCAGCCGAGGAAAAGCTGAACACGGCCGCCATTGAGAACGAGAATGTGCGTTACAATGGAACGGCGACCCCCGACGCGACAGGCGAGGGGGAGTAAACGAAATACGTGCAAAGCATGCAGGGTCACGAAGGGTTCGCTGGAAAGAGCAGCACCTACTTGAGGTCGCCACGTGGAAAAAGCAGGAGCTCAGGGGACAATGCCACTTGTCCAGTCAGAATCACGCGGAAAAGGACAAAGGGAAGCAGGGCGAGGTAGGAGAGAGTGAAAGGGTGATTATCGCTGGCGACTCAAACCTGGCTGGGTGCTCAAAAGCAAATGTGGAGAGGGTGAAAGGCGACAAAATAGTGGCGCTAGGGACATTTCCAGGGCGGACACTGGGTTCTGTCATGGAGCGAGCAAAAGAAAAGCTCGCGGAAAATACCCACGTGCGCAACCTTGTCATAGTAGCAGGTGGGCTAAATGACGTCCTAAACCGGAAAGGGCCAGGACTAGCTCAGTGCTTGGCGAAAGGGGTGGACGACATGCGCGACCTATCCCCTTAGGTGCAGATCGTGGTGTGCATGGTGTCGGAGATGCCTGTACGTGACAGTCACGTACAAAGGGCGGTAGTGGCTGCTAATGAGGCAATATGGAAAATGAGCCGAGAGAAAGGTTTCGAGGTTGTCGAAGTAAACAGGGAAGTGAGAAGTTGTGGTGGTTTTAAACGAGACGGGATCCACTTCAATTACAGGCTGGCACGAGAAGTGGGCTGGCGACTTGGTGGTCACGCTGTTGCTTTTTGAGAGGGCTCACGGGCGATCAGGAGGCCAGAGTAGGCAGTAATGAAGAAGGTCCCCTAGGGGAACATCAGAAGAGCATCGCCATCGAAAACAGAAAAGGGAGGAAAGCAAGAAAAAGAGCTCGCCATGCAATAGGCTACATAAGCATGCAGGGCGGCAGAAGAAAGGAAAAGTGGGCAGAGCTTGAGGAGCAGTTACATAGAGAACAAATAGGGGCGTAGCGGTTACAGAAACGCACCTTACAGACTCAGAAGAGCCGCCACTTATTGAGAATTGTGCTTTGGAAGGGTACAATAGAACTAAGTCGGAAAGAAAGGGAGGGGGAGTAGGAATGCTCATCCATCAGGGAGCCAAAGGGAAAAAGAGTAAATTCACAATGTCAAGAGCATCTTTGGTTATCAGGTACAATGAGTGGGAAAGAAACTTGGCTGGGCGTTACGTATTTGTGGACCGGAAAAAATTGCACAGAGCAGAATAAAGAGTTCGTGTAATGCATAAGCGCTGATATTAAGGGTTTCGGGAATGGTTCTGAAATTGTCCCATTAGGTGACATGAATGCCCACATACAGGATTTATATGGCTATACCGACAATAACGGGAAGTCAATGCTAGACATTTGTGAGCAATATAACATCGTGATCGTAAATACAGGGCCTAAGTGTGAAGGACAGATCACGTGGGAAGTGGTAAACCGGCAATCGACCTTTGATTACTGTCTGATGACAGAAAAAATTCATGATAACTTGAGAGAAATGGTTATCGATGAGCAAGGGTTTAACAGTATAGGGAGTGACCATAAACGCATCATTTTGAAAATGGGATATGTAGTAGGTAAATAAAGTAAGGAGATCAAAATGGCCAGTCCAAATTTGAACGCTGAACAAATAGCAAATATAGTAGCTAGAGTTGAGGAAGAAGTTGGCAAGTGGCCAAGTAAACAGTGGGAATATGGTGAGCTTCTAATTGTAATAACGACAGAAATACGGAAAGAGAAACAACGTGCTCGTTGGAAAGAAAAAAAGAAACCGAAAAGCTGGTGAAACAAGGAGATACAAGAAGCGATCGCCGAACGACAGAAAGCATCTCGAGAGTACAGGCAGGCAAAGAAGGCGCAGTTGCCGCAGGATGAAGTAACCAGTAAATGGGAAATATACCGGGAGAAAAAGTCTATAGTTCAAATACTGGTGCAAGCAAAACTAAAATGTGAAAGTGAACGTTGGTTGTCAGAAACACGTGAGAAAAAGAAGGCCGCACCTAGAATATTTTCGAACCACATAAAATTATTAGGCAGGAGGTCAACAACAAGACAACATATCCCAGACGAAGATGAAAACAGACTGAAAGGAGAAGCGGCAATAAATTACATCCAAAAAGTAACAGCCGAATCTTTCCAAGGCAATAACAAAGTTGTATTTGAAAAAAAAGAGCATGAAAGAGACCCAAGTGAGAAAGGAGCTGGTGCTGATAAATTTAAACTGGAAGAAAGCGGAAGAAAAATTCCTAAGCGCACAGCCACAGGGCTAGACGAGGTTCCTGTTAGGCTGATAAATGAACTAGGACCAAAAAGTGAGGAACTTCAGGTGAAAGCAGTAGAAAAAACTTTAAAAGATAGACGAATACCAGACACATGGCGACAAAGTAGAATGAATTTGATCTATAAAGGTAAGAGGGAGAAAGACAGAATTCACACGTATAGACCGTTGACCATAACACCGGTAATATACAGGCTACCAATGCAGGTAATCAAATCAAAGCTTCAAGCGTGGGCAGAGATTAATGGCATTTTGGGAGAGCTTCAAGATGGCTTCAGAACAGGTAGGCGTTTGAATGATAACTTGCTTGTTCTTACTCAGTGTATTGAAATTTCAAAAGCAGAAAGCAGACCGTTGTATGTGGCCTTTTTAAACATTACAGGAGCCTACGACAACGTAGACCGCAACATTTTGAGGAATATTCTGGAAGGGGAAAGCTTAGGTAACGATTGTCTACAGCTTTTGAGAGAGGTTTACCTAGAAAATACCGTTTGCGTTGAGTGGGAAGGAATGAGGAGCGAGGAGAAAGTTCATATCAACAAGAGAATGAGACAGGGGTGCCCTTTATCCCCGCTGCTGTTTATGACATACATGGTGAGGATGGAGAGCGCGCTAGAAGGAAGTAGTATCGGGTTTAATCTCTCATACAAACAGGTGGGCACAGTAGTAGAGCAGCAACTCCCAGGTTTACTTTATGCGGACAACATTGTGTTGCTAGCTAACAAGCAAAGTGATTTGCAACATCTGGCTAATATCTGTGGACCGGAAGGCAACAATTTACGTTTGAAATTTAGTGTTAGAAAATCAGATGTTATGGTATTGAATGAAAACAGTGAACAGACAGAGGAGATACAGGGCAAAGAAATACCTCGGGTAACAGAATATAAATATCTTGGTATATGGATAAACGAAGGCAATAGACATATGGAAACACAGGAAAAAACCATAACAGTAAAGGGGAAGAGAAATGCAGTCATAATGAAGCAAAGAGCGCTATGGGGATACAGTAAGTACGAGGTCCTCCGAGGTAAGTGGATATGTGGAAAGGTGTAAAGGTTCCATGACTTACTTTTGGAAATGCAGTTGTTTGTTTTAAATCAGGGGTACAATCAGGACTCGACGGGAACCAAAGGTCAGTGGGTCACCTCGATTTGGGCGCTCACGGGAAGACTACAAATGAACCTGTGCAGGGTGATATGGGTTGGACTAGTTTTGACGTGAGGGAAGCTCGCAGCAAAATTGAGTATGAAGAACGGCTGAGGAATATGAAAGAGAGTAAATGGGCTGGGAGGGTGTTCAGGTATCTGTACAGGAAAAACATCGATTCACAGTGGAGGAAAAGAACTAGGAAGCTTACAAGCAAGTATGCGGCCGGTATAGTGGGCAACACAGCAACAAAGAAAGTGACGCGGAAAGTCAGAGAGGCTGAAATAATCTCGTGGGTTACGGCAATGAAAAAGAAACCTGCCATGAGTAACTACTTAAGTGGAAAAAACGAAATCAGGAAAGAAACTATTTATGATAACTCAAAGGGAAGCTCATTACTTTTCGAAACGAGATCGGGATGCCTTAGAACACGCACCTATAAAGCGAAATATAAGAAGGAAGAACAAGCATGTGCTTGCTGCTGTAAAGCTAGGGAAACGACAGAGCATGTTTTATTAGAATGTGAAGACGTCCACCTAGCGGTCCATTTAAGCACCACTGGCCTCCTTGAAGCCCTTGGGTTCAGCGGGAGCAGTGGTAAAGCAAACATGTCCGTAATAGGCATTAGTAAGAGGCGATCGGAGAATTGGCGGAAGAAAACTAGGGAAACGACAAAAGACGGAGGCGCACAAAAGCACAGTTCGCAATAGGGGACCAGAAAATGTAGGCGTGGTAGTTCATAGTGTTTTTTTTTCATTGTTTAACCTAGGTAGGACATTAGGCAGTATAATAGCAAGAGCTTGGTGGCGCAACCCACCGCCGCGTTCCAAAGGGGACGCTCATAACATCCATCCATCCATCCATCCATTGCAGAGGACTCCTCGGCGATCTTTTTAAAACAAACAAAGAATAACCTAGAAGCATTCTTAGTGACTTATTTATTTCTGAAATAGTATGACGATGACCTCATGAAGACGATTGCATGACGACAATGAGGTGAAGAAGCTAAAGTGATGCTTATGTGGCGGCGTGACGAAAACCTGATGCCGATGAAGGAGTGATGCCCACGGCATGAGAAAGCTAATAACATCCCAATTATGTGCCGACGATGGCGTGGTGACAATAATATGACGACGAGTTTATGACGATGAAGGCTTGTCGACGATGGCATGCCGACGTAGGTGTGACAGCAGTGCAATAGATCCGACGAAATGACGACAGTGGGACGGCCCAGACGGTGACTTTGTGTGGACGCCATGACGCTGAAAATATCGTGACAACGATGAAATGATGATGACGGCATGACGGCGAGGCTCAAAGACGGTGTAATGACGAAGATATGACAAAACAGTAACATTGTGAAAACGGCCTGAAGGTGTCGACGACAGAGAGAGAAAGAGCATGGACAAGAAATGCAGGGAGGCCAACCAGACGAACACCCGCTTTGCTACCCTACACTAGAAGTAGGGGAAAGGGAAATAGACAGAGGAAGAAAGAAGGAGAGTAAGCACTGAGTACATGATGTCGACGACATGACAACAAAAGAATGGGCATAATGGCTGTGAAGCCAATGAAATGACGATGACAGAATGATGGTCACAGCATGACAACATGTCGCCCTCGGACCATGAAGGCATTGAAGTGGCGAAGACCCAATAACGGTGACAGAATCATCATCATCATCATCATCATCATCATCATCATCAGCCTGGTTAAGCCCACTGCAGGGCAAAGGCCTCTCCCATAGTTCTCCAACAACCCCGGTCATGTACTAATTGTGGCCATGCCGTCCCTGCAAACTTCTTAATCTCATCCACCCACCTAACTTTCTGCCGCCCCTGCTACGTTTCCCTTCCCTTGGGATCCAGTCCGTAACCCTTAATGACCATCGGTTATCTTCCCTCCTCCAGAATGACAACATGCTGCTCTGGGAGCTTACGCATTAGGATGCGTGCATCCCCTGATCCTCATAACACCTTCATAGTTATGGTACATTTCTCGTCTTGTTCTCATCACGCCATCATCGACATGCCGTCGTCGTCATGTACCTATCGTCATTCCGGCATTCTCATACTTTTGTCGTCATACCGTCGCAGTCATATCATAGAAAGAATTTCACCATAGTCATCCTATCCTCGCCATACTGTTCTCGTTATTGCAGCTTTGTTATCACCTTCCTCATATCGCCATCATGCTTTTGTCTCAATACCATCGGCATCATTCTAGTGTCAGCATCAACTTGCCTTCAGGCCATCGGCGTCAGTTCTGCAGTTCCTTGACCTCAACCTTACCTTTGGTAATGAGAACGTTTGTTGCTGTTTCTCCTCCCGCACACAAAAACAACTGTTACCCAATGATTCAGCTCACTCTAAAATCACCAAAAGGGCCATTGCTAAACAGATTGTCGAGCAATCTCTGAAAAAATCATGTACACAGGCCATGCAGGCCAGCTTCGACATACAAATTTCTAGGCTGAAAGAGGCTGGCTTCCCCGATGTCATTGTGCTGGCAGTTGTTGAAACGCTCGAAAAGAGGCTAAAGCGCCTCAAAAAGTAAAAATTGATGTTGCCAACAAAGCTTCAAAGTCAGTCGTAATCCCTTATGTTCATAGAACTGCACATAATCTGAAGAAGATACCAACCAAGCACGGTGTCCCACTAGTTTTCTCGTCTCCCTGCAAGCTGAGTCCCCTTTACGCCCTCATTGGGATACTTCACGCCAGAAAGACGCAAGGTGGTTTTGGCGTGAAACACAAGAACCCCCATGTAGATTGCCATGTTGGCGTTATTTATCAGATTCCCCTGACATGCGGTAAAACCTACACAGGACAGACTGGCCGTTGTTTGAATGTGCGAATCCGTGAACACGAAAGGTCTATTAAAAACCAGGAGCAACGTCATTTACCCCATGCATTGCCTAGGTAATAAATGCAGGCCTCTGCTCTGCCAGGTTAAGATCCTGCGCAAGTGCAGTAACAAGAAAGCACGGGAACTTCTAGGGGCATATTACATAAAAAAAGGGATAAGCATGCATCAGTGACACATCTATCATACTTTACAATAGGGAGCCACGTTTCCTAGAAGATATGATTAGCTGAGGCACGCCATTGGTATTTTCCTGATTTTGTGTTTTTTCTCCTCTTATCTGCTGCTGATACCCTGACGCGCCTGCGCTGGCATTAACTGATATTTAAGTGTTTCCCTCGAATAAACCTCAGTTGTTAGTTTGCGCCTGTCCCGTCTTCTTCCTTGTGATTGTCTACAGAGCGCATCCAATCTTTCCAAAGTCATACTTTAGTCGTCCCTCTAGTGTCACCACCCCGTTGTACTTATGCCATCTTCATCATATCGTCGTAAAAGCTTTGTTGTTTTAATGCCCTTACCATCATCGAATCGTAATCATTCCACCATGTTTGTGCTATTTTCATTTTGTCATAGCTATCCTCATGCTCGTCACAGCGTCGTCCTCATTCTAGCATCGTGATATCACTTTCGTCATGCCATTGCCGTCATGTCATTCTAATTATTTTAGCATTGTCATCATATTGTCGTCGTGCAGTGATCGTCATATCAGGTTTGTAATTTCCTTTGTCATGCTCCCAGGTAGCACAAATGGTATACAACGCTTTTTTTTCGCCATTCCTGCGCAAAAAAACCGCCTTAAGGAAGACGCGGAATGGAAGCTGATACTCTAGAAAACGCCCTATATCTAATCTGGTGTTCCGCTTTCATTTATTTTATAGACTGCCTAAACTTGGTTTAAGAAACGGCGCAAGAATCTTGTCTATAAAAGCATTTCCAAATACCTAAGGAATATAACTTAATCCGCGGTGAAAATCTATGTAAGACGTTTTGAACATATCACAAAAAATAGTCTTGTCTTCTTTTTTTAGTTTAGCTTTGCTTTTTTGTGCAGTGCAACGGAAGAAAATCAGCGCGAGTAACGGGTAACTAGAGCGGCGAAATTACGACACGTGGCACTGAAGCTAACGAGCAAGAGTATTCGGCCGTTCATACTCGAGCGTAGCTCGACATACTAATTCTGCTTTCGAAGTAATTATTCGGTTTCACAGCTGGTGAAGGGACCAGAGCTGAAAAGATGGCGATAATGATTCATGATCGCGTGCCGCTGTTGCAGATAAATGCTGACTTCTCCGACCTAACAAACATGAGAAACAGCCCAGCACTCTCGCTATCTGCTTATGCCTCTACAGCAGGTTCAATGTATCGCAATCTTGCTGCCCCAGTCAGTCGTAATTTCTCCAACTACTGCCACAATATGTGCAAAAGGAATCCCTTACACCGTGATAAGTAGATGTCAAAACAAATATATTAATGGTGTATATTTCTTTTGAAATTCACAATACTTCCAGTAGACCAGTATAAATTAAATCACTGGTGTATGCAGTACGCCATGGATAATCTAAATATCACCACAGCCGTTCACGAACACAGTGGAAAGGAAATGTAGAAAACGAAAAGGCCGCATAATAATCATAACACCAGAAAGTTTTTGCATTACGGTGTGGTAGACTGCAACCAAGTAACAAACGCCTCCAAGTTCTCACAGAATACCAGAAAGAGTTATCAATAACAAAGAAAATAGATTTTCAAAAGATTTTGGCAGTACTATTACATGGCAGGTAAGAACGTGGTATGAGTGAGAGATACACAGGTTATCTAAACATATGGCACTGCTAAAAACGAATAACATGAAGCAATGAAGAACAAAATTTCGATTAACACATGTCCAAAAGAAAGCAACAACGGCCTACAAATGCAGACTCCTCATTCGTAATAAAGAATTCAATGCAAAGAGTGCTGCTGCAAGAAAGCTTGTAATGCATCCCTTCAAGTGACTAGAATCTGAAGCCCGGTGCCAAACATATTTGCCTCTCAACTAGGCAAATTTAAGGCACACGCAAACGTGATCGAGGTACCGTTCTCTTACGGTAATAATAAAAAAAAATTATTTTTATTGTACAAGTAAATTTGTAAGCATACGAAGCCACATACAATGAAGCCAAGGAAATCGTAAGGGAGATTTGTTTGACGTTTCTAGTCGAAGTATAGAATTGTTTAGTCGATAGACTTCTTGTTCGTAACTTTTCTTGCTTTGTGCGATGCTCTACATAGCACGCGTAATGCGAAGACGTGGGATCATTCCCCATCTGCGGCAAATGGTTTTTTTCATCCTCTTTCAATGCCATTAATTTATCATTTTTTAAATTCAATTATAATCAGCGCAAGTAATTTACCCTATGTTGTCCTTGGTGTCTTTGTTTGTTGCCTTCTCATGATAAGCTTTTTAACAGTACTTCTCAAATTCAGCAAAAGGAAACGAGAGTGTGGGTGTAGGTCAGTTGGTTATTAATGATTTTGGGAAGTTACCGCAAGTTACCGCGTGTTGTGCCTTTCTTCAAGTCTCGTGTTTTCTTGCGGTAACTTCCCAAAATCATGAAAACAAAGAGAAAAGCAGAAGTATAACTTCGTTATTCTCGGCCGATGGCATATATATAGCAGTTCATTGCATCTTTGGTAACACTAAAACGGGAGAGATGTGGCACAGGAGTCTTCAGGTTGCGCGAAATGGTTACTACGCTTACGAAGGTCTTGCAAACGTGCTCCTCAAAAATTCGTGGTTCCTTTATTACTGCGACACATAACACATCAGTTTTGTTGGTATTAAACTGCTCAATCGGCATTGATTTACAAACATTATTTCTCGTGAGCGATCTAAATGTTTGTTTTACCAGTCAGTTTGACAAAGCTGAAGCCAGGATACGTAGTATATATATGTGAGAAGGAAGAAGATGGACTGAGATAAAATGTCAAAACGGCTGTTTTGGTAGAGAACTGAATGTTTGTGTCCTTGCAATGTGCAGTCGACTGTTACGAACATTAAGAGTAATGCATCAGCTCTTACAAATCTTGACATATTCAAAGATTTTCATAAAGGAATTACCTGTGCTAATAAACATACTACTGCCTGTAGAGAGGAGATTTTACTTTTCCTTTCAAACGCAACAACCTAACTTAACTTAGATGCCGCCAGAGTCCGAGACAAACAGGTACTACGCTTCTCTGCATTTAAATTGACTTTTTTTCAGATAAAGCTTCTGCTAAATCCCTGCAGTACACAGTGGCATACAAAGAAGCATTCTTTCTTTTCGGCACAGATAGGCGCTTTCTGCGGCTTCGTTATTACGGCCGAAAGCAAGGACGCTTGAAGCTGTTTTCTAAAAAACTTTTACGAGCAGAACAAAGGGTGTCCTTTATGTGGAATTTCAAAGGCGTCAAACATGAATAGGCGCCCTAGGCGACACAGGCATCCGACATACAGTGGCTATTTGTTCTTCAGGAAACAGACTGCGCATGGGCACAAGTGTTGATAACGTTTCCTTGCAGAAATAACGCCGGGCCTGTTCTGTGTGTACCGGCAAAAACGCCACGCGGCGACTAACCTTCAGTTGCCCCCCTTCGTTTGTCGAGCACATAAAATAAAATATTCCAAGCGTTTAGTTCTCCCTCAGTGGCATTCCGCTACGCTTCCAAATCATCAATTGAGCTTGCTCTTTAAAAGAGCGCTCTGTCAATACACTTAGCCCCTCACACTTATTCTCGCGCTGCTGAAATTCAAGGGGCACCTAGTCATCCCTACGCAGACGAATGCGAAAGCATCGTGACCACGGCGCGATGCCTATGCTCTTTCAGTCGTCTTGAAGGGAAAACTTTGGCTTAATTAACAGAAAATGTCGTGGGTTCGAGTGTGTTAATTCGAACTTCATTATTTGTGTCTTAATTACCTCCGCCTTAACTAGCACTACAGGTCGTGGGTTCGACTCCCACCAATGGCCGTGGGTTCGAGTGCCGTAAGGAACTTTATCTTAATTGTCACTGTCCATCAAGAAGTATGAAGCCCTCAACATATATTTACATAATGTCGTACTTCTGTGCCGCACCTTCCGCAACATTCTTCCCTCGACAAACGTCATACATCGCCTTCGTCAAAGTGACGCAGACAGCTACCGGCTACCAGGCTGTGCTCGCGTCATCTGCTGCTACCGCTACCACGCTAACTGAAAGAAGCTTGCGTCATCTTGATTCGAATGTTCAGCTGAATCTACGTATTTTGTACGTACGCAACGATAAACCTGAAGATTAGGAACGGGCCTAAGATGATGGCGGACTAGCGAGGACGGGTAGGAGTGACGGACAAAAAAAAACCAGGATGGTACGGTTTCGAAACAAGTTGATAACATATTTGAAGGAAACAACATAAAAGACGCTACGCGCACATAGCAAATATTCTGACCGAACAAAGCTCACGGGTTCATGAGTTTTGTGCTCTCTCTATCCCGCGTTTTCCGCTCTCCCATCTCGAAAAATCCAGTTTCGATCTTTTATCTGTAGCCTCAGCTAAAACGCCTTCCATCACACGTCTCTACGAAGAGTTAAGCGGGGTGGAAAAGACAAAGGGATTAACGGGATACGGTTATGGTTTCTGCCATGCACTGCAGGAAAGGTAACGGGAAATGAAATACGAAAATAACCACTGAGAGAAAACGCAAAAAAGAACGTAAGGTAGGGAAATTGGTGAACGCCCATGATAATTAGAGTATCTCGAAAAGGACAGTCGAAGGTAAAAATTTCAAGAGTGCCTTGACTGCCTTGTCGTATGATGACTCTATAGGTAGGCGTTCTAACACTATCTGCTCCGAAAGTGGCTGGTCCTTAAGACGCACCATCACAGTCGCGAGTGACTACCTCTGTGCACTGTATCGGGAACAGCGACAAAGAACGTGTTCTACAGTTTCTTCGTCGACACAGTGGTGACACGCAGCACTATCCTGCCATCCAAATACGGAAAGCAAACAACTTCGTAAATGCGACACCAAGCCACACTCGGTGAATTACTTGAACGAAAAAACCAGTCAAAACACAAAGGACAAGAGGAGAGATTCACACCACAACGACTGGACTATGAACTGAGGTTTATTAGAATCGGTGTAGTCCCAGCAAGGCAAGCAGAGCAGAAGCGTTTCTTTTCGTTTCATGCTGTGTGATTAGCGATGATGCAGTTGCGCATGCTCTGCTGGCTTTGCTGGGGCTAAACCGATTCTAATAAACCTCAGTTGATAGTGCAGTCATTGTGGTGCGAACCTCTCCTCTTGTCCTTTGTGTTTTTGACTGGTTTTTTCGTTCAAGTATGTACCAACTGGCCCAGCTTTCAACCCTTCGGTGAATTACCGTTGTCTCAGGTTGGGGATGGTCTAGATGGAAGCTGAAGTTCCAGACAGGAATATAGTCGATGTAGACGTGTATGCTGGAATCTAGGTGTGTTCCGGAATGATTCTAAGGTATCATATGCAAGCACTCCAACTTTCACTGCTGCATCTGTTTTTGACAAGGGGATTGGTTCCTGCACGCCGTCTTCCCGAGCAGATCGAGCAGCTTCATCGGCCTATTCATTGCCCATTATGCCACAATGTCAACGGTGCCACTGAAATGAGATGTCGTATCCTTGCTCGACGAGGCTATGAAGGAGCTCTTGGATTTCTAACGCTAGTTGTTGGTGGGGTCCATGGCGTAAGGCGGAAAGCAAGCTATGTAGAACTGCCTTAGAGTACCTGATAATGCTACATTTTAGGTGGCTTCTCTGGAATAATGCGTAGTGCGCTACGAAGAGCAACAAGCTCTGCGGCTGTCGATGTAGTATGATGTCATGTCTTGAACTTCCAGGTGATGCATTTCGCAGGAAAAGTCACTGATGCTGCAGAATCATCCACGACGGTAGAACCAACAGTGTATAGATGGGTATGATTGTTGTATTCATGGTCCCAGAGCAACAATGAAGACATTGAAATGACGAAGACTGAATAACGGCGACAAAATGACATGTTGCTCTAGGAGCTTACGTATGCGCATGCGTGCATCACCATATCCTCATCACACCGTCTTAGCTATGCTACCTTTGTCGTCTCGTTCTGATAACGCCATCATGGACATGCCGTCGTACTCATGCAGCAGTCGTCATTCCGGCATTCTCATACTTTTGTCGTCATACAGTCGCAGTCATATCATTGCAGCTCTGCTGTTCCCTTCCTCATATCACCATCGTGACATTGTCTCAATACAATTGGCATCATTACAGTGTCAGCATCACTTTGCCTTCAGGCCATCGGCGTCATATTTTCGTCGTCCCTCTAGCGTCACCACCCAATGGTACTCATACCATCTTCATCACATCGTGCTCAAAATTCTGTTGTTTTATTGACCTCGCCGTCATTGAATCGTCATCATGCCGTCCTGTTTGTGCTATTTTCGTCATTTTGTCATAGCTATTCTTATGCCCGTCATGGCGGCGTTATCATTCTAGCATCATGATACCACTTTTTTCATGTCATGGCCGGCATGTCATGGTAATTGTTTTAACATTGTCATCATATCGTTGTCATGCAGTCATCGTCATTCCAGATTCGTAATTTCTTTTCTCATGCGCGCAGGTAGCACAAATGGGATACGACGCTTTTTTTCAACATTTATGCGCGAAATAATAACGAATTAAAGAAGACGCGGAATAGAAGCTGATACTCTAGACAACGCCCTATATCTAATCTGGTGTTCAGCTGTAATTTATTTCACTGACTGTCTAAACTTGGTTTAAGAAACGGTGTAAAAATTCTGTCTGTAAAAGCATTTCCAAATACCTGAGGATCTCGCTGAATCCACGGTGAAAAATCAGTTTTAAGATGTTTCGAAAACATCACAAATAATTTGGTCTTGTCTTCTTTTTTTTTGCAGTTTAGCTTTGCTTTTTTGTACAGTGCAACGGAACAAATTCAGCGTCACTAAGGGGTAATTGAAGCAGCAAAATTATGACACGTGGCACTGCATCTAACGAGCGAAAGCATTGGGCCGTTCTCACTCTTGACACTCAAGCCGGGGTACGTAGTATATATATGTGAGAAGGAAGAAGATGGAGTGAGATAAAATGCCAAAACGGCTGTTTTGGTAGACAACTAAATGTCTGTGTCCTTGCAATGTGCAGTCGACTGTCCCGAATATTAAGAGCGATGCTTCAGTTTTACAAATCTTGACATATTCAAGGATTTTCAATAAGGAATTGCCTGTGCAAATAAATGTACAACTGCCTGTAGAGAGGAGATTTTACTTTTTCTTTCAAACGCAACAACCTAACTTAACTCAGATGCAGCCAGAGTCCGAGAGAAACACGTTGTGCGCTTCTATGCATTTAAATTGACTTTTTTTCAGATAAAGCTTCTCCTAAATCCCTGCATTACACAGTGGCATACAAAGAAGCATTCTTTCTTTTCGGCACAGATAGGCGCTTTCTGCGGCTTCGTTATTACGGCCGAAAGCAAGGACGCTTGAAGCTGTTTTCTAAAAAACTTTTACGAGCAGAACAAAGGGTGTCCTTTATGTGGAATTTCAAAGGCGTCAAACATGAATAGGCGCCCTAGGCGACACAGGCATCCGACATACAGTGGCTATTTGTTCTTCAGGAAACAGACTGCGCATGGGCACAAGTGTTGATAACCTTTCCTTGCAGAAATAACGCCGGGCCTGTTCTGTGTGTACCGGCAAAAACGCCACGCGGCGACTAACCTTCAGTTGCCCCCCTTCGTTTGTCGAGCACATAAAATAAAATATTCCAAGCGTTTAGTTCTCCCTCAGTGGCATTCCGCTACGCTTCCAAATCATCAATTGAGCTTGCTCATTAAAAGAGCGCTCTGTCAATACACTTAGCCCCTCACACTTTTTCTCGCGCTGCTGAAATTCAAGGGGCACCTAGTTATCCCTACGTTGACGAACGCGCTTGCATCGCGACCACGGCGCGATGCCTATGCTCTTTCAGTCGTGTTGAAGGGAAAACTTTGCCTTAATTAAAAGAAAATGTCGTGGGTTCGAGTGTGTAAATTCGAACTTCATTATTTGTGTCTTAATTGCCTCCGTTTTAACTAGCACTAAAGGTCGTGGGTTCGACTCCCCCCAATGGCCGTGGGTTCGAGTGCCGTGAAGAACTCCATCTTAAATGTCACTGTCCATCAAGGAGTATGAAGCCCTAAATATATATGTACATAATGTCGTACTTCTGTGCCGCACATTCCTCAATATTCTTCCCTCGACAAACGACATACATCGCCTTCGTCAACGTGACGCAGACAGCTACCGGCTACCGGGCTGTGCTTGCATCATCTGCTGCTGCCGCTACCAGGCTAATTGAAAGAAGCTTGCGTCACCTTGATTCCAATGTTCAGCTGAATCTACGTATTTTGTACGTACGCAACGATCAACCTGAAGATTAGGAACGGGCCTAAGATGATGGCGGACTAGCGAGGACGGGTAGGAGTGACGGACAAAAAAAAACCAGGATGGTACGGTTTCGAAACAATGTGATAACATATTTGAAGGAAACAACATAAAAGACGCTACGCGCACATAGCAAATATTCTGACCGAACAGAGCTCACGGGTTCATGAGTTTTGTGCTCTCCCTATCCCGCGTTTTCCGCTCTCCTATCTGCGAAAAATCCAGTTTCGATCTGTTATCTGTAGCCTCAGTTAAAACGCCTTCTATCACACGCCTCTACGAAGAGTTAAGCGGGGTGGAAAAGACAAAGGGATTGACGGGATACGATTATGGTTTCTGCCATGCACTGCAGGAAAGGTAAGGGGAAATGAAAGACGAAAATAACCACTGAGAGAAAACGCAAAAAAGAACGTAAGGTAGGGAAATTGGTGAACGCCCATGATAATTAGAGTATCTCGAAAAGGACAGTCGAAGGTAAAAATTTCAAGAGTGCCTTGACTGCCTTGTCGTATGATGACTCTATAGGTAGGCGTTCTAACACTATCTGCTCCGAAAGTGGCTGGTCCTTAAGACGCACCATCACAGTCGCGAGTGACTACATCTGTGCGCTGTATCGGGAACAACGACAAAGAACATGTTCTACAGTTTCTTCGTCGGCACAGTGGTGGCACACAGCACTATCCTGCCATCCAAATACGGACAGCAAACAACTTCGTAAATGCCACACCAAGCCACACTCGGTAAAGTACCCTTGTCTCGGATCGGGGAAGTCCAGGTGGAAGCTGGAGTTGCAGAGAGCGGTCCAGTCGATGTAGACGTGTGTGCTGGAAACTAGATGTGTTCCCGAACGATTGTAAGGCATCATGTGCAAGCAATCGAACTTTTGCTTCTGCTTCTATTTTTAACAATGGGATTGGTTCCTTCACGCCGTGTTCATGAGCAGATCGGGCAGCTTCATCGACTTGTTCATTGCCCATTATGCCACACTGGCTACGGTGCCACTGAAATGAGAAGTCGTGTTCTTGCTCGACGAGGCGATGAAGTAACTCTCGGATTTCTAACACTAGTTGCTGGTAGGGTCCACGGCTTAATACGTAAATCAAGCAATGTTGAGCCGCCTTAGAGTCGCTGAGAATGCTCCTTTTTCGAGGTGGTTTCTCTCGAATTATGCGTAGTGCATTATGAAGAGCAGCAACTTCCGCGGCTGTGGATGTATTCTGATGCGATGTCTTGAACTTCCAGGTGGTGCATTTCGCAAGAAAAATCACTGGTCCTGCAGTGCTATCCACGGTGGTTGAACCATCAGTGTACAGATGGGTATGATCGTTGTATTGTTCCTACAGCAAGAGCAGTGAAAGTTGCTTGAGAGCTGGTTTTGAGAGTTGTGCCTTCGTTCGAATTCCTGGTACTGTGAGTCGAACTTGTGGCTGAGCCAAGCACCAATTGGCAAGCAAAACTCTCGCGGCAGCTGTGTAATCTTGTGACAGCTATACACGATAAGGCGGTATCGTCTGAAAAAAAGAAGCGCGTGGTCGGTCTTCTGGCAGTGAGGCGAGATATTGGAGAGATGTGCGAGCAACGTGCCTGACGTGTGCTCTGATCCTTTCCATAATAATGTGAATCATCACTGGGTTGTCTTGCGCAATTGCAATGGTTTCGGATTATATCCACCCTTTCGGGCTGCAGTTCGAAATCGGGTGCCCGTAATGCATGACGCTGTCGGTGCAGCGTCATGGCAGCCCTAGCCTAACCCCAAGCGCCGGAGCCTGAGCACTTTACAGTGTACCCATGTCAGTTCTGCTGGAAGTGGTGAGCACTGGCAAACTGTACCTCCCGTTACCGAGAAACAGCGCCCCGTACAGTTGCATCGCCGCATGCTCTGAAGTACCCCAGGCTTTCCCTCCAAGAAACTTGACAAGATTAGAGATGGTTGTCGGGCGCTTCTTGACGTAGGCCACGTGCGGACTCCAACAGAGGTCATGGTTGATGATTATCCTTAAAAACCAATACGTCCTTAAATAAGAGATATCTTGTCCACCGATGGATATGGCGTACGAAGTCCTTGGCTTCCGGCTAAATGCCACCAATGGACATTTTTCTGGAGAAATCCTGAGGCCTTCTTACCTAAGTTACGTCGATATCAACGTCCAACATTTTGGCAGCCTTGCGTGCGCTTGAGGACGGGTCACACCGGATGCCCGGACGCAGATGCCATCGGCATAGACTGGTAACTTCAGCGTATTTGGTCGGTATTCTATGAGGCCAATGAGCACAAGTTATAAGAGGGGCTCAACAGGCCACCCTGCGCACTCCACTGTGTTTATAGTGTTGGGTCGTTGCCACAGTTGCCGCATCTAATATTTTGCCACAGTTGCCGCATCACAGTTGCCGCATCTAATATTTGTTGCGCGGCAGACGTCTGCAGTATGCGACTCCATGCACGGGGGCACACTATAGATTTTTCCCAGGCACCCTTCGAATGTCAGGTCCTGAAACACTTGTTAAATTGAAGCGGCGTTGGGGCGAATGGTCGCACGACGTGTCGGAAGTGACCGACTTTGACATGCGAAGGAGCAGAGCCGCCCTTGAACACTATGTTCACGCAGCGGCTGTTTTCGAGGTGGTATAGGTGTGTTATGACCACTCCTTCACACGCCTGCCTAATTAGAATGGACAGGTCCGAGTTCTTAGTGGCCAGGTCAATGTCGTAGATTAAGCCAGCAGCACAGGTTTCTTGCATTCGGCTAGCAAGTCACATTTTCATGTTCCCCAATTCTGTTATCTGTCGGAGCTTGTCTAGCGTATTACCACGGGTCGTGTCGACAGACAAGACATTCTTCCGCGTGTTTAGGCAGAAATCCTTAATTTCATTTCGCTGAATCTTCTCAAGAAAAACAGGAGCTTGCCTGTTTAGTCCTCAATGACTGATGGAAGAATCCACAGGTATGAAGAGGATGCTGTGCGGCCAGCGCTCATGCTTGGCCCGCAGGGTTGGTGTACTCCCAGGTGATGACATTTTAACGAATCCCCTTTTCGCCTTTCTGCTGATCGCCGACACAAAGCTGTCATCCGGCGAGTCACCACCTGATACTGAGTGAACCTCAGTGTGTTCGCCAGGTCGGCACAGTTCAAATCCGTTGCCGTTCCCATTGAGAGAAAAGAAGTGCTTTCCCATCTCGACAGCGGGGCTTCACCTGCAGTTGTTCTTAATCGAGTGACTCGAGTATCTGCAGAGAACTTGAATAGGTTGTGTGGTGTGTCCCAGCAGAAAAAAAAAGCGCGGGTGACCCACCATGCTGAACTAGGGAACTACATCGCTTCTTTTCTTTCAAATGTACTTTTATCGGCTTTGTGCCCCGTGTTTTGTCTGCATTTTCCCCATAATTCTGATAGAGACGGGGCAGAACTTTTGTGTTGAGTTCGCATGAAGATGAGCGTCTAGACTCCGAGTTATTTACGCCCTTGTCCACGTATCTCTCCGCGGCACCGCGTTCTATCGTGTCATAGAAAAGAAGAAATACATTATCTACATCTGGCACGTTACTTCAAGGGTTCTGTTAGCCTACACAGTGCAGCTCGGCAAGTAAAATGAACTGATGGTGTTGAAATAGCCACTTTTTTATGTGACAGGGCGCGAACAGCTTCTGCTGAAGGTACAAGCACGCACTGAAACGCCAGCATTGGGCCCAATCAGGTAAAACGATTCCAATACGTTTTTATTCCAATCTCCTGACATTAGATTTGCGTAACTTCCGACGCAAGCATCGGGCGGTGACCCGCAGCGTTGCCTCAACAGCCCAAAAACGCTCTCTTATTTTATAGGAGGCCATCTTTGCTTTCAAAACGAATAACACTGCCTACATTGAGCGGTTTTTCTTTTGTAATTGGCTCCCAAGAGGCGAGGAGCACGCTCAAGTGGGGAGGGTTTTGATGGGACCGAGCCAGCGTAATGAAAATAGATAAACGGATGAAGAGGGTGGTGCTGGCGCCAGTGATTGGTGCGCTTTCGCTTACTTAGCTTGCGGTGGCTGGTCGAAAACCACGACGGCGTGCAACGGAAGTTTAAGAATGGCACTGAAACTTATCCTCAGCAAGAAGGCGTTGGTAGAGCCAGGTCGTAAGCGTGCCGAAACTGCTCGAAAACGTTACATGACCACGCACAAAATCTCATTATATGCAAATAGACCCATGCTCTCCGGCAGGTGTGAGTAGCCAGTGCCTGAGCAATTGGCGGCAGCCGTCTTTTTTTACTTTGGGAACGGGACAGCCTGCAGCTCTCCCGTTCAAAGAAATTCAATTTGGTAAGCATGTTAAGGCATGTTTAACGCATACACGTCACTTTGATGCGACGAGTTTTTGGGTTTTGCGACGTCGCGTGACAGACAGGTGAAGTGGGGGCAGCCCAAGAGCTTTTGACCACAAGCCGAACGCTAATGGCGAAAAGGCGCCGAATCAGAACTATTTTTTCTTTTGTTCAGTCCAATCATGCATAATCAGTGTGCGCACATCATATCAAATGTGGAGCTATCGCGGTTTTCGGGACGTCGCGTGACAGACAGGCGAAGTGAGGGTGGTCCAAAAAAATTTCGACCAGTCGCGGACGGCTGATTGCAGGATTGGAATAGAAAAGTTCGGAATAACTTTACGTTATAGCGCCCAAGAAGGGAAGCGTAGCAGGGGGCGGCAGAAAGTTAGTTGGGCGGATGAGATTAAGAAGTTTGCAGGGACAACATGGCCACAATTAGCACGTGACCGGGGTAGTTGGAGAAGTATAGGAGAGGCCTTTGCCCTGCAGTCGGCGCAGCCAGGATGATGCTGATGATTATGATGAAGATGATGATAGCGGCCATTGTCACGTTGTAGTGACGGTGAAGAACGACGCAGTGGCTCTATACTGTCTATATATGCATGAGAAACCTTCTTTCGCAGAACCAGTAACTTCTGCTTTAATTCTGCCTTGCGGAAAATGGAAAGCCCACCCACGTCTGAACAGTTTCCTAAATTTAGCGCAAGGCGTAGCTTTCTGACGCTCTTAATTGCTTTCGCTGCCTTTCTTTCATCCGAGACGCGTACCTTTCGCGCTTTCGCGCAGCAAGGAAATTACAAGGACTTGTATGCAAGCGCGAGGGTTTTGTGGCTGCTTGCGAACGGCAGAGGCATTGCGAAATGCAGTGCGCATGCCTTGAAAACTTCAGACTGTAGTAGCAAGTAAAAAGTAAACCTTCCCAGCAAGATATGCCTTCAATGGGGCCACGGAGTTCAAAGAAATGCCGGTCGTTAAGAAAGTAAGGTTTCTTTTCAACCGGCTCTATTTATTTCTCTTGACTCCTCAGCAGTCTGGCTGAAGGCCACATTCTAGAAAATTAAAACAATCGTCCCAAAGTACTCTGTCTGTATTGCTTTACTGCACTTGTGTTCGTAAGTAACAACCTAGCACTCCACATGTGCAAGCGCATCAGGACTCCAGAAGCCGGTAAGGTTTACGACGTTGTTGACTACATTCACGGTGCGATGACGATGTAGATAAAGGTACCTAGCAAGAGACTAGTGCTGAGCCCCCTATAGCAATTTAAAGCTCGATGAACACATTCACTCTGAGTATTCTAATATTTCAAAGCAAACTGTAGCCTAATAACGGAAGACAAATGGCTTCCTTGATTTATTAATCAATCAATCAATCAATATTTATTTTTGACGAAATCAAAGACAAGATGGGTATAAGTACATATTCGGAGGTCCCGAAGTAACGACTGTCGGGGGGACCTCATAAGAAGACATGAAAATGGGAATACTAGGGTCGTGGCAAACAGTGAGACACGTCATTTATTATACAATTTCTACATAATCATCGCAAATAAACGGTAAAAGAGAAATAATCTATTAAGAATATCACAAGTATAATCACACAGTTAAAAAGAAGAAAAATAATTGAAGAAATCTTAACGGTAACTTCCAGAAATTCAAACGAGGATAAATGACACATAAATCTAACAACAAGAAGTATCAATTATAGGCAAAATTCAGTAACTCGGTAATTGAACAGTACGTTGTATAATGCATGATGATGTAGTTTCGGCGCCCCCAAAGCATCCCATTCAAGAAATATAATGATCTACACTTGTGTACACAGATAATTGGAAACGCCTATCCGCATGTCCTCTTTAGAAGAGTCAGTACATGGGTCCCTTTTTATTATGGGAAACACTAAGAATGAACCGAGGTTCAAGGTAGCCGTTCCCGATATTTGCTAAAAATTGCATTGGCTTTCAATTTAGATTTGTCCAGAAATGTAAGGGGGAAGCTTTTGAGACAAATCGATTCGAATACCAATGTCTTTCGTAGCACATTCTAAGCACGGATGTCTAACAAGTTAGGCAAGCCATAAAAGTTCTATTTAACAGACATTACCTTACTATTGAACGGTTCCAATTGTGCCTTTCCGGCACGCACCTTCATGTGCACAATTTTTTTTCTTTAAAAGGCTAATTGCTGAAAACATGAACTGAGCTAGAGGCAAACTGGTGTTCTTAATGTATGTGATTTCCTCTTCTCCCAGAAATCCACCGGCAGAGGTGGAACCAGGCTGTACCTGTCACAGGCGATTACAAAAACAACTGGGAAAAATAATTAAAAGATGGTGTGCCGGCGTATATGTCCGTTCAGAAGAATGCTGATCATAACATTTTTTCAGAGTTGCATTAGCCCATTTTACTGTGACGTCAAGCACAAAGCCCAGACATCCCTGGAAGCAAGTTGTGCCCACCTGCCACAAATCATCGCCACATGGTCATTGCTTACATGAAGGGGATTATCGTGGGCGCGCACTGTTCTCCATTTTCGGAGCAGTTGCTCTTCCGTCGAGCCTCGCTGGGGACGGTTTCTCGCCACCCGCAACCACGTTTACTATTTGTGTGTGTGTGTGTGTGTGTGTGTGTGTGTGTGTGTGTGTGTGTGTGTGTGTGTGTGTGTGTGTGTGTGTGTGTGTGTGTGTGTGTGTGTGTGTGTGTGTGTGTGTGTGTGTGTGTGTGTGTGTGTGTGTGTGTGTGTGTGTGTGTGTGTGTGTGTGTGTGTGTGTGTGTGTGTTTGTGTGTGTGTGTGTGTGTGTTTGTGTGTATGTGCGTGCGTGCGTGCGTGCGTGTGTGTGTGTGAGAGAGAGAGAGCGGCGCTGTGTAAACAAATATAAATCGAGGCTAAAGTACACCGCCGTTCGCGGCATTGTGAAAGAATACGCCACGATATCCTCCTGCAATGCACCAGCTGGGAAGAGAAAGGCTTCAATCGATACCCGAGAACGCAGAGCGTCCCAGGCACACGATGCTACACGCAACCCACTTTGAGCGTCATTTTTGTTTCTTTCTTCGTTTGCTTGTTTCTCTCTCCATTTGTTTGGCTATTCGCTCGCCCGTATTTCTCAACCACCTAATGTCGGCATCGCTTCCGAAGGACACCGCTTCAGCATGGTTTGTCGCTACGCGAGATGCCAACCGCTTGTCGTTGTCCGGCTCGCGACTGAATGCAACTTCCGGGCACGGAATAATAATTCACGAAGATGCACCGCAAATATGCGTTCTCTTCTGCCCCGGCACGTCCCGTAAGTGGAAAGTCACCGTCGCGCACACATGCGGGACGCGTTCGTCAGTGGTCGAGACTCGGCTGAACCGCGGCTGAAGAGCTCGAGGCGGCGTGTTTCGGCCTCGTCGTCACTAATTGCTCCTTCGCTTTTTGCTCCATCCTCTGTTATACTTTCACTCCTTCACTATCGTAGAAGCACTTAAGGTAATGCTACGATGCATTGGAACGCTGAGGTACATTCAAGGAGCGAGCCATGCGTCATTATTGTATACGGCGAGAGCAGTGAGTTGCTTACCGAGTAGACCCGTTGACAAACTTGCATTAGAGTATTACAGGAAAGCAAACTTAGGCAAAGGGAACATGGTCGAGAATATTAAGCGCCGTTCTGTGTACTCTGCTCCGCATGTTACGGAAGGCACGAGTGTGACCTCTTGGAGTTATTGCAACTTGGAGGCGCACCATTTATTCCTTGCAATAAGTAATCACATGACAATCATTTCTTCTTTTTGTGAAAGTGTTCTAGAACTGCTTTCGTATCCAGGGGTTTATTCGTATCTCGGACTCACTCACAAACCTGACTTTTGATCCACTCTATAAAAGGTGGACGGAGTACTTGTTTCATTGAGCATATTTAGGTACCATTTTCTTGTTTCAATGCGCAACGCAGCCATTCGGGGGTTATAGAAATTTGTTTTCTTACGCGGGTCGAAGGTTTGCGTACTCGTACTACTTTCTCGGTTAGCATACAGAGTTTTTGAATGGTGTCCCCGCTAAATTTGGTCGAGCTGTAGAAATATGCAAATGCACTATAAGATCAACGCACGCTGTTGGCTTGTGTATAGAGCGTCGCACCAAATTTTGTATTCTGTTTAATTGCCGTATTTTAGCCACTATTATCAACTAACTTCGCGAGTAATAAATTATGGACAACACTTACGACGCGAAATACTGTATCTAGCAGCTTCTAAATTCCCACTTTTTCAGCATCCTAAGGAAGAGCGCGATATTATAATAACAAAATGCGGCCCTTCCGTTGGACCAGCTTGAATGCAATATGCTGCATTCAGGAAAACGAAGCTGGGCACATAGTCACAAAGCTATCGTGCATCGGATGGTGGTTTTATTTATTTATTTATTTATTTATTTACACTACCCTCAGAGTAAGTATTCTTTATAGTTAGGAGAGGCTACATAAAGGTAATGAACATCAAATGGTCAAAATGAATCTGAAGTCTCCCACTACGGCGGGCCTCAGATTCATACTGCGGTTTTGGCACGTACAACCCCATAATTTAATTTCAATCATTCTGCAACAATGACAGATATAACAGTTTTATAAACCGGCACTCATACAGTACGCCAAGTGCGCAAACGGGATAGACGGGATTGTAGTTTACGTGAACTCGTTACAATGCTCAAATTCAATTCAATTCAATTCAATTACAATGCTCAAAGTTCAATTCACAAATTTTGTTCGTTAGAGTGGTGCATGGTACATCGATTTGGGACCCGTGTTAATGACTCAAAAAGTGCAGATTGCGAAATTGTGATATCGTTCAGTACTGCTGAGTTACACCGTCGCAAACCTTAGTATTCAGCTACTTGTCTCTCTTTGTTTAAAATGACGATTGAATTTCAATAAGTTGAATGAATATATATATATATATATATAGATATATATATATATATATATATATATATATATATATATATATATATATATATATTGTGCGATTAAAGATGGCTTGCCCCGTACCACCGTCAGTCACACTTCGCTCCTCGAAGAAGCAAGACGTGTGCCGTGTGAGCTCCTGCACAAAGTTTTGCAATCTGGTGAAGGCGGTGTCAATAGGAGATCCGCGACCTCAAGGCGTTGCGACGTAATGCTCATGCATCTCTCCCACATTTACCGCTAAATATTGACTAAATTTTTCTTTTACTCTCTTCGGCTTCACGTTAAGACGAAGCTTTAGGTGGTGAGCTCCTATCTAAACACATGGTAATGGAGAAATCGTTTATCTCGGCAGCCAGAGCAGTGCATTTGCTCACGTCTGTCGAATGAAAATAAAGAGATAAAAGTTTAAGCGCTCACGGACATTGTTTCTTTAGGCCATACATTTTTTTAGAAAGCTTATTTACAGCTATATATATTTATTGTAAGCATTTATACCGACTTCATCTTCATCTGTACAATGTCATCATCAATCATCGGCTCGTGTTCTTTTTTACATCGGCGCCATTTTTCCTTCTTGGTATAAAGCGGCGTGTCGACCATGGTATTTTAAGTGGTGGAGTCACTTTAAAATCCCTTCGACCTCAATGCACTTCAAGATCGCTCCTGGAGCTACATTCGGGACGCCGCTTACGCCAAGAGGCCGCCATGTCGCAAGACCATACCGCAGCGTCCACCATCTCGGTTCAACTGCCAGCCACCCCCACTCCCAGCCCTGCCAACAACCGTTATCGCTATCCTGAAATCTTCTCTGGCTTGTCTGGTGAGGACGTTGAAGACTGGCTCGACAACTACGATCGTGTCACGAATACAACAACTGAAACGAGACATCGAGGTTAAGCAACGCACCATTTTACGTCTCTCAAGTAGCCAAGACATGGTTCCTAAATCACGAGAGAGACTTCCGTGATTGGTCGTTTTTCAGGGAGCAGCTACGGTGGATTTTTGGCACACCCACGGTTCGTTCAGAAGTTGTGAAATAGACAGCTGTCTGAGCGCGTCCAGCATTATGGCGAGTCGTATGCCTCGTACATTCGAAATCCTCGCACTTTACCGCCATCTCGACAGTGCCATGCCAGAAACTGACCGCGTGCGACACCTTGAGGGCATAGGGTCTACTGCCTTCAACGCACTCGCCGCTCGAAACCCTTCGACGGTGTCGGACGTCGTCTCCGTCTGTCAGCGCCTCGACGCCCTGCAATCAATCCGCTTGCAACTGGACTTTTCCGACAACCCCCTGGCAAACAGTATTGAGTTCCGGTCTATCATTCAAGCCATAATTCGTGAGGAATTGCAGGTGCATGGCTCATCCCCTTGCAGCAGCGCTCACGTCCACCCTGCTTCTACTGACTTGCGCGGCATCATTAATGAAGAATTGGCCTCCCTGCAGAACGCCCACGATACCAACCCTTCTCCTTGCCCACAACCGACTTCTTACGCCTAAGTTGCTGTAATGCCAGCCGCGCCATCTCCAATCACACCACCTGCGCCTGTTCCCGATCACCTGGCACCTTTAGTCGCCCGAGCTCCGAACCCGCCTTACTACTCTGCCTGGCGTTCGTCGAGGCCTGTCTGCTATTACTGCGGCTTTCGAGGACATATCTCCCGGTTTTGACGACGCCGCCAGCAAGACGAACGTCGCGGTTACGCTGCCTTTGGACGCAATGAGCCACCTCCTCGCGTCTACCGCACTCATGACGATAATCCTCCCGTTCACCGATCTCCATCTCCAACCGAATTCTCCAACACCGCACTCAACACACGTGCCTCGAGACGCCTCTCCCCATCGCCGCTCCGACGTTGTTTCGCCACTTCGACCTGTCTCCCAACTCGATGTCCAGCGACCGGAAAACTAACCAGTGCAGTTTTTGGAGGGAAAATTGCATCGCCGCGAACTGCTCCCAGTCCTCCTGAACGTCCTTCGAACATGTTATTGGTGTCTGTGGAGGGTGTGCGTTTGTTAGCTCTGATTGACACGGGAGATACTACATCTGTTATGCGCGCGGACCTGTGCTCTCGTCTGCGGAAAGTGAAGACGCCTTATATTGGATCATCCCTGATTGGGGCTAATGGAGAAATCATTCGACCATCAGCCCAATGTACAGCCCGCGTCTTCATTGATGGTATCCGTCTTCACATTAAGTTCGCGATTTTTATTCCCGTGCGCTCATGCACTAATTTTAGATTGGGACTTTCTCTCGTCTGCGTCCGCTTTAATCTCTTGCCGTCAACGTGTAGTTCATATCACCGAGACAGTTCATTGCAGCGGGAGTGCCGATGAGCCACGACTGCGTTTTCTCACTGCTGCCGATTCTGTACTGCCTCCCGGCCACGAGAAAATCATGTCTCTCTTCTACGGACATCACCAATGGCGACGTGTTCATCACTCATTACGGCCGCTGTCTTGCCCGTGGGATTGTCTTCGCTTCCTGCCTGGTACGGTTTAAAGAAAGCTCTGCATTAATCATCGCTTTAAACGCGACTACTGAGACAATCCTCTTACCTCAAGGCTCCGCAGCGACCTGTTATGTGGTACCCAACCAGTCTCCCTGCTGCCTCGCAAGCTCTTCCGCAACAGGACAAATCTGCTTCATCTGCCCTTGCTTCCGTGATAGGTCCTCACCTTCCTGCTGCTCAGAGTGAAGCGTTGCTAAAATTGCTCACGAAGCATCAGGCATCATTTGATATGGATACTTCGTCACTCCGACAGACTTCCGTTGCCTTCCATCGTATCGGCACCGATGGTCAGACTATTGTACGCCGTCGTCCCAACCTAGTCTTTTGGCCGAATGCATTATCATCGTGAAAACGTCGCCGATATGTTAAAAGAAACATCACGCGTCGCTCCACCAGTTCTTGGTCATCACCCGTCGTTTTATTGCAGAAGAAGGATAGATCTGTACGATTTTGTGTTGACTACCACGCGCTAAACAAGATCACCCGTAAGGATGTATATCCGATGCCCCGTATCGATGACGCCCTTGATTCTTTGCAAGGCGCGCAATACTTTTCCAGCCTTGATCTTCGCTCCGGAGATTGGCAAATTTCAATACACGAAGCGGCCAAAGAAAAGACGAACTTCTCTATTTTGGATGGTCTTTACGAGTTTAACGTAATGTCTTTCGATCTATGCAATGCTCCCGCCACATTTGAAAGAATGATCGACACTGTTCTTCGCGGCCTCAAGTGGAAAACTTGTCTATGTTACCTCGACTTTCACTGACCATCTGCAACGCTTAGATTAAATCCTCACGTGCCTTTCGAATGCCGGACTTCAACTAAACACTAGGAAGTGCCGTTTCGCTAGCGCAACGATTAAAGTCCTGGGTCATCTTGTTAGCAAAGATAGCATCCAGCCTGATCCGGACAAAATTTCCGCAGTGCTCAACTTTCCACGCCCACTCCGTGCAAAAGAACTGAGCAGCTTCATTGGACTCGCCTCATACTTTCGACGTTTTATCCGGAACTTCGCCAGCATTGCCTCACCTCTCCACAAGCTCCTTGCTAGTTCCAGTTCCTTCGATTGGAACGATCAGTGTGAAGCCGCGTTCCAAGAACTCAAGCGCGCACTAACATCCCCACCTGTTCTTTGTCGTTTTAATGACAAGGCGCCCACATTACTGCATACTGAGGCTAGTGGTCATGGAATTGGTGCCGTACTGCTGCAGTGCGACCACGAATTTTGCGGAAAGGTTGTTGCATATGCAAGCCGCGTGCGTTCTCACTTCCGCGGAAAAAAAGTACTCGATAACCGAATAAGAGTGTTTGGCTGTTGTCTGGTCCATTCGGAAATTTCGTCCATATCTCCACGGTCGATATTCCACGGTTGTGACCGACCGCCATGCCCTATGTTGGTTTCCGACAATCAAAAACTTGTATGGACGCCTTGGCCGCTGGATACTCCGCTTACAAGCATATGATTTCGATGTCACATAGAAGTCCGGAAGCAAGCACCAAGATGCCGATGGTCTTTCACGATGCCCATTACCACCATCATCGGAGCGCATCAAATTACCTTGTCAAATTGGCCGCACGGAGGACGCATCGTCTATTACACTGATTTCTTCCTTGACTACCTCAAACCGCCCTTCAGTGCTTTCCACTCACCAGCGTGCCGACTCTTATTGTCATGGTATCATCAATCGCCTTAGCGGTGTTTCATCTCCACCCAATGCCAGGTTACGGAAACAGCTCACACTGTTGAAGGTTGAAGACGACGTGCTCTACCGGTACATTTTTCACCCGGAAGGCCATCAATGGGTTCCCGTTCTACCGCGCTCTGTTCGCGCTGCAGTTCTGCAGGCCTCACACGATGACCCTACGTCAGGCCATTTCGGTTACTACAAAACACAAGAGCGCATGCGCAGCCGATTCTTTTGGCCAGGCCTTTCCACAAGCATAGCAATGTTGCCTCGAGCACGCTTTGCCAACACCGTGAGCGACCTACTGCTGCTCCGGTCGGGACGCTACAACCCTCTCCTTGTCCAGCAGGACCCTCCTCTGTCGTCGGCATTGACCTTTTCGGGCCACTTTCACCTACTCTAGACGGCAATAGATGCATCGTGACTGCTGTTGACCACTTGACCCGGTACGCTGAAACAGCCTCAATACGTCCAGGAGCTGCCTCAGAAGTAGCGGCCTTCTTCTTGCAGGCTATCTACTTACCTCACAGGGCGCCTCACGTTCTTTTGAGCGACCGAGGCAAGTCATTTCTTTCAATCACTCTTAAATCAAGTTCTGCAAGCGTCCAACACCGCGCACAAGACAACGTCTAGCTACCACCCTCAAACCAGCGGCCTAACAGCGATTTCATCGCACGGTGTGCGACATGCTATCCATGTATATTCAACCTGACCATCGTAACTGGGATGCGATTCTCCCATTTGTAACATTTGCATACAACACATCTGTTCTACGGACCACTGGATACTGTCCGTTTTTCTGAGTATACGGCCGCCACCCAACCTTATCTCTCGCAGTATCTTTCTTCTCTGGCCCCATCAACGCTTCACCATTCATTTGCGACCAGTTTGTGCCTCGTCTTGCCCAATGCCGTCGTCGCGCCCGTATGAACACTGAAGCCAGCCAAGACGATCGCAAACATCGGTACGATGCCTCTCACCACGTCGTTTCCTACCACCCTGGTGACGATGTGCTCCTATGGACACCTGCACGAACACCAGGTTTATGTGAGAAGCTTGAGTCTCGATATATTGGCCCCTACAAAGTCATAGAGCAGACCTCGCCAGTGAACTATCGCGTTACACCTGTTGATGCCCCAACTGACCGACGCTGCCGCGGAACAGAGATCGTGCACGTTCCCCACCTGAAGCCCTTTCATCTCCGTTCCACTGTCTAATGTGCGGCCAGGCTGGCCGCTTCCGTCCACGGGGTAAATTAGCGTAAGCCTTTATGCAGACTTCATCTTCATCTGTACAAAGTCATCATCAATCATCGGCTCGTGTGCGTTTTTGCATCGGCGCCAATTTTTCTTCTTGGAATAAAGCGTCGTCTCGACCGTGGTATATATATATATATATATATATATATATATATATATATATATATATATATATATATATATATATAGCTCTTTCACTTTCTATCCGCTGTACCACATGACCGGCTTCCCACACTTCAAGCACACTTTTTTTCCATTTCGGACACTGTTTATGGTCATGAATTAATGTAAGCAGCGATTTGGGTTGTCGCACTATTATACCGTGATCGGTTGAATGAATTGGCGCTACAAGTACACTTTAGTGAGTCATGTTACCCTCAGTGTGGTCCACTCTTACAGGGAACACGCATATAATTTTCCGTCTTACATAACTCGAGAAGCAAAAGACGAAAAGAAGCGCAACTCAAGAAGCGCATACGAGGCTCAGGAGTTGGGAAGAGGAGTAAGCAAATGTAGGAAGGTGAACCAGGCGCTCGTCTGGTTTGCTCGACCGCACCCAGAACAAGTTTCAACGCCGCTCATCTCCTTTGAGTCTGCTGGGGCCTCGTCATCAACTGGAGGCGACCGAAAGAACCCCGATTTTCCGAGCCGTCACGCTGGCCTGCGGCTGCGCTGATACCCGAGCACATTGCTTGCGGTCCGTAGCGTCCGTGGCTCCTCAGTCGCAGTCGCTGTTGTTGAACGTAGGGTGCCTTGATACTAAGCCCGGCCTTCAGGGCGGTGGGGATAGGCTTTGGCTCCGCCGGCGCAATAAGGGTTCTCGCCTGTGAGGCGCCGATATGGAACGTGTCCGAAAGCCGTCGGGATTTTGTGGGAATCGTTGACATTTTCCCGGCAGGATTGAGCAAGCAGTGTCCATTTGGTGAAAAGGAAGTGTCATCTTCAGTAGCGTCCGCCTCAAAATGGTTTAAGCATAAAATGAGGGATTTATTTTTGGAAGGTATATTAAGGAGCTCCAATTTAAGCAGATCTGAACAAAGGAACCTTTCTTTCTTTTTCTTTTTTTGGAGGGGGCGCAATTATTTCACGATATATAAAGCGGTTTCACGCACGTAAGACGGCTTCTGGGCTACTACTATTATTAGACTTGAAAACTTGTATACGCTTCATTCGTTTTAAACAGCGCCAAAAAAAAAGAAGAACACCCGGACAAGGAAGGGCATGGCACCGGCCCTGGTCAAGTGCTCTTCCTCGTCCGCGTTTTCTTCTGGCGCTGTTTAAAAAACATGATCCGCACCAACTAGCTCGCGCCCAAACCCTCTTAAGTCAATATATATGCGCTTGACAGGAATGGGAAAGCGAGGAGCAAGCTGGCAGCTGCCACCGGCAGGGGCACAACGCCTGCCTACTGTTCAGAGCGGATGAGACAGAAACACGGAAACTACATGAAAAAAAATTCATGTAGTCGTGCAGCACTGCACTAAATCTCCGGCCTGCTTTCGCTGCCACCCTATGACGTGACGGTGGCGCTGCTGAGGCCATAAATCTGTTCAGTGTCGTTCCAAGGGGTGAAAGAAAGTAAAGGAAAAGCGAGCATCACCTGTGGGAACGTTATACAATCGGTCACTCAGGCCAGACGGCTTCACAAACTGAAGTTAACGTCCACGTTACATTGTAAGCTTAGGGTCATGGTCTAAAATTTTTTTGTGAGAATAGTCTACGATCAAACCCGTTAAACACAGACCGAAGCTTGTCGCTTAAGACGTACCAAAGATGACCAAAACACAATACGTGTTCGATTGGCGACTCAGAAATGATGAGCCACACATTGGTGCGTGATGCCATTCCAGCATGAAATGAGTAGGTTTCAGTAAACGGCTCGTCTTATGCGAGGCGCCAGAGCGAAGTTGCACCACTACGCGAAAAGTTTGACGAAATGTTCAGCTCCAACTTGGAGTGAATTTAATGTAAGCTACAGTTCCAAATATAGTCGTGGCGTTCCAAGAAGCTTGAGTCTTGGTTCGAGCAAGCTAACGACTATGCTTCCTAATGTCTCTCCTTGACTAGGGTGTGGGGAATGTTTGGGTTCCTTAATGTGTTGACCGAGCAACAGCCCTGGCGAGGTCGCTATTGATGATGCCGCAGTGACCCGGCCGCCATTTAAAGGTATGTTCTTGAAGATTGCTTGATGGAGAGAACTCGCGAGCTCTGCGTCGAAAAGTTGACATCAAACTCTTAAAGGCTACCTTCCAAAGCCTGCGCAAATTTTAACGTAAATAGGCTACCGATATCATGTGTTAGCCAGTTATTCATAGCGAAATATAATCGCGGGTGCTTTGTTGTCTATAATGAGTAGCAGCCGGCACTGGTATTCTGCTTCCTGGTATCACATGCTTCCTTTATCCGTTGATTCTTACTGTACGCGTGGGGTAAGATGTTTGCCGGCTACAGGTTCCGAGAAAATGCCGAGTATCAGCGTATTTTTACCTAGCAGCCATCAAAACAGTACAAAACTATGTTGGCCGCGTACACGGGCACACGCAGCATACTTGAAATTCACAGTGCGCGCCTGGGATCAGAAAATGGTCCGCCATTCCTGGAATCCAGCGTCCTGTGAGTTTTCGAACCCGCCTGCACATCGAGAAGCTGACACTGCAGTGCGTCAATCATAAATAGGAATGCTTGCTTAGCGATGCAGTGATGCTGATGTGGCGCGATTTTCCTCGTCTCTGCACCGTCGCCGCCGCTAATCATTTGCATGCAGCTTGGCTGCAAGGTAAGTCACTTTGCTTTATTGCGATACCGAGCTACACGGCGTCGTACAGCGCCGTTGCAAACAGTCCACGGGAGACGCGATCGAAAGAGAACTTCGTGCGTGGTGATGGAGTTACGAGCAAGCACGACTGTTATTGCACGGTCATCGAGAATGGTAGCCAATTGCTGCGAGAAAAGTTACTTGCCTGGTTATTTATGCGTATACTTATACTGTTTTTTTTTTTGGCCACCGCCGGATGCCTCGCGGTGTGCGGGCGCGCTGAGCACACCTCGCATCCTCCATGGATACCCGTCCAACACGGCGTAACACTTCTAAGTAGCTGAATCTCGGTGGTGCATCATTCGATTGGGGGGGGGGGGAGGGGGTAGCAAAAACGCGAGGGTACGGTAAGCGCGCCCGCCCTCCCACAGGTGTGCGAGCAGCCGAATACAGAAACGTAACGCCGTAGCGCGTAAGGGAGCGCTTGCCGCACAGTAGGGATCTCCACGCCACAAAAATTGCGGTCGTGCTGAAAGCATTCGCCGATGAAAGAAACCACTGGCAATATAAAATTACAGATCAATGATGCAATCTCACCTTTGCCCTCCGAGCTTAACTTACTCTAACGAACAAAAATTTCACGTCTGTGTCTCTTCAAGTATATATATATATTCTTTTTCATCGAGCCCGACCCATAAACGTGGACTTCTGTCGATACTGTCGCATTTGTCATCCCGCAGTGAACCCCGGTATAAGGTATCCATTCTATGTTTTACAGTTCTAAACCTGTTTCGATGATTCATTTATACCGGCTAGCTCGAAACTGAACCACATTCCCGGCGCCAATGCCTACAGTAAGGGCACTGTCTTTCGATGCTACCACTATTGACCGCTTTTCAGACTATACACACTGCACTTCTGCCTAATTGTTTGTTTTCACTTTCCTTTCTATAGTATTGGTGTCGTTTGCGGTATCATTTCCATGTATGAACACGATGTACCCACCCAGTCTGTAACACCTTTTAGGGCCGGAGGGTTCTGCAAAGATAAATAAATAAATAATAATAAAATTTCTAAACAGCCAAGCAGAATAACTTTAATTAACGAGCAAGAAAATTCAACCAATATTTATTTAAAAACCCGAGGTTTTGAAGCCCGACCGGCTCCTTCTTCACAGGTGAGATGGCGCGAGGTGTAGGAGCGCTTATATGCGTTTTAGCGCTAAAGAAACGGGTCAGTTGTGCCCAACCGGACAGATGTTCGCCGGCTGTTTACGTTTGAGCCTCTAAAGTTGACTTTCACATTATTGTAAAACGAGGTTTCCCTACTAATGGTACGCCCGACTGGATTGCTTTAGACCGCTCCCGAGTGAACTTGCGCTGCGCCGTACATTTCGGGTGGTCGAAATCAAGCGCTTGGAGGCGCTGCCTTCAAGCTGGAATCGCGAGCGAGATCTGACAGAAAAATCGATCACGTGGCCGCTGCGATTGCTCCAGGAGCACCAGGCAAGTGCGCTTTGGGCGGGCTTTCCCTGGCTCCGATCACGAGAGGGATACGCATCGCTGAAAACCGAGTTGGAGCAGCAGTAGGAGCCATGGGCCATGTGGCATAACCATAATTATTTGTTTCAGAAAGTCAGCATTGCGTACCTCACCGCGGCCGCCGTTCTCGAGCATTTAACGCAGAGATGCGTGCGCACTAGGGAAATTTCCTCCCTTAGAGGCGTTTTCTTTTTGTTTATAACTCAGCTTCTTAGACTTTCAGAGAAGGGTGTTTGAATGAACTAATACACCCATATGAAATAATTTTTTTTGTTTGTGGAATGAGAATCTTTTTCCCAGTGAACGTTTAGGCGAAATGCACGCTATGTTATACTGGTTATTCTATAACTACCCTAGTCTTTCGCATGCTTGCCTAAGTGGCCCTTAAGTGTAATTTCGAAACATCTATTGGAACAATAGAATGTAAAAAACTGCCCCTGCAGCACAAATTCACACTGCGCTACTGAAGATTGTCGTTGAGAAGTGTCACCTCTGGGTTCAATCCTCGTTTCTTTATCTTTTAATTTCTTTTTCTTTATCACTTTGCTTGCCCCATCATTACAACAGGCAAAAATGGTAAAATTAAGTATGACAACAGCTCCGAGACAGACGCAAATAATTTAAAATAGTTTCATATTAGTCATCATAACAATTACATTAACCTACTCAGGAGGTTCAGATTGAGCCCGGTATGTCTCTTTTACATATGCGACACTCTCGATAAAGTTATCGTGCAGAGGACGTACGTTGACATCTGCATGCCCCGCTTGCAATCGTGTCTCCCATATAATGTGGAAGTCTAAGTACACTAGAGGATGTTCCCAAAAATATGGGACCTCCACAGTCTATGAAAACTTGTCCTATCGTTTCCGGTTTCTCACAACGTAAGCATTCGTTCGACAAATGTACGAATAAGCCTTTCTATCCAAATCAGGTTTTCACAGGAAGGGTATTACTGTGCAGTTTGAAAAATAAGAATGATTTTGTCGACCATTTAACCAGCATCCTCTTAACTCTCTTGAGTGCACTTTGTCCTGACGTTCACTGTCTATTGAGTGGTATATGGGGTATCAGAAGCACTGTGTATATGAGGTCCTTGTGCAACTTCTCTTTGTTTGAGGTGCTTGAGTATTGTATATGAAATCGGGCATTCGGTATTCGACAGGCGAGGAATACTTCCCGTAAGCATCCTTTTGTAGGACAACTTAGTACACTGCATGGCAACACTACAAATGCCAGGGGCAGACCAAGTTAGCGTATGTGCATTATAGTAGGGAGGAAGCAGTACTATTGAGCCCTCAAGCAGACAAACTGTGGCACTTAAAAGCACTTCTTGTTGGGCTAGTTGGTAGCTATTCATTATAAAGTATGAAGACGCCAAATAAACAGACACACACAAGAGAAGAAAACGGGACAGGCCACCACTCGGAACTGTTTTATTTACAGAACGCAGGCACATACATACTGTCACTCAACACATGCGCAGAGAGCAAACATTCATTCACGCATCTAATCAAACATTCATGACGCACCACGCTCAAGAAACTTCATCTCAGCCTTATATAATGATATCGAAGTATCGCTAACGCACAAGCTGTCTTTCTTGCCTATGTGATAGGCTTCAACCAGTTCCCTTGCTCTAGTATCTTTACTTCGCGCAAGAATCCGCACATCTGAAAAACGTGGTTCACAAGAGCGCGAGGGACAGGTCCCGATGTGCTTAGGCAAATTTGGGCCCTCTTTCATTTGCTCAACATTTCTTTCGTGCTCACTGGCACGCTCATTAACACAGCGCCCGGTCTGACCTATATAGGAACTACCGCACGAAAGGGGGATCTCGTTGACAACCCCTTCGGCACACTTCATGAAAGGTCCCACGTTTGGTTCCACAGCCTTTTTCGCTTCTTTTTCTTTTCTTTTGGCGATTTGAGAGCAAAGGCTTCCGAGCTTCCTTGGGACTGAAAACAGTAGTGGGACGCCATAAGCAATTTCTTTCGCAAGACTGGCCAACCCCAGCCACTCACACATTGCCACAGCGTTGGCTTTGACTTTTGTCGATTTTACTGGAATAGGTGAAAAATTCTTTTTGATCACCTGAGCTGCCCTTATCGAGAAGTTATCACCCGACATGACTACAAATCCGCCTTCCTTATCGGCTTGATGAAGCGCTAGGCCATTCTTGCTAAAGAAAGACACAATGGCTCCGGTTGGCATGTCCTTGCGCCGTTTATGCCCCGGGTAGCTAGATTTGAGCAAGCAGTCAACTCCCTCAAGAAGGCACTTTTCTTGCTCTTCTGTATCGCCCTTCCTTGCAATTCGACGATTAACGGCAATGAGCTCATGCGGCGGCACTTTCGGTTTTATACCAAACTTGGGTCCTTTCCGGAGAACAGACGTAACTTTCTGTGGTAGATCGATATCCCTCATAACTACATCAATCCCACCTTTCTTCTTGTCCTTTCTCGTTTCCCTGAGCAGACTGAATGATGAGGTTCAAGGCCTTCATCGTTAAATGAACGGAAGAGATTGTACTCACTAGCAGCCCAAATGAACACAGAAAAGATGTGGTGAAATCTCCACACTATCTCACTATATATGTAACGCGTTAATTAGGTACCATACTTTGGACAAACGAAAGTATTACATATCGCAGATCTGCCAAATAAAGACAAATCATCACCTTGTAACCCGCTTGCTCTTTCTGTGATCAAATTATTTTACTCGTTTCGCATTGCATCTGTCTCTCCTCGTGACAGTCACGAGTCACTCCATGATAATGACTAGGTCAGCCGAGAAGGTTTCACGTATACGAAATATTCTGGCTTCTCATCACGATTTCTGTGTCAAACACGTACCACAACATTTCCTCCCTTTTATCTGACATCCTGTTTGCTTGCAGCAAACTTCGCTTACTGATACAACCTCGCGAATGATCTGTATATCGACGCGAAACGCAGCTACATCATCAGCACACGCGAGGATGTTATAGTTGGCCGAATGTAGTAAGTAGCCAGCTGTCTTATCACTGTTTAGGACAGAGAGGCACAGTGGTCTGAGGTATGCAGCAAAAATAAAGGGCAAGAGTGATCGTCCCAAACGAAAAGTTGAACGCGTGCACATGCACATTTCACAGTGCCTCCATTAACAATGACAAGCATAGCACAATTTACGTAGGACATTTTTTACGCTTTCAAAAATGACACAACCCATGTTCATATGACCGGGGGTACTGAAAAATGATTTCGTGGGATGCGAGCTCAAATGCCCTTGCAACGCTTTAGCATGGCGAATCTCGGAGGAGGAGAGGAAACACGTCATCGTGGCAATGTTGTGACCGGGTCGCCCATGCAGACCGAAATCGGTAAGCGCGGCGTAGCACGGCCTTTGGCTTTACGTGTGCAAGTATTTTTTTTGTGTGAACATTAATTCCGCGCCGTAGGCAGGGAAGCAACATATCTACGTCACCAGCAAGTTTCGGTGTCCGGCTTCTATAACAACTCCTGACGAAGAAGGCTAGGGATAAACGCCAAAGCAGCTCATGGCCGAAAGCGGGGAAAAACACGTTACGGAGACGAAACGACTGCTTGACGGCGGCAAACTTTACAACAACCCTGTAAAATTAAAATCCAAAGTTTAACGTCTCGAAACCGCACAGTCGGCTATATGAGAGACGCCGTAGGAGAGGCCTATGCATAAATTTTAACCCCTTGTGGTTCTTTAACGTGCATCCAAAGTACGGTAGAGGAGTGCTTTTGCACTAAGCCGCCATCGGCAGGTACAAGAAGTTTCCGTGTGCATAGACATCCGCGGTTCTTGTGTACCACATAGAAGTAGTCCATGCGCGATAGGCCTAACGTATGCGATGTTACAATAACGAATAACGTATCTTCCAGAGGCGAGAGAGGAAGACAGGCAATGGAAAAACAGGGGGGCTAACCAAAGATTTTCCGGAGGGGAAATACCGTTATGACTCTAAGGTAGCAATCAAAATATTGTGCGATTATTCGGTATTCATTAGCCATCTAGGGTCAACTAAAAAATTAATATATGCTTCACTGCATCATTGCTAACGTTGAGTTTATTTCTTCCGCACAGATGTCTTGACCTCAAGAAGACAAAAACTTTGCTTACAGCGACAACAGCATGCCGGTTCTCTCTGCGAACCACACCGTCTTGTCAAGAACGACTTCTTTTTTATGTACCCCAACGTCTTCTTTGCCTTCTATAGCCTATAGCCTGTTTTTACCTCCGAAATACACCCACATGCGCAGACGCGCCGCCAGTCTCAATCCCTGGGCGAAGCATGCAACCTTGCGCAAGTTGTGAAGTGGGAATGATGCGCGTTGGCGTAGTCGTTCACGCTTACGGCTTCGAAGCGCTCATTGCCGCCGCGACTTGAATTCAAATCCCACTAACAATTTTCTACGCATTCGCGGCACTTCCCGTAATCTCCTCCGCCCACGGCGCCAGTACACTACGCATGCACTCATCCACTTCGGACTGCGCATGCGTGATCGTTGCCCACGCGGTACACTGCGGCGACGACGTTGCGGACGCGCCTCGAGTGACTGTATAGTTGCTCTCGCAATGAAGCAACGATAACCGCAGCGGTGCCCTGCTGATAGAACATCCGGTTCGTACGCGAGAGGTACCTTGTTCGAATCCCAGTGCCGTTGGAAACCCGCCGGTCTTTCTAATGGCTAGAGAAGTTTCCTGGCCTGTGTGCTCGGCTGCTTGTGGTGATTTTCTCCTTTCGAAACGTGCGCCCTATAAAGTTTTCTAGGCGTGGTCTCTGGGCGCTCCGTGTGCAGCCACGGATACCCTCGCTGCAGAGCACCCGTGGCGGCTGCGGGAGGCAGACTTAGAGCTGCCGCAAGGTGTCTACCGCTAAATTAAGTGCAAGCGCGCACCTCCGGCCACGTGCTAGGCCATTACGCGGACGTCAAAACTATGAAGGGGACGTTTCTTCCCCTTCGTAGTTTCGGAATAGCAAATTGGAAATTGCCGCCAAGCCTACGGCCCAGACACCGACTACCAAGCGTTGAGGTTCGTGGATCGCCCTCGTAGCTATTGAAACGGGCAGCAGCAGTGGATGCTCTGCACCAAGGCGGAGCGTATGCATGTCCCTCTTTTTTTTTTTTTTTTTTTGTGTGTGTGTGTGTGTGTGTGTGTGTGTGTGTGTGTGTGTGTGTGTGTGTGCTGGGCGAATTATTTGTGTTGCCCATCAGCAAGTACGCTGTAAAGCAATTTACACCCGGTATTCGCGAGAGCGCGTCTGAGAAAGCAACGATGCTAGAAAAGAAACGAAATGGCGTTCTGCATGGCAACCAATTCGCGTTTTTTCTTTCCAAAAAAAAAATTTGGATTCAAATCTTGCCTAGCTTCTCCTGGCTTCTAAAGTCCGCCGTCTCTGACACACGCCTGCGCCCATTTCAAGCGTGAGTTGCCGCTGCGCTCTAAACGAATTTCATGCGTTAGTGGCGTTTCCTTCGTGGCCGTGTCTGATGCTTGACAGTAGGCAATTTCCGTACCGTATCTACGCAGGCAGTGAAGGTCTTGGCTTCGCTACACCCCAGTGCTGACGCGCCGAAGAGCAAACATCGGGTAACACAGTAATTTAATGTGCTATTCGGAGCGCGTCTTTCTATCACATAGAGCGAATTTGTAACAGCAGTAAGAAAAGGAGGGGTGGAGGAATTGCACCGGAGTAAATGAATACGACCAATGTGAAATGAACATTGAGAAGCTCTATATTCCAACCAGACCATACGAGTTTCCTCGGACGTTAAGGTGTTAGAACGTTGATTTCCCAGAAGGCCCCGCTAGAGAAATGTTCTACAAGACATCAAAAATACATGCGAGGTCAGCTTTGGTAAACAAGGAAAGTTCCAACCTATATTGAAGTTGGGTCACGTACGTAACCTTCGTCTGCCTGGACAAATGAGCTTACCTGTGGTGACTGATATATGTGTGCAAGAAGAAAGAATAAGTGCTTCGTCTCGCCTTTTTTGCTGACGAACGAACTACTGATGCTTACATGGACGTTTACGCTAAGGTCAAACATTTAGGGAAGATTTTATTTTGGGTGCAGATAAAATTAATTCAAGAAAGGCGAATATTTTACAGACATAAAGAGAAAAAATAGTTTTTTTTTTGCATTTCCAGTTATCGCATTTTTTTGTTCGTGTTACTGGTAAGGAAAAGGTGTGCAATTTGCATGAAGCTTCCATTACGTGCATAAGCATCATATTGAAAGAGTTCGTTCGTTCGTTCGTTCGTTCGTTCGTTCGTTCGTTCGTTCGTTCGTTCGTTCGTTCGTTCGTTCGTTCGTTCGTTCGTTCGTTCGTTCGTTCGTTCGTTCGTTCGTTCGTTCGTTCGTTCGTTCGTTCGTTCGTTCGTTCGTTCGTTCGTTCGTTCGTTCGTTCGTTCGTTCGTTCGTTCGTTCGTTCGTTCGTTCGTTCGTTCGTTCGTTCGTTCGTTCGTTCGTTCGTTCGTTCGTTCGTTCGTTCGTTCGTTCGTTCGTTCGTTCGTTCGTTCGTTCGTTCGTTCGTTCGTTCGTTCGTTCGTTCGTTCGTTCGTTCGTTCGTTCGTTCGTTCGTTCGTTCGTTCGTTCGTTCGTTCGTTCGTTCGTTCGTTCGTTCGTTCGTTCGTTCGTTCGTTCGTTCGTTCGTTCGTTCGTTCGTTCGTTCGTTCGTTCGTTCGTTCGTTCGTTCGTTCGTTCGTTCGTTCGTTCGTTCGTTCGTTCGTTCGTTCGTTCGTTCGTTCGTTCGTTCGTTCGTTCGTTCGTTCGTTCGTTCGTTCGTTCGTTCGTTCGTTCGTTCGTTCGTTCGTTCGTTCGTTCGTTCGTTCGTTCGTTCGTTCGTTCGTTCGTTCGTTCGTTCGTTCGTTCGTTCGTTCGTTCGTTCGTTCGTTCGTTCGTTCGTTCGTTCGTTCGTTCGTTCGTTCGTTCGTTCGTTCGTTCGTTCGTTCGTTCGTTCGTTCGTTCGTTCGTTCGTTCGTTCGTTCGTTCGTTCGTTCGTTCGTTCGTTCGTTCGTTCGTTCGTTCGTTCGTTCGTTCGTTCGTTCGTTCGTTCGTTCGTTCGTTCGTTCGTTCGTTCGTTCGTTCGTTCGTTCGTTCGTTCGTTCGTTCGTTCGTTCGTTCGTTCGTTCGTTCGTTCGTTCGTTCGTTCGTTCGTTCGTTCGTTCGTTCGTTCGTTCGTTCGTTCGTTCGTTCGTTCGTTCGTTCGTTCGTTCGTTCGTTCGTTCGTTCGTTCGTTCGTTCGTTCGTTCGTTCGTTCGTTCGTTCGTTCGTTCGTTCGTTCGTTCGTTCGTTCGTTCGTTCGTTCGTTCGTTCGTTCGTTCGTTCGTTCGTTCGTTCGTTCGTTCGTTCGTTCGTTCGTTCGTTCGTTCGTTCGTTCGTTCGTTCGTTCGTTCGTTCGTTCGTTCGTTCGTTCGTTCGTTCGTTCGTTCGTTCGTTCGTTCGTTCGTTCGTTCGTTCGTTCGTTCGTTCGTTCGTTCGTTCGTTCGTTCGTTCGTTCGTTCGTTCGTTCGTTCGTTCGTTCGTTCGTTCGTTCGTTCGTTCGTTCGTTCGTTCGTTCGTTCGTTCGTTCGTTCGTTCGTTCGTTCGTTCGTTCGTTCGTTCGTTCGTTCGTTCGTTCGTTCGTTCGTTCGTTCGTTCGTTCGTTCGTTCGTTCGTTCGTTCGTTCGTTCGTTCGTTCGCTCGCTCGCTCGCTCGCTCGCTCGCTCGCTCGCTCGCTCGCTCGCTCGCTCGCTCGTTCGCTCGTTCGTTCGTTCGTTCGTTCGTTCGTTCGTTCGTTCGTTCGTTCGTTCGTTCGTTCGTTCGTTCGTGCGTGCGTGCGTGCGTGCGTGCGTGCGTGCGTGCGTGTGTGTGTGTGTGTGTGTGTGTGTGTGTGTGTGTGTGTGTGTGTGTGTGTGCACCCCCCTGCCCCCCCCCGACTCATAATTGCTCCATACTCATTCTACAGGCGTAAATTAGTGCGCCAGTCAGTGAACAAAGGCGTGAGTCGATGTGAGTGAAAAGGACAGTGAGTACGAGCAGGGTTAACGCTAGTTTGAACGAGATGTCACTGACAGTGATTTTGAGCAGATGTGATAATATGAATATGAGGGGCTGTTGTCGAGCGTGAGTTTGAGTGAGTGAGTGAGTGAGTGAGTGAGTGAGTGAGTGAGTGAGTGAGTGAGTGAGTGAGTGAGTGAGTGAGTGAGTGAGTGAGTGAGTGAGTGAGTGAGTGAGTGAGTGAGTGAGTGAGTGAGTGCGTATGCGAGTAAAAGCGTGAGTGGGCGCAGGTAATTGAAGAGATTATGAGCGCGAGTGACTCTCCAAGAGTATTAGTGAGCGTTAGTAGCAACTTCAATAAGTACCGACGAGTGTAGGCACACGTGGATGTGAGTGTGTACAGAGCGTGGGAAGACTTTGGTGAGTCAGCATAAATGAGCGTCCGCCTACGCTGCAGACTCATGTATGCTCATGCTGACTATATGTCAGATGCTTGGTGCGATTGCGGTGTTCCGTAAGTGATTCACTGTGCCTCACACCGAGTAGGATACTGTGATCTCTAACGTGAAATACACAAACCTTTCCAATTTCAAATTTCGTGTGCCACTTGTGAATAAGGGTCAAATAGAGGATAGCTTTTTATTGTGGCCGGTAATATGTGCCAGTTATATTTTGCATCACAAAAAGAATGGCTTCCCTCTTTTAAAGCCACCTTAAATATGACCAGCTACAGCTATTCTAAAGCTAGTATAATAAGGTAATACTTGAGTTTAGTTTCTGAGCAATGCGACATGGTTGTGCATAGTTTTATCAATGTTTGTGGGCACAAACTCCTTAGACTTTGTTTTATTGACTTCAACTGCTCGTCTCCGGCTTTTTGGCAGTATTTGTTACATTCAGGCGCCCACTGATTTTTCCAGGGGAACTTCCGTGGAAGTTTTATCAAGCTTCTTGCATTTTCGGAATAATGAAAAGCGCAGACTAGCAGAAATGATCAATAATATTTAAATTCTTTGTTAAGTTTTCCCAAGCTTACGAATGCATGCGTATATTAAATGCAATTGCTTCCTACAGGAGCGTCCGATATAAAAGAAACATCAGCTGTTTTATATCTAGCTTATTTGCAAATAAGCAAAATTATGCACGCAGCGCCCGAAGAGGTCTTGGACCCAATGTGTGGAATGTTCGTTTTCACGCATACACATTGGTGTTTTTACCAGAATTGCAGACATTTTAACTCCTCAACGCCCGTAACAAAAAAATTAGGGCAAAACTTATCGGACGAAGACGCGATCGTAATGCGATTACCATTCGAGCAATGTGGCGACAGACAAATATTTCTGAAGTTATCTATATTTAAGATCTTAAATTCTCATTTTGAGATTTCCGTTACTTCGGGTGTATACGACATACTGCAGTATAGTCTCACTTTGACTATATATGGCACTGGCTTGCCAAAGTTTAACAAGAGCATGTCGCCACAATGACTGTGTGCCAGTGACGCCGTGACCACAATGCAATAATGAAGACGCAATGACGTCAATGGAAGGACAACAGCTGTGTGGCGACGACGACAAGACGACCATTAGATTACAATGCCAGAAGGATGATGATGGTTTAACGACGACAGCACCACTGCGATAGCATAATCGCAATGGGATGACGAGCGTGTGACAGTGATTCCAGATTAAATCCGTTCGAAGAAACTGGAATGACGACAACGGCATAACCACGATGGCATGACGTCAAGGGTGTACACCAGATGCCTGCTAGCGACTGTGTGACGACCTCGCAACGAAGACAACGGCGTGGCAATCGCGCCATGATTCGTCATGCATTCGTTGTCCCACCCTCGTGTGTGATGCCGTCGTGCTCGATCCATCGTCACTCGCCACAGCTTCGTCATCCGACTCTAGTCACGCGGTCGTCCTTTAGCCGTTGCGGTCACGCCATCCTCGTTTAAGAGGCTTCGTATAACAGTCGTCGTTACATCAGTGTCGTCACGCACACGTAGTCATCGCATTGTCCTTACACCATAGAAATGCGGTCATCTTCGTTGCATTGTCTTTATTGCGTCATCGTCATGCGTTCGTTGTCATACCGTCGTCGTGATACCGTCGCGGTGCTCCACTATCATTTTAACTGTAGCAGAACTGCTAGCAACGCGGCATCGTGACCTGTGACGTCACGCTCCTGTTCCCATATATACCAGCGTCTCACGGCCAATAGACGTTGTTCTTCACCGACAACCGGCTTGCTTACGTGGTAGCAGCGGTCCCTGGTCGGCTCGTCGACGCCAGCGTCCCTTCTTCCACCACCGAAGCCTTTGGACACATCAGGCAACGCTTGGCTTGGATGGCAAACTTGGAAGAATGAGTTTACGTTGTTTTCTACCGCCACTGAGCTGGGCAAGCTGAGCAAAGATGGGCAGGCAGCCACGTTGCTAGTAATGATTGGTGAGGAGGCTAGAAATGCGTACAGCACACTCAAGCTTGAAGCACGACAAGACAAATACGACGTCGACATATTGTCACAGAAGTTTGAGGATTTCTACAAGCCTGAAACGAATCTAACCTTTCAGGAATTCCGTTTCGGATCAAGAAACCAAAAGGAAGGCGAGAGCTTCAGTGAATGGTTGACCTAACTGCGTACGCTAGCTAAAAACTGCGAATTTGAAGCGCTAGAAGATCGCATGCTGCGCAGCCACATTATTCCGGGCATTCAATACAAGAATTTGCAGCAACAGTTGATTGATGAAAACCCTTCGTATCAGAAGACTCTCCATATCTGTCGCTGCCATGAGGAAGGGAAAGATCAGTTTCGCGAGATAAGCGAAGCAGCCGCAACCGCTCCCGAAACGAGAGTTCATGCAGTAGCAAGCCACAGAAACGTCTGCAGTAAATGCGGCTACCAGACACATCGCAGCAGAATATGCCCTGCGAACGGGAAGACTCGCAAAGAGTGCGGCAGGCGGAACCATTTTGCCCAAGTATGCACGACGCCGCCGCCATCACGAGACGCGGTGCAGAGACGCAGAGACTTGCGTGAGCTGCGTCTATAACCAGACGAGGACTATTTCTCGGAAACATAACGAGACGCGGTTCAGAGACACGGAGATTTGCGTGAGCTGCGTCCAGAAGCAGACAAGGACTGTTTCTTGGAAACTTTAACGGTGCATACCATAACAAAACACAACTGGAATGCAATGGTTCATATTGAAAGCACACCAATGACGTGCAAGTTAGACACGGGCGCAAAACTGCTGCGTTATTTCGAAACGAGACATTGAGACGCTACCAGACAAGCCAACAGAATCCTGCCGGGTCACGCTTAAGGCATTTTTGGACACAAAACTGCATCGCATAGAAAAAGTACGTCTGTTACTTGCAGCGCAAGACAAAACTCACGAAGAAACATTTTTCATTGTAGAGCAGAACGTGCCGGTAACACTGAGTGGCTCAGCGGCGGAACGTTTGGGGTTCATCAGCCGCTTGCAGAGCAATGAATACGAACATATTCACCCCCAGCACAGCCTTTTGCAGAAGTTTTCAAAGGGCACGGCCAGCTAAGGGACTGCGAGTACAAAATGTGGCTAAAGCCCGGTGCCGCGGGTATCGCCGTGCCAGCTAGAAGAGTCGTTGTGGCCCTTCAAGACAAAGTGAAGGTAGAAATACAGTGCATGGAAGACCAAGGAGCAATGACAAAGGTAACCGAACCTACGGAATGGTCCAGTCCCATGACCACCGTAGTAAAAAAAGGACAAAGTACGTATTTGCCTGGATATAACAGAGCTATACAAGTCACTGTTACGCAAGAAGTATCCTGTGCCAACTATAGACGACATAGTTCCGCGACTCTCCGAGGCTGTTTCTTTTTTAACTTTATATGCGGCATCCGGATTTTGGCAGATTAAACTGCACGAGTCAAGCTCAAAACTCTACACTATGAGCACGCTGTATGGTCGCTATCGGTTTCTTCGAATGCGATTTGGCATCGCCTCGGCCCCAGAGATTTTCCAAGCAGCAATGCACCGCCTGTTAGAAGAATTACCATGCGTAGCGGTAGTAATGGACGACATGCTGCTCTGGGGAAGGAGTAAAGAAGAGCATGATTACCATTTGAAACTCTTCTTCACACGCTGTAAAGAACGCAATCTTAGATTGAACCTCAAGAAATGTGCTTTCTTGCAGCCCCACGTGCGTTACCTGGGCCACATATTCAGTGCAGAGGGCCTGTGAGTAGACCCGCAACGAGTGCAAGACATCTACAAATGCCGGCGCCAAAGAACAGTAAGGAGCTGCAAGTGTTTCTCGGTATGATTAACTTCGTACAGCGATTCATTCAAAGCATGTCTGACGTTACTGCCCCGCTGCGAACCTTACTGCACAAAGATGTTGCATGGGTATGGACCGAAAAGCAGGAAAAACATTTCGAAATGTTGCGGCAGTCCTTGGCGCAAGCACCTGTGTTATCCTACTTCGACCTGAAAAAAAATTTTCACCCTCTCCGTCGACGCGAGCCGATTCGGGGTTGGTGCTGTGCTTCTTTAAGAAGGCCGTCCTGTCGCTTTTTCGTCTCGGTCACTCACGGACACACAACTGCGCTATCCACAAATTGAAAAATAAACGCTCGCGATTGTGCAGGCACGAAATGACAGGAAATTCTATGATAACGCTTACGGTCAGCCAGAAGTAACTGTTGAAACTGCTCATCGCCCTTTGGTGTCGCTTTTCCAGAAGCAGCCGCACCAGTGCCCCATTCGTTTGCAACGCATGAAGCTCACCTTGTAGCGCTATCCCACCAATGTTATCTACAAACCTGGCAAGGAGCCATTTCTTGCGGATGCTTTGTCACGATTTCCTAGCAAAGTGTGCATGGCTGAAGAGACTGAACAGTTTCAAGTAAACGTGCTCGATTTTGTTTCTGCTTCCAAAGCACACATCAAAGACCTCCTTGCAGCAACCAATAGCGATCCGACCCTGCTCATGCTACGAGGATATGCGGAAACAAGCTGGCCGGACGATAGGCGTGATATCGCAGAAGCCGTGCGCCCCCACTGGTAATACCGGGAGGACATACACACCCAGGATGGCCTATTGTTCCGCAGCAATAAGGTAATCGTACGATACTCGAAGAGAGCAGATATATTGAGCCTCCTTCACGCCGCACATTTGGGACCGGACAAGATCGAAGAACGAGCGAGAAGCGTTATGTTCTGGCCCAGCCTGTCCGCGGATATTGAACAGTACTGTAGAGCTTGTAAGATCTGCCAAACGCATCAATCGCGGAACCCGAAGATGCCGCTTTTGTGTCACGAAGTGCCTAGTTTACCCTGAGAAACTGTAGGAATGGACTTGTTCCCTTACGGCGGCCGACAGTTTGCCATAATCGTAGACTTCTATGCCTTCTTTTGTTTAGTTACGTGAATTCGAAAACGTTACTGCAAAAGTGCTGAAATCATGGTGTGTGGATGTTTTTGCTGTTCATGGACTTCCCTTAAAGCTGTGCAGTGATAACGGCCCACCATTCGACAGCGCGGAATTAAGAGTTTCTGAACACATTAAGTATAGCACGCGTAACTTCGAGCCCGTATTACCCGCGCTCTAACGGAATGGCTGAGAGGGCTGTCCACGAGGTTAAGAAACTGCTAAAGAAGTGCTCGTATAGGACACCCGACTTCCAAATGGCTTTACTTGAGTGGCGCAATAACCCCAGGGATTCGGTGCTGAAGTCCCCTGCGCAGAGACTCATACGACGACTGACAAGAACCCTACTCCCAGTACTCACAACGTACTTGGTGCCAGAGACGGTGCCCTGCTGAGCCGTTCACCGCCGTCTCCAGGAAATCCGTCAGTGCCAGAAAATCTACCACAACCGCAGCTCCAGACAGCTGCCCCCTCCCTGACGCAGGGGCAACAGGTAACGGTGTACGACGCTCTTCACCGGACCTGGGCACCTGGTGTCTTCCTAAGGCCAGGGGAAGCACCACGTTCAGCGATTCTGAAAACGAAAGACAGCCGGGAGATCAGGCGGACCCGAGAGCATCTACGCGACGTGGCCCCCCAGCCACACGATCCTCTAGAGTCTGATGTCCCCGACGTCGAACCACCTTTCCCAGAGCTACGACGAAGCACACGGCAACGTCGCGAACCCTGTCTGTACCCATTGCCTGAGAGACGTTGATCTAATTGTTTATAAAAAACAAGATGTAGCAGGCCTGCCAGCAACGCGGCATTGTGACCTGTGACGTCACGCTCCTGTTCCCATATATACCAGAGTCCCGCTGGCAATAAACGTTGTTCTTCACCGACAACCGGCTTGCTTACATTAACTTCGCCATTCGACTCTGCTTAAGCCGTCGTTGTCACGTCATCGTACCCGCGCAGCCTTTGTCATACATTCGTCGCCATACATGTCGTCATGCATCTCTCCCGATAAATTCGTCATTTCATTGTCATCGCACCATTGTCGTCCTACATGTCTCTCGATAAATTCGTCGTCATTTCATTGCCATCACGCCATTGTCATCATACATGTCTCCCGATAAATTCGTCGTCGTTTCATTGTCATCAAACCATTGTCGTCATACATGTCTCCTGATAAATTCGTCGTCATTTCAATGTCATCACACCATTGTCGTGCCAGCAATACGCACTGCAATGTGATAGCAAATGAGCGCAGTCACCTAGTTCTATTTCATATTTCGTGGGCCTTCTTTATACACCGAAAAAAAAACCCCGCAGCATGTACGTTGCCACAAAAAAAATTGGATCTGTCATTTCTGAATCCCCTTTACAACATAACGAAACGCTCTTGGCCTTCAAGCAAATGTTAAAAATATTGCATTATTTATCTGAGTTAGCTAATTAAGCTGAATATAAAAATACGCAAAAATCATTGGTTTCGCCTAGCCGCGGTTAACGACTGTTTTTAAATATCCTTGGTTCATGTTACGTGAAACACCCTGGATATATGAACGAGTAGAAGGGAAACCGAGGGGCCCGATATTCATTCGTGAACTCAGAAGCAGCCAACAAACAATTACACGAAGGGCAGCATAGTGAAAATTATCTGTAGTTCTTAACCGAATTAAATAAATTATGAATAATTTAAAATTAACATATATAAGAAAGCGATTGTCCGCAAGTAGGATATGAAGCCAGGTTTTCGGATTCCGCGTTACCAAGGTCACCACCGACGCAGTTTACCAGATATCAAGTGTACTCACTTCCAAGTGATAGTGCGCACAACCAGAAAAATTAAATAATGACGTCATTGACTGTTTGAGACGTAAAGATGGATTAGTGATCCCTTTATTACCGACGCGATCACTAATTCTTCTGCCTTACCTGTCAGCACACCGGCTTTCCTTCCCGTCAATCCTGCTTCTATTCTTGTAAAACGAAGATTTATTCTCTGACAAAACACAAACGCTCTCAACCCACGCTCTGTCTTCTCCATTTCCCGTAAACTCACTCGCGGAAGATGCCTTTGTCGGGAGACTTACGAGATGGGGCGTCCCTTAAGTACACCTTTAATGAAGTCTGGCTTAGAACCAGCCCATGAACACTTTAAGTGACAAAAGCGATTTGCTCCCATCTCTGGAGCGAATACTTGACATCTGCTGTGTCTGGGTCCAGGAACACACAACACACGAATGAAAGTGCCTCAGGTGCCGGGAAACGGACAGACAAGCCTCAGAGCTATGTGTACGCGCGATTATTACCATCAAGGAAAGGGACACTAAAGCCAAATACTAAGTTGACGTGGACTCCTTAAATGCCATTGCAGAAACCTCACAATGTTTGTTTCGTGCCACGAAAAGACTTAGTTTACGAGAAAAGTGCATCTGAAGGGTACGAATAGCTTTCTCACAAATCAAATATCCCGCCAGCCAACCGGGGGAGAGGTGACGTTGCATACGCTGTAACCACCCTTTGCTGCCATCGGTGAGTAAAATGGCGCGCGACAGGCAGTGATACTGAGCCAAGACAGAGCGGTGTATTCGCCGCTGCATCTGTTGTTTGTTCAAGTGGCGTAGACCGTTAGGGTATCGCGCGACATCACATGGAAGTTGAATTATTTGATACTTGCTTTGCTGCTCGATAACAAAACTACTGAAACGCGAAAGTGTGGATGGCGCAGAGTCGAGCGAAAACGAAACCATTCTACCGCCCGAGTCGTTGCCAAGGGCGATTTCAATTAGTGAAATTCTGAAATTGAATTTCTGAAAGTGAAATATAACTGGACAATTAGTGTTTTATATCATCTTATATTACAATACAAGGAGGTTTTCTGCAACGAATATATGAATACTAAAGACAGAATTTAACTGAGGAGTGCTTACGTCATCGGGCAAGTGCTTGAATGTTCCGGGGGAGTCTCTAATCATATCCTGCATTTACCTCAATTGTTGAGGTAATAATGTCTAGGCCTTAAAGATTCTCGAGCACTAATCGATCACTACGTCTTGACATATTATTTGCCTTTAGTGTCCCTTCAAGTTTCACACGGCAGTTCCGTAACTTCTTTTTCTTCTGATTTTTTTGTTCACTAAGAATGACTATGCGCACTTAAGAATGGTATGGCGTGAGCCAGCGTGTTGGGTAACAACATTTTAAAAAGCAGGGCAAGATTCAGACAGGTTAAATATAAAGTTATAGGTCAGAAGGAGTGCTGCACTTCCTCTTTAACTCGTATATGTATTACATTCCACCTACACGTATTGTTGGTGCAAGCGAAGTAAATAACTCGCAGCTTCGCGAAACCTTTAGCTGGCTCCAATTAATGAAGAACCTCAATGGCAGTGACATGGGCACGCGACAGCGATTTCCGGGTTCGCGGCTCTCCTCATAGTTATGGGTCACTGCCGTGTGCAATTTGCAGATCTAAGGCGGACCCGCTAATCTCGGAGCCTCTCCACGCACCAAACATGTTTTCGCATCAAGCCTGTCGTTGTCTGAAGGCTCGCTTCGCTGCCGAAATGTGTCACGGCCATTAACGAGATCGCGAGCACATCTACCGCTAACCTAAATAGAGCTAGGCAGCCACGAGTTCTGTCGAAGCCATAAGAGAACGGCTTCAAGCCACCACGCGCAACCGTCTTTCTCATTAGGCTTCCCAGCGAGCGGCACTAACACGGATTATGCTAATCTGATGCAGACCGTGCGTAGAAACAGCTCGCTTACCTGCTTTAACATTCCTTAATCCTCGCCAGGTTCAGCGGGTGCCTCTAGCGTGCTGCTCCGAGCAGTGTGCAGTCTTGCGTTCATGTTCGCTGCTGGCTTTGCTCATGAATCTTTGAAAGTTAGAAGCTCGAGGGGCTTCAGATAGGCGAGGTCCCGTGTCTTAGAACTTAAAGAGTATGGCAAGAAATCACGCGGGAATGTATTATGGACATCGGTGCGCAAACAGCCACGTGAACTTCACAACGTGCGCTATCTCCACTTGCGATGGAGTACGTTCTCGAAAGGCAGCCGAGACGAAGGAGCAGCAAGATTTAACCATTTCGATGCGGTGCCCTTGCTTTTTGAGCATTACTTATATCAAATCAGGTCTATTTTTCTTGGAAACAGAAAGAGAGAGCAGTCGGGAAGGCCTGCATCCAACAGAAGCTTCATTAGGCATTTCGCGATGGATAGGCGGTTGGATCGATGCTATGCGCGTCCCTATTGAAACGGGGCAGTGGCTTCCGCCACCAGCTCTTGCTCTTATTGTGCCTAATGTAATACCTGTCCTATAAAAAATGTTAAAGGACTCACAAATAATCCCCCAGCAACAAACTTTCTGAACCACTATTGGGAACATTGTTCTTCTGCGCCTCCATTGCTTACAGTCTCTGTACTTTTCTGCTACAAAACCTCCAATCGCCTTTTACTAATCTCCATTGCAGACATGTTTGCATTTACCCTGCCATCCCTGAACCCAAGGCCTTCAAAGAAGCCGGATGAGCCTAAACCGACAGCTGAGTAGATATCATCACATTCTAATAAAACTTATGTTCCGTTGTTTCCCTAGATTTACCGCAGCAAGCACATGCTTCTTCTTCCTTGGTGTAACTCGCTTTGTAACTAGGCGTTCTAAGGCATTCTGATCTCGCTTTGAAAAGTAAAGAGCTTCTGCTTGAGCTATCATAAATTGTCTCTTTCCTGGCTTCTTTATTTCCTGTTACGTAGTCACTCACATCACATTTCTTTGCCACCGCCGCCACAAATCAGACTGCCTCAGCTTCTCTGACTTGGCGTTTGACGTTATTTGTTGTCATGTTGCTTAGTGTACCGGTCGTATTTTTGCTGGTAAGCTTCCAATTTCTTTTCCTCCACTGTGGATCAATGTTTTTTTTTATACAAATACCTGAAAACTCTCGCAACCGATTTACTTTATTTCATATTACCCAGTCTTTCTTTAAAGTCAATTTTGCTCTGCGCATCCCTCACTTCAAAACTTGTCCAGCCCATGTCGCCATGCACAGCTTCATTTGTAGCCTTCCCGTGAGCGCCCAATAGGAGACGTTCCATTGACCGTGGGTTGCCATCGAGTCCTGATTGTACCCTTGACTTGGAGCAAATGGCCGCATTTCTAAAAGTAAGTCGTAGACCCATTACGCGTTTCCACATAACCCTGAGCACCTGGTAACTATTGTATCACCGTAGCGCTCTGTGCTTCATTATGGCCGCATTTCTCTTCCCCTTTGCTATTGCTTTTGTAGATATTGACACGTGTACTTATATTTATCGGGCGACCACGTTTCGCCGCCAAACAAATGTAATCACACAGCGCGGGACGCGCCTGCATGTATCCGAAGTTTCTGGAAAGTTATCGATGCTTCTATCCGGCTGTCTGTTGTCGCCGAACGTTGCGTTATCTGATTTCATCGCGTGACGCGAATGGTGTAGAACATTGTGGAAGGCACGCGGGTCCGAACGATTAGTCTGGAACATTCGACGACTGCTGTATAAAAGCGGACGCGCTTGACCCGCTGATCAGATTTCCGACGATCGCCGACCGTGTTCGCCGCTATCGTTGTGCTATAAGTGTAGCCTGTTTTTGTGGGCACAGGTTCGCCCAATAAAATTTAGTTTTGTCTTTCACAGTATCGCTATTGTGTTCTTCAACGTCACCACCACGTGACAATATCCTGGTGTTAACAGCGCAGAACGTAGACGGGACACGACACGAGAAGACGATACCACAAGCGCTGACTTTCAACAACGTTTATTTGAAAGAAACACGGCTTCTTGTACCTTTGCCCACACGTGTCACCGCCACGTATTGCACATCATGTGAAACGCGCACTTTTCTTGCACTCAAGATAATGATTCTACGGGAAAAAGTTTTTTAAAGTTTTTCCCACTGCTTTCACCAGAGCTTCCTTACTTTTTGGTCCCAATTCATTAATCAGCCTAACGGGAACCTCGTCTAGCACTGTGGCTGTGCGCTTAGAAATTTTCCCTTCGGCTTTCTTCTAGTTGAAATTTGTCAGCACCAGCTTCTTTAGCACCTGGGTCTTTTTCATGCTCTTCTTTTCTTCAAACACAACCTCGTCATTGCCTTGGAAAGATTCGGCTGTTATTTTTCGGATGTAATTTATTGCCGTTTCTCCTTCCAGACTGTTTCCATCTTCATCTAGGATATGTTGTTGTATTGTGGTTGACTTCCTGCCTAATAATTTTATGTGGTTGCAAAATATTCTACGTGCGGCCTTCTTTCTCTCCTGTATTTCTGACAACCACAGTTCACTTTCCCCTTTTAATTTTGCTTGCACCAGTATTTGAACCATAGACTTTTGCTCGCGGTATATTTCCCATTTACTCGCTTCTTCATCCTGCGGCAACTGCGCCTTCTTTGCCATCCTGTGCTCTCGGGATGATTTCTGTCGTTCGGCGATCACTTCTCGTATCTCCGTGTTCCACCAGCTTTTCTGTTTCTTTTTCCTTTCGAACCAATATTTCGTTTCTCTTTCCGTATTTCTGTCGATATTACACTTAGACGCTCACTATATTCCCGCTCTTTATTTGGCCATTTGCCAAGTTCTTGCTCGAATCTAGTGACAATATTTGTTTGTTCAGCGTTCAAATTTGGACTAGCCATATTGCACTCCTTGCTCTTTTTCCCAACTACATATTCCATTTTCAAAATGATGCGTTTATGGTGACTCCCTATGCTGCTCTACCCTTCTTTATCAATGAACAGTTCTCTCAACTTATCATGAATTCCTTCTGTAATCAGACAGTAATCAATGGTTGATTACCGGTTTTCCATTTGCCACGTGATCTGCCCTTTACACTTAGGACCTGTATTCACGATAACGAGGTTACGTTGCTCACAAAGGTCTAGCATTGACTTCTCGTTGTTGTCGGTATAGCCATCTGAATCCTGTATGTGGGCATTCATGTGACCTAATAGGATAAATTCAGCACCATTCCCGAAACCCTTAATATCAGTGCTTACACATTCCACCAACTCTTTATTCTTCTCTGAGCAATTATTTCCGGTCCACAAATACGTAACGCCCAGCCAAGTTTTTTTCCCACTCATTCTACCTGATAAGCAAAGATGCTCTTGACATTTTGAATTTACTCTTTGCCCTTTGGTTCCCTGATGGATGAGCATTCCGACTACCCCTCCCTTTCTTTCCGATTTAGTTCTGTTGCAGCCTTCCCAAACATAATTCTCAATCACTGGCGACTCTTCCGAGTCTCTAAGGCGCGTTTCTGTAACCGCATACACCCCTATTTGTTCTCTATTTAACTGCTTCTCAATCTCTGCCCACTTTTCCTCACTTTGGCCGCCCTGCATGTTTATGTAGCCTCTTGCATGTGAGCTCTCTTTCTCGCTTTCCTCCTTTTTGTTATCGACGGTGATGCTCTTCTGAGGTTCCCCTAGGGGGTCTTCTTCATTACTACCTACTCTGGCCTCCTGAGCGCCCGTGAGCCCTCTCAAAAAGCAACAGCGCGACCACCAAGTCGCCCGCCCACTTCTCGTGCCAGCCTGTAATTGAAATGGATCCCGACTCGTTGAAAACCACCACAGCTTCTCACTTCCCTGTTCACTTCGACAACCTCGAAGCCTTTCTCTCTGTTAGCATTCTCTGCTAACGGTACCTCCACCTAGCGGTCGCGGCCACTCAGACAGACATCAAACGGCAACTGAAAAGGGATTTCACTTTCAGTTTCCACGTAACTGATTTACGTTTATCTTCCATATTCGAATAACAGTCCGAGGTTATCATGTCTGCAGCTTAGGCTTAGGTCGTACTTTACGCATTTTCTGACGCAATTTACTTGTAAAGATTACTTTAATTCAATAAGGCACTTGTGCTTGGCGTATGACCCAGAAGAACGAGGATGTATGCTGCACTTCCTCCCACGTGCGTGCGCGAGTGACGTACGTGACTTGTTGTGTTGGTGCTTGTGTAACGTCCGCATCAGCTTCCCTGCACATCCGCTTTGAATGGAAGTGGATTTATTTTTTAAGAAGCGCGTGTCCCAGAGGCGCCACCAACGTTCAGTCAGCTTGCCTGCAGTACTATAAGGAATCCCAGTAGACGCAACCTCATGCTTCACTAAATTGGTTTCGTAGAAGACATTGGACAGCATTCTGCGTTCTGCTGTCAGTATAATCCATGTGCGCAAGCGCACTAGCGCTTTCTGTGAGCGGTAAAGCCGCTCTGAGGGCACCGTAAACGCTCAGCTAAACATATCTATCAAGGCTCATGAGAGGCTCGTTTGTCTTCCATATGCAAGTTGCATCATAAGAAGCCAACGACCCTGACACCAAGGGCAACATGGGGGAAATGCAAAGTTTGTGGGAACGTTCCCCACCTGCGGCATGTTGTTTTTTCATCCACTTTCATTTCCATTAATTCATCGTTTCTTTGTTTCATTTATTAGGCACAAGTAATTTCCCCTATGTTGTCCTTGGTGTCGCTGTTTGTTGGCTTCTTATGATATGACTAGGCCCCTTGATTAAACCACTTTTCTTCTCGTTTATATACAGGTTGAGTTAGGCATATTACAGGACTACAGGAATAATAGATGGAACTAAACATGAAACAAAATGTTCTTTCTATTACATCCCTCCCATTAAAAAAACGCGTATGCCCCTTATGTCTGGGACCCATAATCTCATATAATCATATGGGATCGAGTATTAAAGCCTCTACGTTCTCATATACGTGCACATGGTCATATAGGCTACATTATATAGGGTTTTACGAGCCAAAACCACGATGCCATTATGAAGCACGCCGTAGGCTGGGACTTCGAATTAATTTTGACCCCGTCGGATTCTTTAATGTGCATCCAATGCAAGGTACACGGACATTCTTGTGTTTCAACCCCATTAAAATTCGAGAACCAAGGCAGTGATTATATGCGTTCTATCGGAGATAGCGGCGCGACGCCGAAGCAAGTGCGCCACCACGGCGTGTACGCAAATGTAGTTACACTAGCAACGTTCTTAAGAGCAGATTTCAATCAATATCAAGACACGTGATTCGCAAATGCGGCCGAGCCACGGAAAACTGCACTTACGAACAAAAATAAACGTTCTTAAAATGGACACCTCGAAGAGCTTAGCGCCTGTTTATCCAATACACAGAAGGCTTCTGTTTAAGCGTGCTGGCAGCTTTCTAATTCAAGACAGGCCGCGTAATTGCAAAAGTTCACGCGCGCTATTCCTTGAGAGCCTTTCAGGAGCTTAACTCGGCTTAGTCCAGACAAACTTAGCACTTGCCGTCTGTTGTTACAGGGACGTAGCTCCCTATTCCTTTCGTCGTTATAAGATGTAGGTAGACTGAACGTTTCCCATTTTATGTGCAGTACGTATAGGATAAACATTCATCATCAGCCTATTTATGTACACTGGAAGACGAAGGCTTCTTCCTTGCTACCTTCAATTACCCCTATCCTAAGCCAGCTGGCCCTATCTTTTGCTCGTCGACTTTCTAATTTGGTCAGCCCACCTAATTGCTGCAGTCCTCGATCGCGCTCCCCTTGATTTCGCACCGGTTATTTGCCTCTAATAGACCGCTGGTTAGGCATCTTAGGCATTACAAGGCCTGCCCAGCTCTTTTTTTTAAGTAAGCTAGAATATCCGCTAGCCCTGTTTGTTCTCTAATCCATATCGCTGTCCTTGTGTCTCTTAACGTTACGCCAAACATTTTCAGGCGAAAGACTTTAAGTGACTCGTTGCAATGGCTAATGTCCGAAATAAGTTAGGCAGCATGTTACAGGAAGGGTAAAGCCTGCGCACTTGGTAATGCGCCATCTCGCACCGTCGTGTTGCTGCTTTCGCAGTTCGGCTTCTTCGGCTCGTTTTCGGCGCTTAGCAGCGGCTTAGCGCGCTCCTATAGCGGGGTCTGACTCCCGCCAACGACGTTTCTCTTCGACTGTGCGTTGCGTCCTCTCAGCAGGAGGTAGAAACGTATGCAGTTATGTGTGCTGTACGGGTGATCTGAGCACTGTTCACTTGCCTTTGCTGAGCACTTGTAGCCTCAGCGTTACGGGGGCATGAGCCATTGAGAAGGTCACGTTCTTTTTTTTACCACTCGACTAGACGCCGCGTTTCTGCACATTATATGCGTGATTCCAATCAATGTATACACTGTACGCCTCACTTTGCTGAGTGCTTGTAGCCTCTCCATTATAAGAGAAATGAGCCATTGTATATTTTGCTTGCTTAGGATAGTATGAGAAATTGTTGATGGTAATAGCTTTTGTATCACTGTACTGGACGACACATTTCTTTTATCAAGTCCATCGGGGGCGTGATTCACTTAAGGCTTCCAACTTAAAGAAACGTGGTGTCTAGTCCAGTGGTACAAAAACTATAATCACCAATGGCTCATACCCCTGTAAGGGACAGCTCATGCCGCCGTATGGTATAGTGTGGTACGGTATGATATGGTATGGCAAAACTTCATTGAGGTCCTGCAGATCATGAGTCATCATGAAGCGGACCCCTCCCACGTGGAAACCGGAAGGCCAAGCCTCTGTGCGCAAGCAGAAAATGCAATAACTCATACCCACGCAAGGCTAAGGCTACAATCGCTAAGCAAATTGACGCGGACAGCCCATACATTCACTGAAATCGACCATACGACATACAGAACGGCATACGTTTCAATAAAGAACAAGCTCAAAACAAGCATCCAAACCGTCAATAAAGCATTGCGTGCCCCCCTCGGAAGTACGCTACGGCCGAAGATGCTCGCTAAGCGAGAAACAAGATGCGATGTGCGAAGCGGCGGGAGCAAGGCATTAGACCGCGAGTGCTGCTTTCCCCTGCAGAGAGCACGCAACGTAAAGTCGAAGAGAATCGTCGTTGGCGCCAGTCTGACCTCGCTATACGAGCGCACGAAGCCCCAGCTAAGCGACGGAAACGAGCCGAAGGGCCCGAACTGGGAAAGCAGCCACGCGACGATGCGAGACGGCAACGTAACAAGGAAGCCGAAGTTCGCATACAACGGCTTGCCACACGTTTAATGCACACTGCGCCTCGTTATCTTCCAAGAAGTCTGACCACTCCGATCGTATAACTTAAGACATTACAAAGCGTGCAGCAGACTTACGCCTTCGGTAGTTACAGGAGTGCAACATGCTGCGAACTTTTTTCATTCTGTCGGTCGGTGCGCGGCCCTTCAAATTTTCTCAAGCTTTCTTTTTGTTTACCTCCAAGTTTCTGCACCATACTTTAGTACTGATAGAAGGCAATGGTTGTATACTTTCATTTTAAAGGGCAACGGTAAGCTGCCGGCCGTATGTTGCAAAGCCTGCCGAATGAACTCAAAATAATTTATTGCGACAGCAATTATATGGGCACTCCAGGCGCGTTTTTTTCCGTCGCCGTGACGATCCGTATAAAGCCCAAGGGCGATAACGGAGAATCCGTGGGCCCTCGCGCCGTGCTTCACCGCCATTTTTGCTCGAGAAGCGTCTACGGAGTGGCGAGGAGCGCATGTTGGCGCCGTTGCTACGCTCGAGCGACGTAGGCGGCGCCACGGTGGAGGAGGGAGCATGAAAGAGTGGAGAAACGAGCAGGAGTGAAGGCGGAGGAAGGAAGTGCCGCTACTTTACGAAGGCGGAGGGCGAACGCGCCATCTTCCATGGCGAGAAAGGCCATGGGGGATTGAGAGGGAGAAAGGGGGGCATCAATGTGCTCCGGCAGCAAGTGCGTATTTCGCGACCGGGTGCAAGGGGAACTCGCGATTGCGGCTCGATCTCGTGTGCGATATGGAAGAAAAGAGAGAAGGCAGCGCGGGAAAGGGAAACAAGGGGGGTTGCTTCGACTCCGCTAACAAGTGCGTACTTCGCACGGACGCGCGCAGTCGCGCGCACCGTATGTTGAAGGGGATCTGCAGATGGCTCGTACCTTTGAGCGCGCTGTTCTCGCCGCTCTTGCATAGAAGCGATAGACAGTACGAAGGTCACTTCACTCGATGCAGCTTCCGCGCTTGCTCACGCCAGGGTTCTGGCAGCGAGTGTCCGCGCTCATTGAGTGTGATGGGTTCATGCTTGCTTCTGCACGCTGACACTAAATTTGTTAATTTTGTTAGCAAGCGAATGTTGCTGAGTTTAGAGGGCCGATAAAACTACTGTCCTTGCTTTGTATAGCTGTCTACTAATTTGATGTCCCACCACCCATTATTAGCACTAGCCATTAAATTTGCTGTCCCGCTCTCCCTCGAGCCCTTATTCTTTGGAAGGACTTTACCATAGCCTCTGAGAATGCCCAAGAAATATCCCGACATCTACTAATCATGCATTTTTTAGAACGACTCTTGGTTATTTTACGTCCTAACAGCTCCTGAAAATTTTTTTTCGGGTCTTCTTGTAGTCCTAGTTTATGAATGCATTCTTTATGCGCTTATTGCAATATTATTATATGTTATAGCTACTAAGCATTCTATATAACAAAATGTTACATTATGCTATGTTTTAATAATTTCTATTTACGTGCTTAAATGACAGAATTTGTTTATTTTGTTTTCACAGCCCTGTTGCATTTCATTATTTGATGAAAGCATGCGTGGTGCTGACATTCTTCGTCCTTATTTTATGCTCTTGTTGCTTGCGTTGATTCTAAGGTGCATGTTAACTGCAGCTATATAGTTTCCGTTACTTGCCTTTATTTTTGTTTTTTGTATGTATCGAATTGCTACTACCGGTATTTCTATTTATTATTATTATTATTATTATTATTATTATTATTATTATTATTATTTGTCCCGGTACCTCTAAAGCACACCAATGTGTATATTATAATGGCAAATTACATTGAAAGTATTCTTTTATTTGCTCTGTTTTCCTTGATTGAATAACGCAGTATATCCTACCGGGTCCTCAGCCACTTCTCCGACATAGGCGTATCCCACTACTCACGATTCCTACATAAGAGTTGGGCGTAAGAGTTCCGCGGAAAGCCGCAAGGTGGAGAGAAGTAATTATTAAAGGGGAAATGAGGCATCCACCCAATCGTAGCAATTGCTACAAAGGAAATCCATTCGGCTTCCTCGAAAGAAAAGCCTCACAGTTGGAGAAAAATTTGTCCCGGTCTAGGACGAGCTTTTCTTAAACTGCGAGGCTTTTCTTTCCAGGAACCCGAATGGGTTTCCTTTGTAGCAATTGCTACGACTGGGTGAATGCCTCATTTCCCCTTTATTGATTCTTACATAAAACATGAAGCAATAGCTTGGCTCACAGATATCTCTAAAGTACCCTGATATGCAATAGAATGGTCAACTATATGTCACAAATTCTTTGACATACTTTACTTTCTGTGATTTAGCCATGAGGTATGTGCTGCGGAGTGGGAGGGGGGGAGGTGCCAGCTTTTGACTGATGCTCCAGAGTGGATATGTCCCTCTGTTGCACAAAGCGCACAAAATCCGTAATTGTTACTTGATACATGTCGCACTTTACTGTGAATGCACCTGTTATCACAAAATTCTACGCATCTCGCTTAGCCGTAAAGTATTTATTACCCGCTTTATATAGGATTCGCTTCGCGCAGATTCAAACATTTTCGTTGGAGCTTCATGAGTATGGTTGTTTTTTTCGTGCAGTGAAATAGACGTAGGGAACTGAAATAGGCTGCAAACTACAATAATCTGCGAGTGTTACATTCTGCTAACAATAAATATATCCAAATTCACCAAATTTTACATGGCTTACTTTGCGCCTGAAGACGAATGCACTCAACTTCCTTTGCAAAGCATGAAAAGGACAATGTCAACAAAGAATGGGACAGTTACGCTATCATTGCAGTGATTCACAACTTGCGCCGGCGTTGTGCAAGATCGCAATACAGCACACCGCGTTAACTAAGCTAACAACAAAAAGTCACGGTTAGCGACAAAATAAACACATAGCAGTTTCTTTTATAAAATTATTCCGTGAGCAGTCAAGTGGCCCGCTCCCTACACGAGTATATTTGGCGTTAACCACTTCATCACTTACGTTGAAGACAAGCTTTGACAACCAAAGAGCGTTGTGGTGGGGCCGTGTTCTGCTTACATAACCACACACATATGAAAACTTCCAGCCGCAGCTTCATTAGCGTCTTTTCTTCGGATAATATGACATGTGACACAACCAGAAGGTTGCCAGAACTGCAAGCATAGGTAGACGTCACCTGAGAGGACCAAGAGTTCAGTAAAATACTAGGAAACAAATATTTGCAACTAAGAATTGCTACGAAAGCGAAAACCATGCATCAACCTTAGAAATAATAAACCTTCCCTTTGGTTCTCCTGCTGCAGTGATTGGCGGCGAGGACGGTATTCTTTTCCTGATACTTTTGTGAAACATTGCTGATAATTTTTATCAACTTTTTCTTCGATTTTGTTTCCCAGTTCAGGTATTTATGTGCCTTATTTCTAAAGTTTCATTTCTCTACCATATCTCCATTTTTGCTGTTTTACATCTGATTACCTGCTATACAACAGTCGTGGATAAATTAACCCCTATTTCAAGACTGATAACTTAGGATCACGTTTGCAGCTTATTTTTCTTCTCAAATTACAGGACTTCACTCCCTATTGCGCCCATTTTAACGTACTTTTAGTAGTGTGACCTGCCGTGACAGGTCCTTCTGTGTGTAACGTGTACTGTCTGTGTGTGTGCTCTGCTTTATTTTTCAACATTTATTTCCTTGTTCATTCTTTCTTTTTCTTTTGGGGCATTGCTTCTTATCTTCCATTTCTATGTTTCTGTCTCCTTCTTTCTGAAGAGTATGCAGGCGTTGTGCCCCTTCAGGTGCCAATTGCCAACCTACTCCTTCCTAGCGCCTTTTATGTGTAGTGTATATATATTTCCAAAGCAAAAAATAATAGTAATAAGACAGCTCACACAGACATACACATCTAATCAGTCTATACAGTGTAATCAAGGCAAGCACGAAGAAGACGTCTCTTCGCACCATGAACATCGAAACAAAATGTTCTTCCCCCAGTATTATGCTGAAATTTTAGATAATGCGGCATGAAAACAAGTATACCCCTGTTCCCTACAAACTCCGGTCCACGGTTTCTTGTTCTGAAATGAGCCCGCAGCCACGAAATCAACTGGGGAGTGCTTTGGGGAGTTCTCGCACGTCTGGGCCATTTCAACCAGAGAAACTAGCCACCCGTGCAAGCACGTGCACCGATACTTGGCAACACAAGTTCTTGATGTTGTTCTATCCGAAAATTACGCCACAGCCTTCCTTTGTTCTTAAATGTTTTTACAGAGAAACTGTATACGGCAAGGATTCTGTCTATGTTTTGTTTTCCCCCTGCAGGGCCGTCTGCGTCAGCAGGCGTTGGCTGCGTTGCAACACCACGCGCCCGATCACATGAGGGTTTAAACCTCCCGCGCTTTACCGTGCGCGGCTTAGACGTGTGCGCAGAAAACAGGATCCTGGGGTTTGAGCTAATGTCGGGCGTTTGGGTCTTTATGGCCCCTCGGGGGACGCAACACACATCGTTGGTCTCGGCTTCGCGTTGATGGCAGCCCCGGACTGACCCACCCGGGGAAAATCGGTAGTTGCCTCTTCCTTTCTTCCTCTCTGGTCTTCGTCTTTCTCTCTCACTTGGAATCTTTCCTGTATCCTCCTCTCTTCCTTTTATTTCCGATGCCACAGGCAGCAAGGGTTACCGTGGCGTAGTCTACCCAACATTGGGTATTTCATATTAGGTTAGAGTAGCTGAGCACAGCTGGCGTCTGCGTTTCCTTCGGGACTCGTAGCGTCCCCTTGTTAGGCTTGGTGGTGGGCGGCTTGCGTAGCCTTCAAAATTTTCTCTTTCCAAAAGAGGACGCACCGAAGAAGCTTTTCAACTGTTCAGCCAGCGAAAACAAATATTCCCACGCTTCCATGTCCTACGCAGTCAAGATCACGAAAAGACCGTCCGAGCTATCTCACCTTTCACTGTAGCTACATGTCTCACTGAAACACTAGGTGCGGGATAAAAAGTGTCAAAAATGAGTTAGCGGCAACCTCCTCCTTAAGGTAAGCTATTATCAACAATACAGTAAACTAGTAAAGCTCATAGCATTTGGTAATGTGCCAATAACTCTGACCCCCCCCCCCCCGATCGCTTAACACAATGAGTCATCTTCCAGTACAATCTGTTGAGCATAAGCGGGGAAGACTTCCTGGAGGACTCCAAATATAATAGGATCCAAGTACAAAGAATAAAGATCAGTCAAATGAACCAGGATATTCCTATATTAAACATCTGATTCTCACTTTTGCGTCGAGTGTGCTACCGGAAACTCTAGAAAGAGGATATGCCGAAATTCGAGTCACACCCTGCATTCCGCTTGGACGAAGATGCTACAAATGTCAGAGATATAGCTATGGTTCGCAAAGATGCCGAGGCCGACAGACTTGCGCAAAGTGTGGCGAACATGAACACGCATCCGACAACTGTAGTGGCACACTCCACTGCCCCATCTGTGACGATGTATACCCAGCGTACTCGCGAACTTGCCCCACATGGAAAAAAAGAAAGAGATATAATAATATTGAAAATAAAAAAAACATTTCGTTTCAAGAAGCGCAAAAACGTGTTTCTTTTTTCTATACCTCAGGGTATGCTGGGGATGCGGCGCGCAAGCGGGCAACGCCACAGCGTACTATGGCACCAGCCCGGCCGCAAAGTGTGTGGTTGCGGCTCTGTCATCAGCCCCCTGGCGTCAGCAGCCAGGGATGCTGCACCGTTCGTGAAGGAGGGACGACTGACATCCTGGTTGATGGCCTCCAGTGTCTCGACTCTCGAGGCGAGGCTTACAAAACGAACACAGCACTCACAAGACCGCGTGTCCAGCGCCCCAAAAAAGGCGCCGGATACACCACCCATTCAGATTAAGGAGTGACTACGGAGCGGCGGGATTCTCTCAACCACTCCAAAAAAAGACAATCTCGCGTCACGGCCCCTGTAAAGGACCCCGTGAACTAATCATCGCTTCTTAACCACACAGCACAAACGCTTTTCCCGTTATGGAGACATAAATACCACAATAGAATGTTAGAGGACTTCTTCATAACCACGAGAATATTAGAGAACCCTTACACAAGCATAATCCAAAGTCGCTGTGTGCTCAAGAGGCCGATTCGAAGCCTGCAAAGACAAACTTCCTTCGTCAATACACCATCTTTGGTAAAGACCACGACCAGGCTAACGTCTCGTCCGGTGGCGTAGCAATAGTTGCAGACAAATCTGTAGCTTGTCAACATGCCGCCGTTCAGACGGCCCTTGAAGCAGTGTCAGTTCAGGCAGCTCTTTACAGTAAATTGGTGTCTCTATGCTTCATATATATATATATATATATATATATATGTATATATATGCTCACCCATATTACCTTTCCAGAAAAACAGCCTTCTATATTCTCATTGATCAGCTTCCCGAGCGCTATATACTCGTGGGAGATATTAAGCAAGATGTTGGGAGACTTTAATTACGATGCGACGCGAGAGGCCGATTCACAGAAAACTTTTTAGCTGACTCCTGCGCATCCCTCTTCAATAAGAAGGTGCCAACCTATTATAATCTTCATCACAGTTCATATTCAATACATTTGTGGATTAGGTCTGCTTCTGTATTTCCCACTTAGAATGAGATGTGATCAAAAACCCATTGGGAAGTGACCACTTTCCATTAACTCTAACCTTAATAAAGCAGGATGACTTCCCTCCTCCTGTCCCTACATGGAAACTAGCCTCTGCCGAGTGGATACTTTTTTAAGGAATCGACTCTTTTATCACGCAGGGGCGTCTGCGCCAGCAGGCGTTTAGTGTGTGGCGACATCACAGACCCGAGGTCATGGGCGTTGGACCCTCCCACGCCTAACTGTGCGTAGTTTGGCCGTGTCCGAAGAGTAGAGGATCCTGGGGTTTCAGCCAATGAGGTGGACTTTAAGGCCCCTCAGCGGAGGCAACACACTCCTTTGGCCTCCGCTTCACGTAGACCCCACCCCGGACTGTCCCACCCTGGGGAAATCAGTAGTTGCCTTTTGCTGTCCGTCTCCTCAACTATTGCTTTCCTATCAATTTACGTTTTCTGTCCGGTCATCTCTTTCCTTCCAAATTTTTCTTTTTCTCCCAGGTGGCTTGGGTTAGCCTGGTGCGGTGTATCGAACCTTCAGTATGGTGCATTGGGTTATAGCAGCGATGCGCGGCTGGCGTGTGCAAGTCGTTGCATTGTCAAACTTGTCAAGCCAGCGTGCCCTTGTTGGGCTCCGTGGTGGGTGGCTGCCATTGCTGCCGAAGTAATATCTCACATGCATAGAGTATCTTTCCCTTTGCTGTCTGATCGCACCGCTGCCAAGCGCGTACTCACCGAAGTCTCCCTGAACTTCTTCATTCAACACATAGAATGTTTTCCAGGCTACCACGTTATCCACAGTGAGAAGCCTGAAAAACCAGTGAGAATTGTTTAACCTTTCTTTGCATCGAAATCCCTAACAGGCACCATTGGACCAGGTTATAAAGCTAGCTAGACGGCAAGCGGAGACCTCCTCCTTGAGGTTCGAGACAAGCTGCAACACGGAAAACTTGCTAAATTCACAGCCTTCGCTGACATCCCAACAAAAGTGACCCCACATCGCTCCTTGAACACAGTCCGAGGTGTGATCTCCGATAGGGACTGGTTAGAATTAACCGAAGCAGAACTGGTAGAAGGCTGGCAAGAGCAAAATGTCATTGAGGTAAAAAGAATAAAAATCAGGCGGGATAACGAGGAAATCCCAGCAAAGCCTCTGATAATTACATTTTCCTCTAGTGTTCTACCAGAGACCATTGAAACAGGCTACGCTAAAACCTCTGTCAAATCCTACATTCCTAACCCTTGACGGTGTTTCAAGTGCCAGAAGTACAGCCACGGCTCGAAAGCTGCCTAGGTCTACTCACCCGCGCAAAATGTAGTGATAAAGGTCAGCCCTCCTATAACTGTTCTGGCACACCCAACTGTGTGAACTGCGAAGGCAACTACCCGGCATATTCCCGATCCTGTGAAACATGGGGAAAAAGAAATAGATAATTACCGTGAAATGCAAAGCACATATCATTCAATGAAGTCAGAAGAAGGTGTTTAGTACATAGTACAACTTACGCGGATGCGGCGCGTCAGGGGCACGGAGCAAGAAATATTTAGGAGTGGAAACTCCGCTGTTTGCGGCGACCAGAAAAAGTCATATGCCCGCGGAGCCGTTATCATGCTGGCGGCGCCTGGTGGCGCCTGGTGGCGCCTGGCGGCCTGGAAAGAAATTACCGCCGTTGAGAGCGCGCGCGCCGGAGCCGCCTGCCCGGGCGCTGCATTTTTTTTCGCTGCGGCTTCTACGACGCGCCGCATGGCGCCGCCACTGTATACGGTCCCGTCGGCGCATACAACAATTGTGACCTTATCTGGTCGCCCGCGCTCGCTCGCGCTGACGGGAGTTTTACCTCCTAAATAGAGTGTTTTAGTTGAGCGTCCTTACGGCACGCTCCGCTCCTAGCTGCGCCGCTAAGCCACAGCGGAGCGGCGAGCGATTTTCACGTTTTAGTTATGGTTATACGTTTAGCGCAGCGGAGCGGACCTTTCGTAGTTGCAGCGCCCCCTGGCTAAATTCGGGGTAATACAAGAAAATAAAAACACTTTATGATGACTCTTATACAGTAAAACGTGTATGTGTATATATATAACTTATTTCTCCAAGAAGTATCTAGACGTGCGCTTGTAATGCGTTAGCGGTCCATTTTATCCAATGGAAAATAAAGCGCCGTCTTGGGGAACGCCACGTGTTAGCCAGCGCGTTTGCTTTCTGCATCCAATCCAATCCGTTCTGACGCCAACGCTAGCCAAAGTGCTGCGCGGCACGCTCCGCTCAGGCAGCTTCTAGCGGACCGTGTTCCTCGCTCCGCTATCCCGCTTACGGCTAAGCGGACGGCGCATGCGCATTCGCGCTTCCGCTCCGCTTAACTGCTTAGCGGAGCGTAAACACGCTCAACTAAAGCACTCTAATGTCTTACTCCGTGGTCAGGGGGCAGCGTTGCATCGGCTTTCGCCACCTCCCGGCCCGTGCGCAGCGAGCCTTACGCTGTGGCGCCTGCCCCCACGGTACGTAAAACGACTACACCCACCCAGCAAAAGAGCTCAGCGACTCCTGGACCGTCGGGCCACAAGGTTTCTACTCACTGGTCGAGGCCTGAAACACGAACAAGCCACCTGCAAGGGCGGGCATCCAGCGCCTACCAGGAGGCAATGGATACAACACCGGCGCCGCAGGTGCCCAAAGAGCAGCGCAGTTCTCTCGATTGACCGCGTCAAGCCAGAAAAACAAGATCGTGGGTCCAGGCAAGGACACATGAATATAAATTTGAATTTCTTCTGAACATACAGAACACACTTTTTAAAACATTACAATGGCCATGCAGATAATGCACTGTAATACCAGGGGACTAATCCGTAATCAGGATGACATGACTGAATTATTATCTCGATATCAGCCGAAGGTGTTCTGTGTGCAGGAGACACATATAAATCCTAGACAAGTGAATTTTCTCCGGCAATACGCAATTTTTTGCGAAGACCTCGACGACGTTGTTTCCTTGTCTGTCCGTCCCTTGCCAACATATAGCCCTTCAGACGCCTCTCGAGACCAAGTCTGTGCGAGCGATTCTCTTCAAAAAATTGGTAACTATCAGTTTTATTTACATATCGCCCAGCCATCAGCTCAGCAAAACAAACTTCTACAGCCTCATTGATCAGCTCCCGGAACCATACATTATCACCGGAGATTTTATTGCTCATAACACTCTTTGGAGAGACTCCCGTTGCAAAACTAGATGCCCCCGCAGGGGCGTCTGCGTCAGCAGGCGTTTGGTGTGTTGCGACACCACGTACCCGAGCACACGAGGGTTGGACCCTCCCGCGTGTAGCCGTGCGCGGCTTAGCCGTGTCTGGGGAAAGGGGGATCCTGGAGGTTGAGCCGAAGCTGGGTGTTTGGACCTTTCAGGCCCCCCGGCGGAGGCAACACACCTCTTTGGCCTCTGCTTCACATAGACGGCACCTCCAGACTGACCCACCTGGAGGAAATCGGCAGTCGCCTTTTCCTGTCCTCCTCTGCAATCTTCGTCTTTCTCTCCCACTTTCCCATCTTTCCTGTCTTCTCTTCACTTCTTATTACTTCCGTATTTCCTGGCGGCAAGGGTTAACCGTGTGTGATATATTCAACCTTGGGTATATACATTAGGTTATAGTGGCGCTGTATAGCTGGCGTCTGCAGGTTTCTTGGAACCTGTAGCGTCCCCTTGTTGGGCTCCGTGGTGGGTGGCTACCACTGCCGCCGAATTTTGAAACCATCCAATGGCAGAAGCGTTCCCGCGACTTTCAGATCGGCCTCTGAAAAGAGGTCGCACCGAAGCAGCATTCCAGTTCTTTTTAAAACCAAGCGAAGACACATTTCCGAAATACCACGTTCTTCATAGTGAAGGCAACACCACCGTTAGAAAACTGTCACCATTCACAGTATCGAAATGCCTAGCAAACACAATTGGATCGGGTTACAAGGCCTCAAAGATGGCTAGCGGAGACCTCCTCCTTGAACTGACCAAGAAAAGTCAACTAGAAAAGCTCGCCGAACTCACCAATATCGGTGACATCAAAGTAACAATCTCTCCACACCGCTCACTCAACACTAGCAGGGGAGTTATATCTGAAGAAGACTTCTTGAACCTCAGCGACGAAGAGCTACTCGAAGGATTTCAAGAGCAAAACGTAATTAAGGTTCAGAGAATAACACTACGACGAAATGACCAACAGATCCCGACGAAACATGTGATTTTGACATTTGGTAGTAGCACTGTCCCTAGTTCACTCGACGCTGGATATCTGAAAATCAACGTCAGACCGTACATACCCAACCCAAGGCGGTGTTTCAAGTGCCAGAGGTTCGGGCATGCATCTCAATCATGCAGAGGAAAGGAAACATGCGCGAAGTGTAGTGCCAACGACCATCCATCTGACAACTGTAATGCTCCCGCACAATGTGTCAATTGCAAGGGCGATCATCCCGCTTACTCGCGGAGCTGCCCTTGCTGGAAAAGAGAAAAAGAAATAATTGCACTCACAGTAAAGGAAAAGATTTCATTCTACGAAGCGAGGAAAAGACTAGGACACTTACCTCAAACAAGCTATGCCAGTGTGACGCGGCAGGGGGCAGCGACACACCGGCCTCAGGAATCTACAGGGTCCACGTCCGGTACCCCTGTAGAGACCCCAACCGCCCCCTTGGTGGCTGCAGCCATTGCTGCTCCATCAGCAACGAAGACGGCCCAGCAGACCACAGTGCCGCAGGGCCCTAAGTTGAACCGCACTCCACGGCCCGAGACGCGTGTCTCGGCGCCTGGCTCTCGATCGTCCAGCGCCTCGGGAAAGGCGATGGATGTCGATCCGAAAACCCCTGCGTCATTGACGCCAAAAGACCCGCGTTCCTTGGAGCGCTTACAGAAGGATAAGCATATTATACCTTCGCTAAGAAAAGGAAAGGTAACCTGAACGGTTACCGCCTTTCGTAAGAGTAATCAGCTTTTAAATACATGTCACCTACAACTCGTAAGCTCACACAAACAAGTTTCTTTTTTTCAATCCCAATAACATGGCTTTCATCATTCATTGGAATTGCAGAGGCCTAATTCACAATCTAGGTGACATCAAGGACATTTTAAATAAGTTATCACCAGTGGCATTCTGCCTTCAAGAAACGAACCTAGGACCAAAGCATACAAATTTTCTTAAAGGCTTTACAATCATAAGAAAGGACCGCGAGCACTCCAGTCGTCTATCAGGAGGTGTCGCTATTGTCGTTCAAGGCGGCATTCCTACACGGAACGTTTCACTAAATACTGCCTTTGAGGCAGTAGCTGCCACCGTTTTAACTTTTAAGACTGTCACCATCTGTTCGTTATACATCCCTCCCCATACCCATTTCACGACTCGAGATTTAGAAAATTTAATTGACCAGCTGCCGGAGCCTTTTGTTTTAGTTGGAGATTTCAATGCTCACTGTACTCTTTGGGGTAGCGATAAGAATGACCAAAGAGGACAACTTATAGAAGATTTTATTTTGACTAATAACATCTGTCTTTTAAATTCAGGTGCGCCAACTCATTTCTCAACGAGCTCACATAATTTTAGCTGCATTGATTTAGCGTTTTGCTCTCCGGATATATTTAGCGATCTTAAATGGGACGTACTGGAGAATCCATATGGCAGTGATCATATACCTGCGTTAATCCACCTTCCATCATCACTACCCATTATAGCTCATAAACCACGCCGCTGGAAGTTACAAATGGCCGACTGGACTGTTTTTACAGAAAGCGCCAGGCTGGAGGAACTTAATTTAACAGACCTAAGCATTGAGGAAATTAATGAAAAGTTTACCAATTGCATAATTTCTGCAGCTGAAAAGGCCATTCCGCAGTCTTCTGGCGTGGTTCGGAAAAACCTGAATCCTTGGTGGACACGTGAATGCACCGTAGCAAAAAAGCAGCAGAACAAGGCCTGGGGAATTTTACGCAGATACCCAACACAAAACAATTTTCTCAATTTCAAACAAGCCAGAGCGAAAGCCCGATTTATTCGGAGACAGGCGGAAAAATTGTCTTGGCGAAAATATGTATCTACAATTAATAGCACCGTCACATCCAAAAGGATCTGGGACCAGGTCAGGAAGTTTAAGGGGGACTACTCATCATACACGATACCCATACTCACACCTTCAGGCACTCAGACAACACTACAAGAACAAGCGAATATACTTGGGGAACATTTCTATAACGTCTCTAGCTCGGCTAATTATACAAACAGGTTCTTAAAATACAAACTGTCGGCAGAAAAAGAGAAACTCCCAACTACTTGTATGTCAAGGGACGAATACAACGCTCCATTTACGTTACAAGAGCTTAACAGGGTTCTCTGTACTGGCAAGAAAACTGCAGTAGGTCCGGACCGGATCCATTACTCTATGCTCGCACACCTGTCCCAAGCATCCGTAGATGTTCTCCTTAAATTTTTTAACAAAATATTTGAATCTGGAAGCATGCCAAAAAGTTGGAAAAACGCAATAGTTGTGCCATTTTTAAAACCAGGTAAATCCCCCACATCCCCAAGCAGCTTTCGACCCATTGCCCTGACAAGTTGTTTGGCGAAAACATATGAAAGTATCGTAAATGCCAGATTAACTTTCACGCTTCATATACGGAACTCCATTGATTCTCATCAGTGCGGCTATAAAAAAGGGTGTTCAACGACAGACCACCTCGTCCGACTTGAACACGAAATACGTGAGGCATTCGTACACAAACAGCACTGCCTGGCAGTGTTCTTCGATTTAGAAAAAGCGTATGACACCACGTGGAGGTTTGGAATCTTACGTGACCTCGCCGCGCTAGGAATCCGTGGTAAAATGCTAAACTGTATCGCAGATTTTATATCCAACAGAACATTCCAAATCCGTCTAGGCACTGCGCTCTCCCGCACGTTTATCCAAGAAAACGGCGTGCCACAGGGTTGCGTACTTAGCACAACACTCTTTATTGTAAAAATGAACTCTATCAACAAAGTCATTCCCACTTCTGTTATGCACTCCATATACGTCGATGACTTGCAAATAGCCTGCCGCGCTTCAAACTTACCAACATGTGAAAGGCAGCTCCAGATAACAATAAATAAACTAATGGAGTGGGCTGAGAAAAATGGCTTCCGCTTCTGTACTCAGAAGACTGTTGCAGTGCTATTTTCGCAAAAACGAGGGTTGTACTTAGACCCGGATTTAAAGTTGAATGATGTTGCGCTGCAGGTAAAACAGGAATATAAATTCTTGGGAGTAATCTTCGACAAAAAACTAAACTTCCTTGCCCACATTAGAGCACTGAAGGTTAAGGCAAATAAAGCATTGAATATCCTCAAAGTGTTATCTCATAAGCACTGGGGTTCCGACCGAACGTGTCTTTTACGTATTTACCGGTCTCTTGTTCGTAGCCTTTTAGACTACGGCTCCATTGTTTACGGCTCAGCCAGACAATCCTATATCCAACGACTTGATCCAGTACATAACCTTGGACTGCGACTGGCAAGTGGCGCCTACAGAACGTCACCTGTCCAAAGTTTATATGTTGAGTGTAATGAACCCTCATTACAGCAGCGCAGAGCATTACTCACTTTTTCCTACGTACTAAGAATTCAGTCATCACCACAACACATATGCTACAACATCCTCACGCAATGCAACTCACGCCTACACTATACAAATAAACCGAACATGATTAAGCCGCTTGTCCTGCGATATGAGGACTATGTCCGGGATTACGACATTCCACGCGAACTGCTCCAGGTTGCCACAAAGCCAAAGCGTTTGCCCCCATGGCACGACTTTGAACCGCTGTGTGACTGGACATTAACACATTTAAAGAAGAAAGACACCCCACGCGAACATATTACACAAGAATTCCGTGAACTTCAGAACAAATATCAAAATAACGTGCAATATTACACTGATGGCTCCAAAACGAAAGAACACGTGGGTGTGGGGGTCATAACGGAAAATTGGGAAAAATGTATTCGATTGCCACAACACGCCTCTGTTTTCACGGCCGAAGTTTTCGCTATATGGGTTGTTGTTAAAAAAATTATCGCTGATAAACACATAAATGCAGTCATATATACAGATTCTTTAAGCACAATGAAGGCACTACATCTGAAATCTGAGCGTGAACCCCTGATTGGAGACATTTTAAACATGGTGGCTTTTAACGAATACGGGAGGTCAATTCGTTTCTGCTGGGTCCCAAGCCATGTTGGGATACCGGGTAACGAAGCAGCTGATCGATATGCATTGAAGGCAGCACACAAAGACATTACAAACACAACACTCCCATATAGAGATAGCATCCGCGCAATTAGAAAAGCCTTAACGGTAAAATGGCAACGCGAATGGGACCGTTGTATCGACAACAAGCTACATCTCACGAAACCCGTAGTTGGGGAGTGGAAGTCATGCTACCATCAGGAGCGGTTCATCGAAGTAGTTTTATGCCGACTACGCATTGGGCACACACACCTCACACACAATTACCTACTTAGGAAAGAAGATACACCAACATGCGAGAAATGTCAACAGCCACTAACAGTTATACACATATTACTCACATGCACGCAGATTGAAACACATAGACGAACACTTTTGCACAAATTATATAAACTACACATACCGTTACACCCTGCTCTAATTTTAGGTGATGATCCGCTAGTCCCATTATGTGACGTCCGTAAATTTCTAGAAGACACTGGATTTTTACATAAAATATAGGTTCTTAACATAGTCTTTCACTTTATAAACTGTATTTTAGAACACCTCGTGTTTGGCGCAGCATAGCCTTAGCCGCTTTTGCGCCATTAAACCCCCATTTAACTAACTAACTAAAACTAGATGCCGTGGCTAATAGAATTTTGTGTACCCTCTGTTGCGTGCCTCTTTTATAGAGAAAGAGCCACGTTTTACAATGTCCAACATAATTTGCACTCAGTAGAGTTAGCAATTGGCTCTGCGACCATTTCTTCGTATTTATAATCGAGTGTAAATAAATCCCTTTCGAAGTCACCACTTTCCTGTAACCCTAAATCTGATACAGCAATATGAATGCCCTCCAAATGTTCCTTGGTGGAAACTATCAACTACCAACTGGGACCATTTTAATGAGACAAATTATATATCACAAGATTTTATGAGTAAATTTAGCGTAGACGACGCAGTAGCGTATTTTATTTATTTTTTACGCACTATACCGTGAAAGTATGGGACCTGCTGAGAAGGTTGAAGGGGCAGCTAATCTATCCGTTGCTCTTGGTAAACTAACAAGGAAGCAGTCTAAAGGACCAAGCCGACCCTCTTGGCGAGCAATTTGAGTGCGTTTCTAGCTCTATGCGTTATTTCTTAACATTCCTGAAATACCAAGAAATGGAGGAAAGTATGCAACTGCACCGTAAATGTAGCCCAAACGAAACTTTTAGCCAGCCCTTCCGCTTTTCTGAGCTGAAAGATTCCTTAAACGCATGTCAAAATTCTGCTCCGGTTCCCGACAGAGTTATGTACGAGTTGATTAAACACCTTCACAAAAACACACAGGTCCCACTACTCGTACTCTTTATTACTATCTGGGCAGCTGGGCATCTTCCATCCTCATGAAAAGAAGCTATTGTTATCCCTGTATTAGCAGAGTGCAAACATCCCGCCTCAGTAACGAGCTATCGAGCGCTAACATACTGACTGTGCAAGTTGTTTGAAAAAAAAAGATAAATTGTTGCCTTCTACATCGCCTTGAATAATACAAAATGCTTTTTACATGTCAATGCGGATTTATAGAAGGCCGGTCAACAACTTACCACCTCGTGCGTGTTGAGGCTAATATTCGTGATGCTTTTGTCTATAAGCAGCTCTTCTTGTCCATCTTTCTTGGCATGGAAAGTTTCTACGACACCACGTGACGATATGGAATCCTCCGAGATCTGTCACGAATGGGTATCAGGGGGAACATGCTCAACGTTAACGTTATTGAGAGTTACTTCTCGAAACGCACTTTCGGCGTAAAAATAGGCAACACACTCTCTCGTACTTATACGCAGGAAACTGGGATGCCCAAGGAAGGAGTCCTCAGCTGTACACTTTTTATTGTGAAGATGAACACCCTCCGTTATTCACTACCTACAGCCGTTTTCTATTATGTTTACGTAAACGGTATACAGATAGGTTTTAAATCCGGTAGCCTTGCAGTCTGCAAAAGGCAAGTTCTGCTTGGGCTAAAGAAAGTATCCAAATGGGCAGACGAAAATAGATTTAAGGTCAGCCCACATAAAAGATCCTGTGTCCTTTTTCCGAGAAAGAGAGGGCTGCACCCTGACCCCGCTATCGAACTGCAAGAACAGCACATTCCTGTGGAAAAAGAACTTAAATTTCTGAATGTCACACTCGGTTCAAAACTAAGTTTCATCCCCTACATCAGATACCTGAAGGCCAAGTGCCTTAAAACAATCAACATACTGAAAATTCTCTCCCACACCAACTGTGGCAGTGACTTATTGAATATATACATGATTATTGAATCTCTAGAAGAGTCGTGTAGGGTCGCGTCTAGACTAAGGTGCTGTGATGTATCAATCTGCTACACCGACTGCCCAGAAAATGGTTGACCTTGTTGACCATTTAGAAATGCGCCTGGCCACAGGAGCTTTCAGAACTAGCCCGGTACAAAGTCTCTATGTAAAGTCCAAAGACTGGTCACTCCGTGTGCATGGATCGTTGTCCAGTTTCGTGTATTTTCTGAAAGCGCACTCTAACCCTGAGCATCCTTCTAACGAAACCGCTCACAATACGACTTGTGCCACACTTTTCCACAATAGTCCAATGGCGAGAGAACCTTTCTCGCTGCGTGTGAGGAACTTCAGCGAAGAAATGGCTGTCCCACTTCTTGAAAACCCGCTAATGGCTTCAGCCAAACCATTGCCGCCGTGGCTGTGGCAGCTGATACATTGCGACACAGTTTTTGTAGAAGTTACAACGAATGCCCCGGAAATACGTATAAAACGCCCTTCATAGAACTTTGGTCGAATTACTCGTGTCCAGCATTCTAAACAGATGTTTCAAAGTCGCTTGCCGGCGTTTCTTATGCCGCCGTCGGCCCAACCTTCTCATAATCAGACTGTTCGCACCCGGAAACGAGCATCTTTACGGCGGAGGCATCTGCACTCTTGTCGGCTGTACGGCACATCAAGGAAACAAATCTAGAAAAAGGAATAATATTTACAGATTCACTGCGCGACGTCAAAGCCTTGGTATCTCTGCAGAAAAATAAAAATCTCGCCTTTGCTGAACTTTATGCAATCCTCTGCGCTTTATACGCATCCCATCAGCATATCACATTATGCTGGGTACCTGACCACAGAGGCATCGAGGGTAATGTGCTTGCCGACCGCATAGCTACAACAGTAACTACAAAAACCAAGTAATTATTTCATAGCTATGCATTTGTTGTAAGCTTCTCGAGCACATCATTGCCTCCCATTTATCCCACCATCTTGAATCTAATAACTTTTCCTTTCAAAATCAACATGGTTTCCGCAAAGCGTTGTCTTGTGACACCCAACTATTGGAATTTACATCAGATTTACATTATGGCATGAATAACAGCAAAATGATTGATTGCATCTTTCTCGACTATGCAAAAGCATTTGACAGAGTGGCTCACTGTCGTCTAATAGCTAAATTAACTGCTCTTAAGATTGACTCATTAACATTATCTTGGCTTCGCAATTTCTTATCTAATCGGCACCAGTTTGTATTTGTGAATAACTTTAGCTCCTCCACGTCTGTTGTAACGTCAGGTGTACCCCAGGGTAGTGTGCTTGGCCCTCTTCTTTTCCTAATTTTTATAAATGATTTACCGAGCAACATTTCCTCCTGCATACGACTTTTTGCGGATGCTTGCGTCATTTACAGAACGATTAACTGTCATAATGATCACCTAACTTTGCAAAATGACCTTCACCTAGTTAATCAGTGGTGCGACCGTTGGCAAATGACACTTAACACATCTAAGTGCTGCGTTCTTTCCTTCACTCGTACGAAATCATATCCTAAGTTTCCTTACAACATCTGCTCGTCGGAAGTTCCCCGTGACTCTACTTACAAATATCTTGGCGTTCATTTTTCTACTAACCTAGCCTGGAGCTTTCACATCGAGAAAATATGCGCTAAAGCTAACAGAACTTTAGGGTTTTTACGTCGTCATCTGCACCTCTCGCCATCTACCATCCGTGAACAGGCCTGCAAAACTTTTGTACGCCCTCAACTTGAATACGCTTCTTCGATCTGGTCTCCTCATCAACAATACCTAATAGATAAATTGGAATCCATCCAAAATCGTGCTGCCCGCTTTATAACTTCTAACTACAGTCGTCAATCTAGCATTACCCAAATTAAACGCGATGTTTTCCTGCCGGACTTGAATTCCCGCCGCTCTGTTGCTCTCCTATGCCTCTTTCATAAATACTACTATAACTCATGGTCCAGCCGCTTGTCGCTTGAAACTCCTTCTCGCACATCTACTCGACTTCATAATCATCTCAGTTTCAGGCGCATTTTTGGCCGCACACAGTCATTCAATAACTCTGCATTACCGCGCGCCATCGCACTATGGAATAGCCTTCCAAATAATATTGTCTCAATAAAAGATCCTTCGAAATTTCGTGACCATTTAGAACTTCAAATGTTCGCTTGACTTTGTTGTACGACTTTGTATTGTTTTTGGACTTTGTTTTCCATTGTATTTCCTTGAATTTATATGTATTTTTTCCAATGTTTAACAGTGTTCCTTTTTTTCCAATGTACGAACTTATTTGTTTCTCTTACTATGCAGTTCCCTTCTTTGCGTTAATTATTTGTCATTTTTCTGTAACCCCCCCCCCCTACTCAATGCTCCTCCGAGCCTGTAGGTTAAACTGAATAAATAAATATTGTACATTCAAAGCCCTTCATACGCAACAAACTGAGGGGTCATTGGAAATGTACGTGGGACACTGGAATTCTTAATAGACCACGTTATTAAGTCATGCGCAGGGAACTGGCCACCAATAACAAAGGTACGACAGCTTGAGGTTATTTTCTGCCGCCTTGGTATAGGTCATACTTATGGCACTTACTCCTACCTACTAACTAGGGATGATCCTCCTGTCTGCGATAAATGTGGCGACACCCTTACAGTCCTTCACGTCTAAGATAGAAGCCCAACAAAAAAAGTACTTTTTCTCGGCAAACAGACAACAGACTCTCCTCCACCCCGCGATGTTTTTCCAGCATTGAACCACTATATGACAATAAGTCAGTTTTAATGTTCTTACGAGATGCTGGCACATTGCACGTCATCAGACCAAGGTACACGTAGCACAACCTCTCACTAGAGGCTGCTGCTGCGATAGCATTTTTGGAACGCACATGCCTCCCAGTCCTAGCGTTCAAGGGCACACGGTGAGGTATTAGTGCTACTGTTACTCACTCGTTCAGTACATAATCCCTTGGTAACAGAACTTTTATGTTCATAGCATACACCACTAATAATTGACATCGTTTTAATACTTGTACATTTTACACACTTTACAGCGGTTAATTTTAGGTCTCTCTACCGCCAATTTGCGTGTACCATTCACATCTCGATTCACAACCCTGACGTTTGTCATGTTCCACCATCGGTTCTTCATTTATTATCGTTTGCTTGGCTCTCTTTTGCCATATCTGACCCAAGAAAATCCATACGTGATCATCACGACATTTTATAGTGAATTTAGTATAGCATGTTTTACCACTTTTATCATTGACGCAGCAGAGACATGCATTCAGCAAACAAGCGGTAGCTCGTAAAACCATGAATTTCTTTCCCATGACTGCAAGCAGGCGCGCAAAAATATAAATAAAGCATGGAGCCTACCCCGTCGGTGGCCAACTGCTCAAAATCTGATCGAGTTCAAACACATTAAATGCCAGGGAAGGCGGGCGCGACTGCAAGCAAGGAGGACGAGTTGGAAGAGTTTCCTTTCAAGCATAAATTCTTACACACAGGAAGCGAAAGCTTGGTATGGGCATAGAAGACTTCGTGGGCAGCAAACCCATCCATTACCTCTCGTCAATGAGCAAGGGAACAAAGACCTTGAAAGATCAGACATACGCGTTTGGAGAGCACTTTGAACACGTAGCTTGCTCAATGAGTTACTCTGAGTTGTTTCTTATATATTAAGAAAAAGCAGAATGTAAGCACTGGATAGGCAATGCAAATCGAATAAATCTTATAATCGTCTTTCCAGCGTTGCCGAACTGACAACCTCATTGAATGCATGTCAGAGCTCGGCACTCGGAGCGGACAGGGTCGTACAAAGCATCATCAGTCACTTGCACAAACACACACAAATAACACTACTTGCACTTTTTCCCGCCATTTGGGCTTCCGGACACCTCCCTTCATCATGGAGAGAGGCTATTGTAGTCCCAATATTGAAATAAGGTAAAGATCCATCTTCAGTTATTTGTTACCGTCCGACAGCGCTTACGAGTTGCCTTTGCATGCTATTAGAGACGATGATAAATAGTCGTATGATACATTTCCTCGAATTTAACAAAATCCTTGACCCTTATCAGTGTGGCTTCAGGGAAAGTCGTTCTACAAGCGACTATGTCGTACGCATGTAGTCAAACATCCGTGACACTTTCATGCACAAGCAGTACTTCTTGTATATACTTCTCAACATGGAAAAGGCGTACGACACAACGGGGCGGTACGGGATATTATGAGATTTGTCGAAGATGGGTATACGCGAAACACGCTTAAAGTTATACAACGCTACTTGTCTTACCACATATTCCGTGTCAGAATCGATATTGCTGGCTCCAGGTTGTTTCTCCAGAAACGGGAGTGCCGCAGGGTGGAGTACTAAGCTGTACTGTCTTTATTGCAAAAATGAATTCATTACGCTCATCAATTCCCCATACTATATGTTATTCAATATACGTTGAGGATGTGCAAATGGGTTTCAAATCGTGCAGTCTCTCAATTTGCAAGCGATAGGTTCAGCTTGGCCTGAACAGGGTGTCGGAATGGGTGAATGAAAATAGATTCAAGTTAAATCCGCAGAAAAAGCTCCTGCATCCTTTTTACAAGGCTTGGTCCCAGATGGTAATATTGAACTAGATGGAAAACGCATACATCTGCACACAGAGTACAAATTTTTCGGTGTCATACTTGCCTCGAAATTATCTTTCATACCCCACATCAAATATGCTAAGAAAAAATGCGTAAAAACAATCAATATTCCCAAAGTTATTTCGCATACAACATGAATTAGTGATAGGAAGTGCCTGATAAATCTGTGCAAGAGCCTCATACGATACCGTCTGGATTAGGTGGCTGTGGTCTATCACTCTGCCGCTCCGAGCGCGCTAAAGATACTGGATGCTATTCATCATTTAGGTATCCGCCTAGCCAAAGGCTCCTTCAGGACTAGTCCTGTACCAAGTCTCTATGTGGAATAAAATCAGTGGTCACTGGAACTTCAAATATCACCCTCTAGTTTTACATATTTCCCGAGGGTGCATTCGAACCCCTAACATGCTTGCTACGCAACTGCTAGGGACATGCCATATGCTAGGGAAAACACGGGGAAGGCGGGGGATTGAAATTCAAGACGACGAGCAAAACGAGCACAAGGTAAAAGCGGGGGCCAACGTTTCGACAAGTGGACTTGCCTTTCTCAAGGCGACATGTGCTTTCCTCGGCGCAGTACATACAGGTAGGCTTCTTCTAAAGCGGAGAGTGCATATAACGTGTGGGCGAAGCAAAAACCGAGAGTGCATTGGCGGCGAGGATGTAGAATTGAAACGAAAGTTCTGCTATTCAATGTCCGTGGGAAAATCTGAGGTAGCGCCGTGTATCAGCCGGTTATCATGTCACCGGTTGACACACGCCCGGTGACACGGCCGCATGATGATGTTTGGTGTTTAATGGCGCAAGGGCCAGGTGTGGTCAAAGAGCGCCATGCTAATGTTAATGAGTTCGCAGTGGACAGATGGGTTCTGTGATCTTAATTTGCCGTGGCTGTAAAGGGGCCTAAAAGAGATGATCCAAATTCCATAAAATGTAGGAGTAATAAAATTATGGGAATGACTATTGACGTGTACTATGAACATTAGAAGTCATTGAGAAAGAATGATGCAATATATAAAGTACGTGAGATGCTAAAATGTCTGGAGCACTTCTGCCTCACCAGAGCCCTTGAAAGCCAAGGACCTAGAGGCATGTGCTATACAAAGAACACTATCGTAGATGTATCCTCTGGAAAGAGGATGCACTACGGAATAATTGGGCTTGTCAGGTGTAGCACAACATCTTTCAAGTAAGCAAGGACTTCTTTGGTCTTAAAAAGCGGTTCTACACCAAGAAACATGGCCGGATGCAGAGGGACGTGATGGCTGTAAGCAAAAGGAAAATGTTTCCTCCTGTCTCTTTCGGCTTCCCCGCACTCCAGGAAGACGTGGAGGACAGAAAGCCTGTCGCCGCATCTACCACAGGTTGGAAAGTCGTTACCAGTCAGGAGGAAGTTATGAGTGCCGAACGTGTGTCCTATTCTTAGTCTAGTGAACAGGACGTCTGTTCCTCGTGTTTTCGTTGTTGGGTGCCAGAAACCTAACTTAGGCTTAATTACGTGAAGCTTATTACTCGTTTCTGCGTCCCACAAGCGTTGCCAGTGGCTTCGCAGTTTGTTTCTGAGGAAAGGCTTCATGTCTGTGGCAGGGACTGCAGCAGAACGCGTACCCTGCGATGCCATTGATTTGGCCATCTCGTCAGCAAGCACATTTCCCTGGATTCCTCTATGGCCAGGAACCCAGCATATTACTACATATCTGTGTGATGAGTAGATGTTACATAAGTGTGTGTAGAGTTCATTGAAGACAGGATTTGTATGCTTTTGTAAAGAAATCAGTGCTTTTACAAGGCTTAAAGAGTCTGTGAATATTATTGCTCTGTCAAGTTTCAGTGTCTTTATATGTTTTACTGCAGACAGTACTGCATAGGCTTCTGCAGTGAATATACTTGTTAGGGGGTTCAACACGTGAGATTCAGAAAGAGAGTGACCAACAGCAGCGTAGGATATGCCAGCATGGGATTTGGACGTGTCTGTGTAAAATTCGTAGCAGGAGTACTTCGATTGAAGCTCTCGGAAATGCATAGCAATTTCAAGCTCAGGAGCGTGCTTCGAGACCTCTACAAAGGATATGTCACATTCTATCACCTGCCACTCCCAGGGCGGTAATAGATTAGCAGGAGCCATTAGGCAATGTTCGAGTATTGGGACATCCATGTTTTCACTAATTCTCTTACACGCAGCGACAAAGGAAGTCGCATGGAGGGTCTGTTACGGAAAAGTGTTTCGCACATTAAGTCATTTACTGTCGTGAAACACGGATGTTCCTTGTTAGAGCGCACTTTAAGAAAGTAGGTGAAGCTGATGTATCTTCTCTGAAAATGTAGTGACCACTCGTCTGACTCTGCTTATATACTTTCGACAGGGCTTGTTCTAAATGCGCCAGTGGCGAGGCGGGTACCCAGATGATGAACGGGGTCTAACATCTTTAGTGCGCTCGGTGCGGCGGAGTGATAAACCACGGCGCCATAGTCCAGTCGTGATTGAACTAGGCTCCTATAAACATTCAATAAACACTTTCTGTCGCTACCCCATGTTGTGTGGGACAGGATTTTAAGTAAGTTCATTGTTTTAAGACATTTTGCTTTAATATATTTTATCTGTGGGATGAATGTAAGCCTGGAGTCAAGTATAACACCTAGGAATTTGTGTTCTTTGCTTACGGGTATTCGTTGCCCATATATTTCAACAGTGGGATCTGCAGCGAGCCCTTTTTTCCTGGTGAAAAGAACGCAAGAACTTTTGTTGGGGTTCACTTTGAACCCGTTTTCTTCTGCCCACTTGGAGACTTTGTTTAAGCACTGTTGTACCTGCCTCTCACAGACTGTTAGGTTGCAGGATTTGAAACCTACTTGTATGTCGTCTACGTAGACGGAATAAAAAATAGACGGGGGTAATGTTTTACGAAGCGTGTTCATTTTAACTACAAAGAGCGTGCAGCTCAGTACGCCTCCCTGGGGTACCCCAGTTTCCTTTATGAATACACGCGACAGCGCATTACCTATTTCCACTGGGAATGTACGGTTTTGCAGGTAGCTTTCTATAATGTTTAACATAGTGCCGCGGATCCCCAGCGTCGATAGGTCACGCAGGATGCCATAGCGCCAAGTTGTATCGCAAACCTTTTCCATGTCGAGAAACACGGATAAGAAGGACTGTTTGTGCACAAAGGCGTCGCGAATGTTTGCTTCCATGCGCACTAGATGGTCAGTTGTAGATCGTCCTACTCTAAAACCACACTGATACGGATCAAGAAATTTATTTAATTCAAGGAAGTGTAAAAGTCGACGGTTTATCATTTTTTCAAAAAGTTAGCATATACAACTTGTGAGGGCAATCGGGCGATAACTCGTTACTAATGTGGGGTCTTTGCCCTGTTTAAGAATCGGAACGACCAATGCTTCTTTCCATGCGGTAGGGAGGTATCCCGCAGACCATATTGCGTTAAAAAGTGCTAGCAGAGTAATTTAAGTATCACTGGGGAGGTGTTTAGTCATGTCGTACATGATCCTGTCCGGTCCAGGTTGCGGAGCTCTGACATGCAGTCAGGGAGGCTCTCAACTCGGCAATGTTAAAAGGCGCGTTGAAGGGTTCGTTCTGTCTGCATTTGCGGTCGATAGCCTTGTGTTTTGCTACTTGTTTGTGTTTTAGAAATGCCTTAGAGTAAAGGTTAGAACTCGAAACGTGCTGGAAGTGTTCGCCAAGGGCTTCTGCTTGGTCTTCCAAGCGGTTTGCGTCACAGTTTACTAGGGGCAACGCATGAATTTCTTGCCCCTTAAGCCCTTTTCAGTCCATCCTATACTTTAGATTCTTGAGTATACGAGTTTATACCAGATAGAAACCTCTGCCAGCTTGCCCTTTTTGCCAATCGTCGCGTCCTTCTTCCCTGCGATTTAACCTGTTTAAATTCTATTAGATTTTCTGCTGTAGGACTTTCGCGTAGTTTGCTCCAAGCTTTATTTTGTCTCTTCCGCGCTTCTCTACAATCGTCATTCCACCAGGGGACCTGTCTTTTGGATGAAGTGCCTCTTGTTTGAGGAATGAACTTTTCAGCGGCGTCAATGATAAAAGCGGTGAAGTATGAAACAGCATGATCTATGGTAAAATCTTTTATAAAATCCAGTGATATGTGGGTGGATTCTTTAAAACCTTCCCAGTCAGCTGAGGCCAGTTTCCAGCGAGGGAAGTGTGGATGCAAGTGTTGTTTGTTTACGAAGTTCAGCGTTACTGGGAAGTGATCACTTCCGGATGGGTTTTTAATTATATGCCATTCTAAATCAGGAAAGATGGAAGCGGTCCCAATCGCCAGGTCTATTGATGAGTACGAGTTATGATGTGGGTTATAATACATTGCTTCTTTCTTATTAAAGAGACACGCACTGGTGGTTAAAAGGAAATTTTCAATGAGTCGACCTCTCGCGTCGCATCGCGAGTCTCCCCACATTGTGTTATGAGCGTTAAAATCTCCCACTATGATATAGGGCTCGGGAAACTGGTCAATGAGGTTATAAAAGTCTGTTTTTTCGAGACGCTGGTTCGGCGTTATATAAATGGAACACACAGTTACTATTATATTAAAAAGAATGGCCTGAACAGACACTGCCTCAAGGGGCGTGTTAAGGGCGACGGGTCGGCAAGCTACCGCCCTGTCGGCTGTTAGTGCTACCCCGCCGGAGGCATTAGCCTCCTCACGGTCTTTGCGGAAGATGGTGTAGTTTCGAAGAAAATTTCTCTTGGTAGGTTTGAGGTGTGTCTCTTGAACACACAGCAGCTTCGGATTATGTTTGTGTATTATTTCTCTAATGTCGTCGAGGTTATGTAGAAGTCCTCGCACATTCCATTGTAGTATTTGCGTTTCCATTTTGATAAATGTGTTTCGTGCTGTGTGTTTAAGAAACGGATTACTTCTTAGGCGCTTTGAAGGCGCCGTGACGGGAGTTTTATCTCTTTTGGAGCGATCGAGAGATCCTCGCCGCTCCTTAGGCGCTGGTGGCGCCGTGTGGCTGGTGGTTGTGTCCATCGCCTCTTGCGAGGCGCTGGAAACGCGCTCTTCCGAGCGCTTTGTTTGGCGTGAAGGCCTCGGCACGTTGGACGAGGCCTTCACGATGGCCCCGTCTGCTGGGTTGGCGTAGCAGCACTAGCTGCATCCGCCGGGGGGGGGGGGGGGGGTGCTGATGGCGTCACTGCCGCCTCACTGGGTGTGGGTCGGACAGCCGCCGGAGACCGTTGTGGCGCTGCCCCCTGACGCGCCACATCGGCAAGTGTGTTTTTGGGCAGGTAAGATACCCGCCTGCGTGCCTCCTTGAAAGATATATTTTCTTTGACTTTGATTGTCACAATTTCTTTCTCTTTCTTCCAGGATGGGCACGACCGCGAGTATGCGGCGTGCTCCCCTTCACAGTTTACACAATGGAGAGTGTTCTCGCAAGTTTCAGAAGTATGTTCGTGGGCACTGCACTTCGCACAGGTTTGACGGCCTCGGCAGCTCTGCGAACTGTGGCCGAAACGTTGGCATTTGAAGCATCTGAGAGGATTTGGCACATATGGCCTAACGCGGAGCTTGATGCACCCGGCCTCTACAGACTCGGGCAGAATACTTGAGCCGAAAGTCAATATAAGATGTTTGGTCTTGATTTCTTTACTGTCACGCCTGATCTTTATTCTTTTAACATTGATAACATTCTGGTCACTGAAGCCCTCCAAGAGTTCATCCTCAGTGAGCTCCAGCAAGTCATCGTCCGAGACAACACCGCGGCTTGTGTTCATCGTACGGTGCGGGGTTACAATTACTTGGGTTTCCCCAAATGACACTAGTTTTGTCAATTTCTCGTAATGTTTCTGATCGCGGAGCTCCAAGAGGGGATCACCGCTTGCTATCCTCGACGCCTTATAACCTGGACCAAAGACTTCAGTCAGTGTCTTAGAAACAAGGAATGGTGAGGTTGTTCGTACTGGTTTAGCTGGTTTTTCAGAGTGGATCACGTGAAAACGAGGGAAAGATTCTTTTTGCCGACCAAAAAACTGGAATGCTTCATCGGTGCGCCCTCTTTTCTGAGGGCGATCAGGAAGCGGAGGGACGGATGTTGCCATAAAGGAATTGAATTTTCGGCATTAACGCCAGCCACCCACCATGGAGTCCTACAAGGGGACGCTACAGGGACTTAAGAACAGGTCCTGTAAACGCCAGCTGTACGTCATCACTATAACCAAATATGAAATAGCCTAGGTTGGCTGTTCACACAAGGTTAACCCTTGCTGCCTGGAAAAATTGGAAGTAAAGGGAAGCCAGGAGAAGACAGGAAAGGTGGAAAGTGAGAGAAAGACGAAAGCTGGAGGGAGAGAGAGACAGGAAAGGGCAACTACCGATTTCCCCCGGGTGGGTCACTCCGGGGGTGCCGTCTATGTGAAGCACAGGCCAAAGAGGTGTGTTACCTCCGCCGGGGGGCCTTAAAGGTCCAAACACCCGGCATCGGCTCAACCTCCAGGATTCCCCTTTCCCCAGACACGGCTAAGCCGCGCACGGCTACACGCAGGAGGGTCCAACCCTCGTGTGCTCGGGTACGTGGTGTCACAACACACCAAACGCCTGCTGACGCAGACGCCCCTGCGGGGGACACGGCCACATGTCAGCCGGCAGTGTCACATGTGCTTTTTTGTGGAAGGGGGCCTGGACGAGGGTGGACGGAGGGGTTATCTGTTCCGCTGGAGGCAGTGAGCAATCGTCTTTCTAAAAGAGAGAATAAGAGAAACGGCATGTGCTACGCTGTTTAGTAATCGCCTCACGTTCAGAGAACCTGTCTCGCTGCATGCTAGGAGACTTAGTGAAGAAATTGATGTCTCTCTTCTAGAACACCGTCTTAAGAATCCAGCAAGGACGTTACCGCCGTGGCACTGAGAGATCGCAGACTGTGACACGTCATTTGTAGAAATTTTGAAGCACGCTGCTCGCGAACACATTCTAATGAACTTTCTGCAACGGCAAGTGAAGTACTCATGCACGGAATTTTACTCCGATGCATCAGATCACATGCAGGCATGTCCTATGCTGCAGTTAGACTATCACTTTTGTAATCATAAGTGCTACATCCACTAACCAGCATCTTTATGGCTGAGGCACATGCCTTATTATCGGCTGTAAAGCACATTATGGAAATAAATTTAGAGAAGGCAATAATATATACACTCATTAAGCGTAGTTAAGGCTTGTATATATTTGCAAAAGCAAAAAATTGTTTAATAATTGAACTTTATTCCTTTTTGTGAACTAGCTATGCAGCTCAACAACGTATCGTGATATGCTGGCTTCCTGGCCACAGAGGCATTCAGAGTAATATGCTCGCCGATGAACTAGCTATATCCACGGCAATAAGAACTCGCAACGCTCCCGCAGCTGTCGCGGCTATAAATTTGAAACATTTCCTGTACAGAAAACAAAGAAGTTATTGGCAACACCTCTGGGATGGTGAACCGTCTAACAAGCTTCACTTAATTAAACCAAAGTTAGGCATTTGGCCATCAACAGTGACATCACGGAAAGCCGATGCCTTTCTAACTCGCCTTCGAATGGGACGCACGTACGGCACACACAACCACTTGTTGACCGGCGATAAACCTCCAATCTGTGGTAAATATAGTGAGAGGTTTACCACGTCTTACTGGAGTGCCAAGAAACAGACGCTGAAAGAAAAGAACACTTCCCAATCTTGTTCCTCAGGACACTCTAATAAAGTTCTTGTCACTGTCCCTCAAGCCTACAGACAAGTTTTACCTTTGCATTCAGCTGTGTTTTTGGTAAGGAGCCACTGTTTAACACAAAAATGGTCAAGCAGGGTATGTGAGCACTGTGAGTGATGTTTGAAACAAAAATACTATTAGATTTTTTTCAACGAAGTCCACTTGCTACACGTTATCAGCCCCAAGAATTCGCCGCGCGGCCTCCCTTGAGAAGCTGCTGTTCTGTGTTAGCGTTTTGGTACAGCGCCCGCCTCCAGTCTCTTATTCTCGTAGGGCTCTGGTGAGGTGGTAAGTCTTCTGATAGCTCACATATTTTAGAACGTCACCTCTTCGTAGCATATATTTTATTTTCGTCCAATATATCAGTGTACGCTCCATACATCGCTGTCAGTTCAGTTCAGTTCAGTTTATTATTCTTTAAGTACAATGAATTGGTAAGAGATAATATACAGACAGGAGTCCCAAAGTCAAAGACTGCAACGGGACCCTCGGTTAATAATGACCTGTCTGTCTGTCATAACGTTATTTAAACGTATATGTTACGCATTTACCGGGGAATGCTTTCAGGCAACTTTGCAGTCGCGTTACATATACCAGTTCACATTGACCACTACATTGAATGCATCACACAATATCTAGCGTCCTTTGGCCTTCCATGGCCCTTGCGCCATAAAATACGACTAATCATCATCAGCTTTGTGTCCGTCGACAATAACTATCATCATCAATGCCTCATACCCCCGTAAAAACTCGTACGTCTTTAAGCTAGGAAAAGATGCAATGGCTCATGGCCCCCTAAGGCAGAGGCCACGAGCACTCAGCAAAGTGAAGCGAGCAGTGCTTACATTCTTTCTAATCGCGCATACAACATACTGAACAGCATGTCGAAAACTGGAATCCTCAATGGCTCGTACCGCCGGAAGCAATGGCTGACCCCCGAAAGGAGCAACTCTTACCCCCGTAAGCAACCAAAAAATGGAATGGCCGTAGCCCTGTAAGGTTCATTGCTGCAACATGTATGCACATTTGTCATTTCCACTCGCAAGAGGACAATGCCAGTGACTGTGGGGATGGATGTCCGTGCGGTGCAAACGAAAGACGGAATTGTGATATTCACTTTGCATATATCTCCAGTCACATCCAAGTGGGATGTGTAGAATTTCATAACCACGCACTTTGCATGGTTTAGCCGGCTGGACACTACCTCTGTGATCATCGTTGGAGATTTCAATGTGGACCGTTCAAAACCCCACAAGAAATTTTCCACCCAGTATGTGCTAGAAAAGTTTGGTTTCAAGTTCCGCACCAATAAAAGTCACTCAACTACTCAACAACGGTGTTGTACAGATTTTGCTTTCGCCAAGGCTCTAAGGTTGTAACCGAACCAATCCGTGTGTACACAGTAATCACGAAGCTATCGTCACTGCCATTATCAAATGATGAAAATAACTATATTTACCCTTGTCTAACCATGTGTGATGTGCTGCAGCTTCGCTGCTCATCCACCTTCACAGAAAGGTATAGCTCCTCAATTTTTTCCGTTTACATTTTGATCTAAAAGCACAGATTTGGTCTAACGCGTCTAACGGGTTTGTTTTTTTTTTCTTTTTGTAACACTAGTTCTGAAACGGGGTGAAAACATATCAGTTCACTCAATACTAGCGCTTAGCCACTTTAGGAGGCTAGCCTCCGGAAGCAACAAAAATTGCTCGAGAGAAAATATGCGATTTTCTGCAAGACCCGTCGTGCTGAAAACATTCGGCTCCAGGACTCAAGCAATGAAGCAAAAATTCTTCATTCCGGAGGCGGATTAACTTTGCCTTTCTTAGTTCGTGTTGTGGCTTGGCGAGTTAAGGAAGCTTACTTTTTATGTCAATATGTTATTTTCCTAACAAAGTGCTTGCCTTTTACAGCTTTCGCAAGAATCCCCTCACGTTAGACTCAAAACCACTCGGTGTAAAGGCGAGCACTCGTCAATACTTACTTGGTTATTTTTGTGAAATTGTCGATAACACGTCTTTCACTTCAAATAATCGCCTTAACAGCGACGTTAAGCACGGATGAATGCATTGGAGAAAATCTGCTATGTGTTATTCCCAATTTATTTATGTTGAAGCACTGAAGCCAGCTGCACCTGGTATCTGACCGCTTGGGGAGTTAGAAACTAGGCACATGTCTACTTTTACCTAAAGCGAATCTGAAGCGATCTATAATGCGCAAAGAGACTTCGTCCAGCTAGAGGTCAACTTGACCTCAAGGTCACTGGTCCAGACGCGTTCCTTCGAGGAGCGAATTGAAAGAAAAAGATTTCCTGTACTATTACGACACACGTGAGAGCCCTCCGGGGGCAGAAGTTGATCAGGGGCCTTCTACTACGACAACGTTGCTACTTTCATTTTATCTGCATGTCCGTCCGTCCGTCCGTCCGTCCGTCCGTCCGTCCGTCCGTCCGTCCGTCCGTCCGTCCGTCCGTCCGTCTGTCTGTCTGTCTGTCTGTCTGTCTGTCTGTCTGTCTGTCTGTCTGTCTGTCTGTCTGTCTGTCTGTCTGTCTGTCGAATAACCAGTGAAGAAATACTCGTCATACTTACTTGGTTTTTTTGTGAAATTGTCGATAACACGTCTTTCACTTCAAATAATCGCCTTAACAGCGACGTTAAGCACGGATGAATGCATTGGAGAAAATCTGCTATGTGTTATTCCCAATTTATTTATGTTGAAGCACTGAAGCCAGCTGCACCTGGTATCTGACCGCTTGGGGAGTTAGAAACTAGGCACATGTCTACTTTTACCTAAAGCGAATCTGAAGCGATCTATAATGCGCAAAGAGACTTCGTCCAGCTAGAGGTCAACTTGACCTCAAGGTCACTGGTCCCGACGCGTTCCTTCGAGGAGCGAATTGAAAGAAAAAGATTTCCTGTACTATTCAACACACGTGAGAGTCCTCCGGGGGCAGAAGTTGATCAGGGGCCTTCTACTACGACAACGTTGCTACTTTCATTTTATCTGCATGTCCGTCCGTCCGTCCGTCCGTCCGTCTGTCCGTCCGTCCGTCCGTCCGTCCGTCCGTCCGTCCGTCTGTCTGTCTGTCTGTCTGTCTGTCTGTCTGTCTGTCTGTCTGTCTGTCTGTCTGTCTGTCTGTCTGTCGAATAACCAGTGAAGAAATCGACCTAATTACAGAAGCGAACCCGTAAAGTCTTGCTGATTGGAAGATGCTCCAGACGTTTCTCTTTAAACCGCGTGTACCGTTCATGAGCGACACGCGCTTAACCCCTCGCAGTTGAGAAGTGCTACTCGTAGAAGCGGGAAGTCAAATTAAACGCAGTAGAGAGAGAGATGTTCAGGCCATTAAAGTTTCACAAGGTAGAATAAATATTTTGCAGGGAGCATGGTCGTTCAACTCCTATTGAAATCGCGACACTCAGCTTACCTTAGCTTTTGCCGCTAAGGGTTCCACACTAATCGGCATATGTGTGGGTAAAGTGAGGTACACTCTACCTTTATGTAGAATATTAGATGTGTTGAATGAAATACTTGTCGATTCGGCGTTAGCACTGAGCAATATTGTGAACAATATTGTGCCCGCTGCTGCCACCGCAAATGTTCAGCAGTCTACGCAAAAGTGCACTGCAAAAGTGCAGCAGTCTAGGCTGCACTTCTGTGTTTTATATGATTGTTATCAATGCTTCGGTGGGAGAAGCCGCCAAAAAGATAACTAAGATGATTATTATTATTGCTTTTGTTATTCTTTTTGTTGTTGTTGCGATAGGATTATATGCATACTCCAAGCGCATTTTTGCCGTCATTGCGCGTCGTATGCTGTATGCGCTAGTGAAAGCACGCGAGCGAAGCCGACGGTCGTTGCTCAGTCTGACGCGCGCGAAGGAGGAAGGCGGAAGGCAAACGCGCCCTCTTCCGTGGCAAGCAAGGCTGTGGGGTGATGGGAGGGTGAGAGGGAAGGCGGGGCGGCGTTACGCTCCGACGGCAACTTCTGCATTTCGCGACCAGGCGCTAGGGGAACTCACGATTGCGGCTCTTTCTTGCGTGAGATAGGGAAGAGAAGTGGGAAGACCGCGGGAGGGAGGGGCAAACAAGGGGGGAGGCTTCGACTCCGCCAACAAGTGCGTATTTTTCATGGACTCGCGCAGTCGGGCGCACCGTATCTTGAAAGGGATCTGCAGATGGCTCGTACCTTTGTGCAAGCTGTCTTCTCGCCATTCCTGCATTGAAGCGATACACAGTACAAAGGTCACTTCACTCAATGCTGCTTCCGCGCTTGCTCACGCCAGCGTTTTGACAGCGAGTGTCCGCGTTCACTGAGGGTGACGTGAAACTGCAAGTTTCCATTATTATTATTATTTTAACGTGATAGCGTTAAGGAGCTCGTGTCGCAGAAAAGCCGGTGTCGGCGTCAGCGGCGTTGGCCGTGAGCGATAAATCATGGCAGGTACTTCATAAATAAAAAGCAACTGCCAAGATGGGCTGGGTGGGAATCGAACCAGGGTCTCCGGAGTGTGAGACGGAGACGTTACCACTGAGCCACGAGTTTTTTTTTCTTTATTACCGTTTTCATGGTACATACAAAATATACACACTTTACCAATGGTAAAAATGCCACCAGTCTTTGGTGTGCACGTGGTTTTAAAACCGCCCAAGTTTAGCAAGCTCGTTCAATAATCTAATCCATTGTGGTTTTTCATTTTGAGCATCGTAGACTTCTTTTAAGTAACAGACACTTTCAATAAAATATTCACGAGTACTTCGAGCATGTACATCCGCATGTCTAACGGCCATGCGCGTGCGCCACAGGCTGTGCAACCCTAATAACATAAGCATGTCGTAAGGCACTCCTCCTTCGTTTTCCGTTGGGAGAAAACGGATGCCATAGGGTGTTATCGGCAACTCTTTCTCTATAGTTCGCTGGAGGACATCCCAGTGAAACAAGGTGTCCCAGCAGTCTATGAATATGTGTTCAATTGTTTCTTGCTGATGGCATAGTAAACAGTCTAGAGACCAGGGAATAAAAATACCTCTTTCCTGAAGCCACGGTTTTGCTGGTAGTGTATTGGAATGTAGTTGAAAAAAGAAAGACTTTACCGATGGCCTGACAGGCATACGTTTTACCCTTTTCAGCACATTTCTTTGAGTACCTAAACTGAACATAGATCTGTACAGCGGTACTGGCAGTACTACATCAATTAAATCTTTATACAGACGTTTTTTAGGAACGTGACTGAGGTATTCCATTGAAAAGCGTACCTTCAGAAACCGAAATGCCCATATCACTTCTTTCAGAAATCCGCTCATAGGGCCACTGTTGACTACACAACTAGATATAATGAATTCAGGAAGAGCCGTACCTAGTCTCAGTTGCGTCACATTAATGAGGAATGGGTCTTTTTGGTCTCTAAGAAACGCAAAACGAAACACTATCTGTTTCAAGAACAGATGTGCCAGTCCAAGCCCTCCTGTTTTGACGGATCGAAATAAATTTGTTCGACTGGTTCGCTCCCACTTTGACCCCCATACATACACTGCCAGTACCCTATGCAAACGCTGCACGTGCAATCTAGTCATAGACAATGCTTGCAATACATAGCACACTTTTGCAACGGCGAATAAATTACAGACCGTCGCGCGGGCAAACATTGAAAGACTACGGCCACCCCATTTAACTGTTTTTTCTTGCACTTTCTTTCTTTCGTCTTCCCAGAATCCCGCAGTCTCCTTGTAGTGCTCAAGCGGCACCCCAAGATACTTTGTCGGCGCAACGGTCCACTTCACATTCACAAAAATAGGTGGGGTGTTTTCCCATGTTCCGTGCCATATTCCTAGGCACTTATCAAAGTTTATGACGCTGCCCGTCATTTTACAAAACGATAAAAAGTCCGCTACCGCAGTCGCGACACTTTCCTTATCGCTACAAAACAAAGCAATATCATCCGCATATGTTAGCAGTTTTACTTCCGCTGACTGCAAACGAAAACCTGTAATACTGTTGTTATAAATAATTTTTCTGCAGAATGGCTCAAGGTATAACGCAAATAATAAAGGACTTAAAGGGCACCCCTGGCGCACACTTGAGCGTACGTGAAAGCTCTCACTTACATCCTTATTTATTATAAGATTAGCGGTACAGTTAGCATAACACATCCTAACTCCATCTAAAAGCACCAAACCAACATTTACATAATCAAGAACAGCGAAAAGGATATTGTGGGATACACGATCAAACGCTTTTTGTAGGTCAAGCTGCAGCATTGCTACATGCTCGCCCCACGCATCGCAACATTCTAGAATGGTTCGTGCAACATGAATATTTGTGTAGATTGATCTACCTTTGATTCCGCATGTCTGATGTGGTCCTACAATTCGTGTTATAACTCGCTGTAACCTCTTTGCCAAGATTTTAGTAAATATTTTATAATCGACGTTAGTCAATGCTATTGGGCGATAAGACCCTACTGACAGCAGTTTCCCTGGGTCTTCCGTTTTGGGAATGAGCACTATATGCGACCGGCCAAAGGACGGGGGTGCATATCTTCGTTTATATGCTTCAGCAATTACCTGATGCAAGATTACGCTCACATCTTTTTTAAAGGCCTTATAGAAGGCCGCTCCCAACCCGTCAGGTCCAGGAGACTTCCCTCGACCTAAATAGTCAATGGCCTCTTCAACTTCTTTCTGGCTGATCGGTTCTTCCAGACATTCGCGGTCAACATCATCTAGTTTTGTCATGCTGGCAAGGAACTCTCGTTCGAACTCTTCCGGGACATCGCAACTTCTTCGAAATAATTCGCTATAGTGCTCTAAGAACGCTCTCTCTATTTTTGCTTGTTCGTCAGTGACTTCATTCTTATAACTTATTTTCCGTATTAGGTTTTGCCTAGCGTAAGCCTTTTCATCTACAAAGGCTCGCTTTGTGGGCGTTTCGCCCAGCCATAGCTTTTCAGCTCTTGCTCGGATAACCGCTTCCCTTTACTTATCTTCGTCGATAAGCTCCAGTTGGCTTTTAAGTTCATTGATCTGCTTTGTGAATGTACCGGGCGTATCGGCTTCTATTCTGTACATAAAATCCAATTCTCGTTGTATTTCTTTCTGCTTTTTCCTTTCTTCGTATTTCATTACACTCGCTTTTTCTATTGCACAAATCTTTATTTCTTCTTTAAAAAGCTCCCACCGTTCTATCACGTCATCATGTCTCGCCAATAGCTGTTCAAACTTTTCCTTTACGCACTCTACAAATGATTCATTATGCAGCAGCTTGTCATTAAATAGCCACATTTTCCAATTAAAGCGCGAGGCCTCTTTATGCGTCCCAATTGTGACTGACACCAAACAATGGTCGCTGAATGACACATGCTTAACGTCATAACTATGGCACGCCGCTACTAAATGCAATGAAACATATACCCTATCCAGTCTCGCGTGGGTCGCACGCTGGTAGTGTGTAAAGACTGGCTGCGTCCCATTAGTTAATATATTTCCTATGTCTTCTAGATTATGGTCTTGCACCATTGCAATTAAGCGTGAGGCACTCTTATCCCTTAGTGGGGCATTTTTCACTCGATCAGCTACTAAGCAAGCACAATTAAAATCTCCAAGCATAATTATTTGTCTTTCACAATTCAGGTACTGCTCGAGCCGTTCAAAAAACACGTCTCGTTCATTTTCGGCGTTCGGCGCATATAGGCAGATGATTCGCCAGCAAGACTCGGACATAAGAAAATCTACTAAAACAAATCTACCACTTTGGCACACAAGCACGGTCTCAACAACTATTCCTAAACTGTTTCTAAGGAAACTGGCACATCCGCCTGACGTGCCGAAAGCATGAGAAACACAAACATCGTACCTTGCTCGGAAAGGCAGCACCATGCGGTCAGTTTGTTCCTCGCTATCTATTTTCGCCTCTTGTACAGCTACTACACCCAAGTCGTTCTCCAAGAAAAGGCGACTTAGCTGATACTGTTTCTTTCTAGCGTTTAAGCCTCGAACATTGATAGTCGCAATTTTTAGTGCTGTACCGAGATTTCTCGCCATTTAATAAAATTACATATACGCCATGGTGCATACCTCGTGAGCGCAGGCACACCAGAAAACCCGCCGCTTATTTCCAAGAAGCAACCCTATTCCCGATGCCTGCAATCCTCGAGCTTCGGCTTGGGTTGCACGGCAGAAGGCTCCAATCATTGTCCTTATTGGATAGTTGATGTGCGTCGACGTAGTCCCTAGGAACCGCAGAGCGTCAAAGCTCGCGGCTACGTTGACGGTTTCAACACCGCTTTTCTGTCTGGTGGAACGTTGGGCTTGGGCTTCAATGACGCGCGTCGAGTCGCCACCGTTTTCGTTGGTGGTTCCACAGACCCAACGACGTCTTGTCTGTCCTCGTCGTCCGTTGTAGCTTCGCGTCCTCGTTTGCCGACTGCGCCTCCGGTGGATTGCACCGTGACGTCCATGCTTTCCGTGTGTTGGCTCGCTGGATCCTTTGAAGATTCACCGTATTCAGCGCTCCCACTTGTCTTTTCAGGCACTTCCCTGACGTCGGGCTTTTCTACAAGGCTATGGTCTGCTTGCTGTTCATTTTGTTGCGGATACGAAGGCATGTCTGCTGGTCGCATCTCCTTTTGAGTCACTTGACTCGACGTTCCTGCAGCTTCTTCCGCGTCGGCTTCGTCCATGACGAGCTCTGCTGCGTCAGTTTTTCCAACTGGTCCTGTTACACTTGCGTACGTCTTTACACACGAACTCTCGTCATGCCCAAAACGACGGCACCGAGCACATCGAGGGACACGGCAGTCGCGTCGTATATGTCCCTTGGTGTGACAGCGCAAACACACTGGTGCTCTTCCTGGCGCAATTAGCAGCGCCAGTTCCCCACCAACACGAAGCTGATGTGGGAGGTCGTCAACCTTGACGCCTGGATGGAGCTGAATGCTCACCGTCCGCGTCGTCGTACTTTTCTCGTGGATGCCATTCACACGCCACTTTTCTTTCACGACATCTGTTACCTTCCCGAACATGGCTAGTGCAGCACGTACATCTTCATCGGGAACATTGAAAAGCAGCCAGTGCAACTTCAAGCGCAGGGCTTGGTTCGCAGGGTCAACTACAACACAGCGGCGACCCTTCACCTTCATTTCACCGATGGTCAGAGCCTTCTTCACGCCTTCCGCATTCTTGAAGGTGACGGCCCATACGTGACTGATCTGGTACGCCCCCAAGGCTAGTACCTCAGGGAGCAATGCCAGACGGTCCAGTGTGAGACGGAGACGCTACCACTGAGCCACGAGTACGATGCTTCAAAGCGGTACAAAAGCGCCTTTAGTGAATGCGGTGTTGCCTTAGAAACGAGCTGTTTCTAAGGCTCAGGCGTGCGTCGCTTGCTCAGGCGCACATTTCGTTGTCGCGCCGAACGCTGCGTTGCTCGACGCTCACCGCGTCCGATGCGGGGCGCGTAGTCGCTGCGCCGTAGCCCATTGTCTTACACCCCTTGGCGGGTCGACGGGAACGCTGTCGCGTTCCACTCTTGAAGGCGAAGCTTAAGCGTCCTCCAATTTTTATTATTATTATTATTATTATTATTATTATTATTATTATTATTATTATTATTAAGAATTGTTGCCCCAGCAACAAGACCCTCGAGGTTGTTCCTGGGCACTCTAATACACTCATCTGATTGATTGATTGATTGATTGATTGATTGATTGATTGATTGATTGATTGATTGATTGATTGATTGATTGATTATACACCAATAATGACGCCGACTAAGGACACCTGTGTTTCGTGCTCCCGGCCTTTTTTTTCGGCAAGCAGCAATTTCGCTCTATCTCTCCGGACAACGTGCACGCGCGAAGTACACAGCATGGCCGGACAAAGACCTCGAGCTGCTGACGTCGGCTGAGCAGGCATTCACCTGTAACTTGTGCCACAAAGCCGACGTTTCTGTGGTGAGGCTCAGCGGCGTCAACATGCTAGGCTTCGCATCGGCGACCGTGTTTCCCGTCGGGACAGTTTCCGATGCGGTAATCGACCTGTCCGCCCTCCGCATCCTTCTCTTTCGGGCGCTTGAGGGAATACACTACCTCAGCGATCCACTGGCGCAGCTGCGGAATGATAAGGCACGGTTGCGCAGGGATAGCGCGCTAACATCTGCACAGCCAGCCGAAGCTACAGGTGCTCTTCGAGCCGAGGTGTGCGTTGTGCGAGGTAAGCTTGCCAAACTGCGCAAGCCGTAATCACCCACTTCTTCGGCAGCACCGCCGGCAGATCTTGTCCAAGGCTGTGCGGACAGCTTCGCCGGAGGCAGCTGAACATCTGCCGCGCTTACCTCTCGCACTGGATCGGCCTGCTTCTTCGTCGGCCTGCTGTCTATGTTGTGCCTGATATGAATATTGAGACATGACTATTCTAGGCACAGCAACTGCTGACCAATTGCTGTGCCTACCTGTTTAACTGAATATTTCAGCTGCAAGTCAGCCAACGTTGAGGCGAAAGTCAACACTGAGTTCTGGCTGCTCTGACTCCGCAGGGATCGTTGCTGTTTCTCGTTCGGTACGCTCTCGGGCTATCTTTGTGACAAAGCTTGTGCCTGACACCCATCTCATACAGCGCGCCACACACCTGTCAGCAGTTCGTGGAAAGCCCATGGCCTGCACTCGACTAAAAACGAAGTACGATTCCCACACGTCATTTCATGATTGTGTTAATGAAGACTGCTATCGGCGTCTAAAGGATCCTTTACTGTGGCGGAGCTCATGCTTCTCAAGCCCTTCAGAGGATAACTTTATGATACAATGATACTTCCAAATGTTCAGCGAGATAAAAAGAAGGATCTGGGATGTGAGAGTTTTCTATCAGAATGTTCATGGATTACGCACAAAGGTGACCGAATTTTTCTGCAACGTCACTTCCTCTTGCTTTCTCATGATTGCCTTAACAGAGACCTGGTTGGGCCCTGAAATACCATCCAGTTAATACTTAGCGCCCACTTATCAAGTTTTCCGACAAAACCGCGATTCTTCTTCACCGAAATCAAAGGCCGGTGGGGCCTCGATTGTGATCTATCAATCATTCAGATCCATCCGGCACCTTGATTTCGAGTAGGGCAGAGATATCTGGGCAGAAATTTTGGTGCTGGTAGTGTTAGCTATTTCACTAGCTGCTAGCTAGCACCCCCAACCTTGTACACCACGATCTGCGCCCGACACAAGCCTAGTGGTGGGGTGGTTGTGGGATATTGTTCTGTGGGAGTGCGCGTTCGATCGTGCGACGACGAGGCTTTGCGAGTTTGAGCGCGAGAGACGGTGTACGTGTTCGACCAACGCCATGTGCGAGTTCCTGTGCGACAAAACTGAGCCCCTGGGTTACTTCCTGTGAGCACTTTTCGTTCTTTTTATTTCACTTACCAAATCCAGTCGCATTCAAGTACCACTGTGACCTGTGAAACGCGGCTGTCTTCTACAGTAGTAACACGCTATTAGTGGGGAATTTCTATGTTGCGCCTGATATGAATATTGACACGTACATGGCTATTCTAGCCACTATTGGAAACCTTATATCGGCCTATGCAAATCATAAAATACTCGTGATTGGTGATTTCAAAACAACTGGCATTTCCTGGCAAACTGGTGAAATTTCAACCCATTCTTCCTATTTATCGGCCTTGTGCAACTCATTACTTGATCTAATGACTTTGACATGTCTGAGCCAATTCAACAATGTCCTGAACTCGTTTGGCAGTGTACTACACCTGTGCCTTAGTAACGCAGAAGCTGTGAATGTGTCCTGCGGCGATTTTCCCCTTTTCAAGCCCGATAAATATCATCCTCCTCTTCGTATTTCATTACAATTCTCAATACCTAGTAGCAGGAGATTAAAGGATACAACTCCGTCTTTTCATTTCTCAAGCGGAGATTACGTGGGTCTTTACCACTATCTTGATAATGTGGACTGGTCTTCAGTAGAACCAAGAGACGTTAATGACCAAGTCACAGCATTCGCGAATATTTTTCATGGTGGGATGACGAACTTTATACCACTAAAAGGTGCTGAACGCTCTAAATTTCTCCACTGGTTTTCTATTGAGCTGAGAACAGCTTTAAAGCTTAAAGACCGTGTTCACAGGAAGGCACAGCGAACAATTAGTAACACTGGCATGTAGATTTGAAAATGTGTAGGCAACTCTCTAAAAGTATTTACAAGCGTGATCATTTCATGTATATAGTACATGTGGAAGCTAGTACTTCTTAAAATATAAAAATCTTTCTGGATACATGTTGGTGAAGAGTTATCACACTACACGAAACAAGATACCTCTCTACTTAGTGGTGACAGCCAGCCTGTTTAACATGCCGCGGGCGCCTTCGCCTTACACTTCGGGTCTGTGTGCGGTGAACGGTACAGTGACGAAGTTATTCAGCTTTCCAATCACCCTTCCCTAGACTCGTCTATCGGTCTCAGAACTTGTCTTTAAGAGCATCAAATGCTTAGAACCATATATTTCGTGCGCTCCCGATGACATTCCACTTGTTTTGATTAAGACGTATGGAGCCTTGCTTTTTCCAGTGCTTATTTTTATTTTAATGCTACTTCGAAGACGAACACATTCCCAAAGGCTGGAAAACCGCGCGGGTCGTTCCTGTCTTTAAATCAGTGGTAAAAACTGTTGCGAGTAACTACAGGCCTATCTTACTCCTATGCGCAGCTAGCGCATAAATAATTCGAGCCAACTCTACACTTAATAATTTCATCTTCTATTAAAGATACTATCGTTCCTCAGCCGCATGGTTTTATATCAGGACACTCCACAACTACCAACCTTGTTAGCTTCGTGATGCATGCCTGTCAAGCAGTGTATAAGAAAGGACAGCTGGATATCATTTATATTAACTTCAGTAAGGCGTTTGATATTGTATTCCACCACATATTCCTTCAAAAGTTTACACAACTTGATCTGCACCACTCTCTCACAGCGCTGATAAGAAGCCACCTGCGTGACCGGTCATCATCATCATCAGCCTGGTTACGCCCACTGCAGGGCAAAGGCCTCTCCCATACTTCTCCAACAACTCCGGTCATGTACTAATTGTGGCCCTGTAGTCCCTGCAAACTTCTTAATCTCATCCGCCCACCTAACTTTCTGCCGCCCCCTGTTACGCTTCCCTTCCCTTGGGATCCAGTCCGTAAACCTTAATGACCATCGGTTACCTTCCCTCCTCATTACATGTCCTGCCCATGCCCCCCCCCCCATTTCTGTTTCTTGATTTCAACTAAGTTGTCATTAACTCGTGTTTGTTCCCTCACCCAATCTGCTTTTTTCTTATCCCTTAATGTTACATCTATCATTGTTCTTTCCATAGCTCGTTGCGCCGTCCTCAATTTGAGTAGAACCCTTTTCGTAAGCCTCCAGATTTCTGCCCCGTAGGTGAGTACTGGTAAGACACAGCTATTATACACTTTCCTTTGAGGGATAATGGCAACCTACTGTTCATGATCTAAGAATGCCTGCCAAACGCACCCCCAGCCCATTCTGATTCTTCTGATTATTTCCGTCTCATGATCCGGATCCGCCGTCACTACCAGCCCTAAGTAGATGTATTCCCTTACCACTTCCAGTGCCTCGCTACCTATTGTAAATTGATGTTCTCTTCCGAGACTGTTAAACATTACTTTAGTTTTCTGCTGATTAATTTTTAGACCCACTCTTCTGCTTTGCCTCTCCAGGTCAGTGAGCATGCATTGCAATTTGTCCCCATAGTTACTAAGCAAGGCAATATCATCAGCGAATCGCAAGTTACTAAGGTGTTCTCCATTAACTTTTATCCCCAATTCTTCCCAATCCAGGTCTCTGAATACCTCCTGTAAACACGCTGTGAATAGCATTGGAGAGATCGTATCTCCCTGCCTGACGCCTTTCTTTATTGGGATTTTGTTGCTTTCTTTATGGGGGACTACGGTGGCTGTGGAGCCGCTATAGATATCTTTCAGTATTTTTACATATGGCTCGTCTACACCCTGGTTCCGTAATGCCTCCATGACTGCTGAGTTTTCGACAGAATCAAACGCTTTCTCGTAATCAATGAAAGCTATATATAAGGGTTGGTTATATTCCGCACATCTCTCTATCACCTGATTGATAGTGTGAATATGGCCTATTGTTGAGTAGCCTTTATGGAATCCTGCCTGGTCCTTTGCTTGACAGAAATCTAAGGTGCGCGACCGGTACTGCTATGTTAATGTAAATGGTCAGCCGTCAGAAGATTATGCGGCTACAAATGGAGTTCCTCAAGGGTCTGTCCTAGGCCCTCTTCTTTTCTCGATGTTTATTATCGACGTTTCGGCAGTTATTCAAAACTCTTGAGTTTTATTTTATTGAAATGTACAATAGGAGGGATTGGCACCTTTATGGTGGTACCGGCTACTCTTTGTCACTTAGCAAAGGAAGCAAACATGCGTAAAAAGAGATAATATTGTCCCAAAACATGGCACTCGGAAGAACACCAGCTGTATAAAAACAATGCCGTCCAACGGTATATGAATCCCAATGTTTGTACATCAGTTCAGTAAACATACGCATATACAAAGTCAAATATTTTGAATGGCAAGAACACTGGACACAAGTAATTACACTGCAAGACAAAGAACACAAGTAATTATACATAGCATAAAAAACACAATCACCACATAAATCAATTTCGAACACAGAGCAACATTTATATCACTCATTAAGAGTTTTAGGATAAACTGAACTTTAATATTTTCCGGAAATCGTTTGTGTACTCCAAAAGCTTTTCGAAGCAAGAAGTGCTACTTTCTGAAGACCCGTTGTTGGCCATGGACTAAGCTTAGAGTGAACGGTCTTCTATCTAAAAGTAACAAATATGCTTGCAATACCCTTCGTAGTGAATCATATTCAGTGCACGCAAGGATGAAATTATGCACATCTTCTTCTGAATGCCCACAAGGACACTGCGGACTCGAGGCACGTTTTTTCCTTTATAGAGAATGTCGCGTAAATGCAGTGCCAAGTCGCAGGCGGTATACTAATGTTTCGAATTGCCTGTTTTCTTTCTGACGTAACGATATTCATAGGTTGTTACATGGGTCTCTAAAGTATAACTCTGAGCTCTTATATTGCTCATGCAACCATATAGTTTTGAGACAGGATATTTGTCTCAGGACCAGGCGGAATTCACTGCGCAGAGAGAAATATTGACTTTCGATGCGTTATTGTGCTCCCGAGTCGCAGCTGCGTCCAATGCAGCGTTAACAGATATATTGCAGTTTCCGGGTATCCACTGAAATGCAATTTCGTGATTCACTGTGCTTGCTTTTGTGTGTCCCTTGAGCGTCTCAAACAACAGCAAAGTCTTCAAAGAATTTTTCTTATTTCGTTCCAACAATGCATGAGCGGCTTGCGAATCGCTAAAAATAACCCATTGTTGCGCATTTTTTTTGCTGATGTTATGAAACGTGAAGCACGCAAGATTGCAAACAGTTCTGCCAAGGTGGAAGATGTATCTCAGGATAATTTAAATGTCTTCTCTAGTGCCAAATGTTGAATGAGGAATCTGAAGCCGAGGAATTTTGATGACTAAAACCGACTGTATATACATGGATGTACTAGGGATCTGATGAGTAAACTTGGAATAGTGCGATTTGCTGCGTGGCTACCATGAGCATGTCTCTCTAAGATTAGTTATAATCCCCTCTCCCCGCAGGGGCGTCTGCGTCAGCAGGCGTTTGGTGTGTTGCGACACCACGTATCCGAGCACGCGAGGGTTGGACCCTCCCGCGTGTAGCCGTGCGCGGCTTAGCCGTGTCTGGGGAAAGGGGGATCCTGGAGGTTGAGCCGAAGCTGGGTGTTTGGACCTTTAAGACCCCCCTGCGGAGGCAACACACCTCTTTGGCCTCTGCTTCACATAGACGGCACCTCCAGACTGACCCACCTGGAGGAAATCGGCAGTCGCCTTTTCCTGTCCTCCTCTGCAATCTTCGTCTTTCTCTCCCACTTTCCCATCTTTCCTGTCTTCTCTTCACTTCTTATTACTTCCATATTTCCTGGCGGCAAGGGTTAACCGTGTGTGATATATTCAACCTTGGGTATATACATTAGGTTATAGTGGCGCTGTACAGCTGGCGTCTGCAGGTTTCTTGGAACCTGTAGCGTCCCCTTGTTGGGCTCCGTGGTGGGTGGCTACCACCGCCGCCGAATTTTGAAACCATCCAATGGCAGAAGCGTTCCCGCGACTTTCAGATCGGCCTCTGAAAAGAGGTCGCACCGAAGCAGCATTCCAGTTCTTTTTAAAACCAAGCGAAGACACATTTCCGAAATACCACGTTCTTCATAGTGAAGGCAACACCACCGTTAGAAAACTGTCACCATTCACAGTATCGAAATGCCTAGCAAACACAATTGGATCGGGTTACAAGGCCTCAAAGATGGCTAGCGGAGACCTCCTCCTTGAACTGACCAAGAAAAGTCAACTAGAAAAGCTCGCCGAACTCACCAATATAGGTGACATCAAAGTAACAATCTCTCCACACCGCTCACTCAACACTTGCAGGGGAGTTATATCTGAAGAAGACTTCTTGAACCTCAGCGACGAAGAGCTACTCGAAGGATTTCAAGAGCCAAACGTAATTAAGGTTCAGAGAATAACACTACGACGAAATGACCAACAGATCCCGACGAAACATGTGATTTTGACATTTGGTAGTAGCACTGTCCCTAGTTCACTCGACGCTGGATATCTGAAAATCAACGTCAGACCGTACATACCCAACCCAAGGCGGTGTTTCAAGTGCCAGAGGTTCGGGCATGCATCTCAATCATGCAGAGGAAAGGAAACATGCGCGAAGTGTAGTGCCAACGACCATCCATCTGACAACTGCAATGCTCCCGCACAATGTGTCAATTGCAAGGGCGATCATCCTGCTTACTCGCGGAGCTGCCCTTGCTGGAAAAGAGAAAAAGAAATAATTGCACTCACAGTAAAGGAAAAGATTTCATTCTACGAAGCGAGGAAAAGACTAGGGCACTTACCTCAAACAAGCTATGCCAGTGTGACGCGGCAGGGGGCAGCGACACACCGGCCTCAGGAATCTACAGGGTCCACGTCCGGTACCCCTGTAGAGACCCCAACCGCCCCCTTGGTGGCTGCAGCCATTGCTGCTTCATCAGCAACGAAGACGGCCCAGCAGACCACAGTGCCGCAGGGCCCTAAGTTGAACCGCACTCCACGGCCCGAGACGCGTGTCTCGGCGCCTGGCTCTTGATCGTCCAGCGCCTCGGGAAAGGCGATGGATGTCGATCCGAAAACCCCTGCGTCATTGACGCCAAAAGACCCGCGTTCCTTGGAGCGCTTACAGAAGGATAAGCATATTATACCTTCGCTAAGAAAAGGAAAGGTAACCTGAACGGTTACCGCCTTTCGTAAGAGTAATCAGCTTTTAAATACATGTCACCTACAACTCGTAAGCTCACACACACAAGTTGTTTTTTTCAATCCCAATAACATGGCTTTCATCATTCATTGGAATTGCAGAGGCCTAATTCACAATCTAGGTGACATCAAAGACATTTTAAATAAGTTATCACCAGTGGCATTCTGCCTTCAAGCAACGAACCTAGCACCAAAGCATACAAATTTTCTTAAAGGCTTTACAATCATAAGAAAGGACCGCGAGCACTCCAGTCGTCTATCAGGAGGTGTCGCTATTGTCGTTCAAGGCGGCATTCCTACACGGAACGTTTCACTAAATACTGCCTTTGAGGCAGTAGCTGCCAACGTTTTAACTTTTAAGACTGTCACCATCTGTTCGTTATACATCCCTCCCCATACCCATTTCACAACTCGAGATTTAGAAAATTTAATTGACCAGCTGCCGGAGCCTTTTGTTTTAGTTGGAGATTTCAATGCTCACTGTAGCGATAAGAATGACCAAAGAGGACAACTTATCGAAGATTTTATTTTGACTAACAACATCTGTCTTTTAAATTCAGGTGCGCCAACTCATTTCTCAACGAGCTCACATAATTTTAGCTGCATTGATTTAGCGTTTTGCTCTCCGGATATTTTAACGATCTTAAATGGGACGTACTGGAGAATCCATATGGCAGTGATCATATACCTGCTTTAATCCACCTTCCATCAACACTACCCATTATATCTCACAAACCACGCCGCTGGAAGTTACAAATGGCCGACTGGACTGTTTTTACAGAAAGTGCCAGGCTGGAGGAACTTAATTTAACAGACCTAAGCATTGAGGAAATTAATGAAAAGTTTACCAATTGCATATGTTCTGCAGCTGAAAAGGCCATTCCGCAGTCTTCTGGCGTGGTTCGGAAAAACCTGAATCCTTGGTGGACACGTGAATGCACCGTAGCAAAAAAGCAGCAGAACAAAGCCTGGGGAATTTTACGTAGATACCCAACACAAAACAATTTTCTCAATTTCAAACAAGCCATAGCGAAAGCCCGATTTATTCGGAGACAGGCGGAAAAATTGTCTTGGCGAAAATATGTATCTACAATTAATAGCACCGTCACATCCAAAAGGATGTGGGACCAGGTCAGGAAGTTTAAGGGGGACTACTCATCATACACGATACCCATACTCACACCTTCAGGCACTCAGACAACACTACAAGAACAAGCGAATATACTTGGGGAACATTTCTATAACGTCTCTAGCTCGGCTAATTATACAAACAGGTTCTTAAAATACAAACTGTCGGCAGAAAAAGAGAAGCTACCAACTACTTGTATGTCAAGGGACGAATACAACGCTCCATTTGCGTTACAAGAGCTTAACAGGGTTCTCTGTACTGGCAAGAAAACTGCAGTAGGTCCGGACCGGATCCATTATTCTATGCTCGCACACCTGTCCCAAGCATCCGTAGATCTTCTCCTTAAATTTTTTAACAAAATATTTGAATCTGGAAGCATGCCAAAAAGTTGGAAAAACGCAATAGTTGTGCCATTTTTAAAACCAGGTAAATCCCCCACATCCCCAAGCAGCTTTCGACCCATTGCCCTGACAAGTTGTTTGGCGAAAACATATGAAAGTATCGTAAATGCCAGATTAACTTTCACGCTTCATATACGGAACTCCATTGATTCTCATCAGTGCGGCTATAAAAAAAGGTGTTCAACGACAGACCACCTCGTCCGACTTGAACACGAAATACGTGAGGCATTCTTACACAAACAGCACTGCCTGGCAGTGTTCTTCGATTTAGAAAAAGCGTATGACACCACGTGGAGGTTTGGAACCTTACGCGACCTCGCCACGCTAGGAATCCGTGGCAAAATGCTAAACTGTATCGCAGATTTTATATCCACCAGAACATTCCAAATCCGTATAGGCACTGCGCTCTCGCGCACGTTTATCCAAGAAAACGGCGTGCCACAGGGTTGCGTACTTAGCACAACACCCTTTATTGTAAAAATGAACTCTATCAACAAAGTCATTCCCACTTCTGTTATGCACTCCATATACGTCGATGACTTGCAAATAGCCTGCCGCGCTTCAAACTTACCAACATGTGAAAGGCAGCTCCAGATAACAATAAATAAACTAATGGAGTGGGCTGAGAAAAATGGCTTCCGCTTCTCTACTCAGAAAACTGTTGCAGTGCTATTTTCGCAAAAACGAGGGTTGTACTTAGACCCGGATTTAAAGTTGAATGATGTTGCGCTGCAGGTAAAACAGGAATATAAATTCTTGGGAGTAATCTTCGACAAAAAACTAAACTTCCTTACCCACATTAGAGCACTGATGGTTAAGGCAAATAAAGCATTGAATATCCTCAAAGTGTTATCTCATAAGCACTGGGGTTCCGACCGAACGTGTCTTTTACGTATTTACCGGTGTCTTGTTCGTAGCCTTTTAGACTACGGCTCCATTGTTTACGGCTCAGCCAGACAATCCTACACCCAACGACTTGATCCAGTACATAACCTTGGACTGCCACTGGCAAGTGGCGCCTACAGAACGTCACCTGACAAAAGTTTATATGTTGAGTGTAATGAACCCTCATTACAGCAGCGCAGAGCATTACTCACTTTTTCCTACGTACTAAGAATTCACTCATCACCACAACACATATGCTACAACATCCTCACACAATGCAACTCACGCCTACACTATACAAATAAACCGAACATGATTAAGCCGCTTGTCCTGCGATATGAGGACTATGTCCGGGATTACGACATTCCACGCGAACTGCTCCAGGTTGCCACAAAGCCAAAGCGTTTGCCCCCATGGCACGACTTTGAACCGCTGTGTGACTGGACATTAACACATTTAAAGAAGACGGACACCCCACGAGAACATATTACACAAGAATTCCGTGAACTTCAGAACAAATATCAAAATAACGTGAAATATTACACTGATGGCTCCAAAACGAAAGAACACGTGGGTGTGGGGGTCATAACGGAAAATTGGGAAAAAAGTATTCGATTGCCACAACACGCCTCTGTTTTCACGGCCGAAGTTTTCGCTATATGGGTTGTTAAAAAAATTATCGCTGATAAACACATAAATGCAGTCATATATACAGATTCTTTAAGCACAATGAAGGCACTACATCTGAAATCTGAGTGTGAACCCCTCATTGGAGACATTTTAGACATGGTGGCTTTTAACGAATACGGGAGGTCAATTCGTTTCAGCTGGGTCCCAAGCCATGTTGGGATACCGGGTAACGAAGCAGCTGATCGATATGCATTGAAGGCAGCACACAAAGACATTACAAACACAACACTACCATATAGCGATAACATCCACGCAATTAGAAAAGCCTTAACGGTAAAATGGCAACGCGAATGGGACCGTTGTACCGACAACAAGCTACATCTCACGAAACCCGTAGTTGGGGAGTGGAAGTCATGCTATCATCAGGAGCGGTTCATCGAAGTAGTTTTATGCCGACTACGCATTGGGCACACACACCTCACACACAATTACCTACTTAGGAAAGAAGACACACCAACATGCGAGAAATGTCAACAGCCACTAACAGTTATACACATATTACTCACATGCACGCAGATTGAAACACATAGACGAACACTTTTGCACAAATTATATAAACTACACATACCGTTACACCCTGCTCTAATTTTAGGTGATGATCCGCTAGTCCCATTATGTGACGTCCGTAAATTTCTAGACGACACTGGATTTTTACATAAAATATAGGTTCTTAACATAGTCTTTCACTTTATAAACTGTATTTTAGAACACCTCGTGTTTGGCGCAGCATAGCCTTAGCCGCTTTTGCGCCATTAAACCCCCATTTAACTAACTAACTATAATCCCCTCTACCCGTAATAGTGTTTTTGGACTTGTTAACATCAAAGGAAGTTAACTAACATCCACTTTGCACATTTCAAATCTTGCTGATAGCTTTTACGTTCAACAACATGGTGAATTTTGCTTTTGTTTCTTTCGCTGAGTGCGAGGTTTATGCTTCTCGTGTTGACTTAAGATGCGATAAATACGTTGGCATGTTTCAGCCGTTCGTAAGACTGAAAATGTTGGGTGACGAGCTTTAGAAATTAGAAGAAAGCTCGAGGTAGCCGGCGGAACACCAAGCCCCCTTGCCAGTAAACGCTGAAGGAGTTGCTCAGAAGATTGCGATAAGCCATGAAGAATAGGTGCCAAGTAAGAATTTTTTGTTTTGTAAGTGCGTTATGTGGGGGGGGGGAACTTCCAATAGTGAAGAGACTGATTCCTCTCCGCCGAGTCGCTGAAGTGCGTTTATTGATTGATTGATTGATTGATTGATTGATTGATTGATTGATTGATTGATTGATTGATTGATTGATTGATTGATTGATTGATTGATTGATTGATTGATTGATTGATTGTGACCAACCATGGCACCTGCTCACACAGGGGAATAAGGCTTAGATCTGGTGGCAGGACGAAACGCATAACATATATTTACCGAGAGAAAATAAAAATGGCAAAACGAATGGCGTAAATTAAAATAAATTGAATAATGCGGAATTGGATTGTCAAACCAAATGCAACAAATATACATGTGAAGTTAAAAATGAGAGATAGAAAACTCCAATAATGAAGAATATGGAGAATGAGTGAATTTCAAATAAATGATTTAAAAAAAGGTCACAGGCCTGCGCGGCACGTGCAGCGCAGTCACAGTGTAAGCTGGAGGAGCAGCTCCATAGGAGCTCTCTTTTCGACACGACGCACTACAGTGTCCTAGCGGCGAAGTCTCTTCACGTCGTTTTCACGAGAAGGAAATCAACTGTCAGCCCGGCGTGGACGGCAAGCCGCGGCTTGTCCTGCTCTGTGCACAGCAGTCTAACGAGGCCGATGTTGCCTGGCTGCAGCCGTGTGCGCAGCTCTATAATTCGCTCCTTCAGCACAGCTTGGTACCTTGCGAGGAGGCGCCATAACGCGCACCGAAGAGTAAACACAGCTACTCAGACTACGTGGCGCACAAATCACATCCCATTCCATCCCTTAATAAACCCGTGGCCCGTTCCGTTGCTGTTGATGACGATGATAACGATGGTTTATTGGCATCCTCTTCGTATCCGGGTGGTGATAAATAGCCACCTAGTCTACTTGAGTTAATCTGGTCCAGGTACGCGCAGCATGCAACTGCTGTATGTAACTGCTACATGTTTGGACACCTTGTGGAATATAATGGAACTGCGATGCAAAGTTTTATGTATCGACGCTACGTGGCGCGCTTGACACCTCGCGTGTCAAATGGCACGATACGATGCTAATGATGATGATGAATTATTGGCATTCCCTTTGGAGAGGGACGGTGAAAAACAAGTCACTTAGTCTGCTTGAATTTATAAGGCGTGTCATACATGTTTTTCATGGTGCTCCGCCATACGTCGACAGAACACTACGATATTATCTCCCGATTCTGCACAAGATGTCTACCACAAGCAAGACAGAACTTGAGGCAGCATGGAACAACTGCCTTCGCGTATGTCTTGGCCTTCCGAAGGGGTCCTCCCGCTCAGTAACTGTAGCAGAAGCTGGATGCCTGCCTTGAAGGGCTATCTTCGCAGGAGACACTTGGGATTCACCTCCGCCACGTCATCCATACGAAGACTCACTTTTTACGGTATATTTCTAGAAACCGAGCTACATCTAGCTTTGGGCAGGCCGTCAGAAGCATATTTATTTCGATCCCTGCTCAGGCGTCCCAAATTATGCCACGAAACATTTCATCATGGACACTGTCCCCACTGGAAATCGGGTCATATATCCCTGGAATCCGTGCGAAAAAGAAACTACCTCAAGCAGTGACTTATCAGATAGCTTTAGAATATATGCACAAAAAGTACGCAGCCGCAACGCACATTTTCATAGATGGCTCTACCACTCCACATCGCTCATCGTGCGGACTTTTTGCTCCCTCTACAGGGCAACGATTCTTGTTTCGTCTTGAGAGAGCGACATCATCTACTTCAGTGGAGCTATATGGCATTAAGGAGGCCCTTGTGTATGTACTTCGACAGCAGCCGCCAAAGACATGGGTGATTTCCACGGATACAAAAGGAGCCCTACAAAGTATGTGGAACAGGCACAAGCGTTGCAATAACCAACCTGCAGCATTTGACATTGCTTATCTTCACCACAAGGCTAAAACTGCTGGACATTGCATCAAGTTCCAGTAGATACCCGGCCATGCCGCCATTTCGGGAAACGAAAGAGCGGATGAAGCTGCCAGAAATGGACTCCAATACCGCAATTTCAAAAGAAAATTTTTTACAACAGCCGACGCTTCAAACATGGCAAAAAATGTGCCTATCAAGAAAAATACCGCATCTGGAATCCGCCGCTTCGCCGAGATAACTTCCTGCGTTAGACTGACCCAGAAATGAAACTGGAAATTCCACGACCACTTGCTCGACACTTAAATACATTGTACCATCGTCTTTGACTGAACGTGGCATACACGAACAATTATGTGTCCCGCATAGGGCTTACCACTAACCCATACTGTGATAACTGTCGCAACTTAGAGACAATGGAGCACATATTACTAGAATGCCCCGTGTACCGCGACGAGAGACATTTATTTTTAGTAACAAATGGACATGATTTGCCACGAACCGTTAACATTACCGAGCATCTTAGGTCCAATGCCCGGCCCTTCAATACAACGGCGGTTTTTGTATTTATTGTTCAAATACCTGTCAGAAATTGGTCTAATAAGAAAGCTTTCAAGATTCCACACTTCATATACAAAAGCCTAAATTTACCCGCCATGTCACCTGCAAATATTGGTATCAGGTCCACTTGGACATGTCATATTTATTTTTATTCTCTACTTCTCTCACCCTCCTCGGGAACCTTTTAATCCCAATCCCCATCCCTATGCCGACTCGAATGCCAGCGGTTATATACGCGCCGGCAAAATTCTCGGTTTTTCTAATAAAGAGCCCTCTCGCTCTCTCTCTCTCTCTATCTCTCTCTCATTAAATAAATATCTATATATCTCCATAATTTCTATTTTCCTCAGGACTTCCCTACCTACCTTGCACCCCTACCTACGCAACTGCTGCAATTGTAATGCAAGATGTGCGCGCACCGACGCTACGTGGCGCGCATTTGGCATCTCGTATCTCCTCGCGCGCTAGGACGCATCTATAGGGCATTTTCGGCGGGGAAAACTAGCAAGCGCTGGCGCATTTGACTCAGTGGTACAGTAGCTGACTCCAACATCGTGGGTCCGGGCCCAATCCTGGCGGGAACTGGGTTTTTTTTTTTTATGAAGCGAAAGCTCTACTGGGAAGGGGGGGGGGTGTCGCAAACTTGCGATTTCGCCTTGGCGGTGCTTCGAGGAAGCACATGACGTTAAAACGCGCGCGTCGCCCCGGATATTTCTCTCTCTCTCTCGCTCCCTAATCACTACTGCGCATGCGGCACTAGTAGCACCTAGCCATAAGTGTACCGCCACTGCGCAGCGCCGCGCCTTCCGCTGCCGCCGTTTGGTATGACGTCTAACCGCGTTCCTCGTCGTTGCGCTCGCCTCCGCTCGCTTCGCCAGCTGCGTCGCATGTCTGATAACATGTCGGAGGATTGAAAAGGAGAGCTCGCGTGCGCCGCAACCACAGTTTAGGAGGCAATACGGACGGCGACAATTCCTATAAGCAAGAGGAGGCCTGGAATCGACATCGGAACGAGATGACGAGGAAACCAATCGCCCAGGAAACACACGAACAGCGCGCCGAATGACTTTCTAAACGCCGCAACATGGCTAGATAACCGGAATAACCTCGGCTTGCCAACAAGATTAACCAAGGCTAACCATGCTATGTCTTAGCTTTCGCTATGTATATCCTGGCATAGTCGAGCTAAGCCACTACCAATTTATTTTCTCATTCCCGGTGATAGCTGCTACGGAAAGCGGACACTGGCGGCGGTGGCGACAGCGGTGGACACCATCGCGAACCGAAGCGGCTATTGGAATGAGCACAGGACTACTTACACTGTAAAAACCGCTAGCTAACTGACTGGCACTTGTCCCTCCTGCCCTTGTCTGCGTTGTTTAATCGTTCCGCTGGATGCTTGCGTTCTTTGATACAACCTGCTCGCACACTGCAAGTGCCTAGACGCAGCACGACAGGAAGCAGTTTGTTAATCTCCGCGGACTTGTCAGGAGAAAAGACACTGCGATACACGCATCCCGCTATGGCGATCCTCTTCAGAAAGTGCCAAATCGAAGGTAATATAATCTAGAGCGTTGTGCATGAAACACACTCATGAAGCCGACGATAGGGGCTTAGGGCCCAAGTACGTGACTTGCAATCTTAATTATTGAATGCACACGAAAGCAAGTACCTTAAACAGCTCATTATATTTGCTAGGACACGTCGCTGGACGAAACTGCACGTAATCTTACTGAGTATGTCCCCACCTGTAATAACGTCAGTGCACAAACTTGATAAATACTCTTGGTTCTTGACTAGCAGAAGATATATATTCTGTTTGGTTTCGCGTTTTCAAAAAGCAATTTTCAAGAATGTGACAGGCTTTTCTTTTTGTTCCTTTTCCAGTTTTTCCTTTTCTGCATGCCGGCAGTCTCGCCAGTTCGTGTAGCATAGCGTATACGCGATGCTTGCTGCAATCTTTCATCGCCGGATCACGGCTCAGAAAAAACGCGCGTGGCACAGATGGTGCATCGTAATCTCGCTATAATATTTCCGGCACGATAGACCACCACTGACACTTTGGGAATTCGTCTCTGCAAGATGGCAAAAGTTATACCAATAGTTAAAAATTGTAACGGAAACTCGTCTGAAAATTACCGCCGCGTCTCCTTTGACACGCGCTTACTGCAAAGTGCCGGAGTATGTCATCACTTCTCAGATTTACGAACACCTCGAGAGGAAAAAATTCTTTCTTTTTCATAATCAGCACGGCTTTATGAACGGCCTTTCGAGTGAAACCTAGTGAGTTGAATTTAACGACATATCTTCACGCTATCATGAACGTTAATCTACAAACTCACTGCTTTTTCCTTGCCTTTTCCAAGGCGTTTGACCACGTTGCACACTGTCGCCTAACGTCAAAACTCTCGGCCCTTAAATTGGGCTTTCTCACTTTGTCATGGCTTCGTAACTTTCTTTTCGATCGTCAGCTGTTTACGATTCTAAATAACTTCTCTTCCTGCTTAACTGGCGCGTTTTCTGGTGCGCTACATCCTAGCGTTCTCGGCCCCTTACTCGTCTTATTCTTCATTAACGACCTCCCACAGAACGTAGCTTCCAGTACAATAATCTTTTCCAACAACTGCATGATATATCGATAGATTATAAGCGCAGGTGACGATCTGGCGCCTCAAAGAGGCCTCGAAGATGTTAATAGTTGGTTGATTCAAGTGCCTTTCCGTGAAGTACTATCTCTGTGCTTACCAGTTATTAATAAAACTTACCGCGGGTCAGTTAAACTGTCTCTGCTTGATTACTTTTTGTTTTGGTTTGGAATACAGAATCACTAGTGTGCCTTTTTGCACACAAGAACGGACGTGCCTTCTAAGCAGGCGCAAGTTTATAATTACGTCTAGCTTAAGTATTTAGAACGAAAGATAGGTTAGCGTCGTTCAGTCTGCACTTAAAGGATATCTACTCGCCTGCTCAACTGGGACTGAAAACATTAAAATGCAGGCGTTATGCAATGCTTGTCTCTGTGACCCGTTGAAATTTGTTACCACATAAACTGGTATACAAAAAGAAAGAAAAAGAAAGATCACTGACGAAAGAGAAACCATCTGAATTTGGCGTCTAATCCGTTTCTGGGATCAGTTTAAAATAAAGCCCATTGAACACGGATTCTCCGAAGCTGATAGCGCTGTCCAAAGGAAAGTATAAGGGATGAACTCCTTGCTCACAGCGAAGTTCGCCCGCAGTATGCTACAAAGTTTGCAGGCACGTGTAGATACAAAAGTGTCAAAGAGGGACCCTTTCTGTTAATTATGCATTTCTTCAAGCATTCATCAAATTGCGGAGACTCGGCTGAAAGGCTCCTTGACAGCCTTTTCCTATCCGGTCTGCGTTTCTTCCTACTTTGACATCTAATTTCTTTGTTAACTTACTTTCCTTTTTTTTAGTTCCCGCTTCATTAATTCTTCCATGGTGCCTTTTTCTATTATTTTTTCACGAGACACCTGCTTTCCTGAAAAATAAATGTACGTTCATCAGCTATGCCCACTCGAGGTTAAGATTAAGAACTAAGGAACTCACGTACCTTATGGTGAACTGTTCGTGGATCCCTCAGCGTATGTCAAACGTTGAGTGGAAGGCTGAAGTTTACCTCGAAGATTAGTTTTCGACGTGACTAATAAAAAAGAAGTCTAAGAGGAGCTGATGAATTGGAGCATCGTCAGTGTCATACCAAGAAGTTAGCTCGACTTGCACTTTATCATACTTCAAGGGATACATGGCGCCGTTTTCCCATCCACTTTCTTGGGTATCTCTGTTTTACTACTATAACTAACCGTGGGAGTGTTAGTCAGCGCCAGCCCTCGCAAACCTTGACGGCGGATGTGGAACATCCTTTCCGCCGCAGGTGTCCCGCGTACGTCATCTTTTGCGGTGAAGGCAACTCATCAAAAAAACCACAAGTAATACTTGAAGGCACCGATGTTGCCGGATATGAGACCCTCGTTATGTGATGAACGAGAAGAAAGTGGGTTGTAATTATGTGATTAGTAATCGGTTTTGTCGAGCTATCTCTATATTAAACTTCTATCCAATGCATCAAGAACGCAACTATAGCGGCTTTGCGTAAAGTTTCCCACGCTTAAACGAGCATTTTAAGGCACCGAACTCAACGTAGCATATATTCATAATACATTGGGAATTGAAGAGTTAAGGCACGAAGTCTGTCACGTAATCGGCAGCTTTATATTTCACCACATTTCCTTCGTTGCGGAAGTGAAGAAGCAGACAACATAAACAAAAAACGACGGCAGGAAGATGTTCCTAGCTTTTGTTATTACATGATACTCAGGAGATGTTGCTGGCATTGTGCAGCGCCGGCTATCCTTCTATAACCTAGAATTGATAGTTGCAAATAATGGCATAACAAGACGGCATTGAACAAGAGAAAAGTAACAAGAACAAAGAAAGCCATATTTTAAGCCACATGACTTTAGTCCAGAAAAGACAACTCAGCGAACAGGTGATGTGAAACCCACTGCAACCCAAGGCCAGCTGGTATGCACTAAAGGCAAAAACAAAAGAAAAAAACAAAGTCAAGGCACAGATGGAAGCAAGCAATACGGTCAAATAAAAGCGACAACTTACTTTGGACGATGCCAGCAGTTGTCGACACTTTTTCGCAATACTACCCTCTTCCAGAAATCTCTGGACGGCCACTAGCTCTCCCCTTTGTAATGTAACGGTTTGAGGGCCTCTGCTCTGATATCATTAACATGCCGTGCCATGTCACGTGAGAGTTTCTAGGCTTATGCCTCTGGAGCGACCCGAATCGACGCCAGAAAAAGAAGCGCGAGCCGTCGCTCCGCGTGCCACGACCGGGTGCCCTCTTTATTTTTTCTCATGTGCGAGCGCGCTATCCGGGTCATAGGCGCCTCGCAAAGGAGGGCGCTACAGAGCCCCCCGCCTAGCCTGGAAGCGGAAACCGGACTGAGGGCCGACTATGGCGCTCTGACACGAGGTTCGGGCGGCGATGCCAGGGCTTTCGATCGCGATCTCCACGTAAGCCGGCTTAAGGCGGCCTCAGCTGACTCTCTCTTCCCGGCTGTTCTGTGGTAGGGTGACGGTTTTCGGGGTGCGGTCGAGGACGCGGAGTGGTCCGTCGTAAGCCGGGGTTAGCGGTGGTGGGACAGCGTCACGACGACGCACGAAAACTTGTGTTGAAGTGGCCAGGTCAGGGGTGCACGAAGGTCGTATCGTGTTGGCAAGGACGGGGCAGAGTGGGGCGGATAACTTTAACACAGTCCAGGAGGCGCTGTAGGAATGCTTGTAGCTGGGCTGCTAGCTGCGTGCGTTGGTGTATCCAGGGAGAGGCAGAGAAATACCATAAAGCAGCTCTGCCGCTGAGCATTGTAGGCTGCCCGCGGAAGGGCCCGTAAACCAAGGAGCACAAGGGGCAAGCCGCCAACACAGGTGGCGCAGTAGACAGGGCGACCTTCAAGTCCAAAACCAATTTCTTGTATCGTGCGTGCGTACGTTCCTTGCCGCTTGACTTGTGAGAAGATATTTCTGCATCGAGTCGCCTTTCCGGTCTCTGCAAGGACGGTGCCAAAGAAGAAAAAAATTGAATAAGACATGCAGCCATCCTTGTCTGAATGAAAGCGCAAAAAATATATGGACACTTTGCTGATCTAAACTGCAATAGGCGAAAACCTATCTACGACGGCCTCTGTTGCTGTTGTCTGAACCATTCTGCGGACGGTCGCCGCTGTGGCCACGAGCATGGGATGCAATCACAGCCTTAGCAACTAGTAACGTTGATCTAGTAACGTTGATCACAGTCATATGGTTGCAAGGTTCGTCACCGATGTGCGCGCACCCCCACGTGCATGTCCGCGCTCTCCCACGCGCCCGCTCGCACAGCGCTACTGGCGTGGCGCCTCCTCTCCTTGCTCCCTTCGCCGGTGGTCACCGCTTGCCGGCGTCCACCACGGACTACGCCCAGACACTCATGAGCCACTAAAGGCTTACGCCTTAAAATAACGTTACCAATGTCTTCGAGCCTGAAGCTCAAGCTATCGTGCCCGCACGCTGTGGTTTTACATTGTGGAAGTGCTTCTTTCACCGGATGGTCACTGTCATCAAGCTGTCAGTCGGCGCAAGAGGTTCCTACTGCGTTTTGAAATTTCCTGAACCTTGTCGCAATTTACATTGCAAATAAGGTGAGCCTATGTATATTGTAAGCGCACCACGAATACTGCCCGTTCTCGAATGTAAGCGGCTACCAGTGACTACTCAGGAGTACTCGAACGAGCGTATGTCTCACCAAAATCTAAAAATCTAAAAAAAAGGATTTCGCGTTTCCCGCTCCACTGTTCCTGTTGAAATATTGCAGAAAAACCCCTGTATATAGCTCGGCTTCTTCAATGTAACACCAGTCACTGATACTCACCCGGTTATTAGGGAGCAAAATTAGAAGTTCCTTTCGATTATAGCCAAACCACCTGCTGCGAAAGCGGCGCTAGCGTGAATTGGTGTCGCCACCTCGCGGCGGCTTTGGAACCAGCTGTTCCAAGACGGTTGCCACATGTTTCAGAGAAGCGGCAACTCGTAGAGACACATGAACGCACATGAAGAGAGAGAGAGAAAGCATGCAGGATAGGTGGGCACATTTCTCGCAGCTATCAACACAAAAAATGTGTGCACGATAAACACGACCATACCAATTTAACCAGGCTGTCATGAACGCATTACATGCAAACTCTATTTTTTTCGTCATTTGAATTTTACGTGGTCTCTTCCGTTATATTTCCTTTTCTTCATTTTTGTGTACCAGCACGTGTGTCTGTTTGTTGTGGCTCTGTTTTGCTTCCTTTGTAAGCATTCCGAGTTGCGCAGAAATGTAGTCAAACCTAAATTCTTTGGTTTTACTTGCCAAAACCAGGATGCGATTTTTTAGCCAAGCAGTAGTGAGGGCGCTCCTGCGGTTCTTAACCAACCTCCTGCGGTTCCTTAACGACAGTCTACATCTAATTACACAGGCGTTTTATGTATTTCGCCCCCATCGAAGTGTAGCCGCCGTGGCAGGGGTCGAACCCACAACCTCGAACTTACCTTAACCTCGAACAACGACAAAGCCGTTGAACTCTTCCCGGCAGACTTAATTTACCATCTTGGTGACTTCAATTATCCGCTAATAAATTGGGCCAAGTTATCTCATTGTGATATCTCGACCGATTTCGTCACTTTTTGACATTCGATTTCAGCCTATTTCAAGCTATTTGAAAACTTGCGCGTCGTACCGATGCTCTAGACCTTTTACTTATTACACCACCTGAAAGTACTGGTCACATCGAATACTTGGATGGATTCAGCGACCGCTATTTTCTCAAAGTAACATTAAACACTATTCCTCCCGTTAGTGATGTAATAACAAAGCGAATTTGTGATTACAACAATGCTAATTATAGCACAATAATAACAGAACTTAGGAAACTTCTAGAAAACACGATGCGCCTATCATTCTACAATATATCTGTTGAGTAAAACTGGTTGTTGTTAAAAAGAAATTGTGCTGGTTAGTTGACATGCATGTTCTACTCATTACGATAACGAACGATAGGTAAAGCCCTTTGTTTACAAAAAAAAGCTCCCGCGCATGAGGAATAGGAAGAAAACGCTTGCACCGTAAAGCTAAGTGAGTTTTAACAGCTTCGGCGTGGTAGAATTATAAAACTTATCTTGAAACGTATATTGCTTTACTTTAGACGAAGTTAAAAACAAATATAGTATTCTTATGATCTTGCTGATCTGCTCAAAAAATTGTCCAGCCAGGTTTTGGAAAGTAATAAGACCTATAGTAGGGTACAATTTCAGAAATAAACGGGAGGCCCCGCCCAGATGACCAAAGCGCGACAGCCGATTGCCTCCGTAACTAAAATAGTCCCGTTCAACAAAAAACGGGCTTTGAAAACGCGTAATTGTCGGTATAAATAAAGACTTTTCTGTTTTGATAACTGGTTTGGTAGAGCTCTCGTGATTGTAACACATGCCGGAACGCGAGAGAAAAATAATCCTGTGCATTCTACAACGTTGCGCGTCGTCTGCTCTTTAGCTTTATTGCAAGGGACAAAAGCAGAAAGAACTGCTGTGCATGGCTTTTGCGCTTGTTTCTATATACACGACACATTTACTACTCGTTTTCCGAACTTGAAATAAATGAGTTGCTTTTTAAGAAGTACTTAAAGAACAATGCATTTTGCAATTTAACAAGTACTTAAAAGAACAATCCATTTATAGAAACCATTACAAACCTGGGGCGAGATGATGATCGAGGCAGGAAAGATACGAAAATGCTTCATTCATCGTGTTAAATAAATACTCTTGGTTTTACATAGCAGAAGACATATGTATCTTTTTTGTGTTCTTGCAAACTTATTTGCAAGAATGTGATAGGTTCTTTTTTGTTCCTTTTCTTGTTTTGTTTTTTTGCAAGCCTGCAGTCTCGCCAGTTTGCGTAGCATAGCGTAAGCGATGCTCACTGCAATCTTTCATTGCCCGATCACGGCTCAGAAGAAACGCACGCGGCACAGATGGTGCATCGTAAACTCGCCATAATATTTCAGGCAAACAAACAGTTTGGGATTTCACTCTGACCAAGCTGACGCGATTCAGCCCAGTTCGAAGCGCGGGCGGCCATCGTCTTCATTGGCGGGTTCACCAGCGGTCTGGCTTGTGACGTCAGTCTAGAGTGCGCGCCCACTGGTGGAGGCTCGTGTGCATCCGCCTTGGTGTAGTAGACACCCTTTTTTATAAAGTAGTACCCGACTATGGGCCGTATTACGTAAAACAATTCCAATGTGTTTTTATTGCAATCTCCTGACGTCGAATTTGCGTAACCGCCGACTCAAGCATCGGGCGGTCTCCCGCAGGGTTGTCTGAACAAACCAATCAAATGCTCCCCTCGTCATAGGAGGTCACTTTTGTGTCCTTGAAAAACGAATAACAATGCCTACATTGAGCGGCTTGACTTATCTAATTGGCTCACAAGAGGCAAGGAGCACGCTCAAGTGGAGAGGGATTCGATGTGGCCGAGCCACTTCACTGAATGTCGATAACTTGACGAAGAAGGTGGTGCCGGAGTCTGCGATTGGTCCGCTTTCCCTTACTTTGCTTCCGCTTGCTCGTCGACAATCGCGGCGGCATGCAACAGAAGTTTAAGAATGGCCCTAAAACAGATCCTCAGCACAGAAGAGTTGGCAGAACGAGGTCGTAAACGTGCCGAAAGTACTCTAAAACGTTACACGGCCACGCAAGAAGTTTTAATACACGCAAATAAAGCCGTGCTTTCCAGCAGGGGCGAGCAGCCAGTGCGGGAGCGATCAGCGGCATCCATCTTTTCTTACTTTCGGAACGGGGCAGCCTGCGGCTCTTCAGAAGAAAATTCTATTTTGTTCGGCATATTAATGCTTCTTCAAAGCGTACGCGTCACTTTGACGCGGTAAGTTTTTGCGGTTTTGTGACGTCGCGTGAAAGGCAGGTGAAGTGGCTGCAGCCCGAAAACTTTTGACCAATAGCCGAGGGCTAATGGCAAAAAGACGTCGAATCAGAAATAAGTATTTTTGTTTTGTTCGGTGAAATTATGCATAATCATTGCGTGCACGTCATATAATATGGGGAGCTGTCGCGCTTTTCGTGATGTCGCGTGACAGACAGGTGAAGTGTGGGGGTGGTCCAAAAAGCTTTTTGACCAATCGCGATGGGCTGATTGCAGAATTGGAATAAAAAAATTTGGAATAGTTTTACGTTATAACGCCCATATCAGTAAATCTATTCCCGTCTCTTTACCTAAAAGCAGCGATTTCCATCTTTCAGATATCCGGTGTTCATTGGCTTTTAATTCATTTCTTTCAGTTCTATATACACACCAGAGGACAATTCAAGTTACCTCGTGTTCCTGAACTCCACTATCAGTACACGGAACCTACTGAAATCACACTAAAAGGCGTTGTTTCGCTCGTAAACAACCTTAAGCTGTCTTCTTCATGTGGAGCTGATGGCATAAATTGGAAGGTTTCAAAGAATGCCGTAACGGTATACAGGAAAATTATGCTTCACATACTCATGCAGTTACTGGCGACTGGTCTTCTTTCCACAGACTGCAAGATAGCAAAAGTTATACCAATATTTAGAAATGGTAACAGAAACTCGACTGAAAATTACCGCCTCGTCTCCTTTGACATGCACCTGCTGCAAAATGGCGGAGTATGTAATCACTTCTTTACAAACAGCTCGAGACGAACAAATTCTTTTTCTTTTCATAATCAGCATGGCTTTAGGAATGACCTTTCGTGTGAAACCTAGTTATTTGTATTTAACGACAGATCTTCACGCTAGCACAAACATTAGTCTACAAACTCACTGCTTTTTCCTTGACTTTTCCTAGGCGTTTGACCGTGTTGCACTGTCGCCTAACGTCAAAACTCTCGGCCCTTAAATTGGGATTTCTCACATGTCATGGCTTCGTAACTTTCTTTTTGATCGTCAGCTGTTTACGATTGTAAATAACTTCTCTTCCTCCTTAATTGGCGTGTTTTATGGTGTGCTACATCCTGGCGTTCTCGGCCCCTTATTCGTTTTATTCCTCATTAACGACCTGCCACACAACATATCTTCCAGTATAAGAACCTTTTCCAACAACTGCACGATATGTCGATAGCTTATAAGCGCAGATGATGATCTGGCGCCTCAAAGAGGCCTCGAAGATGTTAATAGTTGGTGGATTCAAGTAGCTTTCCGTGAAGCACTATCTCTGCGCTTACCAGTGATTAATAGGATTCACCGCGGGTCAGTTAAACTGTCTCTGCTTGATTACTTTTTGTTTTAGTTTAGAATACAGAATCGCTAGTGTGCCTTTTCGCACACAACTACGGACGTGCCTTCTAAGTAGGCGCAAGTTTATGATTACGTCTACCTTAAGTATTTAGAACGAAAGATAGGTTAGCGTCGTTCAGTCTGCACATAAGGGATATGTACTGTCCTGCTCAACTGGAACTGAACACTTTAAAATGCAGGCGTTATGCAATGCTTGTCTCTGTGACCCGTTGAAATTTGTTGCCGCGTAAACTGGTACGCAAAACAAGAGCACTGGCAAAAGAGAGACACTGTGAATTTGGCGTCTAATACGTTTCTGGGATCAGTTTATAATGAATCTCATTGAACACGGGCTCTCCGAAGCTGATAACGCTGTCCAAAGGAAAGAATAAAGGAGGACCTCCTTGTTCAAAGCGAATTTCGCCCGTAGTATGCTACAAAGTTTGCAGACACGTGTGGATACGAAAGTGTCAAAGAGAGACCCTCTCTGTTAATTATGCATTTCTTCGATCATTCACCATACTGCGGAGCCTCGGCTGAAATGTTCCTTGACAGCCTTTTTACCATCCCGTCTGCGTTTCTTTTTACTTTGACATCTCTTTTCTTTGTTAACTTACTATTCTTTTTTTCATTCCCGCTTCACTATTTCTTCCATGGTGCTTTTTTATTATTTTTTCACGAGGCACCTGTATTCCTGAAAAAATAACGTACGTTCATCAGATATGCTCACTCGAGGCTAAGATTAGGAATTAATGAAGTCACGTACCTTATGGTGAACTGTTCGTAGACCCCTCAGCGTATGTCAGACGTTGAGTGGAAGGCTGAAGTTTACCTCGAAGATTAGTTTTCGACGTGCCTAATAAAGGAGAAGTTTAAGAGGGGCTGATGAATTGGAGCCTCGTCAGTGTCATACCAAGAAGCTAGCTCGACTTGCACTTTATCATACTTCAAGGGATACTCGGCGCCGTTTTCCCATCTACTTTCTTGGGTATTTCTGTTTTACTGCTAGAACTAACCCTGGGAGTGTTAGTCAGTGCCAGCTCTCACAAACCTTGTCGGCGGATGTGGAACATCCTTTCTGCCGCAGGTGTCACGAGCACGTCATCTTTTTGGGTGATGGCAACTGATCAATAAGCCCACACGTACTACTTGAAGGCATCAATGTTGCCGGATTTGAGACCCTCGTTATGTAACGAACGAGAAGAAAGTGGATTAATCGAGGTGCCCATTATTATTAATCGTATCATAAGAAGCCAACAAGGGCAGCAAGGACAACATAGGGGAGTTTACTCGTACTTACTAATTGAATTTTAAAAAATGATAAATTAATGACAATGAAAGCAGGTGAAAAAACAACTTGCCGCAGGTGGGTAACGATTCCACGTCTTCCCATTACGCGTGCGATGCTCTAACCACTTGAGCTATCGCGGCGCCGTTTTCCCATCCACTTTCTTGCGTAATTACGTGCTACTACTAGAACTAACCTTCAGAGTGTTAGCCAGCGCCTCCACCCACAATCCTTGGCGGCGGATCTGGAACATCCTCTCTGCCGCAGGCGTCACGAGTGCGTGATATTTTTGGGTGAAGGCAACTGGTCTCTTCACTTTTTAATGCAATTAGTAAGTACAAGTAATATCCGCAATGTTGCCCTTGGTGTCGTTCTTTGTTGGCTTCTTATTTATTTATTTTTTATTTTATTTATTTTTTATTTTATTTATTGACTTCTTTCTGTACATCAACAGAAATCGAAGCAAAAGCCTATACAGCCTGACAGAGGATTTTGCTCCGAGATACAGTTCAGCAAGCTGGCATAAGCAGACATAAGATAATCATTGAACAATCTAAATTGTATCCAATTATAAAAAAACAAAAAACAAATATCACAGAGTAAGGAAAACAAGCAGATCGACATACATATATTGTGACAAGCAGCAAGAAAAAAAGAAACCAATGCATGCTAAGAAATAAAACACAGTGTGCATTGAGTAAGATAAAAGAAAGTCAATACACATGGAAGTTGTAATCAACACTTAAACAGTAATTAAACATATTCAATGCAATTTTCAAGAAGAATTTGTTTAAACGTATTTTTGGAAATTTGTATATTTAGCTCTAAAATGTTGCCAAGTTTATTAAATGGAAGCTGAAGAGTCTGTCGAATTCAATAAGACGCTCATATACGGATGCGGGAACCTTATAAACCATGTAGGCAAAATTTGGGGGTTTTTGTTTTCAATTAGGAGCGACGTAATCGTCGGTTAAAATTGCGCTGTAGCTCCGCCCCACGTCGAATGCCGCGCGCTGCTGCTGACGCTGACGATGCGAGCGGAGACCGGAAACCGCGGTGTTGTGACGTCAACTCTAGTGTTTTGTTCCTTCGCAGCCTGAGCGACCGTGCCTGACCGTGCTTGTTTCTGCGTGCGTGCCATCGTAATCTGCTTCGATCGACCCTGCATTCCTTTGTTGGTGCGTCTGCGTGTATGTAGAGTGGTAGTCAACGTGCGTTTGCATGTGCTGGAAAGCCGGCGCATGCCAGGACGCTACGCTCCCCCCTTCTCTTGCGCACAGCGAGAAACCGACCGTCTCACGTAGCCGACGGAATTCGCCACCTTTACGACTTCGGTTACGAGTAGTGTGCAGATGGCGCACAGATGAAGGTCACTACACGTACTGCATGAACCGGGAAGCTTTTCACGCGTTTAAACCGTCTTTGTAGATTGCCGACAGCTTTGGACAGCGCACAAATGCCGACGATCGCATCCCCGCTTACGTTCCACGAGGAGGCATGCAGGAACACAACACTACAGTTGTTTGACCGGAAACGAGCTCACTAGATCGGCGAAAGATCGGCGAGATCACTAGATCGCTTTGCAAAAAACATACTCACCAAAGAGCATTTCCAACACGAGGAGATCCCAAGACTTCGCTTTCGTTCGCGTCGAAAGCACTGCTCGCACCAGCATCGTTTGCTTCTTCGAGAGGCCGGCTCTTCGCAATCGGCTCGTACATGTAGGGAGTAACGCCGAACTCCTCAGAAAAACGCAGTCTCTCTAAATTTCCATTACAGCACCAAACTACCTGGCACCGCGCTTCATGTGTAGGGGCAGCGGTCGGTCACTAGAGTTGACGTCACGAGGCGCCCGACCAATCACAGGCGGAAACGAGAGGCGCGAGCTGGGCGTGGCCGCTGCTGCACTTTTCGTCGAAATAAAATATATTTGCGCTTTTTTTCGCTCAATTTTGATACGATATTCGAATTCGGAGGGTTGAAAACCATTATGTACACATGTTCACTCATTTTTCCTGGAAAACCTTTCAGCTTCCCTTTAAGCAGACTGGGTATTTGATGCAAAATATGCTGCCGACCATAGGTAGTTCTAATTTTTGGTGTTCTTATACTTTGTGTTCGGAGGCAATATTGAACACATCTAGAAGAACTGTACGTGGGGTATAGCTTATTCTTTTGGATATGCAGAAAAAGCTTGAGATAATAGATTTAGTTAGCTTGCAATATGAAATGTTTTGTAAATAGCTGACGCGTGCTGAGATCTTGCGGCTAACCATAATATCCCTCAAATATTCGTAGTAACTTTTTTGTAATGTGAGTAATGAGGCATAATTCTGTGCTGTCGTTTTGCCCCAAATCAACACGCAGTAACTAAGCCTGAAATAGAATAGCGTATAATATAGCGCTTTCTTGAGCCAAAGGGGTAATAATCGACTTAACCTGTACATACATCCAACACTTTTGCTTAATTCTAATGCTAATTTATTTGCGTGTTCTTTCCAAGACAGGTCTTCCTGGAACCATACGCCCAGAAATTTTTGAACCTTAACTTGCTGAAGCGTGTGGCCCTCAAAGAAAACGTTTAAGCTTATATTCCGTGGCTTATTGATAGGTGCAAACAATATATATTTAGTTTTACTCGCGTTTAGCCGTAACTTCTTGGTTTTAAGCCAACAAGACAGCTTACTTAAGTAGGTATTTACACTTCTTTCAAGGTTAGAAATTGAAGCACCAGTAAAACAAAATGTTAGTGTCATCGGCGTACATAATTATTTTAGGAGAATCCGGAATGCGACACAGGTCATTTACGTAAATTATATATAACAGTGGACCGAGTATAGATCCTTGTGGGACACCTTTGTTGACCTTAGCATGCGAGGATGTTTCCTGATTAATAACTACATATTGGTAACGGTCTGTCAAGTAATCTTGTAGTAATCTATTGGCAATACCACGGATGCCGTAATTATTAAGTTTTTCTAGAAGAACGCTATGACACACGGTATCGAATGCTTTACGGAAATCTACAAACAGTCCCAGCGTGTAAAGCTATGACTCGAAATTATTTAGTATCTCACTTTTCATATCAAGTAATGCAAGCTCGGTGGATTTGCCTTTTTGAAAGATAAACTGGGCCTCACTTATGACATTATACTTCTTAAAAAAATATGTAATCTGATATTGATAGCACTTTCAAACACTTTCGACAGTATCCGAAGTACCGATATTGGCCGATAATTTGCAATTTCTTTGCCATTACCACCTTTAAAAACCAGACACACACGAGCTATCTTCAGTTGATCAGGAAAAACTCCAGTAGTGAAAGTTAAGTTAATAATGTATGAGAGCGCTGGCGATATCACATCAGCAACGTATTTTATTGGCATAGGTTTGATGTCATCATGTCCTGCCGCACAGTTGTTTTTAATCTTGGTTATTAAATCTTCAGTCTCACGACATGAAATAGAATGCAAAACTATGGAGTTAAGTAAACCACGGTCATTTCTCGATAATCTTAGATCATCGTCATCACATATCTCATCGTAACCGCAACTAGTAACGAAGTAATCGTAAGTAAGCTGATATGATATGATTAATAAAAATTAGGCCCCTTGGTTATCCCACTTTCTTCTCGTTCAGGACATACTGAATGATTTCAGAATTTCCGGAAGCTATGTGAACGCCCCTCCCAGATCCGTATATTTCAAGCGTGAGTCATGTGAGGTATGGCCACAGCACTGGAATGGGGAAGTGTTGAAGGAGGCAGAGGAGGCATTCGCTATAGCTAGAGGAGAGTTTATAAATTACGAAATAATGTGCATCTTTATCTCCCCTTCAAAAATATCTACGGGCACTTTGCTGAGCTAAACTGCAATAGGCGAAATCCTATCTATGACTGCCTCTGTTGTCTGAACAGTTCTGCGAACGGACGCCGCCGTGACCGCGAGCATGGGATGCAATCACAGCCATATGGCTGCAAGGTTTGTCGCCGATGTGCGCGCACGCCCACGCGCATGTCCGCGCTCTCCCACGGACCCACTCGCACAGCACTACTGGCATGGCGCCTCCTCTCGTTGATGAACTAGCCGGTGGCGCTTCCTCTCCTTACTCCCCTCGCAAGTGGCGCCTCCTCTCCTTGCTGTCCTCGCCGTTAATCGCTTTCCTGCGTCGACCACGGACTGCGCCCGGACCCTCATGAGCCACTAAAGGCTTACCTTATAAAGTTCGGCAGCATGTTACACTCTCTGTAGCACTTGAAGGCGAAAAACTGCTGCACACTTGGTAATGCATTAAGTTATGCAATCGGGAACCAAACTTCTTGCAAGACATAACGAGCCGCAGTGTGAATCACACATGTGACGCTTTCAGGTCGACCTCCTCAACAACACATGCGAGCACTCAATGCACTACCTAAAGGTGCAGGCTGCTTGTCGCCAGTAAGTGTTACAAATGTTTAACACAAGCAGAACACAATTACCTTGCATCCTCTCAGAAGGAGAACGCAGAACTCACGGTCGAACACCTTGCTCCACTCCTCTTCACAAGTCGCAATTCGTTTCTCGCTTGGCGAGCATCCGACGCCGTAGCGTATCTGCGAGGCCTGATCCTCAATCCGCTAGGCCCCTGGAGAGCGTCCACCATCGCCGTTTATCTCGCTTTGCTGTCGACTGTCACCGCGACCGCCGCCGCCGCCGTCGCGCCAGTTCTGCTTACCAGGGCACATTCCCTGCACCGGGATAGCAGGAGGGGGTAGACATCGCGCGATTTTTACGGGGTGTGGACCTGAAAGGGCTCCTTACGTTTCCCCCTCTCTGCGACCGCAGCCCTCCGATTCCAGGCTGTGGCAAGAGCTCCCCCGCTTAGACGTGCGAGCATCCGACTCCACCCGCAGTTGCCCGTGACGCACCCCTAGGAGGCGGAGAGAGCTCAGATCCAGAGGCCGCGACTCCACCCAGGCTGGATTACATGGACAAGCCACCATCCGCATCGTTCAGGCACCTCTGGACCATGAATGGTCGTCGGACTTTCCCATGACCGACTTACGAGATGGACCGACTTCCGCACTGTGGCTTCCAGTAGGCTGGATTGGAGGGGCGCGCAGCCTACCCCCGGCCCTAACAGTAAGGTTTATGAACTCTCTCACAAAGACGCCATTCCATGCTGAGACCTCCGTGAAGCTGGATTACAAGGGTCCGCCAAGACCCCCGGCCACTTCAAACTGTAGTCTGGTTTCAAGGACGTCGTTCCATGCTAAGGCCTCCATGAAGCTGGATTACAAGGGTCCGCCAAGACCCCCGGCCATTTCAGACTGTGGTCTGAGTTCACCACATGGGAAGGCCCTGGTTAACTTTGCCGTGGTGAAATTTCCTTGTATATAAGTCGGTTGTACTCGAATTCATCCGACTACATTCGTGTGTGGAATGATCAACGCCTTGCCCCCAGCCAATAGGTTACGGAGACTCGCCACAAGCCTCCGGCATGGTCAAGCCATGGCACTGTACAATGCCACGCACTTGTTTTTCTGTACAATGCAGCACCTGTTTTTCTGTCTGCGAGCGTCGCTCGTTCCCCTCTCCACCCGCCGCTTGCTCGGAGAAAGCCACGTGGTCTTCTGTTACGCGCGCGGCTCCTTGTCCACACGCCGCTCGCTCGGAGGTCACGTGGGTTTTTCTGCAATTTTTTGCGCCTGCAGTGCTTCGCTCAAGGTCGCCGCGCAAGGAGCCACTTAATGCTTTCGCCTTAAAAAATTGCAATTTGAGGAGTGACAAGAATGGACCGCTGACAATATTTCTGTTCAGAACAGGTTGCCGCGGTTTAATGTTAACAGCCCTTTGAACTACCGTACTGAAAGCCCGTCATCCTGCCCGCTCTTCAGATATGCAGAAAACTCTGTCATCAATAATAAGAGGGAAGCAGTTACAGGCCGCGGGATACCGCAGAAGTCGACGTAGACAGCGCACACAAATGTCGTCTCGAAAAGTTTCGCATAATGCAGTGCACCTCGAGTACATCACGTCATTGTTTTCTGAACTCCTTCCACTCCCGCGGTGCGTTGGGATCTCTTGTTCTCCAATGATGATCGTCACGCCATTATGTACGTGATGCAGGTATTTACTCAAAAGGTGTGGGGGAAAGGTCAGAGATGGCAAAGAGCTCCTTTTAGGTTTGATGGTTCACTAACACGAAACAAGGTTCTTGAGGGAATGTCCTCCATTCATCCAAACAAAAGTTATGTCAAACTACTCATTGTCGCGCAAACGTTCAAGCCAAGGGTACAATTATTTTCTGTCACGTGATTGTCGTCTTTCAACGCGATTTTATTAGGGGACAGTAGTGACACTAATTGGGCGGTGCGTCAGCAAATGTTTCGCAGTTGCTGTGTCGTCTTCTGGAACGTCCGCCGACGTCGTAAATAATTAGCTTGCTTCTGGGCTTCGTGAAGCACTTTCCGAAACTAAGCTCGCTTGAGCGCGTCCGTTCCCAGCAGCGAATGCGCGGGAAAGTTGGCTCAGTGAACGAGATCCAGGACTATATAACGCGCTTCGTTAGGCCCCAGCAAGTTTGCGCAAGCTTCATGCTCAAATTAAAAACAAGATGAGAGGGCGTTGTCTATCAGGGGATCGAAAGTTCGTCAACGCGGTTCAGTGGTTCCATTCAGAAGAGCTGAGAGCAGCCCCAATGAAACTTTCCTGCAAGCACATGATAATATGCTTGAAGCACCGCGTCCTGTCTTTTCTTGTTCCTTAGCTTGCATCCCAGTAGTTCGCGCTCTGAATTCAGCCATGCGCCCATACCAACTCGCCCATTTTCTGTTTCACTTTTGATCACATGATAATGTTGCCACTATAGCAAGACTGTAATGATGGCTGATAGCTCGCGGTAGTAATCGTTCTGACTGGTGCCCACCCTGTTTAGTGTTTGGCACATCAATAGTTTTTGTAGGCACCTGAGATGCGGTATCTCGTGAATGTTCTTGACTTGATGTGAGGGAACGTTGAACTTTGGAATAGAGCGCTTTCGCTATGGGGAATAAGTCTTGGACCACCTTCAGAAAGTAATGTTGTCGATGGCGCACATCCTGTCGAGGGGCGCAGCCAGAGGGGGGGGGGCTCTTATGAGGCTCCAGCCCCCCTTCCCCCCCGGAAATTTTTTCGTGCTCTCCATGCACCGCTGACCAAAACAACCGCAGGCGCCGGAAACCATTCTGGATTTTGTCTAGAGTGTCTTTTTCACGCTCGAAAAGACATCTCAGCGAACTCGGGCGGGATTTCGCGGCAACGCCCATGCACCGGGAATCACATAAAGCAAGGAGCCCCACCGGAGCACAGAATTTTAAGAGGTAGCTTAAGCTCGGGCCCAACTCCGACGCGGCCTATTCAAATACATGTAAAACGCACGAACGTTTTTATGAGATAACCCCTGGACCGATTTTCATGAAATTTGTTGCATTTCAGAGGGAAAGTTAAGTTCTAGTGACTGTTGGAAGCGGAATTTCAATTTAGGGCATTAATTTTGTTAAAAAGATTTTCAAATATTCGACACTTTGAAAAAAATAGAAGCACGAAGTTTACAAGTTCATAGCTCTCCATCAAGAACAGATATCGCGGTTCTATGAACGACATCCATTAGATAATTGAAAGCGGACAAATTCCTTATGTCATTTTACATCTTACTTGAATCTGTTACGTTGTTTACAAGGGTTCTGGAAAAGCTGCATTTACATATTACTAGATTTTATATATTCATGTGTAACATATCAATTTTTTCCGCTTTAGATGTAATATTAGATGCAACTCACAGAATTGTGATAGCGTTCTTGATTGCTGAGTTGCAAAGGTGTAAATTTTATAGTTTCGTTTTCTGAAAATTGTCGATTTTTGCCAATTTTTAATAAAACATTGACGACCTACCTCAATAATTCGAAAACAAGAGTCACTAGCTTTTAAGTTTTTCTTTTAAATGCAACAAACCTTGTCAAATTTGGTGCAGTTGTTGCCGAGAAAAACGAATTCTCCTTTTACATGTATTTATATAGGAGCACCCGAGCTAAAGCTTCCTATTAAGGGCGTTTATGGCCTTGTCGCGGCATCTCGAGAAGCCATCCCGCATGGATTTCAATTCCGAAACTTTATGGGCATAAACGTCTCCTAAACTTTTGAGGCGAAAGGTGCATTGATATTTCTGAAGTCGTGCTTTAGATTTTCAATTCCGGTACTTTGTAGGTTTAATGTTCTTATAAATATTTGACGCTGAAGGTGCATTGACTTTTCTAAAGTCGTACATCGGAGCATACAACGAGACAAGCCAAATCAACACACTATCAGGCAAGTTGACAAATCACGAAGCAACGTTCGACGAGACGAAGCATCGTGGTAGTTCATTCGTGCCATTATGTCACAGAAAAAAATATCAACATTTTTTTTCACTTGCTCCAAAGCATCCATGTCAAGACACTAAGGACAGCAAAGGCAACTGCATTCTTAATTATTTTTCTACTTTGACTTTTATTCGCGAGGACCCCACATTGCGCCTCTTCAATTTTCTTCTTCTCGCTGCCCGAGGACTGCCAGAGCCAGCCAGAGCGCATGCGTATTTCTTGCGTGCGTGTTGGCGAGCCGACGATGGTGGCTCAGTCTTGTTTGCGCAAGGGAGAAACGCGGAGATGAAACGCGCCCACGCGATACATCGGGAGGAGTGGAGGGAGGAGGGGCGGGCCTTACGATTCTCTGATCTGCGAATCTGTGATTGCGCAACACGTTTAGTTGCCTTGTTGGATGCATTATTTACCGCGGCTTTTTCTTACATACGTAGATTTATTGGAGACTTATACGTATATTTAAATATCTTATTGCGAGGTTTTGTGTATACGTGCAGTGAACTTTGTTTCCAGTAACACTTTTTTTGCCCTTTATCAAGCTGTATATTCGCATTTGTATATTCCATTGTATCTTCGCTTTTCTAATATACGAGGGCGAGTCAAATAAAAGTGAGCCAACCAACCCCGCGCAATAATGGTTCTGTTCATTATCTGCGAAGCATGCGCATAGCACAGAGGAATCTCTCATTTGCAAAAGTACCACGCAGGTGTGAGGATAAAGGTTCTTTAATGCTCTCATACACTGGGTTGAACAAGGCTGCGTGACACCATGGACACTCCAAAAGTTGAACAGCGTTGTGTCATGAGGTTTTAGACAGCTGAAGGTATTTCCTAATAAGAGATTAGTCGCCGTATGGCTGCCGTGTACGTTGAACACGGAATTTTATTGACCACTGTGAAGCGTTGGAGCAAACGGTTCAAAAAAGGACGAGAAAGTTGCAAAGACGATCCACGGCCGGGCAAAAGCCACCGTGCAATCAACCCCAACACAATTGCAAAGATTGATGAGCTGATTAGACAATAACGGAGGATAAGCATCGATGAACTGGAAGAGTGTGTGAACATCAGTCACCGGTTCGGTTCACACCATAATTCATTAACATCTCGGTTATCGGCTTTTGTGTGCGCAATGGGTGCCCAAGATTTTGAACCACAGCCAGAAGACGAAGATCGGCGCTGCCTCGGCTCATCTGATCCGGTATCACAATGAGGGTGACGACTTCTTGCCTGTAATTGTGACCGGGAACGAATCATGGCGCCAGTACTACCAGCAAGAAACACGACGGCGAAGCTTACAGTGGAAACAGTCGAAATCACCACCCCCAAAGAAAGCAAAGGCCGTCATTTCCGCCGGAAAGGTGCTGCTGACTTTTTTTTCGATCGCCATTACTAATAGAATTTGCTAAACCTGGAGAGGGTACCAATCGTTTCCGACATTGTGAAAGCTGGATCGGCTGCGTGTCGCAATCAAGAGCAAACAACATGGAAAATTGGCGAATGTGGTCATCTTGCTTCACGACAATGCCCATGCGCACGTCACTCATGGAGTTAATACAAAACGGGAAATGTCCGAGGAGGAAACGCTCCAACATCCGCCATATAGCCCAATCCTGTCGCCTTGCGACTTCCTCATTTTAGGGCAATTGAAAAAACAGCCGAAAGGAACCAGATTCGTGTCGGACGATGACGTGAAAGAGTCAGTTACAGACTTTTGAAGCAGAAACGCAGCGAGTTTTATGAGACAGGAATCACGCGACTTGCTAGTCAGTGGGACAAATGTCTAACTGCTCATAGAGACTACATTTAAATAAAGTACTTTGTTTGTCATATATTCGCATTGGCTGACTTTCATTTGACTCGCCCTCATGTATATTGCAGAACTCGTGCTTTTTATGAGCTCTGTGTTGCGACTGTAATTTCGGGCAATGGCTCACAATACACGACCGATGACAACTGCTCCTGAACAATACATTCGAACAAGTGATAGTGTCATTGAGATTTTCCCCTGGCCGTTGTATATCTACGAAAACGTAAACAAGGTTCTCGACTGGCAAAGTTTCATTAAACTATTTGTGCTCAAATTGTTATTTTCATGGCCTTTACACTTTTCATATCAGCAGCATGCACTGTTTTACTGGTTTCGAACTCATATAGTTCTAAAGTTCATGTGCTATTTTCTTTACTTATTAAATAGACAAAAAACATGGATGCATCGATATCAGTTATCTCGGAAACAATTTTTGGGTCATACGAGTGTATTCTCTTACGAAAAAATGCGTATTTTACTTGTCTTGACCATGTGTAGCGTTCAAGAATATGTTTGCAGCACCTTTGGCAATGGCAATGCAGGTAGTACTCATGTATTTGATCCCTCGACAAATTTTGTAAGGAGAAGGCCGAGCTGCAACGTGAGCCCCCCCCCCCCTCCTCCCCGAACGAAATTTCTTGCTACGCCACTGATCCTGTGGTCTGCTCTTTTTTGTCGTCTTGTTCTCGGGCTATTTCCACCAAGATCACCTTGCCCAGTTAATGCATTGTAGCGACCGCAGCCTGAATATATCACGTGCCCTGCGCTGTATGGCTCCCTCAACGTTCTCCCCGTCTCGCTGTCGTTGGAGGGACATGCAAAAGGTGCGCTGAAAAACAAAAATTATGCGGATTCAGCGATCGTGCTGGAATCTATGTGAAGCGAAGCTTTAGGAAAGCGGTTAGCGGCGATACGTACATTATTGTTTACTTTCAGGACCATGCAACGTGTACCATCATGCCGCGTATGCGTTTGTCCACGACAAATGTCGCAACTTTATTCTCGCGCAGTCTCGATGTCTATGCACTACGCCGCTCGCAAGCGTCGAAATTTTGCGCGCACCAAATCATGTGGACTGCGAGCATGAGATGTCTACGCAGCGCTGTCAAGTACACGGATGGGTTGTGTGATGTCTGCGAAGAAAGAACAGGGATGACAGGTGTATACACAGAACAGAACGACATACATCCTAGCAACGTTCCAGGATTCTCTGCACCTTGCGTTCCAGCGGAACATACCCATTCTGGAAGTTTGGCCAAGAGTGAGCGCACACCCAGGTGCGCCTATCGAATGCCTTAATCGGAGAAAATCAATAAAGTCAAATGGTCCATTAAATATTGCCACATTTACTCCGTGTGGACGACAAGGACGACGACGGGAGTTGTTGTCCCATCAATCATCTTGATTGGAGACGGTAGCAGCTCTTGTAACTCCATCTTGATAATCTCGGCGTCAACTTGAGAGATTATCTCCGGTCCTAGTCCGATTACCATGCACAGTGAACTAGCCGACTTCCACATGGCCGAGAACGCACGTAGTTTTCAGTTTTTCTAGGTCGGCTTGCGTCGTTACAACAATTGTTACGATGTTCCTAGTACTGAACGGGACCTCATTTATCCCTTAAGGGGCCACTTTTTTTTTCAAGTTTGGCATTGAAAAGATTACTTAAGTGGCAAGAGGACGTGTTGAGAGCCTGGACCTCGCCGCGCTCTTTACATCGCACTTGCGTACGGGTTTGTAGGTGCCCGCCGATCACCGGCTCAGGTTCCTGATAAAGTTCTTTTCGGTCAAAACTGAATTCAACATAGGTCATATACGAGTGGGTTCGCGGCTGTACAGTTGTGAATGCGGCGAAGCACACACGAGGCTCTGCGACGAAGGGAAGTATGAGATTGAGAGAAACCAAGGAGACTAATAGTCAGCCATACTAGCGTCCGGTTTGCTACCCTACACTGGGAGTAAATGAACGGTGTGAATAGAGAGGGAAAGAGGCAGAGGATGAGCGCCGCATGCACACAGCAGCACTACAATCCCCCACTGGTGATTGCGTTCGTCAAAAGCAGCAGTAGCGTACAAACACCTATTCCGCGCCATTCACGCAGGTGGCCAGAGTCCAAGAATGTTTGTTTCAGAAAATGTCCGGCTAAATAGTAGTCGGCTTAGTGCTGTCTGTAAAGAGATGCACTGAATGTGATGTTGAGGGCAACTGCCCAACGGGTGCTCGGCAGTTTCTCCAGAACCACTGAGTTTCTTCAGAACCACAGCAACGGGAACACCCAGGCTCAAACCCATGCTCGTCCGGGGGTCGGGCCGCGCCGAGGGCTCCTCGTACAGGGGGCAGATAAGATAGGCTGTACAGTGTATCAGAAAGCCGGCGTATTCCTCTTGTTAACCTACAACGCACCTATTTGACACGACGTAATCTGATCGACCCTAACTTAAACATTGTCGTTGTTGAAGAAGAAGAAGAAACTTTAGTAAAGAATAGTCCGGCAGTTCTTGATGTGGTGGCCTCTGTAAGAAAAAATATATATAAGTAGCTGCTTCCATGTAATAAACTCGGTTGGTAGTCAGCACGCGTCCAGTGCTTTGGTTGTCCCTATCGTAAGCGGTGTTGTTGAGGACTGGGCCTGTTTCTATCTATCTGTAAGAATTAATTTGTTTCATTTTAACGTGTTTCGACGTCCTGAAGCAGCCGAGTGCGTTATGATTGACTCTTATGTTAAATTCGGCCGTTTGGAGTTCTCTTATATAGACCTAAAGCGTGGTATTCCGGCGTTTTCTCATTCCGCTCGGCGCCTTTGCAATGCGGCCGCCGCAGCCAGAACTAAAACCCGCGACGTCGCGATCCGCAGCACAATGCCATAGCCAATGAACCCCTGTGGAGGGTATCTATCTATCTATCTATCTATCTATCTATCTATCTATCTATCTATCTATCTATCTATCTATCTATCTATCTATCTATCTATCTATCTATCTATCTATCTATCTAATCTAAACTTATAGGGTGTAACCTTGTCACCGCCAGTGCAAACGTTGGCTGTTCCTGGAGCGCCTGCTCAGTGCGGTCTTATTGTGTCTAGGATAGAAAATATGTCCCCGTGAGATGAGCTCGATTATACTCGTTAGATTGTGTGCGTGCGTGTTTGTGTGTGTGTGTGTGTGTGTGTGTGTGTGTGTGTGTGTGTGTGTGTGTGTGTGTGTGTGTGTGTGTGTGTGTGTGTGTGTGTGTGTGTGTGTGTGTGTGTGTGTGTGTGTGTGTGTGTGTGTGTGTGTGTGTGTGTGTGTGTGTGTGTGTGTGTGTGTGTGGTTGTGTGTGTGTGCGCACGTGTGCTTAGATTTAGGTGCACGTTAAAGAACCCCAGGTGGTAGATCGAAACTTCCTGAGTCCTCCACTACGGCGTGCCTCATGATTAGAAAGTGCTTTTGGTACGTAAAACCCCTTAATTTTTAAGGCTTTCACTACTGTTTCGCACCAGTGCTGTGTTAGCTAACCCCGACGCAAACCATTAGCAAGCACAATGGCAACCGAGATCCTAAATGCATATCACTATCTTGAGAAAGCATAAAGTTCATAGTAAAAAAAGTGCCAAAAAGCGAGCGCATGTTTTTAGGTTTACGTCACACCTTATAAACCGCTACATTTTTGAACTAATAAATAATGACGACACCAGAATAGTAAATAAGAAGGGCCGAAAAGCGAGCGCATATGTTTCGGCTCACGTCACATAAGCCGTGTCAGAAAAGGATGCGGTTTGCATTTTTGAACTGATAAATGATGACGGCGCCAGAACGGTCTCTAACACCTCGAAAGCTCGGAGAAGGCGGTTTATAGTTTCGCTCTAGTAAGTGAAAACAAAAGCACGCATGTGCAAAAGCCCAGTACTATGCAGTGTCTAGAAAAATATAGCGCTGAGGCTTGCCCTGTGCGTTAGAGTTAACTTTTCCGGCACCGAACGTCAACTCAGCCTAAAGAATACCCGAGCGCTTTGAATTACACGCGCCGCAGTTTCGCAGTCAAGCTTAACCAGAAATAATGGCATCGTGTGGCCCCTTTATAAGCAAAACCTTATCTTGCCTTACTATTACAGCGGGCATCCTCTGGTCGTCTAGTTTTTTTGTTAGCTGGAGTTAGTTACAGGTGGAACGTACACCGAAGCGAGGCTGTCTAGAGTAATGCTGCGCGCATTCATGATATATTTGTGACAGCGGAACCTCAGAGCCTCTTGGAAACCGAACCAAAGAATACAACTTACAGGCTATTTTTTTCTGAAGTTATCAGCGGTACGCTGGAAGTGCTGATTAATTTTCTGCAAGCTAAGCGCGTCTGTCTGCGGCTTGGAACATGTTAAAACAGCAGTTTCACTTTAATTTCCTCGACAGGAACTGCGTTATAGCTCCATGTTCAGTGACAGGGCTTAATTCCTCACGAAGATAACGTAATCATCTAGATCACATTATGCCGACTTATTTACTGTTATTATCAGTAGTATTATTATTGCTTGAAAAACGCGTAATCGAGTTAGGGTACCCCCGCACGACGTACACCTCCCTGGTGGCCACCGTTTCGCAAATTCCCCTAGCATTGATTGGGCAGACGTTTTGTATTTTGTTTGCTTCTTCTATTCAGCACGGTTTCGAAGTACACATACGAAGTGTGCCATAAGGTATGCTAGAAATAAATTAAAATCAGAAAGACGAGGTAATTCGGCAGTCATCGCTTTATTCATGGATGCATGCATCTTTAAAATGACTTGAAATAGTAACTGTACGAGTAATTTATAACGTAAAAAATGTGCTCTCCAACCAAAAGAGTCAGGTGATTCGTCCCGTAATGCAAAACTTGAAACTTGTCACCAAAGGAATTTATGAAAGGTTCTAGAAATGGACGAAAATCACGCTGCAGGTGTCTTCGGCCTAGTGAATTGCAGCCGATTCCAGCTGAGCGCAGAGCAGGAGCTTGCAATGGTTTTATTTCGAAGTTCGTAAGCACTAGCGCCATTTACATATCGCACATCAAACAACTCCTATACAAACATTAAAATTACGCAGATTTTTTTCTTCTTTTTTTTTTTGCTCAAAAGTCCTACCACCCGTTCGCAAGACCTAGGGATTCCTTGAATAGCCCATAGGGCATGCAACACAAGGGCCTAGTCCTTGTCGGGCAGCAGTTATGCGCAAGCACCTGCCATTTCCCATGCAGCATCCGATGTACAAGGTGAAGACAGCGGTACCGAGCACCTAAGAAAACGGGCAACTGCTAAAACGGAGCAAACCGCGCCCGCATAGCGTTCCGTTGCCTACTTCATATGTCACTGAACCATATCACTGCGTCATAACCATGTGCGCTCTTCACGCACAAAATGATCACGATCTGGAAGCGCCCGGATACGCCAAAGCCAAACAAAAATGCACATCCCACGCACTGTGGGAATCGATGTAAGCGAAGCCTTGTCGGCCGTTGGCGTGCATTGACGTTATTTGGCGGTGATATTGACGGCATGCGACAGTCGTGACGTGATGTGAAAATTTTACCTTGCCTGCTCCGCTTGTGTTTGTTGTTCTTTCTCCGCTCGACGCTTTATGCCAGCCTAAGTTTCTCGCCACCAAGTGCACGCTTCGGCGCCATTTTGGGTTGCAGCGTTGTATTGTAGCTCACGAAACTGCCTCCTCTCTCTCTCTCTCTCTCGCTATTCCCTCATTAGCATTATCCCCACCTCCTCCCTATACTGTCGTTGCGCTTGCGGGTGAGCAAGGAGACAAGCGCGGCAGCTCCTGCACTGCACTTGGGGGGGAGGGGGGGGGAGTAAGGTCTAGTTACTGCGTCCACAGAGCATTGTGCACATGCTACGCAGTGTAAACTATGACACGAGCTTCTGGGGTCGTCTTCCCTTGATGCCACATTCCTGCCATGTACTAACGCGATAGCGTTAAGGGAACTGACAAGGAAACTTATTCACCCTGTAGGCACACTTACAACTGTGGTATGAACGTAGAGTACGATACAAGGTACAGCACATGTAATACATCATACACGTGCCGCAGAAAACCCGGTGTCGGCGCCGCGGGCGTCACCTGGCAAATAGACACTCTGAACCGCGACAGCGCAGGCCCTCCAGGTGGCTCATACCTTGCCTTACATTCTTTACAAGGTTATTCCTCAGAATTTTGAGAATGGCAGCTCATAAACAGGTGTCATGAAACGAAACGCCGACAGCGCGTGCCTTTTATATTTTTGTGACATGGCCGCGTCTCAACCACGTCTCGACGCGGCCGGCGTTAGCGGCGTGCATGACCACAGCAGCAGCAGCAGCAGCGGGAAAATCGAAGAGGCAAGAAAAACTTTCCTTTACAAACCAACTAAACCTCTCTGTGAGTGTTTGCTTAGTGTAGACCAGTCTGTGAATGTGTCTTTCTCAACATGCTCGAACAACGTGCGGTGGCTCTACACGTTCGCGAGCTCGCGTGCTGCGCGACAGCGTCAATTTATTTTAGCGTGCCACATAGATACTGAGACAAGAAATGTTTGCAATAGAGTTTTCTACTGGGTACGACGCTTTTGCACAGTCTCGTATTATTTCCCAAAGTGTGGGATGAAATACACGGGTGTTCCAGTTACTTTTGCGCTTGAAGGCATAAAAGAGCGTTTCGTTAAAAAAAATTTAAGTGGAACATCACTTAATTTTCACGGTGAGTCCAATGGCGCATATCTGCAGACTGGTGACCTCCTGCAAATTAATTCCAAATGGATATGCCTTCCGAACTCACGTGCTACAATTCGTATATTGCAATATGTACCGTAAAGTGCATAATTAATAAGGCTATTACTGAATTATTTACTTATTTGAATGTGTGTATCGATTTCTCGTGCAAGTATGGCCGCCTCTCTCAATAATGTAGCTCAAGGGCTTGAAATATGTTGTCTGCAGCAGGCGATTTTTAAACTCCGGAAAACTCGGAAACGATCGCCCCCTGGACTTTACTGTACTACTGCCGTAACTATAATACTGCCAGTAATTCATTCCTTTCAATATTTTCGTCTCGTTATGTCGCAAACAAAGTACTCGAAGTTCTTTCCCGAACTATTGATGTTGTCATTCGCTCCCGTAAAGTTGCCCTGTGCTCAAACAGATACGGGTAACACCGGAGGAGAAAATTAAAAGCGATGTTATATGCAATGAAAACGTTTAGCCTAGTCCGTGAAACTTCATTACAAGTAAAACAAAGACTACTTGAAGCGACCAACGAAGGTGAGTAGGAAAGCTTCTGCTTCGAGCTGCTGAGTCACGTCAGAACAACTGCATGTAAATGTGACTCCTTACACAGACACTCATGCATTGAATACGTACTGGAAATAAGCGAACACTGAAACCGGATCGCGGTTTGAAGATATTATATAAGGGAATTACTTACACGCTACCGTTTTATACGAATAAACTGGCCTTGATTTTTTTTTCGGCCTTCTCCACTTCTAACCTAAAACAGCAAAACCTACGTGTACAAAATACAGCGTTTGGTTGTGGAAGCAGTTCACTGAAGAGATAGCTAGGCTTGGTTATGCGCATTTTGATTCCATTTCTACCCCTGCGCGTTGCCTAAGACCCTATGAGCAATTCCACTCTAAGGAAAGTAAGATTTTGGACAAACTTCTATTGCGTCTTGAAAAGAAAGTAGCATGTACGGATGGGTAGAATTTTTTTATCCTTCACGACAGGAGCATTCTGGAATAAAGAACAAAGTTGAGTAGAATGCTTTAAGTAGAATGATTTTTCATTTCTTTCGCTTCTTTGGTTTTCTTGCTGTCTGCTCGTCGCGTCTAATGAAATGTCGGTTTATTGAAGATATGCCTCGGAGAAATTAAAGACGTTCTTGCTTCTGCAGCACTGGGCCCTCGCTCCTGCTGTAGTGGGGAACTGGCGTACTTTCTAATCCAACGAGTGGATATCGTGTGACCCCCGCCCCCTCTTCCTGCCCCCTTCCCGCTTGCAGCATCATCATTCCCATTTATTAGTTTAGTAGAGCCGAACTGTGCCACGCAACTGCTTGAAATGGGCCTGTAAGGCGTTTTTATACCGTCGTATTCCCGGAGATGAAACCGTCATACGATCGATTAAAAATTGCTTGTGCCAGCGCACCTAAATGTGTCGCATTAAATGGTAAAAAGTTGCGGTACGTGGATGTCACTTCTGATCTTCCACAAAGTTCCGTGCTGGGAACTATCTTCTTTTTGGTTGATAATAATAAATTTCTGTAGGTACTCCGTCATCCATACCACTGTTTGCAGAGGACGGCATGGTACCCAGGAAAACTAGGGAAAACTAGACAGTCCTTCCAAATAATCTGGAGAGAGTTCACAACTGGTGTAAGAGTAAGACATAGACGTAATTATCGAAACGATTATTAGGCTGGCTTCAGAAGCAGCAATTGAAAGTGGGAGATAAGTCGCCAAGGTGACCAGTAGGTAAGCTCTCCCAAGTAACGAAGGACATAAACAATAGCCAAAGAATGAAAGGGGCCAGCTCAAGAGATCAGATATAATTCTCTTAACTGTTAAAACTGATCAAGAAGAAGAAAATAGGGGATGTTCACAATTATAACGCGACGAAGACAGAATAAGCGGTAAAACATCGACGCTGCATAAAATCAGTGAAGACACTTCGCATAGGACTAACCAATATGTATGCACTGAAAGATGAGCTGGGTAATATCATCACCAATCTCGAATATATAGTAAAAACAGCGGAAGAATTCTATACTGACCTTTACAGTACCCAAAGCAGCCACGATACCTCATTAGAAATGAGGTATTGAAGCCAAGGTAATCTCCAATAGTATAAGGACCACACTGGACTTCAGTCAACCAAGAAAACAGGCTGGCTTAGGAGAGGATCCTCTATAATGGATCACATCCATATCACCAATCAGGTAATCGAGAAATCCTCAGAATACAAACAGCCTCTCTATATGGGTTTCATAGATTACGGAAAGGTATTTCATTCAGTAGTAATACCAGCAGGCATGGAGGCATTACATCATCAAGGAGTACAGAACGCTTACGTAAATGTCTTGAAAATTATCTACAGAGATTCAATAGCTGCCCACAAGAAAAGTTGGAATTCTCCACAAGAAAAGTAGGAAGATACCTATAAGGAAAGGAGTCAGACAAGGAGACACAATATCTCCAATGCTATTCACTGCGTGCTTGGAAGATGTATCCAAGCAAGCAGTTAAAATGGGAAGGCTTAGGAGTGAGGTGCGACGGCGAATATCTCAGCAACCTTCAGTTTGCAGATGACATTGTCCAGTTCATCGATACCAGGGACGAGTTATAATAAATGATTGAAGGCCTTAACAGATAGAGTGCAAGAGTTGTGTTGAAGAAGACAAACATAATGATCAATAGCCGGGAAAGAGAACAAGAGTTCAGGATCGCCAGTCAGCCTCTAGAGTTTGTGAAGGAGTACGTTCATCTAGGTCAATTACCCACAGGGGACCCTGATCATGCGAATGAACTTTACAGAATAAAATTGGGTTGGAACGCATATGGCAGACGTGCTCAGATCCTTACACGAAGCTTACCATTATCACTAAAAAGAAAGGTGTACAATCAATGCATTCCACCGGTGCTAACATATCGATCCCAAACTTGCAGACGGACAAAGAAGCTCGAAAACAAGGACCGCACAAAGAGCGATGGAACGAAGAATGATAGGCGTAACGTTAACAGACAGGAAGAGAGCTTTGTAGATCAGAGAGCAAACGGGGTTAGCCGATATTCCAACTGACATTAAGAGAAAGAAATGGAGCTGGTCAGGTCATGTAATGCGTAGGTTAGGTAACCGGTAGATCACTAGTCTCACAGAATGGGTGCCAAGAGAAGGGAAGCGCAGTCGAGGGACGCGGAAGGCTATGTGGGGTAATGAAATTACGAAATTCGCACGCGCGAGTTGGAATCGGTTGGCGCAGGACAGGGGTAATTGGAGATCGCAGAGAAAGGGCTTCATCCTGATGATGATGATTAACACTAAAAAGAGTATTCAGGTTTGTTTCTTTAAGAAATGGAAGCCACTTATGAATAAGAAAGCTATCAGTGATGATGTGGTAGCCAAAGTCAATGCTCACGCATGTTTGTCTGCTATTTTCAGCTGACTGCTCATAGACTGCACTTATAAATGAAGCAGTTCCAAAAGCTGGCAAGTTCCTAAACTTTGTCCAGCTAAACTTTAGACGTCGAGAGTCTGAATTAAAGCATAATGCGTACACAACATACCAATAATTTCAGGCCATAAGATTAATGGCCACTTAGCGCCAATTGGAAATAAAAAGGCGAGGTGACAAGGTGAGCGGCTAACTTTCGACTATTTATTCTGCTTACAAGGACAACCATTCTATAGAAGTATGCTGCGCAGTGTATACTTTTATGCAAGGGGATCATATTTAAGTCAGTTCTAGTCCTTGAACTAGTATTATTGAGAGAGGCATACATTACTCGCAAGAGAAATATGAACAGTTATTCAACTAATTAACCAAAATTCACTCATTGCCTTGTGAATTCATTAATTTACCACACGTCCTGCAATTTGCGAATTGTAACCGGTGAGTTTGCAAGGCGTATCCACTTGGAACGAATTTCCAGAATGACGCCAGTTTGGAGATATGCGCCATCAGACTCGCCGTAAGAATGCACAGTCGTGCGACTTAGTTTCTTTTTCGCAAAACGCTCTGTTATGCATTACAGCCCAAAAGTAACGGGAACGCCCATGTATTTCGTCTCACATTTTCGGAAGTGATATCTTGAAACTGGTGTCATCCTGCACATTCAAGTCGATACGTAGTTTTGCACCAAGTAACTCGAAACAGGCGTCCAACTTTTTTGCCGACCCAAAGCAGAGCCTCAATTTAGGAAACGTAAACTGCGCCCTTCGCCAGAAAATTACGCAGTGCTGCAATCAGCATTACGCCTAAATTGTGCAGAGCATGAAAAAAAAGGAAGCTAACGGCACCCTATGCATGCTGTGGTCCTTTCGTTTGCAAGCACGCCCACCCACGTCCCCTTTGGAATGTTACACTGCGCAGAACAAAGGCGTGCTAATTGCACTCCTTCGTGTTCAGTGAGTCTCTAATTGCCTACTCCACGCGTCTGGTTTGCCTGGCCTTTGCGGCACATCTCAAACAGTTGTGTTCACTGAGTAGAGAGAGGAACAATTCTCGCCAGTGACTGGTCTCTTTTAAATGAACTAACTTTGCTCGATTAAGATCAATAAACGGGCTTGCCGAGCCGCTCGCGCACAGGAGGCGCGAGAAGTAGTGTTTTCATCGTTGCCAAATAAGCAGTGAAATTATGAAAATCAAAGTCAAGGGGCGCTTAGTTATCCCCACGTGGATGAATGCGAAATCACTGCGACCCGCGCGCGATGCTTCGACATTATGCCGCGACGTAAGGTCGTGCGTTTGACTCGCAACAAAGGTCGTGGGTTCGAGTGCCCTAATTAGGCTTACCTTGATTCACTGGAAGAATGCTAGGCATAACTTTAAGAGATAGAAAGAGAGCGGTTTGGATGAGTGAGCAAACGGGTATAGACGACGTTCTAATTGATATGAAGAGAAAAAAATGGCGCTGGTTATGCCATGTAATGCCTATAGAGTAGATAACCGTTGGACCATTAGGGTGACAGAATGGGTACCAAGAGAAGGGAAGCGCAGTAGAGGACCACGGAAGACTAGGTGGTCCGACGAAATTAGGAAATTTCCGTGTGCTAGTTGGAATCGGCTGGCGCAGGACAGAGGTAAATGGAAATCGCGGGGAGAGGCCTTCGCCCTGCAGTGGACATAAAATAGGCGGATGGTGATAATCATGAATTCACTGTAACTTAATTCGCCTTAATTAACAGCAAAGGTCGTGGGTTCAACTCCCCCCAAAGGTCGAGGGTTTGTAGCCTTTTTGTGCCATCGTGTTGTCGCGCCGCCAACGCCGGATTTTCCGCATCATGAGCGATTTCATACTCTCGCATTAAAACATGGTGCTTGTTTGTTCAAAGCTTTATTAAGTGGGAAACGGGATAGATAGCCTGCTGCATGTGCTGCGTCTGGAACCAGCACGAAGGTGCTGTTTATAACTGTGCCATTGGCACAAGTATACCTGTGCTATTGGCAAATAAACAATCGGAAGTTGGGAATGCAAAAGTTCCCGCGCCTTCCCAAACTGGAACGCGATTTTAAGGTTGTTCTTTGTCTGTAGGAGAGAAGCTTTGATGGATCCGCATGTTTCTCTAATACGCGCTCTTTGATATGTCTTTAAATGTGGCGATAAATGAAGGCGCATATACCATTCTATATACGTATTTGCATGTAAATTTAGGCCTGCACAAAGTTGAGCTAGTCGGGAGTTTGCGAGTGATCAATCGTGCAAAAAGAAAGAAGGGTAAGGCGTGTATACATGGACAAAAACACGGTTGTTGTGTTAATCAGAGACTAATCGAACACAAAAGATGGTTAACTGGAGGATCGCCGTCTAAATTTTCTTTGCCCAGTGAAGCTTGCAAATGCACGCCAAAATTTGATAAATCCGTTGTTTTATGCAGGCACAAATACAAATAAACGCGTCTAGCGGTCGAGGACCGGCATATCAACAGAAGTGGAAGCGCATGAGTGAGCCGACCTTCGGTCGACTTGCATAAAGAAATGAAAAAAAATGAAATGCCTAAAAAGTTATCTCAAGCGTATGGCCGCACCTGTACTTGATTACCAGGTGGCGCTACCATGCACACTTGAGCATGCGCACATAAGTTTTGCATCTACTTCCTCTTCCACCGCAGTGCGCACTTCAGCTGACTGTGGGCGTTTGTGTCGTCTGGTTCTCTTCCTTTGTCCTCGTGTCTGCACGCCTTGCCGTTTTTCTTTTTTACGATTTGCATGAAAATGACGCGACCACGACTATCATGCATAAGGGCGGGGCGGATTTCGGCCTGCAAGGAAAAGAAGCAACCACATTTTACGATCATTACGCGCAGTGTTGCCAGAAAACAACGGAACGACGTATGAAAGCGCGTGCTCGCAGGACTTCGTTCAGCGTTGCATCGTTGCAGCCAAACTGCCGTCACAAAATAAAGTCAAAATGCGAATGTTCACGTCGTTGCGACCGTCGGCGAGAAAGCAGCATTATTCAGCCACACCTGCAAGCGCTGAGAGATTTCGCCATATGCAAATAGAGGCAGTGACTGCATATATATTCACTGTATTCTGAAAGTCGCCCGTCATGGTGGCGTAGTGGCTGTGACCTTGCGCGCCGCTGTACATTGTCAGAGCTGCATAGTGCAGAACCCGCAGACGTCGAACTCTGCTGATGCAGTTATTTTCGCTTCTTTCGTGCCGTGGTCTGCGAGTCATTTCTGCCGTTCTCGTGAAGGAAGAAAACGAAACTATAGAAATGCACATCTATACTAAGGCTACATTTCGGTCACCTGGGTAATAATATACAGGTTTCAGGTACACTTATGTCCGGCACATGGAAAACAGGGAGCAAACTTTGCTTACACCCCGTTTTAATATACTCCCCGTTTTTAATATATATTAAAACGGGGAGTAAGCAAAGTTCGCTCCCTGTTTTCCATGTGCCGGACATAAGTGTACCTGAAACCTGTATATTACCCAGGTGACCAAAATGTAGCATTAGTATAGATGCGCATTTCTATAGTTTCGTTTTCTTCCTTCACGAGAACGACAGAAAGGACTCGCAGACCACGGCACGAAAGAAGCGAAAATAACTGCGTCAGCAGAGTTCAGCGACGTCTGCGGGTTCTGAACTATGCAGCTCTGACAATGCGCGCAAGGTCACAGCCACTATATATATATATATATATATATATATATATATATATATATATATATATACTGCGTGTGTGTGTGTGTGTGTGTGTGTGTGTGTGTGTGTGTGTGTGTGTGTGTGTGTGTGTGTGTGTTGTGTGTGTGTGTGTGTGTGTGTGTGTGTGTGTGTGTGTGTGTGTGTGTGTGTGTGTGTGTGTGTGTGTGTGTGTGTGTGTGTGTGTGTGTGTGTGTGTGTGTGTGTGTGTGTGTGTGTGTGTGTGTGTGTGTGTGTGTGTGTGTGTGTGTGTGTGTGTGTGTGTGTGTGTGTGTGTGTGCACCACAGCAGGAAACAAACGCACGCCTTCCTCAGCTCCTGATCGCATTCGGGAATAAGTTGTGGGCGTTGGTTTTACAAGCGCTGTTCGTATGAAGAAAGTGAACGAAATCAGACGTTCCTAGTGTTCATGTGCGAATGCAAATGCTTTAGCCAGCGAAGGATTCACTTCATTCCGCCTCCGTTCTGAGCGCTTTCCGCCAAATTCGTCAACCTTAGTCCTACTGCCAGGGATTATCAGAGAAATTGACGAAGATAACATGGAATGGGGAGGCAGGCTGAGTTGACTTTCGACCTACTCTCAGTGATTAAGCTCGCAAGCAGCTTTTCAGTTGCGGTGTCAGTGAAACGAATCCAAGGCGGTTCATGGATTTGCGCGGAGGAGTAATCTGCGAACAAAACATCCCCTCCGCGAAAGTTTACCGTAAATCCGAACAACCTGAATCGAATCCTTAGTTGAACGAGCGGAAGCCGATGTTACATTCTCAGTTTCAACATGATCTTAGAATCGTCCTTGCAATAAATAACGCGCAAAAGTGCGACTGCTAGGTAGCCTGAATATTCCTAGAAAAACAGCCGTGTACTATAACGCTCCCCTTGTGAAATGTTAAATACATCTGCACATGGCCCATATATATTGCAGGAAGTAGCAACATGTAGCGTTCATTCTTTAAATATGTCCGGTAAAAGCATGCGTAGCTCTATTAAAGGGACAGACAACCCCTCAGCACATGAATCGAGATAACCCCGCTGATAGAATGATTCGCTATCGTAGTGGCTAAAGCGAGCCATGTCTTTCTCATTAAACTTGAATTTCTGTTTTTTTAGTTCGTCACTCAAAGTCACGAAAAGATTACCTTTGGCGCCCCACGCGGCAAAAACAGGAAACTGCGTAGGAGGTCTACCACGTGGCCTTCTACTGGTGTTACGCGGTTCCTGGTCTCTTTATTCGTATTGAAATGCAGCATACCTTTTTTATTATAAGTTTTTCTGACACACAGTGTGTACATAAGCCTTCGTTTGCAGTGAGCAGACGTGTGGCGCTTCTTTCGCCTTAGTTTTCGACGAGTTAGCTTGGCTCGTCAATCGACAAAACAACGACGCCCGGCGCCAGCCGGCCATGACGTAGGCGTGTACTTGGGGGGGGGGGGGCGCGGTACAAATATAAGAAATGTCTTTACAACACCGCGAACTTATTGAACCAGCTTATTATTTTCAAAAGTGATTGAAAAGGTCGAAACGGTAGGTGGTTAACCGCATACACTGACTCCTGTGAAGGCAGAAGGATGGGCGGCTTTCACAATTTGCGAGGCGGGCTATCGAAATCACTCGCTCTTCACAGCGTTGCTGGAGGAACGACTCTTACTTGTGTAGAGGCTGTTCAGATCGAAAAATTCTGCTCACTGCTTTTGGAAGTAACGATCTCAGATGTTAACACTACCGAAGGTGAGCTTTGCGTTGCACCATAAAAAAAACTAGAACTTTAAAAGTCGGTTGTCAGGCCCTTTAAGCAAACCTACGATTGCGAAATGAATCTTTTTTCTTATTCCTTAGCGTTGCGTGCGGTGCACTGCGTCTCGTAAAGACGCAGGAAAAACTTCCTTATTCAAATCATTACTTCCGCCGCAAATGTGGGGCGGGGGTTAACACACCACCAAAATGTGAATCGGGAAAAAAGACGCTCGCACAGCGTGAACGCGCTGTTCTCCTACAAAATTACACATTACGGTGAGAGCTGAACTTTGCATATGTACAGGGAACGCGGTGCCGTTTATCACCACGGGTTCATGAAGTATGCAGGACTCGCATCCTTCGCACGTACGGTAATGCGGCCGTCAGCAGCTCGAAACCATTTCCAAGCTAAAGGAAATTTTAAAAAAAGGCACAGAAACGAAAAACACGTACCGTGGTTGTCTCCCATACTTTAAGAAAATGTCTAGCTCGTTTAGTCTACCAAAGCGAAACGCTCACACGTATAAATCATCTGGGAGCGAGGGGGACTCCTTGGAGAACTACGTTGGAGAATCGCCGTTGGCACCACCAGAAAAATGAGACCATTGCTTTAGCCGACTTTCCGTGCTTGCACTTTAAGCAACGCATTTGCTTGAGACAACGTTCACGAGGCCTGCGCCTCGGGAGATGAATTTACGAACAGTAAATGCCGCATTACGCTCAAGCACTCTGTCATTTGTGAATTGTCTTCCTGGCTCTGTTACCTATTCGCGCCCGCATTGTACTCTTGCTCATCCAAACATTTCGCACTCGTTTGGGCGCCAACAGATGTCATTAGTTCGCGTCGTAGTAAATCGCAGAGGGAGCTGAGAAAACTTTCTGAGTGCTGTGTCACTATACGTGTTCAGAGCATATCGCACGTTGGCTCGTGGATACCGTGGTTACGTTAGCACCGTACCTAACCATTCCAGCGACAGATTAACTATGAAGACAAGCTTTAGCAATTACACTTTATACCAGAGTAACATGTCTCATTCGTAGCCGTCTCAGGGAACTACACCCTGAGACGGGTACACCAAAAAAAAGAAGCCTCAATAGTTTCTACATAACGCCCCATCATTTGCTACCTTGGTATAACTGCAGTGTGTAAAGAAAGAGTTAGTAACATTACTTACTAAACAAGGCCATCACTGTCACTAATAGATCTCAGCTACCGATTCCAAATGCAATTAGCACCGCCGTACTCAAAGTTTCCATTCTATAGCTCATATATCGGACCCGCTCTGGAAAACCACACAGCTGGTCTGATATATGCACCAGAAGCGGGAACATTTGCGTCAGGTAGTGACAATTGCGTTTGGAATCGGTAGCCGAGACTCCCTTAGTAACAGCGACTACCTCGTTTAAATGGCATCGTTACCAACTCTATCGTTACCAAGTGAAGTTATACTAAGTTAACAAGTGGTGTGACACTAGGTTAATGTGTCGCTGCGAATTTCAAAACGTTTCTCTTATTTTAGCTCTTTGTCGCCGCAAAAGGCACTCGAAACAGCTGGAACCCGTCGCGGTAGCTTAATGGCTAAGGCATAGTGCTGCGACGTTCGAGGTCACGGGTTCGATCTCTGCCGCGCAGACCACATTTCGGTGATGGGGAGACTATGTGGTTAGTGCAAGTGAAGTTCAAAAAAAGGAAAGAAGGAGGGCACAGCGCTATAGCGCTAACTTCAACAAATGAGCTATTTGAGACAGGGCGCGATTGTACAGGGTGTCCCACGCAACTTGTGCCAAAAATGTAAAGGTATGTGAGTGGAACAACCAAGGTAACGTTAGTAGCCGTCGCTTAGAGGAAACCAGACATTTTTGTTGTATTTCGTCTAGTTGCATTACTAGTTAATCATAATTAGGTTCTAAAATATTATATCAGAGCGAAATTGTCAATCCCAAAATTGTGGCCATCGTGAAAGAATCCCGATCCATCTTTGTGTTGCTCAACAGGTGCTGCATAAAAGATTTTTTTTTTTTCAAGCCTGAAAGAAACCCGCAAAAAGCACGGGAAAAGTGCCGTGCGAATAACCGCGCGGCGCATGTTGTGTTTTACGGGCTTGCTTTTGCGGGCTTGGAAAGAACTATTACGTAGCACATATTGAGCAACACAAAATTGGATCGGGAAATCGCTCCCTCCAAGCGAGCATTCTCAGTGATGTCGCCGATCTCTCGCGCACGCCTACAATCTGCTCTCAACCACCTCCTGACGGGCTGTACAACAGAGTGGCACCAGAAGCATTGGCAGCAGCAGTAGCAGCAGTGGAAACGTCTAAAGAAGAGGCAAATGGAGCTTCGCTTTAAAATTGCGCAGAGTTTACGACTAGTCGTTCGTTGTGAAAGCCTCAGGACATTCCGGGATATTTATCGGCCTAAGAATTTGACATCGTCTGATTACGGAGTCCGACCTCAGGCTAACATCAAAGAAACAGTACTCACTATGGAGCCTTGCGTGCGAATCTTCCATAGCCAGCTATGCTTGGCTCCCTTTCCCTTTACACCTAATCAGGACAGGCCTAGAACCATTATTTATAACTATTCTGTGTCTCTCTTTCAGTCTGTGCAAGGTGTGTGAAATTATAGCGTGTGTTGTAAATATCGTTCATGTCATTTTTGCTGTAAATGTACGCTGTCTTTCTCGAATAAGGGGCGCGTTTTTATAGTGCATTGTTTTGAACCGGCGATAAGCCACATTAGGCCATTGGTTGCAATATTTCTATATGTATTCTTCGACATGGAATAAAAAGTTTCAGTATTTTTTGTTCGTTTGTTTGTTTGTTTGTTTGTTTGTTTGTTTGTTTGTTTGTTGACGGATTGGTTGATTGAGCAGTCGACATTACGCATGTCCGGTTTGCTACCCTACACCGGAAAAAGTGGTTCATGGGATGGAACGAGAGAAAGAAATAAGATAGTGTGTTCACATGGGGAGCTGCACGTGTGAATACAGCCACTGAGGTACGTCAACTTGAAGAAGTGCAGCAGCGCACGTCGTTCTGTCGATTTGTCGCCTTTCTTCGACTGATATCGCAAGTTTTTTTATAATGTATTACATAAAACTCTCCATTTGCCACTGACTGTAATGACTTTTCACACACTTTGCGCAAGCACATGCCTCAGAAGGCATCGCCTCCAGTGCATTGAAACAATGCAAGGATCTGTGAAAAGACACTTCCCACCCTAGCCCCACGATTCAAGATATTTAGACCGAGACTATGCAGCCGCATAGAACAAGGAGCACGCGACGGTGTGTGATGCAACAGAGGCGCGTACTCAGCGTTGTTTGGATCCGGACCGCTGGTACGATCTGTTGGGAACTCGGCGCTGACGCCCGTGGTTGTACCTGGGTCGCAAGCCCCAAGGGTAGCGTTGGCCTGGCGGCCTGGGGTACAACTCGAAGCATCCGAAGGTCCCGGCAAAGCATGAGTCGACTGGTAACAACGAAACAACTTGTTTATTTTAACATCGCAAAGAGTTGGTGGTCAGGTTTGACCGAAGTAGAGAGACGGGAGAGCACTTCACTCAACTGAAGAAATCGGAGCCCTCCTTTTGGCGTCCGGGGGCAGCTGTTTTTATACTCTCGCAGTTGAGGGCAAGAAGGAACCCCTCAAAAGACGAGCACGTGAATGTACAATGGGCTAATGGTGACGCACACTGTCGTGGCGCTGCGCACGATCTCGTAGCACCCTGTCGTGGCGCTGCGCACGATCTCGTAGCACCCTGTCGTGGCGCTGCGCACGATCTCGTAGCACTCTGTCGTGGCGCTGCGCACGATCTCGTAGCACTCTGTCGTGGCGCTGCGCACGATCTCGTAGCACCCTGTCGTGGCGCTGCCGGTCGGACACAAAGACTGTAACGAGAAGATGGTCCCTGCTTTGGCATCGCCTGTTTCGGGCACAATGACTGGAACGAGATCCCTGCTTTGGCATCGCCTGTTTCGGGCCCAATAACTGGAATGAGATCCCTGCTTTGGCATCGCCTGTTTCGGGCACAATGACTGGAACGAGATCCCTAGGCGGTCGCATCGCCGCAGACGCGCCTGGAAACACCTGGCGATGAGTGTTGCGGCGACGACGATCGGGCCAAAATGTCTGCCGCCCCGCCGCAGTCGCGCCGGCAAAACCACGTGTCGCAGGCGAAACGCAACAGACCGCCCCGCCGGGGGAAGGAGATCCCGATGGACAGGGGACTGCATCCGCTGTCCGGAGGGATGTCGCTCGATGATGCTCATAACCGAAGTCGGGCGTCCCTTGACGTTTCTTGAGCGCAGCGCACAGAGAAGGCCTCGTTCTCTCGTTCAGGTTCGCACGGGACACTGCAAAGTGACTTCGGGAGAGTTCACATTTTTGTTCTCGTTCCCGGCAAGCGTTAGAACTACGCTGAAAACTCAACCGCTCAGTCAGCAAGCACGGCACAACCCTCACTAAGCCCTGCCAGGCTCTTTCCCCTTTTTAGACCACTGCCTAGTTCCTTACAGTAGTCTAGCATCACTCAGAACGCGTCCACAAATTGAAAAATTGCACTAGAAAGCATATCATCACTTTGAAACACTAAACAAAAGCAATATGTTAAAAAAAAATCCTGCCTCAGGAAGAAAAACATCAGTAACAAACAATTTTGAGGCTGATTCCTACGTTAGGGGCTTCGACTTAAGCCATCGGCGTTACCGTTGAGACTCCCCTTTTTGTAACGCACCTCAAAGGAATATTGTTGTAAAGCGAGGCTCCAGCGCAGGAGGCGGCCATTTTTGGGAGAGATGGTCTGCAGCCATTGGAGAGGGCAGTGATCCGTCTCAATGATAAACCTCGAGCCGGCTAGATAGCATGACAATTTCTGAACGGCCCACACGAGACACGCACACTCTTTCTCGGTGGCGCTATACGCCTGCTCACGACTGGTCAGCTTACGACTAGCATACAGGACGGGGTGTTCTACTTCTCCATTTTCCCGTTGGCACAGTACAACGCCCATGCCTCGCTCACTAGCATCGCACTGAACAATGAACCCTTTTGTATAGTCTGGCGATCGTAGCACAGGCTGGCTTGTTAGGGCACTCTTTAGGGCGCTAAAAGCTCTTTCCTTGGTCTCGTCCCAGACGACTGTTTGAGGCTCTGACTTTCTTAGAGCATCCGTCAGGGGAGCCGCGATATCAGAGTACCTAGGGATGTACCTCTGATAGTAGCCGGCGACACCTAAGAACGACCGAATATCGGTCTTGGTGCGCGGTTGCGGAAAGTCTCGCACAGCGGCCACTTTTATTTCAGAGGGGCGGCGACGACCCTGACCAATCACGTGACCGAGGTAGACAACCTCGGCCTGTGCTAACTGGCACTTAGGAGCCTTGACTGTCAAGCCTGCTTCGCGCAGGCGGGTTAGCACTGCCCGCAAGTGTGTCATATGCTCAGACCAGGATGCGGAGAATATCGCTACGTCGTCTAGATACGGTAAAGCGAATTCTTGCTGTCCCCGCAACACTTTATCCATGAGGCTTGAAAAACAGTATGGCGCGTTCTTCAAACCAAAACTCAACACTTTAGGACGGAATGTTCCCATTGGTGAAATGAACGCCGCATACCTACTAGCCTCTTCTGTAAGTGGAACCTGCCAATAACCCCTGACAAGATCTAGGGTGGAAATAAACTGAGCGCTACTAACTTTCTCAAGGCGCTCCTCGATGTTAGGGATCGGATAGATTTGATCCTTAGTGATGGAATTAAGCCTGCGGTAGTCGACGCAAGGACGAGGTTCCTTGCCCGGTACCTCAACTAAAATCAAAGGGGAGGTATAATCACTCTCACCTGCCTCAATAACACCGAGCTGTAGCATTTTCTTTACCTCAGCCTCCATAATATCGCTCTGGCGGGGTGACACCCGATACGCCTTGGATCGTACTGGCTCTGTGGAGGTAAGTTCTGTATCATGAGTAAGTACAGAAGTCCTACCAGGCCTCTCAGAGAACAGACCTTGAAACTCTTGTAATAGCTGGTGTAGTTCGGTTTTCTGCTTGGGCGACAGCGGTGCTTTACTGATAAGGTCACTAATGACTTGACCGGTGTCTTCCCTGTTCGTCACTGAGCCTAGTCCCGGAAGCTCGACCGGAAGCTCTTCAGGAACGTTTATCATCATGCACACCACTGCTTCCCTTTGTCTATAAGGTTTGAGCAGATTACAGTGGTAAACTTGCTGTGCTTTCCGCTTTCCTGGCAGACTTACCACGTAGTTAACGTCCGACAGTTTCTGAACAATTCGTGCTGGGCCCTCCCACTGCACGTCTAGTTTGTTGTTTAGCGATGTGCGCAATATCATGACCTCATCGCCAACCTCAAAACGACGGGCCCTGGCTGTCCGATCATAATAAACCTTGGCCCTCTGCTGGGCCTTTGTCATTGCTTCACCTGACAACTCCTGTGCCCTTCTTAAGCGTTCGAGGAGCTTAAGCACGTACTCCACCACGACTGGGTCGTCGCCCCTACCTTCCCATGATTCTCGAAGCATGCGAAGCGGAGACCGAAGCGACCGACCGTACACCAGTTCAGCTGGCGAAAACCCCGTAGCCGCATGCGGCGCGGTCCTTAAAGCAAACATCACCCCAGGCAGACACAGCTCCCAGTCAGTTTGATGTTCAAAACACAAGGCTCTCAACACGCGCTTCATGACGGAGTGGAGCTTCTCAACGGAATTCGACTGTGGGTGGTACACTGAGCTGTGTAGCAGCTTTACCCCACACCTTTCGAGAAAAGTTGTCGTCAAAGCGCTAGTAAACACTGTGCCCTGATCTGATTGGATTTCCGCAGGGAAACCAACTCGCGCAAATATGGACAGTAGTGCATTAACTATCTCAACTGAGCTGAGTTCTTTAAGCGGCACTGCTTCAGGGAACTTTGTCGCTGGGCAGATCACAGTCAAAATGTGTCTGTACCCCGTGGCTGTTACCGGCAGAGGTCCCACAGTATCAATAACGAGCCGTCTAAAAGGCTCCGTAATGATAGGTACCAATTTCAACGGCGCCCTTGATTTGTCCCCTGGTTTGCCCACCCGCTGACAAGTGTCACATGTCCTCACGAAATGGTCTGCGTCCCGAAAACACCCTGGCCAATAGTACTCTTGCAAGAGACGGTCCTTAGTTTTCTTAACTCCTAGGTGTCCGGACCACGAACCCCCGTGTGACAAGCGCAACAGATCCTGACGATAGCATTGAGGCACGACCAGTTGATCGAACTCCACTCCTCGGCGGTCTAGATACTTCCGGTACAGGACTCCACCTCTTTCCACAAAACGCGCAGTTTTCCTGGCGATACCTTCTTTGACATTGCAGCGCACGTTTTCCAGGCTGCCATCCTTTTTTTGCTCGGCTATCAAAGCCGACCGGCTGACTTTTAGCAACCTATCAAGTCCGTCTGACGTAGGCGCGATGAGCAAATCAGTAGATAGCTCTTCTAACTTTCCCGCGTCGGGCGTTTCCTCTCCAGTATCTGGCGCCTTTAACGTTACAGACTCAAGTTTATTCAGTTCGGGCGTGCTCGGAATATCAGCTTGCTGCGCCTCTGACCCTTTTTCGTTGTTTGATAACGTCGGCCCCGCAACTACCGCCTTTGCAGCGAGCTCCCGAACCTTCGATCTGGTTAAGGCCTGAACACTAGCTTCACCAAACAAAAGCCCCTTCTCGCGCAGGAGGTGATCGGACCTGTTTGAAAATAGGTACGGGTACTGGGGTGGCAGCATAGATGACACTGCGGCCTCCGTCTCAAGCGCTCCGAAAGGTCCTTCAATAAGCACTTTTGCTACCGGCAGACACACGCTATGAGCTTCCACGGCTTGCTTGATCCATGCGCACTCGCCCGTGAACATATGGGGTTCTACGTAAGATGGGTGAACTACATCCATCGTAGCTGCGGAATCGCGAAGCACTCGGCACTCTTTCCCGTTCACGAGGAGGTCTCGCATGTAAGGCTCGAGAAGCTTCATGTTCTCGTCCGTGCTGCCTATTGAAAAAAACACAACTTTTGGTGTTGTTTCCGGACACTGCGCCGAAAAGTGACCCGGCTTCTGGCACGTATAACAAACGCCCGCTCGCCTCATCTCGAACCGCTTTCTGCGTTCGGCTTCGGCTGCCGTCTCTTTACGTTTGGTCGGATTGCTTTCACTCGCATCCTCACTACGCGTGTCCCCCTTAAATCTCATGGGCGTGAACCTTGGCCTCTCAGACTTGGAGCCAAATTCACCCTTTTGACCGTCCTTAGCTCCGCGAGCCCGACGCGTCACAAACTCCTCGGCTAGCTCAGCGGCTTTAGCCACCGTACAAACGTCTGGCCTATCCAAGACCCAGTATCGCACGTTCTCCGGTAACCGACTATAAAACTGTTCTAGCCCGAAGCACTGCAGAACTTTATCGTGGTCACCAAACGCTTTCTCTTCTTTGAGCCACTCCTGCATGTTCGACATAAGCCTATACGCAAACTCTGTATATGACTCACTTCTGCCTTTCTCATTTTCCCGAAACTTCCGACGGAACGCCTCCGCAGACAGCCGGTACTTTTTTAGCAGACTCGATTTTACTTTGTCGAAATCCTCTGCCTCCTCTCTATCCAAGCGAGCGACTACGTCGGCCGCCTCGCCGGGTAACAAAGTGAGCAAGCGCTGTGGCCACGTTTCCCGAGAGAACCCCTGCTTCTCGCACGTTCGCTCAAAGTTAACCAGGAACAAACCAATGTCCTCTCCAAGCTTAAATGGCCGCATCAGGTCAGTCATTTTGAACAATACTCGTTCTCCTGCACCGTGTGCCTGACTTCCATTACGAGCGCGTTCCATCTCTACCTCGAGACGCTTCATTTCCAAAGCGTGTTCGCGCTCTTCTTTTTCTTTCTGCTCTTTAAGTTCGCGCTCCTGTTTCTCTTTTTGCTCTTTAAGTTCGCGCTCCTGTTTCTCTTTTTGCTCTTTAAGTTCGCGCTCCTGTCTTTTTGACCTCTCCTCAATAGTCTCAAGGCATTCCGACAGCTCGTCATCCTCAGCCTCTAACTCAAGAATAGCCTTTATCAGTTCCGGTTTTCTTAGTTTGTCTGAGACATCCAGACCCAACTCTCTTGCAAGCTCCAACAATTTCGGTTTGCGCAACGACTTCAAATCCATGGCTGCTCTGAATGCTGCTTTCTCTACTGCTTACTATTGTCTTGCCGCAAACTAACCCGGCAGCAACGACAACCACAATTACCAGCTCTGTTTCTGACACTAACAAAAAGCCTGGCAAAGCTCAGAAGAAGAAAGTCCCGCACTCACCAAACCTCGCAGGCAGGAATTCCGCGCAGTCGTTCCGCTGCAGGCAACCAGTCGTCACACAGGGCTCGTTGCACTGCTCCCGGATCGTCGTTGAGCTGCTCAGCATACTGTCAACTGCATCTCTTTGCTGCTGGCCTCCGTTGTCGCGATCTCGCCGCTGGCAGACCGTTGTTTGAAGTCGTAGGCGATCTCACCGCTGGCAACCAGTTGTTTGGATCCGGACCGCTGGTACGATCTGTTGGGAACTCGGCGCTGACGCCCGTGGTTGTACCTGGGTCGCAAGCCCCAAGGGTAGCGTTGGCCTGGCGGCCTGGGGTACAACTCGAAGCATCCGAAGGTCCCGGCAAAGCATGAGTCGACTGGTAACAACGAAACAACTTGTTTATTTTAACATCGCAAAGAGTTGGTGGTCAGGTTTGACCGAAGTAGAGAGACGGGAGAGCACTTCACTCAACTGAAGAAATCGGAGCCCTCCTTTTGGCGTCCGGGGGCAGCTGTTTTTATACTCTCGCAGTTGAGGGCAAGAAGGAACCCCTCAAAAGACGAGCACGTGAATGTACAATGGGCTAATGGTGACGCACACTGTCGTGGCGCTGCGCACGATCTCGTAGCACCCTGTCGTGGCGCTGCGCACGATCTCGTAGCACCCTGTCGTGGCGCTGCGCACGATCTCGTAGCACTCTGTCGTGGCGCTGCGCACGATCTCGTAGCACTCTGTCGTGGCGCTGCGCACGATCTCGTAGCACCCTGTCGTGGCGCTGCCGGTCGGACACAAAGACTGTAACGAGAAGATGGTCCCTGCTTTGGCATCGCCTGTTTCGGGCACAATGACTGGAACGAGATCCCTGCTTTGGCATCGCCTGTTTCGGGCCCAATAACTGGAATGAGATCCCTGCTTTGGCATCGCCTGTTTCGGGCACAATGACTGGAACGAGATCCCTAGGCGGTCGCATCGCCGCAGACGCGCCTGGAAACACCTGGCGATGAGTGTTGCGGCGACGACGATCGGGCCAAAATGTCTGCCGCCCCGCCGCAGTCGCGCCGGCAAAACCACGTGTCGCAGGCGAAACGCAACAGCGTACATTCAATAGGCAGCGACTAGCTCTACACAATACAAAGAATGCGAAAGGAACTTTTGGATGCGACAGACGTGCACAAAACCAGAATTTGCGACGACATAATTGCGCGCTGCGACATTCAATAAAAATACCGACGGCCGTACTGAGTTTCACGTATCCTTGTCTCATTGAAAGCCAGGAACGTAAGATGTTCTGACGCAATAGTGCCGTCACTTCCAGCGTTTCCGTCATTGCTTCACTTCCCGCATCGCAAAAACTAGCAGTTACACTCCGTCGTTCTTTTTGCACAATTGTCCTTGAGGCAAATGCTCGTTTGCAAATGCAAATGCAGACGGGCAAAGCTTTTCGAATGTCTTAGTGGGTAAATCCTTTGCATTCGCAACTCCCTTTAACCGCATATCTCAGAGTACACACCTGCGCACCCTCACATACGCATAGGAGAGCTGGGATGAAGAGCTATATTTCGTTTGAAACCTCGTGGCTAGACGCGCTGCTTAGTACCGCACAGAGAAGGCAGGTCAGTAACGAGGCGCCGCAAACTGCACAAGAAAGTTGTTCGACACCACCACAACGTGGCGGCTTAGTTGCTTTGGCGTTGTTTTTGCTCCTGAATATATGGTCGCGGGTTTGATCACCGACCACGGTTGCAATAAATTGACGGAGGTGGAGTGCAAAAAAAAAGAATGATCGTGTGCTTCGGTTTAGGTGCACGTTAAGGTATGCAACAGGCGTTCAATATTAATCCGGCGAGCTCTATTATCGCGTTTCTTGTAGCCCAAATGTTAATATCTATTATTATTGTGATAGCAATTTTATGGGCACTCCAGGCAAATTTTTCGCCGTCGCCATGATGTTCCGGATGTGTAAAATTATGCTTATAATGAAATAAATAAACATTAATAGAATCGTCCGAAGGCGCCATTCGAACAAAGGACATCTAGCACAGAAGCCCCTTACTCGAGCCATTATGCCGCGTGCGGTAGACTCAGCAGGATAAATAAAAGATTCTCGAGGATATTGTAATAGAATCGATTTTAATGAGAGCGGCATTCCGTGCAAGTTGGCAATCCATGACTCAAGTATTATTGCGCAACGAAAAAGACACGTACGTATGAGAAGAAGAACACACACAAAGCGATTGTCTTCTTCCTCACGCGCTGCCACAAATGTGCATACACCCTTAAGAATTAACCGTGTGCAAGAGGAAGTGAGAATAAGCGAAGAGAGGAATGTCCGGGTGGTTAACCAGACGCATGTATGGTTTCCTGCCCTGCAGTGGGGTAGAGGGGATTACCGCCTTCCCGATACTTTCTTTTTATTCTTTGTCGTTTTAGTGTTGGTCTTTGTCTTTAGCATGTTTATCTGCGTTGCAATATCAGTCTATATGCGACATGCTTTAAGGAAAGATAAACATATTGTGAATTTGCTCATCGTCTTCTGTCACCTTGCTAGTAACCTCTCCTCTTTATGCTGCAAGGCAGAGAATGATATATATATATATATATATATATATATATATATATGTATATCTACGATGAGATAGGGGGGAAGCGCATTAAAGATGACTGTTTGCTCCGAAAGCTCTTTCCTAAATACATGAGAACAGGCACACCATTTCTCTCGGCAATCACAAACAGGAAATCTGATGGTATTTGGGGCATATAAAAGAAAAAAAATGTGCATCTGCTCATTATAGGGAGCATATTTCTTATGTTAAATAATCGACCTTTTTAATGTTTGAATTTCGAGAAACTTGCGCATCTAGTTTAATACTATGTAACTCAGCAATAAAAACGATATCGCAACGCTGTAAACTGCATCTGTTGACGCAACTAAAGCGGGCAAAATTGAATTGAGATTTATAAGTGATACTTTTGCGAAACCTCCGAACGTGCATCACAATTATACGTAACCTGTGAACTTTTCATGACATTCGTTCGCTTTCGATGCTTTAGAGACTCAGCGATCTCTCTCTTTGGTGCGTAGTCAGGTATTTGCATACCAGACTTGTACGTAACGAATTTCATATAAATAATTACCTGTAATCGATAACATATTTGGTGATATTGTAACTTAACGTTTACCTTGTGCAGTTGGTAGCGCTCCCCGCAAATAAATTATTTCTTTTTTCCAGTACCCAAATACATGCAACCAGTTATATTATGGACGCGACAAGCTGCAACAGACGACGCATCCTTGTAAACCCGAATTCGGCAAAAAGAAACTACAATATAGAGCCAGAATTCGGGCAATATGCAGCAGTCTCGCGAATACGCACGTTCGCGACAGCAAGCCTGGGTCTCAGCATTTGTGTCCTGATTAAAGCCGTGCTAGTACGTCTCAACGGAGGAGCTTTTGCGTGTCCGGTACTCCGCCAAACGCAGACAGATCGGGCAGAACAGCGGGTGAGCGGGGGCGCAAACGTGAGTCGCCTGCAGAGTGGAGCGACTTGCTGGCGCAGAGCTAAGCAAGACAAACACAGAGCTTTCCCTGCAGCTACCCAGCGCGTTCTACGTCGTTGATCGCGTACATTTCCCCAGAGCGGCGTAGTCGTTCCCGATTGTGCCTCGGCGCCTTCTCCCCTCCCTCCCTCTCTCCCTCTCTCTCCTCCTCCTACTCCGCCTTCCCGTACGGACGCCTGGAGAGGCCTGCGTCCACTTTGTCCTTTTCGCATGAGTTTCACGTTCTCCTTGAGTGCCACTCTCCACCCTTTCGAGCACCAAAAAAATAATCAAAGAGGCTCTTCTTCGCCGAGTGTCCAGAAAGAGTGCAGCGTTAAGTGCGGGAGCGAATACGTTTTCGTTTATTTATTTATTTATTTTTGCAGTAGCGAAGGCCCCAGTGGTACAAGCAGGAGTGATACAATTCAAACACACATGCAGTGTACGCAAAACGTGCGCACTGGAGAAAAAAAAAACAAAAGCGTTCGGCAATCCTTTATGCAGGAGAAGAATTTTATTGAATTGGGAAAGGGGGGGATAGGAGGTTAGGAGCTTGATGGCTGTGCGCCCAGGCCCAGGGCTCCACTGGCTTCTGCTGTCAGCAGAACGTGACCCAGAAGAGCCTTCTGCACCTCCGCGTCTGAGCTGGCGAGTTGTGCCTCTCATTGCTCCATTGTGTTAGTTAGATTATACCTAGCTAAGTAGGCATTTAAACTTGACGATCTATTCTGGCATCCCTATGAGATGTAGTACAAAGACGGTGGTTAGTCGCTACACCAGGTACAGGCACGCCCATGCATCCCTGGGAAAATTTTGCTTAATCTTAATACATTTGGTTAGACCCCCGTTCTAATCATGAGGATATCTACTGCGTAGAACACGTTGTGGGGCTAGTTGGTTCGTAGCTTTCAAAAGATGAAGCGTCAACAGAAACAGCACACCAATGAAGAAACAAACAATAACAGGACAAGGCGCTACCTGCAACCATTTATGAGCGCCTTGTGGTGTTATTGTTTGTTTCTTAATTCGTGTGCTGTGTCTGTTGGCGTTTCATTTTTCGAAATCTACTGCGTCTCCCCCTTGCGAAGCTGTGTGTGTTTGTGTGTGTGTGTGTGGGGGGGGGGGGGGGGAGGGCGCCGTATCGTTGCCGCATGGCGCACCGGCGACGCTCTGACGATGCGTCGCGTTTACGCTGCGCGCTAATTCGTCGGCGACAGAGGAACGTCGCAGCGTCGTCTCACATGAAGCCAGCGCATGGCTCGAAATGTGCGGGCGTGGGCAACGTGTTTCTCAAAGCCCCTTCATCTGACGAAACTCCGGCAAGGTCCCATATCATGGCTCGGGAGCGTTTTGCTTTCATGCCATGCTTCCAAGGTTCTTTTTTTTTTTGTCAATGCTGGTAATTTATAGCGTCATTAAGCTTGTTTTGCCGGAAGGGGTGCGCTCTCGGCGCTGACGATGATATGGGCTGTTTAGCGCGCGGCCTGCGCTAAACGCTACAACACGTTCGTAAAGGCACGGTATATTAGTAGAAAAGCGTTCATCACTGTGACGCATAGTCGCGTGGGCATGTCGTGTTCCTGGGGTTACGCATGGCCCTGCCTTGCCGCATACAACGCAGATTTAGTGGTGAAGCGGGCCAGAAAATTATAACCAGACTCATTTCATTCCTTCGCTCTGTGTTCTGTTGTTGTTGTTGTTGTTGTTGTTGTTGTTGTTGTTGTTGTTGTTGTTGTTGTTGTTGTTGTTGTTGTTGTTGTTGTTGTTGTTGTTGTTGTTGTTGTTGTTGTTGTTGTTGTTGTTGTTTCGTATTTAATCATATACCAGCCATCCCACGATAACAAAATCCTAAAAGACTACTGACTCGCCAAAGTGTATTTTTTTCGGTAACATGAACCAACTAACTTGGGAAGGTCAAAGGTGTCGAGTTTCGCACAAAATTTTGCTAAAGGAAACTCAAGCGCTGGTGTCTGCTGCGAGAACTGCAAAGATGGCGGCTCAGTCAACGTGCAAATGACGGTTAGTACAATGATTTGCATAAAGTTCACCTTGCTGGCATCAAACGGCTTTGTGATATTGCAAACTACATTTTTAACATGGAATTCCGTTAGAAATGCAACAATATGCACTCATTATGCGTATGCACACAGTCCCATCGCCCACGATGGTGCCCGTATTATACCCATCCCACTGTGAAGAACAGATGCAGCCACAAGTCTTCGCTCACTTGCCTGCGAGATTACGCAGAACCTGTGGAACACCAGTGAATTCACGAACGCACGTCTCCACAGATTGGATACGCGTCGGCAACTCCGTCTTCCACCAGGGTTGCCACGCGCGGAAGCAACACTTCTGTGCCACCTGTGGCTCGGCGTGGCATTCACGAACTTCTATTCCTTCCGCATTGGAATGGCCGACAGTGCTACTTGCGAAACCTCCGGCTGCGAGGAGACGATCGAGCACCTCCTCTGTCACTGTCCCCGTTACGATGTGCCAAGAAAAGTGCTCGTGACCGCGCTCGCAAAACTGGACAATCGCCCCTTCATAGAAGAAAAAGTTATTGGACACAGGTCCAGACGGGTTTTGGCACTCAAAGTCTTAAGGGCTCTGCTGAAGTTTTTACGCGCTTGTGAATTGTACGACCCCCTTGGAATGTAGTAGCGCGTGGCATCGCATTATTGTGTGAATTTCGCTCAGTTTTTTTTCTCCTTTTATTCCCTTTCATGAGTTAGCGGTAAGAAGGAAAATACAGGAATTCCAGATCAAGCTACAGAACAGGTATTCAGCTTTAACTCAGGAAGAGGACCTTAGCGTTGAAGCAAAGAACGACAATCTTGTGGGCTTCATTAAGGAGTGTGCAATAGAAGTCAGTGGTAACTCCGTTAGACAGGATACCAGTAAGCTACCGCAGGAGACGAAAGATCTGATCAAGAAACGCCAATGTATGAAAGCCTCTAACCCTACAGCTAGAATAGAACTGGCAGAACTTTCGAAGTTAATCAACAAGCGTAAGGCAGCTGACATAAGGAAGTATAATATGGATAGAATTGAACATGCTCTCAGGAACGGAGGAAGCCTAGAAGCAGTGAAGAAGAAACTAGGAATAGGCAAGAACCAGATGTGTGCGTTAAGAGACAAAGCCGGCAATATCATTACTAATATGGATGAGATCGTTCAACTGGCTGAGGAGTTCTATAGAGATTTATACATTACCAGTGGCACCCACAAAGATAATGGAAGAAAGAATAGTCTAGAGCAATTTGAAATCAAATAACGCCGCAAGAAGTAAAGAAAGCCTTGGGAGCTATGCAAAGGGGGAAGGCAGCTGGGGAGGATCAGGTAACAGCAGATTTGCTGAAGGATGGTGGGCAGATTGTTCTAGAGAAACTGGCCATCCTGTATACGCAATGCCTCATGACTTCGAGCGTACCGGAATCTTGGAAAAACGCTAATATAATCCTAATCCTTAAGAAAGGGGACGCCAAAGACTTGAAAAATTATAGACCGATCAGCTTACTGTCCGTTGCCTACAAAGTACTTACTAAGGTAATTGCAAATAGAATCAGGAACACCTTAGACTTACGTCAACCAAAGGACCAGGCAGGATTCCGTAAAGGCTACTCAACAATAGACCATATTCACACTATCAGTCAGGTGATAGAGAAATGTGCGGAATATAACCAACCCTTATATATAGCTTTCGTTGATTACGAGAAAGCGTTTGATTCAGTCGAAACCTCAGCAGTCATGGAGGCATTGCGGAATCAGGGTATAGACGAGCCATATGTAAAAATACTGAACGATATCTATAGCGGCTCCACAGCAACCGTAGTCCTCCATAAAGAAAGCAACAAAATCCCAATAAAGAAAGGCGTCAGGCAGAGAGATGCGATCTCTCCAATGCTATTCACAGCGTGTTTACAGGAGGTATTCAGAGACCTGGATTGGGAAGAATTGGGGATTAAGAGTTAATGGAGAATACCTTAGTAACTTGCGATTCGCTGATGATATTGCCTTGCTTAGTAACTCAGAGGACCGACTGCAATGCATGCTCACTGACCTGGAGAGGCAAAGCCGAAGGGTGGGTCTAAAAATTAATCTGCAGAAAACTAAAGCAATGTTTAACAGTCTCGGAAAAGAACAGCAGTTTACGATAGGTAGTGAGGCACTGGAAGTGGTAAGGGAATACATCTACTTAGGGCAGGTAGTGACTGCGGATCCGGATCATGAGACTGAAATAATCAGAAGAATGGACTGGGGTGCATTTGGCAGGCATTCTCAGATCATGAATAGCAGGTTGCCATTATCCCTCAAGAGCAAAGTATATAACAGCTGTGTCTTACCAGTACTCACGTACGGGGCAGAAACCTGGAGGCTTACGAAAAGGGTTCTACTTAAATTGAGGACGACACAACGATCTATGAAAAGAAGAATGATAGGTGTAACGTTAAGGGATAAGAAAAGAGCAGATTGGGTGAGGGAACAAACGCGAGTTACTGATATCTTAGTTGAAATCAAGAAAAAGAAATGGGGGGCATGGGCTGGACATGTGATGAGGAGGGAAGATAACCGATGGTCATTAAGGGTTACGGACTGGATTCCAAGGGAAGGGAAGCGTAGCAGAGGGCGGCAGAAAGTTAGGTGGGCGGATGAGATTAAGAAGTTTGCAGGGACAACATGGCCACAATTCGTACATGACCGGGGTAGTTGGAGAAGTATGGGAGAGGCCTTTGCCCTGCAGTGGGCGTAATCAGGCTGATTATTATTATTATTATTATTATTATTATTATTATTATTATTATTATTATTATTATTATTATTATTATTATTATTCCCTTTAACCCTTTCCCCAGCACCGGGGGAAGCCGGCCGTAATTACACTCGCTAACCTCCCTGTCTTTCCTTCCCTTTTGTCTCTCTCTCTCTCTATCATCGCCATCTGCGTTTAGTAAAGTAGGCATACCTCGAAATTTAGAAAAATAAAGGCAGATGAAGCGCAGAAAGCAAAGCCACAAGAATGTCTGAAAGCCACAAGCACAAAAGTCAGACATCATTATTTATTTATTTATTTATTTATTTATTTATTTATTTATTTACCAATTTCCTTTTTAATTATTTATGTACCCTAAAGGCCTATTCTGCCATTGCATAATAGGAAGGGAGTTCAAATACCAACGCTTAAATCAAGTGCACCTTAAAGATATGGTCAAATATTTATCTACATCAGGAAAAATGCCTATGCGAGAAAGTGCTGAACACATGATAATTACGCATTAAGGAAAGAATCCTGAAGTCGTGAACAAAAAAAAATTACCGACGATTACGTTACTTCCTAATGCGAAGTTTGAGCGCAGCAAATAAGCTGTTTCACCTTTTCGATAGATTGAGGCAAAGAAATCGAGCAACACATGTATGCGCTATCACAGAATTTTTTTTTATTTTTCACACGTATTCCTTTAACAAAGACTCCACTAACAGTTCTTGACAGTCATGAAGGAAGCTTTGTGGTCGGAGAAATAGACTGATATATGTTCGACTTGGTACACCAATGCTTGATTCTCAAAGACGAGATCTATACAAGTGCCTCGCGAGGTTGTCACAGCCGTGGGACGCGTTACGAGCGAGAGGAACGGGATGTTCTCCCGCATAAGTGTTAGGAAATTGCTGTTTGTCTTTATGTCAAGCCGCCACCGATCTGGCTCTCTGATTGCCACCACACAGGGCGAACGGCAGCGGCAATTTCGGCTCGGGCGGTGCACATATACAGATCCGCCGCCACCGATCTGGCTCTCTGATTGCCACCGCACAGGGGTTGCATTGGAGGAGGAGCGAAGAAAGGAATTAAGTTCGAGCCGGCGCTTTGACAACCGGAGACTCGCAGGAAGAGGGGGGAGGGGGGCGGCGTGTACACCCAGCGGCAAACGATGGGGGCAGAAGCGCGCGCAGCAAGCGGACAACACGATAAATGGAGGAGGGAAGAGATAGCAGCGACTGACTGATGCCGCTGACGCCGATAGTGAGTCAACCCCAGCTGCGGAGTTGGTTTCAGGGACAACGAATAACCGGCGCGTCGGCAACTGAAGAGCACCCTATCCGCCACACAAGAACAGGGGGGGGGGACCCTTTCCTCCTCTTTCTGCATGGCGGCGACGGTGTTCTATGCAGTCACGTTATCTTGACTCTCTAGCGGCGTCAGCGGCATCCAGCGGTATCAGTCGGTCGCTGCTAGCGCTGGGGGGATGAAAGGGGGGCGGAGCTGGTTACGAGGCCGACGACGACGACGACGCGAAACCCAGGAACGGACGCCAAAGAGCTGCGCTCTAAAACATCATGATCAGTTATGGATACAGCTTTCTTTGGCCTATTCCAGTGACACATTGCCAAAATAAGCGGTGAATACCGATACAAGTTATTATATCCAAAAAAGAAAAGTGGGGTGGTGCAATCGCTCGGAACCTAAACGCTCAAAAACACGAGCTGCATTGACGTGAGATCAGTTTAACAGGGATTTACTAGGATAAGGCGTATGAAATTATGACAACAGCGTATTTGAAGGCAGCGAAATGAAACCGATCCGTGGATATATGTGTGACGCTGTGCTTGTACGACCATTTCTTCGTGATAAATGCTGCGTTATCCTGTGTTGCTTCTAGTTGAGGGATCATACACGTATGGTACGGATTGAAAAAAAATCAAGCCTTATTCAGCGTTATAACGGACAAGACTAGAGTAGGCTAATAGTTTAGTATAAAAGTTGGCCACATATAGGTTTCGTTTAGTTCTGCCATGTGTCCGAGATGCCTTCCTAATTATGGCATTCATACGCTCGTTCACTCATCTTCACTCCCATGGCCGACGCCATATCGCAGCGTCAAATTTCTTTTAGTAATTTTAGCAGAAAACTCTATAAGCGTCGTGTCCTGGGGGCGTTCACTAGCGATAGCGATCGGCTAACCATTTTTCAAAAGAGGTATGTCTGCAATGAACGGCGAGAACTTGCATCGGATATTTACTACATGAAGTCCTCTTGCGATAACGTGTTAAATTTGGTTTCTATTTTTTTTTTTCAGAGTCTACGAGACCGATTAAAATTATTCAGCGCATACCGCATGGTGTAACCGTAAACATGCTTCATTAACTCAGCTTGTTAAGAAACCCCATTTCGTAATTGTTCGTAGAGAGTAATAGCACTTCTACAGAACCTCAATTAGGCGATTGCCAAGTTGCTCCTTGACAACCAGTCGGGAGCAGCCTTAGCTCAAACTGTGGGAGGAAGCAGCAGTTTGGCAGCAGATGAATTAGTCGCATAATTCGTATACAGTGGAATAGACCTGCATACTTTCAATATTGCAGGCTATTTATCCTAAAATGTGCACATGCTTAATTGGAAGACAGTGATCGAGACTGTTTGGCGCATCAACAACAGTTTGCGCAGGTAGCGTATGTCCCTTTATTGTAGTGAACCTTCTTGAATCTCAAAGAAACATACATATGCCGTTCTTTCCGCCATTCTAAAGACAAACTCCGGATATAACTTTACAGTAACAAAAGGTTACTTCATAATCACGCGCAGAGAAAGAATCTACTCGCCCGTATAACTTAAGGCAGCGCAGCGTACTTACAAGCAGATTTAAACTATGGGAGCGTACTGAGTCTCAAATCTATGTTCTTAACGAAATTAAATCAACCAAAACAATGTTCCTTCGTCCAGCCCTCCACCGTACAATAACTACGCATGCATTCCCTGGTGAAGCGTCATATCGCGAATCGCTGCGATCTGCCTTGAAGTTCAAAAAGTTTCTTGCGCTTCCTATTTGTTTGCTGTAGTGTGCAAGCAGTTGGTTTGCATATTTAGGCCGTTTACAAGTTTCCGAATGTATTAGCGCATGATCCCGAACTAGAAAAATAAATGTGATTTCACGCGATTATCAAAAGTTTTGTTTCGTTAGCATTGAGAAAGCAAACACAGCTAAATGACACTCTGTGGAGGTTTGTCACGTTTCTGGTAGCCTAACGGGGCTGTCAGATATTCGTGAAGCTGCACTTTAAATGCTATTTGTGTCCTCAATGTCGCTGGCACAAAGAAAATAAAGCTCAAAAGGTGCATAAATCGGTATTGGCGCTGCCTATAGCTGCATGCGTGCCCAAAACCCTCTCTTCTCAGCTGCAAATTGTGTCCGCTGAGTTTCACAGACAGCGCGAAATGAACAAACACGTAAGAAAGACACGCGCACAGGGAATCAGATTACCGCTCTTCGTCACTTTTTTTATTTTTTTTGTCCGAAAGTTTATTGAGCTTTCATCCGACTTAAGTCATCGCCGTTAAAAATTGAGTTTGGGCGGTCGCTTCTATTCTTTGTAGGACAATAAAACTGCTCGCCCGTACTTTAAACGAGCAGTGGGCTTGAACATTGTGCTAGCTATCTTTATTGCAAGAATCTCTGTTTTCACTGCGACCCAATCATATGTCGTGCTTCGCTGCGAGCGGCAACTTACGACAGAGTGCACCGATTCTAAAAGCCGAAGCACAGCTCGGGAGACGGCCCGTGGTTGGTGGGGCAGTTAGTTTTCAGTTCACATCACGTTCGCTAGTTAGGTCCACTTATAAATGAAATTGCTTGCCGTCCAGTCTCCCGATCTTTGCTGTAAAGATAAAACGAAGTGAGTCGTAACCTCACTATTGCTCACGCCAAACTCTTCGTGAGGACACACAAGGAAATAGTTGTAGTATAGCTTACACTTGTTCAGGTACATTTGTTTATTTATCATACTTATAAAAGCGCAGTGACTCGTATGGACCGCGCTATGCGGGTTATAAATTGCGAAAGCTTAGAACTTCAACGTGCCTGCTTAAATTTTCGGGGCCGGTGTCTCCGTCAACCGAGGAAGTGAACGAGAACGATATGCATGATATTCTTACTGTAGAATATTATTATTATTATTATTATTATTATTATTATTATTATTATTATTATTATTATTATTATTATTATTATTATTATTATTATTATTATTATTATTATTATTATTATTATTATTATAGCGGCCAGTGCGTTGCCCAAGCTAATACGCTGTATTCCAAGAGGTAGCGTGTCATTTGGCTGATATCTCTCGACTTTGAATTTGCCGCTGGCTGCACACTGTGTACGCCTTACCTTGTATGCCTTGTACGCATTTCCTTCATGACAATGAAGGAGTGTATTACTTGCCATAAGGCACTGCCCGATGTTGGCAGATTCATAACCTGCGCGAGTTGTAAATTTTCTTATCATTTGGGTCAGAACTGTTCCGGAATTGCGCCAAACACTTTTAACGCAATGGGTACAGCAAAACGAGACGCTTGGGTATGCAAGACATGCAGAACGCCAAAAAAACGAACAGACGGTTCCAACTCTCAGTCTGATGCTGCCGAGGTCAATGAAAGTACGGACGTGGAATCAGCATTGCTTTCGAAACTACAAGATATCAAAAAGAAATCTACAATGCTTACCGGAGCTTTATACCAAGGTTGCTTCGTTGCTCCTTTTGAGGACAGAAGTGCCCACATTAACCACAACAGTCCAAGAATTATAGAGCTCGGCGAATTGTGTGTCACAACAGTACGATTCTGTTCTCGAAGCATTGAAATCAGCCAAGGAACAAGCGTCTTCTCGAGATGCAGCAGTATCCACCGTCAAAGCAGTTCTCCAGACACAAGCCGAACAGCTAGAACGGATACAAGCAGAACTAAATGACACTAAACAATACAGCCACAACATAAACATTGAAATCCATGGTCTCAAGGAAGGAAAGGACGAAAACCTCAAGGAAGTCTTATGTAATATCGCCGGAAAGCTAGAAGTCCGAAGTTTTTCCATGAAAGAAGCTGAAACAATCCATCGGCTGCCGCGCAGACGCGACGCCATTCCTAGGATTCTTGTGCGTTGCGCATCCATTGCATCCAGAGAAAAGTTGTTTGAAGCCCGCAGGAAGCGTCAAAATCTTTGCGAATCCGGAAAAGGCCAAACGATATTTTTCAACGACAACTTGAGAAGATTGAATCGAGAATTATTCTGGCTTGCAATGACTAGAGCAAAACAGAATGAGTACAGGTTTGCTTGGATTAAGTGTGGCAAGATTTATGTGAAGCAAAAACTCGACCCTTTTTCGAATAAGCTGACCGGCAGACTTGGATCAAGTTATGTAACTACTATGGCCAACACATGCAACCAGATCCCGAACTTTGAGTCTTTTAAGGACACATTTGGTAACAGCTCGGAGAATGAATTTACTGTCGTAATCACAAATATCAGAAGCCTTCGAAAATACTGGGAAGAATTTAGGCTAGTTTCCTCATCGGGAATAGGATTTGCTGACGTATTTGTCCTGACAGAAATCAATGTTTCAGCTGCTTGCATGCATGTGTATTCAGTGCCAGGTTATCAATGCCGCTTTGTGACGCGGCCTCACCGACGTGGGGGTGGGATCGCTATCTTTATTAGAGATACGTTTGACGTTGCACCCATTGATGTGAACTTGGTTCATACGGAATGCGTAGCGCTGACGGTATCTTGCGGTACTCGATGTATAAGGTTGCTAGCTCTGTATCGGCCACCTTGCAACAATGTTACCCGTTTTCTTCTGGCACTCGAAGAAACGTTGATCTCATGGAATTCAGGGGAAGAATTATGTTTGCTTGGAAACATAAAATAAGTACCCTGTGTTCCACCGTAGGCTCTGTATCTGATTACTTGTCCCTCTTGTCCTCGTACGGTATTGCTAATACTATAACTGCTCCCACCAGGGAAGAAATAGTTGATGACCATGTAGCAATGTCATGTTTAGACCATATCGCTTCACGCCCTCCTAACTACTCCTTTGCTTCTTGTGTTACTTTGCAACGTTTCGCGGATCACTATCTCGCCGCTTGTCGTTCCTCTCCGTCTTCTCCAATGCCAACTGTTCGTCGAACCACCACACCCAATAACTCAATTTACATCACTATAAGTGACTAGAGGGTCTTAGACAAACTCATTAACAGTTTTGATTGGATGGCTATAACTGATTAAAATTCAACATAGAAGGTGTACAGTATCTTTCGGGGCCAAATAAGAGAGTTTCAAACCGTTTCTAAACGCGTTGTAATACAGAAACGTAGAAAAGATTATAATTGGTTGACCGCGGACATAATGTGTGCCAGTTCTTACAGAGACATGCTCTGGAAACGGTAGGTCGCGGGATCGAATCCCGGCCACGGCAGCCGCATTTCGATGGGGGCGAAATGCGGAAACACCCGCGTACTTAGATTTAGGTACACGTTAAAGAACCCCTGGTGGTCCAAATTTCCGGAGTCCCCACTACGGCGTGCCTCATAATCAGAAAGTGGTTTTGGCACGTAAAACCTCATAATTTAGTTGTTTTGGAAACGGTGTAAACATGCCTCAAAAAATAAGAACCTACGTCTCGAGTACAAAGCCGGAAGAAATAGGGTGGTTGCTTTCATGAGATAAGCAAAGCGCCAGTACTTTTTCGAAAAATTTCAGCAGTCATCGAGGAACGCGGCAAAAACATCGTCACTGATAAATTATTTTCGTAGCAAAAGCGCCTCAAACATCGGCCGAATTTCTTTTTTTCCAGGCGAATTGGTCGAGCTCACAGATAATTTCAACCATTTGTTTGCACTGGCTTCCGAGAACGCATGTTCATGTCAGACCGTCCAGTGCACGCTTAAAGAATCCCTTTCAGCCTCCGCATTTCTAGCTAGAATTTCAGAAAGTGAAATCTGTGGAATAATTTTCAGCTTTAAGCGTAGTAAGCCTCCTGGTATCGGCGGTTTATCAGCGAATCTGCTACAAAGGAACTTTACAGCCTTATCCGATATACTACTCATCATGTTAAAAATGTTTCTTGATACCGCGCTTATCTCAAGAGAGCTTAAGACCGCAATTGTTAATCCACTTTTAAAGGAGGGAAAAGGGATGACATGAAAAACTATTGACCTATTTCTATACTACCCATACTTTCTCACATTATTAAAGAATTTCTTTTAAAATCTATGTCATCTTTTGTTGAAAAATTTTCAATTTTCTCGATTCGTCAGTTTCGGTTTGTTACCGGTCGTGGCACGGTAGCCCTTCTGGCGGAGTTCTCGGATGAACTGTTTTCAGCTCTTGATAAAAATCTGTTTACCGTTGCTTTATTTTTGAACATATCTAGAGCTTTCGATACAGTTCATTACGGAATTCTATTACTAAAACTATACTCCAGTGGTTGTAGGGATCAATTTCACAACGTCCTCAAGAGCTATCTCGGAGAACGGTCACAAGTGGTCGTCTTAGATGAAACGATAAATGCAAGTGGTGAGCTTCCACTTAAGGCCGGAGTTCCTCAAGGTTTCATTCTATGACCTCTACTTTTCAATATATTAATTAATGATTTATCTAGGGTTGTTTCACAATGTTTGATATTTCAATACGCTGACGACACTGTATTGATGTCAAAACATTTTTCGTACAACATGGCTATCTCAAATCTTCAAAACAATGTAGACAAGACAATGCCTTCGTTCTCTGATAATTGTCTAAAAGTTAACGCCTCAAAAACCCTACTCGTTTGCTTCAGATCCCCTTTAAAACTAACCGTAATAGATGCACCAATTTTCCTGTACAGTCGGAAATGTCATTCCTGTCAATGCGGGTCGGTTAATTATGTGAACTCAGTAAAATACCTGGGAGTATTCTTCTACAGCGATATGTCGTGGCATAGTCAACTGTCGCACATTTGCGACAAGCTTAGGAGCGCTGCGTGGTTATTCTTTCACATAAAGTCTATCGTTCCTCTTCAAGTAAAAAAAAGCTATTGCTCATGCCTTGGTCTACAGCACTCTTCGATATAGGATTACTGTTTTTGCTTTCTGCCCCACCCGATGGCAAAACCGTGTTGATTCCTTGTTAAAAAACCTACAAAAAAACATAGCCTGCAACACTCTTTCAATCACAAATGGTAACATCTCAGCGCTTGGCCTTCCATGCTTCTGGACTCTGTTTACGCAAACTGTGGTGCTAAGGCATTTTTGGTTCAGTGATATTAAAGTATGTTACACAGCCCCCCGAAGCATTCATAGTACTGTTCGCTCTGTAGTTCCGCGATCCTCAACAAGAGATTGTGAAGCTAGGCTTTGTGTTTGCGTGCCAAAAATTCTGAACGATTTGCCAAATGATGCATTTTCCATTACATCAAAAAATGCATTGAAAAACACGATCTGTTCACTGCAACATGGTTGCTTCAACATTTGTCAAATATGCTGGTCATCATTTCTAAAACATGTACATCTTATCGTCTTGGTGTTGATTGTTGATTCTTGCTATATGTGTTGCTTCTTGTTCCTGTCAAACTTTCAAACTGGTAATCATCCAGCATTATCTTGTTATATGTCTACGGTAAAGTAAATATTGCGCGCTCCTCCGCTGATTTTGCTAGGCCAAGTCCCTCAAGCCACTTGTGGCTTTGACAGGCCCGTTTCTTGTACTCTGTATTCCTTTGTGCAATAAGAATCATTATTATTATTATTATCATTATTATTATTATTAGTAGTAGTAGTAGTAGTAGTAGTAGTAGTAGTAGTAGTAGTAGTAGTAGTAGTAGTAGTATTAGTATTAGTATTAGTATTATTCGATGGTGATGCAGTTGAAAATTAGTTGGAGCCAGTGGATTAAGTTACAATTTCGCATTAGGATGTACCGTAATCGTCGGTGCTTTTTTTCTGACTTCAGAGACACAGACGGCCGGTATAGGTACTGTGCAGTTTATCTGGCGACTCCCATTGTGTATTCTTAATTTGTCTGCGAGTGTACTTTCTTTCCTTGCTCAATACAGAGCTAGGGCCTTCGCCAGGCTCTTGCGAAGAGGCTTTCTTCCCAGGTGTTGTTCGAATTCCGTCTCGAAACTCAGAGCACGTCAGCGTAACGTTACTCGTCCTGGTAATCATCTTTCACCGTTTTTTAGGTATTTCCCCAAGACGAATGGATTTCCTGGGTTCTGCGTAGTTTCCTTCTTCCCAGGTGTTGTTCCAATTCCGTCTCGAAACGCAGAGCACGCCAGCGTAACGTTACCCCTGCTGTTAATCACCTTTCACCGCTTGGTCATGTATTTCACCAAAACGAATGGATTTCCTGGGTTCCGCGCAGTTTCGTTCTGTGCGCAGCTTCCGAAGCCTCGACGCACATAATTATGCCTGCGCGGACAGATATGCAAAAGAAATAAACAGCTACGACGTGCGTAGTTTCATTCCGCGTAGCAGAGGTAACGCATTAAGTTGCCTTTATGTTTTGTTTGTTTCGGCTATTCTCGTGGCGTCAAATTCATAACTCGTGCGAAATAAAGCGTGGTCATTTTTTACAGTGCTTGTAACCACATATATTTAAGTGGGTGACGTTCGAAGTTTAATTCCTGAAAGTCAACCTGTGCACGAGTCATACTCTCGCTTTTGCGTCTGTCTGTACAGAATTTTTCCTCAAAGAGAAAATTACAGTTAGGTTTGGCGATGGCTCTGAACGGTGACCGAATCGGTTTTCCACTTATATTTCAGCAAGATATTAGTGTGGAATAGTTTATGGGTCATCCTGAATATGCTTACAGCTTAAACACTTCTTGCCACGTAGCCGTTTGCCCCACATATTGCCATTTCGGCGGCCTCAATTATATATCTTGTGATTCTTGCGTCATTCATGCCTACTACAGCTGCGCTGACTTCAAAATTTGTTCTGTGGCCACACACTCTGCTGTCGTTCCGCCGAATGTCCTGGGCTGCCCAAATAGTATTTGGCGCCGAAAAGCGTAGTCATGTGCAGGATGCCTTTTGCGCATCTGTGATAACATTTTATGTGTTTATTTCGGTATCCACGTGGTACTACGCCCTTGTTTTTATGATATGAAATCAGAGGACACGTTGGCGGTTTTATTGCTGCATGCTACTCCTATTCGCACAGCAAGCAAAACTAAAAGCACAATAACGCTAAAAAGCACGCGAGACAGTGAGATATCAGAAACATTTTAGGACGTACACAAGTACAGGAAAAGGAAGGCAGTTTTGTAAACACGTGAAAGTGCAAAAATGAGCCTTAACGCACGCACGTAAGTTGAGTTTCTCAGACGGCTGACGTACCCACACATACCATGCATAACAAGACACATAAACAACACTTAACAAAATCAGACGATAGCTACGCATATACGTGTAATAAGCGGGGGGTCAACCACAAACCTTTAATATCAGCCTAATATTTTATTTTTCGAAAAATATTAAAGGGCCAAGTGTTCTATTTTGTAGACCCATCGTTCGTTACGGGCCATGCATTTCAAAGCGAAACATTCGTTACCTATTTTTCCTACTTTGGCATCGCTGCCTGACTGCTGAGCACTGGATGCTGTTGGGTCGGTCGCTATCTCGCGGATGCATTACTATGCTTCAAAAGCATGCACAGCTTCGTTTTGCATAACAAACAAAAATAACTCCCATGCCGCCAGGGCCCAAGGGCTCGAGGCCATCATCTACATAGAGGAACCTAGGTCCCAAGTCTGCTGTGCCCAAATAACGTTTATTCCTCCTCCTCCTCCCTACATAAAACCTGAACATATAATGCTGACACACAGGCATCTCTAAAGCACACCGATGTTCGTATTCAACGTACTCTCGAATTTACTGTATTTTCTCTCATTTAGCCACCACGTGCCCGTTTTTGACCCATCCTCCAGAATGGGTATGTCTCACAGCGACACAAGACGTACAGAATCCCTGAATGCTGCTCGGTATATGTCGTACTTTCCGATGCCTACACGTGACGTCATCATTTTTCCCTCAGCAAGCATCATACGCCGCCTTCTTCTTCGTGACAGTGGTTCCTGTGCGTCTCAGACCGTGCATCCGCCCAATTTGGAGCGTGAATTTTGGAAGGGCTTGTGAGCATTGAAGTGCATAAACATAAAAATTGCGTGTCAATAAAGCTGTCGACGTTTATAGTCGATAAACAAACCATTTTATGAGATTACACATTTTATAGCATGAAAGTCAACAGCATCGTACGCGTCCCCCTTAGTTGTATAACTTTCATTAACCGCTTCACTAAAGCCTCTCTTCACGTAGGTTCCAACATGTGCACTGGATCTGTACATTTTTTTTCAGGACACTTAGAAAACACGTATGTAATATTTAGAAGCGCTGTAAAAATCTGTCGCAGAGTCGGTACACGTTAATTTTTTCCTTACATATTATAAGAAAACCTATACACTTCGGTGCAGTGAATGCTGAGCAAAACAATGTGCCCGTTGTCATGTATTTACATAGGAGCTCTTGAGAGAAAGCGTCCTCGTAATTTGTCGCCTTCGCATATTCAGCGCGAGTGTCTGTATAATTGCTCTCTGAACAAGATATATTACTCGTTGACGATTTACGTCTCTGAACGAACAGGACGCAGTTCAGTGTAAAAAATGACGTCATATAGAAATAGTAAGTTAGAGAGAGAGAGTACTGCCACAGATCTCAGCGGTCTAATAGTCTACAACGCAACAAGCGGCTGGAGAGAGGAACCGGACCGCATTACAGTTTGAGGGGCGCGTAGTTTGTACGTTAGTACGTGTTAGGTACGGCAACGGTCAACTGCGCTTTAGAGGCGCTGGGTTTTAATGCGAGCAGCATTCTTTGACTACTTCAGTCGTTTCAAGTCTCTCTCTCTATCTATCTTTCTAACCCCTTACACTAACTCAGTGGTCCAAGTTGCCTACCTGCTTGGGTCCCTATGGTATGTGCTCCGGGTCGAGATGACATCGCAGTCGTTCCATTGTCGGCATTGCAGCCTCGTGATAATACACTTGTGATGCTGTCCTCGTCACGTCATCCACCCCGACCCAGTGGGCCAAATTGTCAAATAGCTGGCGCCAGTAGGTATGGGCTCATCGTCATGATATCGCTGACGTTGTATCGCCGTGATTCCACCTTTGTCATCCGACACTCGTCATACCATCGTCATCGCGCCATTGTTGTCATACAGTCGTCATTCGTTCGTTGTCTCACCGACACAGTGTTGCCGTCGGGGTTGTTCAATCGTCGTCATTCCAACATCGTGATTTTACTCTCGTCATACTGTCACCTTCGCGCCTTCTGCTCCGACCCAGCGGTAAAAATAGTTTGTGTCAATAAGTATTTGTTCGGGGTCGTGGTGCCGTCGCTGTCATTGCATCCTCAATACTTCTGCTCTGTCATCCGACTCTCGTCGCGCCATCCTCATCACGCCACCGTCGTCCCGCAGTCGTCGTCATGTCTTCGTCCTGATACCGCTTTCTTCGTTCCATCGACGTCAATCTTTCTTCGTCATTGTATTGTAATTATACTGATGTCTTTCAAACATGATTATGGCGGCCCTTGTCAGGCCGTCATCGTCAATCGCTATTATTGCTCCGTTGTCAGCCGTCTTCGTGATACCGTCGTTATCGTGCTATCATCGTCTCTGCAGCTACTTCATCCAACTCGCGTCATGCGGTCGTCGTCAAGTCATCGTCGTCCTACAGGTTTCGTGACACAGTCATCTTCACACCATTGTCATCATACATTGGTCATCGACCCACTGTCCCTCTACCGTTGTCTTTGCCATCGTTGTTACTGCATCGTCGTCACACAGTCGTCGTCGTGCATTCGTCGTCATACCACTGTATTCATGCCATCTTCCTCTCACTGTCTTTTCACCATCGTCAGCACATCAGTATCATCGTTCCAATGCCGTCATGCCATGGTCGTAACACTATCTTCGTGGGTCCATCGACGTCATTCCTTATTCGTCCTTTTATCGTAATCATGCTGTCGCCATTCAATCGTGATTAGGCCGTCATTTTTGTGCCATCCTCGCCACTGCGTCGTCGTCACACACAGGCTATCACGCATCCGTTGACCTATCGTCGTTGCCACGCTGTCTTGGTCATGCGATCGTCGTCGTTCTCGCTTCATCATATAGATGTTGTCATACAGTCGTCGTCATCAGGTTGTGGTCGTTTTACCATCATCATAACTTAAGAATCGTCATGTCATTGCCATCACGCTGTCGTCGGTATACACCTTTGTCATTCCATCGATATCATTCCTTCTTCCTCATTCCGCTGTCACTGCGTCAACTAGAATAGCAGCTTGGGCTTGTCGGTTTCCCATCCTGGTTGTTTAAAGCGCAAAACGCGGACGGGACACGAGACAAGAAGACGACACACCAAAAGCGCTGTCTTTCAACAAACAACCTCGTCGTTGGAAGCAGCGTTTGTGGTGTCCTCTTCTCGTCTCGTGTCGCGTCTACGTTTAGCGCTGTTAACATCAGCACTGCGTCAGCGTCATACAGTCTCCGTCATGCCTCCATGCTCACGGGCGACCTTGGCAAGCGAGTGACACAGCAAAGCGGGACGATATTCGGGTGTTTAGCGTATAGTCGAATCAACGAGTCTTAGAACTGCCTCTACACGTGTTCAATGAACGGGATTTCAAGTTTACGCTCTGTCGCCGCATTGCTCGAATACTATCCGTAATACCGTCGACAGTCATCATGATATGATTTCTGCCGTAATTTTCTTTGTCCTGTTTCATTTTGCGGTGTCTCCTTTTATTCGATCATTTGCTCTTCGGGCGCGGCAACTGTTTTTTTTTATTTAGTACAGTGCTAAAATATGTACCGTTATGAGTCTGCCTTAGAAGCAATCCTCGAGGCTTTCGCCTGCCCAACTTGCAATATTAAAGGAGAGGCGAAACGCCTTGTGTAGTGGTGAAATATTTATTTCGCCGTATAAAAAAATGCGAAAAGCTAAGTGCACGTCTAGATACGGCCATTTTTGTTCGTCGTGTGTGCCCATGATACATAATATCTCGCGCAGTGAAGGGGTCCCTGTACACGTCTTCTGCCCAGCGTACAGCAGGCTGGCTGGCTTTCCCACAAGGTAGTCCCTTCGCGTGTACGCCATTCGCGCCGTCGGCCTGCCTACATGTTTAAAGCTATGGCGAAAAAAAAAGGTAAATTACAAGCATTTGTCGTTATGGTATATAAAAATTACAGAAAAGTGCGTGAAGAGGCGCAGCGTGCAGAATTGGTGAACAGGTAGCATTGCGAACGTGGGCAATACTCGAATGTAACGGGAAAACACCGATGTACTTAATATAATTAGGGCACGTGCTTTGAAAAAAAAAACGAGTGCGCTGCTGATTTTAGGGCGCAGCCTCAACACCGTGAGAAAATTTTATTGGAGTTTGCGTCAAGAACATTCAGCTGAAAATAGTACCTTCGTCGGGAACAACCAGCTCTTATTTTACAATTTGCCTAGAATTTGAATTAAAAGAGCAAAGGCACTCGATCTGTGAGCAGACTCTATATTTTAGAGGTGAAGTAGGGGGTAGCAAGCCGCTAAACCCAAGTTCATGTCTCTCTCTCTCTCTTTCTATATATATATATATATATATATATATATATATATATATATATATATATATATATATATATATATATAGATAGATAGATAGATAGATAGCTTTCACACTTATAGAACTTGAGGGATGCGACGAGGTCAACAGAACAAGTACTTAATTTAAACAATTTCGACCGTTGGACCCTCCTTCATCACGTATATATATATATATATATATATATATATATATATATATATATATATATATATATATATATATATATATATATATTGTGCAATTGACGGTAGTGTACTGTGGACCCAGGCGTTAGTTGCATTTCACTCCTCGAAGAGGCAGGACGGGTGTCACGGTGAGCTCCCGACAATACTGTGAAATGTTTGAAAAGCGGTCACAAACCATTAGTCCTGGGATCCAAAGGGATGCGACGTAATACTAACTTATTTTTGTCGCATTTACCGCTAAATTGCCACGGAAGCTTCTTAAACGATTATTTTTCCTCCAGCTCTCTTTTACTCCTGTATTCCAGGGCAGCAGCCGTTGTCAAACCAATTTCGTGACTTTTTCGCTGCGTCTCGACAGAATTTTAATAAAGAGTTGATTTGATCTGATCTGGTTGGTTGTCTGCTCATTATGCGCGTGCAATGACTATTTGTCTCAAAGTATTTTGTCTTACCAGCCTGCCTGGTTAGCGAAAGGTAGCCTCTAAGAAACATTAGGCCTGCGAACGGCGCCTTAAAGAAAAATGCTTATTCCTAGGCACTCATATCTCGAACACATTGGCGAGTTGACACTGTAGTAGTGCGAAGGACGCCTCCAAGATATATATACAGAAACGAGGGCCATCCATCACGGTAATGGGTGCCTCCTGTGGGACAAGGCTTCTATGCATGTTTGCATAATCATTCCTAAAGCAATGAGCGGTGAATGTGGAGCGGTTCGTACGCATACTCGCCAGGCTTGGCCTAATAGCATCTTTACTGCGTTATGCTCGTTTCTGACCGCGTTGTCGTCGCTCATAACTACGCACGCTTTCTCATAAGCCAGTTCCTCCTGACGTATGCTCCTATATGCGGGGAATGATATCTCGGTTTACCCTGCTCTATTTCTTTTTCTCTCTAGCTGAAAGCAAAGGTACAATCCTGGAAGCTCTTCGTTCATAAGAAGCACTTATCATTGGCCGGCTGCCTCCGCAAATGGTTTGGTTGCTCTCCCAGAGGACCGGCGTCAGCCGTAACGAACCGTTATTGCAAGAACTAATAAGTTGCCGTCAGGCCTACTGGTGACCTGAACCACGCCTCGGGCTTGGTGAAAAAACGCAGCCCGTGAATATAGCGTATACGCAGCTGTGAACATCTCCACTAAATTTTGCAGTCGTTCGAGGCGCGTGGAGCGCATAAGCGGAACGCAAATTCACCTTTTTCTCAAACACTCTCTTTTCAACAGAAGCGCTCTCCTCACTCTTTTCGGGCTGACTGCGTTCGTTCATATAGCAGATATCCATACGATGCTGCTTTTTACCAATAACTGCCATCACTCTACACTCTTAGGCAAAGTTACACCCTTTGGAATGTATCCCTGCCACACAACGACAACCGTCATCTGCGTTGCTTGCGTTTCCTTTCTTGAAAGCGCCGCGCCCGCTACTTTCCTGTCGAGAATGCTATGTCATGCTGATAAGGTGCATGCCGTTCGTTATAGGGAAGTACCGGGCTCGCCTCGTTAAAGAAAGGAAATGCGGACGAGACAGATGACGATTATTGTTGTGTGGCAAAAGGGTGTAATTTTGCTTAAGAGTGTAGAAGCGTGTTTGGATCAGAGCGCTTCTTTCCACTATCACTGTATGTGCCTATTGACGAAGTAAGCACGCTGAAGTAGGAGAAAAATCTGTGTTTGGAATTTCGATGGGAATTAGGAACCTCCGGAAGTAGGACTATTGTCCCATCCGCGACTGTCGTCCGCTCACGCTCGGCTGCACCCACCCGCGTAGGAAAGAAAATGTCTGCATACCAGTGCATACGAATAATAGACTGAAACTTAACTGAAACTTAACTGAAACTTAACTGAAACTTAACTGAAACTTAACTGAAACTTCGGCCGCCCTGTTTATCTGTTTTGTAGCCGATGGTTCTCGCTATAGTCTCCATTGTTTTGAACGCTGAGCTAGCCCCGAAGCGCGCGAAACTTAAGGTCGGACCAGATGTACGCCAGCCAGCGAGCGCTCACTCCTGGCCCCTCATACTAGACGCCTTGCTGGAGTTCGCATTGTAATGAGCTATTGGGCAAAAATGCGCCATTTGTATGTGCCTACCGCCCGCTAGTCAAACTCATGCACGTGACACTGCCAAGCTTAAACATACGAACACGAGCGCGCTGAACAGCCCTGTCATGCACGTAGTCAGCCACTACAGCTGCATGCAGCTGCGTCTGCAGCGTAGCGTAGTTACCGCGGTCGCCGCGGGGTGTCGCGACGAGCGCGTTCACCGTAAGGTCCCTCTGTAATTTTCAAGGTAGCGACATCTGCTGCGCGCGCCACATAGGATGTTCCTGTAGCAGACGGCGCCCACGCTAAAACGCGGCGCCGCGGCATTCGTGAGGTGAAAAAATATGTGCACACGCGCGGAAATAAAACCTACTGGTGCCTGACTGTGGTGAAAAACGAAAGAAGAGCCCGAACTGCTAAATCTAGTCCTTTAATTTCAAATGAGCGCTGAAAGAAAAACGCTCAAGAGAGCGGAATGAGGGCTTGATCACCTCGACTCCGCATGTTCACATTCCGTTCGTTTGTGCTCAATCACCGCGCGAGCCTCGGTGATTGCTTGCGCTTAATCCCGTTTGCTCTGTTAATTATTTTACTTGTAAGTGTGCTGTGCTGCGTACACATAGCGGTTACACTGAACGAAGAATTCGTGTAAAAGAGAAGGCTGACAGTCGCTTGGACCGAAGAACTTTCGACATAATGTCGCTGAAACGTGCGACCCTCACGGTAAATAAACATCTTCTGTATGTGCGTGTGTGTGGAAACGAGTGCGCCAACAGACTTCTTGACGCTGAGTGTGTCTGTCGTGTAGCGATTACACGACGACTGTTGTATCTTGCGGTTCAATGCTACGAGGCAGTGCAACTGTCGTGACATTCTGAGGCGGTGGTATCCTGTCAGCGAGTCTCCTCGATCGTATTCGGGCTGCCAGAGCGATCTAATCTCGCGGCACACCAACGTCGAGCGTAGTGTGTGCGCGTGCGTGAATGCGGTTGACTGTTCTCGTGAACTGTGCGACATCATCATCATCATCATCATCATCAGCCTGGTTACGCCCACTGCAGGGCAAAGGCCTCTCCCATACTTCTCCAACTACCCCGGTCATGTACTAATTGTGGCCATGTTGTCCCTGCAAACTTAATCTCATCCGCCCTCCTAACTTTCTGCCGCCCTCTGCTACGCTTCCCTTCCCTTGGAATCTAGTCCGTAACCCTTAATGACAATCGGTTATCTTCCCTCCTCATTACATGTCCCGCCCATGCCCCATTTCTTTTTCTTGATTTCAGCTAAGATATCAGTAACTCGCGTTTGTTCCCTCACCCAATCTGCTCTTTTCTTATCCCTTAACGTTACACCTATCATTCTTCTTTCCATAGCTCGTTGCGTCGTCCTCAATTTAAGTAGAACCCTTTTCGTAAGCCTCCAGGTTTCTGCCCCGTAGGTGAGTACTGGTAAGACACAGCTATTATACACTTTTCTCTGAAGGGATAATGGCAACCTGCTGTTCATGATCTGAGAATGCCTGCCAAATGCACCCCAGCCCATTCTTATTCTTCTGATTATTTCACTCTCATGGTCCGGATCCGCCGCCACGACCTGTCCTAAGTAGATGTATTCCCTTACCACTTCCAGTGCCTCACTACCTATCGTAAACTGCTGTTCTCTTCCGAGACTGTTAAACATTACTTTAGTTTCCTGCAGGTTAATTTTTAGACCCACCCTTCGGCTTTGCCTCACCGGGTCAGTGAGCATGCATTGCAATTGGTCCCCTGAGTTACTAAGCAAGGCAATATCATCAGCGAATCGCAAGTTACTAAGGTATTCTCCATTAACTATTACCCGCAATTCTTCCCAATCCAGGTCTCTGAATACCTACTGTAAACACGCTGTGAATAGCATTGTAGAGATCCTATCTCCCTGCCTGACGCCTTTCTTTACTGGGATTTTGTTGCTTTCTTTATGGAGGACTACGGTGGCTGTGGAGCCGCTATAGATATCTTTCAGTATTTTTACACACCGCTCGTCTACACCCTGATTCCGTAATGCCTGCATTTCTGCTGAGGTTTCAACCGAGTGAAGCGCTTTCTCGTAATCAATGAAAGCTAGATATAAGGGTTGGTTATTGGCAAATACAGAATCGCTAAATAAAATAAAATAAAGTAGACACCTGCTGAATGGAATACGATATTCAAATAGCAGGTCGGTACACTTTACAGATACCTGTGAGTCCACATCACATGTTACTGTTTTATGCAGGAATTTACGTTCATTTTTTTTACGCCAAAGAGGAGGTGTGCCTATTTGCACAACTTTGTCAGTCAGAACGTAAGGGTTATTATAAGCGCGTTCGCTGGTTCTTCCATTCAGTGCACATATCATCATCAGCCTATTTTATCTCCACTGAAAGACGAAGGCCTCTCCCTGCGATCTCCTCCAGTTACCCCACTCCTGCGCCAACCGATTCCAGCTAGCGCCTGCGAATTTCTTAATTTCATCACCCCCCCCCCCCCCCCGTAGTCTTCTGCCATCCTCAACTGCGGTTCCCTTCTCTTGGCACCCATTCTGTAACCATAATGGTCCACCAGTAATCAACACTACGCATTACATGATCTGCCCAGCTTGATTTCTTTCTCTTAATGTCAATTGGAATATCCGCTATCCCTGTTTGCTATCTGATCCACAGCGCTCTCTTCTTATCCCTTTACGTTACGCCTAACATTCTTCGTTCCGTCGTTCTTTGCGCGGTCCTTAACTTGTTTTCGAGCTTCTTTGTCAGTCTCCAAGTGTTCATATGTCAGCACCGGTAGAATGCATTGATTGTACACCTTTCTTTTGCAACGTTTAACGTCCGAACCCTCTCGAGGGAAACTAGCCTAGCAGGACTCGTTGAGGAACTGTAGGCATTGTTTGGGATATCATTGGCCTCCGTGAGGTTAAAAGAACTGGCAAGGCTTATACTGTGATGACAAATGGCCACGTCCTCTGCTCAGGCAAGTACCCAGGATATTTTTGGGGGGGAGGGGGGTCAAACGACGGTAACTTCTTTATGCAAATGAGGGGTGTACCTCTACGACAAACGTGAATAATGCCCAGCATTCGCCATAAAGACGCGTAAGCCCGCAAAACAGAAATGAAATGAGGTATATCTCATAGGTACGCCTGTGAGATACACCTCTCCTTTGCTTGGCAAACAAGGAACACCAAAAAGTGGACTCGTTCAGGAAAGATGGGAAGGAAGAACAGTGCCAAGAACAAGTAAACAAGCGAAAGTGAAAAATAAAGATTTCTAGTAGCGTTTTGTGAATTAGCTCTGGAAGAATTAAAGTGAAATATATACTTGCGGAACAATCACAGTTCTTTTGTATCCCTCATTTACTGCTCTACCAAATTAAGTGCCAAATCCGACTCCTATTGTTATTTGGGAAATTGCGTAACGATTCGTTTCAGCCTGTCCCGTACGACAGCGTATAGAGCGCAGGACGCTGCGGTTATAGACGTACTGCTCCCACCGCGGAAGGTTAGAAAAACATCCACATAAGCACCGCAGAGAAGTGGCTACGTGAAGTGGATTGACTGATAACTATAGAGGCGTCGTTCAAAACACACGGAATCATTCTCCACTTCCGACGTCGTTTTCTCTATTTTCTCTTTAAATGAAAATATGTTGATCCGTAAATATTTTCACGAACAACAGTTAAGTTTGCTAATTTTTGCATTTAATTTCTGTCTGGCTGTTGCCTCTGTTCTCTCCCTTAGTAGATCGCTTAATTTCTCAACTCATTGCGACTAAAGTTTCCAGTTGCCAATTTTGCATGAAAACTGGTGTACAATTCGGTAAAAACCAGACGAGGTAACGGGTGACAGTCATATTGCTTATGGTTTTAATGGTTATTGCAGAGTTTGACGGTGGACGCTGTTTGGCATTATTTTATTTTCTACCTTTTCTATCGCACATTCCGGGTATATGGTTCCGAGGATCTGCCAGCATCGCGGCGGGCCATCACTCGAGAAAATAATGAAGCGAAAGGAAAAGTTAAACGCAACTAGCGTTTTCTCCGCCCGCAGCTCGTTCCACGAGCACACAGACCAGCTGACTACGAATCGAATCCCTTTCCTGGTCTCTGGATCAGTCTAAACAAAGAAAGTTGAACTAACTTCTAAAATTGAACTAAATCACAAAATTTATTCGATATCTGTTTACTAGCTACCGCAGCTCTGCATTTGTAACCCTATTTTGTAGCGATTATTTATACCCATCTTTGCGTATTCTCGTGTACAACTGTCTTACTGTGATGCCCCCCTTACTCAATACTCCTCATGGGGCCTGCAAGGTATCTTGAAATAAATAACGAAGCAACAGCGATGCGCGTTAACATTGAATGAATGGTGACAACTGAACCTCAACGAGTCGGCCCACAGAGCTGGGCGAGGAGTCATCGACCGCGTAGCTATCGGGTGGGGCGGCGATGAAGTTCCGGACAATATAGATCCCCCTGCCTCGTACAATGAACTCACAAAGTACTTTTATCTGGGGAGGCGGAAGTATCCACCGCCGCACAGTAAGCTGAACAGACCTCAGGCATTGACACTGAGACTCTTGTAAGTCGGGGAGTACCCTAGCCCCGCCCTCTTACACCGGATCTATCCCGAAATTCAACCGTCAAACACTTGCAACCTTTCGTCAGACTTTGCCAACTTAGATCATATGCTCCGACAGTGCCCCGCGTAGCGGGGCGACGAAGATGTTACGTCGTCCAAGAGGGAGGCTGCCCTACGCAGTCCCGATTTTGAATCCCACCAACCGGCAGTCTAACGGGCCCGTGACGCGTGGGAGAGTCTAGGTCTCTGTCCCGACGTGGGAGCAGCCCTCTACGCGCTAGTCACGTCCTGATGGTCCTTACTGAAGTTTTTCCATCCATCCATCTATTCAGACGTGTGAGCTTAGATGTGTGAATAAGAACAAGCGTCGCAGACATATTCTTCAAAAATTGTTGAGGATCGGGTTGGTTGCATTCCCATTCAAATGGACTACGGCAAGCGTTGCAGCAAAGAAAAGTATGAAAGTGCTGCCGAAGAACACTCTGCTATTCTATTTCCTCCTCCTCCAGTTTCTGCGTGCATTAGAGCAAGTCTTCATAGATCACTTTTTAGCTCGTTAAAAAGAACTCGAACGAGGTCCACGGGTACAATAAACGCGATCGGAGAATAGAAAGGCTTAGTGTTGTTATATATATAGAACTGGTGACATAACAGTATTCAAACAAGAAATATATTCCCAGCCCGGGGCACTTACGAAAAAGAACGGCAGTTCTGTCGCTTTCCATCATGTTTCACAGTCACGAAGAAATAAGACTCAGCTGGAGCGAACACACCGCTGTAAGCTTCCGTACCCGTAGCTATGCTTGACATGCTCGAAGCTGCAATGGGCTTAGAGAAAATCTGCTCTTTCTGCTTCTTAAGTTTGTTTTACTGTATTCATCACGTTAATGAAATTCAGTTTTCTATTACAGTGTTATCACTTTCACTCGGGTAACACGAGGAGTTACCGGGGATGTATCGCGAACTGCATCTCATTTTGCGCTGTAAGCTCTCTGCTGTGTTGCTAACTCATCCCGTTAAGCTAATCCCTGTGGCTATTCTATCTAGTATGAACTTCGCACTTTACTCTCATACTGCATTATATTACAGCAGAAACGTTTTCCGCATGTCCCACGAAACGAACGGCTGACATTTAAAAAGAAAACGAATGATGTTTTTCTATCCCTCTTAATGTACAGACAGGAACTGGAGAGTTCCCGCCTGTCCATGCAGTATCCCAGCATGCATCCAATTAAGTGCAGTATAATAACTCATGTGCTAGCTCAGAGCCTGTGTGAGCAGAAAGATGGCTGCTAAGGCTACAAGAAAAGAAGACATTAGTGATGCAAATTCTCGCAAAAGGAAATCATTTATCAAGCACCCGACGGGAAGATAATCATGCAGGGATCTAATTTCAATAACCAGATAGTTTCACTCGGGCAGAAGTTCCTTACCTTCTTTTTTTATCCTCTTCATCATTTCATTAGATATCTCTTGTTTTATTTTTTCGCGCTTTTCATGATGAGCCAACCAGAGTGCTTCGATTCAGACTTCGTAATACATTTACAATACGTCAATTCTTGTTTAAAGTGTGCTACTCGTGCTCTTTATATGAATGCGATGGGCGTCGTTGACACAAGGAATATGTATCTGAGGTACACGTGAGAGGCATTCGGTCCTGCAGTGAGCTAATGTGACTTATGTTCGATATAGTGAGTGTTCTTGTGACCTACCAAGATCCACACTACTGAACTTTATATATTCACAGTGAACTGCAGAACATTACGGCAGGTGCTGCGGCCGTGAGTGCGAACATATACGGCATAGATTATGAATGATTACTTGACGTCCTTGTTAATTGACATTGCTTCTTTTTATTATCCCGTTCTGAAAACGACAAGAATATAACTTCGGGCCGAAACCACAGGAAGATGATTGTGAAAGTCGCGTGAAAGCTTCCCGGCAGGCCTGTCGAGATATAGTGCTGAGGACAGCCAATGGTTAGGAGTAATGATTAATCTTATTAGGCGTATAGGTGCTCGCACGTTGCACTGCCTGGATATGTCCGCGTTACAAACCAAAACAGAATTTTCGCGAAGGCAGGAATAGTGCAGTTGCATTGGCATCGGTCGAGCACGTCCTTACCGACGATTACACTGCGTCTGGGATGGGCCCAGTTCCTCACGGCCATGTCTATACACCCGATCCTAAAAAATTCTCGCAAAAACTCATCTGGTAGTTGTCTAAGTACGCGTAAGCATTGCGCCACTTGCTTATCTCCACGCAGCCTAGTGTGATTATCAATGTTATGAAACTTCATCCGACCACTAGGCTGCGTGGAAATGAACATGTGGCCCAATGCTTACGCATACTTAGACAACTACCAGAGAAGGTATTGAGGGAATTTTTTATGAACGGGTGCATATATATGGCCGTGAGGAACTGGGCCAATCCCAGACACAGTGTAATCGTAGGTAAGGACTTGCTGGACCGATTCCAATGCGACTCCACTATTCTTGCCTTTGGGAAAATTCTGTTTTGGTTTGTAACAGCGCTACGGCGACACGAACTGCTGCGGACGGCGGCGCGAGGTCAATTGATGACGTAAGCAAACTACTGCAGGTGGCGGCTCCAGGTGCGCTCACGAGGTTCCAATCATATAAGCCGTTGTCGCTCTAGAAGGATCGACATTTGGGCGAGTTTGTGCTGGTTGAACATCTTGAAGGAGCAGCGGAAGACGACGTAGACAGGCAATGGGTTGCAGTACATAAGTTTGTGTATGCCTTCGAATAAAGTTAGTCGTGAGTTCAGCGCTGTCCTGTGTGTTCCTGCTTTCTGGCTTCGTCTTCTTGCGCTGCCCCTTCAAGACGTTGTCGCTTTTTAGCGCCTTATCCATCCCCGCTGAACCATTACCAACTGTGATCAACCGCACAACGGTGGCGGCTTCGGTAGCTTCGTGTGCGTTGCGTCCTCCCCACTTCCTTCGCGTTGAAGCGAGGGGCAGCACGAAGAATTCGCTTACTACTGCGGGCCCTATTTTGAAAGCGATCGTCTTACGTGACAGACGGGCTGACGAACGGACGGGTTTCCTCGTCGGGTAGGCGTAGAAATGCTCACGCATTTAAAGCACAGGGGAACAGATCTACAATTAAAACTTCGCTTTAAAAGGACACTTTAAAGGAAATTTTCAAAGTGAGTTAGATTTGTAGAATATTTGTCTAGAAACATATCATCGTTTTTGCTTGCTAATATATGACTTTCTTTATTTATTTATTTATTCATATACCCTAAGGGCCCATTCGGGCATTACATAGGGGGGGGGGGAGCCAGTTACAATTGGAAACATGTAGAAAAAGAACATTGGTAAGATACAGTGACAGTGACATAATTATATACAGAAAGAATAACATACGCAAGTAGGCACTCAACACAGAAATAATCACACATTTAGGAAAACCTTCAACTTCTTAACAAAAATATCATGGTTAATGGCAGATACAATGTCCCTCGGTAGTCTATTCCAATGATATATTGCCAAAAGTAATGGTGAATGACGGTACAGATTAGTGCGAGCAAAAGTAAGTAATTGTAATTGGTAATTGTAAAGTATTGGTAATTGCCGGCGAAGGTCCCTATGATGATCCTCATTTTCAAACGTCGTCGCCGAAATGGACGCGATTACGTAATCCTCGCGTAACGTCCCACTAAAGTTCGTTCTTTCTCCTTGAAGTTCATCAAGTGTCTCGAAGGTGGCAATCGGCGTTCACGAAACAGAAGGCAGGTTGGAGGTAGCAAACTTGGAGATATAGTGCAGCGAGTACAATTACATGGGCAAATGCACAGTTCGTAGAACACTGGTGATAAACGCAGAAGTAAACAGCGCCTTACTCTCCTGCTTTTCCTATGTTAGAACCTAGGACAGCTGTCCCTACATACGGCCAACTGAGTGTTAATGTTCGACTGCCAAGTGTTTACGGCGCGCATTAGCGTTGCATCGTCCGAAGTCTTACTGACCTATCAGTTTGATGATTGCTGCCTAGACTAACAGGAATGGCTTCCGTACAGCCTTTAAATATATTTCAGCAAACAAATAAAAAGTCAAGGTGGCAACTGCTGGCCCGCCTCGACATTTCCTTGGCTAACATTCCTTTAATCACCTGCTACTAGGTTGGGCTTAATCTCTTTAGCAGAGTTGTCAGACTCTACGCAAACAATCGGCACTCTTTCGTATGATGGCTGTCTCAGTCCTATGATTGGAATTCTCCAACAGGTGCTTGTCTACAATATCAATACGAATTTCGTCTTCGCTGCAGAACTTATCTGGACACAAATACATTTAGCCGTTGTTAGAGGGCTAGAGGTATCGTAAGCGCTTTACAGGAAATGATAACACTGATTTTTCTACAACGACCGGGCTTCCATCATTGACGTTGACACTGGCGTCACTGTGTATAAGATTCGGGACGTTACGACAGCACTTCGCAGCAAGATATGCCAAGTATTTTCTTTTTTTCTTACGACCCTGTTTGAATGAAGACTTCACAGGAGGTAGACATACCACAAACCAGGTTTTAGAAACAAATGTAAACTGTACCAACTGAGAAGTTAGGCCGTCCCTAACCAAATAGCGACGGGAACTATAGCGAACCAACTGCCGATATGTGTTTGTGTTTTCCTTTCTCACTCCTATGCCTACAGTTGAAGCGTTAGACTTTAGTTTCTTTCGATATATATTTCTTCCCACAGAGGCTGGTCGTCCAATTCGTTGAGCCCGACAGAAAGCGATTGTCTGCGCACACTGTACTGCGGGCACTGACATAGAACAAGCCGAATTACTTCCGCGTTGCTGCAATCGCCCCATGCTGTGGTGTCGGCCATCCCTATGCGGGAATTGGTAAACGCGACGCGCAACCAAAGCCTACACAAAAGGGTCGCGCATACATGCAAACATGGTTGTTGTACTGACAGATCCGGACAGCCCTAAGTGTTCAACACGAAACAATGTCTCATCTCATTTGTCCCTTCATGGACCTCCTTTGTAGTACTTCGTGGGGTATAAATTATGATCGACTGTCCTTCGAGTACGTACTGGAGTGGCTGTTGGTAGTCTAGGTTTCAAGTTGCACAGTGTGTGGACCTGTCTATCCCGGTTTGCATAATCAATTCCGTTGTCGTTCTCGCGATGGTCTTTGAAGTTCTGAAGCGCAGAATCTCGTGTAGCCCAAGCCCCTCGTGAATATAACGTCGATTCATTCGCAACGCGAGACGTGGACACCAAGACAGGACTACACATCCATACGCTGGAGGCATATACTTTGAAACTGGAGATGATTAACTTGGCAGGGCAGTATTTTAGTTGCAAAAACAGCGTAACGCGCTGTTTCTATTATTGTATGCATCCTGTTAGTACTGTCCGAATTAATTCTGCTCGCTGGAAAATATTCTCTCAATGAGGGAGATGACGGATATATCGGCTGCAAGCCGTCCTATTCAGTCTTCGAGAGAGAAAATTTGCGCGCCCCAACTGTATAAGCAGGGAAGGCGAATGCAGGCACGTCGAATATTGAGATGCACAGTCGACGCACAGTTACGGCCTTAGTAGTGGCGGTACCACCTTCCGGCAGCGCGGACCACCGCCGGGTAATTAGGCTTAATGACAACAGATGCTGATTGCGTAGAATTAACCTGAAATTAACTGGTCTCCCGTAAGTTTTCACATCACACTCGCTAACACGCCGACATCCCAAAGAGCTTTGTATAATCGCGAACCGCCCTCGCGTGCGAACATCGCTGCGAAAGTGGCATCGCTTGCAGTCGCAACGCTTTCATGGAGCTGCAAGTTGCCTGGTTTGCTAGCACTAACCAGAAGCCATGCTGCCGGTAATCCATATTTAGTTGGAGGCGGGCTACAGCACATTTGTTACGATTACATCAGTTTCAACCTGTGTTAACGTAGCCTTTGGGCCTGACGGGTGGCCTTAAGACATAATATGCTCAACTAAATGCGTGCAGCCCTTCTTCGTGAAGCAACTCCGGAAGTTCTGTGCTGAGTCTATCATCTCCCACTAATCCCACTTACAGTCCTGAAGCAGGTCCACTCGGACACCAGCACCTCTAAGCCCTTTCAGCCGTGCGGCCTTCGTTCCTCTAAACGGGCACCGCAGTTGGGGAGCCTTCGCTAATGCACGGGCAGTGCCCATTGGGCAACTCGCAATGTTTTCAGGAGCTGGGCCCCACTGCGAGATTAGAAAATGTGTAAGGGCCTCCCAAGCGCGGAAGCCTCCTGAGAACAGCGTTCTCCGCCCGAGAGAGATGTGACCGAAGGGGGGAGGGGGGGTGCGGTTAAAGCATGTCTATGCCGTCAGCGAATAATTTTTTGCGCTAGTAGGAATGGAGAGGGTGAACTGCAACGAAAGGAAAGAGATGCGTTGTCAGGTACAGTTGGAGAGGTAGTGATCGCGTTCATTTTATAATTATAGTTGCTGTGACCGTGTTTCTGCACCCTGTGACATTTGATGGTCCATATGCCTTATTAACCTATCCGACTTATAATAATATTTTATACATTGTCGTACATTGATTAAAAGCTGAATTAGGTATGTCTAAGTAGCAAAGGGGCAACAAATTTGCTACCCAGGCCAGCAAGAAAGAGTGCACTTTGATAAGTGCACACTTTGATATCTGATATTTGAGAAAAGCTGATATATATATATAATCAGCTTTTCTAGGATGGATGGATGGATGTAGATGGGTGGATGTTATGAGCGTTCCCTTTAGAACGGGGTGGTGAGTTGCGCCACCTAGCTCTTGCTACATAGGTTAAAACAGCAGAAAATTAAAGGGAAGAAAGACCACGATGAATTCTCATAATCAAATTTTCTGACCCGCAATTGCGAACTTTGCTCCGTTTTTTGTCGTTTCCCTACTTTCAATGTTCTAATCGCCTCCTACTTATCTCTATTATGGACATGTTTACTTTCCCCCTGTTCTCACTGAACCCAAGGGCTTCAGGGAGGCCAGTGGTGCCTAAATCGACCGCTGGACAGATATCTTCACATTCTAATAAAGCATACTCCATCGTTTCTCTAGCTTTACCGCAGCAAGCACATGCTTCTTCTTCGTTCTTATATCTCGCTTTATAAGTGCGCCTTCTAAGACATCCTGATCTCGAAAAGTAATGAGCTTCCCTCTAAGTAATCATGAATTCTTTCTTTCCTGATTACGTTTTTTCAAAGGCCATGTATTAAATAAAATGGTAGCTTCATCCGAAGGGCGAAGCAATGACCATACCATGATAGCGAGTTTTAGCGATGCGCTCGGACTCCTCTGAAGATGTCGTAACTGCACAAGGGTGCGACATGTTTAGAAGCAACACTCAAGGCAACGTCTGCTCAGCAGAAGAAACAGAGCCCTGGCTGCTACCAGGCGTCCCAGAACGCTAGCGTCATAATTAAGCGCCTCCACCAACGCCCACGTTGAGGAGGACGGTGAAAATTCGCCAGGAGCAACCATATAAATGCTATCCCAATAATTAATAAATATAGCTCGGCGCCCACTCCGCATGCACTAGCTTCCTGCCTCTTAGCGCTTGCGTGACGAAACCTGGTGCCATTCACGTAAAGTTATGTTAATATTACTCCCCTCTACCCCTTTCTCACACATTAATTTCTTCATCTTAGCACTTTATGTGTGCTTATTTGGCAGAAAACATGAGGTCACTCTTCAGAGAAACCCGCATTATTTTACCGTCTCACAAAAAGAAGAGGGACGAATTAATCTGAATAATTTGTCGCGGAGAAGATGAAAAGAATACCACAGTGCAGGCTTGCGCTTTAGAGGACGTCATAAACGCAACCGCTATCATCTCGTCGCATTGTTGAATGAGTGAATCTCGTCACTTTGTCCGAAGGGCGGGGAAGGGGGGGGGAGGGAGAATAGTGTACCTGCACTTTAACGGCCGCTGAAACGGGGACGCTTCGTGCAGCCTTCTGTTGTCGCAAGTTCCATCATTGGAGTCCTCGCCACGGCGTGCAACGCCTCTCCCCCAGGACAAGTTTAAAGCGACTGCACCAGAGACCGTTCTCTGAGTCAAAGATATTCGGACGGTGGCCACACCCGTCACTGGCCCAAAGAGCGATTCGTGCACTAGTGCATGCATTACTTGAAGCGCACCCGTTTAAGAGACCGCTTATAGTGTCCCTGTCCATCCTCCCGCGTGCAGTCAGTGCTCTCTGTCTCCTTATTTTCCTCTTTTTATTCCCATTTCCCTTACCCCTAATGTAGGGTAGCATACCGGACGCTCATCTGGTTGACCTCCCTGCCTTTTTTTCTCCTTAGTTTCTCCCTCTCTTTCGGTCATTCGAAGCAGAGACGTGAAAACCAGCCGAAGATCTGTTGCCATTGATCAAAACAAAGAAATTGAAAACACGCACTTAGTGGCAGGAATTCTAAATAGTTATTAGCAGCACGACAAACAGATTATTATAGGCTAAGTGTTCGAAAAGCGCGCTTTTCTGAAGCACAGCCTAAATGGATAATTTTGATTGCGCATTCCTATGCATTGCAGAAGAAACACAAGGTGCGGCTTCTTTTATACACTCGACATCTGTTTCAGAATATATTTATGCACCGGATCCATTACTAGCCTAATTGGCTAAAGATCCAGGTGCGTGGTCACAACATTAAGGTACCACTTATATTTGCCAATGAAAGCGTTTCATTTCATTTGAAACTGATTGCGACAACTGCGTTTGGTCACCACGTGGGGCTCCACCGCTTCACATGGAACATACTGGTGCAATTTTCACAAGAAAACACTAGCAGCACTCGCGCGCGAGCAAGCCACTTCCTGAAGTAGAAAAAATCCACTTTGTGTGGGATCGATTTCCACGTCGCTGCCTTTCAACTTCTGTAACAAAGGACACCCTTAGTTATGCTCCTTAGGAGTGGCTGTACAAAGACTTTGGAACGTCTTTGCTTTCGGTGCAATTACTGTAATTGCGCTAAGATGTTGTCTCTGCTGGAAACACAGAAGACTCCTTTGCTTTTCCCACTGTAAATCAGTAGCTATGAGAAGGGTTTACCAGTGGAGCTTTTATCTTAATACGTGACAAAAGACAAATGGTTTTTGCTCAGCGCCCGCGGCACCACATTCAGTTCAATGGTTGCTTTCGAAAAAAAAAGAATCTGAGGTTACCTAAGGGCACTTCTTTTGAATTGAGAATGCGAAAGCATTATTATCAAATTGAACACCCCTGAGCGGTCCTTCGACTTGTAAACTCCTCGCAAGCAAGGGAGAGCGTTTAAACGCTAGGTCAACACCTCCTAGATAGCACAAGGCCACTGCACTTCGACCTGTAACATCGTGCTACCTTGTCCCTTTGAATAGAATGCAATGGGGACGCTCCCGAGTAAGCCGCGGTGACTTTTGACGTCACTGCTTTCGTCACGCCGTGTTTGACAATGGAAATATCTGTCCAAGTAGCATGATTTCATAAAGCAGAGTGCACAGGCCTGCTTTCTAGGAGGCGCTTGTTTAGCCCAGTGACTTCTGAGCGTGGAGTCGTAGGTTCAAAACTCAATCCCGCTAACGTTCTTGCTTTCGAATTTATTCTATTTTTCTACAGATTAAGTTAGAACCCAGGCGAGGGTTCGCGCGGACAAGGATCGCGCGGATAGCACAGGCTTCCGAGAGCGAGAGTGACGTGGCGCCACGGTGATGCCCTCTCCCCTCACGCAACCCCTGGTGCGCCAGCGCGGTAGCAGTAGTACCCTTTCCCCCGCTCTGCTCCGTCGAGCCGCACACGTGACGTGGCATTGCAGCCAATGGGAATTTACGTGCCCTTTCGCTGCTACAGACGCCGTCTTTCTCACTTGATTGGCCGTTGGATCGTTTATCGTGAAAAAAAAGCTCTTGTAACACGGCAGAAGATGGTTTATTTAGGACAGCGATTAAACTTTCCAAGAAAGTGTTAACTCTCACAAAATTTAGTAAAACTGAAGTGTCACTTCTCGCTGCAAACACCATTTTCCTAATTTCATCCTTATATGGCATCGATGCCAGCCAGCTGCCCAGCCAGGTCAATGTGGGTAGGGGTAGGAAAAATAATGCTGTTACACCAAAAATCCTCTAACATTGAGCTGCCGGTCGGTGAGACCTCTGACTTAATGTGGTTCCACACCGCACGTCCCTGCTCGGCATCTTTGCTGAAGACCTAAGCATGTCAAGCGTGGATGTTCGACGTGCCATGTTGCATGAACGATTATTAAAGAAATAATGTTTTGTTTGATGTATTCCTTACAGCCAAAGGCTAACTTGTTCGTATGCTTTGAGCCGGTCGCCAGTTCATTTCGAGAAGCGAAAAACGTACCACAAATCACTGTGCCTTAAATCAATGTTGTGTTCTTTAGTGAAATGGCGCAACCCACTCTAGGTATCGCCCATGAATCGGGTGGTGAAAAGACTTATTATCAATGTTTTTTTTCTGGGGGGGAGGGGGGGATTTGGCGAAATGAAAGAAGTATCGAATAAAGGGAAAATCAGACATCCACCCGTTCGTAGCAATTGCTACAAGGGAAACCCATACGGGTTCCTCGAAAGAAAACGCCTCATAGGTGAAGAAAAATTCGTCCTGGTCCGGAACTCGAACCCGGGACCACCGCCTTTCCGGGGCAACCGCTCTACCATCTGAGCTAACAAGGCGGCTAGCAGATGGCAGGGCGAAGTCGAATTTGTCGACAACACGAAGCAAAGGCAAGTGTTTGACGTAGTAGTTCTGCGGAAACCCGCAAGGTGGAGGGAAGTAATGAATAAAGGGCAAATCAGACATCCACCCGTTCGTAGCAATTGCTACAAAGGAAACCCATACGGGTTGCCCGAAAGAAAAAACCTTGCGGAAACCTTGCGGGATTCCGCAGAACTACTACGTGAAAGAATTATCCTGCAAAATTATGTTGTCTATTGTTATTATATATATATATATATATATATATATATATATATATATATATATATATATATAATGTGTGTGTGTGTGTGAAAACACCTCCTCTATAGCTGTCCCTGCAGTAGAGTTGCAGCCTTTCCTGCGTAAAAAGCCTCAGAACCTATTGGGAGCACTTATGGGACGTGAAAATAAAAAATAGACCACAGTTAGGAAATCCCCCCCATTGGGCTAATACGACAAACCGAAGTCATCTTTTGCCGTCTTAGAATTGGACACACGTATGGCACACATTCACCCCTGTTGACCGGTAATGAACCGGTCAACAGGTCTGTAGCAACTGTGGGGAGTCGCTGACTGTAATCCATGTTCTAATAGAGTGCAAGGTATTAGAACCTCAAAGAAAGAAATACTTCCCCTCAGCATGCAAACAAGACGTTCCTCTAGACCTGGCAATGTTCCTAGGCATGGAACCATTTTTTGCCCAGAAGATAGTTTTAGGGTTTCTCCAAGATGCCGGAGCATTGCGAGTTATCGGCTTGTCACCATATGTATACACATGGTGATAAATTTTCAAATGAATTGTTTATGAGATTGAGAGATTTGCTGTGAACAGTGTAGGTAGCATGACTGTAAATGGGCTTAAAATCATGCACCGTAGCTTGTATAAAATATATAAGTATTAAAATAAGGACAATGACTGCAGATGTAACCTATGGTCATATATGTTTTTGTTGCTAAGGGATAGTGCAGTAAGACGCGTATGTGAAATTATCACTGATGTTTCACAGGGCCCTTGAACGCAAGGGGTGGGAGAAAGGTACTCTACGAAAATGCTACCGCAGCAGCAGCCTCTGAGGAGAGGAGGTGCTACGTATGGCGCTCTTTCGCCATACTTGGCCCTTACCCCATAAGATCCCATAGATCGTCAAGGTTTATAGCCTGGCGTTATACGTTTAGGCCCATGAAAATATCGGAGACGAGGAAACACGCATCAGCGGGGGCATTATTTTTTTTTTTTAATTTTGTGACGCCGCATTCAACGTTATGACTAGGTCGTAACGCCGGTGCACGAAAATGAGCTAGGAGACGGGGAGGTCCGTCCGATGCCGTGGCTGTTCACCGTGGGATTTCGCAGTGCGGTCCGCACTAGGTCCAGTGACGGGAGCGTGACGTAATAACTTGGTCACGTGGGTTTCTGCCATCGGACGACAACAAACGACGGCGGATTTTTCTCTTTATGGGACATATAAGGCTTTCGCCTTCAAAATAGGTTTCTTATACGAGTGGCTGGCCCCATCATCATAAGATGTGGTCCCTCCACTTTCGTCAGCGTCCCGTAACAACGTTTAACTATATTGAAGAGTGCGAGCAAGCAATCTCATACGATTGTCTCAACAACTATGCGCATGCCGTAGACTCCCTAATGCTCTTTTCGCAACCTCCTTTTGCCCAGACTGTGGACGTGTGTTATAGCTGGCGTTGTTGCTAATTTCATCTTGTTTTGTCTTTCGTTTCCAAGAGAAAGATTTTAGACCCTAGGGGGCGTATCTTGTCCACATAAAGATAATCTTCACCCGTTTTCCTTGCATTTAATTTCTTCTTCTTTCGTTGTTTTAGGCACTATTTAGGAACTTTATACTTATACAGGCTGAAATATTATTCTGTAGCACAGGCAGTAAACTTTCACAAGACGAACGTGTGGGCTTATGCTTTATTCTTGATTCCTGAATTGACCGTGGTTATTTATCAGTGTTTAAAGATGTAATTGTGCCTTGCTTTTGCTTTTCACTTGTTAAAAAGAATAAATTATTTTATTTTACGAGCTAAAACAATGATCTGATTATTAAGAGTAATGAGGGACTTCAAGATAATTTTGATCACCTGGAGTTCTTTAACGTGCACATAAATCTAAGTACACAAGCTTTCTTGCATTTCGCCCAGTTTGAAATTCGGCAGCCACGGCTGTGATCGCAGCCGCGACTTCGAGCTTGCTTTTCGACACTCGCATAGTTTGTGTCTGCTAATGTAAGACTGTTGCTAGTCACGTGCTCTTTATCATTCTTATCTTTCATCCGCACGATTTCTATCTCGATGAATGCAGCACCTTCAGTTGTTGATAACGCTGCCGTAATTATTCACCTTGTTTTGCCCTTGATTTTTTTGCGGCATTGCACAGCTAAGGTTTTATAGAGCAAAGATGCGCCATGTTTTTTGTTTGTTTTTTGAAGGACAACTTCTAAAACCGTTAGTGTACACCGTATGCGTCAACTCTGTGTTTGAAACGAATTTGCTAGCGGGTACGAAAGCGCGGTAAAAACCACCAGTCATCTGCTGGGCTCGAAACTTACTCTGGTATTGCTTTATGTACGAGCTGTATCTCCATTTTTAAGATGAGTTGTAGATATTTAGATACACATAATATCGGACAAACTACGAACATGTGAAATTTTGACACTGTCAGCGAGCGCAGAGCCAAGATTACCGCTATCCGTCATAGCGCGCCTTTACGGCTTCTGACACAACATGGCGGCGCAACTTGACTTGTCACTGCCCTATAGACCGTTTTTTTCGTAGGCGCCGCCATAGTGTGAACGCAGTGGCGCCGCCTATGAGCAGCGCCATACTGGCTTGGGTGAAAGCGGTCTTTTGCATGGCAGGTATACGCTCGGCGGTAGGTTCTGGCGTTTGTTTTCGCGGTCGTGTGGTCTGCTTAGTATGACGTGCGCCTTCTACGTGGTAAACGGTTCCGTGAGACGTGCTGAAGTGGTTTAAGGCGTCATGGCCGGAATTTCTGCTGGCGTTCAGGTGGACGGAACACGCTGCGCGATGTGTGCGCGCATATTTGAGCCTACAATCAGCCTCGGAGATCAATTGTGTATTTCTGAATGTTCCAATCACTAATGTGACCTTATTGCAGTATTATCCTCTATTTCTAAGCTGCGGTTTAGGAGCCATGAAACATACGCGACGATCCTAACAGCGTGGGTAGCGTTCTGCTACGATAGGAGCTATGCTGTTATACTTTGACAAGCGTTCAAACTGTTCGCTGCAGGTTACATTGCGTGACTACTAGGTTGGATGGATTAGGTTTCCACCCATGAATAAAATTTTTGGCTAGTAATGGCAGCATACCTTGCAGTCTGAATTAAGCTTGTCCAGCAAAGCGACCGTTTACGAACTGCGCGAGCGTCCTAAGCAGTAGTAGGTGCTGGATTACAGATATTTTTGTTCTATATAGCACATGGTCCAAGCATACGGCATCAGCGGTTATATATGTATAAACTTTGTGCGGCGTTAGCCCGTTTTCTCTTGCTTTTTAGAGAAAGAGGATAACCGAATTTTTTTTTTTTTCGGTTGTGTTCGTTCAGTTCTCTACGACGCACTCACACGTATTACGGAAATCTTGCGCTCAAAAATAGCCATCGCATTTTTTTATGCGAACCCTCTCATATATTATGGCTGTGTACAGGCCAAAAAGGCAATGCCGAAGCACACAGCTTATATATGTATCGTGCTGGCTCACCAACCGCAGTGATCGCTGTGTTGAGCAGCGCCATGGGCCTCATGCAGCAAGGCTAGCGTAGACATATGATAATTTCAAGCATACTAGACTTGAAATGCGTGAGAACGATGCCAGTATATCAGAAATATTTGATAGCGCCTGCCGCTCAGATGTTTCGTAGTTGCCTTAGGTTGGCCGTGCACGAGCATGCGCTCTTATGTTTTATGTTTTACTCCCTACGCCAATCGATCAGACAGTGAGCTGATTTACCATTTAATGCTCGTAGTACAGAGACGCCGGTTTTCTTTGTTGAATTAAAATCGATATAAGCAAGATAGTAAACAACACATACACGCACCGCGACTGACAATGCGCGTACACCGCGGCTGATTATGCGCGTCACATTTTTGCGCCCTCCAAGACATATTTCTGCCTACAGTAGTTACCGACGCACCGAAAGGCTTCCCTGACGACCTTATATGAACGGACATGGCGTAAATTTCACAAAGTAAGACCTAAAACATCTCGAAATCGTTCCGCAGCACGCGACAGCAATACTTTCAAGCAGCGCCGCGCCGGATCGCCCAAGCCAGAGAGGAGGAAAGGCTCTCCGCGCGCCCTATCCTCCTCGCCCGATGAAACGGTCTATACGGACAAGGGTGACATCGAGGCATCCTAGGGATGCGTGGAGGCGTGGAAGGAACCCAGCGACACGCCGGGAAAGACCATCAAAGCGCCCGAAAAGTCGGGGAGATGCAGCAAAGAAAGCTTCGCTTTAAAAGCGTGCCTTCCCGTTTTCTGTCTTCTTTTTTTAATAAATAATAAACATCGCATGCGAAGTTGTTTACAGCAATAAGGCTTCCTTGCTCCATTATATGCTACCTCAGCTCTCTGACCCTTTCTTTTTGTTTTTTTCTATGGCGCCTCTTTCTCGTGTGCCGCTAAGACTGTGTGCGTGCTTTCCATGATGGAACATTCTTCGAGGAAGCTTGAGGAGCGTCATCTCGGCAGAACTTCGGAAAAGAGAGTCTTGTCCACAATATTGCTCGCGCCCACTTCAGCATTACGTACTTCTGCAGGAAGCTTGGCGCCATCATAATGGGGGCGCCACTCGCCCGTAGCGCTTAAAGAACAGGAATGAGGTGTTTCCTCTTTATTTTTATTTTTTCTTTCGCAGCGACGCCGCCTGGCACTGAGCTGCGCGACATTCCAGATATAATCCTGCACAACGCGCACGGATTATACGGAGTGGCATAACACGGGGGCCTACTTCGGTGCTTCGCTTCGCCGCGAGATTGAGACTTCGAGCTATTTGGCACCTCCTGTCTTTTTTTTTCTTTTCTTTTTGCGCTTTTAGTCATGCGGGGAAACACGGAAATGCGCGTAATCAGCCCTTTCGCTCGGAGCAACGTTCTTGAAATATTTTTTTTTCGTGAGAAAATTGCGACTAACTGAACTGTATGATACACTTTATTTAAACACAGTATACTCGCAAGCTTTCAAATTCAGGGCACGTACTTACACATCCCTAACTCGGCCGCAAAAATAGAGGACTGAAATATTTATTTATTTATTTATTTATTTATTTATTTATTTATTTTACCTCAAGCACTCCGAATAAAAAAATTACATGAGGCGTTGGTACAGTTATTTGCGGAGGAATTTCGAATCAACTTCTTTCAGCGTTGTGCACAGCATTTCCTAATCGAACTGAAGACGCATATAAAACGGACAGCTCTCGGGCGTTCTGTACGCTTTAAGTTGCCTAAAACATCGGCTAACCATTGTGTTCATCGATGGTGTATATAGCTTTATTGCGAAGCTTTGACACGCGTGCACGACCCGCCTCAGACTCGCTATCAGTAGTACTTCACGGAATTAAACTGGGCTCTCCTACACGCCGCCTTTCAAGACGTGGCGTTCCCAGCAGGCCCAACGGAGTGGTCAATAAGAAAGCTTTACGCCTCCTTATCGCCTTTCTCAGAGACACCCGTTGCCAACAACTGGACAGATGTGCTTGCGGAACAACTGCTGGCCAAGCACACCAGACTGATCGCGCCTGTCGCTAGTATATTAGCACCACTTTAGGTGTCTGTTTTACAGCGAAGCTATATATCGATAGGGTTCCAGGCATTTTCGTTCTCCGTGAACAGAACTATCATCATAAATGGCTCATACCCTCGTTAGCATTCATGCTCCCGTAAGCAAGCAAAAAATACACTGGCTCATAGCCCCATAAGGCAGAAGGCTACAAGCACTCACCAAAGTGAAGCGAACAGTGCTTAAATTCTTTCTAATCACGCATACAACATACAGAAGAGCATGCCGAAAACTGTCATCATCGATGGCTCATACCCCGGGGAGCAATGGCTCATACCCCCGTAAGCAAGCAAAAAATGCAGTGACTCATAGTCCCGTAAAGTTCATGGCTGCTCACTTTGCATGAATTAGCTGCGATTATGCTACTCCTGTTGCCATTGTTGGTGATTTTAATGTGGGTGTTTCAGTACCTAAAAGGGAGCGGCTTACGCGTTCCGTGTTGCAGACATATCCCTTGTGGTGCCACACTGATCCAGCCCAAATGACCACACAGCGGCGTAGGTGCATCGATTTGACATTACCAAAGAAATTGATTGCAGTTGCGAGTGAAATAATGACCAGTGATGAAGACAACTAATGAGTGCGCGTACCTTTCGTCACGACGAATTTTTTTATTGCTCTTTCGTCATCATTGTCGCTTTTGTCGATGATATCATTGTTCATGATGTTGTCATTGTTGTCGATGCTCTTCTTGTGGTTGTTGTTGAGTTAAGAGAAGCTTTAGCTGGGGGACTTCGTTCTACATACATAGGAAAGGAGAAATCGTTTTTCTCGACAACTAGGGCTGCAAATTTGATGTTTGTTGCAATTAGCAGAAGTGAAAATGTAGCGACTGTTGGTTGCGAATATGCGATTTAGGTCGCCACTTTTGTAGTAAGAACTGGCAAGATGAGCGCATCTTCGGAAAACGAAACCGTCATGCTTACAACTCCGTAACTCAACAGAAAAAATAGATATCATAATTATGTAAATTGCACTTAATGATACATATAAAGCAGCCAAAAATTGACATATTATACATGGCTCTAAAGTAAACAACTAACATGTGAATAGAACTAATGCGAAACTATTCTGAAACTATTGTGAAAGTCTTGTAAACGATGTAACGAACTCACGTAAGATATCAAATTACATATCAAATTTGTCCGGTTTGGATGCTCTAACGGATGCAGTTTACAAACCTTCGATATCTGTTCCTGGTGCACAGCTACGGATTTGTAAACTTCGTTCTTCTGTCTTTTTTCAAGCTTACGAATTTTTGAAAATTCCTTTTACGAAATTCAAGCCCTAAATTGAAATTCCGCTTCACACAGTCACAGAATTTAAGTGTCTGTCTCAATAGAAACTCATTGCATCACAAATTGGCCCAGTGGTTATCTCGACAAAAAATTCGTTTCTGCGTTTTACATGCATCTGAATAGGCGGCATCGCAGTTGGGCCCGAAGCATCCCCTTAGTAAAAATTGCTATGCTTGCTTACTTGAGGAACTTTCGCGACTCTCGTTGACATTTAGAAACTACCGCGTGGGCCCCGAATCAGTCCCATGAAACAGGCACTAGAGCTCGGTCTCAGTTCAGAACGTCCTCGTAGAGGTATTTCGGCGGGCCGCCTTACCAAATCCATCGCTACACACCTGCGTCGCACCCAGCGAGTGCCCGCCCTTAATCGCCCCCGTAATTATGCTAATTTCCCGTGCGCAATCGACGCTCGTATACGCAAGAGGCCACTTTCGAATAGTTTGCGTGGTCGCCCTTCCCGTATATCCGAGAGAGAGAACGAGATTGTGACGTATATAGGAAGGACTTATATACGTTACCCACTGTACGATCACGTATATCCGAAGTGCTAGAGAGAAGGTGTAGATACGTGTACGGACAGCACTTCAGTTAGAGTCGCTCGAGCAAACCAGAAGTTCTGAGAAAACACAAAAGTGCCTTCACTGCCTTCTGAGCCGATGATCGGTCGGGACGGTGCTCTAATATGGTCTGTTCACTCAGAGGACGATCATCTAGTTTCCTCAATGTGTTGGACAAAGATTGTCTTTGTGCTTGAAATTGAGGACAATGGCACAATAAGTGGTCAATGTTCTCCTCGCATCCGCAAACATCACATGCAGGAGTATTAGTCATTCCAATTAGTGCTGAGTAGGCATTCGTGAAGGCAACTGCAAGCCATAACCGGCACAGAAGAGACGCTTCATGTCGGTGTAGACCCGCTGGAGGTTTGAGTTGAAGTGACGGGTTTAGTCTTTGCAGTCTTGTGCGCCTTGTATGTGCAGTGTTCCACTCTGTCAAGGAGATCGTGCGTGCTAGAATGCCAAGTTGCCTCGCGGCGTCGGTCCTTGAGAGTGGAATGGGGACGCAGCGGTCTTCTTGGTTTGACGTCCGAGCTGCCTTATCGGCGTCATCATTTCCAATGATACCGCAATGACCTGGTATCCACTGAAAAGAGATATCATGGCCTTTTTCTATTAAGTGATGAACAAGTTCCGCGATTTCGCACGTGAGCTGATCGTGAGTTCTATGTCGGAGAAACGACTGCACACATTGCAAGGCCGGCCTTGAATCGCAGAAGACTGCCCATTTTCTAGGACTTTCAGCTAGAACGTGCTAATCCTGCAGCGGGCCGCACCTTAAGTGAACGCGCTCCTGCAAAGGCGCGTGGATTATCAATGGAGTGAGCAGATTGTAAATTCGTAGGTATTTTTAGGAAGTGCTTCTTTTTTAACGTACTGATGTCGCGGCCGTCTTGTCCTTATATACGCATACAGAAAAGGAGTTGGGGACACTGCCTTACTCCTGTGGGATGGATGGCCCTCCTGGACTGGACTGGGCTGACGGTGCACTTGCTGATTTAGACATTCCTTTGTGTCTGTCTCTGTGTGTGTGCGTAGTACTTGTTCATGTTATCTTCGCGTTTCTTTTTTGTTTTTATTCTTGCTTGAGCAACAAATTTCTGATTTTGGGATAGGTGGCTCTAAAGAGAGGTGGTTCTAGGTGGCTATGTCTTGCTTATGCAAGATGCAGTATTTGTAAATAAATAAATAAATAAATAAATAAATAAATAAAGGCCTACATCCTGGTCTTTCTACAACTAAAAAAGTTTGGCCGATGGAGGACAGATCTATTAAGATATTGATAGGGAGAAGCTTTCTTCGCGACGTGGACTTAAATTGCAATGATGTTGACAACAAGAACACCTGTAATTATTCTACAGCGGTTGTCTCTCTATCCTACCCTTATTTTTCTTAGCATTGTTTGTCACGTGGCCGTTAGCTCACTTTGCAGTCCTTTTATTAGCCTCCATTTTTCGGCCGCATATGTTGTTATCAGCAAGCAGAATCCCTACATATATTATTTTAAGTTATCAGTCACTAACCGTTCCTAACTCTGTAGTGCTTGCCCAAATGAAATTGAATTTATTTTTATTTCTCTTCAACAGCTCTTGACTATTTAAGTTCGTGGATGGAGATACACTGCCCAAGGAACAGCGTCGAAACCGAGCGCAAAGGAGGCCGGAAGTAGGAATTCGTCGTGATTGGGTGCCATAATTTGAGCATCTTTCGTAAATCATCTTATCGAAGGCGTCGTTCGCAGCGTGCTCAGTTATAAATGGAAACGCTTGTGCTATAGCCACGACGAAACGTCTCTTGAAGTTTCGAGAATTCAAAATATCCTCCCGAGGATGTGTAACCCTTTTGTTACCCGGCTTTTACGCGAACGCGCTAATGCTTCACGCCATAAGCGTTTTCACTGGACTCCCGGCAGAAGCGCGTCTTACCAAAGCAGTTTGGTAGAATGCCAAAGGGTATGTTTGTAAATAAGCCAGAGCTATGTGACAGAAAGTTCTTTGTAGCCCCTCGCACACCAATGTGTGCCGTTTATTTTTCGTCTTTTCCTTCATTATGTAGCGCTTTTTACTTGCAGTTTTTTCATGTTTGTACGTTTCCTTTAGCACTGGTCTATCACGCAGTTAAGAAACTTTTTATTTCTATAATTACTTATTCTCACTGTTATCGACAAGTTATTGCTGCATTACTATTATTTCTTGTTTGTGGTTTTTATGTTGCCATGCGAAAAGTGTTTCTGTTTCTTCTATTTTGTACTCCGGGGAGCTGGGAACTAGTCAAGCTGACTTGTCAGCTTTCTTCCCGCACTCCCTCACTTCATGAGTGTAAAAAAGATTAATATTATTATTATTATTATTATTATTATTATTATTATTATTATTATTATTATTATTATTATTATTATTATTATTATTATTAACGCGACAGCGTTAAGGAGCTCGTGTCGCAGAAAAGGCGGTGTCGTCGGTGTCGGCGTTGGCGGCGTTGGCCGTGAGCGATAAATCCCAGCAAGCACTTCGTCAATAAAAAACAACTTGCAAGATGGGCTGGGTGGGAATCGAACCAGGGTCTCCGGAGTGTGTTTTATTATTATTATTATTATTATTATTATTATTATTATTATTATTATTATTATTATTATTATCATCATCATCATCTACCTTCCTGGAGGCAACATTGTTCTTGGAAACCGGTTACTGGAGTTAAGCCCTCAGCCCTTTTAATATAGGGCGTCACGGGCGGCCAAATGCCTCTTTCGCTGGCAGATGGTAATTAGATCATTCATATTTAAAGCTGTTGGACAAAGCGACGAAGGGACTGAACTTAAGCGAGGAAATAAAGCACGACACCCAACTCGCGTTTGTTTTTTGGTTCAAGTCCGGTCCTTTCGTCGCTTTGCGCAACAGTTTTAATTATGCCCGCTGCAGCATTTTCCTTAGATCCTTCAGTTTTGTCGCCGTAAAGCTCATTATTAGTTATTTAACAGGACGCATCAAAGGGTAGAAACCTTAAGCAACTATAGACCTTCAGCTCGTGGAGAGACAGAAGCACAATTTCGGGGTATTGTTCGACTTTTCTAAATGGGAAAAAGAAGAAAAAAGTTACAAAGCCAGTAATCGTGCAAGTAATGTGGATCACATGAAAAAAAAAAGTTGTCACACACTAACAAGCGATCAATGAGCGAGATCTCTTCGTTTGTCAAGGAAACGGACGGCTGAATAATACAAATGTTCTTGTTCTTGACTACATTGTATGCCTCAGTGAGATCACGTGTGAGCTGCGCGTGATGTTTCACAATGATTGAGGTATCCTCAGAAGAAGGCGCGCGGCCACATTCACGACAACGGCTGGCAAGATGCTACGACACCACCCCCTTGAAGGAATTGGCGTGCCCACGTAGCCTCGTCTTTGCACATCGGCCATATCAGTCCTGTAGTGATCGGCCGCTCACCCCGCGACCACCTACGTTCACGGCTGACGCCATTATGAGGAACCGGCCGACGGCCTCGTCAAAGTGGATCTCAAAACAGATGCTTTATGGCCAACACGGGAGTACCTAGGTCAGGAGCGGTTCGGGCAATTAGCAAGGATACGGCCATCACTAAGCCGCACAAATTGGCACGTCCATGCCGGAGACGCGGTCAGTGCAATGATACGGTCCATACCAATTAGGGCACCTGTCAGGTGCCCTAATTATGCCCTAAGGTATGTCGACGCCGGGGACGCAGTCAGTGTAGGATCCCCATTCCCCTGTTTGTGCCCAGTGATATGTGCGTGCGTTTCCGACAAAGCTCCCTTCGGAGGGAAAGGGCAACAGATCTCCGGATTGATGGGGCCTGATGTCATCGGTCTCCTGACGCCGGATTGGGGGAAATAACTGAACAATGACCACGCAGGGCATAAAAAGAGGAACGGATGGCGGGAGGGATCGGCTGCTACAACTTCATCCTGAACTTTTTCTCTATTACTTTGAATTTTCTTCTAAATGTGTAAACATAAACGTGTTTGTCAAACGTCCTCATTAATGGACCCAGCCCCACGTTCCTTTACTCCTCCACGAGCAAATGGAATTGCACGTCTTCTGACCCCTAGTCGCAACATTGGATGGCCGAGGTGAGATTTTCTGCGCAGCGCTTCGACTTCGGCGTGGTAAGTGCACGACCGTTTCTCCTTGAGAGTTGCCAGGCTTAGCGTGGTTCTTCCTGGTAACAAGGGTGTAGGAAGCCTTATTAAAAGATACCTTTCTTCTACACTTCATTCCTTGAGAAACTTGTTGGCAAAAGAGAGGCAGCCATGGATTGGAGTAAGTTGCGCAGAACGGACCTAAACGCGATATGCGGGGAATGCGGGATGGATTGGGGGAAGCAGCTAAATAGGACGGAGGTGATCAGTGCGATAGATGCAAAAAGCCGAAATGACCAGGAGATTATGTAGGTTTCGGATGATCTTCAGGCGCAGAGGACTACGCGGTTCTACATCTCGATAATATTACGGTCTTCTCGGACAGTTGGGAAGGCCACATGGGCCACTTGCGAGACGTCTTAACGCGATTACGCGACGCTGGGCTCACTATAAGAGCCGATAAATGTCAGTTTGGCCAGTCAGAGGTGGAATACCTTGGGCATCTTATTGGGCAAGGATACCGGCGGTCTCATGAGATAAAGCTTGCCGCCATCGAAAGCTATCCCCGACCCACTACTAAAACCGATATACGAGCAGTTTTCGGAATCGCTGGATATTATCAGCATTATATTCCCAACTATTCCAATGTCGCCAGTCCCTTAACCGATAGCTTAAGGAAAGAAGAGCCGACTAAGGTACAGAAGAACGAGATGAAGGAGGGTTCTTTCCTGGCTTTAAAGAAAGCCCTAACCTACCGAGCCATTTTGAGAGCTCTGGATTATAACCTACCATTCTGCGATGCGAGTGATAGAGGTCTCGGGACGGAAGTCGAGAAGAGCAGCCGGTGCTTTTTGTTAGTCGAAAGCTTGCTGTACGCGAAGAAGCATATAACACTTCGGAGAAAGAGTGTGGGTGCCTTGTGTAGGCCATTCAGAAGCCTCGATGCTACTTAGCCGGCTCCCGCTTTGTTGTCCAGACGGATCACTGTCCTTTGTCATGGCCCCGTAATATGTCACCCAAGAATGATCGCCTACTCCGATGGAGTTTTGCCATACAGGAACATAATTTCTAGGTTAAGTACAAGAAGGGAAGGGAAAACGGAAATGCGGACGCGTTCAGCCGTGGCTTTTCCTATTGATGGCAGGACGGACTCGTATTCCAAACTCAGACCATTGGTTGATTTTCTGTTTCTTTTAGTGTTATGCTAATGAGTAATTTTTGTGCGAGTTGAAGCCCCCTATGTAGGTACGCGAAGTGGCTTCTTTGACGTTTTAGTTATTGTTTGTGCATGCATGTTTTAAACTATCTCCCTTTGTTTGTCGATCGCCTCAGAGCTGCGTGAGTTACGCCTTCCTTGAAACGTGATTGAAACCAAATTGATCAATACGTTAGTCACGCTACCATTTGAACTTGTTTAGGGTCGTTTGCTTGGCGCTCCTCTATGGCTGCCTTTGTAGTGCTCGCTGGTTCTAACCTCGGGATTAATTATGGGAGAGGGTATGATTACCTCGCATATCTCGAAGGGTGTTTGTATGCTTGCCGCGTCGCTGCTCGGGCGCTGTGCAGATTTGATCGCTAAATGACAGTTTCGAGCTTGCGACCTGCAACCAAGCCTCCCTCCAAGATGGCCATTGGATGGGATCCTCCCGGCGAGCTTGTGACTTCGAGCCGGAGGTGAGCCTGCTGAGCGGCCAAGTCCTCTTCAAGGGGCACCGATGAGCTGCCCACTTGCGAAACCTCTTCCTGGCGGTGGACGGGCTGTTGTGATCGGCCGTTCACCCCACCGGTCACGGCTAGCCGGTCACGGCTAGCCGTGAGCCGGTCACGAGCCGGTCACGGCTAACGTGATTATGGGGAACGGGCCAACGGCCTCGTCAAAGAGGTTCTCAAAACGGACGGTTTATGGCAAACGCGGGAGTGTCTCGGTGAGGAGAGGTTTGGGCAATTAGCAAGGATACGGTCATCACCTGTCAGCTGCCCTAATCGGTATGTCCACGCCGGGAACGGAGTGAGTGTACGATATGAGACAGTGTACGATCGGAGATAATGGACAAGCGGACACAATGGACAAGTGGAGTCAGTGTACGACCCACTTCCTCTGTTTGTGCCCAGTCACCTGCGTGCGTTTTCGTCAAAGCTCCCTTCGGAGAGGAAGGGCAACAGACCTCCGGATTGGTGGGATCTGAGGTCATCGGTCTCCTGACGCCGGATTGGGGGAATGACTGAACAATGACCACGTAGGCCATAAAAAGAGCGACGGATGGCGGAAGTGATCGGCTTTTACTTCAACCTGAACTTTTTCTTTATTAGTTCGAATTTTCTTGCAAATATGTAGATATAAACAAGTTTGTGAAACGTCCTGATTATCGGGTCCAGGCTCATATTCTCTTGCTCCTCACCGAGCAAAGTGAATTCCTCATCTTCGGACCCTCAGACGCAACACTCCCATTTTCACGTTTTCATTATATTCATTTCCATTACATTTATCATTTCTTTAATTCAATTAGTAAGTACAAAGAATTAAGTACAAAGAAAATGGTGGTGGTGGTGGTGGTGGTGGTGGTGGTGGTGGTGGTGGTGGTGGTGGTGAAAACTTATTTTCCTTTTGAAGGAAAAGGGCAGCAGGATAGAGGGGGGAGCATGTTACGCATGGTAGTCCCTCGCAACCCTCTCAGCCCACCTAAGGATGGCATCCTGGATATCGGGCTTCGAGCTGCGCCAGGCAGCCTCCCACTGCTCCTCGCTACCTATTAATTTACGGAGGGATGGGTAAGCACCCTCACATGATGTGATTAAGATTGGCTTTGGTTGTGGAGAAAAAATTACAGTTAGAGGAGAGGTAGAGAGAGGGGAGGTTGAGGGGAAGGAGAGGGAACGGTGCGAGTCTGCAGTTGTCGCCACAGCACCTCGCACCTGCGCCGGGATTTGTTTATTAGCTGCGGGAAGGTTAAACGGCCTAGGTGGTAGTGCCTACGGATGTCGTGGAAAGTTAGAAGGCAATCCAGCGCAGCTAATTTAGCCTTTTGCCGCAACGGAGTCGGGTTCAGCTAATGCCTGCGCCCAGACCATGAATCCTCGGGCGCTGGCGTGAGCCGCTTCGTCTCCGGCAATACCCACGTGCGCGGGAGTCCATATTAAAGTGGTATATTGTTCGGGCGGGACGAGTATTGAGAGGGCTGGTTCGCGCACCCTACCCGTTCCAAAGTTGTAGACGGCAGTTTTAGAATCGTTGACAACACTGAATAATTTGGAATGGTAAGAGCCAAAGCTATGGCCGCCTCCTCCGCCTCCTCAGAAGAGAAAGCGGGAATGGAGGCAGCAGTAGCTATCTGTCCTTGAGAATTGATAACGGGATAGCCCCCCCCCCAAAGTAAGGACCAGTACTATATTCTGCAGCAACGGCGTAGAGCCCTTGCTTAGATTTAGAGAATTGTTTCTCAAGAGCCTTTGCACGCTGCCGTCACCGCTTCTCGTGGGGGACGGAGTGCATGTTTTTTGGGAGTGGGGGAATGTGTAGATTTTCGTGTATGTGGTGAGGAATAGTGTGCTTGGTTTTAGCGATGGAGGTTGGCATTATACTGAGAGAGCTGAGTATGCGTCTTCACGTTTGTGTATTGGAAAGCCGGGTATAAAGTGACGTTAGATATGCTTCAGTGAGTTCGTTTAGGGTGTTTAGGGTGCCTGTCTGCATGAAACGTTCGGTGGATGTCCGGACGGGAACTTTGAGAGCGAATTTGTAGATTTTGCGTAAGAGGGTATCGATTTCGTTCTCTTCCCTTTTGAGGAGGTAGAGGTAAGGGAGCGCATAACTAACCGTACTGAGGACAAAGGTATGGACTAAGCAGAAGGGTTCCGCCTCTCTTAGTCCACCATGCTTATGAGATGTCCTGCCAATGAGCACTAGAGTACGGTCCGCTGTTGTATGAAGTGTTTTGATGGTGTGTGTGTGTGTTGAGTCGATTACGTTGCATGTGTAGTCCAAGCACCTTGAGCCTGTCGACTTCAGATACGGGTGTCCTGTTCTGTGTTATTTGTATATCGGAGATATGCTCTTCAGAACCGCGATGGGCAGGGAGGAGGAGCGATTCGGACTTAGCAGGGCAGCAGACAAGACTCATGAGTCCAGTACAGGCTACCACCTTGTCGGTGGCAGTCTGCAGGGCCTCCTGATTGTGCCCGTCGGAGCTTCCCATCATGCAGAGGGTGATATTGTCAGCATAGAGGGAAAACTTGAGATCACGGATGGATCTCAGGGCTCAAGCCAGCGGGATCATGGTGATATTGAAAAGGAGAGGAGATAACAATGATACTTGAGCTGTTCCGTAATTCCCCAAGGACTAAGAGGGAGAATGCTCAGCACAATGTGAATGGTGGCCGTGCAGTCGGAAATTAAGATGGCGATGTAATTATGAATTTTTTCTTCAACTCCTATAACGCTGAGTTCCGTCAGGATGGAGACTTGGCTGATGTTAAAAGCTCCATGAAGGTCGAGGCCCAGAACTGTCTGAGTGTCCATGCTAGTGTTAGGTGTAATGATGTCGTGTTTCAGGCAAAGCATAACATCTTGATTGGAGAAGGATTTACAGAAACCTACCATTTCGTTGGGGTATAGGTTGTGATCTTCGATGTAATTGTTGACTCGGTTGAGAATTAGGTGTTCGAGTGCCTTGCCTATGCCTGAAGTGAGAGATATCGGGTGTAGATTGCCTGTGTTTATGGGCTTGCCAGGTTTGGGTATGAAGGTAACTTTGGCGTCCTTCCACGCGGCCGGTAGGGTACTGGTATCAAGGTAGTGGTTAACATACTTATTGAGGGCTGTAAAAATAGAGTTGTCGTCTAGGTTGCGGAGAAGCTTGTTGCTGATGAAGTCCGGGCCCGGTACGAATGTGGTGCAACAATTGGCAATTGCGTGTCTAACCTGTCTCCGTTATGGGAGTATTCAGAGCGCTGTTTTGTACGCCGTTATATTCAGGTGCCTTGTATAGATATACGGGAGTTAGGTGTTTGTCGCTGAGATCCTGAAAGAGGATGCTTAAGTTATCCTTGTGTGAGCGTAGGAGTTTGTTGATATGATGATTATGAGTGGTACACCATGTGGTGGGGTCCAATATGTGCCGCAGGAGTTGCCGCGTTCTCCTGCTGCCTAAGCGGCCGTGGGGCCAGAAATGCGAAAGCATTTCTGGCCCCACTGTTGGCAGGCTAGCTGTGTGGCATACTCCTGAATTTTGAAGTCCAGTGTGGCAATTCTAAGCCTAAGTCTGCGATTGCAAGCCTGTTTTTCCACCGTTTGAGGAGAGACCGCTTAGCCTCACACATGTGAAGAATTTTGACGTCAACCGTGCTGAGCGGCGTGTCAGGGTGTCAGCTGGCGGTACGTATTTGTGTGTCATCTTGAAGTTGTTGTACCCAATGCGAGATTCCGAGATGTCCTGAATCTCGATGGGCGCCGAGGATTGATGGACCTCTCGCAACTTGTCCCAGTAAACTTCAGGGACTTGAGAGCGAGGGGTTTGTGCCGAAAGCGGATGGTGGTTTGAAGAATATAGTGCTCACTGCTGAGGTTTATTTCGAGATTAGTCCAAATGAACCGTTGTATGCTATGGGTGAGGCGGAGGTCAAAGAACGTGTCTTCAGTTACACTATTACCTAATCTAGTGGGCATACCTATATAGCTGTGTAGGGGGTAGGGGGAGGCGGTGTCCTGAATATGAACCCATAAGGCCCTTGGGTGTGGATACAGAGCGGCTCCATACATGATTTGGTGCATTGAAGTCGCCAATTATTGGAAGAGGATGATGTCCTGAAGCGGCAATGGCACGTGCAAAGAGAGTGTTGAAGCGATGATGTTTCTCCTGGGGCCGACGATAGACGTTTAATACGTGTAAAGGTGACGCTTGAATTTTGGAAGGAAGAATTTCTAAAAATTCGTGTTCCAGATCGATGCCATCGATCTGGAAATGAGTCACCGTCAAGTGTTTTGAGTGAGGATAGCGCTGCCGGCTGAATTTTCGGATTTAGTTTGGTGTACATTATACCCTAGGAAGCGTGTGGGCCCATGGGTTTCCTGTAGTGGAATGGCCACAGGGGGATTGGAGTAGGAGGCCAGATATTGTTGGAGATTTGCTTTCTTTTTTCGGAACCCCTGCAGTTCCATTGCCGCACCACAATGTTAGTGCGATTAGTGTTTGTAGCCATCATAGGGAGAGTCTGGTGTTGTGCAGGGGGTGGGCATGCCTATGTTTGGTTTGTTCGCGGTGACGCCGACCGTCCATCCCGTAATCTGTTGAATGTGCGCTTGAACAAAATGAATAAATTTATCAAGTTTTACATTAATTGCTATGTGGCCGTTCTCCAGAGCAGCGATTCTGCTTGTTCACAATGCCAGTGAGTCTCTCATGTGTTTTTTTTTTCGAGAGCGTTTATCCTGTCGTAAAGAGTTATTATCGAGGCGCCCAGGGATTCTTCCTGGCGCGGTATGGCAGCATCTTTGTGTGTGTTTGGGGATGGGAGAGGGGTATCTCGACAAATGGAGGTGTACTGTCCATAGCAAGGGCGGGGGAGGTGCGGGTGCACAGTGTTCGGAGGAGTTCGGAGGTGATTAGCAGGAGTGGAGGGGGTTGGTAGGGGCTGCTGTGAAATGGTGCTAGGGGATATTCGGGATTCAAGCTTGAGTTTGAGCCTGTTATTTCCCGCCTTTTGAGTGGCGTTTTCAGCTAGGAGGCGTTTTTCTAAGCTACTGTTCTGAGATGAGGAGCAGTTAGAGAAAGATGCCTCTGCGCAGCTTACCTGGGGTAGGTTGCGCGCAGTACTGGCGGGAGGGGGGTTTGTGGACAGGGCTGACCAAGCATCTTCTTTGGGAGTTGAGCTTGGTCCCCGTTTCGTGCTCTTGCTCCGACTCCGTTGCTGACCAGGGTCTTCCCGTCGATGGAGGGCTTGAGAGGTGTCCTGGATTTAGGCGGAGTGTTTTGAAGCGTTGTTTGCACAGCGATGAACCAGTGAGATAAGCACCGCCGCACACGACACAGACAGGGTCGCACTCATGGTCCATTGGAGGGTCCTTGAGCCCACAGTTGTGACAGATGGCAGCGGTAGTGGAAGGACAGACGTGGCTGTCGATGTCCAATTTGGCGGCATTGGGTGCCCGCCTCCGCCTTTTGACGGAAGGGAAGGCAGAGAAGCGCACAGCCTTCGTCGTAAAATGTGACGCTGGAGCCCAGGAATATCACCAAGATGGCTTCGGTGGCGCGCAGTCGAGGCGCAGCCCCGATGGCCATGGTTGGATTGCATCTTTCGAGGGTACGGAGGATTTCGTTTCCGGGATAGTCAAGAGGGAAACGAAAGGTACCGCAACAGGGGTTTGTAGGGTCAGCGACATGGGTGGCGTCGTCGTAGAGGATTCCGTCGAATTTTAGGGTGCGTGTGTAGTAGTAGAGCTCAGCTCGATCCATGCTTGATGTACTCACGAGCACTGTGTGCTTGGTAGGGTTGACCCTGATCTGGTCGGGGCTAGTGATGGGCAGTCCAGCCGCCTTGAGAACGATTTGTCGTAGGACGCGATGGTGTAGCCGGACGCAGTTGAGACTCCCCACGTATCCGTCGAGAGGAGGAGAGGAGAGGAGACAAAGGAGAGGAAAGACAGGGAGGTTAGCCAGTGTAAGTACCGATTACCTTGTAGTCTGCATGGGGCAGTGGTGAGGGCTGCGGTTCCCACGTGGGTGGTTTCTTTAGAGCCGACGCGCGCATGCCAGCCGGTGAGACACGGTTGGAGGAAAGAAGGCCAGCGAGCACTGCATGCCGTCGCCAGCTGCCACGCTTGCCGAGTCGCGGTCGGCTCCGCTCATGCTAGGCCGCCGGTTAGGCCTAGCGCTGAGGCTGTCCAGCTGGGGGACTAAACGGGCGGCGCCCTCGTCAGCAGGGAGTGGTTATGCCCGAAAGAGTTGTGTTGCACGGGTGCCTGGTCTGCTCACAGATGGCGTGACGTGATCAAGTGTCCAAGGTACTGTAGGGGCGGCCATAAGATGGAAAGTCCTAGAAGCCGATGGAATCCACGTCTCAAAGTGCTGGAAATATCGGCCGTGCAGTCATGGACAGTGCAGAATATGGGCCCTGCAGGCAGTAAAGTCTAACAGGTGTCAAATCTCTAGTCGTCATGAGGGAGAGGGAGAGAAACAACATTTATGAGTTCCGGAAGAACGCGATAAACGGGCCCCTGAAACCCGCACCAAACGTCTCTAAGAGCTAGTTGCTTTTCACATGAGCAAAGTATGTGTGTGAGCGCGATGCAAGCAATAAAAAAGAAGAAAAAGAGATCGTGGCTTAATATATAGATCACCCATCTGCTGTGAGAGAAGCCACAGAATCGATCCCACTGTCAGCCACGCATTTCTTTTTTTTTTATTGAAGAGTTCCGAAACGAGTAGAAAAGGGACGCTACGTATGCCTGCCGACCGCAGTGTTTTTTGGACTGAGGCAAATGATGCTACGCGTTTGAAGGCGAATTCCACATGGCGCTATTGAAATAGGTCATGTGGCGTTACATAGGACGGTCTTTCTTGAGTGTTCTTCACACCACTGTAGGCCAAAGATGATCACACCCACACTGCTCTAATTCCACGTGGCGCTATTGAAATAGGTCATGTGGCGTTACATAGGACGGTCTTTCTTGAGTGTTCTTCACACCTCTATAGGCCAAAGATGATCACACCCACACTGTTCTCGTGCCGTCGTCGAGTACCTCCTTCGTACTGGCCGGCGAGTGCGTCGAGTTGAAAAGGACGTTTACGCACGTCAGTGTCCGTTCGGCCACAGACGCTGTAAAGAAACGGGTGAATAATACCGAACGTTGGATGGATACAACTTTCTTGTACGTCCGGCAAGGTTTGACGCGACCCGGGCTCAGGTCTCCCACGGGGGAACGTCAAGGCCCTGCCTCAACGCCGCCTCACGGGCTTGCTGGACTGCCCACGTCTGGATTCCGAGGTCTGAGCTGCGCAGAGCGGCGGCCCACCTCGACGACAGGGTCCCCGGAGTAACTGCCATCCCTCCTATAACTACATTGCACTCCCACAGCATGTGTGTGAGTGTTGCTGGTCCTTCCTGGCACAATTTGCACGTGTCGTCCTGATGCCTATCTGGGAAGATACGCTTCAGGCGGAATGGATTAGGGAAGGTGTTCGTCTGGAGTTGTCGCCAGGCGACGGCCTGCCTCCTGTTCAATTTGGGACTCGGTCGTTACCACTTTTCTTTTTCCGCCTTTCCGCCGCACCGTATACTTCTCAGGTTCACATCTCCTCACGTTTCTTCCATCAAGAAACAGTGAAACATTGCCATCGTCCTCGAGGCACGACTACGTCGACTTCTCGAAGTGCCCATTTGCGTGAACTGCGTGTCTGCTTTTCGGCGCAGCTCGCAAGCGGTGTTTGTCCGCAGACATAAAATATTGCACGACATTCATGTCGACGCATGTACAGCGCATAAACGTGAACGCCCATCGAGATAACACGTGGCATACAGGGACGATAAAGACGCAATGAAGGCGTCGCGCCTAGTTTTATGACAATCCACTAACCGCGCGTGTCATTCTGGAAATTCATTCCGAGGGGATACGCCTTACAAAGCTCACCGGCTAAAAGTCGTAAATTGCAGTGTGTGCCCTGAAGTAATCATTTAAGAAGTTACTAAGTTAATTTTTGTTCATTAGTTGAAAATGTGTTTCAATTTCTCTTGCAAGCAAAGTCCGCCTATCTAAATAATCCTGCTCAACTGCTTGAAATATGTTATCTGCAACAGGAAATTTTAAAAAATTCCGTAAGATGTAAAAATGCTCATCCTTTGCATCCATATATATATATATATATATATATATATATATATATATATATGTATATATATATATCAGACAGAGAGAAGGACGAGCGCCAAACCCAGGGTAAAAACAACAGAAAGCATCGCTGACAAAAAAAGTGTTTAAATTATCAGCCACGTCCTCGCATTTTTGTTTTCGTATTCGTGCGCTTCCAGAAAGCTTCAACACATTTCGTATCGAACTGAGCGTACAAGCAGAAACAATATCCTGCCTTCTGTATTTAAGCCAAGTGAGATGTTAATCCAACTAACACTTCCGAGATGACTGCGTATATACTTTACTTTGAACGCACGTTTTGAAAACTTTGAAAGCTTTAAAGCCCCCGCTTAAGAAGCAGATTCGCAGAAGGGCTTCCCAAGTCATGCTTGAAAACTACGTCCCGGAGTGAAAAAGTTTTTCGCTTCTTGCTCCTTTGATGTCTGCTATTAGTCTCCGGGAATATTCATCGGTCCCTGCTTTCCGGGGCCTCATCTCGAAAGCAGCTAAATCTCAACATAGAAGGACAAACTCGACGGCACCGCGCAGCACATTGTGAATAACCAAGAGGCGCTGTTCAATAAACTAGTCATTTGCGATCTAGTTAGAGTGAACTCTGTTTGATTGCACTTATTTCGTTCCGTCTGCTTTACGCTGCTGTTCGCCGTCCCTCATCATACGCGGCATGCGAAGGTTTACGAGAGGGACCCAACAGCCAAACTAACTCCTCCTTATTTCCGCGTAAGCCTCGACACTCCCCCTGCTTTATTCATCATCCGAATTCGTTCAGTCGGTTTGTCTCCGTAACGAAGCACCTGCACGCGGCTTCTGTCCGCGTATATTGGGGCAGTCATGAACGCTGTGTTCTAGATTTTAAGCAGTTGGAAGAGTTCTTCATTTGAAGCGAGTCGTCGGCAAGGCGCAGAAATGTCTGCACGCTGCTTGGAAACTAGCAGTTGTGTTTGCAGCTGCGTTAAGTAGAATCGGAAGCTTTCCTAAACCCATTTACTACTGGATTTTCTGCTTGTTCCTATTTGTTGAATAGACTTGTTAGTTGCACTGTGGCAGCGAAATTTCTTAAGTATTGCAGTTGTATATGCATAGTACGTTTCTAAAATGATTTACTTTCATGGAAATTCCTGCCTTCTTACGTGGCGGCTTGAATGGAAATAATTCTGTTCGCAGTTTCTTCCGCGCTTAGCTGCCTAACCACTAAAATCATTTCATCTTTGCAGCCAGGTTTCTCGCCAGGTTAATTCAACGTCTGTGAATAACCGCTCATTACCGCACGAAGTTGTATAGAAGACTAGTTTATTCAGCCCAGTGGCCACAATGCTCTCCGGCTGCTGGAAAACTACAGGTCTCTGCGGCTTCGGACTGTCCAGAAAAAGAAAGTGCGTTTATTTCTGCGCGTGATAACAAAGAGGGTACTTTCGACGTGCTGAAGTGTAAAAGACAGGCATTATTTTTCCACGTGGCTTCTGTATGGCGAGCCAATTCACATAGCCTGTGACCGGCATAGTCCATAAGCGTAAGCAATATACGACATTTAGAGTTACGACCGGCGTGCCGCATAAACATGAACATTGTGTGAAATTAGTGGAGTTGGGCGTATATCAAGTTAATTACGAATCGACTACAAATCGTAAGGGTCAAAAACTGAATCGAATATCGAATACTGAGGCGCAGACTCACATATTTGCAGCAGAAATATTTATTTTGGCATAATTAGTTATGCTTGTACTGACGAATGAAGAAAAGAGAGCCAACTATCACGGACAATAAAGATCAGTTTTAAAGGCAATATCGCTTATTGTCATGAAAACAACTGCTCGAATAACCTCTCACCATGTTTATAACCTTGTTGCCAACAAGGTTTACAAGAAAGAATCGCTGCTGTTTAACTAGCGTTCCAAAAACGATAATTGAATGGTTGGTGAAAAAAGAAAGCTCGAAAGGTTGTCGAAATTTATCAAAGCTGCTGAAGGGCTTGTGTGGCGTAAACAGACGTAAAACGGCCATTTGCATGAAAACATCACAGGTTGTATCGTAAAGTACAAAACTGCCGCATGACTAAACTGCCAAAAACACTAAATCGCAAACTATAAGCAAAAATACCAGGATTATATGTAAGCTTCTGCCACGAAACCGTAAACAAAGCTTGCTTGTTTACGGTTGTTTTTGCATGTTATTTATGTATTGTGTCGAAAACCCATGTAGTTGTTTCACTTCTGATAACTTGCAGTACTTTGCTTACCCGATGGAGAACAGTGACCGGGCTTAACAGTTAGTAGTTGTGAAATATTTCGTTAGTTTCGATATACGAAAATGCCGAATAGCTGAGTTTCGAATAAGAATATGAATAATTAGTCTGTAATGTTCGACTAGTATTGAAAACTGAATATTCGCCCACCCCTAGATATCACGCGTTGTGTAGGACGATAACAAAGAGCATTTGTATGTACGCATCGCATTCAGTTTCATAGCATTTATTCACACTTCACACAAGCTTCGCTTGACATAGATTTCAACATGTGCGTTGTACATTCATAACTTTTTTTTTCTTATTAGTGTAATTTCAATGCTACCATCTGTCTAACAGACGGTGATCACTTTCTTGCGGCCCAGCAATGTCCATTCTACAGATTGGTTTGGCCGCGACGAAGTCGATGCTCGTGTAACATTACACATAAGTGTTCAGATTTCTTCAATTATTATTATTATGTTGAAAAATTCTTGCCAATTCGAACACTTCATCTGAAATAGCAACGCCTGCATACATCAGTGCTGGCATCTTTGATTGGACTCTCTCTCTCTTGCTATCTATCATTATTAAAACGTGCAAGGAAGTTTTGATAAATACGTGATACCCTTCCAAGCTGACAAGCTGACAATAATCTGTTGACTGCAAGGATACTGCAAATGTTATTTTTTGTAAAAGAACTGACACAAATAAAAGATTTTTTTTCATTTGTAAAATAACAAATTTTCCTCTAACTGCGTCCTTCATCCCTCGTAAGTGTAGCTATAGATTAACGTCGAGCAAGGCCTGCTAATATTTATTAGTTCTGTCAGTTTGTCTGCTCTCAAGTTGTCACAAGTTTGGTAAGACACAATTATTCAGAGGGCATAGGCATTTGCTTATCTCCTTGTGTACTTTTTGTGACTATCCTCAACGTGCTGCGCTACAGTATTCCTTAAAAGCAAGCTTTGCCTCTGGGCTCGTCACGATTTCACTATTCACACACTATGCGCGAAACTGTTATCGTTCGAAAACCGCTGAACCGATTTGAGTGAAATTTCTTGTACTTAAGCGCGACGTCCTAAATGTATTGGCTGAAAAAGCACAATTTTTATTTAGGCCCACTATTTTATTGATAAGATTGCCGAAAACTGACGAGGTAAAAAATAGAGCATAACGGTTCCGAATCCATAGGCCTGCACAAAGCACGGATATCACAGTTCTGCTATACCGCTTCTAGTGGAGCATGTGAAGCGGACAAATTGCATACACAAATTTCCAACTTGGGCGAAATCCTTACAATGTTTGTGCAAAATCAGTGGTAAAATTCACATTCGCACATAACAAATAGCTTTTTTTCGTTACTGAGCTTCCTATTAGGTGAAGTATGTGGATTAGTTATGCATTTCTTTTATTGCTGAGCTCGAATTGCTTCTTGATGTGCTACTTACCTGAAATTTAAAAATTTCAAGAATTTTTTTTTCTGAAAAATATTTCGGCAGGGCACATCTCACGGTGACTGTCGAATGTAATGCGATTAGCATCGAGGCAAAATAGCGACACAGTATTGCCAATACCGTGTACTGTAGCCTGGCAGCTTTCTCGCGCTTCTCTCTCCCCACGCTGCTCCATCTAGCGGTGCTCCCAAGAAGTCTGTACGTGGCCTCCGAGATGAATGGCGTGCCGGTGCGCGCCGGCGTTGAGAATTGTACCCTCGCTGGCCGCCTACCCTGTGACACATAACCCGCGACCCAAGTCGGCGTCAAAGAACTTCATTGAAGAGCGGCACGTGGCCAGTGCATTCGTAGTGCAGCTCGCTAAAGCGTCGATCGAGCTGCTGCGCTTACTCTATGCTCGTAGGCCCGTGATACGGGGAGCGTCGCACGCGGCAACGCGGAAGCTGCCGGCGGCGGCGCTGACCACAGCCTGACATTCATCATCACCAGCTGCTTGGCTACGCCCACTGCAGGGCAAAGGCCTCTCCCTCACTTCTCAAACTACCCCGGTCATGTGCTAATTGTGGCCGTGTTGTCCCTGCGAACTTCTTAATCTCATCCGCCCACCTAAGTTTCTGCCGCCCCCTGCTGCGCTTCCCTTCTCTTGGAATCCAGTCCGTAACCATTAATGAACATCGGTTATCTTCCCTCCTCATTACATGTCCTGCCCATGCCCCCCACCATTTCTTTTTCTTGATTTCAGCTAAGATGTCATTAATTCGCGTTTGTTCGCTCACCCACTCTGCTCTTTTCGTATCCCTTTACGTTACATGCACCCATCATTCTTCTTCCCATAGCTCGTTGCGTCGTCCTCAATTTAAGTAGAACCCTCTTCGTAAGCCTCCAGGTTTCTGCCCCGTACGTGAGTACTGGTAAGACACAGCCGTTATACACTTTTCTCTTGAGGGATAATGGCAACCTGCTGTTCATGATCTGAGAATGCCTGCCAATTCTTATTATTTTGATAATTTCAGTCTCTCTATACCTGCCCTAAGTATTGGATTGGATTGGATAAGAGACAACATTATTTATGCCTGCCCTAAGTATATATGTGTTCCCTTACCAATTCCAGTGCCTTTTTGCCTATCGTAAACTGCTGTTCTCTTCCGAGACTGTTCAACATTAGTTTTCTGCAGATTTCTGCAAGTTCTGCCTGATGTTAGTGTGTTTTTATATGATTCATAAAGGGAGCTTTGCGAGCATAATGGAACCCTGCACATGTAAGCTCACGCCCCACGTACGCGCGGAAGCTCGCTTCCGACGACGCATGCGCAGACAGTGCGGCACAGCTCGTACGCGTCGAAACGCGGCGCGATCGCGGTGAGCAGTTGCTCCCTGTTATCGCGCGCTTGGGCTGCCTCGCGTCGGCGCGCCCGGCTACGCAGCTACGGCGCGGTGCATTCCATTCTCAGCAAAGCGAATGTATATCATCCAAGGAATTGCTTAACCTTTATTTTTGCGCTGATCTAACAGCTCTAAAGATATAACAATTACTTTTATAGATATTGAAGCGTTTTGAAACACTGTAAGTAACGAAGGGCGAAGTGGCGTCTTCGAAGGCGTCTTTGAATGAGCCCAGTGAGCGCGTGCGTATTTGTGGATGCAAACCACCATTCCTCGTGAGACGCGGCAGGCGCAAGGCGCGTAGACGCGAGCTTGAGCGCATCCGCGAGCTTAGTTGTGATCTCCGCTTAACTCCAGCTCCGACGAGGGCGCCTCTAGCGGTGGCACGAGCGTAACTTCAAATTAGCAGCAGTCGCAGCAGCCATATAGAGTTAATATACTTGCAGCAGCGGTAGGCGTCATTATAGAGTCCGGCTGCGCTTTTCACCTTGTGCAGAATCTTGCACACCAAAGTTCTTAACGTTAACTGCGATAAGTTCGCGTCCAAACTGCAAAACCTGCTGTTCTGTGGTTACAGCAATGCTGCAGGTACGAAGCTCTTTTGCAGAACTGATAGTTGGGCGAGTTGGTACGAATTCCTTGTATCCTTGTCGATTGTGCGAGCTAAATATTTCACTACGAAGCTCTTTGCCGGCATGGATGTCAGATAAGCAACGGCCCTAACTCCGTACCCATTTGGTTCGTCGAAGGAAGTCAGCTACATGCTCAGTACTTTCGTTCAACTTGTTATGATGAAAGACGGGCGTTTTATGATGTTACCACCGGTATGTTTCTTTCCCACTCGGTAGCGTGTGTTTTGTACGGGAGACCGGGCGCAATGTGCTTGAAGTTGAAAGTAAATTAGAATTTCAACGGCTCCTGAGTGACACAAGGAGCTAGAAACTAGATATACCCCCGCTACATTACTAGGACTGTAGTTAACAGGCGCTAATAATTTTATAACCTTTTCTAACAAGCAAGCAGATGGATGTGACCTGTCTGTACATGCAACATGACCCGACGCTGCAGCCGCCTAGCAAAGCACGGTGTGCCTGTAGAGCATCGTGCGGGGAGTTCTAACGCAACACTAAACCTTGGTATCGCTGTGAAGGAGCTCCGCCCTTTGGGCGAAGCTGTCAAATTTACCCCCTCCTTTCTAGGCCAACAAAGCCTTCACTATACGACAGGCTTTGCTTCAGTATAGTAATGAATAAATGAATAAAAAAATTATGAGCAAATAAAAAGTAAATAAATAAGCTTTCGAACAGCTTATTGAAGTAGAAAGCCCTGCTATTTAGTGGGGCTGACATTTCAGCTTTCATTAAGCTTTCTCGATCTTTATATTTTTTTTACGTACGAATGCCGTTTCATAGCAACGAGGCTAAGACGGGAGGGAGCCCATCTCCTTACATTGACCTTGCACAGCGACTGCTCCGACGACGAATGTAACTATGACAACCACGTCGATGCGCAATAAGCCGCGGCTTTTCCAGCCCTTTCCTTATCCGCTATTTATTTGAGGCCATGCACGTGCCCGTGACATATGCAATCAATTACCCTTACACGTGTCGGCGCATATGTGCTCCTACGGGCGCCGCGGCGCCCATATATTGCCTATTTGTTAGCACCCAGCTTACCTGAGATCTCTCTTTTCGCCGTGCATTCCATTTCACACGTCCTCGACGGCAGAATAAAAGGAACGTGCGCTGGAAGGATTATCGACCGTCATTACTTACTACAGCTCCCGTTGTCGGCGACCTTCAAGTGACTTTGGGGGAGAAGCCGGAGCCGTTACCCGGGCAAGTTGCGGGAACAGTGTTTAGAAAAAGTTTACGGGACGACTCCACCAGGACGATAACACAGACATAACATAACACGAAGCATTGCATACACGGCACGAGAACAGAACGAGATCATTCGGGCAACCAGTCAAAACTTATGGAAATGGGGTCTATAGACCTCAGACTCTGCCCAGGCGGGGCTGCGGAAAAACCCGTCACCAGCGCCCCCATCGGAGCCTTGGCGCGAACTGAGAAGTCCAAGGAGAGCTGTCCGCAAGCGAAGGTGCATAGGCCACAATGGACCCTTCTCTTTCGTTTGTTTTGAGGCACGGTTTCCTAAATATCAAGGACCTGGAATGCTTCTTCCGCCCATCCACGCTTCGGAAAGGAAGCTCAGCAGGGCGAAGTACGTGTACAATATAAAATAAAGTCTCAAGTGTTATTTCGGCGTGCTGCAACTCGCAAGTACAGAGAGCATCATGTTTGTCTGTATGCATATCAGCATAAAAATCTAAGCATTTCAAATTGGTTCATATTGAATATTTCTTGAACACAAGACTTAATTAAATATCTCCTATATGTTTATGTACTTTACCGTAATGTTTTGTCTCGCAATTATTTACAGAGAGTAAATCCTTTGATAGCCTTTTCCAGGGCAACAAACAGAAAACGTTTTCCAAGGCAGCAAATAGCGTGCGATCATAACGAAAGTAAGCTTCCTACAGTGCCTACACTCTGTATCTTTCTTTCTCGCAGGAGCTACAGCATCGCTCAGTACCTTAGCTTGAACTTTTTGCAGACGCTTCGAGCAACAAGCGCGCACAAATAAATGTAAATAAACGCGACATTTTTTTTTTCTTTACAGACGTGCGTTATTTCGCAATTACTCATCCAGTGCTTCTACAGCAACTTTATTGCTCGCATTTGAAAAACGCAGTCGAGCAGGCTCAGCACATTGCGAAGCGTGCTTCTTGTATCGGCGCAGGACATACAAAATACCGAAAGTAGAAATGAGCTCGCGATACAACGATGCTCTAGAACACGATTTTGAATTCATAAACGAACCAAAATGTTTGGTTAAACTGACCTGCCAAATCTCTCGGTTCCACTTGTTGAGTTAAGCGGAGGCGGACGTCTGTTAAAAGGCGGAGGTATCCATGGCACATAAGCAGAATGGTTCGCAACGTTGTTTTTTCTGTTACCAACGAAGTGGCGGCTGCAGATTCTTGAGTTTTCGCTTGGTTACCACGGTCCTCCGTCAGGGCTACGCAACACAATTACAGAAGAACAAAATTGTCGCACTTTCTCATGCGAGCCGCTGTGTTGTGGGGAATGCAAGTAATTCGATTACCCAACAGGTTGAACGGCCCGTATCCAGCGCTCTCGCCTTTCCGCTTCATACGGTCGCGATGGAAATGGGTAAAACTGAAAGTTGTTATTCCGTCCTTCACGTTCATGGCAATTTACAACACAACAGTAGCGTCTATTGCGACGTTTCTTCGTAGCGCGCGGAGCTATCGCGGTTGCCGTCGTTCCCGCCATCAGTCTGATGAGTGAGCCAGCAGGCGCTTTATGGCAGTTCGGCGGCGCGTCCGACTAGCGTAGAAATTCATAGCTCTCTGTCTGGGTGTTAAATGCGCAAAACACTCGCCATATGGACCAAAATCTAGTTAACTTGTCGTTTCGCAGTCGCTAGCTGCATAGGCAACTTAGCAAGGGAGTCGGGCTTCGCACTACTCAATTACTGCCTCTTCGCACCGGCAGGTGGCGCTACGCGTCTTGCAAAACTCCAGAGACTGACTTCCATGGCCCCGAACCCTTCGCACAGGACCACATTACATGCGCTAGTTACTGCCCAAACAGGTTACAAAAAATGTTGCTTCTTAATCCTTCCTATGTTTGCTCACAATATCACTCAAGCTGGAAGTTCTAGTAGGCTGAAGTTTTGTTATTTCGAATAGCGACGTTCAAAAGACAGATACAGGGCACCATACAGTCCATTGTCCTTTTTTTAGCCCTGAGCGCTCGTTTTGCGTCGCCTCGATAGATGGCGCCACGCTGCGTGGTGCCTCCTGCAGGCGCGTCTACGCGCAGCGGTGGCTACGCGGTTTTGGTGTTGCGCTGCTAAGCACGAGGTACCGGGATGAAATCCCAAATCCCGGCCGCATTTCGATGGAGACGACATGCAGAAACGCCCATGTTCCGTGCATTGGGGCCACGACCAAGATCCCCGGGTGGTAAAAATTAATCCGGAGTCTCCCCCACTACGGCGTGCCTCATAAGCATATCATGGTTTTGGAAAACCCCAGAATTCATTCTTCTTCTAGCTGGGCAGTGCGCTCTCTCTCGACCCGGCGTCTTTCGTTACCTGCATGACCTTCAGCCGGCCTTCTTCTTCTAGCTGGGCAGCGTCCATATGAACCAGTGCGCAGTATGTCGTGGTTCAGTGTGGTGCGGTGTGGTGTGGTGGTGTGCCGTTGCGAACATACACTACACCCATTTTAAGATTGCGGCTATTATCATCTCCAACCAATATACATCGCCGGTTGCCATTTCATGCTTACATCTACTCTCGATTACTGTAGAGCCAATTATTCGCTTCCTTTTTTCAATGGTAGTTGATAACGACATGGCAGTACGACTGTAGTATGCGGGGAAGGAAAGCGGAGAGCGAAATTACTGCAAGGGGAGTGCAGTGCCCGATTGAACTGGCAAGTACTACAGTGTCATTTCATAAATACGTCGGTTCGCTCGCGTTCTAGTGTGCGTGTGTCTTTGTGCGTTATGTGCTTGCTGCGTGCGTGCGTGTCTGCGTGTGCATGCACATAGGTGCGTTTGTGCGCCACGTATTTTAATATCTAGTAGAAGTATGTGTGGGTAAATGAGTGGTGCTTATTCAACAAAGCGTAGTCGTTATCTGTGCTTCAATACTGACAACCGTAAGGTGTTAGTGACGTTGCTGCCTCATGCGGTGAACCGACCAAGTAACTACACCATCATGCTAACGGGAATAAAAGAGATCGCTATGGCCAGCCCAGGCTGCCATCAAAAGAACGTTGGAGAATGCTAGCTCAGCGTTTGCTCACTCGCAAAGCCTGGAAACATGTACCGCAGTAAATCTCATAATACCTACTCAATCATGTGTCATTTCTTTCTTTGCATTCTTCCTTCAGCTGCGCTTGACAGAGCCGACCCAAGTTTCTGTTATCTTTCTCTTCTTTAGTCGTGAAGCATTTTCTTTAGCCACTTTTCTCAACTCCCGCTAATCATTAGTCATCTTCGCGTTGTTTGCGATAGTAATGATATGGACACTCCAAGCGCATTTTTTCCGTCGCTGTGGCCGTCGCCGCGATGTTCCGAATAAAGTCCGAGGGCGATAATACCGTCGCTTGAAGTAGTAAAGGCAAGGCGCAGAAGACCAGGACTCAGGAAGAACAACACAAACGACAGGACCGGCGCCCAAGCAAGAGTTTTACTTGAGCATATTTCTTCTACATTGGGCCATTTCTTTCAACAAAAAAAAGGCGCCGGTCCTGTCGTTTGTGTTCTTCTTCGTGAGTCCTGGTCTTCTGCGCCTTGCCTTTACTACTTCAAGCATGAACCAACTAGCCCAAGCAAGAGTTTTACTTGAGCATATTTCTTCTACATTGGGCCATTTCTTTCAACAAAAAAAGGCGCCGGTCCTGTCGTTTGTGTTCTTCTTCGTGAGTCCTGGTCTTCTGCGCCTTGCCTTTACTACTTCAAGCATGAACCAACTAGCCCAAGCAAGAGTTTTACTTGAGCATATTTCTTCTACATTGGGCCATTTCTTTCAACAAAAAAAGGCGCCGGTCCTGTCGTTTGTGTTCTTCTTCGTGAGTCCTGGTCTTCTGTGCCTTGCCTTTACTACTTCAAGCATGAACCAACTAGCCCAAGCAAGAGTTTAACTTGAGCATATTTCTTCTACATTGGGCCATTTCTTTCAACAAAAAAAAGGCGCCGGTCCTGTCGTTTGTGTTCTTCTTCGTGAGTCCTGGTCTTCTGCGCCTTGCCTTTACTACTTCAAGCATGAACCAACTAGCCCAAGCAAGAGTTTTACTTGAGCATATTTCTTCTACATTGGGCCATTTCTTTCAACAAAAAAAAGGCGCCGGTCCTGTCGTTTGTGTTCTTCTTCGTGAGTCCTGGTCTTCTGTGCCTTGCCTTTACTACTTCAAGCATGAACCAACTAGCCCAAGCAAGAGTTTAACTTGAGCATATTTCTTCTACATTGGGCCATTTCTTTCAACAAAAAAAGGCGCCGGTCCTGTTCTTCGTGAGTCCTGGTCTTCTGTGCCTTGCCTTTACTACTTCAAGCATGAACCAACTAGCCCAAGCAAGAGTTTAACTTGAGCATATTTCTTCTACATTGGGCCATTTCTTTCAACAAAAAAAAAGGCGCCGGTCCTGTCGTTTGTGTTCTTCTTCGTGAGTCCTGGTCTTCTGTGCCTTGCCTTTGCTACTTCAAGCATGAACCAACTAGCCCAAGCAAGAGTTTAACTTGAGCATATTTCTTCTACATTGGGCCATTTTTTTTAAAAAAAGGCGCCGGTCCTGTCGCTTGTGTTCTTCTTCCTGAGTCCTGGTCTTCTGCGCCTTGCCTTTACTACTTCAAGCATGAACCAACTAGCCCAAGCAAGAGTTTTACTTGAGCATATTTCTTCTACATTGGGCCATTTCTTTCAACAAAAAAAGGCGCCGGTCCTCTCGTTTGTGTTCTTCTTCCTGAGTCCTGGTCTTCTGCGCCTTGCCTTTACTACTTCAAGCATGAACCAACTAGCCCAAGCAAGAGTTTTACTTGAGCATATTTCTTCTACATTGGGCCATTTCTTTCAAAAAAAAAGGCGCCGCTCCTGTCGTTTGTGTTCTTCTTCCTGAGTCCTGGTCTTCTGCGCCTTGCTTTTACTACTTCAAGCATGAACCAACTAGCCCAAGCAAGAGTTTTACTTGAGAATATCGTCGCCGCGCGTCGTATGCTGTCTGTGCGAGTTTACACGACCGACGAAGCTACTATCCTTCCTTCGTATAGCTAAGCACTAATTTTCTATCGCAATCGATGCTTGGCCTTGCGGGCGAAACTGCGAACTTTTTTCTATAGCGCACTCGTGAGCTTCAGCTTTTGATTCTGTGCTTGAGTATACTTTACTGGACTCCTGTCATTAGGAAGACAGCCTTTCACTTTTCTCCAGTAGGTTTCCTAAGACTAATTTTCCCGGCTTCTCGAAGTCATTAAGGCGAGCTCATGCTCGGATAGCGCGCTGTAATTTGATAAATTGCACGGCCGGTGACACACCGCCGTCATGATCACCTGCTTCATAATTTTTGTCAACTTCTGCAGTTTTCCTCTAGGCGAGCTCGTTATGCCAGGTTGTCATTTACCTATTCCCATTCATTTATCACGAACGCAAAGCAGTAAAGCTGAACTTCTTATTAACCTCTTTCTCTGCATAAAAAGGCATCTCACTAAGTGCACAATTTTTTTTCCCTGAGCGCGAACGAGTAAGGACTGACTCAGCGACACGTCTTTCCTAATTGTATATTCAAGTAATGTGGCTTAGAGCGTTCTTTGTAGCGGAACTTATAGCTACTTTGAATCTAATCAACCATGCCTGGACGTTGTTAGGCAACGTGGAATACGGGAACAACTTGTAGAGACGACTGTGCCTAGGCGGATAGTAAAAGCACACGTTGTCTGCTAGGCCACTTCCAGATCGAGGCTACAGCTCTTTACTGCTCCAAGATAGCTGCTGCTCGGTATTATTGGAGAGCAAACGCGCACGCTTCTGGAGACATGGTTAATACCGACAGCGGCTTCCCACCGATCGCGTGCTTCAATTATTGCCTGAGTGGAAAAGAAAAGAAGTTCTCATTCCAGGAAGCAAAGCTCTAGAACTCAGGTTAAACTGCGCGAATAAAACAAGGACACAAGGAAACGCATACCACAGACAAGCGTTGACTGCCAACTGGAAGTATATTTGAAATTCAACAGCCATTTATACCTTATTCGGCATAGGCATGCGCACACCGAGTCGCAAGAACGTCTGCAAATCACCAGCATCATAGTCGTTCATCCAAAAATGCTATTTCTTTTTCCCGACAACGCAAGAGGGAGATTGCTTACACATTGTCTGTGGTATTTGTTTCCGTGTGTCTTTGTTTTATTCGCGCTGTTTAAACTCAGTTCTAAATTTGAACCAACTAGTCCTCATCAAGATCTTACTAAAGCAAAGCTCGCACGCATAACTGGCCGATCGCTTTCAATGAACGACGGAGAACGTTCAGATGCGTGCATCGAGCGTAGCAGGCATTATATGTAAAGGCTACATTTTCCCACACGCAAGCCTTTTGACGAATAGATTTGTTTTAGTGTTTTTCGGAGGTGCCAACAGTGCAAAGTTTAGCGCAAACTTTCACCATGGATCAATTGCAGCTAGGCCGAGTCGCAGTGACACCAACGGTGGCTGCCTGATCGTCGCTTATACGTACTAACATGTGCCAATTGTCATCGAACCAACATTCACGAACAATGATGCCATAATCATCATCATAATCATCATCATCATCAGCCTATTTTATGTCCACTGCAGGACGAAGGCATCTCCCTTCTTTCTCCAATTGCCCTTGTCCTGCGCCAACCGATTCCAACTAGCCATTGCGAATTTCCGAATTTCATCGCTTCTGCCGTCCTCGACTGCGTTTCCCTTCTCGTGGTACCCACTCTGTAACCCTAATGGTCCGACGGTTATCTAACCGGCGCATTACATCACCTGCCCAGCTCCATTTTTTTCTCTTGATGTCCATTAGAATATAGTCTATACCCGTTTGCGTTCTCATCCAAACCGCTCTCTTTCGGTCTCTCAACGTTATGCCTAGCAATCTTCGTTCCATCGCTCTTTGCGTGGTCCTTAAATTGTTCTCAAACTTCTTTGTCAGTCTGCAAGTCTCTGCCCCATATGTAAGCACTGGTAAAATGCACTGGTTGTACACCTTCCTTTTCAATGATAATGGTAAACTTCCAGTCAGGAGGTGACAGTGCCTGCCGTATGCGATCGAACCAATTTTTATTCTTCTATAAATTTCCTTGTCATGATCAGGGTTCCCTGTGATTAGTTGACCTAGGTAAATGTACTCCTTCACAGACTCTAAAGGCTGACTGGCTATCCTGAACTCTTCTCCCCTTGCCCGGCTATTCCCCATTATCTTTGCCTTCTGCATATTAATCTTCAGCCGCACTCTTACACTCTCGGTTAAGGTCCTCAATCATTTGTTGTAACTCGTCCCCAGTGTTGCTGAAGAGGGCAATGTCATCTGCAAACTGAAAGTTGCTGAGATATTCACCGTAAGCCTTCTAAGCCTTCCAACTTTAATTGCTTGAATACTTCTTCCAAGCATGCATTGAATAACATTGGAAAGATTGTGTCTCCTTGTCTGATCCCTTTCCTTATAGGTATCTTCCTACTTTTCTTGTGGAGAATCAAGGCAGCTATGGAATCTCTGTAGATATTTTCCAAGACATTTGCGTAAGCGTCCTGTACTCCTTGATTACGTAACGCTTTTATGACTGCTGGTATCTCTACTGAATCAACTGCCTTTTCGTAACCCATGAAAGCCTTATAGAAAGGACCATTGTACTCTGCGGATTTCCGGATAACCTGATTGATGACATGGATGTGATGCATTGTAGAGTATCCCTTCCTGAAGCCAGCCTGTTCCATTCGTTGACGGAAGTCCAGTGTTGTCTTTATTCTCTTGGAAATAGCAAGTTTCCCATGGCAAGTTTCGTTCTCTCTGATTTCATGCTGCATCCATTTTTAATGCTTCCAGAGTCTTTCTTACGTTATAAATAATTATGTGAGCGCCCGATAACACTATAGGTCCTCTGGTTGATCAACGCCACAGTGGCACTGGTTGACTGTGACACAGCATGGCGTCTCTCTCTGCTGTACCCCAGACATTTAAGCGTAAACTGCTGATGTCTTTGCATAAAACACGGAAGGAAAATGTGCGTTGTGTGTGCAGTTTTGGCGGCAGCGGACAATAATTAAGTTTGAGTGGTCGCAAGGGAACCAACACTCAGGTAAATCAATCAGAGGCGCAGGAGCAGGAGGAGGAATAAATGTTTATTTTCTAAACAGTAGCCCGGGGCAAGCCCCGGTTCTACTCGTTGGGAGGTCTCCACATTACAGGAACCCTCTGGCCTACACTGCCTCCTTGGGCCTGGCGGTGAGGCGTAAAAAAAGAAAGAAAAGGAAGGACCAGGCGTTCAGATCCACAATCAGAAATATTATGCTCGCGCCATTTACCTGCACCAGGACATTTCTTTAGGGTATAAGACGGGTGCCTAATACAAAGGTAAACGAATTGTTTTGCGAGTTCTAAACGTGAAACAAGACTGATTTACATGCATTTAATTGGACGCCGTGATACCAACATGGTGGTTCGAAGTGCGAAAAATATTTATACAGCAGGGAACACGTGTCTGAAATCAACCCTCCTCTGCGAGAAGGCATGCAGCATTCCGGACACAATGAAGGAATGACGTAGCACACCTTCCGGAACTGTCCAGCGGTGATGACATTGGTTATTCAGCTCAGCTGTCCAGCACTCGCTACGCAATAAAGTATAAACCCCATGCAAGCGATCTTGTGCGCGACAAGCGACGCGACGGAGATGGCTGTCGCGTTCGCTCGTCGCCAACAAGTCGTACTCCATGCGAGCGATGACTTCGAGTGACGTCTCCCCAGTGTTTCCGGTATGAGGGCACCAATTAGGCGCCGAAAGTAGCGTGACGCGTGCTTTATTAACTTAAGTTGATGTTTTTTACTGTAAAAAGCAGCATAAAATATTTCTGAAGGTCTTCCAGTAGGTTTTTATCCTTGCACTATAAAAAATTCAATCGTTTACTCATTCCGGGCCACAACCGGTAGTACTTGAGTGATGTACACCCAGTTCCGGCTTCGCGCTATTGGCTGGTCGCTCATAGCACTTCCGGCCGAAGAGCGATGAATTCTAGATTTGCAGCACCGAGCGATCGCGCGACATGACCGAGCGATCTGTTCTAGCGACGGCCCGATCCGTCGCTCGAAGCCGTCGCTTGTCGCTGTCGCGTACAAAATCGCTCTCGTGGGGCTTAGCCTTAAGCTTGCGAGTGAATCACTCGCGAGTGCTGATGGTCAACGGAGGAAGTGACGGTTCAGGCAGTGTGCGGTGGCCCGGCGTCTCGAACCGGAAGTGACCGCACAAGACGCCTTATATAACGCACAATCCTTCGCGAGAATCTGCTTTTGCTTTTTGGTATATCGGTGCAAAAGGACACATGGTATACAGCGCCATCTTCCTGCAGCGCGCCGATGACGTGCATTCAGGGATGACACGGCGCTCTCCACGCAGTTTGGCTGCTGAAGCTCGATTGAAGCCAAGTGCGGATGCCCTCTTGGACGTTTGTGTGAGTGCCTTCGAAACAAGGAAAAAAAACTTGGTAACTGCGAAGTGACCGGTCCTGGGCAAACTGCGAAAACGGAACACTTTACAAACGTCGTATACTTTCCACATGAAGCAATCCAGAGGCGCTGTGTGTGGCCGTCGCTATGGAGACCTCCGAGCTCGCTTTTTAGAAGCTATGAATACCCGCCGTGGTTTCTCAGTGGCTATGGTTTTGGGCTGCTGAGCAGGAGGTCACGGTATCGAATCCCGGCCACGGCGGCCGCATTTCGATGGCGGCGAAATGCGAAAGCACCCGTGTACTTAGATTCAGGTGCACGTTAAAGAACCGCAGGTGGTCGAAATTTCCGGAACCCTCCACTACGGCGTGCCTCATAATCACTAAGTGTTTTCGGCATGTAAAACCCCATAATTATATATATAGAAGCTATGAAATGTGCTCGCTATCTATAAAACAGCAGTCAATGTAGTCTCCGTGCTGCGATCGCAACAGATTCTCAACGAGTGGTTGCACGTGCGCAGATACACTATCACGCAATATATTCGTTTATCGCCGTGAAAAATGCCACATATGTGTTTCGTTTTATTTGTTTTTTATATTATTGTTACGGACTTTTGTCTAACGACGCCAGTGATGATTTATATATTACAACTCTAATTATTCTGTTACTGAAATAAATTATCAAAGCGCGATATATTTCAAACGCCCTTGAATTTAAGCTTGGTTTACGATTGAAAGCCGGAAAACGGGACAATAAAAGGCGGACAGGACAAGTCATTGCTCCTGTCCCTCTTAAGGCACTTTTTTTCATCACGTAAAATAGGTATTTGCACCGTGCGGTGAGCTTTAGGTCGCAGCATATTGGTATTTCACAGGACAAAAAATCATTAACGATCGTTGTGGGAATGCTTCCGTAATTGTTCGAAAAGTTTTTCGCCCTGCAGGCATTCGTCACCCACGTGAACATGCGACAGCTGTTCGCAATGACTAAATTCTTTTTCTCTGAATTTTTTGGTGTTTCGCTATTTATCATAACTGAGATGAGATTCAAGGCGCGGCTAACATTTTTTGGTCATTGCTAAAGAGTTCGTACTCAGCCCGATCATCTGCTTTCGACGCAGCCGGCGCCTGCCCACGTGATCCCTCATGCTACGTCACGCTGACTATAGCGCCAACATTCTCAGTGGTGGCACTCCTCCCCATTATGAATGAGCGCAGGAAACCATGCACTGGGCCCGTATAAGAGCTATGGAAGACACTGGACCTATATAACATGTCTGGGACCTGAAGGACTGAAAACGATTTCCTATGCTGGAGTGTTTTGCTAGTTGTGTTGTCAATTTAAAGCATAGAGCATCTTACAATAATTACTAGAGGGAACTCTGACGCTGGCGTCTACGGGAGCTGCAATAGGGGCTGTTCAGTCCGCATGGGAATTATGGAAAGTACGCAGAGTTGCCTAAACTTCGTCCTTCTGGCTTCAAACGGTCCGCGACTTTGTAAATTTGTCATTTTCAACAAAGCCCTGTGCAATAAATAATTAAATAAACATTAATACTATTTTCCGACAGCAGGATTCGAAGACTGGACTGCTAGCGTAGAGGCCCGATATTGAAACCGTTACGCCACGGACGCATGTATCGACAAGTGACATAGAACGCCTTTCTGAATTTCTTTCGGGCAAGCGCGTGTGTTGAGACGCTTGGCGCGTTTCAATTTGGATGCCTCGCCAGGTTGAGCCTCCATTAGTGGCGATTGTGCATGTTCCCGGAGTATTCTGCCCTTGGAAAAGTATAGATCGCTTTGAAATTTAGGGCAATGAAGACAGATAAAGCCTAATAAACAAAGCCAGAAGAACGTCTGAATCCAGAAGTACAAAGATCAGACATATCTATGTACTTACCATCATTCTCATGGAGGCTGAACGATTGCATGAAACATCGTGATAAAAATCAATTTATTGTTTCGCGTGGAGGACATGGTGATACCACAAAAAGACTCAACCGCGAGGCCATGCCCTGTTCTTTATCTGCCCTAAAATATCAATGTGTAGATCGTAGGGGTGTGCGTATACTCGAAAGTGTCTAATAGCGGGTCGAATACTGTCCTAATCGATTTGCTGCTCGACTCGAACAGTCGCTGCATGAAAATGCGAATATTATTTTCTTAGTATTCTACCTCCCGTCATCGACTGCATGCGATCAAACATGAAAATTAAGCAAAATATTCTGCATCTTTCGTCCCATCCACAGTGGACACAACACATTATGAGCGCGCTGCGTCGCTCGGTCAGCCAGACCTATCCGGATATATGCACTCACTCGCAATAAGATGTTGTTTATACACGGCATTCGGCAGTGAGTATTCCTTGGTACTATTTACAGATACAGCACGTGTGCCTTCTCATCAGATTAAATGAGAATATGTTTCATCGCAAAATTGTACAATAGTGTCGCCCACTGCCGCTATTCTTCGAACAAGAAAAAGGGTTCGTTCCGCTCTGCCAGCCACCGTTTTTTGTTTCTTTGTTTTTTCCATCTGTCCCGGTCACCGCCAATGCCACGCTTGTCTTCACGGGGCGTTACACACACACGCACACACACGCACACACACACACACACACACACACACACACACACACACACACATACATATATATATATATTATTTGGTCCACAGATTGCGTTTAGGAACTTTATATGATAATTCATGACAGCGCATTGTGCTAACAGTCCGGAGTTCGCTGTTCCTAATGCTCCCTTTGTATCGCAATAAGGCATGCAAGCGACAGCAACGTATGCGACAGCAGCGGACGACCGGATTTCCTTAGTCTACTCCCGAATAAAGCGACGAGCAAACCCAATAAGCCAGCGCCGTCTCTAAGCCGATTTCCGCGCATTTACAAATGGCGGACGTGGGTGGACACGAGCCGCAACATTCTCATTTACGCCTGCCGTTTCCGATTGAAGAAGCTCCGCCTGGATCTAGATTACGTAAACAAACACCGCTCCCTGTTTCAGTTTTCTTTTCTCGTGCACGTGCATTAGGTTCTCCGACGTGAACAAGTCTTATCGCCGGTCGGTTGCACACTTGTAAAGCCAGCAAAAAAAAAAAAGAAGGAAAGCAGACGACACCTCTTTCTTTTCTCTCTCTCTCTCGCCCCCTTTTTTTGGTTCTTTGCTATGACATGTCAACATCACGCAACTGTGTAAGAGGAAAGGCTAAGTGAATCCTGCTTTATCGGAAGGAAACACGCCGCATTATTCTATGTCATTATAGTTTCTTCGCTATTTTCTTATCTCGGAGGGCCGGCTTACAGTTGGGCCCCTGGCCACGCTTCCAGCATTCCGTACTTGATCAAAAACAGAAAGCAGCGCGAAAGAAGACGAGTACGAAAAGAAGACAGCTACAACGGACGGGCATTCCTTGAATAAGCACTGCGGACAAGCCTTCTTCGAGACAACTTTCTTAAGCGCAGAGGATTGCGCACCGTCGTAGAGTCGCTGCAAAAGCAACAAAGGCAAATTCTGGAGCAGTGACTATAAGGCGGCTTTACGATAACGCTTCCCAAGAACGGTAGTTATGCGCGGCACTAAAAACTGTGCAAGAAATTACTTACAACATGGACAGGAACTTTCTTCGAGCGGCACATTTTAACCGGCCGAGAGTCGCCTGCGCGGCAAAAACAATCAAAGTGATTACGACAGCGATTACGAGCAGTTTCGTAAGAAAAATTAACCAGAAACTGTTTCGCCGTGAAATCGGTTCGTTTTGCAAATGTCACCGTTAAATACCTGCGACACATTTTACATTGCTTAAGCGAGCGCTCCTCCTCTCTCTCTCTCCCTGTTATCTTTGTTCCCCCTTCCCCATTCCCCCTGTGTAGGGTAGCCAACCGGACGTTATTCTGGTTAACCTCCCTGCCTTCTAATCTCTTTCCCTTTCCTAAGCGAGCGCAGCTAAAGCGAGTGCTTCAAGATTTCTATAGTCCGAAGTAAGTGTTGTATTTGTGAGCGATGTGTAATGGTTCCCGTAGACGAGGTTTAATTTAAAAAATACGTTTTTTAAATATTATTTCTAAGTTATTCTGCTTTTTTTACGATTTCCGTAAAGGTACCCGTGGCCGAAATAAAAAACCTGCTCCAAACAGTCCTATACATCTCCTATGTGCTCCTATAAACTCCTATACATGCGTTTCCTGGATGTCGAACAGTAAGGTTAATCTTTTTCCGCGTAATTTCATAGAAGGTTTTGTTGATTTATATCTGAGGGGACAGTTCCGTGCATCTCATTATTGCGCAATCTATTGGTGCGTTATATGCCGAGTATGTCGCAACATTTGTGAACGTATACGCGTGAAATACAATATCGCAGGAATCTTTAGATATCCTTATAGATGTTTCGGCTGATTACATTAAGTAACCAAATTATTTCAATTTTCTGCGTTCATGGCTAGAAATGGCACGACACCATACACACGGACACGAAGTGTGCACGAGGTCGCGGGATCGAATCCCTGCCATGGCGGCCGCATTTCAATGAAGGCGAAATTGCGAAAACACCCGTGCACTTAGATTTAGGTGCACGTTAAAGATCCCCAGGTGGTCGAAATTTCCGGAGTCCTTCACTACGGCGCGCCTCATAATCAGAAAGTGGTTTTCGCTCAGCTCAAGGCTGTCCAGAGGGCCCGGGCCGTCGCCGAAGGAGTCTGTCTACCGGCCCCGACCTGGGTGGAGCCGCCGGATTGATTTCCCCTCAGGACCTAAATAAAGTTCTAACTCACTCACTGGCACGTAAAATCCCATAATTTAATTTAATTTTAACATGAAGTGTCGAGACAAGTGCCAGCTTCCAACTCATTTATTCGGGAAAGCTGACGCCGATGAAAACATCAGGCGCATGCGTATACAGACAAGCTGCAACAAATAAGGACCAATATCATTTCCATAGCCGCATCTGAAAACTGCTGCTCATTGCCATTGAGTGACAACGAAAGAACGCTAAAGCCTTGCGCACCCTTTCGCTTTATATGAAACGCCTCTATCAATTCCCGGACGACTTGGTCGCGGCTTTTGCCAAATAATCTAGTGTTCCGCAAACCGTGGAGCATACGTGCCTGAACTGCATGAACCACAGTGGAGTGGCAAATGTGAGACTGATCAAATCTTTATAGATATGAACATCATGGGTAGCATCGCGTTACTGTGTGAATTTTTCTCCTTTCTTTCTCTCTTCTTTCTCCTTTTATTCCCTTTGCCCCTTTCCCCAGCACAGGGTAGCGAGCCGGTACTTACACTGGCTAACCTCCTTGTGTTCCCTCCCTTCCTTTTTCTCTCTCTCTCTCTATGACCATCATGTTCCCTTAATCGGTCCTTAATTCGTCTACCTGCTTGATCGACGTAGATGCTGCCGCAACTGAGGAGTATTTCGCATACCACATCTAACAGTACACTGTAAAATAATTTACACCCTTAAAAGTGAAACGGGTGTACATGTGTCTATAAATCACACCATAAGGGTGTGACTTATATAACTGACACCCTAAGTGTGCGAGTTATTGACACATTTACACCCTTTTCCCTTTTAAGGGTGTAAATTATTTTACAGAGTGCGCGTCAGAAAGGGCTTGTCGTGCCTTTGCTCGCACGGTCGCTTCCTTTTCTGCTCATAGATAAGCGCGCAAAGCGTGGACAACTTAGAAGGCGCCGAAAGTACCACAGGTACATCGCACCTACTCACATTTTCTTTTTTTTTCAAATTATGGGCATCCTTGCGCAAGTATGGTACTACCTCTGCCCTTTTTTCTTTTTGCGCTGTCTTAATTCGGTCTTTGTGTGTGATCCCTTCAGTTTCTGGAGCAAAGTCTCAGAAACACTGGTCAGGACCAAGCAAGGGAATCAAGCCGATTCCAATAGAGAAACCTGTGACCCATAACCCTCTTCCACTGTGTGCTCGCATGACCTCGCGCAGCGCAGATTATAGAGGCACATTGTTGCCGTGCCCCCTCGTGACCGTTTCCGAGTGTGCGGAGTCAAAAGGGAGGAATTCAGTCTTCTCTAGCACGAAAGCGGTACGACCAGCACGTTTGTCTGTCGTAGGAGATTACGTTAATATCTAAAAACTGCAGCTCATTTTAGGCAGGTTGCTCGAAGGTAAAAGCTATGCGCTTGCCATACTTTTTTTAAAAAACAGATAAAACAAATTCCACAGTGTCTCGTCATGTCAGGGGTTATGCACAATTTATACTCACGAAACAGCCGTCAGCATACCTAAATATCTTAAGAATCTTCGCATCCATAGCATCGTTCAAGTCACGGTTAATAGACGACAGAAACAGCACCGGAGCGACAGATTTTTTATAATGCACTTTTTGTAATGGAGTACCCTGTACAATAATTTCTTGTCATGATTGAGTCTCAGGATCTTCAGGTTCATGCGGACTAAAACGAAACATAAGAAGAAAAAAGTCAGTTTTGACCATGAACTGATGTTTGGCAAATGAAGTATATCGCGTCTTTCCGCACTTCTGATTATTCGCGTCAGGACTTTTTTGACATCACTGAAGATATGCAAAGATATGTTTCTTTTGAGAAAGCAATTTAGTTGCTTCTGATGAATGTGTACAGTTGCTAAACATCACGTATGCATGCAGAGATGATCGAAGACGATTTATAAGTTGCCCGAAGTTTGGACCCTCCACAACATCGGATAGCGCAAGAGGAACGAAAGATGCTTTACGAAGTTGTGGATCCGAGCAAACTAGCCCTATCGCAGTGCTTGCTAAGACCTTCTCCGAGTCTCACCTAACCACAACGGACTATTCACTTTTTTATGTTACGCAAATATGTGAAGACTAGCTCAAACTGAGCGGATAGGTTTAGCACAGTAGGCGTGGTAATGTAGTGATGATTACATGCAACTTAGGAGCGGCGATGAAACATTGCATTGTCACGTCTGGCTAAGCTGGACATTCACGTTTTCTCAGTCATTTTTTATTGAACTGACTGTTACATCTATGTATGCTTTGCGTGGGTGCGAGAAGGCAGTGTGAAGCCTCCTGTGTCTTTATCATTGTTACGTTGTCCAGGGAGACCTTCTCTAGACTTTGTTACACAGGACTGATTCCAGAACAGTTTAAGAGAACGAGATTTGCATATCGTATATAGCTTTATGAGTCGTACAATCACATAGCGATTTTCCAGCCTTTCTACAGTTAGAGCGACCAGCTGGTAGCTCGAGCTAATAACAAATTTGATGTACGGGAGATAACGCTGGGAAACCAAGTTTGGTCGTTCACAAGGTTTTATCGAATTCAGCGGCGCCATTTTCAACTCGCAAGCCGCGCGTCTCGGCGCTAAAAATTTCTACTTCCAACGTTTTTTTTTATTATTGCAATAGCAATCATATGGACACTCCTGACGCATTTCTGCCGTCAGCGTCGCCGTAAGGTTCCGTGTAAAGTCCAAGGGTGATAAAACCGTCGCCGCGCGCCGTATGCTGTATGTGCGAATGAAAGCGTGTGAACGCGGGCCGGCGATCGCAGCTCAATCTCGCACACGCAACGGAGAAAAGCAGGGAGGACGCGCGCCGTCTTCCGTCGCGCGCAATCCTCCAGGTAGAGGGTATGGGAGGGATGGGGAGTAGGGAGTAGTAGGGAGGCGGTAGGGAAGGGTGCGCATTCTACTCCGTGCAGCCGCGCGCCGCCGCCCCGGCCGCGTGTTTCTATTTACGCTCAAGCCCAGTGCTCGACCGCTGCGCCGCCATGCGCCGCCCGCACGTACCAGGTTTCTAGGTACTTTTTCGCCCAAGCGTCACGGCACGCGCCCTAGATCCTTCTATGCATTTGGTTTTGCGTCCCTGGATGTGCCTGGGCGCGCAGTCTGCTCAGGCCAGCCCGCATTCGCGGAGTTTAGGCGGTGTAGTTAGGTAATAATTTTAAATGCGGAAGCATTTGTAAGCCTACCCTACGGGATAACCTTCCCTTCGTCCGTCCCGTAATAAGACGACCGCTTTCGAAATAGCGCGCGCAGCAGCGAGCGAATTTACCTTTGCGCATGCCTCCCGCTTCAACGCCAACGAAGTGGCGAAAACACATCGCTGACGGGGCTCTCGGCAAACGCCTCACTCTGCCACATTCGCAGATCGCTTTCAAGTTACCGGCGCGCGCGTATCTTCAACACGTAAGCGGTGAAAACACAGTGCGCGAAGCTATCAGCAGTCGGCACTCTTTGTAGGCATTGCAGATCACTTTCAAGCTGCGACCCGCGCGGCGGGGCCATAAGAAGCCGCCGCCTGAGTACGCTCACGATTCAAAATGGCTCGACGTGGATGGATAAGGCGCTAAGAGCGAAAACGGCTTATAATGATCGGAACGTGATCAGCGCACATGGTGCGTCTATTTGCAGTACTTTGCTTGCGTCACCAATACGCCTTGCGCCGCCGTCGGCACCAGTTCGTGTCGCCACTCAGCCGTCGTTAGTATGGGCCTAATCAAGTTTCATAATATTGGTAATGACACCGGGCTGCGTGGAGATGAGCAAGGTGCATAATGCTTACGCATACTTAGTCTAACTCCCAGAAGAATCTATGCGTCTTATTTTTTATTGCGAAAGCAATACTGCTCGCACTTCCGGCCCATCGGTGGTCGTGGCGCCTCCTTACACAGCTGCGCGTCACGTGACCGTGTGACGTCACGCCAGACCGAGAGACGGGGCCCCAGCTCGCGGCATCGATGGTGGCGGCGAAGCCTTGCGCGCCGCTGCTGCGGCGCTACCGAGAGAGGGCGCTCGCTGGTGTGACGTCACGCTAGGAGGATAAATGGGGCTACAGCTCGGCTCCTCGCAGTGGTTGGCGCGCTGCCTTTTGCTATGTCAGATGATGTATAGCCATAAGTTTAACAAAGGGCAACCATGTCCACACCATCAGCCGAACCAAGGCGCAGCCAAGGGTATTGCATTCGCAATCTTCCAGGCTTAACCAAGCTAAGCCTTCAGCCATTTTTTTTATTTTCTTTTTGTTCTGGACGTAGCACGATAGTTTGTTTAATATGTGTCGTGTGTGGCGGCAGCGTCTTCCTATTTCAGCTGGAAGAGAGATTGTGATGTCAAGAAGGAAAGGGCGCTTGAGCGCAGCGATGATGTAGTAATCACGCTGAGTAACTGAGTAATCAACATCGTATCACGAAATTAACAGTTGTGCTTTCAAAAAACAATCCATTATCAGTGTACAGAGATTTAGTTCTTTTAACATGCGCGGTTCATGTAAGCAACCAAATCATTCAATATGAAAAAAAAATTGCCCTGAAGAGTCATGCTTTTTCATAAATGTCATTGCGCACCGCATACAGGCCAAGAGTTGTACTTTCCACTGCCAATTAATTACTATGTCTGCTAACTTGACCCAAGAGCTCCAATGTGCAAGTGGAAAACGAAACCTCTCGTGCGTCCACTTAGCTTTAATGTACACTGAACGAAGATATCATGTGATGTTCGAACTGACGCATCACACTTCTTGGTGAAAGCGATGAATTTTCTTCTCAGATAGGCAATTCCACAACTCTTACTGAGGCGAGAACTTTCGTGTGCCAAAAGACAAACAAGCATCGGCCTTCAACAAAGAACGCGAAAGTGAACCGTGCTACCTTCACGTGAGTAGTGATAACTGTCCTCGACATCGGCGTTGAGAGACGGAGAATATCACCGTTCTTAACCAAATCTTCAATCTCCTATTGCGGCATTCAGAAATGACGCTACAAAACATAAGCGCAACGAATAATAGCCAATTACGTTAAGTAACGCCATGTACAAAAATCCATTCGCCAATGATCGTAGATGCAATCTGGCTGCCAAACAAGCCGTGTTGAAGGCGCTGAGTATACGAAATTCCAGGTTACAGCGTAAGTAGACAGACAGATGCAATATATCCCCAGCGAAGCAATAACAGTGTATTGCTCGAACTCGATCGTAGGTGCCGTATTACTTGGCGCGTCAGGCCGGAAGCGTTGCGAACGCGCCCAGACGAGCGATAAGTGCAATCTAGCTGTCGAACGATCCGTTTCCTGGATACTGCAAAACGTAGAGAGACAGGCGCGATACATCCCCGGGGGAAATGGAACAGCCCGTAAACACTAACGCAACTGGATATCACAATATCACAACTGGCACAATATCACCTGCCGCGTCACGCCGGAAGCATCGTGAATGCACCCGGAAGGGATATAACGCCATTTTCTTGGGTTGACGACGCACGGGAGTAACGAGAGAGCCGATGGAAAAAGGACAAGTGGTCGCGTCGGTGCGAACCCAGTGTAGCTATAGACCTCTCCGACAAAATAATACTGTGAAGGATAAATGGGAAATAGAGCGCAATATCCGTCTGCAAACGTAAGCCGAACGGAAGCATAGACGTTTCTGGCACCAAGTGGCGAAATGTTTCTCAAATAGGATGTGCGAAGATGAAGGAAATTCTGATGTTGAATCAGGCAACTAGTAGAGGCAGTGATGAACACGCCTTTCATTCCCATTCAAGGCACATGGCCATGGCAATGCTGGGACTAGTATCGGCAGCACGAAGTTGAAGTTGAAGTTTATTCATATGCGAAACATAGGTACATAAATGTAATATACAGACGAGGGTCCCAAAGTAATGATAACGAAAACGGGACCCTCGGTTAGTAACTACAACAGAATTGTAAAATTGTTGGCAGCATAACAGTGGATAGCATAATAATATATTAGTTGCAAGAAAAGCAAATGATAACGAAAGAAAAAAAGAAGAAAAACCCAAAAAACTATGTTCTGATCGATGTAGTTTAACAGAAATAACAACGGAAGCGACAAAAATTATACAATTGTTAAAAGCAAAAAGGAAAAAAAAGAACGAACAAAGAGAAAAAATGCCGCGCAATGTGAACACTGAAAAAGAAAGAACGGGTGATACTTAGGTGACTATGAAAATACAAATATTTATTAGGAAAAGTTATCAGAGGTTAGTAGAAAATCTTTTAGCGAAGCTTTAAAACGCTGAAATGTCGGTAGTATTTTGAACGAAGCAGGAAAATGGTTCCAAAGTGTAATGGTAGCGAATGTAGATGTTTTTTTTTACCATATATAGTTCGTGCGAACTGATGGCAACAAAAAATTATAATTAGAAGTGAACCTAGTAGGGTTTGTATTTCTAAGGGAGCTGCTTTGAATATATTGAAAGGTCAGCCATCAAGCAATTTATAAAACATCATTGCTAAATTGTAGTTGAATAATCTTTTTATACATAAAATTTTGTGCTGCTCAAGAAGGCCGATAGCATTAGAGCGCGGTGAACTGTGGGTGATGATACGGATTGCTCGATTTTGTACATGCTGGACTGAAGACAAATAACATAGATATGTATTATCCCAAACAATTAATACCTAGTTAAGGTGAATGAATGAACGCAAAGTAGAGTGAAAGCAAAGCAGAACGAGAAAAATAATGTCGTGCCTTGATAAGCGCACGGATACCAAAAGCACACTTCAGCTTGACATGATTGATGAGCAGATGAAACTTCAGATGGCTGTCTGGGATAACCCCTAGAAATGAAACGGAGTCGCTAATGGGAATATAATGATTGCCTAAGATTAACGAAGGAGGAAGAATTAGTGACTTTTGGTGCGAATGGAATACTAAAAATTTCGTTTTAGATGGATTAATGACTAGATCGTTGTCATTGCACCAATTCATTAAGTGGTCAAGAGTCTTATTTAGTTTGATTACTAGAGAAGAAATACACTTTTCAGCTAAAGATATAGTTGTATCGTCAGCATATAGAACGTAATGACTTAAGTCAGTCACGTCTGGCATATCATTAATGTAAAGAGAAGAAAGCAAAGGCCCCAGCATTGAGCCTTGTGGGACCCCTTGGTAAGTTTTTTAGAACTGGAAAATCTTTCAGACGCATAAACAATACATGTTTGCGCGCGGATAGTAATTATTATTATTATTATTATTATTATTATTATTATTATTATTATTATTATTATTATTATTATTATTATTACTATTACTATTATTATTATTATTATTATTATTATTATTATTATTATTATTATTATTATTATTATTATTATTATCATTATTATTATTATTATTATTATTATTATTATTATTATTATTATTATTATTATTATTATTATTATTATTATTTATTTCTATGTAGCTTCTTGTTTGTTTGTTTGCTTGTTTGTTTGTTTGTTTGTTCTACGTTGCCGACTTTACGTGCCGAAAGGCGACTCATAGTCATATCCTAGCTTTGGCACGTAAAACACCAGAGTATAAATTCTGCGTGCTGAAACAAGTCGGCAGAAGGCTGTGCGCGGGATAGAACTGGTAGACAGCAAAACACACGTGGTTGAATCTGCATGGCAAATTGCCAAATATTTTCTGTCATCCGGCTTACACTGCCTTTCTTTTTCAGTTACGTCAGCTGGCAGAGATGGTCGGACTTCACTGGACGCCATGAGTGCGGAAGAAATATCTCGGATTCTGCAATACTGGTCCGAGTTTCCGTGGGATGATAATCGCCTCCCATCAAGAAAACGCCGTCTCGAGTTTTCACGGATGAGGCTGAATAACATAATTTCTTCAGCTCTCCTGCCATAAGCAGCAGCACCTTTGGTGAATTATCCGTGATGATGTCGCAGTTAGGCGACGGTTGAAATTAAGTAATTCGGTCAGCTCGTCTTTGGCTGCCTTTCGGAAGGTTTTGCCCACCAGAGGACGACGCTGGCACAACCTATACGCGCGACAGCTAACGCATGGCGTTCTAATGCGCTTGCATAAGAAAGACAACGCCCCTTGGTCACGAGCAACAAACGCTACACGTAACAGACGACTGCGCATGCCAAGTGTCTGCCCAGTCGAGAAAGTTGTATTTTTGTCGACGAGACAACTTTGTTGAAGAGAGTTTACAAGACTTAGAAAAAAGAACTGAATAAACTTATCTTGCATTGATTTTCTTTTTCTTTTATTGCGAAAGCAATACTGCTCGCACTTTCGGCTCATCGGTGGTCGTGGCGCCTCCTTACACAGCTGCGCGTCACGTGACCGTGTGACGTCACGCCAGACCGAGAGACGGGGCCCCAGCTCGCGGCATCGATGGTGGAGGCGAAGCCTTGCGCGCCGCTGCTGCGGCGCTACCGAGAGAGGGCGCTCGCTGGTGTGACGTCACGCTAGGAGGATAAATGGGGCTACAGCTCGGCTCCTCGCAGTGGTCGGCGCGCTGCCTTGTGCTATGTCGGATGATGTATAGCCAAAAGTTTAACAAAGGGCAACCATGTCCACACCATCAGCCGAACCCAGGCGCAGCCAAGGGTATTGCTTTCGCAATCTGCCAGGCTTAACCAAGCCTGCATGATTAGCCAAGCCTTCAGCCAATTTTTTTGCCTGGAGTCAGAAAAGCAAACTTGTCAAGCTGTGTCTGCGAATGTGGCCGTCTGCAGTGGAAAACCAGAACTGCGTTACTGTGCCACTGCCGCTGACATCTGTGCCGTGTATACTGACGCAGCAGCACCAAGCTTACGCGCTTAAACCTCACTGCCATCGAAGTGCGCCGAGAAGGGGCCAATTTCGTTTTACGACATGGCCCTGACGCTCGTGTGCTGAAAGCACAGTACACGAACGTTTTGGCATCCCGCCTCCATCAGGATGCGGCCGCTGGGCAGGGAGACGATCCGGCGATCTCGTGCTCAGATAGCTACCGCGACAGGTAGTCTATAAAAGTAAGCGCAGAAGTATCAATATAAACCTAGTGGCGAAACGAAGGGCTGCTTCTCTGCGCAGCTAACTTTTTTCGGTGATTTCTTTTTTTTTTCAGCGTGTCTCACAAGGCCAACAGGCGTTCAACTTTGCCGTGACGCTCAAGTGAAACCCTGAGGCCTTCCGCGAAGTAATAAAACCTCCTCTCGGTGAGGCTGGCCTGGCGGGCAAGCAAACATAGCTGCTGCTTAAGGTGAACTGCGACCAACTGCTGGCAGTTGGTCGCAGCTTAGCGAAAGCAAAACAAATGTGCGATGCATAACGTGACTGCCAAACTGGCAGTGAGACAAGCAATGTGCAAGTCGCTGGGTGCGAGCTCCTGGGCTTAGCGGTGAAGCAGAAAGGGGGCGCCGATACACTTCCAGGAAGGCCCGAATACCGTGCTAAGCCTGTCGAAACTCAACGATCGGCGCAATATCACCAGAAGCGTCAGGCCGGAATTTTCATGGGCGTACCTATAAGAAATACAACGCCTGTTTGCAGAGTTTGCAGGATTTGCAGGCACGTCGGAAACGGTTGTGCGGAATCGGGCAGGTGGTAGGGGACGTGATGGGTATATAGTACGTTTCCCAGAACGCGTTGCTCTTGCCGCAGTGTGCTGAAACGGCATCGCGCTGGAAAATTGAGAAGGAAGGGTTAGTGAGCGGTAGGTTGATTGGCTGTTTTGCTTCCGTTTCCATTGTTACCTACGAGCTCGTCTGAATCGATCCCCCTGTGTTGATCCCTGTCTGCTTCACATTATTGCTTGTAGAGTACCTTTTTTTTTTTTTTCCGGCCATGTTTCTCCGTACTCTCTCAGTCCCCTTTCTGACGTGCAGACAGGCCTTGCCGTAGTTTGAAGTGGTAGTTCGAAGACTATTTTTTCCTGTTTTATTCTGGTTGTCTGTTTGCTGTATCATTGTGACGCTTACAAATCATAGAACTGCGCTTATCCTGTGTTTCTCGCAAACCTTCTGGCCTTTTTTTCTTTTCTGCGATGGAAAATAAACGAAAGCTCCAGGCAATTTTTTGCCGTCGCCATGGTGTTTCGTATAGCGTCCAAGATCGATAACGCTCGTATGCTGTAGGTGTGTGATGATACAGATTAGTTTTACGGGGTTTTCTTGTTTTTGTTTTTTCAGCGGACCATTGACGCACAGCCTCAAAGTACCCAACTAAGGACAAAACCGTTCGTTAAAACTGACACACACAACATTTCATGCGCACACAAGAGGCTAGAAATAGCAAAGAGACGCTTATCAACACAGTTTTTGCATCAACGCGCACATTTTTGTACGTCCTGCACCTCGTGCTATGAACATTGTATTCTAACCTTCATTATTACCCTTATTTTTAGTTTTTTTACAGTGAAACTGTATATGGCTAGGGTTCCGTGCATTTTTGCTCTCAATGAACAGAAAGTATCATCAACAGTGGCTCATACCCCCGTAAGCAAGCAAAAATGCAATGGCTCATAGACTCGTAAGGCAGAGGCCACAAGCACTCAGCAAAGTGAAGCGAACCGTGTTTAAATTCTTTCTAGTTGCGCATACAACGTACAGAACAGAAAAATTGAAAACTGTCATCATCGATGGCTCATATCCCCGTAAGCAAGCAAAAAATGCTATGACTCGCAGTCCCGTGAGATTCATGGCTACTCACTCTGCGTGAATGAGCTGTGATGGCACTACCCTGTTGTCGTTGTCATTGATCTCAATGTGGATGCGTCGGTACCGAAAAAGGGAGCGGTTTACGTGTTCCGTGTTGCAGACACATCCCTTGCGATGCCACACCAATCCGGCCCAACCGACCGCCCAGCTGCGAGCGTGCACCGATTTGACATTATCAAAAAATGTGATTGCAGCTGCGAGTGAAATAATGACCACCGATCAAGACAGTAAATGAGTCAGGCACGTGCCCAAGGGGGAGCACGGGAGGGGGGGGGGCGCCCCCCCTCACCCCAAATTAAGCGGCACCCCACCCTCTATCAACCCACGCCACCACTCCTCACACACATTCCTAAAGCGCCGACAAATCAATCTATACTTGGCGGTCAACATTTTGCCGCCTTTTACAGCGAAAGCAGTGAATGACTAACGTCTGTAGTTTTTTTTCGGCGTCCGTTAACAGAAAAAATCATCATGTGGACCGATCCTGGTGATAGTGAAGAAAGGGTCCAAGATCAATGGCACACCCTTTGGACTCGGGAACCTACAATGCGCCCTTCGGAGTCTTCGGGACGGGCCTACGTATGGGGAGCTCTTAACGCCTGCTTCACCTCCGCCGCGGGTGGGCCTGGTGTTGCAATATCTTTGGAATGGCCTACGTACGGGGAGTTCTTAATGCCTGCTTCACCTCCGCCGGGGGTTGGCCCCCATGGCACTACCTTCGGGATCGACCCGCGTATGGCGACCGCTTAACGCCTGCTTCACCTCCGCCGCGGGTGGGCCTAGTAGTGCAATATCGTTGGAATCGGCCTACGTTTGGGGAGTTCTTATTGCCTGCTTCACCTCCGCCGGAGGTCGGCCCGGTGTTGCACTGTCTTTGGTGTCGGCCCACGTAAGAGGAGTGCTTAACGCTTGCTTCACCTCCGCCGCGGGTGGGCCTGGTATTGCAATATCTTTGCAATCGGCCTACGTATCGGGAGTTCTTAATGCCTGCTTCACCTCCGCCGGTGGTCGGCCCGGTGTTGCACTACCTTCGGGATCGGCCCACGTATGAGGAGTGCTTACCGCATGATTCACCTCCGCCGCGGGTGGGCCTGGTATTGCAATATCTTTGGAATGGCCTACGTATGGGGAGTTTTTAATGCGTGCTTCACCTCCACCGGGGGTCGGCCCGGTGTTGCGCTATCTTCGGGATTGGCCCACGTATGCGGGGTGCTTAACGCCTGCTTCACTGTCTTCACGCCTGTCTTGTGTGTTCCTTCTTTGTCCCTTGTTTTTGTGTGGTTACATGATGCATTCACTTCCGCCGCGGGTCGGCCCGATATTGCATTATCTTCAAGCCGACCGGCAGCGGAGGTGAAACACTTTGCTTTTCGTTTGAGAGCTTTGACTGTCGTCAGCTTTCGCTGCCATTCCAATCTTCACAGAGTGGAATGGTTGTCAATTTTTGCACTCCTTTTGGATCGCGGTAGTTATCAGCATCTCCTGGGGTGTGGATACCAGTTTTCTCATCGATTCAGTGCCCGCGCTACTAACTGAAGATGAATTCAGTTGTCACCATCTGTTGCGCCAGGCAGGGCGTAGGTTAGTGTTTTTATTATAATATTTTATTTTCTTCATAATGCCCAACAAAATTTTTATCTGACCATCTATTCAACGATCACGCGCTTCGCTGTTTCTTCGTTAGTTCAACCTTCCTTATTTACACTGATCCAGGGGCCAGGAAATGGACTCGGTTCATAGTCAGCTGGTCTGTATGCTCGTGGAACGAGTTGTTGCCGGAGAAACTGTCAGTTGCGTTTAACTTTTCCTTTTGCTTCATCATTTCCTCGAGTAACGGCTCGCCGCGACGCTGACAGATATTCCGAACTATATATCCGCGATATGGGCGAGATAAGGTGGAAAATTAGATATTGCGAACCAGCGTCCATCATCAGACCCTGCAATAACCGTCAAACCCATAATCAATATGACTGTCACCCGTTACCTCGTCTGGTTTTTCCCTAATTGTACAGCACTTTTCGTGCAAAATTGGCAACTGGAAACAAGAGTCGCAAGGAGATGAGAAATTAAGCGATCTGCTAAGGGAGAAAGCCACGGCAACAGCCAAACAGGGAAGAAAAGTGAAAATTGTTCGTGAAAATATTTATGGATCAATATATTTTTTATTTAAAAAGGAAGTAGAGAAAACGCCACCGGAAGTTGAGAATAATTCCGTCTGTTGAATGATGCTTCTACAGTTATGAATCGAGCCGCTTGACGTATCCACTTCCCTGCTGTGCTAATGGGGGTGTTTTTCTAACCTTCCGCGGTGGCCTCACTACGTCTAGAACCCCACAGCATCCTGCGCTCTACGCGATTGCACGGGACTGGGGACTACGAATCGTTACGCAACTTCCCAAATAACAACACGAATCGGTTTTGGCACTTGGTAGAGCAGTAAACGAGGGATGCAAAAGGACTGTGATTGTTCCGCAAATATAGATTTCTCTATAATTCTTGCAGAGCTAATTCAAAAAACGCTAGTAGAAATCTTTATTTGGCACTTTCGCTTGTTAACTTGTTCTTGGAAAGGTTGTTCCCGCGCATCTATCATGCGCGAGTCCATTTGATGTGGTTCTTTGTTTGCCAAGTAAAGAAGAGGTATATCTCACAGGTGTACCTGTGAGATACACGTTATTTCAATTCTCTTTTGCGGGTTTACGCGTCTTTATGGCGAAAGTGGTCATTATTCACATTTGTACTAGTAAAAGTACCCTCCCCCTCATTTGCATACAAATGTTACCTTGGGTTGCCCCCCCCCCCCAAAGAAAATCCTGCGTACGTGCGTGAAATGAGTTCATACCTTTGTTTAAAATTATGCGTCACCTCCGTGTCGTGTGCTGAACCGCTTCGCTGGTCAACCACTTTCACAGTGTGGAATGGCTCATTTATTTTCTATATTCAGATCAAACTTTTATTTGTCATTGCTTGCATATTTCTATATGGGTTTCTTACTTATTGTGCTGGAAAATAATCACTATTTTGTATGCCTATTGTTAATGCATACGTACTGCAAATGTGTAACTTATTTAGTTGGACCACGCTATTCTTGCTGTGGAAAAACTTGCGGCCCTTTACAAGTATACACAATGCCTCACGACTTCAAGTGTAACAGGTAGCTGAAAAAATGCAAACATTACTCTCATCTATAAGAAGGAAGAGATGAAAGAAGTGAAGAATTAGGGGCCGATGAGCTTGCTTTCCGTATCGTGTAAGATATTCGCCAAGCTAATATCCAAAAGAATCAGGGCAACACTTGACTTCAACCAACCAAGAGAACAGGCTGGATTCAGGAGAGAATATTCTACGAGGGCGAATCAGAAACTCTTTGCCCCTGTATTCTAGCCAAATTACGGCTGTAAATGCGAAGTCGATGCATCCATTCTCAGCGGTGGACCTTTCTCGCCCTGCCAAGTACGCACTTGTTGGCGGAGTCGAAGCCGCCGCACCCCGCCTCCTTTCTCCCTCTCTACCTCCCCGCCTCGGTCCAGATATGGCGCGCGAGATTGAGCAGCGAACATCGATTCCCCTGGCGCCCCGTCGTGAAATGCGCAGTTGCCGCCGGACACGCTACCGCAGCACAACGTCGCCACTCTCCCTCCTCCATGGCCCCATGGCCTTTCCCCATGCCTAACCTAACCTAACCCCCATGGCCTTTCGCGCGACAGAAAGGGGGCGCGTTTGCTCTCCGCTTTCTTCGTTCGCGCACGCCAGATTGAGCCGCGATCGCCGGCTTCCATCTCGTGCTTTAACTCGAACGTATAGAGACGACTGGGTAACTTTTCGTGAAGTAGTTACTGATAACGACGCTAACCTTCTTCAGTCAGACCTGTCTTTTATATCTAACTGATGCAATACTTGGCCAATGGAATTCAATATTAACAAGTGTAAAGTGATGCATGTCTCTTGTACATCTAGTAGTCATATTCTGTATTATCTGGACAACTCTCCATTAGCCACGGTTTCCTCCTATAAATATTTAGGTGTTCATATCACATCTAGTCTAAGTTTGTCTTTGCATGTTGTGAGGATAATTAAAAAGGCTCATCGAATGTTAGGTTCCACACCGTAACTTTTCAGCAGCACTTTCACCTTTAAAGTTCTTGTTATGTAAAACACTTATTCGATCTACGTTAGGATACGCCACTCCAGTCTGGGATCAAAGCACTAACAATTTGGTTACTTCACAGATGGAAACACCCGTATTTATGTAGTATGTATTTTGTTGTATTTTATGGTTTCTTTACAGTGATCTTGATGATAGTACTGCTTGCTCGGTTCCCTTCTGAGCGTTGTTTCCTTTTCTATTCTTCGTCTATCTTTTCTTCCTCTTTTCCCTCTTTAGCGTGATGAAGAGTTCCTCATACTTTGTTTGCCCCCGCCTTATGTAATGCCTCCGGGCCTTTAAGGCTTCAATAAATGAAATGAAATGAAATGGTACCCGGTACAAAATCGTTCTGCTCACTTCATCCGGTCCTGTTATAACCGCACTGCCAATATAAGTTCCATGAAATCGATTATCTCTCTTGCGTCATAAGCATCCTGTCGAAAAAAATTCCCTTGAACGGGACTAACCCTGAAGGCAAAGGTCGTAAACTCAAACTCGTGAAGTGGAACACGTTCCGTAAAAAACTAGAAGGGGGGGGGGGCGGAGGCGGTGAGCCGTTTACGGACATAGACGAATGGACCGAGACGCTCAGAAGGGACGTAGACGGGGCAACTAGCGACGTTCCGCCCGAGGCGAAGCTCGAAATAATCGACAGCAGGCTCCTACACATGTGGGAAGCAAAGCGAGCACTCCTAAAGAGATGGAAATGCCAAAGACATACTAAGGCGTTGCGCAAACGCATAGCACAATTGGACAGAGACATCGAAGAACACGCACTCCAGGTATTTGGGCACAGTGGGAAGGCACGCGCAACGGCCTCGAGGGGAAGATGACCGAGGCGAGCGCTTGGCCGGCGCCTCTTTCGACACCTATTAGATCCGGAGGAGACTCGGGCCGCTCAAGGCCACAAGACTCGTAGGCTAGTAGGAGATTATAAAGGCGATAACTACCTCGACGCAATACGTGACCGTTACTTTGAGAAGGCCGAAAGCATGCAGCACGCCGCATACGACGGCGTCGCAAACGAGAAACTTAACGCGGAATTGAGCGAAGCAGAAATTCGGATAGTCCTGTCCGAACTAAACACCCGATCGGCGCCCGGCCCGGACTGGGTTACCAGCAAGACTCTCCGCAACCTATAGACGACGAGTCAATCTCCCGACTCGCGACCTACGTCAACCAAGTGCTGGGGAGGGGGCTCCCTTCCCGAAGCGTGGAAACGGGCCCGCGTTATCATGATTCCTAAACCGGACAAGCAAGTTACGCTCGATAATCTAAGACCTATTTCGCTCACGTCTTGCGTCGGCAAAGCCATGGAACACGCAGTTCTCACGCGCGTGACCGACTTTCTAGAGGACCGCGACGCGTTCCCGCACACCATGCTAGGATTCCGCCGCGATCTCTCCGCACAGGACGTATTGCTTCAGCTGAAACGCCAGATCGTAGACGACACTACCAGCTCCACTAAGGCAATTCTCGGCTTAGATATTAAACAGGCCTTTGACAACGTTAAACACGAAGCGATTTTAAAAACAGTAAAAACATTAGGTCTAGGTCAAAGAACGTACAGTTACGTCAGAGATTTCCTACCGGGCAGGCCCGCACGCGTCGTTGTTGGCGACGAGGAATCTCCGGAACTTGAGACGGGTCCGGCCTGCACGCCACAAGGCTCTGTCATATCACGATTACTCTTAAATTTAGTTCTACTCGGTTCACCCGAGAAATTAACACAAGTAGAAGGATTGTATCACAGTCTCTACGCAGATGACATCACCCTCTGAGTTCCCGGGGGAGGATGTGACGGTCACGTTGAGCGAACACTACAGGCGGGAGTAGATGCGGCCCAGGATTACTTGCGAGGAACGAGCCTCGAGTGTTCGGCTACCAAGTTCGAGCTCTTAATCTACAAACGCACAAGCAAAGGTAGTAAAACCCCGCGCGACGAGGAACGGGAATACTCCAAAATACGCGTTATATTGGCAGACGGTACTATACCGTACCGCACATAGACAAAATTAGAATCCTAGGATTACACCTGCACGCAGATGACCGTAACGGAGAGACAGTGCGAAGACTTCGTCGTTCGGTGGATGACACGATCCGACTCTCGCGTCGCATCACGAATAGACGCAATGGTATGCGCTAACAGTGCGCGATCCGTCTCGCGCAGGTGTGCGCGATAAGCCGTACAACGTATGTTGCCTCCTACCTGAAGTTGATATATAAGGTCCGAAAAAAACAAGGTCGAGTGTATGATACGAAAGGCTTTGAGAGGCCGATCGGCGTTCCACTCAACGCAAGCACCGATAAGTTTCTAAAGCTCGGACTTCACAACTCACTTGAGTTAATCGAGGCGCACGACGTTGCGCATTACGAACGACTATCGAAGACAAAGACAGGTCGATGCATCCTAGAGTCGCTCGGCATCACATACCACATTCAGCATGGAAAAAAGTCGGCGGTTCCGGCCTCGGTCTGCGACTGCCTGATCATCCCGCCGCTTCCCAAGAACATGCAACCGACGCACCACGTGGGGAGACGCAACAAACAAGCAAGCGACCTTCAAAAGAAGTTTGGCTTCAAAAGACGCCGCGCGATATGGAGAAGGGAGAAGCGAACACGCGATCGCGGTTGTAAACCGCACGGGTAAGTGCCTCGCAAGTGCCACGGTGACCACGGGACACGCGGAGGCGGCCGAAGAAGCCGCGATAGCCCTATCACTCGCCGCGGTGCCGAACGCTGCATTCGTGATCAGCGACTCGCAGGCCGGCGATCCGCGGCTTCGCGCTCGGGCACGCCTCGCGGGAAGCGGCCCGGATACTCCATATTTGTGACGACGGCGATTCGACGTCGCCCTCGCAAGCCCAAAGTTCTACGGTATTCCTCCTCTGGACCCCGGCGCACACCGATGTCCCGCTCGCGGGCAACGAGGCGGCCCACGCCACAACTCGATATCTCACACGCCGAGACGCCGCAGATTGTGCATACCCTACGCGCTGCCCCCGAGAGTGGGACATCGTATCTTCAGGATCGGGACACTACGACAGAAATGCAGCAACAAGAATCACAATGGGCGTATGGCGATCGCCTGACCACGTTCAGAGACCTCATCCAACACTACAGATTCGAAAGAAGCACATTTCTGCCACCACACGATAAATTAAACAGGGATGAGGCCGTAACCTTATACGCTTGCTCCAAACACACACCTCCCCTAGCCCCGCCGCCTTACATCACCGCTACCCAGGTTTATAACCAACTGACTAGTGTAAAGCTTGAAGACAGAGAGCAACGCTGCGACGCACATGCTCTGGGAATGTGCCGGCAACAAGCGTACTGAAACTACCTCCGTTTGCGGCGCGTCCATAACCGCGGCCGTCATCAGAGTACGAAGCCTCGAGCTCGCTTCTTCCTGACGCCGCCCCAACTGCGGGGGCCACCAGAGACCTCCATCGACGTCGCCGCCGTTGGGAGGCAGCTCTCAAAAGTTCGGAGTTGGAAGACCAGCTCTGGGCCATGTGGCAAGCCGAAGATGCCGCCCGAGTGCAAGGACTTCGAGCTGCCACCTGAGGCCACCACAACAAAAACTGCTTGACCATTCTTTAACACAGTTTCTTCAACTTTTTTTCATAGACTCTACTATCACCAGTGGCGTAGCTAGGTCGTCAGGCACCCGGGGCCCATAGGTCTTCTGTCACTCCCCCCCCCCCTCCCCCGGCTGTAGTCGAGGAAGGCGAGGATATCGACAATTTCCGGGTTTCAGCACTAGTACAGCCGCCTTGGATACCGCGCACGTTCCCCGGGTCCCCCTCTCCTTCGCTTTCTTTCCCAGAGATCGCGAATGCAGCAGGTATTGGCGGCGAGGAGTTACGGAGTTGCCATCTATCGGAAGCGCCTAGCTGGCGTAGTATGAGGGATCACGCGGCGCGTTCCTCATAGGTTTTACTGTCAGCGCTCACTGAAAACACCACGCGGGAGCTCTCCCGGAAATTTCTGTAAGTACTTTCGAAACGAGAGAAGTTTTTTACTGTCTAAATAATAGTCTTGGGCAAACTGGAAGCTCAGAATCGTTTACAGACGCTATATCTTTACCGAACACGTACAGTGAACGCCACTGTGCGCGGTTGCAGCGATGTATATAGTCTCCCGGACCGGCTTCTTGCGTGAAACGTAGGCAAACGCTGAGACCAAACAATGTGAAATATGTTCTTATAGTGTTTGTATATCTAAATGGAGCGTAATAGAATGAAGCCTCAATGCAGCGATCGCACAGCTTCGCAGCGACCGACTGCGCGTCTGCATGCTTGTTCGCGCACTGTTTCGCTTTCTCCGCGCGCGCGTTCTCGCACCGTGCCATGAGCTTTAGGCCGCAGAATATGAGCATTTGACAGTATACAAGCAACCATTGTTGCGTGGGCGCTATCAGAGCTCTTCAAAAATAATTTCATTGTAGAGACTTCGATGCCTACGGGGACTGTGATGTGCCGGACGTCGCGACGATTCAATCTTCTTTTTTTTCGAAATTCTTGGACGTTTCAATATTATTTCTCGAGTTGCGTCGCACTATATGTTTATCGGTGTTCTCAGCGTGCGATTTCCCGCTGCTTCTTTTTTTGTAATCCAGTGCATTAATTCATAACACAAACATGACCATATGCCATGCCTTTTTTTTAATGTGCTTCTTATCACTCCCGGTCCACTCCAGTGAACTTAGCAGTATCTATAGCATCGACAAGTTCATAGACCAAACCGTCATGACATTAGTCGGGCAGCGGACTCGGACGAGCGTCACAGTGGGCGTTTTTCGAACATTGCAGACCCGGCGCCGTAGCAGAAATCTTCCTCGCGACTGTGCTTGCTGCATACCCGAGTTGTAGCCGATGACTGTTTGCCGGTTTTATGTTTCGCGAGCCAAGGTTCACGCAGCTTCTTGTCCTGCGGCTACGTATTAATAAGGCTGACACCGGGCTCCGTTGCTTACGTCCGGCACTGCGGCACCGAGCAGTAGCCTACCATGTTGCGCACCTTCAAAGGCAGCCACTACCTATTCTAGTGCTTTCAATCGTTGTAAAGGAGACACTCGAAACGGGAAACTCTCGCCACTAAATGAGGACCGCAGCGTACGAGGGAACTTAAACATGCTTAAACTTTCCTTTCCAGCTCGCTTCGGCGCTCCCGAAGCAGCCGACGCGGCCGCTATGTCCACGTGATCGCTAATTGCACGTCACGCCGACGGTGGCGCCAGCATTTCCAGTGGTGGAGCTCAAGGCCAATACACGCTGTTTTTTCTGCGCTAAATAACACAGTGTGCTGCACTGATAACTTTTGATAAGCGCATGTGCACATCTTCTGTCAGACTGTAAGGCTTGGTAACCAATACAAATGCGGCATCGTGGCAAATACAGCTCACGTCACAAGTAAAAAAAATTTTTGTAAAGTTTTATTTACCAATTTTAGCGGCAACAATGCATTTGCAAAATTGAAGGCCGACATTCATATCTTGTCCAACAACAACTTCACAAAAATCGTCCTATGGCCCGCAGTATTTTGGCTGTGGGCAGCCCTGAACGAAAACGAAAATTGAATTGTGTCTCAGCGACGCTGATCTCCCCACCATATTAGAAAAACGGAAAACGCCACCTGCCTCCCTGCTGCACGGGCGCCAATGTTATGACAATTACGACTTCTCTTCATTGTGATCAATGAAGCCTTGTTTTCATTTGCTGCTATACGGACAAACGTGATTATCCTAGCTGCGGTACCCCCGAAAGATTGGGAACAGATTAGAGCACGCTTCGCGTCGATTCTTGGCGTCACCATAAAAAAAAGAAAAAGGACCGCGATGAAGCCCGTGCCAGCGAAACCTGTTGGTCTGCACTCGCAATGGAGAGGGTTGAGGGATCAACCTCACTGGTCCACTATTTCATATTTCTTTCGCTAATGCCATACTGGGCGCCGCCCGCAGTGCCAAAGTACGGTAGGTTGTATCACCCAAAACGATATTGTTTAAGAAGTTTTTGTTGAGTTAATAATATGACTTTGAGTCCTCAATTCTGGAATTGAAGTGCTTCCTCTATACGTACTAACTAGGGGATTATTAAGGATATTGTTATTACTTACCTGCCATATTTTTCACGCTACCGAGTTCCTAGTAATCACAGACACATAACTTCATAGAATATCGGGAAATATCCTTACAAACTTCACTTTTTTTTTTAGTTCTGTGCAGCTGACACACACAGTGTACTTGTGACATGAAGTCACACAATAACAACAGTTTTCTGAATTGGATTGGATTGGAGAAACTTTATTTATGCCTGCAGTTGGGCGCTCGTGCGCCCCGACGAGGGCCTACGTCATCCTCGAAGGTGCCGTTACTCGGCGCGGGTCTCCGCTCGCCGTTGCCGGCTCGCTGGGTCCGTGCCTTTCGAGCGCCTCGAGGACCTGCTGGACGGCCCAGAGCTGATCGTCTCGGTCGTAGCTCTTCGCGGCTGCCTCGAGCCGCGGTGGGAGTGTTCTTGAGTTAGCGTCTTCTGGATATTTAATGCAGTCCCACAAGATGTGCGTGTAGTCTGCGGTCTCCCTCCGGCAGACTCTGCACATATCTGTCGGATATGTCTCGGGGTACATGCGATTCAACAGTTTCGGGCTCGGTAGCGATCCGGTCTGGAGCTGTCTCAGTACTACCGCCTCCGCTCGACTCAGTCTCGGGTGCGGGGGTGGAAGAGTCCTGCGAGCCAAGCGGTAGGCCTTCGTGATTTCATTGTAATCCGTCATGCGGTCCTTGGTTTCGCAGCGGCTTCTCGGAGCGAGCGGGAGAGGGGAAGTAAAAGCGAGCTGAACATCGCGGCGCCCGCGACTATATACAGCCTGTCGAGTCACACGCCGCCAAACGCTTCGGCTGCACCGAGTCTGAAGACGATCCAGAGAATCCCATTCGCGACTTTTGACGGCCGCACTTATGCAACGTCACTCTCAACGAACGCTTCGCCGTAAACGAGAACGCCGGGCGCGCTCGCTGAACGCCCTCTTGGTGCGGTCTTTGTTCGTCTTCGCTGCGCGTTATGGACGGGAGAGAGACCCAAGAGCCTCAACGCCTTACAACGCCTCACTGTATGTTTAGCGACTCCTGCTCCCAGCATGAACGCACAGCACGAGCGCACCCCACATGAAACGTTCCGCTAAGGCGAGTAGTTTAGCGACCATTTTGCGAATTAAGTGTTTTAGCCCGCACATTCGTGAAATTATTTCATGGTGTGTTGATAGAGCTGCAGCCGACAATTCCGCGGCGCAACACATCGGGTACATGAGCTCGGGCTACTGGATACCGGAGCATTCTTAGCTATTTGCGCCCAGTCAAGCCAGCGGAAAAAGGGATGTCTTAAGGCGTATGACACCCCCCCCCCCTCCCACTGGCCCCTTGCACCCGGGGCCCACGGCCCCCCGGCCCCCCCTGTTGCTACGCCACTGACTATCACGCAACCCTCCGTGACGAATTCATTCTTCAGCCACATGTTATATCGGCCCTTTTAGCGTTTCGTTCACATTCCAGCAACTGTATTTTCTAGTCTCGCTCGCGTAGTTCTATCTGCTTCCTTGTCGCTTCTCTTTCCGCCGCCCGCTCCTCACGTGCTCGCGCTTCTTGCTTGTTCCGCGTACCACGCTTTAACTCCACTCCCCTCAAGTCCATGCGTTCTGTATATGACGGTAGCTTTCGCACATTCATCCTTCCTAGTATTTAGAAAAATCACAGCGTAACAAACGACTTTGTCCTGTCACTACGGATGCCAATTTGTGGTGGTGCAAGATGCGAGGGAAAGCATGTGAGAGTGAGTCGACAAGAAACGTGGCTTGATGCGCGCTGTGTTCTGGCGCGCCCAAAGTTGAGCAGAAACGTGATCAAGCGCTCGTTATGGGAGGAGAGCACAAGTCTTCTCATCTAGCCCGGTTATGGCTGCGCAGGCTTCCCGCGCGGCTGAGTGCACACGCGACCCGCACGCCATTTCTTGGAGGTAATGTGCGCCGGTGCAAAGACTAAGGGAGAGCCAAGATGGTTGGTGGGGTGATCGGGCTGCGTTTGCGTGCGCCTAGGGTTGGAGGTCGTTTAATGTTGTTTCGGCAACACGGTGAATCCAGAGGCAGTACGAAGCGTTCGCTCCCCGATGCCGGCGCTTTCCTCACGCCTGCGTTGCGACAGCTAGTGCTCACGGAAAAAGAGTGAGATCGGTTCATGCTTGCCTGTATTCGCTTGACATTATGACAAGTAATTTAGATAGTAAGTGAATGTTTATTGCAATTTATACGGCCGATGAGCCTTACTTCGTGTAGTTGTTTAGCCCTTTCCTATCTCTATGAATGCTTGGCCTCTCGGACGAAATGGCGACTTTTGTTGTGCCGCATCTCTGATGGTGGATATCCACCAACTACGTTAACGTAAGAAATTGTTCACGCTCTGTGGCAGCAAAAGTGATACTGCGAACGCAGACACAGGCTGAAGACCAACACGAGCGTTAAATTTGAGCCTACTTTTTGCTTTCTTTTTTCGGAAAAGCCAATCTGCACATATTCGTTCATTCATCGCGTGAATCAGCGTCACCAGTTGAATTAGCATGGGGATTAATGTATCCGTCAAACCATCGCTTTCCGGAAAAGCGAGTGAACATGGATGCACTGACATTGTAATGGGCTATAGGCTTACCTTCTCACAGCGAAGCTGTATACCTCTACCGTCCAAGGAAATTTTCGTGTCGTAAGCAAAAAAAAAAAAAAAATCTCAGTGCCCTTCCACTCTGTGAAGGAGGATGACCAGCGAAGCCGTGTGTGTGGGCCCCTTAATGGCGAACTGCACCTCCGCCGCGGGTCGGTTCGGCATTTCACCATCTTCGGGATCGGCCCACGTATGGGAGTGCTTAACGCCTGCTTCCCCTCTGCCGCGGATCGGGCCGGTATTTCACTGTCTTCGGGATCGGCCCACGTATTGGGAGTGCTTAGAGCCTGCTTCACCTCCGCCGCGGGTCGGGCCGGTATTGTACTATCTTCGGGAACGGCCCACGTATGGGGATTGCTTTACGCCAACACGTAGCAAAGGCAAGTGTACGCCGAACTACTGCGTCAAACACTTGCCTTTGCTTCGTGTTGTCCTTCACTCTGCCATTGGACTTCACCCTGCATTCTGCGGGCCGCCTGGTTAGCTCAGATGGTAGAGCGGCAGCCCCGGTAAAGGCGGTGGTTCCGGGTTCGAGTCCCGGACCAGGACGAATTTTTCTTCAGCTGTGAGGCTTTTCTTTCGAGGAACCCGTTGGGGTTTCCTTTGTAGCAATTGCTACGAACGGGTGGATGTCTGATTTTCCCTTTATTACTTCTCTCCACCTTGCGGGTTTTCGCAGGACTACTACGTCAAATCTTTACACGAGCTCCATGTTTATGTATTGCTTGCTTAGCTCCACAAAGCTCAACATAATTCTACATCGTGGAAAATTAGGATCCCTTGTTCTCCTTTTTTTTGGCCATGGACAGTACCGTCATGCAAAAAAGAGAATGGAACGTTATTTAACGGGAACATAACTAATGTAGTAATCAATTAATTAGACATTGGTTTTCGTATGCTTGAATGTATGTTTTTTCTGGTTATAAAAGCACAACAAAGTGCGTTTTGTCAGAAGGCTAAGGGTAACTTGCTTCACCAAAATATAGCTTTTATTGATACAATAAATGTGTGTGTGTGTGTGCGTGCGTGTGTGTCTGTTGTGACGTAAAATATTGATTTTGCAGGTGCACAGCTAGGTTCCTCAACTGTACCCACAAGAGACAGAAAGAAAAATTTACGAGGCACACTGCATTACACGAGAATGCAATAACTGTGTAAGTGCAGCATCTGTATCCTTGTACCACATGCGCAAAGTACTATCGGCAGCATGTTTTGACTGGTGTAGAAGTGCATGCACTGCATTTATTGCTTGCTTTCATGTATTTACATCATTCTTGGAAGTCAAGCACTGGTCGGTAGTCTAGTGTTAGTTCTGTCGTATTCTGTTCCTGTTTATACCTTTAGTCCTTCTGCTAAAAGAATGCAGTCGAGCAATCTTACATTTACTTGGCCAGCTAGATTTCCAGTATTGTAATAATTACGTAAGCTGGATTCAATGTTTTCGCGGTTTCTGGCTGCCATTCATTCCTTCTGTTGGTTGTGTTGTAATGCACGCAAGATGTGCCACTATCTAGATCTCTTATTAAACAACTAAAAACGCGTTTGTCTTTTGTGGCCTGTGATGCCCAGTTAAACATGGGTGAGGTGAGATTATGTTAGCATGCTTTGGTTCCATGTTCGGTGAAGCAGTTCAGTTGCCTCTGTCAAGCCAGTCTTGGACTTGTTGATGTTAGCCTCTGTCTAGGGGGTGTTCCCCCAGAAACTGTTCCAGCTTGCTCTTACCGATAAAGAAACTGGGCATGGCCTCTGCGCGACAGCAGTTTGCAGTTTAGAAGTGTAAGCTGCCCAGGATCGATACAATGTCTTGAATTGAATCCTGGGGTTTTACGTGCCGAAACTACGATTTGATTGTCGAGGCATATGCCGTAGCGGGGGACTCTGGATTGATTTTGACCACCAATGAACTTTTAATGGGCCCCCAATACAGGGGCCTTTTGCATTTCGCCAAGATCGAAAGGCGGCCGCTGCGGTCGGGATTTTTACCCGCGACCTCATGAGTCGACATCTTGAGCACGTTTATATCGTTAGCAACTCATCAACACGATACAAAGGCTCCTTCAAGAATGAACTGCAGTACAGTTGCGTGCTGGACGTGATTGTTAAAATTTTAATCGATGGTAACCTAGGATGCAGTGTAAAATACACTATTGTTCAACTTAAAGTGAATCTGTATATATGCACTAGCTATTGCGTGGGAAGGTGAAGGGGGCGTGACCTCAAGTGGTTCAATTTTATTTAATTCAGATAAGAATCGCCGGAACAGGTGTCATTGTAATCATTCCATGTTAGATCACATAACACATGTAAGCCATTCAAAACGCCGCTACGCACGATAGTGTGTGGCAATTTTTCTTTATCTTCAACGGGATTTTATTAACACCAAAAGCGCAAAAGCGCTGAGCAACTTCACGATACAGGGAATTGCATCCCAAGTTTCGCTTTGGGTCGCCGTTGAGACAGCGAACGTCGATCCAGCGGCCCTGCGCGGCTGTGCCAACTTGCCAAAAGAGCAGGCCAGAAAAAAATTTGGATAAAGTTTAGGCTCATAAACTTGCAAAAATAATCGCAAATAAAGGCTGAACTATTAAAATTTAGTTTCTCACGCCTTGATAATATTTTTAATTATCAAATGTTAGCAATGTCATTTCATTTCGCCTTTTCTTTTAGCTGTTTCTGCGATCACGTTTCCTTTTCTCTACGACCTGCTCCATGCTGCCACACTCATTCGGCGGACCGGCAAGTTTCTCCTTGTGTTCTCTCAAAATGTGTAGTTTTTCTGAACTTCAACCCTTGCGAGCACTTGTGATTGTATAGCTTTTTTAAAGCTAATTGCGCCGCTCTTAGCCTGCGTTGTTGTTAATTTTGTGACGCTCGTTAAAACTATGCGGAACGCTTGGACTAGCGCCGTGGAAAACTCTCCGTGTTTTTCACTGGCTATCCCGTTTGAACATTTCTAATAGTAAATGTAAGTTTACACAGATGGTTAGGCAATTCATGCGCGTTGACAAACGCGTGTTAGTTGAAGTTAATAAATATGTGTGTGTGCGAAAGCGCGAAGTGTCAACGTGGTCTTGTGCTTTTGAACTGTGTGCGCGATCGTCGCATGTGAACATTTACTAGGTTGGGTGCCACTTGAGTGTTCTCGTGTGTTCCATGTTATTTCCGCGTGTACTTAGCCTTGGCTGGATCGTTAAATGGTAGGTAGGGCGCGCCGCTCTGCTGCCAAGTTTTAACACTCCGTTGTTCAGACCTTGACGTGCGGTCTGATAATCCTGGGAATTTAATGTCGCGCTTCTTAAATACTCGGCGCGTGTTACTCCTAGACGAGATTAACTGATCGAATTTTTCGACTGTTTGTCGGCGATCGCTGCGGCACAGTTGTCAGGTTGGCATTGCGAAGGACTCGGTTGCACTTGAAATGCAAACAGATCGCAAAACGATTGCATCGTCTAACCCGCTGTCTTGTTGGAAATTCACCGAAACGTGGCATTACGTAGAGGTAGCCCCAGTTTGTTTCGTCGACAAGCCTAAGTGCGTCTTGGGCTTGCGCTAAGTTTAACGTGTGCAGGATTGGCTGGATGGATGGATGTTATAAGCGTCCCCTTTGGAACGGGGCGGTGGGTTGGGTCATGAAGCTCTTGCTATTATACTGCCTAATGTCCTACCTAGGTTAAAAAGAGGGGGGGGGGGACTCTCGATGAATTCCCATAACCGACTTTTCTGACCCCCTATTGTGAACTTTGTTTTTGTATGTCTCCATTTTTTGTCGTTTCCATACTTTTGTTCCACCAATCTTCCAATCGCCTCTTACTAATCTCTGTTGCGGACGTGTCTACTTTCCCCGTACTTAGCACTTGTCTGTACGCCATCTGTCATTAGCGTCAGGCCATTTTGACCTGAAGCAATCCTTGTGACGTAAGTGATAAGGTTACCTGTGATATTCTCCTTCAATATCCAGTTTCGGTATCCTCACAGAGGGGCTACCTTACATTTCTTGCAGTGTAAATGTGCAGTACACACATCATGTTGACTATGGTAATGACCATCATACAAATTAGTCTTTTTATGCCAATAGTCTTTTCTATGTTACTCAGGGCTTATTTTTTCCTCACAGGGGGGATTCCTTGCATTCTTGCAGTGTAAGCATGCGCTACACACATTCTTCAATCCTTGACGGCCACAGAGCTGTCTTGACTCGAGCTCAGAGCGAATGAGCTACCCATCCGTGTTATCCAAGGGGGTACATGGATGTTTGCATTGTCTGTTCCCTTCGTGCCCCGGCTATTAGGCCTCCTGCCATAGGTCTCTCGTCTGGCCGCCCCGTCAAAGCAATACCACACTACTGCTTATTTTCTTCACCTCTTCAGCCTTTTCCGTCGGATCCACCTTCGGGCAGCGGCATATTTCTATCAGATTTGTTTAAAGCCTCATAAATAGTGCAAGTGGTCGTAATCAGGCACGATCTTGTGATGAAAATAATCCCCCGCCTAATGCCACCTGTGTACTTAGTTTGGATAAAGCGAGTGACTGGTTTAGGCAACAGACGCGTTCATGTCTGTCCTCGAGAGTTGTGAGCACGGCCGGTTTCGAACGCATAGTAATAGGGGGTACGTGCTGTCCAAACGTTATACAAGTCCCCCTCTTTACTGACCCCAGCCAAGAGGACAGCGAAAGGAACTGGTCACTAGATGTGCAAGCTAGAGTACAGGAAGCGGAGACGTCACTGTGGCAAGCCGCTATGGACCAAAAATCTAGCGTGGCCCTGTATAGAGTCCACAAAACAACCATCCCTGTGGCGTGGCTGTACAACAACAGTGTCGGCAGTGCCCTTTTGTTTGAGACCCGTGCGGGAGCACTGCACACTAATGGCGAATTCCATTGGGAGAACAGGAGCACTCAAAAGCACGCTGAAAGTGCTCTTTCCAGGCGCGGCGTTTCATTGGTCGAACAGGAGTGGGAGCGCCGTCATCCAGTGGTAGAACAAGAGCAGTTTCGCTGCGCCGAGAGCAGCCGGGAGCAGTCCGCACTGCTCTCGCCTGAAAAGCGGAGTACCGAGGAAGTCACGTGATCCAAACGTCATATCCTCCTCATTTTGCTTCAGCCGGCGAGCGCGGCGGCAATAGCGGCAATCAAGCGTAGGCACTGTTTTGGCCCCAGTGACTTTGACGTCGTTAATATGAACGGGCTTAACGATTCAGCGAGAGATACCAACATTTCTAGTACACCTTGCTTCTCTTCGGATGCGCGGGAAACAGTGGCAGCAAAGCGTCTTCGCCTTGCTGATGTGCTCGAGACGCTCGACGGTGACAGCAGCGACAGCATCTGGAGCTCAACTTCGGATTCGAGTTGTAGTTCTACGGACGACACTAGTAGCAATGACGACTACGAAATGCACGCGGCGATCTCTCAAGAGCTATTTTCGTTGCCGGAGGAAAGACTAAAAGTGGACTCGTACATTGGAAAGACTGTCTCTTCATACTCCGACGAGGAGGTGCGTTGTTCAGCTTCCGAGGGAAGTCAGATCGTTAAAGTGCCCGTTTTTCTTTCTAGTTCAAAAGAAATTTCCGCATCACGCGGCGACTTCCCCTGAATAATAGAAAGCAGGATGCGCTGAGCTTCAGAATCCATTTCGGATAATCTTGCAGGCGGAAACGTTGCGGGATGCGTCGGCGTTGCACAAATGCACGTTGTACGCTGCGGCGAAACGGTGAACGTCCGACGACCACAACTTATACACGTGTTTTGCCGCTCTCCCGCAGAGAATGCTGGGACGTCGATTGCTTGTGTCACGTGGTACATTTCTCCTCACACGTCCCCCTCCCACCTGCTCTCCGGATCAACGCCGCATTCCAGTGGCGGGTCGAGTGTTCCTGCTCTCACTGCGCTGCCACCCGACTCCGCACTGCTCGGCTCTCTACTCCTGTTCTCCCAATGGAATTCACCATAAGGTGTATAGACGCTGCTTCGACCAGTCGGTGGATGACGGTGCAGTGCAGGGCATGCGAGGATGACGAGGACAGCATTGAAAACATTGGGCTCTCGTCAACCGGATGGCACCACACTTCCCAAGGCACTTGGTTTTGTGGAAGCACGTTATGGCTATGACACAAACATGCACCCCCTGGCAGCGACTTCAATCACGAAGGCAAGACTTCTAAAGTGCTGGTCAGGGGGGCAGTGAACACGGTGCATACATATTGTTCGAAAAACTGATGTAGAGTTGATCTTATGGGGGGGGGGAGGGGTCAGAGCACCATGACGTGTCCACCCGATGCAAAGGGAAAGGCCACGACGATCATCATTTAGTTTAGCAATGTACTACAAAGGAGTCCAAGGGAACACCTGTTGTCCCTTTGCAGGTGACTCAGGATTTTGGAATCTCAGAGTACATCGCAGCCAGCCACAACCCAAAAATTGGCAGCAAAAGAGGGATCATGCATGCAACAAAAGAGGATCAGTTAGCATGCGTGTCGCTGCTGCGTTGAGCAGACGACGCCAACAGCGTGCTGCAGAACGAGCACATCGAGCTTCACTGGAAGCGGTACGGCTATAGGCTCGCCCACCATGACGGCTTCACAAGTGGCTTGGGTGGAAGCCACGCGGTGATGCTGTTAAGGCCAAGGCCACTCTGGGCCTCAAGGCCAAGATGCTCACTGAGAAGTGCTACTTGGAGGAAGTGCAGATAAAGAAGATGCTGAACATACATGAGGAGAAGCTGACCAAGCAGCGAGGACCTGAGGCAGCGGCACAGGGTGCAGTTACGGTCAACCTGCTGGACCGTGAGAACCAATCGAGGGCTAAGGTCCTGTCAAACATGATCAAGCAGAAAAGCAAAGAGAAGGCCGGCAAGTGGGACATGCCCATTCCGAAATTTTGTGGCATAGGAGACTGAGGCGTTCTTGGTGATCAAGACAGGCAAAAGAAAAAAGAAGGCACGGAAGTGCATGGTGACCAGACATTCATCTGAGAAGGGATTCATGCGCAAGCCTCTGAAGTTTGAGCGGTTCACCAGACCAATGGCACTGCGTTTCAAGAAGGCTCACGTGATGCACCTGGAGCTGAAAGCCACTTTCTGCCTGCCAATCATCGATGTGAAAAACCCGAGCTCACCGCTCTACCCACAGCTGAGGGTGATTACACAGGGAACTGTGTTCAAAGTTAATGTCAGTGAACTGGGTCTCGTTATGTAGGGTGACAAAGCGGTCTGGAGAAAGTATGTGCAGGTGAGCAACAACAGCAAGAATGATGGTTTTAGGAGCACATCAATGCTGCGCTTGTGTGAATAAAATGAAGTTTTGTTTTTTATTATTATTGTTTCCCTTTCATAGCTTGAAGCCATCCAATTGTACCTGTTGTAGGACTTCCATTGTTTGTGGTAACACAACCAGCTTCAATGTTTCAAGGCCACTGTGTACATGACCAGAGCTCATTCAAGGCTGTGCAGAAAGGCTGCTTGAGTGCCCTGCCAGCCAAGGATGCTTGTCCTCCAAAGCATTGCAGCATTGCCAATTTTAACTGGTCCCCCACCATGTGACAGCAGCTCCGTAATATGCAGTCACCTGATAACACTAAAGGTTGCTATTAGACCTTTTGTGTTGACTTTGCACTGTCCTAGCATTATTCTTTTTTCCTTGTCGCAGGTTGCCATGCAGATCTTTGTGAAAATTCTCACTGGCAAGACCATCACCTTAGAGGTGCGTGTACCTACCGTTGCTTCCTGCAAAAGTTCTAATCTTCTTGTCTGTGATGAATCATGTACCACTCATACGCACTTACCTGGTGATAAATGCAAAACACCGAATCACTATATGCAACTTCTGATCGCTTGATGGCAGTGTTCTGTGATCTATAAAAGACTGCGTAGTCTTATGACCCCCTGTGGTTTTTCCCCCCACCTCATTCCTAGGTCGAACCAAGTGATCCCATCGAAAATGTAACGGCGAAAATCCAGGACAAGAAAGGTGAGCTCTGCATGTAAAGAAGTTGACATGCTACTTTCACAATAAGGCTGTTAATGAGACTAGAGGTGCTCCCAAACATTATGACATTTCTCACTGTTTTCTGATAAGACTATGTCATCGACCATGGGCACATTAAGGAAATGTGGGATACGTTAGGGACAATACACAGACAAATTTTGAACTATGTAAGTTTCAGTTACGCCTTCAGTGAAAATTGCTGCCGTAGCCTTTGGTCTGTATTTAAAGGAGTTATGAGAAACAGTTAAGTATGTGCTCTATATTCTTGAGAGCGTCATAAACTCAAACATTCAGTATTTTCAACAAATGGCTACTCTATATGTGATATTTGCTAAAAGTTTGAAGTGTTATGTGTGTTTCAAAATAATTGCTAAATACTGGTATTCAATAATTAAAAGCATTGCAGACATTTACCGAATCCTTGGTTTTCCCCTATTTTCATGTGGCATAAGGTTCATAGGTGGTTCCTCCGATGTCCTCGGTGAATTAAACAAGGCAGCTTGTTTGTTTGCTTAATCTAATGATCAGCTAATGGGTGATGTGTAGGCAAATTTGTGCCCTTTGCAATTAAGTACATATGCAAGTGCTCTGCTTTGTTACGAGTCCGTCTCACAAGCGGCACAGAACTTAGCTGGTTCCCCTGGCAGAATGACAAATGCCACCAAGATCATGTCTTGAGAAAATGGGGCAGAACTCTATTGTAGATCACTGCACGAAGTTAGATGCATGGGGGTCAAGTGCAGCTTCTGCAGGAAAAAAAGAAATCTGATCAAGTGTTTGAAAGTGTTATACAGCCATTTTCAGCTAGGCTTGCCAATGTCCCCTCTTTTACTCCAAGTTTATGTTAGTTAATTCGGGTTTAATGGCGCAAGAGCGACTAAGGCCATGCTGCACCAGTCACAGGACGGTAATACGGTAATAATATGGACGGTAATATTTTAGTATTGTCGAGTTTATATTTCATGAAAATAGGGCATTGTTAAGTGCATTGTGTGATGAAACTTCAGCATTCCTAGCCCAATTACGAGCATTGCAAGTGATTACTGAAGGCTGTTATTTTTTTTCCTTGTCTTAATGCATTATACAACATCCGTAGTAGGTTTCCGTGGTGTCTTTGGTGAACTAAACAAAGCACCATTTTTAAGATTTTTTAGTTAGACAGCTTTTGCGGTAATGTGCAGGCCAGGTTCAATATGAGTTCACTAATTATGACTTAAGCAGTAAAATATTGCGTGCAAACAATGCAGTGTTACAGCTGTGTTTTACAAATAAGAAGGAGCCGACCTGTTACAGCGTCCAGCAAAACTCTTATTCATTGATAGATATAGGAATTGGCTGTCCTTCTATTATGCCTCACCTGGAATGGAATGTCGTCAATGAACTTTGTGGAAGTGAACACGGTCCTGTAACTTATCAACACGGTATACAACCTTTCCAATATTCCTCGATGGAAATTAGCATCGGCTTACAGGGAGCATTTTAAAGAATTAACTTACTTAACACGCAATTTTGAAACAATTTTAGTGTAGATGATGCTGTCGCATATTTTACCGCTTCTATTATTGATGGAGCCAAACGTTTATACCAAAAAAGGAATGGTGGTTCACTTAAAAGACGTGTTCCCTGGTGGAATGTTGGCTGTAGAGATGGGCAAAAGAGGCAGAAGGAGGCATGGGGCTTATTGCGTAGATGGCCAAATGCAGAAAATCTCATTCAATTTAAATACAATATTTCTGCGAAGGCGGACGCACGTCAGGCAAGGAGAGGAAGCTATCTGAGGTTGCTCTTGGGCATAATGCACACAGGAGACGAAAGTGTGGAATGGCCTAAGCCTAAAGGGTCAGCAAATCCATCTGTTCCCTTTGTTGAACGACCAAGGGAATTATTAAAAAAGCAGGCAGACTCCCTAGGGGAGCACTTTGAGCATGTGTCAAGGTCAGTCTACTACTCACAGTCCTTCATGAAGTACAGACAAATAGAAGAATGTAAGGCATTTGTGCGTAAATCACCACAACATGCACCACATAACCGTCCTTTCAGTATTGCCTAGCTTAAAGCTGCCTTGATCACATGCAAGCACTCTGTGCTGGGACCTCATAGAATAATTTATGACATGATTAAGAATGTTCACACTGTTACACAACTAACGCTACTCACACTTTTCAACACTATTTGGGCTGCTGGATCTCTTCCATCCGCATAGAAAGAAGCAATTGTGGTCTCCATTTTGAAGCAAGGTAATGATCCTTCGTCGGCAGCAAGTTACTGCCTAATAGTTCTCACAAGTTTGCGTCGTAAGCTCCTTGAGAAAACTATTAATTGGTGACTCGTACTTTTCCTTGAACTGAACAAAATGCTTGATCCCTATTGGTGTAGGTTTTAGAGAAGGGTAGTCTACAACCGATCATCATATCCGTGACGCATTTGTATGCAAGCAGTTTTTATTATCCATATTCCTCGATATGGAGAAGGCGTACCACACAACGTGGCGCTACGGAATCTTGAGAGACTTGTCGGAAAGGGGCATCCGTGTCAATATGCTAAATCTAATAGGAAGCTGCTTGTCCAATGGTAATTTCCATGTCAAAATCGGCAATGTATTGTCACATCCATTTACACAGGAAACTTGTGTACTCCAGGGAGGCGTGCTCAGCTGCGCTCTCTTTATCTTTAAGATGAACACACTCTGTGCTTCCTTAACACTGACCATTTTTTATTCTGTCTACTTGGACAACATTCAAATAGGCTTCAAATCCTGTAACCTCGCAGTGTCTAAAACACAGGTACAGCACTGCTTGAACAAGGTGTCTAAGTGGGCAAACAAAAATGGATTTAAAGTAAACCTCCACAAGAGTTCTTGTGCTCTTTGTACAAGAGAGTCCTGGTTCCAGATCCTTTTGTAAAACTGTGTGGAGAACAAATACCTGTCAACAAAGAGCAGAAATTTCTAGGCATCATACTTAACTTTAAGCTTACTTCCATTCCACGCAATATATCTCAAAAAGTGAAATGTCTAAAAACAATGAACTTACTGAAGATATTATCTTCCACATCCTGGGGCATCAACAGGAAGTGTTTAATGAATCTTTATAAGAGCCTCATTCGATCTCGATTAGACTATGGCGCTGTAGCATACAACTCTGCCTCCCTCCCTGATCGCACTAAAAATGCTGGATCCCATCCACCGTCTAAGTATCTGCCTGGCCACCGGCGCTTTCAGAACAAGCCCTATTGAAAGCTTACATGTAGAATCGAAAGAGTGGTCACTCCATCTGCAGAGATGATCGATCAGCATCACACATTTTCTCAAGGTGCACCCTCTGATGTGGAATAGCCACGTTCTAAAACTGTTACCAATTTTCAATAATCAACCCTCTGTGAGACAGCCTTTTGCACTGCGTGTGAGGGAGCTTAGCATGGAAATAGATGTCCCACTCTTCAAGCATCGCTATGGGCCACGCCGCACGCCAATAACAACACAGGTCAAAATAGCAACATCGCTCGTGTACTTCAGTTGGCTACTGACGCAGTTAATAGTGGCTGTGATACTTACTTTTCTAGATAGCATTAGCTATGCACCATATTTGTCATTTTCAATTACAGTTGCCGACCGTTTATTCGGACCTCACGGGGACTGCAAAAATGTCCGAATAAACAGGTGTCCGAAAAAGCAGATTAAGAAAAAAAAAATGCAATCCTTTATTTCCACGCACTTATTCAGGCTCGGCAGTAGGCTTGAAGAAATTGTGAATGCGCCATTGCACGCTGTTCCATTTACGCGCGATCATATAAGTCTGAATCTCGGAGAGGGTTGTACGGTCACTATAGGCGGCTGAAAGCACAGTCACTGCTTGTACACGCTCCGCATGTGACAGCAGCACAGCACATGGTGCGTCATCTTCCGACTCGAGAGTCATCGTCTGGCAGTGAAGCAGAAATCTGTCGAATGATCTCGCCGCCGTCGCGTTCTGCGCATGTCAGTACAGCAGCGTGAGCACCTGTGAAACTGTCATTTGAGACGGTGTCCGGAACCACTGCACAGGGCTCGGCAGAACATTTTCGGCGTCAGTAGCGTGCACATCGGAAGGCGACAAATCCTAGCCTCCCGGCACCCGCTTGCCGGCATTCCCCAGCGCAGTCTGCGCGGGCACTGTTGGCGCCATTAGAGACTTGACGCGGTGTTTCCGTGTGGCGCATTGGATCCACGGAACCTCGACACAGCACACAAAGCAAACACCACCACAAATCAGCTGCTGGATTGTCTCGACATGGCTTACTAAGCTGAACCCGGAACTGCTGTAGAGCCACTCTATCAAACCAGGCAGAAATGACGATGATGAGTGGGGATTTGCAGCAGTGCCACTTCTTGGGTCAGCAAGGAGGCTCCGTTCAAAACAAAAATGGCGTTCAGCAAGTCAAACCACGCACCGGCCAGAGTTGGTGCACCTGGCGCCGACCCTGGAGTTCGGTGTATGATCATATGGAAAAAAAATATCTGTTTGCCTAGAGTCGAATAAATACGGTAATTGATTGTTTCACTTCGAACTCATTACCACTGACCTGGCGCTCTTTGGTCATATTTGGCCCTTATTCATCATCATCAACATTGAAGTTTGCTATTGGATCTTTTGTTTTGACTTTCCACTGTCTTAGCATTATTATTCTGTTTTTTCCCTTGTCGCAGGTTGCCATGCAGATCTTTGTGAAAACTCTTACTGGCAAGACGATCACGCTAAAGGTGCATGTACCTGCCGTTGCTTCCTGCAAAAGTTCTAATCGTCTTGTCTGTGATGAATCATGTACCACTCATACACACTTACCTGGTGATAAGCGAAAAACACCGAATCACTATATGAAACTTCTGATCGCTTGTCAGCAGTGTTCCATAACCTGTAAAAGACTGTGTAGTCTTGTGACCCTTGTGGTTTTTTTTCCCCACCTCATTCCTAGGTCGAGCCAAGTAATACCATCTAAAATGTAAAGGTGAAAATCCAGGACAAGAAGGGTGAGTTCTGCATGTAAAGAAGTTGACATGCTACTTTCACAGCGAGGCTGTTAATGAGACTAGGGGGGCTCAAAAACGTTACATTTCTTGCTATTTTCTGATAAGAGTATGCCATCGACCATGGTCACATAATAAGGGAATGTGAGGTATGTTAGGGACAATACGCAGACAAATTTTGTATGGTGTATGTCTGAATTACGGGTTTAGTGAAGATTGTTAAGCCGTAGCCTTTGGCCTGCTTAAAGGATTTAGGAGAGACCCTTAACCCTTTGAGGGTCGAATTATATTGAAAAAAACTTTCCCAGGTGGTCAAATTACTTTATTGCGTATCTTGAATGTGCAAGATGTATAAAGTCGGGAATAAATAGTAAAAAAAAAATTAGGAACAGTATTTTGATGTCGGCATCACTCAGAACTGCAAAATGTTGAATAGTATTTCAGAGTTTGGTACTCCTTGAAACACGGGTCTCCACACAGCGCCTTATCGCAGTCTGCACACCTAAAATGCGTGCATTTTCTTCTCTTGGAGCGACGAGTTGTGTTGGCGCACACATGACATCTCCTCTGCGTGCGGCTACCTTGGGCAGAGGTCCGAGGCACCCTCTCGCGTAAGCGCGTTGCCGCAGAGAGCGAGAATACCTTGTGAGCGGCGGTGATAAACAAGCTAAGGGCAGCACCAATCAAGATAGAAATCAACTTCCGTCGCCCCTGCGATAGCGTGCCGACAAAGAAAAGAAATCGCGTTTCGCGTGCCTCCATTGCGATCACACGGCAAAACCGAAACTGCAAAAGGGGTGTTGCCACAGTCTGCGCGACACGCTGAAGCTAGAAATCAGTTCTGTTTATCTCCCCAAGAAGGCAGCACAAATTTCAAATGCTTCTTGTAAGTCCTAAGAGGTGGCAGCACCTACCAGTAAACACGCATTGTCATTATGGCGCGAAATTTCGAACGGAGGGTCGAAACCATACCCGTACGCCAAAGACTTTGCGGGACAGAAAACCGCTGCTGTACATGTACGGCAAAAACCTTCAAAGGGTTAAGAATGTGCCCCATATTCTTGGGAGGGTCATAAGCTCAAACATTTAGTATTTACATCAAATGGTTACTCTATATGTGACATTCGCTGAAAGTTTGAAGTGTGCTATGTGTGTTTCAAAATAATTTCTAATACTAGTCCACTAATTGGAAGCTTTGCACACATTTACCGAACCCTTGGTTTTCCCCCTGTTTTCATAAAGGGTTCATAGGTGGTTACTCCGATGTCCTCAGCGAATTAAACAAGGCACCTTGTTTATCTTTGCTGAATGTAATGATCAGGTAATGGATAATGTATAGGCGAAATTTGGAGTGTGTTGGTTAACTTGCAATGAATTGCATATGCAAGTGGTCTGGTTTCTGACGAGTGTCTCACAAGTGGCACAGAATTTAGCTGGTTCAATGCCACCGAGATCATCTTTTGCAAAAATAGGGGGGAACTCTGCTGCAGATATCTGGAAAAAGTTAGATATGCGTGTGGATCAAGTGCAGCTTCTGCAGGAAAAAAAAAATATCTGACCAGATGTTCGAAAATGTCATACAGCCATGTTCAGCTAGGCTTGCCAATGTGTCCCCTCTTTTATTCTAAGTTTAGATTTGATAAAAATGGGAGCATTATAAAGTGCATTGTGTGTTGAAACTTCAGCGTTTCTGGCCAAGTTACGAGCATTGCAAATAATTACTGAACGCTCTTGTTTTTATTTTCTTGTCATAATGCATTATATGGTATCTGTAGTAGGTTTCCGTGGTGCCTTTGGTGAACTAAACGAAGCACCATTTTTAAAATTTTTTAGTTAGAGACAGATTTTGAGTAATGTGCAGGCCAGGTTCAATATGGTTCCACTAATTATGACATACGCAGTAAATTATTGCATGCAAGTGATGCAGTGTTGCAGCGATGTTTACGAATAAGAAGGAGCCAACCTGTTACAGCATCCAGCACAACTCATATTTAATGATAGATCTAGCAATCGGCTGTGCTTCTCTTCTGCCTCACCTGGAATGGAATGTCATCAATGAACTTTGTGGAAGTGAACTCGTCACTGTAACTTATTAACAAGGTGTACAACCCTCTATATATTCCTCGATGAAAATGAGCATCGGCTTACAGGGAGCATTTTGAAGAATTAACTTACTTAACACGAAATTTTATTAACAATTTTAGCATAGATGATGCGGTTGCATAATCTACCGCTTTTATTATTGATGCAGCCGAAAAGTTTATCCCAAAAAGGAATGGTGGTTCACTTAAAAGACGTGTTCCCTGGTGGAACGTAGACTTTAAAGAGGGGCGAGAGAGGAAGAATAAGGCATGGGGCTTATTGTGTAAATCGCCAAATGTAAAAATATGTCATTTAATTTAAATACATAAAATTTCTACGAAAGCGGACCCACGTCAGGCAAGGAGAGGAAGCTATCTGAGGTTGCTCTTGGATATACTAATGCACACAGGAGATGAATGTGTGGAATGGCCTAAGCCTAAAGGGTCAGCAAATCCATCCATTCCCTTTGTTGAACGACCAAGGGAATTATTAGAAAAGCAGGCAGACTCCCTAGGGGAGCACTTTGAGCATGTGTCAAGGTCAGTCTACTACTCACAGTCCTTCATGAAGTACAGACAAATAGAAGAATGTAAGGCATTTGTGCGTAAATCACCACAACATGCACCATATAACTGTCCTTTCAGTATTGTCAAGCTGAAAACGGCCTTGATCACATACAAGAGCTTTGCACTGGGACCTGATAAAATAATGTATGACATGATTAAGAAAGTACACACTGATACACAATAGATGCTACTCACACTTTTCAACACTATTTGGGCTGCTGGATATCTTCCATCTGCATGGAAAGAAGAGATTGTGGTCTCCGTTTTGAAGCAAGGTAAAGATCCTTCGGTGGCAGCAAGTTCCCGCGCAATAGCTCTCACAAGTTGTCGTTGTAAGCTCTTTGAGAAAACTATTAATCGGCAACGCGTACATTTCTTTGGGACTGAACAAAATGCTTGATCCCTATTGGTGTAGGTTCAAAGGGCGCTCTACAACCGATTGTCTTGGTGCGCATTGAAGAAAATATCCCTGACGCATTTGTACACAAACAATTTTTCTTATCCGTATTCCTCAATATGGAGAAGGTGTAGGACACAACGTGGCGCTGCGGAATCTTGAGAGACTTGTCGGGAATGGGCATCAGTGTCAATATGCTAAACCTAGTAGAAATCAGTTTGTCGAACTGTACCTTCCACGTCAAAATCGGCAATGTATTGTTAAGTCTATTTATACAGGAAACTGGTGTACCCCAGGGAGGCGTGCTCAGCTGCACACTCTTTATCATTAAGATGAACACACTCTGTGCTTCCTTAACACTGACCATTTCTTATTCCGTCTACTTGGACAACATTCAGATAGGCTTCAAATCCTGTAACCTCGGAGTGTGTGAGACACAAGTACAGCAGTGCTTCAACAAGGTGTCTAAGTGGGCAAACAAAAATGGATTTAAAGTAAACCTCCACAAGAGTTCTTGTGCTCTTTGTACTAGAGAGTCCTGGTTCCAGATCCTTTTGTAAAACTGTGTGGAGAACAAATGCCTGTCAACAAAGAGAACAAATTTCTAGGTATCATACTTAACTTTAAGCTTACTTCCATTCCACGCAATATATCTCAAAAAGTGAAATGTCTAAAAACAATGAACTTACTGAAGATATTATCTTCCACATCCTGGGGCATCAACAGGAAGCGCTTAATGAATCTTTATAAGAGCCTCATTCGATCACGATTAGACTATGGCGCTGTAGCATACAACTCTGCCTCCCTCCCTGATCGCACTAAAGATGCTGGATCCCGTCCACCATCTAGGCATCTGCCTGGCCACCGGCGCTTTCAGAGCAAGCCCTATTGAAAGCTTACATGTAGAATCGAATTAATGGTCACTCCATCTCCAGAGATGATCGATCAGCATCACATATTTTCTCAAGGTGCACCCTCTGATATTGAATATCTATGTTCTAAAACAGTTAACAATCTGACGTGAGTCGTGAGTGTACTTTTCGAAATCGACCCTCTGTGAGACAGCCTTTTTCACTGTGTGTGAGGGAGTTTAGCATGGAAATACATGCCCCACTCTTCGAGCCACGGTATGGGCCATGCCACATGTCAATAACGACACAGGTCAAAATAGCAACATTGCTCGTGTACTTCATTTGGCTACTGGCGCAGCTAACAGTAGCTGCGATATTGACTTTTCTAGATAGCACTAGCTATGCACCATATTTGTCATTTTCAATTGCAAACTGGCACATTTTTTAATATCCTCGAATCTAAGCCGACCTGGAGTTCGGTGTATGATTAGATGGAAAAAAAAATCTATTGGCCTAGAGTCGAATAAGTACGGTAATTCATTGTTTCACTTAGAACTCATTACCACTGGCCTGGCGCTGTTTGGTTATAGTACTTGGCCCTTGCACCACAAAACACTATCATCATCATCAACATTGAAGGTTGCTATTGGATCTGTTGTTTTGACTTTGCACTGTCTTAGCATTATCATTCTTTTTTTTCCTTGTCGCAGGTTGCCAAGCGGATCTTTGTGAAAACTCTCACTGGCAAGACTATCACCCTAGAGGTGCGTGTATCTGCCGTTGCTCCCTGCAAAAGTTCTAATCATCTTGTCTGTGATGAATCATGTACCACACATACGCACTTAGCTGGTGATAAATGCAACACACCGAATCACTATATGCAACTTCTGAGCGCTTGTCGGCAGTGTTCTATAACCTGTAAAAAACTGCATAGTCTGTGACCCCTGTGCTTTTTTTCTCCCCACCACATTCCTAGGTCGAGCCAAGTGATACCATCGAAAATGTAAAGGCGAAAATCCAGAACAAGGAAGGTGAGTTCTGCATGTAAAGAAGTGGACATGCTACCTTCACAGTGAGGCGGTTAATTATACTAGGGGGGCTCACAAATGTTACATTTCTCGCTATTTTCTGGTAAGAGTATGCCATCGACCATAGCCACATAATTAGTGAATGTGGGGTATGTTCGGGACAATACGCAGACAAATTTTTAATGGTGTATGTCTCAATTACGGTTTCAGTGAAAATTGCTAAGCCATAGCATTTGGCCTGTTTAAAGATGTTAGAAGAAACCCTTAAAAGTGTGCTCTATATTCTTGAGAGGCTCATAACTCTCAAGAATACAGAACATTTATTATTTTCAAGAAATGGTTACTGTATATATGACATTTAGTGAAAGCTTGAAGTGTGGTATGTGTGTTTCAAAATAATTGCTAAATACTGGTCTTCACTAATTAGAAGCATTGCAAACGTTTACCGAATCCTTGGTTTTCCCCTATTATCATATGGCTTAAAGGGTTCATAGGTGGTTTCTCCGATGCCCTTAGTGAATTAAACAAGGCACCTTGTTTATGTTTGCTCAATGTAATGATCAGGTAACGGATGATGTGTAGGCAAAATTTGAAGTGTGTGGGTTAATTTGCGGCATTTGCAATGAATTGCACATGCAGGTGGTCTGGTTTCTTATGGGTGTGTCTTACAAGCGGAGAAGAATTTAGCTGGTTCCCCTGGCAGAACGACAAGATCATTTCTTGCGAAAATGGGGGGAAGGCTACTGCCGATCTCTGCACAAAGTTAGATGCGTGTGAGTAAAGGGCGGGTTTTGTGGGAAAAAAAATCTGATCAAGTGTTCGAAAGTGTCATACAGCATACAACCGCTTTCACATAGGCTTGCCAGTGTCCCCCCCCTTTTTTTTTACTCTCAGTTTATATATTGTGAATATGGGGGCATTGTTAAGTGCATTGTGTGATGAAACTTGAGTGTTCCTGGCCTAATTAGGAGTATTGCAAGTAACTACTGCACCCTCTCTTTTTTTTTCTTGTCCTAAAAGGGGTATGACACCCAATTTTCAATCATAATCTACATTGTGTGAGGCAATCCTTGTGTGTCCCAAGAACATGTTGCCGAAATTTTAGTGCATTCAAGCTAGCATGTAATTAGTAGTTGAATTTTTTTAAATATTACACTCTAACTGCATAACAGTCAAGCAACACTGGCACGCTCGCGAGCCTTGATGTCACAGGCTGCATGCTTGCCGAGCGAGCATGTATGTTCCTGTGAAGAATCGGCGTTTCAGCTGTGCGTCTATGCAGGAAACTTCTGCTTCGTTCTGCTTGCCATTGGAATTTTTCTACTTGCAGCGACTGAAACAATGCCACTGCAGCACCTATGCAGCGCTGCGGCGGCATTGTTTCAAAAAGCAAACGAAGCAGGGAGTGCTCCGTATTGTTGTTCAGTTTCCCCAAGGAGCCCGCCAAGCGTAAAACTTGGAAGATGAATGTGGGCAGGAAGGACTGGCGCTCATCTGACGCTTTTTTGTTCTCGTAACACTTTACGCTAGACAGCTACAGCGATGATTTGCAACTGCTCGCTGAGTTTGGGATACCCGTGAAAAAGCTGAGGTTGCAGCCAGGCGCGCTGCCGACCGTGTTTGCGCACCGACCCATCCGGCAGGAAGTGCCCCGGATTATTTTATCGATATTGGGTGCAGTAAAGGAAGTTCAAATAATGTTCATCAAAGCATACATTGCGCTAAATCCTTGCGCTGCACAAACATGTGTGCTGGATTTTGTTTACATATGCTGCACAGAACTACAGAGGGGAAAAAAAGAACTGGTTGGAACATACGGCAGCTTAACAAAATCGTAGTTTTGTTGAATACAGATAGGAGAGACATGATTGCATGGAATTTGGGCTAGCAAACAATCTACATGCGTAACAATTTGCATTGTGCGAAGTAGCACCAGACTTCGTCTTCCGTGAACGGCTGGCTAAGCAGTGCTGCACGCATGAAGTAACAACAGTGCGGAAAGGCGTCGGCAGCATTTCGCGCAACACCAATGTCGCCATCTTACGTTGACCACGTTTACTACACTGTCTTCGTCCATGGCCTCCAAGATAAAGGCACGCCAGCTGGCGCGTGCACATCTCCGAGGCCGTGTTTCGACACTGAGCTGGTAGCAATGAGGTCGAAGTCAGAATGCCTAGCACCATCGCTGCTTCTGCTGCTCAGTGATTAGTCGCTTGCTTCATTACGCAAAGTTGGCGTTGTAGGAGACATTGCACATGATATCTCGAGCAAATACAGCAACAAACGGCAATTATACTCCGACCTCACTTGGTGCGGTGGCCAATTTTGTAGCAGGCGATGGCTCGGTTGCATGCAGCGCATGACATTACACATGGCTTCGCAATATGGAGGTGGGTGCCGGAGGGCGGGGCTTAGAGCTGGCAAGTTCTAGTTCATATACCAGCTCACATGTGTGGCCATAATAGACTCCCTACTACAATTTCTCGCAAAAAATCACAAAATGGTGGGTGACCGTGTCATACCCCCTTGCATCATACAAAGTTCGTAGTGGGTTTCCGTGGTGCCCTTGGTGAACTAAACTAAGCACCATTTAAAAAAAAAATTTTAATTAGAGACTGATTTTGGGTAATGTGCAGGCCAAGTTCAAAATGCTTTCACTAAGTACAGCATAAACAGTAACTTGATCCTGCTGCCCTGGTTGAACTGCAACAGGAACCACGTATGGCAAGAAAAACAAGGGGCAGGTGTGTACACTGTGGCCAGTTTTCTGGTGTATGGACAAAGTACTGCTTTTCTAAGCATTAATTTATGAATTTCTCGTGCCATTCATATAATGGCATCATTTTAATATATGTGATTTAATTACATGCAACTTAATTTCTTATTGCAACTGCACAAAAGAAACATCTTTGCTGGAAATACGGTGATTCGGCAAGGTCGCAAAAGCCTTGTTTTGTGAGACATTGCCAGTGCACTGGATGTGAACAGAGTTGTTGGGCAGTGGTCGACTAAAGCAAAGGCAAATGAGCTCCCTGCATCCTACCAGTAATTTGGAATGCTGAGAATACAATATAGGTCCATTTCGTCTACATTCTGCTCTGATCACAGTACTCTGGCCTTGCGAACGCATGGACACTTAACAAATGCAGTTAGTTGTGCAAAGGACGAAAGAGCCCTGATTTAATGTTGTACTCAACTGAAACGAATAATGTAAAATATGTGCTTGGAAGGCAACCAGTATGTATGCAATGCTGTTATACAGTTCTTGAGGCTCAGCCACATTTCGAGGCCTTTGCCAGCACTGCATTAACAATTAATGTTAGATCGTATGGACTGTGAATTGCACCTTGTACAGGTAAGTGTGCTGGTTCATGCATGACCACCACTTTAGGGCCTTTCATCTTATGTTTGAGGTGTGATAAAACGGTACAGGACGGACATTGGTGTTTCACTGGTGGCATGTTAGCTTTGTGTCGAAACCTTCCAGTAGGTCCACCGAGGTTAAAAGCAGTCCTTGTAGAAGGAACTTCAGCCATCGGCTTTCGACTGTTCCTTTGTAGTTCCTTTTTTCACACAGCAGCAGGGATAATGCCCGAATTGTGACGCATGGAGCTTGAGATGTGAAGTCTGCGGCCCATCCGATTTCGCGCAGGCATCCCACCCAACCAGCAGCGTCTGATCTTCGCTGGCAAGCAGCTTGAGGATGGCCGCATGCTGTCTGACTACAATGTCCAGAAAGAGTAGACACTGCACTTGGTGCTGTTGCTGTGCGGTGGAGCCAAGCAAAGCACAAGAACAAGAAGCACGTGACGAAAGTCTAGTTGGCTGTGCTGAAATTCTGCGAGGTGAGCACGTCGCAGCATCTTGCATGAATGCTTCATTTGTCTTAGGAGTACAAGTCTTCTGGAGTGCCTATCAAACTATTTGAGAGGGAGAAACCATTCACGAATTCCTGTGTGGCTTGCCGACCTTTAAAGGAAAACCTAAAATCTGCCAACTGTTGGGATGAGCTGCTTGATATGTGTTCCGGTGTGTTCCAAAACTTGGAAAAGCCAAGAAGGAGAGAAGGCATAGAAATGCCAGAATCCTGACAGGAACCATATTCTGGGCAAACTACTTTCAGCAGACACTTGTGGCTGAGCCCAGTTGGCAAAACACTGGTCGCTCCAGATGCCACGTGGTGCAAAAGGTGAAAGCATCCCATGAGGTGATCAGCCAGGAACGAAACCTCCGGGTGGCACAGTACTACAAACTGCATTAACTCCTTCCATCAATCTTGAATTCCAACCAAACCAAAATTAGCCAAATTTCTTTTACCACGGTATTACGAAGAAAGTTTCTCTCGCCATCTGTTCGTGACGGCAAAACAGCATCTGCACTTGGTCAAGATTGTGGGCAGATGTTGCTAGATACCATAGATTTTCTCACTATATTATTGCCCAGAGGGAAATCTGGCGCCACCGTCTACGGGAGTTGTCTAACGGGCGCTGTGCCGTCATGGGAATGGTGGTATGTGGGTGTGCAAGGCTTGTGTTCGCTGGTGTTTTATGAGGCTTCGTCTAGAATGTGGATATGGCTACACTGATTACGCATCATTGTAATAAAATCTTCACAAAAGGTTTTCATTCACCCGTATTACCTCTTTCTGCGGCATTTACTCACCTGCAGTACATAATCAAGTGAAGAAAAATAAGAATAGACAAACTGTTACAGAACGAGCGCGAATCTTGTTTGTTCTCCAACTTTAGTGGCCTGCTGATACCTCTTACGTTTGATATAATTTTACATGCACTTGCATGTCTTCATAATTAAACGAAATGTTTTTTATAATAATTTAAAACCCCTTTTTTACATACTGTTTTGGTTGGAAACAAATCATTGTGACATGCAGAACACTGCTAGCCAGGCACTACAAGACGTCCTGCTCTCCTAAAACGATACCAATCTGAAGTCACAATATGCCAGCATTCCCATGCATACCAAGGAGCAGCAACGTCAGATTTCCCTCTAGGTAATACAGCGAGAAGCTCTATGCTAGGTATGATTGGGTTGCTGTCTTTAGGTTGTTTGCGTGCTCTGTAAGACACTCATTTGCACGTCTCGTCGTCTGGGCAACGTAGGCGTGTCCGCAGGTGTAGAGAATCCTGTACACCACCACACACGTGTGTGGCAAATACTTGGTCTGGCTGTACAGGCCACACGTGCACTGTTGCCACCTTATAGGCATCTGTCTATGTTCGCACACACCTGTTCTAACTTGTTCTTTCTCTGGAAAAAAAAAAGGTTTTTAAATAAGACAACTTTGCTGTCGTACTACCTTTGGTATCTTGAATCGACAGGTTTGGGCTGCCTCCTTTTTTATTCTACTTTCCTGTCTTTTGAAAGGTTCTGTGAGTTCACTATTACCCACCGGGGATACCCTGCTTGCTTGAGCCTCGTACCTGTTCTGCCATGCTTGAATTAATCTGGTGCACCCACAACTTGGTCAAAGCAGCTAGAAGGCACAAGCTAGCTGTGCCGTTCTTCACGAAGTTTGTGTGCGCAGAATGGTGGGTTGACAATGTTTTCTTAGATCTGGGAATTGCAGCTGGCCATCATGGAAATTTTGTGGGGGAACTTCAGGACCATGGGGTCCTTGCTTGCTGAAATCTTCGCAGACTTATCGCGTAGCAGCTGCTGTGTGTTTTTCGTCAGTGACCACTGGGCAGTCATTGGTGCACCTGAATATTTTTTTGACGACTCCATTGAGAGAGCTTCCAATGCCTCAGTCTACTCCGGCTCACCAAATGCTGCTAAAGACAGGGGTGACTGTAGAGACTATGCAGACTCCTGACTGCTGTATACAATGTTTGGTCCCATCCTGTACTTGTTGATTGAAGACAGCACTCTAGAAGTTCTACAAAAGCCTCCATTGGAATACGAAATTTGCTTGCAAAGGTAGATTCATCGTCTTTCACTCTTTGCGTGAGCTGGGTGTGAGGGAGGGAGGGAGTAGTAAAGGTCCTCAACATTGTTGCTAAAAGCCAGGCACTCCTTATCCTCCTTGAACCGAAGCCCGTAACTTGGTCATTAATGTTCAAGTATTCAAGATTTTTACGCAAATAATTTATCATGATCCTTTGCCACGTTCTGTCCTGTGAAACTATTGTATGAAGAGGCATAGATGTGTTGGGACGCGAGTACACGCGGAGGTGAGAGACGTTTGGCGGCATGAATTCCAACTGTCAACTGGTTTTATTTTTATTTTGCTTCAGCCTGCCTTGGTACTGCTCACCTTTCCCTCTCATTATTGGTGGAGCGTGGGGGGGGGGGGGGCGAAAGAAACTGGTTTAGAGGTGCGCTCACAGCTCGCTCTTGCCTGCACGTTGTGACATGCTCGTGCCTGCTACAACACTCCTCCCCTAGTGAGTTGCTGCCTAACGGAGTGATAAAAGGTCCAGGCATGTAGGAGCTCTTGAGCACCATCCACTGTGCATATGTCACGTGAGCACCTTGGAGCTGGCTCTGCAGCTGCAGACCCTGGCGAAGGCGGGGGCTCCGTTGGTGGAGACACTGCAGTTCCATCACTGTCCATGTGTGCTGGCTTGATGCGGTCAAGTGACACAAGCTCTTGGGGGCCGCATCTATTGATGGTGACATGCTTGTCCCCAAGGCAGAGGACCTTAAACAGCCCATCATGTGGTGGATGAAGAGGCCGCTGAACGGTGCCATGCCGCACAAACACATAATGGGCATGATGTGAGTCGCAAGGGCACAGCGCGAAGTTTGCTCATCATATCACGTGAAAGAAGTAAGTAATCACTGGAAGTCAGGGGTGTCATGTCTGATGTTGAATTCCAATGGCGGAGTAGGAGCGAGTTTTTCTGCTCGTTTCGGAGCAAGTTTGTTCCAATGAGAGTGAGGGCGGGAGTAAGGTGTTCCAGTGAGAGAGTCGGAGGGGATTCAGAGCGGCAGTCACTCCGTGGAGCAGAAAAAGATGCTCCGCCAAAATCGGCGGAGTGGACCGGAACTCTGCGTGGCATATTTTCTTTACCACGTTTGTCTGCTGGGAGGCGCCACCGGTCACGACTAGCGAGAAAGCAAAAGCTGCTGCACGCTTGGCAAGATATCCATTCGGCACTTTTAAAAAACGACAGGTGAACAGCGCTGAAGAGACAAGTGGCAGGTGCGGCGGTGCTGGGAGCAAACAGCGGAAGGAAATGACAACACGCAAGGTATCCTGGGTAACTTGGCGATAGAAGTTCCGCTTCCGCCTTGCTCCGGCGGCGCAGGTTGTGTTCCACTCGCGGATTTGGAGGCGTTGCTCTACGCCAGAGTCGAGTGCTCGTTCGCGGAGTTCGTCGGCCGCTTTGCCTCCGCCATTGGAATTCAACATGAGCCATGCACAAAGAACTTCCCCTGGCAGCCTGAGTGTCGTGCCATAGACCAACTCGGTGGCGCTGCAGCCAATGATTTCTTTTAGGTGGACCGTATGTCCAAAAGGATGAGTGGTAGTGCCTCCACCCAGTTGTGTTCTTTGGTTGTTGTGAGCGTTGCCTTAAGCTGACGGTGAAAGCGCTACACCTTGCCATCGCTTATGGGATGGTATGCCGTTTTACATATGCGAGAGGCACCGATGAGCTGAGTGATGCCACTGAAGAGGGTGAATTCGATCTGCTGGATGCGGTCCATTTCAGTGCAAATTTTGGTGCAAATTTCAATGCAAATTTTAGTGCAGTGTCCTTACTACATGTTCATGGTTATAGGAAATCGTAATTTGGCAAGCATTGGAGCAAAATAAATAGCATCACCTGCTAGATCTGTTCAATATGAACACAACTGCATGAAACTTGTCACCAAGACTAAAAACCAACATCCTAAAAAGCTCCATATGGCAATGTGTTATTCCAATAAAATGAAACAAATGTGCATCTAAAGTTTCACTTTGCCATATATTTGTTTAGTGTGGCACTATAGCAATGTAGATAGCTTCATCATGTAGCTCTGTTCTTCAGCCCATATGCTCATGCCCCATATGCTGGCACAGCTCAAAAAGAACAATGAAAAATTTGATCTAGTGTCATGCATGCTAGTCCTTGAAAACAGTGAAAAAGCCACTACAACCCACTTCAGATTTCTTTTTCAATTTTTAGATGAACAGCAGTCTCTCATATAGTACCTTCATGCATTCTACCCCTACACTAGTAAAAGTTGTGTCGAGTGTTCGTGATCACAAAGCAAGAAGGGGCGGGGGGTGCCCAAGCAAAAAATATGAGTGCTTTGAAACCCTTACAGCACTGCATATGTTTTGGCTCACAACACCTAGACCCCACAGCTGACCGGGACTGTAGCTAGTCTGTTGCTGGCTTGTGCCCTTGGCAAGCTTACCTTCAGAGCGCAGCTCTTGAATGCCCGTTCCTTGGTTGAGCGTCGGCATAACAGCACAAATGTGTGTTTGCCATTGCTCGCACGTTTGTTGTCTTCCACAACTGGCTCCGATGCCACTCATCATGATAATGTTGCCATACTGCCCCTCCTGCAAAGGCACAGACTGCACTGATCCACTGCCAATAGGTGCACTGATTTCGGTCTGAAATTCTTTGCCTCAATAAATGGCTTCCACCTCCATTGTTGTTGTCTTCCATAGCTGGCTCTGATGCCACTCATCATGCCAGCATTCCTATACTGCCCCTCCCTCTACGAAGGCACTGACGGCACTGGCCCACTGCCAGTCGGTGGAGTGATTTCAGTCTGAAATTCTTTGCCTCAATATACAGTGAAACCTCGTTAAACCGTAGTTGGCCGGAGCTTGGAAAAAGTACGTACTAAACGGTCGTACTGTTTAACCGAATTAGTATGAGATCGCCCACTTACCTGTTGAAAACGGAACTCAGGGAGAGTGCGATGAAAGGGGAAAAAAACATCCAGTATTTATTCACTATGCACAACAAAAGTGTTATTTTCCTTTGATGCCACGCCGGTGACATCAAATGTGATGCCGAAGCACGACGACAGCGGCCTCAAACTTACTGAAGCTGCATGCCAGCTTTTCAACCAGCCCCCTCTTCTCAGCAAACACTGGCATGGCAGATTCCTCGTTGGCATTACGTATTCTCCGTGCATGCATGCAGTAGTGCTGCAGAAGTCCCAGGGCGCCTTTTTCATTGCCGGGTGCTGTTCTCGTCGCGACCATTGCATTCATGAGGCTGACGTAATGTGCAGCTTCTGCCGCTGTCGGGCCTAAATCACCCGTGCTGTCGCTTTCCGTGCCGTCCTCATCACTGTCGCTAGTCGACACTTTGGCAACAACAGAGACAACGATGGCGAAAAGTCGAACCTCGTAGCCGACATCTCTTCGCAGTCGCAGCAGCGCTGCCGAGCAACTTCTTCACATTCGAAATGCCACACACCATAGTCAACAGCAGATCCCTGTCACGTGCCAGCGCCGACTTCTCCATGTCACGTTCGATAGCACAGACGATGTCTAATTTTTCTTCTATGCTGAGCACTCTGCGTCTTTTTTTATCTGACCTTCGGCATGACGTGAGTCCTCACTTGCACGACACCACAACGCTCTCTGGCGTCTCTCTGAAATGATGGTGTGGCTTCACACGCAAACGCGCAGGGTGCTTGAAGGCCATTCCGATCTCTGAGGGTCGTTCTGCCGGGCTGCTCGATGGAGGCGACGCATGCCATGTTTGCGCGACAAAAAGTGGGAACGCTACATTTTAACCGATGCGTACAAATAAGCTTGTGCGGTTTATGCAGATACAAAACACATCATGTTCAATGGCCGCTGAGCCGGGGATTTGACTTTACTACTTTTAAAACGAAACTACTGTTTATGCGGGTACGGTTCAACGAGGTTTTATTGTATTGCGAAATGAAAGCATGTATAAAGCTGTGCTCAAATTTTGCATTAGTGAGTATCGTAATCGTCTGGCTTTTTTTTTGCACACAATATTTCTGTCTGTCTGGTCCTAGTTATTAAACATGTGAAGCCTTCAGCGATTCTTTTCAGGGCCCCGGCTCACCAAACAGGTGCTCGCACAGTAGCCTAGCTTCTCTGCCGTTGCTGTGTTGCTCCTGGTTCAACCGGTCAATAGCTTCTGCCACTGCCCAGGACAAAAACTGTTACAATATTGTCAACATTTGGCAGCTTGTGACATTGCCGTTCAAGTGCCTCACTGAGCACTTGTGGCTCGAATATTTGCATTCTACAATTTTTTCTTTGTTGCAACAAGCATTCTTGGCCATTGAGCTGGCTCTTTATCATGGACGCTGTTTTCTGCAGGATCACTGCTGTGATTTCTGCTTGTGGCTTCATGCTGACAGGCACTACGTCTAGGTTAGTCGTCAAGTGAACTTGTGCTGGGAGGGCTCCCAGAGTGAATCCATAAAAGATATGGGTGGTTCTCCACTGTGACAAGCTCAGCTCTCTGCTGGTATTTTATCACTTACTGTCGCAAGGTTGTGGTCGGTGATTATTTGATCCAATTCTTAGTTCCGTTTTTGGGATCGGAGGAGGGAGGTCATGATTAATCACTACACTTTTTACAGAACATTGTCGTTTTTCTGTTGCGACTTCTAGTTGAGGGTCTTGTGACAGTGGCATTCTTGTTTCAGTCAGTGAGGCAGATTAGCATGACATTGGCATACAAACTGTAGTGCTGCAGTAAAACAAATTACCATATTTACTCATATAATGATGACACTTTTTTTTTCAACAGGAATTGACGCAAATTTAGGGGTGCGATCATTACGCAGGGTAAATTTTCCAGAAAAAAAAATTTCATCCCGCGTTTGCTGCGGGATGACAACACGTCAACAAACAGGCGGCTGCCACTGTAACAATGCGGGACATCAAAACAAAAATGGCAGCCAGCGGAGCAAGCCAAACACACCGAATGCAATTTTTTTTTCTTGTGAGTACATAACCTGCATCAAAAGTTTCTGCTGTATCAATAATGAATAATGTTGTTAATATCGGCAAGTTTGCGGCAATAACATAGCCATGTCGACTTTGACAGGACAGAAACAGAGATGGGCGCGCGCAGCTGTTCGTGACAGAAACACATGGCAGGCACGCTGCGAAAACTGTGGTATTTGTCTTCACTACAGTCCTAATATGGCACATTTCCACTAAGGTTGGGTGAATATCTTAGCTGTGTTACAAGCGCCGGCGTATGAATACGGTACACTTGTGACTTTACGCAAATGTAGCTACCGTCCTTGCCACTTGCAATTTGTTGTGTTCCCACGAGTGCAGACGAGAGGAATTAAAAGCAGATGAGAAGAATTGAAAGGTGCCTTTTTGTTGTTGTTGTTGTTGACTACAACCATTATAAAGCCTAGAAATAATAAAACCAAGGCAAGTTTGGTTGTAGATTCTTCTTTTTTTTTCTTGGAAGTGCAGAAAGTGATGAAAGGAATGAAATGGGGTATCTGCTTAAGAATCTGTTTTGTGTGTGCAGGCCACTTGGTTTGTCTTGAAGAGTCGTTCGCGCAGCATTCGACAGATGGTAAGCACAATCATCATCAGCTAGACTTGGCACACGACATATCGCTATGCCATAATTTGGGGTGTGATCATTACGCAGGAAAGGAAAAATAAAACGAAAATCGAAATGCAGCCGCTGTGGCCAGGATTCGATCCTGCAACCTTGTGCTTAGCCATGCAACACCATAGCCAAGAGAACCACGGCGGGTACTGTATTTACCTGCATAATGATCGCCAGCAATTACACTAGAACCTTCGATGAGTCGTATATAAAAGCTGACTCTGCTACTTGTCTCTCTCAAATTCTTTGCCTCAGTATATCGCAAAATGAAAACGTATAGAGCTGCACTTAAATTTTGCGTTACGTAGTATCGTAATTGTCAGTGAATTTTTTAATTTAGTAAAACAAATTGCCAAGAAAAAAAACTTCATCTGAAAAGTAGCCTGTGTTTCTCGATTCGAATATATATATGTATATATATATATATTCTATGCTTCACATGAGAAGCCTCCAGTGATCCTTTTCAAGGTTTTGGCACACCACACAGATGCTCGCACTAGCTCAGCTGTTGCAGTGTTGCTCCTGGTTAAATCTGTTGATGGCTTCCGCCACTGCTCTGGACACTGGGCAGTGAGGCCCATTAATTCTTCGGGACATGATCCCAGATTGTGGCCAGTCTGTGTACTCCTATGCGCATGCACCATCATGCGCATATAGCCCTGCTAGATTTTGTGGGGTAAGCCGCAGTGTCAAATGGTCGTCGTTGCAAAGAAGCCGGAAAAGGATGTTGCCGCCTCACCTATGCTTAGAAATGGCCTTCATTGCTGATACATCTGCCTCGAATGGCATCATTGAGGTATGAATTGTCAACCTCGGCAAAAGCAATTTGCTCTTAGTACATGCTGCAGGTCGAACATGTGAACGGAAGCTCGGCACAGAGCACATACTCGGGGAGCCTTGGTCCATAGCATCACTGCCCAGCAGATTGAGCTTGTGTTTTGTTGTTCGCTGCGATGCCAAGCACTTCTTCACATTGCTGGGCACATGCTGTGTGGTCACTACCTCCCCAGCTGAAAACGGCTGGTATGATGCAGTGATTCCATGTTGCTTGATTTTATGCCCTCATCATCCACTGCTCATGGCGGGCTGGTCCCATTGCTAACACAGGCGGAACGTCACTCTGACCGCTGACGAATCTTGAAAAGGAACAGCATCAGACGTATCACTACAAAATCCTAACCCAGTATTGATGCAGTTTGGCCAGCACTCGAGAGATGGGTCGACGGGTTGTCCTTCCTGATGTGCTAGGTTGCAAGTCCATACCCGGATCTAGTAGAAGCAACTGGCATTGCTGGGAGTATAGCATGCCTTGCCACCCTATGCATTCCATGGTCGCCTTCGTTGCTTGTCAAATGCAGGAGCCTTGTTGAGACAATCTCCAGGGATTTGGGCAGCAAAAGGAAGTCAGTCAGTCAAACAAAGTAGTCATGAAGCGAGCGGCTGGATGAACATGAAACAGCGTAGCAATCAAAAAGACGCCAAGAAGCTCAGCTGGCAATGTGAATGTCAAGAGAAACAAAGGTGCTGGGCCACTATGAGGCGAGTATGCGCCCTTGTTGATCACCTGCTTGAAAATGACCTTCAGAAAAGGCATGACAGTGTCCGTTCATCTCCACGGCAAAGTGCACGCAATGAAAACAGCATCAAAACAAGCCCAAGATGGTGCCTGCCATTCACAGCGTTTGTACCGTATTTACATGATTGTAAGTCGACTCGTATGTAAGTCGCCCCCCCATATCGCGTGACAGGAAAAAAAAAGAGAGAGAGCATACCCGAGGGCGCATTCGATATCGAAAATTTATTAGTAGCTGACATGGTCACTGGACTACTCGTCTTCACTAGTGCTGCCATCGTCATCGTTGCTACGGTCCCACAGCGGGTCGTCGTCCAGCAAAATTTCACATTTGGCAAACGACCGCACCACGACACCTTGTGGAACAGCAGCCCACGCCGTATGCACCCAACCACACGCAGCCGTTAGGGAGGCTCTTTTGACAGGTTAGGTTGGCGTAATTTCGCAGTCTTCTGCCGCCAGCCACTCGCTGTACTCACGGCGGAGCAGGTCCTTAAAAGGCGAAGATCTGGGCTTGTTTCGTGACCCTGTCACACTTCAGTGGCAGGGACCAATTGCACATTTCAGCGACGTACCCCACAAGCTTAGCCTACAGCTCCGGAAAGCGTCCAGACTTAGGCATGTGGGAAATTCCTCACTTGCCGTCATAGGTGAAAATTTCGCTTCGATGCAGTTGCCACTCTCGCACCACCCGTTCAGAAACATCGAACTTGCGGCCCGCTGCTGTGAACGAGTGCCGAATGATTAGTGGGTCTGGAGCACTCATGATGACTGAGGAAGCATAGAAGTAGCACGTAGCCAGCAGTCAAGTGGAACGCGTCAAACCAATGTCTCTCGTCAAACTATAGAGGAAGCTAAGCACAACAGGAAAGGAGAAACCCTGCGAGCAGCGTCTGCTCTTCCATGAACTACCGATACTCCCCGCAAGCGCCGCCGTTCAGAGGGTGCTGCCGCGAATGGAACAGCTGCGCTTCCATCAACTATTGACACCCCCCATGAGTGTTGAGTGCACTGTAAAACTCTCAAAAATGCTGAAAAACCCTTCCAAATAGCGAACAAATGCGCGGGATAGCGAAAAGCTACGGGTAGGGCCATAGAGTAAACATAAAATTGTAACTACGTTGTAGCTCCTGTTGGTCTCTCTTTTTTTGGCGGTGCCACATTTCGGTTTCGATTGTAAGTCGACCCCCCCCTCCCCACTTAAGATTTTCAAATTTAAAAAAAAAGTGGTCGACTTGCAATCGTGTAAATACGGTATGTGCTTGAAAGGCAACCAGCATGTATGCAATGCTGTTGTACAATTCTTGAGGTTCAGCCACATTTCTAGGCCTTTGCCAGCATTACGTTAACAATTTTAAATGTTTCCAAAAACTGCTTACATGCCTTCTTCGCACAATGTTGAATCATATGGACTCTGATTTGCACCTTGTGCACGTAGTGTACTGGTTCACGCATGACCACCACCTTAGGGCCTTTCTTGTGTTTGAGGTATGATAAAACGGTACAGAATGGACATTTCTGTTTCACTGGTGGCATATTAGCTCTGTGTTGAAACCTTTTAATAGGTCCACCGAGGTTAAAAGCAGTCCTTGTAGAAGGAACTTCAGCCATCGGCTTTCGACTGTTCCTTTGTAGTTCCTTTTTTCACACAGCAGCAGGGATAATGCCCGAATTGTGACGCATGGAGCTTGAGATGTGAAGTCTGCGGCCCATCCGATTTCGCGCAGGCATCCCACCCAACCAGCAGCGTCTGATCTTCGCTGGCAAGCAGCTTGAGGATGGCCGCATGCTGTCTGACTACAATGTCCAGAAAGAGTAGACACTGCACTTGGTGCTGTTGCTGTGCGGTGGAGCCAAGCAGAGCACAAGAACAAGAAGCATGTGACGAAAGTCTGGTTGGCTGTTCTGAAATTCTGCAAGGTGAGCACGTCACAGCATCTTGCATGAATGCTTCGTTTGTGCTAGGAGCACAAGTCTTCTGGAGTGCCCATCGAAGTATGTCGAGAGGGAGAAACCATTAATAAATTCCTGTGTGGCTTGCTGACTTTTAAAGGAGAACCTAAAATCTGCCAACTGTTGGGATGAGCTGTTTGATATGTGTTCAGGTGTGTTCCAAAACTTGGAAAAGCCAAAAAGGAGAGAGGGCATAGAAATGCCAGAATCCTGACAGGAACCAAATTCTCGGTAAACATCTTTCATCAGACACTGATTGGCTGAGCCCAGTTGGCAAAACACTGGTCGCTCCAGATGCCACGTGGTTCAAAAGGTGAAAGCATGCCTTGAGGTGATCAGCTAGGAACAAAACCTCCAGGTGGCACGGTGCTACAAACCCCATTAACTCCTTACATCAATCTTGAATTCAAACCAAGCTTATCCAAATTTCTTTTACCACAGTATTACGAAGAAAGTTTCGCACGCCATTTGTTCACAGTGGCGAAACAGCACTGTGCTTGGTCAAGATTGTGGGCAGATGTTGCTAGATACCATAGATTTTTTTCACTATATTATTGCCTAGAGGGAAATCTGGCGCAACAGTCTACGGGAGTTTTCTAGGGGACACTGTGCCGTCATGGGAAGGATGGTACATGGGTGTGCGAGGCTTGTGTTGGCTGGTGTTGTATGAGGCTTCGTCCAAAACGTGGATATGGCTACACTGATAATGCATTCTTGTAATAAAATCTTCACAAAAGGTTTTCGTGCACCCGTATTACCTCTTTCAGTGACCTTTACTCACCTGCAGTATGTAATCAAGTGAAGAAAAATAAGAACAGACAACAAACTGTTACAAAGGAAGCACAAATCTTGTCTGTTCTCCAACTTTAGTGGCCTGCTGATACTTCTTACATATGATAAAATTTTACATGCACTCGCAAGTCTTCATAACTAAACAAAACATTTTTTATAATAAATTTAAAACCCTTTTTTTTACATGCTGTTTTAGTTGGAAACAAATCATTGTGACAGGCAGAAAGGTGCTAGCCAGGCACTTCAGGACGTCCTGATCACCAAAAATGATGTCAATCCGAAGTCACAAAATGCCAGCATTACCATGCATACCACAGAGCAACAACGCCAGATTTCCCTCTAGCTAATAGAACGAGGCGCTCTATGCTAGATATGATTGGCTTGCTGTCTTCAGGCTGCTTGCATGCTCCGTAAGGCACTCATTCACACCGTCTCCTCATTTGGGCAACATAGATGCGTCCACAGGTGTAGGGAATCCTGTACACTACCACACAGGTGTGTAGAAAATACTTGGTGTGGCCGTGCAGGCCACATGTATACTGTTGCCACCTTGTAGACACCTGTCTATGTTTGCACACACCTGGTCTAGCTTGTTCTTTCTCTGTAAAAAATAGCTATAAATAAGACAACTTCGCTGTCGTACTACCTTTAGTATCTTGAATCCACAGGTCTGGGCTGCCTCCTTTTTCATTCTACTTTCATGTCTTCTAGAAGCTTCTTAGAGTTCACTATTACCCACTATGGATACCCTGCTTGCTCGAGCCTCGGTACCTGTTCTGCCATGCTTGAATTCATCTGTTGCACGCACGACTTGGTCAAAGCAGCTAGAAGGCACAGGCTAGCTGTGCCGTTCTTCACGAGGTTCGTGTGCGCAGAACGGCGGGTTAATAGTGTTTTCTTAGATCTGGGAATTGCAGCTGGCCATCATGGAAATTTTGTGGGGGAACTTCAGGACCATGGGGTCCTTGCTTGCTGAAATCTTCGCAGACTTATCGCGTAGCAGCTGCTGTGTGTTTTTCGTCAGTGACCACTGGGCAGTCATTGGTGCACCTGAATATTTTTTTGACGACTCCATTGAGAGAGCTTCCAATGCCTCAGTCTACTCCGGCTCACCAAATGCTGCTAAAGACAGGGGTGACTGTAGAGACTATGCAGACTCCTGACTGCTGTATACAATGTTTGGTCCCATCCTGTACTTGTTGATTGAAGACAGCACTCTAGAAGTTCTACAAAAGCCTCCATTGGAATACGAAATTTGCTTGCAAAGGTAGATTCATCGTCTTTCACTCTTTGCGTGAGCTGGGTGTGAGGGAGGGAGGGAGTAGTAAAGGTCCTCAACATTGTTGCTGAAAGCCAGGCACTCCTTATCCTCCTTGAACCGAAGCCATTGACTTGGTCATTAATGTTCAAATATTCAAGGTGCTTTCGCAAATAATTTATCATGATCCTTTGCCACGTCCTGTCCTGCGAAACTATTGTATGAAGAGGCGTAGATGTGTTGGGAGGTGAGTACGCGCGGAGGAGAGAGACATTTGGCGGCATGAATCCCAACTGTCAACTGGTTTTATTTTTATTTTGCTTCAGCCCGCCTTGGCTCTGCTCACCGTTCCCTCCCCTCTTTTTCGGTTGAGCGTGGCGGGGTGTAAGGGAAAGAGAAAAACTTTCGTAGGTGCGCTCGCGGCTCACTCTTGCCTGCACATTGTGGCCTGCTCGCGGCTGCTACAGCACTCCCCCCTAGTGAGCTGCCAAACGAAGGGATAAAAAGTCCAGGCATGTAGGGGCTGTTGCGCATTGTCCGCTTTGCGTACTGTAAAAACCCGCGTATAATACAAACCCACATATAGTACGAGGTGAAATTTCTGGGACGCGACGTGGAAAAAAAAAGTTTTATCCGCATATAACACAAGTTAGGAAAACGCGAGGAAAACATTTATTTAAAATTGCACTCTGAACTTCAATCGCTGTCTTCCTCAGCTGCACTCTCTTCGGATAGTTCCTTGCCGGACATATCTTCCCAGAGGTAGTCATCCTCTGCGCCATCGAGCGCGTTCGAGATGCCGCACTTCTTGAATGTGCAACGCACATGGTCTGCTGGTATACTGGCCCATGCATCCAAAATCCACTTGCATAGCGTGGCTGGCAAAGCCTGCTTCAGCCGCCTGGTCAGTGTCACTGCAGGCCCACCTGAGCGCACTCAATCTGCATGACACCGCTTGACCGCATCCTTGCACGGCTTGTTCACGCAAACACCTAAAGGCTGCGGCTGAGATGTCATCCCACCCGGGATAACGACGAGTTCAGTGCCGGATTCGCGCAACAGCTTCTTCACTAAGTCGGCCAAATGGCAACGAAATGCGTCCACCACGAGGATGGACGGGAACGACAACAGTGCACCGGGCCGCCTACACCAGACGGACTTTATCCAGTGAAGCACAAGATTCTCGTTCATCCAGCCTTTCTCATGGCATCTCACGACCACATTTTTTGGCAGCTCCTCATCTTTAGGCACTGTCTTGCGCTTGAAGATGACATAGGGCGGGAGCTTGCGTCCGTCTGTCGTGCACGGCAACATCACGGTAACTGGCGTTTTCTCGTTGCCGGTGGACCGTGCATAAACTTCTTTTGAGCCCTTTTCGTTCACGGTGAGGGGCAATGGCAGGTCCAGATAAACCGGCGTTTGGTCAGCATTGCCAGTTTGCCCTAGCTGGAAGTTCTTGGACTTGTGCAGTGAAATGAACGTGGCACTGGAAAGCCACGAGCAGCCATTTGAACGATTCGGGCAGCTTTTGCGAAATCAAAGTTTGACGACGTAAGGAAAATGCAGCACGACACATGTAGCAATAAATCCAATGCTTGCTTGCTTTGAAGGCGGAGCTCGATAGCCCTTTTTATCTTGCAAGCTCCTTAGCTTTTGCCTGCATAAGCTCCACGTTCACAGCTAGATGCGCGGCTCGCTATGTTTTGTTCGGATCTGCATATAGTAAGAGGTTAAAATTCGGGACGCTAATTACAGGAGAAAACCTTGTATTATACGCGGGCTTTTACGGTATGTTGCGTGAGCACCTCTGGAGCTGACTCTGCAGCTGGAGACTCTGGTGAAGGCGGGGGCTTCTTTGGTGGAGACACCGCAGTGTAGTCACTGTCCATGTGTGCTGGCTTGATGCGGTGAAGTGACACATCATCTTGGGGGTGCATCTATCAATGGTGACATGCCTGTCCCCACGACGGAGGACCTTAAATGGCCCATATGTGGGGGTTGCAAAGGCCGCTAAATGGCATCATGTCGCGCGGTGTCATGTTGCACAAACACGTATATGCATGATGTGAGCCGGTAGGGCGCAGCTCAAAGTTTGCTCATCATATCGCGCAAACATAGTGCGTAACCACTGGAAGTCATGAGTGTCTCGTCTGAGCCATGCACAAATAACTTCCCTGGCAGCCTGAGTGTCGTGCAATAGACCAACTCGTCGGCGGGGCAGCCAATTATTTCTTTTACATGGACCGTATGCCCAAAGAGATGAGTGGTAGTGCCTCCGCCCAGTTGTGTTCTTCGGTTACTGTGAGCATTGCCTTAAATTGACGGTGAGAGTGATCCCCCATGCCATTGCTCATGGGGTGGTATGCTGTTTTACATATGGGAGAGACACCAATGTGCTGAGCGGTGCCAGTGAAGAGGGTGGATTCGAACTGCCAGCCGCCATCCATTGTGATCCGGAAAGGCACCCCGAAGCAGGCAACCCAATGGTACAGAAGGCACTGGCAACCATTTCAGCTGTGATGTCCGCCATAGGGATGGTCTCCACCCAACGGGTGAATCTATCCACGCATGTCAGCAGATAAGTCTGTCAGTAACAGGGTCGTGGTGTACCAACAATGTTACCTAGACGAACATGATCGAATTGAGAACAATTTTAAGTACACTTAAGCACTTCCGGTACACAGCAAGCGTCGTCTGCTTGTGTTACAACGTACTCCATTTTCACGAGAGCTCCGCGGTCAGAGTCGCTCTCAGAGTCCGGGGTTGGGAGTGCTGCCAGTGGTGTCAAGGTGCGTCACTGTATTTTGGAATGCTGGCAAGCCACACATTTACGTGCTGAGCACCAGACGTCGCGATTAGTGCACGACCAGACAAACCTTGCTGTCACCAGCCTCTGTGTGGCTCTAATCCCTAGATGAGAGAGCCTGTGCAGAGATTCAGAAACATGGCAACGGAGGCTGGAAAGCTTAAATGGGCGAGGTTTGCCACTACTTGTGTCACAGCACATTCTGTTTTGGGATCAGACAACTGACAGCCACTGCAGCTTCGGGGCAGTGTTTGCGATCAACAAGTTCTTCGGCTCGTCGTCTTCACGTGGAGCTGCTGCCAAAGTGGCGAAATCAACCTGCTGTGTGGGCACAATGGCATTTATAGGGTTTCGGAAAAGGGTGTCTGCCACCCCCTTGACGTGGCAGATGCATGTTGTGAATTTAGATATATTTGACATTTGGTGCGATTCCCGCACTGTGTGCATACACCGTCCAACCTTAGCAAGCGCAGGGTGTAGGTAAGTGGCTTGTGGATTGGATTTCAAGTGCATTTCTCAATGCACTTGAAATGCAAAATAAACAGGTGCAACTTTTAGTGCAGTATCCTTGCTACATGTTTATGGTTATAGGAAATTGTAATTTGGCAAACATTGGAGCAAACTATATAGCATCACCTGCTAGATATATTAAATATGAACACAACTGTATAAAACTTGTTGCCGAGACTAAAAACCAACATTGGAAAAAGCTCCATAAGGCAATATGTTATTCCAATAACGTGAAACAAATATGCATCTAAAGTTTCAAATTCGTTTGGTGTTGCACTATAGCAATGTAGATAGCTTCAGCGTGTAGCCCAGTTCTTCAGCAACAAGTTCATGCCGCATATGCTGGCACAACTCGAAAAGAACAAATAAAAATTTGATCTAGTGTCTTGCATGCTAGTCCTTGAAAACAGTGAAAAAGCGACTACCACCCGCTTCAGATTTCTTTTTCAATTTTTAGACGAAGAGCACAGTCTCCCATATAGTACCTTCATGCATTCTACCCCTCCACTAGTAAAATTTGCGTTGAGTGTTCATGACCACAAAGCAAGAGGGGGATGGGGGTGGGACGACTGAACAAAACCCTAGTGCTTTGAACCCTTACAGGCTCACAACACCTAGACCCCACAACTGACCGGGACTGTAGCTAGTCTGTTGCTGGCTTGTGCCCCTTGGCAAGCTTACCTTTGGAGCGCAGCTCTTGGACGCCCGTTCCTGGGTTGAGCGCTGGCATAACCGCACGAACGTGCATTTGCCACTGCTCGCATGTTTGTTGTCGTCTTCCACAACTGGCTCCGCTCCGATGCCACTCATCATGATAATGTTGCCATACTGCCCTTCCCGCAAAGGTGCGGACTGCACTGATCCAATGCCAATAGGTGCGGTGATTTCGGTCTGAAATTCTTTGCCTCAGTATATTGCTCGCACGTTCATAGTTGCCATCTTCCACAGCTGGCTCTGATGCCGCTCATCATGCCAGCATTCCCGTACCACCCCTCCCTCTACGAAAGCACTGATGGCACTGGCCAACTGCCAGTCCGTGGAGTGATTTCAGTCTGAAATTATTTGCCTCAATATATAGCGAAATGAAAGCACGTGTAAAGCTGTGTTCAAATTTTGCATTAGTGAGTATCGTAATCATCTGGCTTTTTTTGCACACAATATTTCTGTCGGCAGGTCCTTGTTAAACATGTGAAGCTTTCAGCGATCCTTTTCAGGGCCCCGGCTCACCAAACAGGCGCTCGCACTGTAGCTTAGCTTTTCTGCTGTTGCTGTGTTGCTCTTGGTTCGACTGGTCAATAGCTTCTGCCACTGCCCAGGACAAAATCGGGTGCAGTATTGTCAACGTTTGGCAGTTGGTGACGTTGCCGTTCAAGTGCCTCACTGAGCCCTTGTGGTTGAATATTCGCATTCGACAGTTTTTTCTTTGTTGCAACAAGCATTCTTCTTTGCCACTCAGTTGACTCTTATGCTTATCACAGTAGCTGTTTTCTGCAGGATCACCGCTGTGATTTCTACCTGTGGCTTCATGCTGACAGGCACTATATCTGGGTTAGTTGCCAAGCAAACTTGTGCTGGGAGGGCTCCCAGAGTGAAAATCCATAAAAGATACGGATGTTTCTCCACTGTAACAAGTTCAGATTTCTGCTGATATCTTATCACTTACTGTTGCAAGGTTGTGGTCAGTGATTATTTGATCCAATTCTTAGTTCAGTTGTTGTGATCGGAGGAGTGAGGTCATGATTAACAATTTTTGCAGAACACTGTCGTTTTTCTGTTGCGGCTTCTAGTTGAGGTTCTTGTGACAGTGGCATCCTTGTTTCAGTCAGTGAGGCAGATTAGAATGACATTGGCATACAAAATATAGTGCTGCAGTAAAACAAATTACTGTATTTACTCGCATAATGATGCCACTTTTTTTTTTCAGAAGAAATTGATGTAAATTTAGGGGTACAAATATTACGCAGGGTAAATTTTCCGGAAAAAAAAAAATTTCATCCCGCGTTTGCCACAGGATGACAACACGTAAACAAACAGGCGGCTGCCGCTGTAACAATGCGGGACATCAAAACAAAAATGGCAGCTAGCAGAGCAAGCCAAACACACTGAATGCAACTTTTTTTTTTCTTGTGAGTACGCAACCTGCATTGAAACAGTTTCTGCTGTCTCAATAATGAATAATGTTGTTAATATTGGCAAGTTTGCGGCAATAACATAGCCATGTTGACTTTGAAAGGACAGAAACGGAGACCGGCGCGCGCAGCTGTTCAAGACAGAAACACATGGCAGGCATGCTGCGAAAACTGCAGCATTTGTCTTCACTACAATCCTAATATGGCATGTTTCTGCTAAGGTCGGGTGAATATCTTGGCTGTGTTACAAGCTCCGGCGTATGAATAGGGTACACTTCTAACTTTATGCAAATGTGGCTACCATCCTTGCCACTTGCAATTTGTTGCACTCCCATGAGTGCAGACGAGAGGAATTGAAAGGCACTTTTGGTTGTTGATCACAACCATTCTAAAGCCTACAAATAACAAAGCCAAGGCAAATGTAGATTCTGTTTTTTTTTCTTCTTGGGAGTGCAGAAATTGATGAAAGGAATGAAATGAGGCTTCTGCTTAAGAATCTGTTTGGTGCGTGCAGACCGCTTGGTAAGTCCTGGAAGAGTCGTTCGCGTAGCATTCGACAGATGGTAAGCACGATCATCATCAGCAAGACTTGGCACACGACATATCGCTATGCCAAGTTTGGGGTGCGATCATTATGCAGGAAAGGAAAAATAAAGCGAAAATCGAAATGCAGCCGCCGTGACCAGGATTCGAACTCGCAGCCTTGTGCTTAGCCATGCCAAGAGAACCACGATGGGTACTGTATTTACTTGCATAATGTTCGCCAGCAATTACACTAGAGCCTTCGACGAGTCACGTGTAAAACCTGACTCTGCTACTTGTCTCTCTCAAATTCTTTGCCTCAGTATATTGCAAAATGAAAATATGTGTAGAGCTGCCCTCAAATTTTGCCTTAGGTAGTATCGTAATTGTCGGTGAATGTTTAAATTTAGTAAAACAAATTACCAAGAAAAAAGACGTAATCTGAAAAGTAGCCTGTGTTTGTCTATTCGAATATATGTATACATATGTATATATTCCATGCTTCACTAGTGAAGCCTCCTGTCGATCGTTTTCAAGGTTTTGGCACACCACACAGATGCTCGCACTAGCTCAGCTGTTGCAGTGTTGCTCCTGGTTAAGTCTGTCGATGGCTTCCGCCACTGTGCTGGACACTGGGCAGTGAGGCCCGTTTATTCTTCGGGACACGATCCCAGGTTGTGGCCAGTCTGCGTACTCCTATGCGCTTGCACCGTCGTGCTCATATGGCCCTGGTAGGTTCTGTGGTGTAAGCCGCAGTGTCAAACGGTCGTCGTTGCAAAAAAGTCGGAAAGGGATGTTGCTGCCTCACCTATGCTTAGAAATGGCCTTCATTGCTGAGACATCTGCCTCGAATGGCGTCATTGAGGTATCGCTAGTCACCCCCGGGAAAACAAATTCGCTCTTAGTGCATGCCGCGTGCGAACATGTGAACGGAAGCTTGGCACAGGGCACATACTCCCTACGCTGCCTTGGTCCATCACTTCACTTCGATGCCCAGCACTTCTTCACATTGCTTGGCACATGCTGTGTGGTCACTACCTCCTCAGCTGAAAAGAAAACATGGCTGGTATGATGCAGTAATTCTTGTTGGTTTATTTTATGCCCTCATTATCATTTACTGCTCGTGGCTGGCTCATCCGATTGCATACACAGGCAGAACTGCCACTCTGACCGCTGACGAAGCTTGGAACAGCATCAGACGTGGTATCACTACAACATCTTAACCCATTATTGATGCAGTCTGGCCAGCACTCAAGAGATGAGTCGGCGGGGTGTTCTTCCTGATATGACAGGTTGCAGGTCCATACCCAGATCTAGTAGAAGCAACTGGCAGTGCTAGGAGTATAGCATGCCTTGCCACCTTATGCATTCCATGGTCGCCTTCGTTGCTTGTCAAATGCAGGAGCCTTGTTGAGACAATCTCCAGAGATTTGGGCAGTAAAAGGAAGTTGGTCAGTCAAACAACGTAGTCATGAAGCAGGGGTCTGGATTAACATGAAACAGCGTAGCAATCAAGCAGATGCCAAGAAGCTCAGCTGGCAATGTGAGTGCCAAGAAAAACAAAGGTGCCAGGCAGGCATGGTGCAGTCTGGTCAATCACCTGCTTGAAAATGACCTTCAGAAAAGGCATGACAGCATCTATTCATCTCCACGGCGAAGTACACACAAACAGCATCAAAACAAGCCTAATATGGTGCCTGCCATTCACAGCATTTGTATGTTCTGAGTGTGCGAATATCAAAAATATTGGCCTATTTTCAATCGTTTTGCATCCACCCAGGCATGCATAATGGCAGTTTCAAAAATGTTTTTTTCGTGGAAATTCTTCTATGTATAAGTTTTCAGCTGTAAACATGCCCTAGACTATCCCTTAAGCTCTTGCAATGTCTCCTGTGTTTATTCATTTATTCAAATACCCTAAAGGCCCCTACGGGCATTACATATGGTTGTTACAATAAATCAAGATTACAGTTCACATTCAAACAGATAATGCATGGTAACATAAAACAGAAACCAAAAATCTGAAGAGCAGCACATTGAACACTGTGCTAGCGTAAAACAAACCCATGTGCACAAAGAACATCATAATAAGGTACCACCTGGACCAGTTCACGAGCTGCTGCACCTTGTCATTGGTTTGAGCTGCGCAACAATGGCGCCCTCGGACCCATGTCATCGTTTCAAAAGGTGCAGGGTTGGTTCACACGTTTTCTGCACCCTATCAGCTGTTGGTTTTAACTTGGTGCAGATGCACTGTCGAGAGCAAAGGTCTTGAGACCACAGCATCAGCAAAAAAATGTAATTTCATCTAGGACAGCCATGCAGTGTGAAATTTTCTTAATGCATGACGTTGGTCAATTGGGCGCACGTAGGCAGTACCACTTGATTTCAGCCTTTATGCCAAGGTTGCAAAAAAAAAATTTTTTTAGTGGCACCTCTGGTCTTCAAACTTTTGCTCTCGGCTGTACAGGATTGTATCTGCAGGCACAGCACACGTGTGCAAGTGCCGGTGAAGTATGCTTGCTGCGCCTAAGTAAGAGCGGGGTAATTTTGCCGCAGAAGCCAGTCATAGCTGCGGTTTGGGAACTATCAAGCTTGCGCACTTTACTTGCACAAAACTGAAGAGCTGCACCACGTCTGTTCTTCGGCATTTCTTTTAGACTGTCTTATTGTATCGGCACCTCTAAATTAAGCTGCACAATTTAACTTCTCGTGCACCGTTGTGAACTGGCTCAGAGGGCGCAGGTGAATTGATTGTACCTAGTCTGGCAAAAAAAAAAACTGAAAACACAGCACACTGGTTTCACATATAGAAGAAAAAGAAATTGTAGGTGTGCACATTAAAAGCAATGTGAAAAATGATTAGTGCAGATTGAGTGAGGTAATCTACGTATTTCAGTGCTCTATTGCTTTGCCTATTGGAGTGGGTAACCAATGGTTTTTATTGACAATTTTGCAGGTGAATGAGAATGGCAAGATCACTCGCCTGAGGCGAGTGTCCCAACGAGGACTGTGGAGCAGGTGTCATCATGGTCGTGCACTTTGGCAGGCAGTACTGTGGAAAGTTCTGCTTGACCTATGTCTACAACAAGCCCAGTGAGGAGTAGACAACGTTGGGGCCACCCATTGCTGCTTCGTGTAAAATAAAAACCCACGCCAAAAATCTTGTGTCGACTTTTTCTGTGCAGTGGCATTCCGTAAGCCATTGTACAGGGGATCTGCAATGAGTGAGCTTTCTGTAACCCACTCAGTCGCTTAATGCTTCATTGGGGCTAATTCTAATAGCATAGTTAGAATACATCACAGCAGAGGTAAGACCAATGATAGAGCTCATGATTGGCATAGTTCACATTCTCTTGGCAGTCATACTTTAGTGTATGAGCTGTTGTGTATTTTATTTGCCCATCTTTCATTTACAGTGCATAGTTGCTTGTGCACTGCTTCACTTACCTTGTGTTGTAATAAATTGGGTGGAAGCAGTTTGTCTCTGCTGTGCTGTATTCTACCAGTTGCACGTACTGTGCCATACCTGCAAGAATAGCTTAAGTGCAAAGTGTGGTGCTCTGTTAAAGCACTGTTCCTTGTCCACACTTTGCCTTCACCTTGTCCTGTTGGACCCCCTGCAACGTGCACCATGTGAATGCGGTAAGTATACGCAACTGAGCTTGTGGCTGTACCCTTTGTGAGTGGTGAGTATTATGTTCGAATTGAAGGGGAATTTCTTCTTTTTAATACAGAAAAAGAAAAATCTAAAGCGGTCCACCACTCGGAAAGATATCCTCCCATCACCATAGTTTCCAGCAGATCAGTCATCAGCAAACGACTTTGAGGGGCTTGTCTTCGTGGCCCACATTAGGAACAGCAGCCACCCGACCCACCGTGGCATTGATCAGAACATGCGCGTTGTTGATCGTGCAAGGTGGATGTATAAACCAGTCGATAGTCGAGATAAGCAAGAGGCGTTTAGGATATAGGCAGCGAAAAAAAAAGGAGGGGGGTGGAGAGACTGATAGGACGGCATCCGTCACAAGCATAGGTAACTGTACAGTGAAGGTAGATCGGAAGTGTAGAAGAAACGAAAAGATTAACGATACGTAAGTAAAATGCCAGACTGAAAGCACGTGTGACATGCCTGATTAGCTCGAGCGAGCTAGGTGCACGAATATTTGTCGCCGCCCTGTTCCAAACGGGATCCGAATAAATGATCGCATCAGTAACAGCTTTATCCGCTCTTTGCTCATGCTTTATAAGTAGTTGGTAAGAGATAAAACGCCCCAAATCCTCAGTACATTCGATTCGCTGCGCTTGCTTGCTGACCAGGTGCATGGCGCCGTACAGACGAGGCTCGTGGCTCTTGCTGATGTTTGCCGACATAGCGGGTGTTGTCCGTGAACCTAACCTCTTCGACGATGTTTCAGCACAGCCGGAATAGGGCGTCACATTCTTTCACATCTCGTGTCGCATGTGCTTCGTTATCCTCACTGCCAAGCGTGACCTTCGTTTATCTTTCAAAAGCGTTCAGTGAAATAGCAAAATAAGAACTTGCGGAGTCGGTCGGCCCCCCGCCTGGGATTCAATCATGGTATTTCTGGCAGAGAACGCACATGAGCCCATTGCGAGAGGAACGGCGGAGTCCGTGAAATGGGCACCGGCAGGTTGAAACTTCGATTGCATCGACAACGGTGCATATATACCACTCCTTCCTGTAGTTGCCGCTCGATCGCCATGCTTGGCCCAGTGCGTTGTTGACTACTTGAGGTATACTGAAAGTTCAGCTGCAAGCTTCATCATTGATGAAATTACGACCTTGTGTTCGGCAAACAAAACCGTACCCAGGAATTTTGTAACATTGCCCCTGCGGTTATTTTTCTGACTTCACCGCATGGCTCCGGCGCATCGCAGTGCACCAGCATAACTCAAATGTCAGCATTTCGAAATGTGATATTTCAAAAGTCCGCCCGCATTTCAACAACTTTCAGTTAGCAACGTCGAATGGTTACGCACTTCTAATAATGTGCATACTTACTGCACTTATTCGAAACGTTCCTGTTGCGTTATAGCAGTGTTTTAATCCTGACCAAAACACTGCTATAACGCAGCAAAGACGTTGCGCCTAAGTGCCGTATATACGCTTGTTAATAAAAGGGGCGCACCCCCTCGACCTTGCTAACTGAAAGTTGTTGAAATTCGGGAGGCCTTCCGAAATATCATGCTTTGAAATGCTGCCCAATGAGTTACGCTGCTGCACTGTGGTGCTTTAATGCATTGTGGCAAAATTCGATTGATGGCCGCAGGGGCAATGTCCAAAATTCATGCACATGTGTTCTTGTCAGGGGCTTAACTGGAGATGGGGGGGGAGGGGGAGGGAGTCCTTCACAGGGACCACCAGTTGCCAAAATTTTGCATACGCTGTATCTTTCCTGATATTGCTTATCTCGTCTTCCTTTGCTCAAGCCTTCCCTTCTACAAGACCACCTAGAGCTCAGCTATCCCTGTGCAGGCCGTCCGCTTTGTCGGTCGCAAGATCTTGTGAACGGTTGAAAATAACACGTTTACGATCGAACGCTTGCATCCCGTCCTCCAGCAATCCCTCAATAATCCGCGCCATCCTTACCAGGTGAATCCGCGGCGCGTATCAGCTATGACGCTCAAAGATTTGCAGAGGGCATGAGCGATCGCTACTCTGAAGGTTCGAAAGAGTATTACAAGCTACAGTGCCGCCAACGTGCGTGCTTGCCAATCTCCTAAGTACGCGCAAAGGATGGCAGATTGGCGCTGGTGCTATTATGTCTCTCGGGCCTCGAAGTCGACAGAAATACGCGCGGCCGATCATCGAGTCGGAACTGCGTATACATGGAAAATGAAATCAGTTTTTCTTTTTTTAGCACTCGTTCGCGAAGCAGGAACGCGGTAACACGCTTCACTCATGCTGAAACAAGAGCATATATAGTGTGCTTACGTTGAGTAAATTATTTTTAGTCTTTCAGATTAGTGTCTGATCACGATCGAGTAACATTTCATCGTGCCTTATGTGGTCCGTTCACGAAGTGAGGAACTTGTCGCGAACCGAGTTGCACTAATAGTAGTAATTTAGAGGCGCACGCATTGAGGACGGTTGCGCTCGCTTCGAAATGACATTTGCGAGATATGACTGCATGTCCGAGCGAAATAGACGACAAAGCGAGCCAGCGAACGAGCGGGGCGACCGCACGTTTTCTTTGCGAGTGCTCCACTGCCTCATCTAAGGTCTAAACCTTCGCACTTTTAAAGCTCACGCGAATTAGCACGTACGCCTCAAAGACCCATGGTGCTGTCGTTCGCCTAAAAACGTGCCCCGTAACTCGCTTTAGCGAGAGTAAGCACGTTTGTTATCGGTGACTTTGTATCGCAAATCCTCCGGCCGTCCGTCAACGACGAACGCGAACGAAAGAGGCAGACGAAGCTATCCGCTCTAAAGAAGGCTATAGCAAGTAACCGCAAAAGGCAGAGAGCTGCTTTAAGGCCCGTTATCAAGAGCAAGCGCTCCAAACCGCGTGGCAGTGCCCCGCCATTCTTTTTCGTTCGTGATTCCTGTCCAGGAACGCGCCGAGTGGTATCATTATGCAAAAAGGTGAGGCGTGCAGACAGGACACAAGAGAAGTGGACAACACGAGCGTTCGCGTTGTCCACTTCTCTTGTGTCCTGTCTGCACGCCTCACTTTTTTGCATAATGAATCCTTACCAACTAGCTCAGCTTTCTGTCGTTCTAAGAGTGTTATCAGCCTGATTTTCTTTCGATTTTGTCAATCCGCGCTTTGCGAATCATCCTGGAGCGTTTTCGCGTTGTAAAGGAAGGGAACCTATAACCACGAGCACGCACGGAAGCCATATAACGTGTCTCTCAGCTAACGTTGGCCACGCCGTTAAAATAAAAGAAAATAGTTAAAAAAAAAAACGAAGCGAAGGCGGAATTCGCAGAGAGAGCGCTTGGAGGAGCCCGAGAGGGCGCGTGGGTGGGGACCACGGTACGGAGACGCCGACCTAACAGGGACTCCTTAGCCATCTTGATGACGTTTCGTCCTCATAGGGACGCTGGATCGTCGGTTCGTTTGCCTTACTACCGGCGCGCCTAATGCGTTTAGATAGCAGAGCAGGGTGTTCTGGGAAATCCAAGAATCACGCCACCTTGTCTTGTCGGCTCCGACAACGGCCTGTCTAGGGACAACCGGGGCGGCCGTTTGAAATTCGACGAGGCTGGCTGCCGGCCTCCTCGGGTGCCATTTTGAAACCGTTGGCATGTTTGCGAATAAATGCGCGTAGTCGCGCAGTACTTCGCGCGGCACTGGATCGTGCGCGCCTCGCTCGAAATTGTTCGAACGGTGCGTTTGAAGACGTTTAGGCGGCGAGGTCGCGCGCAGTGCTCGCGGAGAAATTGGGTGCGATCTTCGGCGCGCCTGAGACTCCTCGCTTGAAATTAATTGAATGGAGTCCGCTCGCTGTCAGCGTCTCGAGAAGGGCTCGGCTGCTGCGGAGCGCGCGAAATTTACTGACGATGGGCCATCATAACCTTGCCAGATCGAGGGCGGACATTGTGAGGGTGAGATCGGTGCCGTGACCGAGTGACAGACACCCGAAATCGCAAGAAAAAGACGGACAGCATTTTTGACGGGAAAAAGCAGGCCGGCCGAGCAACGGAATTCGACACTGTGAGATCTTGCGCGTCGTCTGGAATTTGAGTGGCCTCTTCGGGTCGTTTTTTTTTTTTTTTTACGATGAGCTTGGACTCACGAACAAGGACAGACGCGGAGACGTGGGCCCAACTGTACGAGCGAGGAGTTTCAACGCAGCCTAACGCAGGTGAGAGTTAGTTGCGTTCAAACTTGACGCACCTGGCATTTTACCTGGTATCGCGAAGACGCTTGCTCGCACGCTGCACGTGCCTACTGTATGCGTCGAGTTAATTACGTGCAAAAGCGGCATTTCGCGGTGCGTGTAAAAAAAAAAAAAACTGTGCGCAAGGCCTGGCCTGTGACAAAAGCGATGCGAGTCGCAAGAATATATATTATTATTAACGGTTCAGTGGTTCGATCGCGGGTTTGGATGAGCGCGCTATGCTAGCTGTTTGTCGTTATCAGCTGTTGTGTACAGTCGCGATCAAAAGCTTGGGAACCAAAGTTGCTGCGATTGTCTTTTTTTTTCTTCGCAGCCTGGGCATTGCGGAGGGAATCAAGAGCGCACGCGTACGTGTTTGTTGAACGAATTCGAGGCCACGGAGCTGGCTTGAATATATTAACATTTTCTTGCTGGTGCCGCGATCCGCAACGTTTTTATCGCTACTGTAAGCTCGTTACGTATTAATTGGTGTCTCCGCTAGTGTATAGTTTGTTTGCCGCCTGTTTTGCGTCGGCGCTTCGTGAAATCTGCTGCATTGTGCGTTGCCGGCCAAGATGGCGGACCTTCGCCGACGGTCGCTTGCACAATGGCGTCCGCCTTGTCCGCGGCGGCGGTTTTCCGGGCATGGCGCGCCTTCGTGCCTAGCACGTTCGGACATGGCCGTGCCGGAACTCGTTCGCTGTGGTTCGAACAACACTTGTCGTTGAGTAAAGCTGTGCGCATCGGTCTCGTCGTCAGTAACGTCTGAACATTTCGAGCTGTTTCACAGTTACGTTTACCGCGATTTCAAATAATGGCGGTTGGCCGCTTCGGCTCTGTCGGCTTTCGCCATCTTCGTTTATCTGCCGAGGATTCTGCTTCTTCATGGTTAACGTAACCTTGCTGCGTCTGACCGTGTGAAATGCAATCGGTTGCGGGCGTATAATTTGCGCTGCAGCTTTGGGTCCGAATATATGCGGGAAAAATTTGGAAGTGCACATGCTTCCTCTGTGATCAATCACGACTGCTTGTCGTTTATTAACGAACGATCATGTCTTTTCACCCGTAATAACTGCAAGTCTGCATCATTCTCGTGAAAGCTTGCCATCGTACAAGCTCCGGGAGAAAGTTTATTTCGTTTGATTGCTCGGAAAAAAATTTCGCTGCCCGGCAAGACACGAATGGGCGCGCTTATCGCCCTAGGGATTTGTCTGGCGTCAAAAGCTCCTGGCCCGGGCACAAACGTGCCCCAGGCCCTACGATTCGAATCCGCGCCCAGGCTTGGCAGTTCAAATCTGTGGTACCTATAACGGTCTGACCTAGGGGAGACCTGGCTAAAACCGGGGCGCGTAGACGTCGGACCGGTAGTTGACCGTTGGCTTCCGAGGTGTGCAGACGTCGAGATCGCAGGACCGACCGAACTCTCTGGTGGTGCGAGCCGGCCCCGGTCAACGGTCTTTGTTCGGGACACCGTGATCGTGCGCGTGGTTTGGAACTGTGCCGGCCCGTTCGCTGCCCAGGTGGGGGAGACTTGGGACCTGCAGACAAGGACCGACTAGGAGCGGCTTCGACGCAGCGTAACGCAGGTGAGTGGGCGATTCGCTGAACCTTGCGGCGGACGCCGACTTGCGTTCCGGGAAGCCCTTTGTTTAAACTCGCCGCAGTTGGGTGGCCATTATATTCGATATATTCTAAGGCACTCGTTAGCGTGCTTGCATATTTCTCGGCGCGAGCACGATGTTTTTCTGAGATCTTTATTTCGGTTGATAGGTGACCGAAGCGATGAGGGGTTGCGGCGCGTGTTAAAGTCGGTCTGCGGCGGGTTTAACGAGAGCGGGCGGACTGAGATGGCCGGTGGCTTCGTCGGGGCTTTGTTCTCCCGGTGTAGCGAGGGGCGGCGCGACTCGTTGGCGTTGCGCTGGCCGGCCATCTTGTCACGCCGACGTTGTGAGATCGAGGAGTCATCGAGTGAGATGTTCGTGGAGATTGCGGTGCGGGCGCGCGACACCGTGCTTGTTTAATTTAATTGTTTAGTTAAAGGTTTATTTGAATGCTTATTGTTTATTTAAATGGTTTATTTAAATTAAATGCTTGTTTAATTTTATTAGTAATAGCGAATTTTTACTGCAATTTAACGTTTGCAAAAGAAGTTTGTGAATACTTAATGAAATTATGCGAACCTATACTTGCCTATCTGTCTACTTGGCTAACGTTATAGCGATGCTTCGCCTTTCCTGCTTTTAAAGTGCGAAACATTCACCGAGTGAACACAGCTATCGTATTTTTTTTCATTTGTCGAAATTATTTAGTGATTTTATTTAAATTATTTTAGTTCTTATTTTTTTTATTTTATTTAATTTTTTGCGGTGCAGCTCGCGCCTTGACGTTGCCGTTAGAGAGCTTCGGGTGCTTGTGGATCGACTAGAAAAAAAAAATCTTGACGCGACTACTCATAACTGATGTTTAATGCACGCGTGAAAAAAATTACATTTATAGAAGATAGATGCATCGCGCATTTCAAGACGAGGTACATCCAAGGCACTTGTTAGCGTCGATTATTGAAACGGAATTGTTTGTCGTGCAGTAATAAGCTTGGCCGACTTGCACACAGTGCGGCGTTTTCAGTGATATGATAGGCTTCCGAGATTTCCCCTGGGGTTTGGTTAGGGTGACGGAAAAAAATGATCGCGTTTTCGAATATTGGTTTACACGGACACGGTTTACAATGTGAGGCAAGATGGAGAGGATTGCGCGCCGTCTAATGAATTACTGCGCTCCCTGAGGCGCACGTTGAGAGATCGGCTTGTTTGGCCAATGTACATGTGACCACAGCTTAGGGGAATTTTGCGTACTGCTCTTGAGACAAAATGGACAAAACGATTAACACGGTTCTGGCTGCATTTTCTCAAGCAAGAAAAAAAAATGCGGGCGTCGTCTTTTTGCTGCTCAAGATGAAGCAAACAAAAAAATTGCCAGTTATTCCCTTCGTACGCGTCACGGAGCGCAGGAATTCATTGAAGCCGCGCCATCCTCTCATCTTGCCTCACATCGTAAATCGCGGCCGTGCGAACCCACCTTCGCAAACACGGTCATTTTGTTCCGTCACCTTAACCAAACCACACGAGAGCTCTCGGAAGCTTATCGTATCACCAAGAAGGCCGCACTGTGTGCAAGTCAGCCATCCCTATTACTGCACGACAATTCAGTTTTATTAATCGATGTTAACACGTGCCTTGGGTGCATGCTTGAGTTTTTTGTACCTTGTCGTGGCGTGCGCGATGGGTCTATTTTTCCGGTACGTGCATTTAACATTAGTTGTGCGAGCGAGCGCGTATGGTGTATGTTGCTTCTCTACGTCCTGTGTCTTTATAGCGCTCTAAGATTTTATTATAATGCTACACCAACCAGCCCACCTGTCCATCCTTTTGTTTGTATGTGGGTCGATGAATATTCATAATTGCGTAACGAATCCCGATATACTGGGATAGCCGGCTGGCTCCGTTGCCCAGACTCGCCGACGCGCAATACACCTCGCTGGCGTCTGCCCTCGGCGGACGTGGTCCGCGACGCCCTATACTCCGACGGGCCATCCCTCTTGTCTCTCCGATACGTGGTCCGATTTCTTCGTTCAAGTCGACGGCTACGCCGGCGTCGCGCGCGCGCGCCCGCCGACTCGACTCGGGAGCTGGCGGAGTCGCCGTGTGCGTGAGGAGCGACGTAGCCGCCGCCACAATCGGGCCGTACGACTTTTCGTCCACCACCGAAACGAAGAACGAGATTTCATCTTGCTTACTAGGCGCGAACACAAAGCAAGAAAGGAGATGGGACAGAGCGCCACTTACAACTGCTTTAATTGACGCAGTTGTAAGTGGCGCTCTGTCCCGTCTCCTTTCTTGTTTCTGTGTGTGTTCGCGCCTAGTAACCAAGATGGATTGTGACGAACTCGCCCAACAAGACGTCCTTTTAAAAAGAAAGGAAAAGAGGGGAGTTTTCTGCCGACGCGTGTGTCGCTATGACCGCCGACGAGACGGTCGTTGCACGCCGTGTACGTTCGACCTGCCTCTTCCAAGCGCGACGCGTAGAGGACACTGTGAACGACCACTTCGAATGGCTGCTCTACCACCCGGCCGATTGACAATCAAACTCCAGTCCTCGTCGTTGGCGTCTTCAACGTGGACGCGTCGCGACCAGACGGCAATTGCCTTCCTCGTCCATGCTCGAACGGTTTGGACGCTAGTGTTACACGGATCCCAAGGTGCCAACGAACACGAGGCGCTCGCGTTTGGACTTGTACCTTCGCCAAGAACCTACCTGTCCGTCTTCGTCGCCGAGCCCTTGGCCGTCTACGACAGCGACCACAAAGCTGTAGTTACTTGCGTGAAATAATAAACACCAAAATATTTGTGTCTGTTGTACATTATAACATGTATACAGCTTGACTGGTCCTCCGCATAGTAGAATGGCTGCCGAACTTTGTCTCTTTTTTTTCAGTACATCAATTTACGCCCTGTGTTTGTAGCTTCCTGCAGCTCCAGCGTAACAGCTTCACCCTATTGCGCTTTTGTAGAGTGTGCCGTGATTTTAGGACTCGCTGATGGCCCGGCCCGACTGCTCCAACACGCCCGCGTTCGCCGCCACGTAGGTGGTGGTGGCAGCATACCTCATTGCTCTGGCGGTACTCGTGCGAAATTTTCCTGTGCCATCGCTCTCAAAGGCTGATTTTGCTTTCTTTGTTCTGTCTGTTGTAGCCCGCCGTGGTGTGGCCGTTTTGTTCTCGCCCGTACTTGTTCGGTACCTGTCGCTGTCCTCTGACCTTCAATGTTCCGCATGGCTTTCTTTGAGTCGATGCACGGCGTGGCTTTCGTTCCAATCTTGCCATTACTGTAATAAGCACATTTTTTTTGCCTAATTTAGCCGTTTTGAGCCCCCCCCCCCCTCTTCTGTGTGTTGTGATTAATTTCTGTGCCCAATTAACCGGTTCTCTGCCTCGCTCTTCTGTATATTACTGTGATTAATTCATTTGCCTAATTAAGCAGTTCTGTGCCTCCCTCTTCGGTCTATTATTATGATTTATCTTTTTTTTTCGGAATTAGCGTCAACATTCTTCAGCGTCGACATTCCAGGCGGGCCGATGCCACATATAGTGCAGGCTATGGTGCAGTGTTGCTAACTTTCGAATATATTGGCACTAATGATTACCGTAAGATCAATCTGATCTGCTTAGCAACTAATTTTCTTTTCTGATGGGCGCCTGTGAAGCCGCGTCTTAGACGCGTAGCGGCGAACCCTGCGTACTCCCAAATGAACTTGCTCAATTTCCCAAACGTGTGCCGTAAGGCGGCTTTGCCTCATTGTGCCTTTATCCGCGGCGGTGCACCCTTTACAGGCACCTTGTGCCACACGTTTAAGGGAAACCGAGTCCTTGGTACAAAATATCGTTTTTTTTTTCTTTTACATTTTTTGATACTGCATCTTTTTGGGTTGAGTATGAGTATGCGCCACGTTCAAAATACTTATTCCATTTTATTAGTCGCGTAGACAGGAAAGTACGCATGGCCCTTTAAGCCTTCATTTGGCTATGTAACTGTCATCAAAGTAACTTCAGTTAGATGGAAGTTTTCGTTTTGATTTTGCAACTTTCTGCATGCAGGGCATCATACATTCATCGTTGAGGCCTCTGTAGCTCTCGTGCTCTTTCGTTTGTTTCTGGTGGAACGTGCTCTTCAGAAATAACTCGCGATATTGAGATAACAGATATCGTCGCTGGTTTTAAAGCGATTAGCATTCTTTGCATACTTCAGGCAGTTTTTAGTCTGTCTGTCTGTCTGTCTGTCTGTCTGTCTGTCTGTCTGTCTGTCTGTCTGTCTGTCTGTCTGTCTGTCTGTCTGTCTGTCTGTCTGGTCTGCCAACTTTTGCCGTTATGTATGCACTCGTGGTCGCGATTGCCGTCATGGTATTTCCATCGCCGCCATTCAAGCTTCGTGATCTGACACGTCTTGCCGTCGTCGTCGCTCCTACGCCGACACAACGTCCCAAGTTGCTTAACATCATGGGACACTAGTTAGACGCTTGAGGACGTGCTGCCGTCGTGGCCGTTGCGTTGTCGTCATTAAAGCTTTCCATCCGATTCTCATCAAGCTGTCGTCTTCACGCCATCGTCATCACAGCGTCGTTGTCATGCAGTTGTCACACGTTCATTGGGACAACACCAACGTCATCCGTCGTTGTCCCGCTATCGTGACAAACGTTTCACGGCCGAGTCATCGTCACGCCTTTCTCGGCATACACTCGTCATTATCCCATTGTCCGCACACACCGCAATGTAAGCGTCGACACCACGTCATCATGCAGCTGTCGTCGTGCATTCGTCGTAGTACCGTCGTCGTGATGCCGTTGTCGTTCTGACGTTATTCTAACTTCGACTTCCAAGTTGCGTCATGCCATCGTCCTAACGCTATCGTCACATTATTGTCGTAAAACCACTGTCTTCACACTCGTTTAGCGTCATCACTTGTGTACTATCATTCTGTTGTCCTCATGCCGTCATCGTCGCAGCGCCTTTGTTGTTCAATATAGAAGGCGAGCCACACGAGACAAGTGTAGTGATTATGTTCTGCATAGCTAGAATTTTTCCCCCACAGCGGTTAGAAATCGAAAACTGGAAGTCTAAGGGAACGACGGACGTATTGACTCGCTTTTCGAGATGAAAACAGTCACTGTGATAAAACTTATGCGGTTATCGTAATTAATAGGCAGTAATCGTTATTCTTTCGCGTTGTCTTGGTACTGCATCTCTAGGTTTTTAGTTATAGTTATTATTATTTAGTTATCTCGTTTTAGTAGTCGCTTCGACCGCGACGGAATGCCCCTTTCGTTAACTCGATTTGGTCATGAAGCGGTCATCATGAACAGCACGCTTCAGCGTAACAAAAGCTGTCGTTTTGAATTTGCGACTTTCAGGAAGCAGCGCATATTACATTCATTATAGGGAGGTCTCTGTAGCTCTGGTACGCTGCTTCTTTGTTTCTGGAGGCATGTGCCCTTCATGCAATCTCTCGCTATCGAGATAATCGTTATTGTCACTATTTTTAAAGGGATTCGCATTTTTTGCATACTTCAGGCCATTTCGAGTGATCCCCATGAGTGCGCCCGTCCGCCAGTCCACGCCATCGTCCGTCTTTCCATCTGTTCACCACTGTGCCCGTCTTTGTCTTTGTCTGTCCGTCTTTTCCGTCATTCTTCCTGTCTGTACGCATGTCCGTCCCTCCGTGCCTCTGTCCGTCTGTTTATGCGTCTCTTTGTCCACGTGTCTGTCCTGTCTGACCGTCTATCCGCCCGTGCGTCCGTCCGTCTATATTCCTGTCTAGTTTGTCCGTCATTCTGTCCGTCTCTCCGTATGTTCGCCTGCCCATCTTTCTGTCCATCTCTCCGTATGTCCGACTTTCCGTCCATCTGTCCTGCCGATCTGTTAGTGTGTCTTGTCCGTCTGTATGCCATTCAGTCTCTTCTGTCGGCTTGTTTGTATTTGTCTGTATGGCTGTCTGGCCCTCAGTTCATGTCTGTCTTTCAGTCTATCTGTTCGTCCGCCCATCACTTTTTCTGTTTCTTTGCCTTGTCTGTCTGTATGTCTGACGGACTGTCTGTCGGTGTCCTTCGTCTGTCTGTCCATCTGTGTGTTTGTTTGTCTATGTTTATCCGTTCCTCGTCCGCCCGTTTGTCTGTATTTTCCGTCCATCTGTTTGTCGGTTCTTCTGTCTGTCCACATGTATGTACGTGTGTTCATGTCTGTCCGTATGCCAGTATAGTACAGCTGTATGTATGTTTGTCTTGTCCCTCTGTCCCCGTCCGTCTGTCTTTTGGTCCTATAAATGTGTTTTTGTTTGTCCGTATGTCTGTCGTTCCTGACCGTCTTTGTTTGTCGCTCTGTCTGTCTGTCTGTCTGTCTGTCTGTCTGTCTGTCTGTCTGTCTGTCTGTCTGTCTGTCTGTCTGTCTGTCTGTCTGTCTGTCTGTGTCTGTCTGTCTGTCTGTCTTTTCCGTCCGTCCGTCCGTTTGTATGTGTCTTTTCCATCCATCTGTCTGTACTACTGTCTGTCTGTATGAACGTACGTCTATTCGGTCTGTCAGTCGTTTGTGTCTGTCTTGTCCGTCTGTATATCTGTCCTGTCCGTCAATTTGTGTCCGTCCTTTCTCATTCTGTACACATGTCCGTCTGCCCGTGTCTGACCGTCTGTTTGTATATCCGCCTGTCTGTCCGTATGTCCGCTTTTCCGTAAATCTGTCCTGTCGATCTGTTTGTGTATCTTGTTCATATGAATGTCATTCAGTCTGTTTTGTCGGTTTGTTTGTCTTTGTCTGTATGGCTGCCTGGCCCTCAGTCCGTCTTCTGTCTTTGTCTATCTGTCAGTCTGTTCATCCGCCCATCACTTTTTCTGTTTGTTTGTCTTGTCTGTTTGTATGTCTGACTGACTGTCAGCGTCCTTCGTCCGTCTGTCCATCTGTGTATTTGTTTGTCTATGTTTATCCGTTCCTGGTCCGCCCGTTTGTATTTTTCGTCCATCTGTTTGTCGGTTCTTCTGTCTGTCCGCATGTATGTACGTCTGTTCATGTCTGTCCATTTGTCAGTCTAGTACAGCTGTATATCTGTTTGTCTTGTCCCTCTGTCCGTCTCCGTCCGTCTGTCTTTTGGTCCTATGAATGTGTTTTTTTTTGTCCGTATGTCTGTCTGTCCTGTCCATCTTTGTCTGTCAATGTGTCTGTCTTGTCCGTCCGTTTGTATGCGTCTTTTCCATCCATCTGTCTGTACTTCTGTCTGTCCGTGTGTATGTACGCCTATTCGGTCTGTCAGTCCTTTGTGTCTGTCTTGTCCGTCAGTCTGTGTCCGTCCTTTCTCATTCTGTACACATGTCCGTCTGCCCGTGTCTGACCGTCTGTTTGTATATCCGCCTGTCTGTCCGTATGTCCGCTTTTCCGTAAATCTGTCCTGTCGATCTGTTTGTGTATCTTGTTCATATGAATGTCATTAAGTCTGTTTTGTCGGCTTGTTTGTCTTTGTCTCTATGGCTGCCTGGCCCTCAGTCCGTCTTCTGTTTTTGTCTATCTGTCCGTCTGTTCGTCCGCCCATCACTGTTTCTGTTTGTTTGTCTTGTCTGTTTGTATGTCTGACTGTCTGTTTGTCAGTGTCCTTCTGGCCGTCTGTCCATCTGTGTGACTGTCTGTGTTTATCTGTTTCCTGTCCGTCCGTTTGTCTTTTCCGTCCATCTGTTTGACAGTACTTCTGTCTGTCCACATGTATGTACGTCTGTTCATGTCAGTCCGTTTGTCAGCCTAGTACAGCTGTATATCTGTTTGTCTTGTCCCTCTGTCCGTCTCCGTCCGTCTGTCTTTTGGTCCTATGAATGTGTTATTTTGTCCGTATGTCTGTCTGTCCTGTCCATCTTTGTCTGTCAATCTGTCTGTCTGTCTTGTCCGTCCGTTTGTATGTCTTGATGTCTGTGCTTCTGTCTGTCCGTATGTATGTATGTCTATTCGGTCTGTTAGTCATTTGTGTCTGTCTTGTCCGTCTGTATATCTGTCCTGTCCGTCAGTCTGTGTGTCCGTCCTGTCATTCTGTCCTGTCTGTACAGATGTCCGTCCCCCGTGTCTGACCGTCTGTCTGCACACCCGTCTGTGTCCTATCGGCCCGTGCGTCTCTCCGTATGTCCGCCTTTCCGTCCATCTGTCCTGTCGATCTGTTAGTGTATCTTGTCCATATGTATGTCATTCAGTCTTTTCTGTCACATTGTTTGTCTCTATGGCTGTCTGGCCCTCAGTTCATTTGTCTTTGTCTATCTGTCCCTCTGTTCGTCCGCCCATCACTTTTTCTGTTTGTCATGTCTGTCTGTATGTCTGAATGACTCTGTCAGTGTCCGTCCGTCTGTCTGTCTGTGTGACTGTGTTTATCTGTTTCCGGTCCGTCCGTTTCTTTCCCGTCCATCTGTTTGTCGGTACTTCTGTCTGTCCACATGTATGTACGTCTATTCGGTCTGTCAGTCCCTTTGTTAGTCTTGTCCATCTGTTTATGTTTGTCTCGTCCGTCTCCATCCGTCTGTCTGTATTTTCGTCCATGTGTTTGTGCGTCTATCTGTCGGTACATTTGTGAGTACGCATGTATGTATGTATGTATGTATGTATGTATGTATGTATGTATGTATGTATGTATGTATGTATGTATGTATGTATGTATGTATGTATCAGTCCGTCTGTCCTTATATCTGCCTGTTCTGTCCATGTCTGTCCGTGCATTACCATGCAACTTACTCGGTTGTCCTTATACATCTCCCTGCACATCTCAAAATCATCTATGCCACGTGCTGTGAGGATATCCCACAGCGATTCTCTGTCTACGTTGTCGTGGGCTGCGTTAACATCCACAAATTCTGTCTGCTAAGATCGGTTCTGGGCCATAAAATTTTTTTGCGCTTCATTAGTAGAAAAGTATTATAGTCGTGGTGTCTGCCTTGCCAGAACCCATTCTCTAGTGCCCCCAATACATTTTTTCTCACCCACTTCGACAACTCCAATTTTGCGGCTTGCAAATTGTTATTCGTTTTGCCACTGACGTCATTATAACTGGTATTTAGGCGCTCAATTTATTTTAACCGCATTTGCCGTCATAGATAAGTTTTATCTTTCACGCCACCCAATCGGAATTTTGTTTTTAGCCTCTGTAGTCTACGATACTAGTCAGCTGTACCTTGCTCTTTGGATCCAGCTCTTTAATTAGCTGTATCGGAATTCCATCCGCTACTGCTGCCTTGTTATTAAGGGCATCTCATTCTGTAGTTTCTTTTTTGTAATAAATGCTTTCTGGGTTGAATTTTGATCTGTCAGGCTTCACAGTCGCTGAATTTGGTTGAGTCAGCTTTTCTTTCCCTCTTGTTGGAGATATCTGCAATAATGTCATTCATGTACCGCAGCCCATCGTCTCCTTCGGATACATTGTCGTCTTCATCCCTTATGTTTGCAAATTTATCTTATCTGGGCCGTTATGTATGCACTCGTGGTCACGATTGCCGTCATGGTATTTTCCATCGCCGCCATTCAAGCTTTGTGATGTGACACGTCTTGCCGTCGTCGTCGCTCCTACGCCGACACAATGGCCCAAGTTGCTTAACATCATGGGACGCTTGCTAGGCGCTTGTCGTCGCGCTGCCGTCGCGGCCGCTGCGTCGTCGTCACTAAAGCTTTCTCATCCGATTTTCACCAAGTCGTCGTCTACACGCCAACGTAATCACACCGTCGTCGTCATACAGTTGTCATACGTTCATTGGGACAACACCATCGTCATCCGTCGTTGCCACGCTATCGTCGTCATACAGCTTTCACGGTAGAGTCATCGTCACGCCTTTCTCGTCACACACGCGACATCATCCCATTGTCTTCACACCACTGCCACGCCAGCGTCGATGTCACGTCATCATACAGTCGTCCTGCATTCGTCGTGCGCCGTCGTCCTGATGCCGTCGTGGTCGTGGTGTCGTCATTCTAACTTCGACTTCCAAGTTGCATAATACCATCGTCGTAACGCCGTCGTCACACATGTCGGGCCCCTGTCTTCACACAGTCGTTTTAGCGTCATCAGTTGTGTACTATCATTCTGTTGTCCTCATACCGTCCTCGTCGCAGCGACTTTGTTCGATATGGAAGGCAAGCCATACGAGACAAGTGCAGTGATTATGTTCTGCGTAGTTAGAATCCCCCCCCCCCCCCCCAACCGGTTAGAATACGAGCAATAGAAGCCTATGGCGACGACGATCGTATTGACTCGCTTTTCTAGACAAAAACAGTCACTGTGATAAAACTTATGCGGTTATCGTATTTATCAGGCGGTTATCGTTATTGCGTTTTCTTTGTACTGCTTCTCTAGGTTTTTAGGTATTAGTTATTATTATTTAGTTTTTTATCTCGTTTTAGTAGTCGCGTCGACCGCAAGCGGGATGCCCCTCTCGTTAACTCGGTTTGGTTATGCAGCGGCCATCATGAACAACCAACTTCAGAGTAACAAAAGTTGTGCTTTTGAATTTGCGACTTTCTCTGCAAGCAGCGCATATTACATTCATTATAGGGAGGTCTCTGTAGCTCTGGTACGCTGCTCCTTTGTTTCTGGAGGCACGGGCCCTTCATAAGATCTCTCTATCGAGATAATCGTTATTGTCACTGTTTTTAAAGTGATTCGCATTCTTTCCATACTTCAGGCCATGTTGAGCCAATCCGTCTTATGAGTGCGCTCGTCCGCCTGTCCGTGTGACCGTCCGTCTTTCCGTCTGTTCACCACTGTGCCCGGCTTTCTGTCTGTCCGTCTTTTCCGTCATTCTGTCCTGTCTGTACGAACGTCCGGCCCCCCGTGCCTGTCTGTCGGTTTGTGCGTGTGTCCATCTGTTTGTGCGTCTCTTTGTCCATGTGTCTGTCCTGTCTGACCGTCTATCCCTTCGTTCGTCCGTATATATTCCTGTCTAGTTTGTCCGTCTCTGTATGTCCGCCTCTCCATCTGTTAGTAACTGACTATCTTGTCTGCCTGTCTGTCCTTCAGTCTGTCTTTTCTGTCGATGTGTGTCGTTCTGTCTGTATCTGTCTGACCGTCAGTTCGTCTGTCTGTCTTTGAGTCTACCTGCCCGTATGTCCATTTCTTCGGTTGCCCATCTTTGTGTGTCTGCCCTTGTTTGTCATGTCCGTCTGTTTGTCTGGCGGTCTGTTTCATCTGCGGGTCTGCTTGTCCATATTTCCGTCCCATACAGTGTGCTGTATCTCTCTGTCTGTCTTGTCCGTCTGTTTTTCAGTCTGTTCTAACTTTAAGTCTATGTTACTCTGTCTATGTCTCTGTCCATCTGTCTCGATCCGTTCATTGGTATGTTTGTCTGTCCGTCATTTGGCTCTGTCCGCCTGTCAGTACCTCTATCTGTTCGCAATCCGTCTGTCTTTTCGTCTCAATGAATGTATGTTTTTTGTTTGTCCGTATGTCTGTCTGTCCTGTTCATCTTTGTTTGTGTGTCTTGTCCGTCCGTCCCTTTGTCTGTGTCTTTTCCATCCATCTGTCTGTACTTATGTCTGTCTGTCCTGTTCATCTTTGTTTTTGTCTGTCTGTCTGTCTGTCTTGTCCGTCCGTCCGTTCGTCTGTGTGTCTTTTCCTTCCATCTGTCTCTACTTCTGTCTATGTATGTACGTCTATTCAGTCTGTCAGTCGTTTGTGTCTGCGTCTTGTCCGTCTGTATATCTGTCCGTCAGTCTGTGTGTCTGTCTTTTCTGTCATCCTGTTTGTACACATGTCCGTCCGCCCGTGTCTGACCGTCTGTTTGTATATCCGTCTCTGCCCTATAGGCGCATCCGTCCATCTTTCTGTCCATGTGTCCTGTCCATCTGTCAATGTATCTGATCCGTCTGTATGTCATTCAGTCTGTTCTGTCGGTTTGTTTGTCTTTGTGTATATCACTATCTGACCCTCAGTTTGTCTATCTGTCTTTCAGTCTGTTCGTCCACCCATCCTTGTATGTATGTATGTATGTATGTATGTATGTATGTATGTATGTATGTATGTATGTATGTATGTATGTATGTATGTATGTATGTATGTATGTATGTATGTCAGTGTCCTTCCGTCCGTCTGTCCATCTGTAGTGCCTGTCTGTTTGTCGGTACTTGTCTGTGCGCATGTATGTACGTCTATTCGGTCTGTCAGTCCGTTTGTCAGTCTTGTACATCTGTATATTTGTTTGACTTGTCCCTCTGTCTGTCTTCGTCCGTCTGTCCTTTGGTCTTATGAATGTGTTTTTTTTGTTTGTCCGTATGTCTGTCCTGTCCATCTTTGTTTCTGTCTTTCTGTCTGTCTGTCTGTGTTGACCGTCCGTTTGTTTGCGTGTCTTTTCCATCCATCTGTCTGTACTTCTGTTTGTCCGTAAGTACGTACGTCTACTCGGTCTGTCAGTCGTTTGTGTCTGTCTTGTCCCTCTATATCTGTCCCGTCCGTCCCTCCGTCCGTTTGTGTCTTTTCCATCCAACTGTCTGTACTTCTGTCTGTACGTATGTATGTACGTCTATTCGGTCTGCCAGTCGTTTGTGTCTGTCTTGTCCGTCTGTCCCGCCCGTCTGCTTGTGTGTCCGTCTTCTCTGTCCTGTGTGTACGCATGTCCGTCCGCCCGTGTGTCTGACCGTCTGTTTGTATATCTGTCCGTTTGTACGCCTCTGTCCTGTCGGCCCGTCCGCCCATCTTTCTGTCTCTCCACCTTTCTGTCCATCTGTCACTATCTTGTCCATCTGTATGTCATTCAGTCTGTTCTGTTGGTATGTTTGTCTTTTTATCTGTATGTCTGTCCGTATGTATGTCTGTCTGACTGACTGTCTGTCAGTGTCCTTCCGTCCGTCTGTCCATCTGTTTGTCTGTGTTTATCTGTTTTGTCTGTTCGTCTGTCTTTTCCGTCCATCTGTTTGTCGGTAATTATGTCTGTCAACATGTATGTACGTCTATTCGGTACGTCAGTCTTGTCCACCTGTATCTGTTTGCCTTGTCCATCTGTCTGTATTTATTTTCGTCCATGTGCTTCCGTCTATCTGTGGGTACATCTGTGAGTAAACATGTATGTATGTATGTATGTATGTACGTATGTATGTATGTTTGTATGTATGTATGTATGTATGTATGTATGTATGTATGTATGTATGTATGTATGTATGTATGTATGTATGTATGTATGTATGTATGTATGTATGTATGTATGTATGTATGCATGTATGTATGTATGTATGTATGTATGTATGTATGTATGTATCATTCCGTCTATCCTTATACCTGTCTGTTCTGTCCATGTCTCTGTCCGTGCATTCCCATTCAACGTACACTCGGTTGTCCTGGTGTCTCCCTGCGCAGCTTCTCAAAATCGTCGTCTATGGCCTCGTGCTGTGAGAATATCCCACAGCAATTCTCTGTCTACGTTGTCGTAGGCTGCGTTAACATCTACAAATTCTATCTATGAAAATCTGTTTTTGGCTTTTAAAATATCTTTGCGCTTAATTAGTTCAAAAGTACTATAGCCGTGGTGTTCTGCCTTGCCGCAACCCTTTCTGTAGTGCCCCAAATACATAATTTTTCCCCACCCACTTCGACAACTCTAATTCTGCGGCTTCCATTGCTATTCGTTTTGCGACTGACGTCATTTAACTGCTATTTATGCGCTCATTTTATTTTTACCGCATTTGCCGTTATATATAAGTTCTATCTTTCATGCCACCCAATAGGAATTTCCTGTTTTAGCCTGTATAGTCAACAATATAGTCAGGTGTGCCTTGCTCTTTGGATCCAGCTGTTTAATTAGCTGTGCTGGAATTTCAACTGGTACTGCTGCCTTGTTAAAGGCCTTTTTTTCAGTACATTTTTTGTAGTAAATGCTTTCTAGGTGGAATTTTGATCTGTCAGGCTTCTCTGTTGCTGAATTTGGTTGAGTCTGAGCTTTTCTTTTCTTCTTGTCAAAGATATCTGCAATAACGTCACTCGTGTACCGCAGCCCATGATCTTCGAAGGAGACGATGTCGTCTTCATCCCTTACGTTTGCAAATTTAATTTGATTCCAGAATCTTTCTGGCGCGCCTATTTCTTCTCTTGCAAATGTGCACATGACAGCTAGCGCATTTTCAATTGACAGAGCGAGTTTTTGCCGTGTAACTAAAAGTACAGGGCCAATATAAAAAATGCAGTATGCAGAGAGGTCCTAGAAGACAAGCCACACGAGGCAAATGCGGGGATTATGCTCTGGGTAGCTAGAATTTTTTGCCCACAGTGGTTAAAAGTGTAACAATGGTAGCACCTATGGTAACGATGTATGTGCTGACTCGATTTTCGATATGAAATGGTCACTGATAAAACTAGCGCTGCTATCGTAATGGACGGTGTATAGTGTATAGACTGAAGACAGCTTTCGATTGATGCCTGTCTGTGTGAGCACTTGGAATAACAGTGTTCTCAAAAGTGATTTTTGAGAGGAAGTAGCACCAATTCACCGTGAATCTTGATAAGCCCAAGCCTATCATTGCTGAATGGTTGAAAGCAGTGCTCGAGTGGGTGAAGCGTACGCACCTATCGCTCGAATTCATGTAAGCAGAGTTTGAAATGTGCTCCATAATATTATTTTTCAGCAACATAGGCCTTAGTTGTGCACTCTCCCACCAGAGGACACAAAAAAAAAACCTTTACAAGCCTTTTGAAAATTCGCTTTTTCGAGTGACGTAGATATGCCCACATAATTTAATATATATTAACCACAGCAGACAGCAGTACGAAAAATGCCTGTTAATATTTTTCACAGGGATTTGTTTAATCATGCATTTCAATGAAAACGGTGTATCTGCTTTCTTGATACAAATAAATCAATTTGTGTGTGTGTGACTCAAGACATATGGAATTCTACTTCAGCACCAAACCTGTTTCTGGACATTGCTTTGAGCACTGGCATTTGATAAAGCGCCTTTCACGAGCGTAACTTGATGAGGGAAGAACTTTCGTTGTGAATTTGCTGGTACTGAAGAAAGCGGAAAGCAACCTGAACCAGAAATTATAGTGGCTGAACTGTCTGTTCTTGTTGTTCTGTGTTGTTGATGAGTTCCAAGAGTTCCTCTTTTGTGTCATCGGATGGGTCATCGACAATGCTGCAGGATGATCGGTTTATCGCTCGTTAGACTTTGCGAGGGACAAATTCGCCGCTACAGCCAACTTTTTTTGATCGCTGACAAAGAAGCCAGAAGTTACGGGCGAAAAAAAAAATTCATGTAGCCACGCCATCATTCATTCGCTTACTGGCAATTGAAGGTTCTGATTGTAGTTAAGATTGTCAAAGCACATGCTGTGTTTTTTTCTGCGAAAACGTTAGGCAAAAAATAAAATTCGGCAGCAGGTTACACTCCTGCTGCACATGAAGGGGAAAGCCTGTTGCACACTTAGTAGTGCGCCGTCTCGGATCGTCGCGTTGCTGCTTTCGCAGTTCGGCTTCTTCGGCTCGTTTTCGACGCTTAGCGGCGGCTTAGCGCGCATGTATGGTGGGGTCGGAATCGCGCCAGCGACGTTTCTCTTCGACTTTACGTTGAATCTTTTCTGCAGGGGAATAAAAGGTATGCTGTTCTGTGTGTTGTATGGGTGACTTTATTGAAGGTGTACAGCGTTCGCTTCACTTTGCTGAGCGCTAGTAACCTCAGCCTTACGGTGGTATGTCATTGAGGTCACGTTTTTTTTTTTGTTACCACACGACCGGACGCCGCGTTTATGCACGTTGTATGCGCGATTACAATGAATGTATGCGCTGTACGCTTTACTTAGATGAGTGCTGGTAGCCTATGCATTGCGAGAGGGATGATCCATTGCATTTCTTGTTTTCTTAAGGGAGTATGAGCCATTGCTGATAATGGTAATTTAAGTGCCATTTGGACCAGTGCCCTTGGTCTTTGGAGGGCGTGAGCCACTTAAGGATTTCGCCTTACAGGGCCCCTCACTAAACCACACAGCATATATCGGTTATACGCTGGAAGTTGCGCGCCATATAGGGAGCGTTCTGCCACAGGAAGTTTTCAAATTGGTTCAGTAATAGTCGATATAGTAATATTTCAGTGCCGCGATCCTATGATTTCGGGAGGCGAGGGCCACTGCCAAAGGAGAAACTCTCCACTGTCCCCGTCTAGCCTGAGAAAGGGAAATTCCTTCCCTGCGTTATAGCGGAGCTAGAGGATCGCAGCACGCACCAGTCACGGACCCCGCCTTCATTTTTTTAAAGCGAAGCTTCCTTTGCCTCTTCCTTCAAATTTCGCACAGCCGTTTCTGCTTCTGCTGTCTGGCACAGCGGTTCGGGGCTAGTTCAGAGCGCGTATATACGTAAAAGGAGCGCGGCAGCGAAGAAAGGGGACGCGAGAAACCCGCTTGGATCACACCGCATCGAAGGTGCACAATGCCCTCTTGAGCTCCCTGGTCGTCGCCACGTTAGCCTCTTCACTCGTGCAAACTATCCGTGACCCCTCCCCCCACCCCCCGCAAAAGCATTGCAGAAATTGCAGCACTTACCTTTCTATGAACGTGCAAGTTGAGAGAGAAGCTAGACAGAATTGTTGAGGAGAGGGGAGTGAGGGCAGAGAACGGGTAGAACCAACGCAGTCGCCAAACGAGTGAATAACAACCTTGCCGCTCTTCACTCGCAGTTCCCATACGAGGGGACAGGGGATAGGGTAGCGGTGATGAAAAGGGCAAGGAAACGCGACTACTGCAGACATGACAGCGGTTGCGCGCATGCTGAATAAATTTAAGTTCAAGTGCGGTACGGTACGTTTCTGCTATTTCTGAAAAAAAAAAGGAGCATGCCAATTCTCAAGCGTAAAACTTAACGAATGGCGTGCAGAAGCGGAGCCACATTAAAGCGCACCATGGGGTCAAGGCGACGCTAGGGAAGCGGTCACGCGTCAAATCAACACTTCTGTGCCCGCCGCGGTAGTTTTGCGGCTATGGCATTGCTCGAGGTCGCGGGTTTGATCCAGACCGTGGCAGCCGCATTTCGACGGGGGCGAAATAAAAAATGGACGCTCGTGAACTTAGATTTAGGGACACGTTAAGGAAAACCATAATGTCAAAATTAATCCGGAGTATGATGCGATCGCGGTTTTGGCATGCCCATGCTGTAATAATATCGGTGCATACAAGTGCACCAATATTAGGCGTAAAGCTGTCCTTGGGCACTTTAAGAAAGTAAATAAATAAATAAATAAATAAATAAATAAATACTTCAATAAAAGTTCAATACTTCTGACGCGATGCGATGTGGCATTTGAGGCAATGAATATGCTCAACCCTCACACGTTGTGAAGTACGGCGCAAAAGAAGGTTTGAGGCAAACACTCTCCCCCTGTGTGCTCTGTGTACCACGCAGACAAGCAGCAGTGGCGCACGCAAGGTAACGTTTATCATCGACTCGCACAACTCTCGTGTTATGCTAAGCGTTGAAGAAATTGCGCATTCGTCGTCAACATCACCGCTAATTATCGTCAGTCAAATCAAACTGCACGCAAAGCTTCGCTCACGTCGATTCTCAGTGTGTGGGATCTGCATTATTTTTTTTTCCTCCCTTTTTTTTTGCTGAGCGATGCACTTCCGCTGACGGCGTGGCGCGCGACATGTTGCGTTTGTCTCGTTTCGCGCGGCTCACGATTTTGCGCGAGACCACCTGGCTAGCGGTATACGTCAGTGCTACGCGAATATTGAGGCAGACAAAAGCTGTTCATAGAGCATCAGGGTGTTTACCAAGTTGACATGTTCGAATTCCCCGAGTTATCCAGGTTTTCCCTGAGTACCTCAGCAAAATTTTCTGAATGAGACAGAGCTTTGTCATATGTCAAGTCTGGCTGAAACCATGTTGACCGATGCTGTCACTCTATAGTAAGCATGCTGAACAAAATTGACTTCATCTATTTTTAATAGTAAGGTGTAATACTTATTTTATTCAAAAAGAAAACAGAAGCAAGGTCTTAGTCAAATGCACAACGAATAAAATATATTTGGAAAATAAAGGCAAGTCCCATTCCAAATCGAGTCATTCAAATGCCAATGAAGAGGAGATGCATACAGAAGCGAATATTTCCAAATATGAGCCATTTCTATCAACTGATAGAAAGCTCGTTGCTATGAGGCCTGAACTTTGTCACAATTAAGATTCTCTCTCAGCAGCTGGCTAACCAACCTAAACTGCCCTGACATACAGCCCGTACACAACACCCGAGTGTTAGGTTGCACTGCTTTAAAGTTCATTTGGGTTAGGATGAGGGACACCTGCATCTCGGCGTCAGCCAACACTTAGTTTTTTGTTTTTAGTTCAAGCTTCTTGAAAGAGGCGGCAGCACACTTCCTTTCCCGTTCATTCCTCAATGCATGGATCCTTTCAATTCTCGTCCTCTCACCACGGGTTCACCCCACGGACCATTTGAAGCATCCTCTTCGTCAGTTGTACAGTCAGCGTCCGATTTTTCGTACTTTTTTCCCCTTAAGGGCTCCAGTCACCACAGGCACGTCCGAAAAAGCTCTGGAGGTCTGCCAGAGAACTTACGAGGTATATCAATGCTCATAGTGCGACAGGAGACGGGGATGCACGCATGTCTCATTAAGGAAAACAAACTGTCCCGTGACAGTTGACCTTTCCCACGCTTGTTAAATTTCACTGCAAGTTTGCGTATGCTTCACCGCCTAACATTGCTGTACTGAGGCGAAGCTGGCTTCTGAGAACCGGCATTATGGAACGCGTTGTGTTTTCCGAGCTTCAAAGCCCCTGAGAACTCCCGGTTGGTAGATAGCCTGAGCTCCATGATGGCGCGCTCGAATACGGTAGAAAACACTACCTTCGATGTCGGCGCGCGCGACTCCACGACTCGCTCCCAGGTCTTGCCCTTTGACAACACTCGCTTGGAATTCTGGGTGAAAGTGCTGTTCCGGGAAGCGGCCGTACCCCCCAACAGGAAAGAATCTTGCAATCTGTAACTTCAGTGTATTATATTCTGCAATGACATTCTACCGCACCGATTTTACCAAGTGGGTTTCACCCCGGCTTTTACAGGCGGCCTCTTCCAGTAACTCAAAAATTTTCTGCTCGGAGCCCAAATTTGTCTGCGTCAATTTATTGCAAAATTGAACTCAATTTGATGCAAACGGATTAAATATTTAGTGAAACGCAATCAAATTCAAGCATCATGTACATAACACGAAACGGTTTTTGAAGCCCACTTTCGATATGACTATAATGATCTCACATGGAGTGATTAGTGATTCCTGTCACGAGACCCCATTCGCGCAGTGTATTTTTTTTTCTCCAAGGACATGACGCATATCAAAAGACTGGGGTCTGAAAGCCCTGCTTGGATATGAGCTCTACAAGTTCACATGACGAAGTCAGTGAATGTGGTCATCTGCCCAACTTCTGACATGTTGCCCTATTTTGTGCCCTGGCTTGATCATGCATATCAAACGAAATGGTTTTCCTAGCCTACTCTCTAAAACTAGTTTACGCCCTTTGGGCTGTATTTTGTTCGCAAACAATTATCGTAATCTGTCTTGCCCGCATTTCCTTTCTTTAACGCTGTGAGCCCGGTACTTCCTTGTAACGAACGGCTTGCGCGTTATCAGCTTGACACAGCATTCTCAATAGGAAAGTAGCGAGCGCAGAGTTTTCAATAGAGGAAACGCAAGCAAGGCAGATGACGATTATTGTTTAAGGACAAGATAAGGCCACCAAAGGGTGGGAACTTATTAGAGTAGTCTGGCTATCACTAAATGAGTTCACGTGGGATGATCACTAGTGATTATGGTCACGTGACCTAAGTTCTAGAGTGCACTGCTCTTCTACCCAAGGATGATGTATATCAAACGAAATGGTTTTTGAAGCCCTGCTCCGCTACCACCATGATGACGTCACAGGACCAAGTCACTGGTAGATAGTGACGCAGGACCATCATAAAGAGCGCTGGAAACTTCATATAGCCATGACGCATATCAAATGGCGCGAATGTAGCTCTCTTCAAATATCAGCGTCACGAGTTCACGCGGCCTAGAACAAGTGATTCAGGACACGGGACCACCTCCTGACATGCTACCCTATTTTGTACTCTGGCTTCATGCATGTCAAACGAAGTGGTTTTCGCGGCGCAGTCTAGCCATCACTAAACGAGTTCACATGGGATGATCACTAGTGATTATGGTCCCGTGACCAACCTTCAGTCGAGTGCACTGCTCTTCTACCCAGGGATGATGCATATCAAAGTGGTTTGAAGCCCTGCTCCGCTGCCACCATGAGGTCACATGACCAAGTCAATAGGACATAGTGACGAACGACCATCGTAAATAGCACTGGAAGCTTTACATAGACATGACGCATATCAAACGGCGCGGATGTAGAAGCTTTCTTCGAATATCAGGCGTGGCGTGTTAACAGCCTGGGCACAATCGATTCAGTTCACGTGACCACCTTCTGGGATGATCACTAGTGATTATGGTCACATGACCAAAGTTCAGTCGAGTGCACTGCCCGATTTTGTAGCCTGGCTTCATGCATATCAAACGGAACGGTTTTTGTAGCTTTCTGGGTATCGCTAAATGAGTTCGCATGGGACGATCACTAGCGATTATCGTCAAGTCACCAAAGTTCAGTCGAGTGCACTACTGTTCTCTCCAGGGATGATGCATATCAAACGAAATGATTTTTGACGAAGCCCTGCTCCGCTACCACCATGATGAGGCTACATGACCAAGTCACTAGTACACAGTGACACACGACCTTCGTAAAGAGCGCTGGAAATTTTATATAGGCATGATGCATATCAAACGACGCGGATGTAGAAGCTTTCTTCGTATATCAGGCGTGGCGAGTTAACACAGCTTAGGCGCAGTCAATTCAGGTCACGTGACCACCTTCTGACAAGCTGCCCTATTTTGTAGCCTGGCTTCATGCATATAAAATGATACGGTTTTTATAGCTTTCTGGCTATCGATAAATGAGTTCGCATGGAACGATCACTAGTGATTATGGTCACGTGGCCAAAGTTCAGTTGAGTGCGCTGCTCTTGTACCCAGGGATGATGCATGTCAAACGAAATGGTTTTTGAAGCCCTGCTCTGCTACCACCATGAGGTCACATGACCAAGTCACTAGGACATAGTGACACACGACTATCGTAAAGAGCGCTGGAAACGTATATAGGCATGACGCATATCAAACGACGTGGATGTAGAAGATTTCCAAATATCAGCGTGTCGAGTTCACACGGCCTAGGCACAAATGATTCAGAACATGTGACCACCTGCTGGCAAGCTACCCTATTTTGTACCCTGGCTTCATGCATATCAAACGAAATGGTTTTTGTAGCTCAGTCTGGCTTATAACTACAATGTGGCTACGTCATGTCACTAGTGACTTTATCAGGTGACCGTCTTAGGAAGCATTGCACTCGTTTGTATCCTGCATATGAAACGAAATTGTGTAGAGAGGCCGGTTCGGCTATCACTGTTATGACCTCAGATGAGGTAAAAACTAGTGACTGATAAAGTTGTCACATTGCAACTGAGGGCACCATTCTTTTACCCAATGCATAATGCATGTCAAACGAAGCTGCTTGTAAAGCCCTGGTCAGCTATTACTATATTGAGCTCACATGACGCAATCACTAGTGGTTAGTGTTATGTGACCATGACGGCATGATGCACTCCTTGTCTTTTCAGTCTTGATACACATTAATCTGAATGGTTTTTAAAGCCGTGTTCAATTAGCCCTCCAATGAGCTCACATGCGGAAACGTTGGCTACTGGAGTTATGCGATAGCATGTCTAAACGTAGTGCACTCTTCTATTAACGTATTAAGGATAGCAAACCAGGCGGTCCTTAATTCTCTTGGGCTATCATTACATAAAGCTCACTTTGTAAATTCCCAAGCCTTCGCCTGCTCACCTTACGTGGTTTAACATCTCGAACCCGACTCGAGATATGAGGGACACTGTAGAGGAGGGCTCCGGAATATATAGACCGCGTGGGATCCTTTGACATGCACTGACATCGCACTGTAAACGGGCCTCTAGCAGAACTGCAACCGCTGCCGTCGGGGTCGAACTTGCGTCTTTTCATGCCACCAGCCGAACACCGTAACCGTTGAGCCACAGCGGCGGCGCTGGTTCGCCAGCGATTCCAGTAGCGCGACCATGTTCGATGGTAGTGCATCCTTTTAGTGACTCCGAAATCCGTGACTGCGCCACTGGCCGCAGTCATGGATTTCGCAGGGGTTTGTCCGAAGCCGGAGCGGAGCACGGAGCTAGTGTTGCAGAAGGCTAGATAGTATTCAAGAGTGCGGCGCGTTTCGATGGAAGGCGCTCAGGCAAAAATGTGGTGGGCCGCGCCTTGCGCTGCCGTCGAATACCGGAGGAGAAATGGTGGCCGTCTGCTTCACCGCCTGGCTGCACTGAGCACGTTTAAGCCCTGCCGTTGAAAAAAAGGAGGCGATTTCAGCTCGTTGGAGTAGTGGGGGCTAAGAAAAGTAGAAAAAGTATGCCTGAGGAAATGCAAAAGTACACAAAATACGACAAAACTGGGAGCGTTCGCCTGTCACATGCGGACATTGTACAAATTGCCGGCCGCGAAGACGCAGCTTTAACTGGACATACCGAGGAAGCACAGAGAATGAAAACCCATCAACCGCAAGACAATTAAGGGAGCCCTATATCTGCCGTAGGCTACGTACCTCTAACGCCAAACTCCAGCCTTCGGGGGTTCTCGACTGCTACCAGGAGTTGCGGGGGGCCCACCTCGTGAACCAATACACGCGGCTCGTGGAGACGGCCCCCGGGCGCCGCCTGCTCAACCGTTTACACATCCAACACGATTGTACTCCAGAGAAGGTGAAGCGCATTCCGAATCTATGGCGTCGTATTCTAGGTCTCTCCGCTACCCCGTAACACCGACATGCACGAAAGCAGACAAGCGCGGATTTGGGGGGTGCCTGAAAGACAACATGGCTGCCGACCCGGTGCAGCATACGTAGCAGGGGCGTCACCCACGGGATTTTACACGGCCGCTGTCGTTCAGCTGGAAAAGCACGTTGATGGACTCTCCTTCCGAGCCCAAATTCAGCGCGAGCTGTGGAAGTAGTGATAGGGCTTGCTGTTGCGGACCCCAATTTGAGAATCATCATCATGGACTCCCGTAAAGCATGTGATAATTGCCTGGCGGGGAAGATCTCCCCTTTAGCCAGTCAAATTCTAAGACGGGCAGCCACTGATCCAACACCGAAAGGTATCATTTGTGCTCCTGCCCCACCAGGGCTTACGAGGTGATGAGGCCGTTGACGCGGCTGCCCGAGCGCATACCCACCGGGCTCCTCCTCACACCGTATCGCCTGGCTCGGAGGCAAACCAACCGCTGCTGCGGTTCAGGGAAATCATAACGCAGTGGCACCAACCGCTTTTTCCTGACTCCTACAAAGGGGCTGAGTAAGGCGTAGGAGCGAACATTAAGGCGCCTGCAGACATGCACGCTACTCTGTCTCGCAATCATCAAACATTTCGATCCTAACACGGATAGGTGGTGCCCGCACTGTGGGGAGACCTGTGATATCTTCCACATGGTGTGGGTATGTACTCAAAATTCCTACCTCTCCCCTTCACCTAACCCTTCCCGAGAGGCATGGAAGACTGCCCTACTCAACTGGCTCCTCGCTGGATTCCCAAAGGGCTCTGGTGAGAAGGCGCGTGACGGGGCCTCGACATGCGCGTCTTGATGGGAGGCGCGCAGGCAAACATGCGGTGTGCCGTGCTTTGCGCGGCCGTCGAATACCGGAGGAGAAATGCTGGCCGTCTGCTTCGGCGCCTTGCTGCATTGAGCACGTTTCGCAATTTGTCTTTGAAAATATTGGTTGTGCGCGCATCTATAATACGCACCTGTTCCTCGTTCAGCACCCGTAACATGTCGGCCGCACCGACACAAGCAACAGTAGACGTTTACCGAAGTGGTGTCATGTATTCCACGTCAGCAATAAGTGCCAATAAGTGCCACACGGCTGTTACAGACTTCCGCGTTACGCACCGACATCCGGCTCACATCATAGATATTTAAGTTTTTACATAATATGTATTTTTTTTTCTTTCTAAATGGCTGCGGCATAGCTCGGCTAGGCCCGGTTATGCAAGCGAAAGCTTGTTATACTTAGTTATGCTGTTTGCTAAGCCGGGTTAGGCTCATATATGTACAACCATATGTTTTGCATTGTTTACATCGTTTATTCACGGTTTGGTTTTGATGACGGCAAATACTGTTCGATGACTCGTGAAGTAGTTTGTCGCCGTTTCAACCTTGGCCACACTCTAAAAGATGTACGACATTTGGGGCTTATCTTGTCCCACAACGATAATAGTCATCTGCTTTGCTTGCGTTTCCTCTCTTTAAAACTCGGCGCTTGCTACTTTCCTGTCGAGAATACTGTGTCAAGCTGATAACGCGCAAGCCGCTCGTGACTGGGAAGTACCGGGCTCGCAGCGTTAAAGAAAGGAAATGCGGGCAAGAGAGATGACGATTATCGTTTGGGGACAAAATACAACTCGGTGTAAACTTTTTCAAAGTGCAAGTCGAGCCAAACGACTCTCTCTGGAACACCAGGGCCGCTATCTTGTACACGTTCGAAAAGCTGGCGAGCCGACGTTCAATTTCGCCTCGCGCGACTGTTGTGTTTATGTCTGGATAAATAGCACGCATTAGTATCGGGCTCTTGTAGGATTTGGTCTGTAGTTGTCGCCACTGGACAGCTTGCGATCTAGTGAGTTGTGGATGGGGTGGTGGATAAGTGCATCTTTGCATCTCGTAATGGTTTGTGATGTCGTTGAACCTGGTCATGATGTCTTCCCATTCCCATACTTCGGAGGGCCCTGACGAGGGGTCTACGTTCGTCGCACCTCGGAAAGTCGGTCCTCGAGTTTCGTTGTGTACCGCCGCGTTAGGGTTGCCCTCTCCCGTTGAGTCGGGTGTGTGGGCTGGTATCCGTAGGATTAGGACGCACCTGTCTTCCCTTGTTGGTTTGCCTTTTATGAGTATGTTTGGCGCCTCATCTGATATTCGGCCGTTCGCGAAGTTGCGTACTGCCGTCTGGGAATCGCTGATTATGTAGTATGGACCCGCCGTGGTTGCTCAGTGGCTATAATGTTCTGCTGCTGAGCACGAGGTCGCGGGATCGAATCCCGGCCACGGCGGCCGCATTTCGATGGGGGTGAAATGCGAAAACACCCGTGTACTTAGATTTAGGTGCACGTTAAAGAACCCTCCACTACGGCGTGCCTCATAATCAGAAAGTGGTTTTGGCACGTAAAACCTCATAATTTAATTTTTTAATTATGTAGTATGCGTTGGTTTGTGCTATGTCTAACCTTCCTCCGCCGTTTCGATGCGTGTGGTGTTTATAGTCAAGCTTGTGCAGCATTGTCTGTCATGGTTAAGTACTGCTGCGACAAAGCTGCGTTTGTGTTTGTAACGTGCAGCGTCTACAAAGACCGCGTCCTTGTTCCTTCCGTAGTTCTTTGCCCTGCTTTTTCTCCTGCCCTCGTGCTGCACAGAATGCATATTCTTGGGTAAGGGGGGCACCGTGACTTTGGCCCTTATTTCCTTGGTATGTCCCGTTTGTATCCGTGTTGTGTGTGGTAGCGGATTCCTAATTTATCTAGGATCTGTCTGCCCGCCGTCGTCTTGAAGAGGCGTTCGTATTGCGCTATACGCTGCGCTTCTATTAGCCCCTCTTAGCGTGCTGTGCAGTCCCAGCTCTAGGAGTATCGCCGTGCTCGGGCTTAGCATGAGTCCGATCGCTTGTTTATATATCTTCCTAATCAGGCCGTCTCGCTTCTTCTCTTGTGCGGTGCCCCACCTGTGGTATGCCGGTACATAAGTGATCTGACTTATGACGAACGCCTGGATGATTCTCATGACGCTTTCTTCTTTCATTCCCACGTGCCTTTTGGTGATTCTCTTGATCAATCGCATCGTCTGAGAAACTTTGGCGTCGACTTTGCGAGTAGTTGATCCGTTGGTGCCCTTGGCTTCTATGATCATTCCCAACGCCTTTATCTTCTCGACTTTGGGTATGGGTTGTCCATCTTGCGTCATGAGTTGTATGTCTTTGTAGGTTTGGGAGGTCTCCCCTTTAGCGTTGGTCTCTACAGCAACAGCTCAGATTTTTCGGCCGAGCGTGTTAGACCGGTGCCTTCTAGGTATTTCTAGACTGTTCCAACAGCTTCTTGTAGTCTCTGTTCAATCGATCCATCACTGCCATCGTTTATCCATAGCGTGATGTCGTCTGCATAGAGTGTGTGGTTAAGTCATTCGATTCTTTGTAATTTGCAAGGAAAACCAATCAGAGCCAGGTTAAAGAGCATAGGCGATATAGCCGATCGCTGCGGTGTGCCTGCACTGCCAATAGGCACTTCCTCGGACGTCAGGTCTCCTACCGTGATTTTTGCCCTCTCTATCCGTTGAGAAGTTTCGTATATAGTTGTACGTCCGCTCGCCCAAGCCAAGGTTGCTGATCTGGCGCAGTATGGTTCGGTGTGTCACATTGTCGAATACCTTCTTGAGATCTAGCCCGGGGATGGCTCGAGTCGATCTCCCAGGTTCGTCTATTACTTGGTGCTTCAGTTGCAGCATGGCGTCTTGCGTAGACAGGTTTCTTCGGAACCCTGTCACCGTGTTTGGGAGTAAGTCATTGTTTTCTATGTAGTTGGTGAGCCTCGCGAGGAAGGCATACTCCATTAGTTTGCCCACGCAGGAAGTTAAAGGTATGGTTCTTAGATTCTCGAATTGTAGTTGTTTGCCAGGCTTTGGTATTAGGATGGCTTGTGCCGTCTTGCACTGCTGCGGTATCTTTCCTTGTTTCCAGCACTCTGATATATTCTGTTAGTTTACCAATGGACGCGTCTTGTTTGTAACGGGGTCTGGGCCCGGTGCCGATTTGGTGTTGAGTTTGTGCTGGACTGCTGTTATTTCTGCTTTGCTAAACTTTTCATCGAGGTCGGAGTTCTGTTCCCCCTTGTATTCGGGATGAATACACAGCGATGCCTGTGATATGTATTTGAGTTCGGCCTCTTTCAAAAATTCTTGATCTGTTCCTTTATATGCGGATAGGACCTTGTGCATGTTTTGCCTGTGCACCGTTTTTGTTTCCTCTGGGTTAAGATATTTGAGTAACCTCCAGGTCTTGCTCGTGCTAAGTTACTGATCCATCTCTGTGCATAGTTCCTCCCATTGTCGTCTTTGGAGCTGTTGTGCATATTGTTCTATTTCTTTGTTTAGTAAGGCTATCTTCATCCTTAATCTGTTATTATGTTTCTGCGTTTTCCATCGTTTCTGCAGCCCTTGTTTGGCCCCCCACATGTGCGAGAGCCTGCTGTCGCTTTTAGCTGAGCCTCTTGCGGGATAACCTTCATTGATTTGGAGATGTCTTCCTTTAGGTTGGCTGTCCACTGGTCAATGTCTGTAATGGTTTCCATGTTCCTCTCTTCCCTTATTTTCCTGAATTTCACCCAATCAACTAATTTGAGGTGATTACCGGTGCGTTTGTTGGGGCCTCCATCAAGCTGGATTTCGATTATGGAGTGGTCGCTCCCCAGGTCTTCCTGTGTATTTAGCCATATTATGGATTGTATATTCTTCGCAAAGGTTAGGTCTGGTGTGGAGTCGTCACAGACGCTGTTGCCTTGCCTTGTGGGCGTTGCTGGGTCCGTGAAGAGGGCTAGACCTTCCTGTTGGGAGTCGAGTTATGGATTTTTGCCTTTGGTGTGGATGTACTTGTACCCTCATGTGGTGTGGGCGGCGTTAAAGTCTCCACCTATCATCACCTTCCGGTCACCTGCTATGCTGAGCGTGCGTTTGAATAGGGTTAAGAATCTGTGCCTCTTTTAATTTTGGACTGCTGTATACGCTTAGATATTCTATTATTTGGCTTCCTTGATGGTATAATTTCAATTGGTATGTTGTCTATGTCTGTGACTCATGTATCATGTACAACCGTATGGTCTCTTCTGACTAGGGTGGTAAGGGCCTTGGTTTCTCCTACGGCAATGCCTATAGATTGGTACCCTGGCGGTCTGGCGAGACCATTCGTTTCTTGTAGAATTATTACGTCTGGCTTGTCTTGTTTTTAGGCACTGATACAGATTCGATTTTTTATTTCGGTAACTTCTGTAATTCCATTGCCATATGGTGTATCTGCTTTTTCTTGGCCTGGCCATGATTATGCTGGGATATTAGAGGCCGCCGGGTCTAGTATCGACTGCCTGAGCAGTAAGGAAGACTTAGGAGTTGCCTGGACTGTTTCTATTTCCTTTGGCGGGGCTACAGCGTCCATTCTTTCTTCTAACCTCGTTACTCTTGCGTTTATATTCTCAAGATGTTACCGTACGGGTTGCAGTTGTGCGATTATGCTGACCGTGGCCGCCTTAATTGATTCTTCCACCTGACTCATGCGCTCTTCTTTTTCTCAAGTCTGGGTTCAATTTCTTCTAGACTTTCCTTTCTTATCGTTGCGGTTTGAGTTTTCTTTGGTCCCGTTGTTCTCAATAATCTCTGCGGTCTTGCGTTTAAGTTGTGGAGTATCGCTGTCTTCTTTCATGTTCACATTCTCGCTCTCCATTGTGTTTGTTGAACTTTCGCTCTGTTTTCGTTTTTAAACTTGGTGTTCTTTTAATCTCTTATTCTCCTCATTCAATACTGCCATTTGTTGTTTCATTGCTGCAACGACCCGTTTTAGCTGTGCCAGCTCTTCCTCTAATTTATGATTAGCTACAGCCTCTGGCTCCGCGCGCTTCCGCTTGACCGCGCTTGCCCAGCTCATCGTTGGCGTGGATCATCCAGAACTCAGCGGTTCCTTGGCTTTGGACCTGGCTCTGCTCCTGGGCCTGGATCTGCTCGACCTGGTTGTGGACCTCGACCTGCCTCTGCTCCTGGACCTGTATCTGCTACGCCCTTCTTTCGAAGGTTCCGAAGGAGGTTCCGGCCGATTCTTCAGGATGCTTAGGCCATGCGGCTCATTTTGCGTCGTGTAGTTTTCTTCTTTGTCTCTTTCTTGTTTCTTTCCCAGCAACGTTTCTTCACCAGGAAGGGGATCTTATCTTCTTGCTTTGCATTCTCGATCTGCTGTAAGGTGATCCATGTAGCATAGCTGAAACTTAGCATTGCATTCATGGTTTTCGGGAGGGTCCGCCAACCCGCATCTTCGGCAAATCTGTTGACATCGACATGTCCTGTTGTTTTTTGTATAGCGTGCACCGCAACAAGGCAGCACTGTATCTCACGTAGCTTGGGACCTTGTATTCGTCGAACAGTGCAATCACGTTTTTTGTGTTGCCCATTCTCTTGGCGGCAATTGCCGCAGGATTTCTTGGAGTTATTACTTTTCTCACTGTCTTGTGCGCTGTCTTCCAGTCCGTTGTCGCAGATCAGCCCTTTGGATGTATTGTCCGGGGCCGCTTCGTAAGCGCTGGCTTCATATTCCTGTGTATTCGTCCTGATGCAGACGATCTTCTTGTACTTGTTTGTCGGCGTGCTCTTCTGTGGGAGTACTGATCACTGTTATGTTCTGTTTATAGTTGATGCATATCGTGTCTTGGTCTTGTGCTTCTTCGGTTAGGCTGGTCGCCTTGACGATGCTTTGGACAATGCGGGTGCTCGTGTGGTCGGAGACTCGAAAACCCCCTCTTGGTCTTACTATTATCTTGTAATCCTCCTTGGGTAGATACGGCATTCTGCTCGCCTTGGTGATGTGTCGAATACGCCGCTCTATCTGTTTCTTGCCTTCTCCCGTCGACGGAGTGGCACGTGTTGTCACTGTGGCATTGATTTCTTGGCTTTGCGTCGTATAACTAGACGCCAGCCTGTGCTATCCTCGTAGTCTTCCTGCGTAACGCCTTGTCCTTCGACTGATACTTCCATCTTGCTAAAATTCCTGCCCGCTAAGCGCGCGGGAAGCCGCGTCGCCAGAGATGCGGCGAAGCCGCGAACGGCTGCCGTGCAGGCGTAATTTGGTCAAAAATCGGTCCTCCCACCTGAATTAGGTGTCAGGGCGATCGCAGTGACTTGCTGCGTCTATCCGTGGTGGCTTTTCCGATGAATTTGGCGATTTTCCGCCAAGAATCACTCGAGGAACACAGAGCCGACGTTGGGTGCGTCCGCTCACCGTTGCCTTTTTCTCATGGTCCCTAGAATATTAGAGAGCTTCAGAATAGGGGCCCCAAACGTTTTGGGGCCCCAAAGAAATAGCGTCCAAGCCAGTGCGCATGCGCGAGACGCCAACTGCGTTTGGGTTTTGCGTTGGGACCGCTATTTCGCCGATTTAGCGGGAGCCCGAATAGCGGCCCAAAAAGCTTTGAGTCAGCAAACATGGCGGCACCCATCGAAGCGACGGCACTAACCTAGCGCCAAACTGGGTTCGGTTCGTTGTAACGCGTGAAGTTCGCAAGCTTGGAGAAGTGACTGCGGTTATCGCTTTCTCTCAACTAGTGTGTGTTATGAATATTGATTCATTAGACGCCTCTGATTCCGAATTCGATTGTGGATTTTATGGCTCGTAGGCTTAACACGGCTAACTAAGCTTAACTGGTGAAGGCACGTAAAGTTGGGTTGTTCAAAACTAAGTGCAACTAATTGTTCGCTGCTTACAGAATAACCTCCAAATGTAAGAAAACGCGAATACACGCAAGTCAAAACTACCATTCCTATCATAAAATGGTATATTTTATGTATTTCTAATAGCTTTTCTTTGACGCCGTAGTGGCGCTGTCAGCGCAAGACGCTATCCGCAAACGCGCGCGCGCGCGCGCGCGAGAGAGAGAGAGAGAGAGAGAGAGAGAGAGAAATGTACTTTATTGTTAGACCAGGCTTCTTGAGCCTAAAGGTGGGTGGCCTCTTCAGTCCAGGTAGCCATGACTCGCTGCCGCCGCCCGAGCCCTGTTCACCAACCACAGCTGGTTGTCAGGCTTTTGCGTCACCAGCAGAGCCTCCCACTGGTCTTCCAAGTCTTCCTCTGGGTCCGCTTCTTCTGCATGTTATCGCCTGGTGGTGATGATGACGGTGGTGCTTCTCGATTATTCCTGCACCCCAGCACAATATGGCGCAAGGTGTTGGGCGCGTCCTGCGGGCAGAACTTGCAGTCTCGCCGTAGGTGCCCGGGTACATGGCGTGCAGCAGTGTTCCATTTGGGTAGGTTCCAACCTTGAGTCTCCTCCAGGTTACCGCTTGCTCCCTACTCATCGTCTTATGCGCGGGCGGGTAGCGACGTCTGTGCTTCCTGTAGTGCGCCAGGATGTCTGAGTACTTCTTGGATATCCGTTCATCATCCTCGTCACAGTCGTTGGTCCATGTTCTCTGCGTGTCGGAGATGGCTCGGCGTGCATGATCTCGAGCCGCGGCGTGCGCCGCCTGGTTCCCAGCGAGACTCGTGTCCCGGCGTTCAGAGGATTTGTGCTGCTTCTATCTCGGTGTTCAAGACCTGAAGGGCTGCCTATCCGATCCTTCCGTTCATATACCTTCTGCACGCTTCTTGCGAGTCCGTCACCACGGTAACCAGGGTCTTGCACGTTGCGATGGCCAGGGCTATGCCCAGCACTTCCGCTGTGCTCACTTCCTTGGCAGGTATGGATGTGGCTGTAAGTTGTTCGCCCTTCTCGTCGACCACGCTGATTGCAAATCGGTCGTTTGTTCTGTACGCAGCTGCGTCCGTATATCTCACATTTTCTTCTTTGCTGTGGGTGCGTTCGAGTACGTGCTTGAGCGCCTTTATCCTCGCCTCTCTCCTTTCCTTGTCGTACTCGGGATGCATGTTTCTGGCAATGGTACTTATGTGTTGCTTGTCTCTGATCTCGTGTGGGATACGCTAAGGTAGGTAAATGCCTTTCATCCTCGACTTGGTAGCCCAGATCTTGGAGCAGGGCTCTTCCCGTCTTTGTCAACTTTAGTCTCTCCAGTTGGTTGACGTTGTGCGCTTCCACGAGCTCTCCCACGTGTTGTGGACTCCCATTTTGATTAGTTTCGCTGTGGACGTGGAGGGTGACAGGCCCAAGGCAATTTTGTAGGATTTTCTGATGAGGACGTTTACTTTGTCTCGTTGACTGTTCTTCATGTCAACGTATGGGGTCCCGTACGTGACGATTCTCGTGAGCAGCGCTTGTATAATTCTCGTGCAGTCTTCTTCCTTAAGTCCGTGACTTTTGCTCGTAACTCTTTTGATAAGGTGGGTTATTTGTTGCACTGTTCTCTGAATATTTTCCAACTCTGCTCCCCCGTCCCCGTCTTTTTGAATCAGCAGTCTGAGGATGCGGAGCGTCGTTACCTGCGGAATCATGATGCCTCCCACCTTTACTTCCGGGTCTGGTATCTGCTGCGGTTGTCGGCCTCTTGTGCGCTTTCTTAGCACCAAAGGCTCTGACTTTTCTGGTGCGCACGTCAGTCCACATGCTTCCAGGTACCTCTCCGTTGTGTCAACCGCTTCTTGCAGAGCGTCTTGCTGTTTACCTGTCGACCCTCCCGTGGTCCAGATGGTGAGGTCGTCAGCGTATATTGCGTGACCAATCCCTTATATTTGTTTCAGTTTGAGTAGCGAGCTCATCGCTAGATTGAATAGCATCGGCGAAATGATGGAGCCTTGTGGCGTTCCCTTTCGCGGTATGTCGAATTTATCAGAGCGTAAGTTGCCTATCCGCACTGTGGCTGTCCGTTCTTTCAGAAAAGCTTTGATGTAATTAAATATATTTTTACCGCAGTTATATGCGTTGAGGTGTTGCAGTATGGCTTCGTGTGACACGTTGTCGAAAGCCCCTTTCACGTCAAGTGCGAGGATGGCTCTTTTGCTGTGCGTGTCCAGTTTGTCGATGACTTCCTTGATCTGCAGTAACACGTCTTGCGTGGACAGGTGAGCTCTAAATCCGAACATGGTGTTTGGGACGTGTCCGTTGTCTTCGAGATGTTCGATCGTGCGGTTGTGCACGATGTGCTCAGAGTTTTCCAGCACACGAGGTGAGGGATATAGGTCGAAGGTTCTGCACGCTGATGGGCTTGTTCGGTTTAGGTATCATGGTTACTTCGGTACGTTTCCATTCCGGTGGTACTTTACCGTGTTCCCAGCACTCGATGTGTTTTAAGAGTGCGTCTACAGAGGGTCCGTCAAGCTTCCGCAGTGTCTTGTTGTTTATTCTGTCGTACCCCGGCGCCGTGTTGCGGGTGAGCTTGCTCAAGGCCCTCTGGATTTCTGCTTCTGTGAAGGGCCGATCCAGTTCTATATTTGGTTTGCCTTGATACTCGTCAAAGTGCAAATCTCCAGTTATGTTCCGCTCCGTATCGAGGGACTTCTCCTTCACTTCTTTGATGATGTCTTACTCTTTCCCCGGGTGGTTGTGTATAAGTCTCTGCACTTTCTGTTTTGCGGCGTTCTTGTTCTCCTTCTTTGATAGGAGTGTTTTGAGTACCGCCCAAGTGCGCTTGCTGCTTAAGGTCCCTTGAAGCTTGTGTCATGTTTCGCGCCAGTTCTTTCTTTCAAGTTGTTCAGAGTACTCTTGCGTTTCCTTGATGAGCTTTGGGTTTCTGGTTGCATTTGGTACGCTGCCAGCGTTTCACGAGACCCCTCCGCGCCTCCCACAGGTGGAATAAGTGGTGGTCGACCATGCACGGGGGTGACTTGCGACAGCTGGATTGTCCTCGTATGCTTCTCGGCTCTTTCCACGACTCCTCTGATCCATATTTCTATGTCGTGTATCGTCACATTAACGGCGCTCTCGTCTATGCGAAAGGCCTGCCAGTCCGTGATCTTGGCTGTTCCGATCTTCATCGTTGCTTTGTGGTGCGGAATGATCGTTTGCACTATATCATAGTCGCTACCCAGAATCTCGTCCTAGCAGCTCCACTCATACTGTTTTTGAGTCCGTGTACGAATGTGAGGTCGGAGCTAGTGTTTCTAGATACACTGTTGCCGACGCGCGTAGGTGTCTGCGGGTCGTTGAGTAGCGTCAGGAGGTGTTGGGCTACGTTGTGCTCATCTTCTCATTTTTTCTTTGAGGCCGCATAACCCCACGCCACATGGGGAGCATTAAGATCTCCAACGACTATCAGCCCGTCACCCTTGCTCAGCTTCTTCACCTCTCGCATTAGCTTGTCTAGATCCTTTAGGTGATCCTTTGGTGGGCTGTACACGTTCAACACAAATAGGCTTTGCTGCTGTTTTTTCTAGGGTACGATTTCGACGAGGGTGTGTTCGATGCGATCTTGGATGTGTCGTTGAGCGTTGATGGCCTTCTTAGTCAGGATTGCTGTCCTCGTTTTACCGTCAGTGGCGTGAGTGAGGTAACCACTGACTTTGAAGTCTTCAGCTTCGGTTTCTTGTAAGGCTATAATATGTGGGTCAAACTGCGTGCAGAATTGTACAAGGTTGCTTCTCTTACTTCGCATAGAATGATTGTTCCATTGCCAAATTTTCAGCCGTGGGTGTTGCTTGTAGTCATCTTTCTCTTTAGTTAGCCTCGCCATCTTGTTCGCTTAGGGTCTGTATGATCTTGGCTTCTCTCGCAGGGTACTTAGGTTTCTTGCGAGCATTATCTCTTTCTTCTAGCATGTGGATGCGTTGACTGAAACTTTCTCCGGATTTTAGTCTGTAGACCCTGAATCTGCTTCTCTATTTCGCTCTTGCGAGATTGGAACCCAGTCTGTATCATTTGTGTTACCGTGGTTTGCATAACCTGCGTTACTTTGGACAGTGTGGTTTCCATTATGGCGGTCACGTTGGCGTTGATGCGCTCTTCAAGTGTCTTGAGGTCGTTCTGGGTTATCACCGCTTGGTTCGACAGTGTTGATGTCTCTGGTCGTGTTGGTGACGATGGTTTTGGTGGGGATGAAGGCCGCGGCAGTGGTGTTTGCGATTGCTGGGTCTGTTCTCTCCGTAGTTGTTCTATTTCTCGAAACAGGTATTGGAGCTGCTTTTCTGTGCTGGCTTCCTTCTCTTGTGTCTTTTTCTTTTGCTGCTTTAGCTCTCGCTTCAATTCATCGTTCTGTCTTCGGAGAATCATCGTGTCTTCGTACCTCGAGTGTCTTGTGGTTTGAATGCCATTATTTTCCTTCGAAGCCTGATTGTGCCCTATGACGACGTTGGCCCAGCTTACCTCGCGCTAGGTATTGTGTTTCACGTCCGTTGCCGTTGTCCTGGAAACGCTGTTTTCTTTCCCTCGATCTCGATCCCGACTTGGATCTTTTTGTCTGCTCGGTCTCATTCGGTGACTGTGGCGATGGTGACATGGTCATGATGTGCTCATTGTCATTGGTAGTTATTACGCTGGCCTAGTGCCAGAAGCTTCTCTGTCTCGATCTTGACCGCTCCCTGACTCTCACGGCGGCGGGGCCGGCAAAGTCCTGTTCTAAAGCTCTTCACTCCTGCGTGCCCCAACGCTACCACCCGCAATGCTCTTTGGGGCCCCTATTCTAAAACCCACACTGTACCGCATGGATCTGAAGTGAACATTTTATCCCTAAATTGGCCCTTCAAAAATATCTATAGACTGAGGGAAAATCCCCAGGGTATAACTATGTAGTTGTGACCGCTTCACCTTTAGCAGTGTATCCACCTATGCTATCCACCTATCTATCCTAACCACCTATCCGTGTTAGGATCGAAATGTTTGATGATTGCGAGACAGAGTAGCGTCCATATGTCTGCAGGCGCCTTAAGGTTCGCTCCTACGCCTTACTCTGCCCCTTTGTAGGAACCAGGAAAAAGCGGTTGGTGTTACTGCGTTATGATTTCCCTGAACCGCAGCAGCGGTTGGTTTGCCTCCGAGCCAGGCGATACGGTGTGAGGAGGAGCCCGGTGGGTAAGCGCTCGGGCAGCCGCGTCAACGGCCTCATCACCTCGTAAGCCCTGGTGGGGCAGGAGCCCAAATTATACCTTTCGGTGTTGGATCAGTGGCTGCCCGTCTTAGAATTTGACTGGCTAAAGGGGAGATCTTCCCCGCCAGGCAATGATCACATGCTTTACGGGAGTCCATGATGATGATTCTCAAATTGGGGTCCGCAACAGAAAGCCCTATCACTACTACCACAGCTCGCACTGAATTTGGGCTCGGAAGGAGAGTCCATCAACGTGCTTTTCCAGGTGAACGACAGCGGCCGTGTAAAATCCCGTGGGTGACGGCCTTGCTACGTATGCTGCACCGGGTCGGCAGCCATGTTGTCTTTCAGGCGCCCAAGCCCGCGGTTGTCTGCTTTCGTGCATGTCGGTGTTACGGGGTAGCGGAGAGACCTAGAATATGACGCCACAGATTCGGGATGCGCTTCACCTTCTCTGGAGTACAATCGTGTTGGATGTGTAAACGGTTGAGCAGGCGGCGCCCGGGGGCCGTCTGCACGAGCCGCGTGTATTGGTTCACGAGGTGGGCCCCCCGCAACTCCTGGTAGCAGTCGAGAACCCCCGAAGGCTGGAGTTTGGCGTTAGAGGTACGTAGCCTACGGCAGATATAGGGCTCACTTAATTGTCTTGCGGTTGATGGGTTTTCATTCTCTATGCTTCCTCGGGATGTCCAGTTAAAGCTGCGTCTTCGCGGCTGGCAATTTGTGCAATGTCCGCATGTGACAGGCGATCGCTCCCCGTTTTGTCGTATTTTGTGTACCTTTGCATTTCCCCAGGTATATTTTTGTGCTTGCCTTAGCCCCCACTACTCTAACGAGCTGAAATCGCCCCCTCTTTTTCAACGGCAGGGCTGAAACGTGCTCAATGCAGCCAGGCGGTGAAGCAGACGGCCAGCATTTCTCCTCCGGTATTCGAAGGCAGCGCAAGGCGCGGCCCACCGCATTTTTGCCTGAGCGCCTCCCATCGAAACGCGCCGCACTCTTGAATACTATCTAGTTTTCTGCAACTGGGCTCCGTGCTCCGCTCCGGCTTCGGACAAACCCCGGCGAAATCCATGACTGCGCCACTGGCCGCAGTCATGGATTTCGGAGTCACTAAAAGGATGCACTACCATCGAACATGGTCGCGCTACTGGAATCGCTGGCGAACCTGCGCCGCGGCGGTGGCTCAACGGTTACGGTGTTCGGCTGGTGGCATGAAAAGACGCAAGTTCGACCCCGACGGCAGCGGTTGCAGTTCTGCTAGAGGCCCGTTTACAGTGCGATGTCAGTGCATGCCAAAGGACCCCACGCGGTCAATATATTCCGGTGCCCTCCTCTACAGTGTCCCTCATATCTCGAGTCGGGTTCGAGACGTTAAACCACGTAAAGTGAGCAGGCGAAGGCTGGGGAATTTACAAAGTAAGCTTTATGTAATGATAGCCCAAGAGAATTAAGGACCGCCTGGTTTGCTATCCTTAATACGTGAATAGAAGAGTGCACTACGTTTAGACATGCTATCGCATAACTCCAGTAGCCAACGTTTACGCATGTGAGCTGATTGGAGGGCTAATTGAACAGGGCTTTAAAAACCATTCAGATTAATGTGTATCAAGACTGAAAAGACAAGGACTGCATCATGCCGTCATGGTCACATAACACTAACCACTAGTGATTGAGTCATGTGAGCTCAATATAGTAATAGCTGACCAGGGCTTTACAAGCAGCTTCGTTTGACATGCATCATGCATTGGGTAAAAGAATGGTGCCCTCAATTGCAATGTGACAACATTATCAGTCACTAGTTTTTACCTCATCTGAGGTCGTAACAGTGATAGCTGAACCGGCCTCCCTACACAATTTCGCTTATATTCAGGATACAAACAAGTACAATGCTTTCGAAGACGGTCACGTGATAAGTCCCTACTGACATGATGTAACCACATTGTAGTGATAGCCAGACTGAGCTACAAAAACCATTTCTTTTCGTGTGCATGAAGGCAGGGTACAAAATAAGGCAGCGTGTCCGAAGGTGGTCACGTGACCTGAATCACTAGTGGCTAGGCCGCGTGAACTCGTCACGCTGATATCGAAGAGAGCTTCTACATCCGCATCGTTTCGTGGGCGGCATGCCTCTAACGTTTACAGCGCTCTTTATGATGGTCGTGTGTCACTATTCACTAGTTACTTAGTCATATGACCTCATAATGGTGGTAGCAGACCAGGGCTTCAAACCCCATTTCGTTTGATATGCATCATCCCTGGCTAGAAGAGCAGTGCACTCGAAACGAACTTTCGTCACTTGAACACAATCACTAGTGATCATCCCATGTGTGCTCGTTTAGTGATAGCCAGACTGAGCTACAAAAATAATTTCGTTTGATATGCATGGAGCCAGCGTACAAAATAGGGCAGGAAGTCAGGTGTTCACGTGACCTAAATCACCTTTGCCTAGGCCGTGGGAACACATCACACTGATATTGGAAGATAGCTTTTAAATAGACGTCGTTTGACATGCGTCATGCCAATATAAAGTTTCCAGCGCTCTTTATGATGGCCACTCACTAGCGGCTATGTCATGTGACCTCATCATGGTGGTAGCAAGGCAGGGCTTCAAAAACCATTTCGTTTGATGTGCGTCATGCCTGGGTAGAAAGCAGGGCACTAGACTGAACTTTGGTCAAGTGACCATATCCACTAGTGATCATCCCATATGATATGTATGAAGCCACGGGACAAAATAGGCCTGCATGTCAGAAGGTGGCCACGTGACCTGAATCACTCGTGCCTAGGCCATGCGAACTCGTTATGCCGATATTCCAGGACAGCTTTTAAATCCGTGTTGTTTTATGTGCATCATGCCTAATAGGGAAAGTTTCCAGCGCACTTTATGATGGTCGTCCATCACTTTTCACTAGTGACTTGGTCATGTGACCTCATCATGGCGGTAGCACAGCAAAAGCTTCAAAAACCAGTTCGTTTGATATGGATCATCCCTGGGTAGGAGCAGTGCACTCGACAGAACTTTGGTCACATGACCAAAATCATTAGTGATCATCCCACGCAAACTCGTTTAGTTATAGCCACACTGAACCCCGAAAACCATTTCGTTTGACATGCATGAAGCCACGGTACAAAATAGGGTAGCATGTCAGAAGGTGGTGTTGTGACCTGAATCACTAGGCACCAGGCAATATCAACTCGTCACACTGATGTTAGGAGAGCTACATCTGTGTCGTTTGATATGCATCATACCTATATAGAAAGTTTCCAGCACTCTTTACGGTGGTCGTGCGTCGCTAGTTACTTAGTCATGTGACCTCATCATAGTGGTAGCGAACCAGGGCTTTAAAAACAATTTCGTTTGATATGTATAAGCCCTGGGTAGAAGAGCAGTGCATTCGACTGAACTTTGGCCACGTGGCCATAATCACTAGTGATCACCCTTGTGAGCTGATTTAGTGATAGCCAGACTGAGCTACGACAACCATTTGGTTGATATGCATCAAGCCAGGGCACAAAATAGGGCAGCATGTCAGAAGGTGGTCACGTGTGTAGAAGCACTTGTGCCTAGGCCATGTGAACTCATCACGCTGATATTCGAGGGCAGCTTCTAAATCCGCGTCGTTAGATATGCGCCAAGCCAATATAGTTTCCAGTGCTATCTATGATGGCCGTGCGTCACTACTCACTGGTTACTTCGTCATGTGACCTCATCATGGTGGTAGCAGAGCTGGGCTTGAAAAATCATTTCGTTTGATATGCATCACCCGTGGGTAGAAGAGCAGTGCACTTGACTGAACTTTGGTCACGTGACCATAATCACTATGATCATCCCTTGTGAACTCAATTAGTGATAGCCAGGCTGAGCGACGAAAACCATTTCGTTTGATATGAATGAAGCCAGGGTACAAAATAGGGCAGCATGTCGGAAGGTGGTCACGTGCCCAGAATCACTAGTGAATCTGTCATGTGAACTTGTGCTCCTAGCCAAGCAGGGCTTTCAGACCCCAGTCTGACATGTGTCATATCTTCGGAGAAAAAAAGATGCTCTGCGCGAATGTGGTCTCGTGACTGGAATCACTATGACTCCATGCGAGATCATTGTATATATATATATATATATATATATATATATATATATATATATATATATATATATATATATATATATATATAGTCATAGCGAAACTAGGCTTCAAAAACCGTTTCGTGTTATGTGCACGACGCTTGAGTGTGATTGAGTTTCACTACGTTTAATCCGCTTGCATCCGTTCAATTTTGCAATAAATTGACGCAGAGAAATTTTGGGCTCCGAGCACTAACTTTTTAAGCTACTGAAAGAAGCCGCCTGTAATAGCCAGGGTGAAACCCACGTTGTAAAATCCGTGCGGTAGAGTGTCATTGCCGAATATAATGCACTGGAGTGACAGATTGGAAGCTTTTTTCCTGACTGGGGTCGCTTCTCGGAACAGCACTTTCTCCCAGAATTCCTAGCGAGTATTGTCAAAGGACAAGCCAGGGAGCGAGCTCCGGTTTGCGCTCGGACTTTGCAGCTCACATTGAACGCTATAGTAGATCCGTTATGTCAGCCTGTTCCCAAGTCGTGCAGTTGCGCGCCCAGACAACGAAATTGTAATTTTCTACCGTATTCCAGCGCGTGATCATGCAGCATGACCGCGAGCTGGAATACGGTAGAAAATGACATACTTTCGTCAGGGCATTTACCAATCGGGAATTCTCAGGTGATTTGAATAGTCTGAAAATCCCTAGGGGAAACTCGGGGAATTTGTACTTCTATCAGGGAAGATTAGATGCAATTTTCTTCAAAGGGAACGAAAGTCGATCGCGCTAATGTTGGCTCCAGTAACAGAGCAATCGCAACAAATCGTATTTGACTGCCTCAGTCGTCGGCTGGAAGAGTTCAGAGTTCAGTCAACGACCAATTTTCCGGACGCCCGATTTTTCTGACATGCCCGATAATTCGCACGGCTTCGCGGCACCACAACGTACCCCATAGAGTCAATGTACAAGAGCTTCTCAAATTTCGGACGCGAGAACCCTTCGCCGTCCGATTTTCCGGACTTTTTGCCGTGACCGCCGGTCTGAAAGGGCATTAAAGCCACCCCCATCGCCGCCATTTCGATTACCTTACCGCTTCGAACCGGCGCTCTCGCACGCACATCTGTTGGCAGCTGTAGCTACCACCGCCGCAACGCTAGGCCTAGCTGCTTCGACGTTCGCTATTAAGTTCCTTGCAGTTTTGTACCGTGTTTTTCATTGAAAGAATTCGCCGCTGTCAGCAACGGCACTGACACCCGCCTTTGTGGTCATCGTGCTTTACTTCGAAGCTCGGGAAGCACGGCGCGTAGCATAATGCCGGTTTCTGGAAGTTGTCGTCGCCTCAATACAGAAATGTTACGCGGTGAAGCATACGCGAAAGTATTGCGGTGAAGCATAATCGTGGGAAGGGGCAATTTTCATGGGACACAGTATATATTCCTTAATTATAAGAACTACATGGCGGCGCACACGCGCCATGACCACCTCTGCCTGTGCGTGCATCGGGGACGGCAACGGCGCCTACTGCTAAATCAAGGTAGATGAGAGGGCGCGGCGAGCATTCACCTCCGCCGGCTGATACAGACACTGAATGGCATTTGCTGCCCTCTAGGCCCATGGCCTGCCAGTGGGCCCTAGTTGTTCTCTGCGCCATGAAGCCAAGAATGATAGGACCAATGAAACCTGTGACACTACGGGCAAGCAAAGAGATGGACAGAATGAGAAAGAAAGCGTTCAGGAAAGGCTGAAGCACCTAGCTGGTAGAATCAATGCGCTTGATTCTGGGTAGTCTCCAGAATCCGGCCGCTAAATGTGCCGTGCAGGTGCTCGCCATGCTGGAGCCGCTTACCGCAGCTCTTTACCTACTGTAAATATTTTGTTTGGCGCATGTGCTGCTCACGCAGGGGAGGCCCACACACCAGCTTCGTCTTAGCGCCTTTATCTTTAGGTTCGCTTGAATTGGTGACTATAGACTAGATACGGAACCCGATAGTGGCTTCATGGATATTTCTGAACGTTTATTATCAAAATTTCGAACTTGGCTTTCACTATTGTGCATCCCTCATCACACCTTTATGTCCCCGTTCCTCCTCACCCCTGTGTAGAGTAGCAGGCTAGAGCGCGTTAGCTCAGGCCGACCTCTCTGCCTTACTTCAAATAAATTAACTCTATTGTACACGCATACACCCGCCATCTCCTGTGACAGTACGAGCACCGATATGCATAAGAAGTGTAGTGGCAGGCCTTAATTCAGAGCTTTTTCGGATGTGCCTGTGGCGATTTCAGTCCTTAGAGGGCCCCTCACCAGGTCTGGCCATGTTGAGCTGACAAGCGTCGTGCATACTCTGCTGATAACGATCGTCTGCGTCTGCTATGTATTACATCGCTACATGCTGCGCACAGAGCTAAAATTTCAAACCGAACGCCGTCTGGCGTTCTCCTCGCGGGCGCCACGCTCCCAGCTGTGTAGAGTCGACGTGTATCGCTCAAGTAGGCCATGCACATCGCACTCCTGTGACGTTGCTCATAGTAGCACGCGACTTCGAGAATTATTCAAGGCAACATCTGTTATTTGTGCAGTCTGTGGCTTCAACAGACGAATTAAAGTTTTTGAAAAATAATAAAACACACAAACCAAATGTCTGCGTGTTCTTGTATTACTTCGCACCGCAGCCAGAGTTGTATTCCGTTTCGTCTGCTTGTTCCCGCGTCATGCAGTCGCGCGCGCCGACACTGAAACTATGCCATCGTCTACAGTGTTCCAGCGTGCGATCATTCTGCGATACGCCTGTGTCTGCCTCAGTATTCGCGTCGCGCTGGCTTATGCCGCTAGTCAGGTGTTCTCGTGCACAGCGCCCAAAATCGTGTGCTGCGCGAAACGAGACAAACTTAACAGCTCGCACGCGACGCCGTCAGCGCAAGCGCCCCGCGTAGCAAACAAGAGAGGAAAAAAAGGCGGGGCCCGTGACATGCGAGTCACGTGATCCTGGAACTCGGGCCCGTGACGTATGTGTCACGTGATCCTCGAGCTCCGGTATGGGAGAGCGCAGGGAAGGAATTTCGCTTGTGGAGGCTAGACGGGGCAAGTGGAGAGACTCCTCTCTTGGCAGTGGCCCTCGCCTCCTGAACTCATGGGTGCGCGGCACTGAAAAATTTCCATTTCGGCTAGGAATGAACCAATTGGAAAAATTCTTGCGCCAGAATGCTCTTTAGAGGGCACGTAAAAAGTTCCCGCGTACAACTGAAAATTACTATATGGTTTCGTGACGGGCTCGTTATAGGCAGTAAAAGACGTGCATTTCGGACGTTTTCGCGGCCCCTAGGGAATCCGAAAAATCACATTGACTGTACAAATATGCTTCAGATGGTCCGTGGGGCGAACGCGTGGCGGAAGGACGAGAACAGAAACTACTTGCACATTGATGAATGAATTGGAAAGGAAGCATGCCGCCGATTGTTTGAAGGAGCTCGAGCTCAAAAAACGGTGCACTAATGCCGAGACGCAGGTGTCGCTTATCCAAACCAAAACAAATGCTTTAAAGCAGTGAAACAACACTGAGGCGTTGTGGGCAAGATGAGAGCATGTCAATACAGTTGAAGTTGACTTATAAACTTTTCAGCGATAATCTCACTTCTGACAAAGTTCAGGCCTCATACCATTGAGCTTGCCATCAGTTGATAGAAATAGCTCATATTCGAAAATATTTGCTTCTCTATGCATCTCCTCTTTATTCATATTTGAGAATGTCCGACTCGATTTGAAATGGTTTTTACCAATCTTTTAAAAGTTATTTTATTTGCTATGCATCTTATAAAAGAAACACTAGTCGTTACTATTCAAACTGGGTGAAGTCACTTTTTTATTTTTTTTAACATGCTTACTAGAGGTGATAGAGAAATGTGCGGAATATAACCAACCCTTATATATAGCTTTCATTGATTACGAGAAAGCGTTTGATTCTGTCGAAACCTCAGCAGTCATGGAGGCATTACGGAATCAGGGTGTAGACGAGCAGTATGTAAAAATACTGAAAGATATATATAGCGGCTCCACAGCCACCGTAGTCCTCCATAAAGCAAGCAACAAAATCCCAATAAGGAAAGGCGTCAGGCAGGGAGATACAATATCTCCGATGCTATTCACAGCGTGTTTACAGGAGGTATTCAGAGACCTGGATTGGGAAGAATTGGGGATAAAACTTAATGGAGAATACCTTAGTAACTTGTGATTCGCTGATGATATTGCCTTGCTTAGTAACTCAGGGGACCAATTGCAATGCATGCTCACTGACCTGAAGAGGCAAAGCAGAAGAGTGGGTCTAAAAGTTAATCTGCAGAAAACTAAAGTAATGCTTAACAGTCTCAGAAGAGAACAGCAATTTACAATAGGCAGCGAGGCACTGGAAGTCGTAAGGGAATACATCTACTTAGGGCAGGTAGTGACGGCGGATCCGGATCATGAGATGGAAATAATCAGAAGAATAAGAATGGGCTGGGGTGCATTTGGCAGGCATTCTCAGATCATGAACAGCAGGTTGCCATTATCCCTCAAGAGAAAATTATATAACAGCTGTGTCTTACCAGTACTCACCTACGGGGCAGAAACCTGGAGACTTACGAAAGGGGTTCTACTCAAATTGAGGACGACGCAATGAGCTATGGAAAAAAGAATGATAGGTGTAACGTTAAGGGATAAGAAAAGAGCAGATTGGGTGAGGGAACAAACGCGAGTTAATGACATCTTAGTTGAAATCAAGAAAAAGAAATGGGCATGGGCAGGACATGTAATGAGGAGGGAAGATAACCGATAGTCATTAAGGGTTATGGACTGGATCCCAAGGGAAGGGAAGCGGAGCAGGGGGCGGCAGAAAGTTAGGTGGGTGGATGAGATTAAGAAGTTTGTAGGCACGGCATGGCCAGAATTAGTACACGACCGGGGTTGTTAGGGGCGTAACCAGGCTGATGATGATGATGACTAGAGAGTGGCAGCATCGGGTGACATGTCAACCAGTCTTGACATAAAATGAAGTTCTGTGTCACTCAGAGAATTTTACAGAGGCACTCGAGGAAAACCTGGAAAGTAGGGGAATTTGGAAATGTCTGCGTGGTAGACACCCTGGGTTTTATCCTCAGAATCCCTTTAAAGTGAATATGCTTTGCTGCCTCACTGACTACAATTTGCAAAATGCAACGCTTGTAGTAAGGCAATTAGTTAAAATCCTAATGAGCAATTTGTTAATTAGTCCATTCTTTGATTTCTCATGCTAGTGATTCGGCCTCTTCGATTAGACCAGCTCAAGAATTGGGCTATGTGTCTCAGGATGTTTTTAAAAAAATTGTGTGAAGCTTTTGCAGGAACACATGGTTTGCTACTGATTTATAAGCCACTCAACCTAAGTGAGACTTCGTCCCATCTGAAATTTAAATGGGACATAAAGTTCTATTGTGTTTCAAATCTACTAGTTTGGTGAAGTGATCTCGATGCCCCAACACAGGACAGAGTGGTAGTCAGTCACAGCTCTCTAAAACTGCCTGTGAGCTTGCAGAAGTCTGCTGCAGGCACCCGGATGTAGATATCTTCTGGACAACTGAACTGCTGAGCTGCGTTCCTTGGTTTCTGGCGCAACTAATGAATCCAAGAATCGGCTGCACAATATTTGGTATGCTGCCTAGGAGAACAAAGCGCACATTCGCGTGCGTTCTCCTGCGCGGCGAGTTTCCTTTGACATTATGTTGTCCCCCAATCGACATAGCGGATACGCTTTGCTCGTAGCGAAATATCGACCACCAAGGCCTAAGCATGATCACATTGCAAGTGACGTCCTCACACATGTACCTTCGACATAAGTGAATAAGATAGTGAAGTAGTGCTTATAGGTTCTTGTTTCACTTGGGTTATTCGGGGTACACTACAGTGTGCTTGAGCTAAGCCGGCCCAACCTTTCAATCAATCGGGCCAACAATGACCGTGTTTCACTGTCATTGTTCCTTGATATTAGAAGAGATCACCCTGCTGATTGAGGCAGAGCATATCGACGTACTTGGTGAGTTTTGCATTAGCAAGCCATCAATAGCATTGTCTCCCAAGGAGTTAGATTTCCTGCGTAAGCGGTGACAATTCGTTCTGGTCATGAATATGCTTCGATAGTGTGACTTTCATTGCGCATGTTTCGGTGCTTCCACGTGATCTATGAACTTCTGTGTACTTTGCTTGGCATTGATGGTATATAACTAGTCAACAGTCTGGTTTTGAGAATAATCGCTGCTAGTAGCGCTGTGTGTTGGCTTTTTTATGTGCCACCTAGTGTCCGTGTCATGTTTCGCTCTGCACGGCAAGTATTCCTGTAAAATGTGCACTGGGTGTCAGTTTCATATACACAAATACATTTGACACAGCAGGTGAAGAAAAGAAAAAAAATATCAGACCAGGCGCGTCCTCGTTGCTTCATTTGTAGTAATCTCGGCATCAAGTTCTTCAAATGCCTCTATGTCATCGAACGGTTTTTGGGCCACATCCCTTGCGGAGCCAACTGTCAAAGGGCCACTCCATTGCTGCTGTGTAAGACATCAAGTTGGCACCCTCGGTGTTCAACCCTCATTAAAATTGTTTGCAACATGTTCAAAACTTTGTTCAATATCTACAAAGATTGAGCTAACAATAAAAATAGATTTATAAAAAATGTGAATCTGCAGTTTACCAACATATCCGAAGAAAAATGTATGTAATTGTTTGACGTAATAGCTCTGCGGAAACTTGCAAGGTGTAGAGAGTTAAGTAATAATCGGACATCCACCCGTTCGTAGCAATTGCTACAAGGAAACCGGGTTCCTCTGTAGCAATTGCTACGAATGGCTGGATGTCCGATTTCCCCTTTATTACGTAATCATTGTATTCTGCTAGAACTACCCAATGGAGCTAGAACTTTGGTAACTAAGTGACTTGAAAAGAAGCCAACCACGCAATCAGCAATGAAACAAAAAATTTGTGTAACTATTCGGTTAGGTAAAAGGTAAACAAATGATATTCTAGTTTAGAATAAGGGGAAGGGAAACTGGAAAGGTTCTCTCATGTATCTAATGGGTAGACCAGATAAATGGTGATCTATGAGAGAAACAGTAGGCGGTTGAGGGCAGACAAGTGATGAGATAAAAAAATCCGCAGGCATAGGTCAGGCTTGGCAGGTGGAGCATCGAGTCAATTTGAGATGTGAGGTAGAGGCAATCCACCTGTAATACACAAGGCAAGCTGACAATCAAAACTCAGATGCACACATTTTTGTCTATTTGACATTAACAGCGAAAATACATATGAACAAAAGTTAACTTTTCTCCAGGGTGTCGCACTGAACTGTCACATGTCTAGTTCAAGTGAAAAAACCAACAACGACCTGCATTCATTAACCTGTGTATCATTCCATTTCAGAAACTTTTGGACAGCTTCGCTTCTGGCTTGGAACTACTAAAATGGCTGCCTAAAGACATGGAACGCAGCTAGTCGAAAAAAAAAAAAAAAAAAATTGCCTCCGACACAACTGTTTGATGGTGGAACTAGATGGGCACATTATTCTTGTTCAGTGTAACATCCATATCTTCTGCACGTCTATTAGGTGTACAATGTCGCTGTCTAACTGCTGCCGTATCATGGCATACGTTTTGCATACATAATTCGTGAGATCGGCATTATTTGTCATTTCTCAACCTCGCTGCAACGATGTCGGGAAATCTACTCACAAAGATTTTCGCGCATGCCTGGATGACAGTTTTGTGACAAGTGATAATCATATTCACATATCTTTGGGTTTGGGTTTCTTTTAGAGTACCGTGTTAACAGCAACTCTTATGAAAGGCGAAGCTGTGCAGCCTTTAGATTTATGCTCCAAATGTAATCGACTGAAAGACTCATTACTGCATCTGCTGCTTTTTCTTATAGTTGTAAATTCACAATGTTCAAATGGACCTTGCAAATTTGTAGAGTATAGTTGCATCTTGTGGGGTAAATTATTTCTTGTGTTTGGCCACGTACTCGATGAAACCAGAGCATATTCTGGGTTTTCTTGTGGCCAAACTGCCATACGATAACGAGGCAGCGCATAGTGCGGTAGTCATGACCCTTTGGCATGTGCTGGACGAAACCAGAGCAGATTCTGGGCTTTTACATGCCGAAGCCACTATGTGGTAATGAGGAACACCGTGATAACCTTCATGTTCTGGCACGTGCTGGACAAAACCAGAACAGATTCTGGCTTTTCACGTGCCAGAACTACCGGTCGATAATCAGTCACAGAGTCGTAGGACAACTCTCATGTGTGCGAACGTGCTCATTTACTAGTGGTTCTCACGTACAATTAAAATTTTCCCTAGCATGCGACATCGCATGAAATCAACGGCTGCCATGATTCTGCCCGTTTTTTCTTGCTAAGTATTCACATGGCTAGTTGAGGTGACTGAAACATCTGCACCCTCCTGTCACTAACCTGTGTTTCCTTCAATTTCAGAAATTTCTCGGCTCAGCTTGGCTGATGGCTCGCACCTACTAAAATGACCGCCGAAGAAAAGGGAGTGCAGCAAGATTAAAAAGGTGGCTTCTGACAACGGTTTGGCAGTGGAATCACATGGGCACGTTATTCAGATGTGCACGTTTATTAGCAATATTGTGGCGCTGTCTAACCGCTGACGCACCGCAGCATACGTTTTTATAAATATTTCGCGACATCGGCATTATTCGGCATTTCTCCGTGTAGCGATGTCGGCAACGCTGCTCGCGCAGATTTTCGCGCATGCCTGGATGACAGTTTTGTGGTAAGTGGTAATTATATTCACATATCTTTCGGTTTGGGTTTCTTTTAGAGTGTACCGCGTTAACAGCAACTCTTATGAAAGGCGAAGCTGTGCAGCCTTTAGGTTTCTTAAAGACTAATTACTGCGTCTGCTGCTTGTAGTTGTAAATTCACATTGTTCATATGTACCTTACAATTCTGTAGAGTACAGTTGCATCTTGTGGGGTAAATTATTTCTTGTGTGTTTGGCCACGTACTCGATGAAACCAGAGCATATTCTGGGTTTTCTCGTGCCCAAACTGCCATACGATAACGAGGCAGCGCATAGTGCAGTAGGCATGACCCTTTGGCATGTGCTGGACGAAACCAGAGCAGATTCTGGACTTTTACATGCCGAAACCACACTTTGGTAATCAGGAACACCATGCTAATTTTCATGTTCTGGGACGTGCTGGACAAAACCAGAACAAATTCTGGCTTTTCACGTGCCAGAACTACCGGTCGATAATCAGTCGCAGAGTCGTGGGACAGCTCTCATGTGTGCGAACGGGCTCGTTTACTAGTGGTTCTCACGTACAATTAAAACTTTCCCTAGCATGCGACTTCGCATGAAATCAATGGCTGCCATGATGCTGCCCGTTTTTTCTTGCTAAGTATTCACATGGCTAGCTGAGGTGCCTGAAACACCTGCACCCTCCTGTCACTAACCTGTGTTTTCTTCAATTTCAGAAATTTATCGGCTCAGCTTGGCTGCTGGCTCGCACCTACTAAAATGACCGCCAAAGAAAAGGGAGCACAGCAAGATTGAAAAGGTGGCTTCTGACACAACGGTTTGGCAGTGGAATTGCATCGGCACGCCATTCAGATCTCCACGTTTATTAGCAATATAGTGGCGCTGCCTAACCGCTGACGCACCGCAGCATACGTTTTTATAAATATTTCGCGACATCGGCATTATTCGGCATTTCTCCGTGCAGCGATGTCGGCAACGCTGCTCGCGCAGATTTTCACGCATGCCTGGATGACAGTTTTGTGGTAAGTGGTAATCATATTCACATATCTTTGGGTTTGGGTTTCTTTTAGAGTGTACCGCGTTAACAGCTACTCTTATGAAAGGCGAAGCTGTGCAGCCTTTAGCTTTCTTAAAGACTAATTACTGCGTCTGCTGCTTATAGTTGTAAATTGACATTGTTCAAATGGACCTTACAATTCTGTAGAGTACAGTTGCATCTTGTGGGGTAAATTATTTCTTGTGTGTTTGGCCACGTACTCGATGAAACCAGAGCATATTCTGGGTTTTCTCGTGCCCAAACTGCCATACGATAACGAGGCAGCGCATAGTGCGGTAGGCATGACCCTTTGGCATGTGCTGGACGAAACCAGAGCAGATTCTGGACTTTTACATGCCGAAACCACAATTTGGTAATCAGGAACACCGTGCTAATTTTCATGTTCTGGCACGTGCTGGACGAAACCAGAACAGATTCTGGCTTTTCACGTGCCAGAACTACCGGTCGATAATCAGTCGCAGAGTCGTGGGACAGCTCTCATGTGTGCGAACGTGCTCGTTTACTAGTGGTTCTCACGTACAATTAAAACTTTCCCTAGCATGCGACTTCGCACGAAATCAACGGCTGCCATGATGCTGCCCGTTTTTTCTTGCTAAGTATTCACATGGCTAGCTGAGGTGACTGAAACACCTGCACCCTCCTGTCACTAACCTGTGTTTTCTTCAATTTCAGAAATTTCTCGGCTCAGCTTGGCTGCTGGCTCGCACCTACTAAAATGACCGCCAAAGAAAAGGGAGCACAGCAAGATTGAAAAGGTGGCTTCTGACCCAACGGTTTGGCAGTGGAATTGCATCGGCACGCCATTCAGATCTCCACGTTTATTAGCAATATAGTGGCACTGTCTAACCGCTGACGCACAGCAGCATACGTTTTTATAAATATTTCGCGACATCGGCATTATTCGGCATTTCTCCGTGTAGCGATGTCGGCAACGCTGCTCGCGCAGATTTTCGCGCATGCCTGGATGACAGTTTTGTGGTAAGTGGTAATTATATTCACATATCTTTAGGTTTGGGTTTCTTTTAGAGTGTACCGCGTTAACAGCTACTCTTATGAAAGGCGAAGCTGTGCAGCCTTTAGCTTTCTTAAAGACTAATTACTGCGTCTGCTGCTTATAGTTCTAAATTCACATTGTTCATATGGACCTTACAATTCTGTAGAGTACAGTTGCATCTTGTGGGGTAAATTATTTCTTGTGTGTTTGGCCACGTACTCGATGAAACCAGAGCATATTCTGGGTTTTCTCGTGCCCAAACTGCCATACGATAACGAGGCAGCGCATAGTGCAGTAGGCATGACCCTTTGGCATGTGCTGGACGAAACCAGAGCAGATTCTGGGCTTTTACATGCCGAAGCCACAATTTGGTAATGAGGAACACCGTGATAACCTTCATGTTCTGGCACGTGCTGGACAAAACCAGAACAGATTCTGGCTTTTCACGTGCCAGAACTACCGGTAGATAATCAGTCGCAGAGTCGTGCGACAACTCTCAGGTGTGCGAACGTGCTCGTTTACTAGTGGTTCTCACGTACAATTAAAACTTTCCCTAGCATGCGACATCGCATGAAATCAACGGCTGCCATGATTCTGCCCGTTTTTTCTTGCTAAGTATTCACATGGCTAGCTGAGGTGACTGAAACACCTGCACCCTCCTGTCACTAACCTGTGTTTTCTTCAATTTCAGAAATTTCTCGGCTCAGCTTGGCTGCTGGCTCGCACCTACTAAAATGACCGCCAAAGAAAAGGGAGCACAGCAAGATTGAAAAGGTGGCTTCTGACACAACGGTTTGGCTGTGGAATTGCATCGGCACGCCATTCAGATCTCCACGTTTATTAGCAATATAGTGGCGCTGTCTAACCGCTGACGCACCGCAGCATACGTTTTTATAAATATTTCGCGACATCGGCATTATTCGGCATTTCTCCGTGCAGCGATGTCGGCAACGCTGCTCGCGCAGATTTTCGCGCATGCCTGGATGATAGTTTTGTGGTAAGTGGTAATCATATTCACATATCTTTGGGTTTGGGTTTCTTTTACAGTGTACCGCGTTAACAGCTACTCTTATGAAAGGCAAACCTGTGCAGCCTTTAGCTTTCTTAAAGACTTATTACTGCGTCTGCTGCTTATAGTTGTAAATTGACATTGCTCAAATGGACCTTACAATTCTGTAGAGTACAGTTGCATCTTGTGGGGTAAATTATTTCTTGTGTGTTTGGCCACGTACTCGATGAAACCAGAGCATATTCTGCGTTTTCTCGTGACCAAACTGCCATACGATAACGAGGCAGCGCATAGTGCGGTAGGCATGACACTTTGGCATGTGCTGGACGAAACCAGAGCAGATTCTGGACTTTTACATGCCGAAACCACACTTTGGTAATCAGGAACACCATGCTAATTTTCATGTTCTGGGACGTGCTGGACAAAACCAGAACAAATTCTGGCTTTTCACGTGCCAGAACTACCGGTCGATAATCAGTCGCAGAGTCGTGGGACAGCTCTCATGTGTGCGAACGTGCTCGTTTACTAGTGGTTCTCACGTACAATTAAAGCTTTCCCTGGCATGCAACATCGCATGAAATCAACGGCTGCCATGATTGTGCCCATTTTTTCTTGCTAAGTATTCACATGGCTAGCTGAGGTGACTGAAACACCTGCACCCTCCTGTCACTAACCTGTGTTTTCTTCAATTTCAGAAATTTCTCGGCTCAGCTTGGCTGATGGCTCGCACCTACTAAAATGACCGCCGAAGAAAAGGGAGTGCAGCAAGATTGAAAAGGTGGCTTCTGACACAACGGTTTGGCAGTGGAATCACATAGGCACGTTATTCAGATGTGCACATTTATTAGCAATATTGTGGCGCTGTCTAACCGCTGACGCACCGCAGCATACGTTTTTATAAATATTTCGCGACATCGGCATTATTCGGCATTTCTCTGTGCAGCGATGTCGGCAACGCTGCTCGCGCAGATTTTCGCGCATGCCTGGATGACAGTTTTGTGGTAAGTGGTAATTATATTCACATATCTTTGGGTTTGGGTTTCTTTTAGAGTGTACCGCGTTAACAGCTACTCTTATGAAAGGCGAAGCTGTGCAGCCTTTAGCTTTCTTAAAGACTAATTACTGCGTCCGCTGCTTATAGTTGTAAATTCACATTGTTCAAATGGACCTTACAATTCTGTAGAGTACAGTTGCATCTTGTGGGGTAAATTATTTCTTGTGTGTTTGGCCACGTACTCGATGAAACCAGAGCATATTCTGGGTTTTCTCGTGACCAAACTGCCATACGATAACGAGGCAGCGCATAGTGCGGTAGGCATGACCCTTTGGCATGTGCTGGACGAAACCAGAGCACATTCTGGGCTTTTACATGCCGAAGCCACAATTTCGTAATGAGGAACACCGTGCTAATTTTCATGTTCTGGCACGTGCTGGACAAAACAGAACAGATTCTGGCTTTTCACGTGCCAGAACTACCGGTCGATAATCAGTCGCAGAGTCATGGGACAACTCTGGTGTGCGAACGTGCTCGTTTACTAGTGGTTCTCACGTACAATTAAAACTTTCCCTAGCATGCAACATCGCATGAAATCAACGGCTGCCATGATTCTGCCCGTTTTTTCTTGCTAAGTATTCACATGGCTAGCTGAGGTGACTGAAACACCTGCACCCTCTTGTCACTAACCTGTGTTTTCTTCAATTTCAGAAATTTCTCGGCTCAGCTTGGCTGATGGCTCGCACCTACTAAAATGACCGCCGAAGAAAAGGGAGTGCAGCAAGATTGAAAAGGTGGCTTCTGACACAACGGTTTTGCAGTGGAATCACATGGCCATGTTATTCAGATGTGCACGTTTATTAGCAATATTGTGGCGCTGTCTAACCGCTGACGCACCGCAGCATACGTTTTTATAAATATTTCGCGACATCGGCATTATTCGGCATTTCTCCGTGCAGCGATGTCGGCAACGCTGCTCGCGCAGATTTTCGCGCATGCCTGGATGACAGTTTTGTGGTAAGTGGTAATCATATTCACATATCTTTGGGTTTGGGTTTCTTTTGGAGTGTACCGCGTTAACAGCTACTCTTATGAAAGGCGAAGCTGTGCAGCCTTTAGCTTTCTTAAAGACTAATTACTGCGTCTGCTGCTTATAGTTGTAAATTCACATTGTTCAAATGGACCTTACAATTCTGTAGAGTACAGTTGCATCTTGTGGGGTAAATTATTTCTTGTGTGTTTGGCCACGTACTCGATGAAACCAGAGCATATTCTGGGTTTTCTCGTGACCAAACTGCCATACGATAACGAGGCAGCGCATAGTGCGGTAGGCATGACCCTTTGGCATGTGCTGGACGAAACCAGAGCAGATTCTGGACTTTTACATGCCGAAGCCACAATTTGGTAATGAGGAATACCGTGCTAATTTTCATGTTCTGGCACGTGCTGGACAAAACCAGAACAGATTCTGGCTTTTCACGTGCCAGAACTACCGGTCGATAATCAGTCGCAGAGTCATGGGACAACTCTGGTGTGCGAACGTGCTCAATTACTAGTGGTTCTCACGTACAATTAAAACTTTCCCTAGCATGCGACTTCGCATGAAATCAACGGCTGCCATGATGCTGCCCGTTTTTTCTTGCTAAGTATTCACATGGCTAGCTGAGGTGACTGAGACACCTGCACCCTCCTGTCACTAACCTGTGTTTTCTTCAATTTCAGAAATTTCTCGGCTCAGCTTGGCTGCTGGCTCGCACCTACTAAAATGACCGCCAAAGAAAAGGGAGCACAGCAAGATTGAAAAGGTGGCTTCTGACACAACGGTTTGGCAGCGGAATTGCATCGGCACGCCATTCAGATCTCCAGGTTTATTAGCAATATAGTGGCGCTGCCTAACCGCTGACGCACCGCAGCATACGTTTTTATAAATATTTCGCGATATCGGCATTATTCGGCATTTCTCCGTGCAGCGATGTCGGCAACGCTGCTCGCGCAGATTTTCGCGCATGCCTGGATGACAGTTTTGTGGTAAGTGGTAATTATGTTCACATATCTTTGGGTTTGGGTTTCCTTTAGAGTGTACCGCGTTAACAGCTACTCTTAGGAAAGGCGAAGCTGTGCAGCCTTTAGCTTTCTTAAAGACTAATTACTGCGTCTGCTGCTTATAGTTGTAAATTGATATTGTTCAAATGGACCTTACAATTCTGTAGAGTACAGTTGCATCTTGTGGGGTAAATTATTTCTTGTGTGTTTGGCCACGTGCTCGATGAAACCAGAGCATATTCTGGGTTTTCTCGTGCCCAAACTGCCATACGATAACGAGGCAGCGCATAGTGCGGTAGGCATGACCCTTTGGCATGTGCTGGACGAAACCAGAGCAGATTCTGGACTTTTACATGCCGAAACCACAATTTGGTAATCAGGAACACCGTGCTAATTTTCATGTTCTGGCACGTGCTGGATGAAACAAGAACAGATTCTGGCTTTTCACGTGCCAGAACTACCGGTCGATAATCAGTCGCAGAGTCGTGGGACAGCTCTCATGTGTGCGAACGTGCTCGTTTACTAGTGGTTCTCACGTACAATTAAAGCTTTCCCTAGCATGCAACATCGCATGAAATCAACGGCTGCCATGATTGTGCCCATTTTTTCTTGCTAAGTATTCACATGGCTAGCTGAGGTGACTGAAACACCTGCACCCTCCTGTCACTAACCTGTGTTTTCTTCAATTTCAGAAATTTCTCGGCTCAGCTTGGCTGATGGCTCGCACCTACTAAAATGACCGCCGAAGAAAAGGGAGTGCAGCAAGATTGAAAAGGTGGCTTCTGACACAACGGTTTGGCAGTGGAATCACATGGGCACGTTATTCAGATGTGCACGTTTATTAGCAATATTGTGGCGCTGTCTAACCGCTGACGCACCGCAGCATACGTTTTTATAAATATTTCGCGACATCGGCATTATTCGGCATTTCTCCGTGCAGCGATGTCGGCAACGCTGCTCGCGCAGATTTTCGCGCATGCCTGGATGACAGTTTTGTGGTAAGTGGTAATTATGTTCACATATCTTTGGGTTTGGGTTTCTTTTAGAGTGTACCGCGTTAACAGCTACTCTTAGGAAAGGCGAAGCTGTGCAGCCTTTAGCTTTCTTAAAGACTAATTACTGCGTCTGCTGCTTATAGTTGTAAATTCACATTGTTCATATGGACCTTACAATTCTGTAGAGTACAGTTGCATCTTGTGAGGTAAATTATTTCTTGTGTGTTTGGCCACGTACTCGATGAAACCAGAGCATATTCTGGGTTTTCTCGTGCCCAAACTGCCATACGATAACGAGGCAGCGCATAGTGCGGTAGGCATGACCCTTTGGCATGTGCTGGACGAAACCAGAGCAGATTCTGGGCTCTTACATGCCGAAGCCACAATTTGGTAATGAGGAACACCGTGATAACCTTCATGTTCTGCCACGTGCTGGACAAAACCAGAACAGATTCTGGTTTTTCACGTGCCAGAACTACCGGTCGATAATCAGTCGCAGAGTCGTGGGACAGCTCTCATGTGTGCGAACGTGCTCGTTTACTAGTGGTTCTCACGTACAATTAAAACTTTCCCTAGCATGTGTCTTCACATGAAATCAACGGCTGCCATGATGCTGCGCGTTTTTTCTTGCTAAGTATTCACATGGCTAGCTGAGGTGTCTGAAACACCTGCACCCTCCTGTCACTAACCTGTGTTTTCTTCAATTTCAGAAATTTCTCGGCTCAGCTTGGCTGATGGCTCGCACCTACTAAAATGACCGCCGAAGAAAAGGGAGTGCAGCAAGATTGAAAAGGTGGCTTCTGACACAACGGTTTGGCAGTGGAATCACATGGGCACGTTATTCAGATGTGCACGTTTATTAGCAACATTGTGGCGCTGTCTAACCGCTGACGCACCGCAGCATACGTTTTTATAAATATTTCGCGACATCGGCATTATTCGGCATTTCTCCGTGCAGCGATGTCGGCAACGCTGCTCGCGCAGATTTTCGCGCATGCCTGGATGACAGTTTTGTGGTAAGTGGTAATTATGTTCACATATCTTTGGGTTTGGGTTTCTTTTAGAGTGTACCGCGTTAACAGCTACTCTTAGGAAAGGCGAAGCTGTGCAGCCTTTAGCTTTCTTAAAGACTAATTACTGCGTCTGCTGCTTATAGTTGTAAATTCACATTGTTCATATGGACCTTACAATTCTGTAGAGTACAGTTGCATCTTGTGAGGTAAATTATTTCTTGTGTGTTTGGCCACGTACTCGATGAAACCAGAGCATATTCTGGGTTTTCTCGTGCCCAAACTGCCATACGATAACGAGGCAGCGCATAGTGCGGTAGGCATGACCCTTTGGCATGTGCTGGACGAAACCAGAGCAGATTCTGGGCTTTTACATGCCGAAGCCACAATTTGGTAATGAGGAACACCGTGATAACCTTCATGTTCTGCCACGTGCTGGACAAAACCAGAACAGATTCTGGTTTTTCACGTGCCAGAACTACCGGTCGATAATCAGTCGCAGAGTCATGGGACAACTCTGGTGTGCGAACGTGCTCAATTACTAGTGGTTCTCACGTACAATTAAAACTTTCCCTAGCATGCGACTTCGCATGAAATCAACGGCTGCCATGATGCTGCCCGTTTTTTCTTGCTAAGTATTCACATGGCTAGCTGAGGTGACTGAGACACCTGCACCCTCCTGTCACTAACCTGTGTTTTCTTCAATTTCAGAAATTTCTCGGCTCAGCTTGGCTGCTGGCTCGCACCTACTAAAATGACCGCCAAAGAAAAGGGAGCACAGCAAGATTGAAAAGGTGGCTTCTGACACAACGGTTTGGCAGCGGAATTGCATCGGCACGCCATTCAGATCTCCAGGTTTATTAGCAATATAGTGGCGCTGCCTAACCGCTGACGCACCGCAGCATACGTTTTTATAAATATTTCGCGATATCGGCATTATTCGGCATTTCTCCGTGCAGCGATGTCGGCAACGCTGCTCGCGCAGATTTTCGCGCATGCCTGGATGACAGTTTTGTGGTAAGTGGTAATTATGTTCACATATCTTTGGGTTTGGGTTTCCTTTAGAGTGTACCGCGTTAACAGCTACTCTTAGGAAAGGCGAAGCTGTGCAGCCTTTAGCTTTCTTAAAGACTAATTACTGCGTCTGCTGCTTATAGTTGTAAATTGATATTGTTCAAATGGACCTTACAATTCTGTAGAGTACAGTTGCATCTTGTGGGGTAAATTATTTCTTGTGTGTTTGGCCACGTGCTCGATGAAACCAGAGCATATTCTGGGTTTTCTCGTGCCCAAACTGCCATACGATAACGAGGCAGCGCATAGTGCGGTAGGCATGACCCTTTGGCATGTGCTGGACGAAACCAGAGCAGATTCTGGACTTTTACATGCCGAAACCACAATTTGGTAATCAGGAACACCGTGCTAATTTTCATGTTCTGGCACGTGCTGGATGAAACAAGAACAGATTCTGGCTTTTCACGTGCCAGAACTACCGGTCGATAATCAGTCGCAGAGTCGTGGGACAGCTCTCATGTGTGCGAACGTGCTCGTTTACTAGTGGTTCTCACGTACAATTAAAGCTTTCCCTAGCATGCAACATCGCATGAAATCAACGGCTGCCATGATTGTGCCCATTTTTTCTTGCTAAGTATTCACATGGCTAGCTGAGGTGACTGAAACACCTGCACCCTCCTGTCACTAACCTGTGTTTTCTTCAATTTCAGAAATTTCTCGGCTCAGCTTGGCTGATGGCTCGCACCTACTAAAATGACCGCCGAAGAAAAGGGAGTGCAGCAAGATTGAAAAGGTGGCTTCTGACACAACGGTTTGGCAGTGGAATCACATGGGCACGTTATTCAGATGTGCACGTTTATTAGCAATATTGTGGCGCTGTCTAACCGCTGACGCACCGCAGCATACGTTTTTATAAATATTTCGCGACATCGGCATTATTCGGCATTTCTCCGTGCAGCGATGTCGGCAACGCTGCTCGCGCAGATTTTCGCGCATGCCTGGATGACAGTTTTGTGGTAAGTGGTAATTATGTTCACATATCTTTGGGTTTGGGTTTCTTTTAGAGTGTACCGCGTTAACAGCTACTCTTAGGAAAGGCGAAGCTGTGCAGCCTTTAGCTTTCTTAAAGACTAATTACTGCGTCTGCTGCTTATAGTTGTAAATTCACATTGTTCATATGGACCTTACAATTCTGTAGAGTACAGTTGCATCTTGTGAGGTAAATTATTTCTTGTGTGTTTGGCCACGTACTCGATGAAACCAGAGCATATTCTGGGTTTTCTCGTGCCCAAACTGCCATACGATAACGAGGCAGCGCATAGTGCGGTAGGCATGACCCTTTGGCATGTGCTGGACGAAACCAGAGCAGATTCTGGGCTCTTACATGCCGAAGCCACAATTTGGTAATGAGGAACACCGTGATAACCTTCATGTTCTGCCACGTGCTGGACAAAACCAGAACAGATTCTGGTTTTTCACGTGCCAGAACTACCGGTCGATAATCAGTCGCAGAGTCGTGGGACAGCTCTCATGTGTGCGAACGTGCTCGTTTACTAGTGGTTCTCACGTACAATTAAAACTTTCCCTAGCATGTGTCTTCACATGAAATCAACGGCTGCCATGATGCTGCGCGTTTTTTCTTGCTAAGTATTCACATGGCTAGCTGAGGTGTCTGAAACACCTGCACCCTCCTGTCACTAACCTGTGTTTTCTTCAATTTCAGAAATTTCTCGGCTCAGCTTGGCTGATGGCTCGCACCTACTAAAATGACCGCCGAAGAAAAGGGAGTGCAGCAAGATTGAAAAGGTGGCTTCTGACACAACGGTTTGGCAGTGGAATCACATGGGCACGTTATTCAGATGTGCACGTTTATTAGCAACATTGTGGCGCTGTCTAACCGCTGACGCACCGCAGCATACGTTTTTATAAATATTTCGCGACATCGGCATTATTCGGCATTTCTCCGTGCAGCGATGTCGGCAACGCTGCTCGCGCAGATTTTCGCGCATGCCTGGATGACAGTTTTGTGGTAAGTGGTAATTATGTTCACATATCTTTGGGTTTGGGTTTCTTTTAGAGTGTACCGCGTTAACAGCTACTCTTAGGAAAGGCGAAGCTGTGCAGCCTTTAGCTTTCTTAAAGACTAATTACTGCGTCTGCTGCTTATAGTTGTAAATTCACATTGTTCATATGGACCTTACAATTCTGTAGAGTACAGTTGCATCTTGTGAGGTAAATTATTTCTTGTGTGTTTGGCCACGTACTCGATGAAACCAGAGCATATTCTGGGTTTTCTCGTGCCCAAACTGCCATACGATAACGAGGCAGCGCATAGTGCGGTAGGCATGACCCTTTGGCATGTGCTGGACGAAACCAGAGCAGATTCTGGACTTTTACATGCCGAAACCACAATTTGGTAATCAGGAACACCGTGCTAATTTTCATGTTCTGGCACGTGCTGGATGAAACAAGAACAAATTCTGGCTTTTCACGTGCCAGAACTACCGGTCGATAATCAGTCGCAGAGTCGTGGGACAGCTCTCATGTGTGCGAACGTGCTCGTTTACTAGTGGTTCTCACGTACAATTAAAGCTTTCCCTAGCATGCAACATCGCATGAAATCAACGGCTGCCATGATTGTGCCCATTTTTTCTTGCTAAGTATTCACATGGCTAGCTGAGGTGTCTGAAACACCTGCACCCTCCTGTCACTAACCTGTGTTTTCTTCAATTTCAGAAATTTCTCGGCTCAGCTTGGCTGATGGCTCGCACCTACTAAAATGACCGCCGAAGAAAAGGGAGTGCAGCAAGATTGAAAAGCTGGCTTCTGACACAACGGTTTGGCAGTGGAATCACATGGGCACGTTATTCAGATGTGCACGTTTATTAGCAATATTGTGGCGCTGTCTAACCGCTGACGCACCGCAGCATACGTTTTTATAAATATTTCGCGACATCGGCATTATTCGGCATTTCTCCGTGCAGCGATGTCGGCAACGCTGCTCGCGCAGATTTCCGCGCATGCCTGGATGACAGTGTTGTGGTAAGTGGTAATTATGTTCACATATCTTTGGGTTTGGGTTTCTTTTAGAGTGTACCGCGTTAACAGCTACTCTTAGGAAAGGCGAAGCTGTGCAGCCTTTAGCTTTCTTAAAGACTAATTACTGCGTCTGCTGCTTATAGTTGTAAATTCACATTGTTCATATGGACCTTACAATTCTGTAGAGTACAGTTGCATCTTGTGAGGTAAATTATTTCTTGTGTGTTTGGCCACGTACTCGATGAAACCAGAGCATATTCTGGGTTTTCTCGTGCCCAAACTGCCATACGATAACGAGGCAGCGCATAGTGCGGTAGGCATGACCCTTTGGCATGTGCTGGACGAAACCAGAGCAGATTCTGGGCTCTTACATGCCGAAGCCACAATTTGGTAATGAGGAACACCGTGATAACCTTCATGTTCTGCCACGTGCTGGACAAAACCAGAACAGATTCTGGTTTTTCACGTGCCAGAACTACCGGTCGATAATCAGTCGCAGAGTCGTGGGACAGCTCTCATGTGTGCGAACGTGCTCGTTTACTAGTGGTTCTCACGTACAATTAAAACTTTCCCTAGCATGTGACTTCGCATGAAATCAACGGCTGCCATGATGCTGCGCGTTTTTTCTTGCTAAGTATTCACATGGCTAGCTGAGGTGTCTGAAACACCTGCACCCTCCTGCCACTAACCTGTGTTTTCTTCAATTTCAGAAATTTCTCGGCTCAGCTTGGCTGATGGCTCGCACCTACTAAAATGACCGCCGAAGAAAAGGGAGTGCAGTAAGATTGAAAAGGTGGCTTCTGACACAACGGTTTGGCAGTGGAATCACATGGGCACGTTATTCAGATGTGCACGTTTATTAGCAACATTGTGGCGCTGTCTAACCGCTGACGCACCGCAGCATACGTTTTTATAAATATTTCGCGACATCGGCATTATTCGGCATTTCTCCGTGCAGCGATGTCGGCAACGCTGCTCGCGCAGATTTTCGCGCATGCCTGGATGACAGTTTTGTGGTAAGTGGTAATTATGTTCACATATCTTTGGGTTTGGGTTTCTTTTAGAGTGTACCGCGTTAACAGCTACTCTTAGGAAAGGCGAAGCTGTGCAGCCTTTAGCTTTCTTAAAGACTAATTACTGCGTCTGCTGCTTATAGTTGTAAATTCACATTGTTCATATGGACCTTACAATTCTGTAGAGTACAGTTGCATCTTGTGAGGTAAATTATTTCTTGTGTGTTTGGCCACGTACTCGATGAAACCAGAGCATATTCTGGGTTTTCTCGTGCCCAAACTGCCATACGATAACGAGGCAGCGCATAGTGCGGTAGGCATGACCCTTTGGCATGTGCTGGACGAAACCAGAGCAGATTCTGGGTTTTTCATGCCGAAGCCACAATTTGGTAATGAGGAACACCGTGATAACCTTCATGTTCTGCCACGTGCTGGACAAAACCAGAACAGATTCTGGTTTTTCACGTGCCAGAACTACCGGTCGATAATCAGTCGCAGAGTCGTAGGACAACTCTCATGTGTGCGAACGTGCTCGTTTACTAGTGGTTCTCACGTAACATTAAAACTTTCCCTAGCATGCGACATCGCATGAAATCAACGGCTGCCATGATGCTGCCCGTTTTTTCTTGCTAAGTATTCCCATGGCTAGCTGAGGTGACTGAAACACCTGCACCCTCCTGTCACTAACCTGTGTTTTCTTCAATTTCAGAAATTTCTCGGCTCAGCTTGGCTGCTGGCTCGCACCTACTAAAATGACCGCCAAAGAAAAAGGAGCACAGCAAGATTGAAAAGGTGGCTTCTGACACAACGGTTTGGCAGTGGAATTGCATCGGCACGCCATTCAGATCTCCGGGTTTATTAGCAATATAGTGGCGCTGCCTAACCGCTGACGCACCGCAGCATACGTTTTTATAAATATTTCGCGATATCGACATTATTCGGCATTTCTCCGTGCAGCGATGTCGGCAACGCTGCTCGCGCAGATTTTCGCGCATGCCTGGATGACAGTTTTGTGGTAAGTGGTAATTATGTTCACATATCTTTGGGTTTGGGTTTCTTTTAGAGTGTACCGCGTTAACAGCTACTCTTAGGAAAGGCGAAGCTGTGCAGCCTTTAGCTTTCTTAAAGACTAATTACTGCGTCTGCTGCTTATAGTTGTAAATTCACATTGTTCATATGGACCTTACAATTCTGTAGAGTACAGTTGCATCTTGTGAGGTAAATTATTTCTTGTGTGTTTGGCCACGTACTCGATGAAACCAGAGCATATTCTGGGTTTTCTCGTGCCCAAACTGCCATACGATAACGAGGCAGCGCATAGTGCGGTAGGCATGACCCTTCGGCATGTGCTGGACGAAACCAGAGCAGATTCTGGACTTTTACATGCCGAAACCACAATTTGGTAATCAGGAACACCGTGCTAATTTTCATGTTCTGGCACGTGCTGGACGAAACCAGAACAGATTCTGGCTTTTCACGTGCCAGAACTACCGGTCGATAATCAGTCGCAGAGTCGTGGGACAGCTCTCATGTGTGCGAACGTGCTCGTTTACTAGTGGTTCTCACGTACAATTAAAACTTTCCCTAGCATGCGACTTCGCATGAAATCAACGGCTGCCATGATGCTGCCCGTTTTTTCTTGCTAAGTATTCACATGGCTAGCTGAGGTGACTGAAACACCTGCACCCTTCTGTCACTAACCTGTGTTTTCTTGAATTTCAGAAATTTCTCGGCTCAGCTTGGCTGCTGGCTCGCACCTACTAAAATGACCGCCAAAGAAAAGGGAGCACAGCAAGATTGAAAAGGTGGCTTCTGACACAACGGTTTGGCAGTGGAATTGCATCGGCACGCCATTCAGATCTCCACGTTTATTAGCAATATAGTGGCGCTGCCTAACCGCTGACGCACCGCAGCATACGTTTTTATAAATATTTCGCGACATCGGCATTATTCGGCATTTCTCCGTGCAGCGATGTCGGCAACGCTGCTCGCGCAGATTTTCGCGCATGCCTGGATGACAGTTTTGTGGTAAGTGGTAATCATGTTCACATATCTTTGGGTTTGGGTTTCTTTTAGAGTGTACCGCGTTAACAGCTACTCTTATGAAAGGCGAACCTGTGCAGCCTTTAGCTTTCTTAAAGAATAATTACTGCGTCTGCTGCTTATAGTTGTAAATTGACATTGTTCAAATGGACCTTACAATTCTGTAGAGTACAGTTGCATCTTGTGGGGTAAATTATTTCTTGTGTGTTTGGCCACGTACTCGATGAAACCAGAGCATATTCTGGGTTTTCTCGTGACCAAACTGCCATACGATAACGAGGCAGCGCATAGTGCGGTAGGCATGACCCTTTGGCATGTGCTGGACGAAACCAGAGCAGTCTCTAATGTCGTGGGGAATACGCTGAGGTAGGTGCCTCTCATCCTCGACTTGGTAGCCCAGATCTTGGAACAGGGCTCTTCGCGATTTTGTTAGCTTTAGTCTCTCCAGTTGGTTGACGTTGTGCGCTTCCACAAGCTCTTCCCACGTGTTGTTAACTCCCGTTTTCAGTAGTTTCACTGTGGATGTGGAAGGGGAAAGACCCAACGCAATTTTGTAGGATTTTCTGATGAGGGCGTTTACATTGTCTCGTTGACTGTTCCTTCATGTCAACGTATGGGGTCCCGTAGGTGACGATGATCGTGAGCAGCACTTGTATTATTCTCGTGCAGTCTTCCTCCTTGAGTCCGTGCCTTTTGCTCGTCACTCTTTCGATAAGGTGGGTTATTTGTTGCATTGTTATCTGAATTTTTCCAACTCTGCTGCCCCGGCCCCGTCCTTTTGAATCAGGAGTCCGAGGATGCGAAGCCTCGTTACCTGCGGAATCATGATGCCACGCACCTTTACTTCCGGGTCTGGTATATGCTGCGGTTGTCGGCCTCTTGTGCGCTTTCTTAGCACCAAGAGCTCTGACATTTATGATGCGCACGTCAGTCCACATGCTTCCAGGAACTGTTCCGCTGTGTCAACCGCTTCTTGCAGAGCGTCTTGCTGTTTACCTGTCGACCCTCCCGTTGTCCAGATGGTGAGGTCGTCAGCATATATTGCGTGACCAATCCCTTGCGTAGTTGTTTGGGTAGCGAGCTCATCGCTAGATTGAATAGCATCGGCGAAATGACAGAGCCTTGTGGCGTTCCCTTTTGCGGTATGTCGAATTTCTCAGAGCGTATGTTGCCTATCCCCACTGTGGCTGTGCGTTCTTTCAGAAAAGCTTTGATATAATTATATTTTTACCGCAGTTATATACGTTGAGGTGTTGCAGTACGGCTTCGTGTGACACGTCGAAAGCCCCTTTCACGTCAAGTGCAAGGATGGCTCTTTTGCTGTGCGTGTCCAGTTTGTCCCCACTGTGGCTGTGCGTTCTTTCAGAAAAGCTTTGATATAATTATATTTTTACCGCAGGTATATACGCTGAGGTGTTGCAGTACGGCTTCGTGTGACACGTCGAAAGCCCCTTTCACGTCAAGTGCAAGGATGGCTCTTTTGCTGTGCGTGTACAGTTTGTCGATGACTTTTTCTTTGATCTGCAGTAACGTCTTGTGTGGACAGGTGAGCTCTAAATCCGAACATGGTGTTTGGGACGTGTCCGTTGTCTTCGAGATGTTCGATCGTGCGGTTGTACATGACGTGCTCGTAGAGTTTTCCAGCACACGAGGTGAGGGATATAGGTCGAAGGTTCTGCACGCTGATGGGCTTGTTGGGTTTAGGTATCATGGTTACCTCGGCGTGTTTCCATTCCGGTGGTACTTTACCGTGTTTCCAGCACTCGATGTATTTTAAGAGTGCGTCTACAGAGGGTCCGTCAAGCTTCCGCAGTGTCGTTGTTTATTCTGTCGTACCCCGGCGCCGTGTTGCGGGTGAGCTTGCTCAAGGCCCTCTGGATTTCTGCTTCTGTGAAGGGCCGATCCAGTTCTATATTTGGTTTGCCTTGATACTCGTCAAAGTGCAAATCTCCAGTTAGGTTCCGCTCTGTACACAGGAACTTCCCCTTCACTTCTTTGATGATGTCTTACTCTTTCCCCGGGTGGTTGTGTATAAGTCTCTGCACTTTCTGTTTTGCGGCGTTCTTGTTCTCCTTCTTAGACAGGAGTGTTTTGAGTACCGCCCAAGTGCGCTTGCTGCTTAAGGTCCCTTGAAGCTTGTTACATGTTTCGCGCCAGTTCTGCTTTTCAAGTTGTTCAGAGTACTCGTGCGTGTCCTTGATCAGCTTTGAGATTCGAGTTTCCGGTTGCATTTGGTACGCTGCCAGCGTTTCTCGAGTCCCCTCCGCGCCTCCCGCAGGTGGAGTATGTGGGGGTCGACCACGGGGCTGACTTGAGACAGCTGCATTGTCTTCGTATGCTTCTCGGCTCTTTCCGCGACTCCTCTGATCCATATTTCTATGTCGTCTATCGTCGCTTTAACGGCACTCTCGTCTTTACGAAAGGCCTGCCAGTCCATATCCATGGCTTTTCCAATCTTCATCGTCGCTTTGTGGTGCGGGATGATCGTTTGCACTATATAATGGTTGCTACTCAGATTCTCGTCCATGCAGCTCCACTCATACTGCTTGAGTCCGTGTACGAATGTGAGGTCGGGGCTGGCGTTTCTAGATACACTGTTGCCGATGCGCGTGGGTGTGTGCGGGTCGTTGAGTAGCGCGAGGAGGTGTTGTTGGGCTACGTTGTGTATATCTCCTTTTTTCTTTGAGGCTGCATATCCCCATGCCGCATGGGGAGCATTAAAATCACCAACGACTATCAGTCCGTTACCCATGCTAAGCTTCTTCCCTTCTCGCATTGGCTTGTCTGGATCCTTTAGGTCGTCCTTTAGCGGGCTGTACACGTTTAACACAAAAGGCTTTGCTGCTGTTTTTTCTGGCGTACGATTTCGACGAGTGTGTGTTCTATGCGGTGTTGGATGTCGTGTCGCTGAGCGTTGATGGCCTTCTTGGTCAGGATTGCTGTCCTCATCTTACCGTCGTTGACGTTATTGAGGTAACCACTGACCTTGAAGTCTTCAGCTTCGGTTTCTTGTAACGCTAAAATGTCTGGGTTAAACTGCGTGCAGAATTGTACAAGGTTGCTTCTCTTACTTCGGATAGAATGACAGTTCCATTGCGAAATTTTGAGCCGTGGATGTTGCTTGTAGTCATCTTTCTCTTTGGTTAGCCTCACCATCTTGTTTGCTTAGAGTCTGCGTGATCTTGGCTTCTCTCGCAGGGTACTTAGGCTTCTTGAGAGTATCATCTCTTTCTTCTAGCATGTGGATGCGTTGACTGAAACTTTCTCCCGATTGAGTCATGTTGTTCTGTAGGGCCTGAATCTGGTTGTCCATTTCGCTCTTGAGAAATTGGAACCCAGTCTGTATCATCTGGGTTACCGTGTTTTGCATAACCTGCGTTACCGTGGATATTGTGGTTTCCATCATGGCTGGTCACGCTGGCGTTGATGCGGTCTTCAAGTGTCTTGAGGTCGTTCTGGGTTATCACTGCTTGGTTCGACAGTGTTGCTGGCTTTGGTTGTGTTGCTGAGGATGGTGTTGGTGGGGATGAAGGTCGCGGTAGTGGTGCTCGCCATTCCTGGCCCTTTTCTCTCCGTAGTTGTTCCATTTTTCGCATCAGGTATTCGAGCTGTTTTTCAGTGCTAGCTTCCTTCTCTTGTGTCTTCTTCTTTTGCTGTTCTAGCTCTCCCTTCAATTCATCGTTCTGTCTTCGGAGAATCATTATCGTGCCCTCGTACCTGGAGTGTATTGTGGTTTGAACGCCATTATTTTCCCTCGACGTTTGATTGTGCTCTGTGATGGCGTTGGCCCAGCTTCACTTGCGCTGGGTGTTGTCGTGTTCCACGCCCGTTGCCGGCATCCGGGGGATGCTCTGTTCTCTTTCCCTCGATCTCGATCCCGACTTGGATCTGAATCTGTTTGTCTGTTCGGTCTCATTCGGTGACTGTGGCAATGGTGACATGGTCATCATGTGTTCGTTGTCGTTGGTAGTTATTATGCTGGCCTGGTACCAGAATCTTCTCTGTCTCGATTCTGACCGCTCCCCGACTCTCAACGGTGGCGGGGCCAGTTTCAGCTTCCTTCGACAGTCTCTACTTGCCGTTTCACAGTGCATTCTGCAGACATTACACTTCGGCTCGCATTGGTGGTTGTTTGGATCAGCGTTGTGTTCTCCGCAGTTGTCACATACTTCGTCGTTTCGATAAGGGCAGACGTCTTGTCAGTGTCCTATCTCCCCGCAAGATCTGCAGTACTGGACTGACTTTCTGTAGGGTCTGCAGCGGGTGAGCGTACATCCAACTTTAACAACGTTGAAAGGCTCATGCGGGCCCTCGAAGCTGATCACTGCCGACGTCGATGTTCCAAGCATTCTAGCGTAGAGGATTTTGCAATTGTTGGTCGTTGCTAGTAAACCTACTAGCTGCTTGTCGGTGGTGCCTTCCTTTATTCCGTGAACAACGCCACGTACAGGGCCCGGAATTGGCTTCAGGTACGGTGTGACTTCGTATGTTGCATGTCCTATTTCGATGCTCGTTATTTCTGCTAGTTTAAGTGCGCAGTCTTCTTCGGTACTTGCCAGAACTAGGTTTTGTTGCCATTTGTCTGTATGATCACTTTGGCGTAGAGCTCCTGGGGTGTGACTCCGCATGCTTGGGTTAATCCTCTTGCTATCACTCCGCCTTTTCAGTTTGATACTTTCACACCAGCTTTAGGTCTGTACACAATCTTGTAATGGTTTTCTGGTAGGCGCGGAGTCGTTGGCAGGTGAGGATGTGGCTTGCTTGCGTTGGTTTGGCCCCATGGCTTTTGAGGATCTTGTTGTCGTTTTCCATCATTCGTGTTCTGCCCCTCGCTCTGTTCGTATGAGAACTCCATCTGCGTATTCGACGTTGCAATGGATTCTTTCTTCTGATGTTGTGCTTGTAGCATCAGCCACGGACCGGTCTTGCATAGTGTTCGTCCGCTGTTGCTGTCGAACGTCGGCTCCGTGTCGTTCATCTCTGCTTCATTATTTGTTGTTACTGCTATGGAGCTCGTTCGGTCATCTTTTATAACGCTTGGTTGCGGCTACGTTTGACGAGAGAAAAAGCATTAAAAAGCCGTTGTCAGGTGGCCCGGCATGCACGTGGATCACGAGGCGCGTGGCCCAGCGCAGCGGGAACTGCAATCGAGGGTAGGCTTAGCTGGGCACAGCCGTCGCCTTGCAAGTTTCAGGAATCGTACTTGCGTGAAGAACAAACTCACGTCGGTGTGCGTGGTCTGTCTGAACGGCGTTTCTTGAGGCGAGTCGAATGCTGCGGAAAGTCGGGCGTTGCGAGGGGGCGATCCGCAGTAATTGCAAGCTGAATCGGGAGCACATGTCTAGCAAGTCTGCTCGGTTGGCCATCCTCTTCCAACCAGAGAAGATTCTGGGTTTTCTCATGCCAGAACTACCAAACGATAATCAGCCGCAGAGTCGTGGGATAGCTCTCATCTTTGCGAACGTGCTCGTTTACTAGTGGTTCTCACGTACAATTAAAACTTTCCCTAGCATGCAACATCACATGAAATCAACGGCTGCCATGATTGTGCCCGGTTGTTCTTGCTAAGTATTGACATGGCTACCTGAGGTGACTGAAACACCTGCACCCTCCTGTCACTAACCTGTGTTTTCTTCAATTTCAGAAATTTCTCGGCTCAGCTTGGCTGCTGGCTCGCACCTACTAAAATGACCGCCAAAGAAAAGGGAGTGCAGTAAGATTGAAAAGGTGGCTTCTGACACAACGGTTTGGCAGTGGAATCACATGGGCACGTTATTCAGATGTGCACGTTTATTAGCAACATTGTGGCGCTGTCTAACCGCTGACGCACCGCAGCATACGTTTTTATAAATATTTCGCGACATCGGCATTATTCGGCATTTCTCCGTGCAGCGATGTCGGCAACGCTGCTCGCGCAGATTTTCGCGCATGCCTGGATGACAGTTTTGTGGTAAGTGGTAATTATGTTCACATATCTTTGGGTTTGGGTTTCTTTTAGAGTGTACCGCGTTAACAGCTACTCTTAGGAAAGGCGAAGCTGTGCAGCCTTTAGCTTTCTTAAAGACTAATTACTGCGTCTGCTGCTTATAGTTGTAAATTCACATTGTTCATATGGACCTTACAATTTTGTAGAGTACAGTTGCATCTTGTGAGGTAAATTATTTCTTGTGTGTTTGGCCACGTACTCGATGAAACCAGAGCATATTCTGGGTTTTCTCGTGCCCAAACTGCCATACGATAACGAGGCAGCGCATAGTGCGGTAGGCATGACCCTTTGGCATGTGCTGGACGAAACCAGAGCAGATTCTGGGCTTTTACATGCCGAAGCCACAATTTGGTAATGAGGAACACCGTGATAACCTTCATGTTCTGCCACGTGCTGGACAAAACCAGAACAGATTCTGGTTTTTCACGTGCCAGAACTACCGGTCGATAATCTGTCGCAGAGTCGTAGGACAACTCTCATGTGTGCGAACGTGCTCGTTTACTAGTGGTTCTCACGTAACATTAAAACTTTCCCTAGCATGCGACATCGCATGAAATCAACGGCTGCCATGATGCTGCCCGTTTTTTCTTGCTAAGTATTCCCATGGCTAGCTGAGGTGACTGAAACACCTGCACCCTCCTGTCACTAACCTGTGTTTTCTTCAATTTCAGAAATTTCTCGGCTCAGCTTGGCTGCTGGCTCGCACCTACTAAAATGACCGCCAAAGAAAAAGGAGCACAGCAAGATTGAAAAGGTGGCTTCTGACACAACGGTTTGGCAGTGGAATTGCATCGGCACGCCATTCAGATCTCCGGGTTTATTAGCAATATAGTGGCGCTGCCTAACCGCTGACGCACCGCAGCATACGTTTTTATAAATATTTCGCGATATCGGCATTATTCGGCATTTCTCCGTGCAGCGATGTCGGCAACGCTGCTCGCGCAGATTTTCACGCATGCCTGGATGACAGTTTTGTGGTAAGTGGTAATTATATTCACATATCTTTGGGTTTGGGTTTCTTTTAGAGTGTACCGCGTTAACAGCTACTCTTATGAAAGGCGAAGCTGTGCAGCCTTTAGCTTTCTTAAAGACTAATTACTGCGTCTGCTGCTTATAGTTGTAAATTGACATTGTTCAAATGGACCTTACAATTCTGTAGAGTACAGTTGCATCTTGTGGGGTAAATTATTTCTTGTGTGTTTGGCCACGTACTCGATGAAACCAGAGCATATTCTGGGTTTTCTCGTGCCCAAACTGCCATACGATAATGAGGCAGCGCATAGTGCGGTAGGCATGACCCTTTGGCATGTGCTGGACGAAACCAGAGCAGATTCTGGACTTTTACATGCCGAAACCACAATTTGGTAATCAGGAACACCGTGCTAATTTTCATGTTCTGGCACGTGCTGGACGAAACCAGAACAGATTCTGGCTTTTCACGTGCCAGAACTACCGGTCGATAATCAGTCGCAGAGTCGTGGGACAGCTCTCATGTGTGCGAACGTGCTCGTTTACTAGTGGTTCTCACGTACAATTAAAACTTTCCCTAGCATGCGACTTCGCATGAAATCAACGGCTGCCATGATGCTGCCCGTTTTTTCTTGCTAAGTATTCACATGGCTAGCTGAGGTGTCTGAAACACCTGCACCCTCCTGTCACTAACCTGTGTTTTCTTCAATTTCAGAAATTTCTCGGCTCAGCTAGGCTGATGGCTCGCACCTACTAAAATGACCGCCGAAGAAAAGGGAGTGCAGCAAGATTGAAAAGGTGGCTTCTGACACAACGGTTTGGCAGTGGAATCACATGGGCACGTTATTCAGATGTGCACGTTTATTAGCAACATTGTGGTGCTGTCTAACCGCTGACGCACCGCAGCATACGTTTTTATAAATATTTCGCGACATCGGCATTATTCGGCATTTCTCCGTGCAGCGATGTCGGCAACGCTGCTCGCGCAGATTTTCGCGCATGCCTGGATGACAGTTTTGTGGTAAGTGGTAATTATGTTCACATATCTTTGGGTTTGGGTTTCTTTTAGAGTGTACCGCGTTAACAGCTACTCTTAGGAAAGGCGAAGCTGTGCAGCCTTTAGCTTTCTTAAAGACTAATTACTGCGTCTGCTGCTTATAGTTGTAAATTCACATTGTTCATATGGACCTTACAATTCTGTAGAGTACAGTTGCATCTTGTGAGGTAAATTATTTCTTGTGTGTTTGGCCACGTACTCGATGAAACCAGAGCATATTCTGGGTTTTCTCGTGCCCAAACTGCCATACGATAACGAGGCAGCGCATAGTGCGGTAGGCATGACCCTTTGGCATGTGCTGGACGAAACCAGAGCAGATTCTGGGCTTTTACATGCCGAAGCCACAATTTGGTAATGAGGAACACCGTGATAACCTTCATGTTCTGCCACGTGCTGGACAAAACCAGAACAGATTCTGGTTTTTCACGTGCCAGAACTACCGGTCGATAATCAGTCGCAGAGTCGTAGGACAACTCTCATGTGTGCGAACGTGCTCGTTTACTAGTGGTTCTCACGTAACATTAAAACTTTCCCTAGCATGCGACATCGCATGAAATCAACGGCTGCCATGATGCTGCCCGTTTTTTCTTGCTAAGTATTCCCATGGCTAGCTGAGGTGACTGAAACACCTGCACCCTCCTGTCACTAACCTGTGTTTTCTTCAATTTCAGAAATTTCTCGGCTCAGCTTGGCTGCTGGCTCGCACCTACTAAAATGACCGCCAAAGAAAAGGGAGCACAGCAAGATTGAAAAGGTGGCTTCTGACACAACGGTTTGGCTGTGGAATTGCATCGGCACGCCATTCAGATCTCCACGTTTATTAGCAATATAGTGGCGCTGTCTAACCGCTCACGCACCGCAGCATACGTTTTTATAAATATTTCGCGACATCGGCATTATTCGGCATTTCTCCGTGCAGCGATGTCGGCAACGCTGCTCGCGCAGATTTTCGCGCATGCCTGGATGATAGTTTTGTGGTAAGTGGTAATCAAATTCACATATCTTTGGGTTTGGGTTTCCTTTAGAGTGTACCGCGTTAACAGCTACTCTTATGAAAGGCAAACCTGTGCAGCCTTTAGCTTTCTTAAAGACTTATTACTGCGTCTGCTGCTTATAGTTGTAAATTGACATTGTTCAAATGGACCTTACAATTCTGTAGAGTACAGTTGCATCTTGTGGGGTAAATTATTTCTTGTGTGTTTGGCCACGTACTCGATGAAACCAGAGCATATTCTGGGTTTTCTCGTGACCAAACTGCCATACGATAACGAGGCAGCGCATAGTGCGGTAGGCATGACACTTTGGCATGTGCTGGACGAAACCAGAGCAGATTCTGGACTTTTACATGCCGAAACCACACTTTGGTAATCAGGAACACCATGCTAATTTTCATGTTCTGGGACGTGCTGGACAAAACCAGAACAAATTCTGGCTTTTCACGTGCCAGAACTACCGGTCGATAATCAGTCGCAGAGTCGTGGGACAGCTCTCATGTGTGCGAACGTGCTCGTTTACTAGTGGTTCTCACGTACAATTAAAGCTTTCCCTAGCATGCAACATCGCATGAAATCAACGGCTGCCATGATTGTGCCCATTTTTTCTTGCTAAGTATTCACATGGCTAGCTGAGGTGTCTGAAACACCTGCACCCTCCTGTCACTAACCTGTGTTTTCTTCAATTTCAGAAATTTCTCGGCTCAGCTTGGCTGATGGCTCGCACCTACTAAAATGACCGCCGAAGAAAAGGGAGTGCAGCAAGATTGAAAAGGTGGCTTCTGACACAACGGTTTGGCAGTGGAATCACATGGGCACGTTATTCAGATGTGCACGTTTATTAGCAATATTGTGGCGCTGTCTAACCGCTGACGCACCGCAGCATACGTTTTTATAAATATTTCGCGACATCGGCATTATTCGGCATTTCTCCGTGCAGCGATGTCGGCAACGCTGCTCGCGCAGATTTCCGCGCATGCCTGGATGACAGTGTTGTGGTAAGTGGTAATTATGTTCACATATCTTTGGGTTTGGGTTTCTTTTAGAGTGTACCGCGTTAACAGCTACTCTTAGGAAAGGCGAAGCTGTGCAGCCTTTAGCTTTCTTAAAGACTAATTACTGCGTCTGCTGCTTATAGTTGTAAATTCACATTGTTCATATGGACCTTACAATTCTGTAGAGTACAGTTGCATCTTGTGAGGTAAATTATTTCTTGTGTGTTTGGCCACGTACTCGATGAAACCAGAGCATATTCTGGGTTTTCTCGTGCCCAAACTGCCATACGATAACGAGGCAGCGCATAGTGCGGTAGGCATGACCCTTTGGCATGTGCTGGACGAAACCAGAGCAGATTCTGGGCTCTTACATGCCGAAGCCACAATTTGGTAATGAGGAACACCGTGATAACCTTCATGTTCTGCCACGTGCTGGACAAAACCAGAACAGATTCTGGTTTTTCACGTGCCAGAACTACCGGTCGATAATCAGTCGCAGAGTCGTGGGACAGCTCTCATGTGTGCGAACGTGCTCGTTTACTAGTGGTTCTCACGTACAATTAAAACTTTCTCTAGCATGTGACTTCGCATGAAATCAACGGCTGCCATGATGCTGTGCGTTTTTTCTTGCTAAGTATTCACATGGCTAGCTGAGGTGTCTGAAACACCAGCACCCTCCTGCCACTAACCTGTGTTTTCTTCAATTTCAGAAATTTCTCGGCTCAGCTTGGCTGATGGCTCGCACCTACTAAAATGACCGCCGAAGAAAAGGGAGTGCAGTAAGATTGAAAAGGTGGCTTCTGACACAACGGTTTGGCAGTGGAATCACATGGGCACGTTATTCAGATGTGCACGTTTATTAGCAACATTGTGGCGCTGTCTAACCGCTGACGCACCGCAGCATACGTTTTTATAGATATTTCGCGACATCGGCATTATTCGGCATTTCTCCGTGCAGCGATGTCGGCAACGCTGCTCGCGCAGATTTTCGCGCATGCCTGGATGACAGTTTTGTGGTAAGTGGTAATTATGTTCACATATCTTTGGGTTTGGGTTTCTTTTAGAGTGTACCGCGTTAACAGCTACTCTTAGGAAAGGCGAAGCTGTGCAGCCTTTAGCTTTCTTAAAGACTAATTACTGCGTCTGCTGCTTATAGTTGTAAATTCACATTGTTCATATGGACCTTACAATTCTGTAGAGTACAGTTGCATCTTGTGAGGTAAATTATTTCTTGTGTGTTTGGCCACGTACTCGATGAAACCAGAGCATATTCTGGGTTTTCTCGTGCCCAAACTGCCATACGATAACGAGGCAGCGCATAGTGCGGTAGGCATGACCCTTTGGCATGTGCTGGACGAAACCAGAGTATTCTGGGTTTTTCATGCCGAAGTCACAATTTGGTAATGAGGAACACCGTGATAACCTTCATGTTCTGCCACGTGCTGGACAAAACCAGAACAGATTCTGGTTTTTCACGTGCCAGAACTACCGGTCGATAATCAGTCGCAGAGTCGTAGGACAACTCTCATGTGTGCGAACGTGCTCGTTTACTAGTGGTTCTCACGTAACATTAAAACTTTCCCTAGCATGCGACATCGCATGAAATCAACGGCTGCCATGATGCTGCCCGTTTTTTCTTGCTAAGTATTCCCATGGCTAGCTGAGGTGACTGAAACACCTGCACCCTCCTGTCACTAACCTGTGTTTTCTTCAATTTCAGAAATTTCTCGGCTCAGCTTGGCTGCTGGCTCGCACCTACTAAAATGACCGCCAAAGAAAAAGGAGCACAGCAAGATTGAAAAGGTGGCTTCTGACACAACGGTTTGGCAGTGGAATTGCATCGGCACGCCATTCAGATCTCCGGGTTTATTAGCAATATAGTGGCGCTGCCTAACCGCTGACGCACCGCAGCATACGTTTTTATAAATATTTCGCGATATCGACATTATTCGGCATTTCTCCGTGCAGCGATGTCGGCAACGCTGGTCGCGCAGATTTTCACGCATGCCTGGATGACAGTTTTGTGGTAAGTGGTAATTATATTCACATATCTTTGGGTTTGGGTTTCTTTTAGAGTGTACCGCGTTAACAGCTACTCTTATGAAAGGCGAAGCTGTGCAGCCTTTAGCTTTCTTAAAGACTAATTACTGCGTCTGCTGCTTATAGTTGTAAATTGACATTGTTCAAATGGACCTTACAATTCTGTAGAGTACAGTTGCATCTTGTGGGGTAAATTATTTCTTGTGTGTTTGGCCACGTACTCGATGAAACCAGAGCATATTCTGGGTTTTCTCGTGCCCAAACTGCCATACGATAACGAGGCAGCGCATAGTGCGGTAGGCATGACCCTTTGGCATGTGCTGGACGAAACCAGAGCAGATTCTGGACTTTTACATGCCGAAACCACAATTTGGTAATCAGGAACACCGTGCTAATTTTCATGTTCTGGCACGTGCTGGACGAAACCAGAACAGATTCTGGCTTTTCACGTGCCAGAACTACCGGTCGATAATCAGTCGCAGAGTCGTGGGACAGCTCTCATGTGTGCGAACGTGCTCGTTTACTAGTGGTTCTCACGTACAATTAGAACTTTCCCTAGCATGCGACTTCGCATGAAATCAACGGCTGCCATGATGCTGCCCGTTTTTTCTTGCTAAGTATTCACATGGCTAGCTGAGGTGTCTGAAACACCTGCACCCTCCTGTCACTAACCTGTGTTTTCTTCAATTTCAGAAATTTCTCGGCTCAGCTTGGCTGATGGCTCGCACCTACTAAAATGACCGCCGAAGAAAAGGGAGTGCAGCAAGATTGAAAAGGTGGCTTCTGACACAACGGTTTGGCAGTGGAATCACATGGGCACGTTATTCAGATGTGCACGTTTATTAGCAACATTGTGGTGCTGTCTAACCGCTGACGCACCGCAGCATACGTTTTTATAAATATTTCGCGACATCGGCATTATTCGGCATTTCTCCGTGCAGCGATGTCGGCAACGCTGCTCGCGCAGATTTTCGCGCATGCCTGGATGACAGTTTTGTGGTAAGTGGTAATTATGTTCACATATCTTTGGGTTTGGGTTTCTTTTAGAGTGTACCGCGTTAACAGCTACTCTTAGGAAAGGCGAAGCTGTGCAGCCTTTAGCTTTCTTAAAGACTAATTACTGCGTCTGCTGCTTATAGTTGTAAATTCACATTGTTCATATGGACCTTACAATTCTGTAGAGTACAGTTGCATCTTGTGAGGTAAATTATTTCTTGTGTGTTTGGCCACGTACTCGATGAAACCAGAGCATATTCTGGGTTTTCTCGTGCCCAAACTGCCATACGATAACGAGGCAGCGCATAGTGCGGTAGGCATGACCCTTTGGCATGTGCTGGACGAAACCAGAGCAGATTCTGGACTTTTACATGCCGAAACCACAATTTGGTAATCAGGAACACCGTGCTAATTTTCATGTTCTGGAACGTGCTGGACGAAACCAGAACAGATTCTGGCTTTTCACGTGCCAGAACTACCGGTCGATAATCAGTCGCAGAGTCGTGGGACAGCTCCCATGTGTGCGAACGTGCTCGTTTACTAGTGGTTCTCACGTACAATTAAAACTTTCCCTAGCATGCGACTTCGCATGAAATCAACGGCTGCCATGATGCTGCCCGTTTTTTCTTGCTAAGTATTCACATGGCTAGCTGAGGTGACTGAAACACCTGCACCCTCCTGTCACTAACCTGTGTTTTCTTGAATTTCAGAAATTTCTCGGCTCAGCTTGGCTGCTGGCTCGCACCTACTAAAATGACCGCCAAAGAAAAGGGAGCACAGCAAGATTGAAAAGGTGGCTTCTGACACAACGGTTTGGCAGTGGAATCACATGGGCACGTTATTCAGATGTGCACGTTTATTAGCAATATTGTGGCGCTGTCTAACCGCTGACGCACCGCAGCATACGTTTTTATAAATATTTCGCGACATCGGCATTATTCGGCATTTCTCCGTGCAGCGATGTCGGCAACGCTGCTCGCGCAGATTTCCGCGCATGCCTGGATGACAGTTTTGTGGTAAGTGGTAATTATGTTCACATATCTTTGGGTTTGGGTTTCTTTTAGAGTGTACCGCGTTAACAGCTACTCTTAGGAAAGGCGAAGCTGTGCAGCCTTTAGCTTTCTTAAAGACTAATTACTGCGTCTGCTGCTTATAGTTGTAAATTCACATTGTTCATATGGACCTTACAATTCTGTAGAGTACAGTTGCATCTTGTGAGGTAAATTATTTCTTGTGTGTTTGGCCACGTACTCGATGAAACCAGAGCATATTCTGGGTTTTCTCGTGCCCAAAGTGCCATACGATAACGAGGCAGCGCATAGTGCGGTAGGCATGACCCTTTGGCATGTGCTGGACGAAACCAGAGCAGATTCTGGGCTCTTACATGCCGAAGCCACAATTTGGTAATGAGGAACACCGTGATAACCTTCATGTTCTGCCACGTGCTGGACAAAACCAGAACAGATTCTGGGTTTTCTCATGCCAGAACTACCGGTCGATAATCAGTCGCAGAGTCGTGGGACAGCTCTCATGTGTGCGAACGTGCTCGTTTACTAGTGGTTCTCACGTACAATTAAAACTTTCCCTAGCATGTGACTTCGCATGAAATCAACGGCTGCCATGATGCTGCGCATTTTTTCTTGCTAAGTATTCACATGGCTAGCTGAGGTGTCTGAAACACCTGCACCCTCCTGTCACTAACCTGTGTTTTCTTCAATTTCAGAAATTTCTCGGCTCAGCTTGGCTGATGGCTCGCACCTACTAAAATGACCGCCGAAGAAAAGGGAGTGCAGTAAGATTGAAAAGGTGGCTTCTGACACAACGGTTTGGCAGTGGAATCACATGGGCATGTTATTCAGATGTGCACGTTTATTAGCAACATTGTGGCGCTGTCTAACCGCTGACGCACCGCAGCATACGTTTTTATAAATATTTCGCGACATCGGCATTATTCGGCATTTCTCCGTGCAGCGATGTCGGCAACGCTGCTCGCGCAGATTTTCGCGCATGCCTGGATGACAGTTTTGTGGTAAGTGGTAATTATGTTCACATATCTTTGGGTTTGGGTTTCTTTTAGAGTGTACCGCGTTAACAGCTACTCTTAGGAAAGGCGAAGCTGTGCAGCCTTTAGCTTTCTTAAAGACTAATTACTGCGTCTGCTGCTTATAGTTGTAAATTCACATTGTTCAAATGGACCTTACAATTCTGTAGAGTACAGTTGCATCTTGTGGGGTAAATTATTTCTTGTGTGTTTGGCCACGTACTCGATGAAACCAGAGCATATTCTGGGTTTTCTCGTGACCAAACTGCCATACGATAACGAGGCAGCGCATAGTGCGGTAGGCATGACCCTTTGGCATGTGCTGGACGAAACCAGAGCAGTCTCTAATGTCGTGGGGAATACGCTGAGGTAGGTGCCTCTCATCCTCGACTTGGTAGCCCAGATCTTGGAACAGGGCTCTTCGCGATTTTGTTAGCTTTAGTCTCTCCAGTTGGTTGACGTTGTGCGCTTCCACAAGCTCTTCCCACGTGTTGTGAACTCCCGTTTTCAGTAGTTTCACTGTGGATGTGGAAGGGGAAAGACCCAACGCAATTTTGTAGGATTTTCTGATGAGGGCGTTTACATTGTCTCGTTGACTGTTCCTTCATGTCAACGTATGGGGTCCCGTAGGTGACGATGATCGTGAGCAGCACTTGTATTATTCTCGTGCAGTCTTCCTCCTTGAGTCCGTGCCTTTTGCTCGTCACTCTTTCGATAAGGTGGGTTATTTGTTGCATTGTTATCTGAATTTTTCCAACTCTGCTGCCCCGGCCCCGTCCTTTTGAATCAGGAGTCCGAGGATGCGAAGCCTCGTTACCTGCGGAATCATGATGCCACGCACCTTTACTTCCGGGTCTGGTATATGCTGCGGTTGTCGGCCTCTTGTGCGCTTTCTTAGCACCAAGAGCTCTGACATTTATGATGCGCACGTCAGTCCACATGCTTCCAGGAACTGTTCCGCTGTGTGAACCGCTTCTTGCAGAGCGTCTTGCTGTTTACCTGTCGACCCTCCCGTTGTCCAGATGGTGAGGTCGTCAGCATATATTGCGTGACCAATCCCTTGCGTAGTTGTTTGGGTAGCGAGCTCATCGCTAGATTGAATAGCATCGGCGAAATGACGGAGCCTTGTGGCGTTCCCTTTTGCGGTATGTCGAATTTCTCAGAGCGTATGTTGCCTATCCCCACTGTGGCTGTGCGTTCTTTCAGAAAAGCTTTGATATAATTATATTTTTACCGCAGTTATATACGTTGAGGTGTTGCAGTACGGCTTCGTGTGACACGTCGAAAGCCCCTTTCACGTCAAGTGCAAGGATGGCTCTTTTGCTGTGCGTGTCCAGTTTGTCCCCACTGTGGCTGTGCGTTCTTTCAGAAAAGCTTTGATATAATATTTTTACCGCAGGTATATACGCTGAGGTGTTGCAGTACGGCTTCGTGTGACACGTCGAAAGCCCCTTTCACGTCAAGTGCAAGGATGGCTCTTTTGCTGTGCGTGTCCAGTTTGTCGATGACTTTTTCTTTGATCTGCAGTAACGTCTTGTGTGGACAGGTGAGCTCTAAATCCGAACATGGTGTTTGGGACGTGTCCGTTGTCTTCGAGATGTTCGATCGTGCGGTTGTACATGACGTGCTCGTAGAGTTTTCCAGCACACGAGGTGAGGGATATAGGTCGAAGGTTCTGCACGCTGATGGGCTTGTTGGGTTTAGGTATCATGGTTACCGCGGCGTGTTTCCATTCCGGTGGTACTTTACCGTGTTCCCAGCACTCGATGTATTTTAAGAGTGCGTCTACAGAGGGTCCGTCAAGCTTCCGCAGTGTCGTTGTTTATTCTGTCGTACCCCGGCGCCGTGTTGCGGGTGAGCTTGCTCAAGGCCCTCTGGATTTCTGCTTCTGTGAAGGGCCAATCCAGTTCTATATTTGGTTTGCCTTGATACTCGTCAAAGTGCAAATCTCCAGTTAGGTTCCGCTCTGTACACAGGAACTTCCCCTTCACTTCTTTGATGATGTCTTACTCTTTCCCCGGGTGGTTGTGTATAAGTCTCTGCACTTTCTGTTTTGCGGCGTTCTTGTTCTCCTTCTTAGACAGGAGTGTTTTGAGTACCGCCCAAGTGCGCTTGCTGCTTAAGGTCCCTTGAAGCTTGTTACATGTTTCGCGCCAGTTCTGCTTTTCAAGTTGTTCAGAGTACTCGTGCGTGTCCTTGATCAGCTTTGAGATTCGAGTTTCCGGTTGCATTTGGTACGCTGCCAGCGTTTCTCGAGTCCCCTCCGCGCCTCCCGCAGGTGGAGTATGTGGGGGTCGACCACGGGGCTGACTTGAGACAGCTGCATTGTCTTCGTATGCTTCTCGGCTCTTTCCGCGACTCCTCTGATCCATATTTCTATGTCGTCTATCGTCGCATTAACGGCACTCTCGTCTTTACGAAAGGCCTGCCAGTCCGTATCCATGGCTTTTCCAATCTTCATCGTCGCTTTGTGGTGCGGGATGATCGTTTGCACTATATAATGGTTGCTACTCAGATTCTCGTCCATGCAGCTCCACTCATACTGCTTGAGTCCGTGTACGAATGTGAGGTCGGGGCTGGCGTTTCTAGATACACTGTTGCCGATGCGCGTGGGTGTGTGCGGGTCGTTGAGTAGCGCGAGGAGGTGTTGTTGGGCTACGTTGTGTATATCTCCTTTTTTCTTTGAGGCTGCATATCCCCATGCCGCATGGGGAGCATTAAAATCGCCAACGACTATCAGTCCGTTACCCATGCTAAGCTTCTTCCCTTCTCGCATTGGCTTGTCTGGATCCTTTAGGTCGTCCTTTAGCGGGCTGTACACGTTTAACACAAAAGGCTTTGCTGCTGTATTTTCTGGCGTACGATTTCGACGAGCGTGTGTTCTATGCGGTGTTGGATGTCGTGTCGCTGAGCGTTGATGGCCTTCTTGGTCAGGATTGCTGTCCTCATCTTACCGTCGTTGACGTTATTGAGGTAACCACTGACCTTGAAGTCTTCAGCTTCGGTTTCTTGTAACGCTAAAATGTCTGGGTTAAACTGCGTGCAGAATTGTACAAGGTTGCTTCTCTTACTTCGGATAGAATGACAGTTCCATTGCGAAATTTTGAGCCGTGGATGTTGCTTGTAGTCATCTTTCTCTTTGGTTAGCCTCACCATCTTGTTTGCTTAGAGTCTGCGTGATCTTGGCTTCTCTCGCAGGGTACTTAGGCTTCTTGAGAGTATCATCTCTTTCTTCTAGCATGTGGATGCGTTGACTGAAACTTTCTCCCGATTGAGTCATTTTGTTCTGTAGGGCTTGAATCTGGTTGTCCATTTCGCTCTTGAGAAATTGGAACCCAGTCTGTATCATATGGGTTACCGTGTTTTGCATAACCTGCGTTACCGTGGATATTGTGGTTTCCATCATGGCTGGTCACGCTGGCGTTGATGCGGTCTTCAAGTGTCTTGAGGTCGTTCTGGGTTATCACTGCTTGGTTCGACAGTGTTGCTGGCTTTGGTTGTGTTGCTGAGGATGGTGTTGGTGGGGATGAAGGTCGCGGTAGTGGTGCTCGCCATTCCTGGCCCTTTTCTCTCCGTAGTTGTTCCATTTTTCGCATCAGGTATTCGAGCTGTTTTTCAGTGCTAGCTTCCTTCTCTTGTGTCTTCTTCTTTTGCTGTTCTAGCTCTCCCTTCAATTCATCGTTCTGTCTTCGGAGAATCATTATCGTGCCCTCGTACCTGGAGTGTATTGTGGTTTGAACGCCATTATTTTCCCTCGACGTTGGATTGTGCTCTGTGATGGCGTTGGCCCAGCTTCACTTGCGCTGGGTGTTGTCGTGTTCCACGCCCGTTGCCGGCATCCGGGGGATGCTCTGTTCTCTTTCCCTCGATCTCGATCCCGACTTGGATCTGAATCTGTTTGTCTGTTCGGTCTCATTCGGTGACTGTGGCAATGGTGACATGGTCATCATGTGTTCGTTGTCGTTGGTAGTTATTATGCTGGCCTGGTACCAGAATCTTCTCTGTCTCGATTCTGACCGCTCCCCGACTCTCAACGGTGGCGGGGCCAGTTTCAGCTTCCTTCGACAGTCTCTACTTGCCGTTTCACAGTGCATTCTGCAGACATTACACTTCGGCTCGCATTGGTGGTTGTTTGGATCAGCGTTGTGTTCTCCGCAGTTGTCACATACTTCGTCGTTTCGATAAGGGCAGACGTCTTGTCTGTGTCCTATCTCCCCGCAAGATCTGCAGTACTGGACTGACTTTCTGTAGGGTCTGCAGCGGGTGAGCGTACATCCAACTTTAACAACGTTGAAAGGCACATGCGGGCCCTCGAAGGTGATCACTGCCGACGTCGATGTTCCAAGCATTCTAGCGTAGAGGATTTTGCAATTGTTGGTCGTTGCTAGTAAACCTACTAGCTGCTTGTCGGTGGTGCCTTCCTTTATTCCGTGAACAACGCCACGTACAGGGCCCGGAATTGGCTTCAGGTACGGTGTGACTTCGTATGTTGCATGTCCTATTTCGATGCTCGTTATTTCTGCTAGTTTAAGTGCGCAGTCTTCTTCGGTACTTGCCAGAACTAGGTTTTGTTGCCATTTGTCTGTATGATCACTTTGGCGTAGAGCTCCTGGGGTGTGACTCCGCATGCTTGGGCTAATCCTCTTGCTATCACTCCGCCTTTTCAGTTTGATACTTTCACACCAGCTTTAGGTCTGTACACAATCTTGTAATGGTTTTCTGGTAGGCGCGGAGTCGTTGGCAGGTGAGGATGTGGCTTGCTTGCGTTGGTTTGGCCCCATGGCTTTTGAGGATCTTGTTGTCGTTTTCCATCATTCGTGTTCTGCCCCTCGCTCTGTTCGTATGAGAACTCCATCTGCGTATTCGACGTTGCAATGGATTCTTTCTTCTGATGTTGTGCTTGTAGCATCAGCCACGGACCGGTCTTGCATAGTGTTCGTCCGCTGTTGCTGTCGAACGTCGGCTCCGTGTCGTTCATCTCTGCTTCATTATTTGTTGTTACTGCTATGGAGCTCGTTCGGTCATCTTTTATAACGCTTGGTTGCGGCTACGTTTGACGAGAGAAAAAGCATTAAAAAGCCGTTGTCAGGTGGCCCGGCATGCACGTGGATCACGAGGCGCGTGGCCCAGCGCAGCGGGATCTGCAATCGAGGGTAGGCTTAGCTGGGCACAGCCGTCGCCTTGCAAGTTTCAGGAATCGTACTTGCGTGAAGAACAAACTCACGTCGGTGTGCGTGGTCTGTCTGAACGGCGTTTCTTGAGGCGAGTCGAATGCTGCGGAAAGTCGGGCGTTGCGAGGGGGCGATCCGCAGTAATTGCAAGCTGAATCGGGAGCACATGTCTAGCAAGTCTGCTCGGTTGGCCATCCTCTTCCAACCAGAGCAGATTCTGGGTTTTCTCATGCCAGAACTACCAAACGATAATCAGCCGCAGAGTCGTGGGATAGCTCTCATATTTGCGAACGTGCTCGTTTACTAGTGGTTCTCACGTACAATTAAAACTTTCCCTAGCATGCAACATCACATGAAATCAACGGCTGCCATGATTGTGCCCGGTTGTTCTTGCTAAGTATTGACATGGCTAGCTGAGGTGACTGAAACACCTGCACCCTCCTGTCACTAACCTGTGTTTCCTTCAATTTCAGAAATTTCTCGGCTCAGCTTGGCTGCTGGCTCGCACTTACTAAAATGACCGCCAAAGAAAAGGGAGCACAGCAAGATTGAAAAGGTGGCTTCTGACCCAACGGTTTGGCAGTGGAATTGCATCGGCACGCCATTCAGATCTCCACGTTTATTAGCAATATAGTGGCACTGTCTAACCGCTGACGCACAGCAGCATACGTTTTTATAAATATTTCGCGACATCAGCATTATTCGGCATTTCTCCGTGTAGCGATGTCGGCAACGCTGCTCGTGCAGATTTTCGCGCATGCCTGGATGACAGTTTTGTGGTAAGTGGTAATTATATTCACATATCTTTAGGTTTGGGTTTCTTTTAGAGTGTACCGCGTTAACAGCTACTCTTATGAAAGGCGAAGCTGTGCAGCCTTTAGCTTTCTTAAAGACTAATTACTGCGTCTGCTGCTTATAGTTGTAAATTGACATTGTTCAAATGGACCTTACAATTCTGTAGAGTACAGTTGCATCTTGTGGGGTAAATTATTTCTTGTGTGTTTGGCCACGTACTCGATGAAACCAGAGCATATTCTGGGTTTTCTCGTGCCCAAACTGCCATACAATAACGAGGCAGCGCATAGTGCGGTAGGCATGACCCTTTGGCATGTGCTGGACGAAACCAGAGCAGATTCTGGGCTTTTACATGCCGAAGCCACAATTTGGTAATGAGGAACACCGTGATAACCTTCATGTTCTGGCACGTGCTGGACAAAACCAGAACAGATTCTGGCTTTTCACGTGCCAGAACTACCAAACGATAATCAGCCGCAGAGTCGTGGGACAACTCTCATGTGTGCGAACGTGCTCGTTTACTAGTGGTTCTCACGTACAATTAAAACTTTCCCTAGCATGCGACATCTCATGAAATCAACGGCTGCCATGATTCTGCCCGTTTTTTCTTGCTAAGTATTCACATGGCTAGCTGAGGTGACTGAAACACCTGCACCCTCCTGTCACTAACCTGTGTTTTCTTCAATTTCAGAAATTTCTCGGCTCAGCTTGGCTGCTGGCTCGCACCTACTAAAATGACCGCCAAAGAAAAGGGAGCACAGCAAGATTGAAAAGGTGGCTTCTGACACAACGGTTTGGCTGTGGAATTGCATCGGCACGCCATTCAGATCTCCACGTTTATTAGCAATATAGTGGCGCTGTCTAACCGCTGACGCACCGCAGCATACGTTTTTATAAATATTTCGCGACATCGGCATTATTCGGCATTTCTCCGTGCAGCGATGTCGGCAACGCTGCTCGCGCAGATTTTCGCGCATGCCTGGATGACAGTTTTGTGGTAAGTGGTAATTATGTTCACATATCTTTGGGTTTGGGTTTCTTTTAGAGTGTACCGCGTTAACAGCTACTCTTAGGAAAGGCGAAGCTGTGCAGCCTTTAGCTTTCTTAAAGACTAATTACTGCGTCTGCTGCTTATAGTTGTAAATTCACATTGTTCATATGGACCTTACAATTCTGTAGAGTACAGTTGCATCTTGTGGGGTAAATTATTTCTTGTGTCTTTGGCCACGTACTCGATGAAACCAGAGCATATTCTGGGTTTTCTCGTGCCCAAACTGCCATACGATAATGAGGCAGCGCATAGTGCGGTAGGCATGACCCTTTGGCATGTGCTGGACGAAACCAGAGCAGATTCTGGGCTTTTACATGCCGAAGCCACAATTTGGTAATGAGGAACACCGTGATAACCTTCATGTTCTGGCACGTGCTGGACAAAACCAGAACAGATTCTGGTTTTTCACGTGCCAGAACTACCGGTCGATAATCAGTCGCAGAGTCGTAGGACAACTCTCATGTGTGCGAACGTGCTCATTTACTAGTGGTTCTCACGTACAATTAAAGCTTTCCCTAGCATGCAACATCGCATGAAATCAACGGCTGCCATGATTGTGCCCATTTTTTCTTGCTAAGTATTCACATGGCTAGCTGAGGTGACTGAAACACCTGCACCCTCCTGTCACTAACCTGTGTTTTCTTCAATTTCAGAAATTTCTCGGCTCAGCTTGGCTGATGGCTCGCACCTACTAAAATGACCGCCGAAGAAAAGGGAGTGCAGCAAGATTGAAAAGGTGGCTTCTGACACAACGGTTTGGCAGTGGAATTGCATCGGCACGCCATTCAGATCTCCACGTTTATTAGCAATATAGTGGCGCTGCCTAACCGCTGACGCACCGCAGCATACGTTTTTATAAATATTTCGCGACATCGGCATTATTCGGCATTTCTCCGTGCAGCGATGTCGGCAACGCTGCTCGCGCAGATTTTCACGCATGCCTGGATGACAGTTTTGTGGTAAGTGGTAATTATATTCACATATCTTTGGGTTTGGGTTTCTTTTAGAGTGTACCGCGTTAACAGCTACTCTTATGAAAGGCGAAGCTGTGCAGCCTTTAGCTTTCTTAGACTAATTACTGCGTCTGCTGCTTATAGTTGTAAATTGACGTTATTCAAATGGACCTTACAATTCTGTAGAGTACAGTTGCATCTTGTGGGGTAAATTATTTCTTGTGTGTTTGGCCACGTACTCGATGAAACCAGAGCATATTCTGGGTTTTCTCGTGCCCAAACTGCCATACGATAACGAGGCAGCGCATAGTGCGGTAGGCATGACCCTTTGGCATGTGCTGGACGAAACCAGAGCAGATTCTGGGCTTTTACATGCCGAAGCCACAATTTGGTAATGAGGAACACCGTGCTAATTTTCATGTTCTGGCACGTGCTGGACGAAACCAGAACAGATTCTGGCTTTTCACGTGCCAGAACTACCGGTCGATAATCAGTCGCAGAGTCGTGGGACAGCTCTCATGTGTGCGAACGTGCTCGTTTTCTAGTGGTTTTCACGTACAATTAAAGCTTTCCCTAGCATGCAACATCGCATGAAATCAACGGCTGCCATGATTGTGCCCATTTTTTCTTGCTAAGTATTCACATGGCTAGCTGAGGTGACTGAAGCACCTGCACCCTCCTGTCACTAACCTGTGTTTTCTTCAATTTCAGAAATTTCTCGGCTCAGCTTGGCTGATGGCTCGCACCTACTAAAATGACCGCCGAAGAAAATTGAGTGCAGCAAGATTGAAAAGGTGGCTTCTGACACAACGGTTTGGCAGTGGAATCACATGGGCACGTTATTCAGATGTGCACGTTTATTAGCAATATTGTGGCGCTGTCTAACCGCTGACGCACCGCAGGATACGTTTTTATAAATATTTCGCGACATCGGCATTATTCGGCATTTCTCCGTGCAGCGATGTCGGCAACGCTGCTCGCGCAGATTTTCGTGCATGCCTGGATGACAGTTTTGTGGTAAGTGGTAATTATATTCACATATCTTTCGGTTTGGGTTTCTTTTAGAGTGTACCGCGTTAACAGCTACTCTTATGAAAGGCGAAGCTGTGCAGCCTTTAGGTTTCTTAAAGACTAATTACTGCGTCTGCTGCTTGTAGTTTATAGTTGTAAATTCACATTGTTCAAATGGACCTTACATTTCTGTAGAGTACAGTTGCATCTTGTGGGGTAAATTATTTCTTGTGTGTTTGGCCACGTACTCGATGAAACCAGAGCATATTCTGGGTTTTCTCGTGCCCAAACTGCCATACGATAACGAGGCAGCGCATAGTGCAGTAGGCATGACCCTTTGGCACGTGCTGGACGAAACCAGAGCAGTCTCTAATGTCGTGGGGAATACGCTGAGGTAGGTGCCTCTCATCCTCGACTTGGTAGCCCAGATCTTGGAACAGGGCTCTTCGCGATTTTGTTAGCTTTAGTCTCTCCAGTTGGTTGGCCTTGTGCGCTTCCACAAGCTCTTCCCACGTGTTGTGAACTCCCATTTTGAGTAGTTTCACTGTGGATGTGGAAGGGGAAAGACCCAACGCAGTTTTGTAGGATTTTCTGATGAGGGCGTTTACATTGTCTCGTTGACTGTTCCTTCATGTCAACGTATGGGGTCCCGTAGGTGACGATCGTGAGCAGCACTTGTATTATTCTCGTGCAGTCTTCCTCCTTGAGTCCGTGCCTTTTGCTCGTCACTCTTTTGATAAGGTGGGTTATTTGTTGCATTGTTATCTGAATTTTTCCAACTCTGCTCCCCCGGCCCTGTCCTTTTGAATCAGGAGTCCGAGGATGCGAAGCCTCGTTACCTGCGGAATCATGATGCCACCCACCTTTACTTCCGGGTCTGGTATAGGCTGCGGTTGTCGGCCTCTTGTGCGCTTTCTTAGCACGAAGAGCTCTCACTTTTATGATGCGCACGTCAGTCCACATGCTTCCAGGAACTGTTCCGCTGTGCGAACCGCTTCTTGCAGAGCGTCTTGCTGTTTACCTGTCGACCCTCTTGTTGTCCAGATGGTGAGGTCGTCAGCATACATTGCGTGACCAATCCCTTGCGTAGTTGTTTGGGTAGCGAGCTCATCGCTAGATTGAATAGCATCGGCGAAATGACGGAGCCTTGTGGTGTTCCCTTTCGCGGCATGTCGAATTTCTCAGAGCGTATGTTGCCTATCCCCACTGTGGCTGTGCGTTCTTTCAGAAAAGCTTTGATATAATTATATATATTTTTACCGCAGTTATATACGTTGAGGTGTTGCAGTACGGCTTCGTGTGACACGTTGTCGAAAGCCCCTTTCACGTCAAGTGCAAGGATGGCTCTTTTGCTGTGCGTGTCCAGTTTGTCGATGACTTTTTCTTTGATCTGCAGTAACACGTCTTGTGTGGACAGGTGAGCTCTAAATCCGAACATGGTGTTTGGGACGTGTCCGTTGTCTTCGAGATGTTCGATCGTGCGGTTGTGCATGACGTGCTCATAGAGTTTTCCAGCACACGAGGTGAGGGATATAGGTCGAAGGTTCTGCACGCTGATGGGCTTGTTGGGTTTAGGTATCATGGTTACCTCGGCGTGTTTCCATTCCGGTGGTACTTTACCGTGTTCCCAGCACTCGATGTATTTTAAGAGTGCGTCTACAGAGGGTCCGTCAAGCTTCCGCAGTGTCTTGTTGTTTATTCTGTCGTACCCCGGCGCCGTGTTGCGGGTGAGCTTGCTCAAGGCCCTCTGGATTTCTGCTTCTGTGAAGGGCCGATCCAGTTCTATATTTGGTTTGCCTTGATACTCGTCAAAGTGCAAATCTCCAGTTATGTTCCGCTCTGTATCGAGGAACTTCTCCTTCACTTCTTTGATGATGTCTTACTCTTTCCCCGGGTGGTTGTGTATAGGTCTCTGCTCTTTCTGTTTTGCGGCGTTCTTGTTCTCCTTCTTAGATAGGAGTGTTTTGAGTACCGCCCAAGTGCGCTTGCTGCTTAAGGTCCCTTGAAGCTTGTTACATGTTTCGCGCCATTTCTGCTTTTCAAGTTGTTCAGAGTACTCGTGCGTGTCCTTGATCAGCTTTGAGATTCGAATTTCGAGTTTCCGGTTGCATTTGGTACGCTGCCAGCGTTTCTCGAGTCCCCTCCGCGCCTCCCGCAGGTGGAGTATGTGGGGGTCGACCACGGGGCTGACTTGAGACAGCTGCATTGTCTTCGTATGCTTCTCTGCTCTTTCCACGACTCCTCTGATCCATATTTCTATGTCGTCTATCGTCGCATTAATGGCACTCTCGTCTTTACGAAAGGCCTGCCAGTCCGTATCCATGGCTTTTCCAATCTTCATCGTCGCTTTGTGGTGCGGGATGATCGTTTCCACTATATTATGGTTGCTACTCAGATTCTCGTCCACGCAGCTCCACTCATACTGCTTGTGTCCGTGTACGAATGTGAGGTCGGGGCTGGCGTTTCTAGATACACTGTTGCCGATGCGCGTGAGTGTGTGCGGGTCGTTGAGTAGCGCGAGGAGGTGTTGTTGGGCTACGCTGTGTATATCTCCTTTTTTCTTTGAGGCTGCATATCCCCAGGCCGCATGGGGAGCATTAAAATCACCAACGACTATCAGTCCGTTACCCATGCTAAGCTTCTTCCCTTCTCGCATTGGCTTGTCTGGATCCTTTAGGTCGTCCTTTAGCGGGCTGTACACGTTTAACACAAAAGGCTTTGCTGCTGTTTTTTCTGGCGTACGATTTCGACGAGCGTGTGTTCTATGCGGTGTTGGATGTCGTGTCGCTGAGCGTTGATGGCCTTCTTGGTCACGATTGCTGTCCACATCTTACCGTCGGTGACGTTAGTGAGGTAACCACTGACCTTGAAGTCTTCAGCTTCGGTTTCTTGTAACGCTATAATGTCTGGGTTAAACTGCGTGCAGAATTCGACAAGGTTGCTTCTCTTACTTCGGATAGAATGACAGTTCCATTGCCAAATTTTGAGCCGTGGATGTTGCTTGTAGTCATCTTTCTCTTTAGTTAGCCTCGCCATCTTGTTTGCTTAGAGTCTGCGTGATCTTGGCTTCTCTCGCAGGGTACTTAGGCTTCTTGAGAGTATCATCTCTTTCTTCTAGCATGTGGATGCGTTGGCTGAAACTTTCTCCCGATTGAGTCATTTTGTTCTGTAGGGCCTGAATCTGGTTGTCCATTTCGCTCTTGAGAGATTGGAACCCAGTCGGTATCATCTGGGTTACCGTGTTTTGCATAACCTGCGTTACAGTGGATATTGTGGTTTCCATCATGACGGGTCACGCTGGCGTTGATGCGGTCTTCAAGTGTCTTGAGGTCGTTCTGGGTTATCACTGCTTGGTTCGACAGTGTTGCTGGCTTTGGTTGTGTTGCTGAGGATGGTGTTGGTGGGGATGAAGGTCGCGGTAGTGGTGCTTGCGATTGCTGGCCCTTTTCTCTCCGTAGTTGTTCCACTTCTCGCATGAGGTATTCGAGCTGTTTTTCAGTGCTAGCTTCCTTCTCTTGTGTCTTCTTCTTTTGCTGTTCTAGCTCTCCCTTCAATTCATCGTTCTGTCTTCGGAGAATCATTATCGTGTCCTCGTACCTCGAGTGTATTGTGGTTTGAACGCCATTATTTTCCCTCGACGTTTGATTGTGCTCTGTGATGGCGTTGGCCCAGCTTCACTTGCGCTGGGTGTTGTCGTGTTCCACGCCCGTTGCCGGCATCCGGGGGATGCTCTGTTCTCTTTCCCTCGATCTCGATCCCGACTTGGATCTGAATCTGTTTGTCTGTTCGGTTTCATTCGGTGACTGTGGCAATGGTGAAATGGTCATCATGTGTTCGTTGTCGTTGGTAGTTACTATGCTGGCCTGGTACCAGAATCTTCTCTGTCTCGATTCTGACCGCTCCCCGACTCTCAACGGTGGCGGGGCCAGTTTCAGCTTCCTTCGACAGTCTCTACTTGCCGTTTCACGGTGCATTCTGCAGACCTTACACTTCGGCTCGCATTGGTGGTTGTTTGGATCAGCGTTGTGTTCTCCGCAGTTGTCACATACTTCGTCGTTTCGATTAGGGCAGACGTCTTGTCTGTGTCCTATCTCCCCGCAAGATCTGCAGTACTGGACTGACTTTCTGTAGGGTCTGCAGCGGGTGAGCGTACATCCAACTTTAACGTAGAAAGGCACATGCGGGCCCTCGAAGGTGATCACTGCCGACGTCGATCTTCCAAGCATTCTAGCGTAGAGGATTTTGCAATTGTTGGTCGTTGCTAGTAGATCTACTAGCTGCTCGTCGATGGTGCCTTCCTCTATTCCGTGAACAACGCCACGTACAGGGCCCGGAATTGGCTTCAGGTACGGTGTGACTTCGTATGTTGCATGTCCTATTTCGATGCTCGTTATTTCCGCTAGTTTAAGTGCGCAGTCTTCGGTACTTGCCAGAATTAGGTTTTGTTGCCATTGTGTTTGTATGATCACTTTGGTGTAGAGCTCCTGGGGTGTGACTCCGCATGCTTGGGCTAATCCTCTTGCTATCACTCCGCCTTTCCAGTTTGATACTTTCACACCAGCTTTAGGTCTGTACACAATCTTGTAATGGTTTTCTGGTAGGCGCGGAGTCGTTGGCAGGTGAGGACGTGGCTTGCTTGCGTTGGTTTGGCCCCACGGCTTTTCAGGAGCTTGTTGTCCTTTTCCATCATTCGTGTTCTGCCCCTCGCTGTGTTCGTATGAGAACTCCTTCTGCGTATTCGACGTTGCAATGGATTCTTTCTTCTGATGTCGTGCTTGTAGCATCAGCCACGGACCGGTCTTGCATAGTGTTCGTCCGCTGTTGCTGTCGAACGTCGGCGCCGTGTCGTTCATCTCTGCTTCATTATTTGTTGTTACTGCTATGGAGCTCGTTCGGTCAACTTTTATAACGCTTGTTTGCGGCTACTTTTGACGAGAGAAAAAGCATTAAAAAGCCGTTGTCAGGTGGCCCGGCATGCACGTGGATCACGAGGCGCGTGGCCCAGCGCAGCGGGATCTGCAATCGAGGGTAGGCTTAGCTGGGCACAGCCGTCGCCTTGCAAGTTTCAGGAATCGTACTTGCGTGAAGAACAAACTCACGTCGGTGTGCGTGGTCTGTCCGAACGGCGTTTCTTGAGATGAGTCGAATGCAGCGGAAAGTCGGGCGTTGCGAGGGGGCGATCCGCAGTAATTGCAAGCTGAATCGGGAGCACATGTACAGCAAGTCTGCTCTGTTGGCCATCTTCTTCCAACCAGAGCAGATTCTGGGTTTTCCCATGCCAGAACTACCAAACGATAATCAGCTGCAGAGTCGTGGGATAGCTCTCATGTTTGCGAACGTGCTCGTTTACTAGTGGTTCTCACGTACAATTAAAACTTTCCCTAGCATGCAACATCACATGAAATCAACGGCTGCCATGATTGTGCCCGGTTGTTCTTGCTAAGTATTGAAATGGCTAGCTGAGGTGACTGAAACACCTGCACCCTCCTGTCACTAACCTGTGTTTCCTTCAATTTCAGAAATTTCTCGGCTCAGCTTGGCTGCTGGCTCGCACCTACTAAAATGACCGCCAAAGAAAAGGGAGCACAGCAAGATTGAAAAGGTGGCTTCTGACACAACGGTTTGGCAGTGGAATTGCATCGGCACGCCATTCAGATCTCCACGTTCATTAGCAATATAGTGGCGCTGTCTAACCGCTGACGCACCGCAGCATACGTTTTTATAAATATTTCGCGACATCGGCATTATTCGGCATTTCTCCGTGCAGCGATGTCGGCAACGCTGCTCGCGCAGATTTTCGCGCATGCCTGGATGACAGTTTTGTGGTAAGTGGTAATCATATTCACATATCTTTGGGTATGGGTTTCTTTTAGAGTGTACCGCGTTAACAGCTACTCTTATGAAAGGCGAACCTGTGCAGCCTTTAGCTTTCTTAAAGACTAATTACTGCGTTTGCTGCTTATAGTTGTAAATTCACATTGTTCAAATGGACCTTACAATTCTGTAGAGTACAGTTGCATCTTGTGGGTTAAATTATTTCTTGTGTGTTTGGCCACGTACTCGATGAAACCAGAGCATATTCTGGGTTTTCTCGTGCCCAAACTGCCATACGATAACGAGGCAGCGCATAGTGCGGTAGGCATGACCCTTTGGCATGTGCTGGACGAAACCAGAGCAGATTCTGGGCTTTTACATGCCGAAGCCACAATTTGGTAATGAGGAACACCGTGATAACCTTCATGTTCTGGCACGTGCTGGACAAAACCCGAACAGATTCTGGCTTTTCACGTGCCAGAACTACCGGTCGATAATCAGTCGCAGAGTAGTGGGACAACTCTGATGTGTGCGAACGTGCTCGTTAACTAGTGGTTCTCACGTACAATTAAAACTTTCCCTAGCATGCGACATCGCATGAAATCAACGGCTGCCATGATTCTGCCAGTTTTTTCTTGCTAAGTATTCACATGGCTAGCTGAGGTGACTGAAACACCTGCACCCTCCTGTCACTAACCTGTGTTTTCTTCAATTTCAGAAATTTCTCGGCTCAGCTTGACTGATGGCTCGCACCTACTAAAATGACCGCCGAAGAAAAGGGAGTGCAGCAAGATTTGAAAAGGTGGCTTCTGACACAACGGTTTGGCAGTGGAATCACATGGGCACGTTATTCAGATGTGCACGTTTATTTGCAATATTGTGGCGCTGTCTAACCGCTGACGCACCGCAGCATACGTTTTTATAAATATTTCGCGACATCGGCATTATTCGGCATTTCTCCGTGCAGCGATGTCGGCAACGCTGCTCGCGCAGATTTTCGCGCATGCCTGGATGACAGTTTTGTGGTAAGTGGTAATCATATTCACATATCTTTGGGTATGGGTTTCTTTTAGAGTGTACCGCGTTAACAGCTACTCTTAGGAAAGGCGAAGCTGTGCAGCCTTTAGCTTTCTTAAAGACTAATTACTGCGTCTGCTGCTTATAGTTGTAAATTCACATTGTTCAAATGGACCTTACATTTCTGTAGAGTACAGTTGCATCTTGTGGGGTAAATTATTTCTTGTGTGTTTGGCCACGTACTCGATGAAACCAGAGCATATTCTGGGTTTTCTCGTGCCCAAACTGCCATACGATAACGAGGCAGCGCATAGTGCAGTAGGCATGACCCTTTGGCACGTGCTGGACGAAACCAGAGCAGTCTCTAATGTCGTGGGGAATACGCTGAGGTAGGTGCCTCTCATCCTCGACTTGGTAGCCCAGATCTTGGAACAGGGCTCTTCGCGATTTTGTTAGCTTTAGTCTCTCCAGTTGGTTGGCCTTGTGCGCTTCCACAAGCTCTTCCCACGTGTTGTGAACTCCCATTTTGAGTAGTTTCACTGTGGATGTGGAAGGGGAAAGACCCAACGCAGTTTTGTAGGATTTTCTGATGAGGGCGTTTACATTGTCTCGTTGACTGTTCCTTCATGTCAACGTATGGGGTCCCGTAGGTGACGATCGTGAGCAGCACTTGTATTATTCTCGTGCAGTCTTCCTCCTTGAGTCCGTGCCTTTTGCTCGTCACTCTTTTGATAAGGTGGGTTATTTGTTGCATTGTTATCTGAATTTTTCCAACTCTGCTCCCCCGGCCCTGTCCTTTTGAATCAGGAGTCCGAGGATGCGAAGCCTCGTTACCTGCGGAATCATGATGCCACCCACCTTTACTTCCGGGTCTGGTATAGGCTGCGGTTGTCGGCCTCTTGTGCGCTTTCTTAGCACGAAGAGCTCTCACTTTTATGATGCGCACGTCAGTCCACATGCTTCCAGGAACTGTTCCGCTGTGCGAACCGCTTCTTGCAGAGCGTCTTGCTGTTTACCTGTCGACCCTCTTGTTGTCCAGATGGTGAGGTCGTCAGCATACATTGCGTGACCAATCCCTTGCGTAGTTGTTTGGGTAGCGAGCTCATCGCTAGATTGAATAGCATCGGCGAAATGACGGAGCCTTGTGGTGTTCCCTTTCGCGGCATGTCGAATTTCTCAGAGCGTATGTTGCCTATCCCCACTGTGGCTGTGCGTTCTTTCAGAAAAGCTTTGATATAATTATATATATTTTTACCGCAGTTATATACGTTGAGGTGTTGCAGTACGGCTTCGTGTGACACGTTGTCGAAAGCCCCTTTCACGTCAAGTGCAAGGATGGCTCTTTTGCTGTGCGTGTCCAGTTTGTCGATGACTTTTTCTTTGATCTGCAGTAACACGTCTTGTGTGGACAGGTGAGCTCTAAATCCGAACATGGTGTTTGGGACGTGTCCGTTGTCTTCGAGATGTTCGATCGTGCGGTTGTGCATGACGTGCTCATAGAGTTTTCCAGCACACGAGGTGAGGGATATAGGTCGAAGGTTCTGCACGCTGATGGGCTTGTTGGGTTTAGGTATCATGGTTACCTCGGCGTGTTTCCATTCCGGTGGTACTTTACCGTGTTCCCAGCACTCGATGTATTTTAAGAGTGCGTCTACAGAGGGTCCGTCAAGCTTCCGCAGTGTCTTGTTGTTTATTCTGTCGTACCCCGGCGCCGTGTTGCGGGTGAGCTTGCTCAAGGCCCTCTGGATTTCTGCTTCTGTGAAGGGCCGATCCAGTTCTATATTTGGTTTGCCTTGATACTCGTCAAAGTGCAAATCTCCAGTTATGTTCCGCTCTGTATCGAGGAACTTCTCCTTCACTTCTTTGATGATGTCTTACTCTTTCCCCGGGTGGTTGTGTATAGGTCTCTGCTCTTTCTGTTTTGCGGCGTTCTTGTTCTCCTTCTTAGATAGGAGTGTTTTGAGTACCGCCCAAGTGCGCTTGCTGCTTAAGGTCCCTTGAAGCTTGTTACATGTTTCGCGCCATTTCTGCTTTTCAAGTTGTTCAGAGTACTCGTGCGTGTCCTTGATCAGCTTTGAGATTCGAATTTCGAGTTTCCGGTTGCATTTGGTACGCTGCCAGCGTTTCTCGAGTCCCCTCCGCGCCTCCCGCAGGTGGAGTATGTGGGGGTCGACCACGGGGCTGACTTGAGACAGCTGCATTGTCTTCGTATGCTTCTCTGCTCTTTCCACGACTCCTCTGATCCATATTTCTATGTCGTCTATCGTCGCATTAATGGCACTCTCGTCTTTACGAAAGGCCTGCCAGTCCGTATCCATGGCTTTTCCAATCTTCATCGTCGCTTTGTGGTGCGGGATGATCGTTTCCACTATATTATGGTTGCTACTCAGATTCTCGTCCACGCAGCTCCACTCATACTGCTTGTGTCCGTGTACGAATGTGAGGTCGGGGCTGGCGTTTCTAGATACACTGTTGCCGATGCGCGTGAGTGTGTGCGGGTCGTTGAGTAGCGCGAGGAGGTGTTGTTGGGCTACGCTGTGTATATCTCCTTTTTTCTTTGAGGCTGCATATCCCCAGGCCGCATGGGGAGCATTAAAATCACCAACGACTATCAGTCCGTTACCCATGCTAAGCTTCTTCCCTTCTCGCATTGGCTTGTCTGGATCCTTTAGGTCGTCCTTTAGCGGGCTGTACACGTTTAACACAAAAGGCTTTGCTGCTGTTTTTTCTGGCGTACGATTTCGACGAGCGTGTGTTCTATGCGGTGTTGGATGTCGTGTCGCTGAGCGTTGATGGCCTTCTTGGTCACGATTGCTGTCCACATCTTACCGTCGGTGACGTTAGTGAGGTAACCACTGACCTTGAAGTCTTCAGCTTCGGTTTCTTGTAACGCTATAATGTCTGGGTTAAACTGCGTGCAGAATTCGACAAGGTTGCTTCTCTTACTTCGGATAGAATGACAGTTCCATTGCCAAATTTTGAGCCGTGGATGTTGCTTGTAGTCATCTTTCTCTTTAGTTAGCCTCGCCATCTTGTTTGCTTAGAGTCTGCGTGATCTTGGCTTCTCTCGCAGGGTACTTAGGCTTCTTGAGAGTATCATCTCTTTCTTCTAGCATGTGGATGCGTTGGCTGAAACTTTCTCCCGATTGAGTCATTTTGTTCTGTAGGGCCTGAATCTGGTTGTCCATTTCGCTCTTGAGAGATTGGAACCCAGTCGGTATCATCTGGGTTACCGTGTTTTGCATAACCTGCGTTACAGTGGATATTGTGGTTTCCATCATGACGGGTCACGCTGGCGTTGATGCGGTCTTCAAGTGTCTTGAGGTCGTTCTGGGTTATCACTGCTTGGTTCGACAGTGTTGCTGGCTTTGGTTGTGTTGCTGAGGATGGTGTTGGTGGGGATGAAGGTCGCGGTAGTGGTGCTTGCGATTGCTGGCCCTTTTCTCTCCGTAGTTGTTCCACTTCTCGCATGAGGTATTCGAGCTGTTTTTCAGTGCTAGCTTCCTTCTCTTGTGTCTTCTTCTTTTGCTGTTCTAGCTCTCCCTTCAATTCATCGTTCTGTCTTCGGAGAATCATTATCGTGTCCTCGTACCTCGAGTGTATTGTGGTTTGAACGCCATTATTTTCCCTCGACGTTTGATTGTGCTCTGTGATGGCGTTGGCCCAGCTTCACTTGCGCTGGGTGTTGTCGTGTTCCACGCCCGTTGCCGGCATCCGGGGGATGCTCTGTTCTCTTTCCCTCGATCTCGATCCCGACTTGGATCTGAATCTGTTTGTCTGTTCGGTTTCATTCGGTGACTGTGGCAATGGTGAAATGGTCATCATGTGTTCGTTGTCGTTGGTAGTTACTATGCTGGCCTGGTACCAGAATCTTCTCTGTCTCGATTCTGACCGCTCCCCGACTCTCAACGGTGGCGGGGCCAGTTTCAGCTTCCTTCGACAGTCTCTACTTGCCGTTTCACGGTGCATTCTGCAGACCTTACACTTCGGCTCGCATTGGTGGTTGTTTGGATCAGCGTTGTGTTCTCCGCAGTTGTCACATACTTCGTCGTTTCGATTAGGGCAGACGTCTTGTCTGTGTCCTATCTCCCCGCAAGATCTGCAGTACTGGACTGACTTTCTGTAGGGTCTGCAGCGGGTGAGCGTACATCCAACTTTAACGTAGAAAGGCACATGCGGGCCCTCGAAGGTGATCACTGCCGACGTCGATCTTCCAAGCATTCTAGCGTAGAGGATTTTGCAATTGTTGGTCGTTGCTAGTAGATCTACTAGCTGCTCGTCGATGGTGCCTTCCTCTATTCCGTGAACAACGCCACGTACAGGGCCCGGAATTGGCTTCAGGTACGGTGTGACTTCGTATGTTGCATGTCCTATTTCGATGCTCGTTATTTCCGCTAGTTTAAGTGCGCAGTCTTCGGTACTTGCCAGAATTAGGTTTTGTTGCCATTGTGTTTGTATGATCACTTTGGTGTAGAGCTCCTGGGGTGTGACTCCGCATGCTTGGGCTAATCCTCTTGCTATCACTCCGCCTTTCCAGTTTGATACTTTCACACCAGCTTTAGGTCTGTACACAATCTTGTAATGGTTTTCTGGTAGGCGCGGAGTCGTTGGCAGGTGAGGACGTGGCTTGCTTGCGTTGGTTTGGCCCCACGGCTTTTCAGGAGCTTGTTGTCCTTTTCCATCATTCGTGTTCTGCCCCTCGCTGTGTTCGTATGAGAACTCCTTCTGCGTATTCGACGTTGCAATGGATTCTTTCTTCTGATGTCGTGCTTGTAGCATCAGCCACGGACCGGTCTTGCATAGTGTTCGTCCGCTGTTGCTGTCGAACGTCGGCGCCGTGTCGTTCATCTCTGCTTCATTATTTGTTGTTACTGCTATGGAGCTCGTTCGGTCAACTTTTATAACGCTTGTTTGCGGCTACTTTTGACGAGAGAAAAAGCATTAAAAAGCCGTTGTCAGGTGGCCCGGCATGCACGTGGATCACGAGGCGCGTGGCCCAGCGCAGCGGGATCTGCAATCGAGGGTAGGCTTAGCTGGGCACAGCCGTCGCCTTGCAAGTTTCAGGAATCGTACTTGCGTGAAGAACAAACTCACGTCGGTGTGCGTGGTCTGTCCGAACGGCGTTTCTTGAGATGAGTCGAATGCAGCGGAAAGTCGGGCGTTGCGAGGGGGCGATCCGCAGTAATTGCAAGCTGAATCGGGAGCACATGTACAGCAAGTCTGCTCTGTTGGCCATCTTCTTCCAACCAGAGCAGATTCTGGGTTTTCCCATGCCAGAACTACCAAACGATAATCAGCTGCAGAGTCGTGGGATAGCTCTCATGTTTGCGAACGTGCTCGTTTACTAGTGGTTCTCACGTACAATTAAAACTTTCCCTAGCATGCAACATCACATGAAATCAACGGCTGCCATGATTGTGCCCGGTTGTTCTTGCTAAGTATTGAAATGGCTAGCTGAGGTGACTGAAACACCTGCACCCTCCTGTCACTAACCTGTGTTTCCTTCAATTTCAGAAATTTCTCGGCTCAGCTTGGCTGCTGGCTCGCACCTACTAAAATGACCGCCAAAGAAAAGGGAGCACAGCAAGATTGAAAAGGTGGCTTCTGACACAACGGTTTGGCAGTGGAATTGCATCGGCACGCCATTCAGATCTCCACGTTCATTAGCAATATAGTGGCGCTGTCTAACCGCTGACGCACCGCAGCATACGTTTTTATAAATATTTCGCGACATCGGCATTATTCGGCATTTCTCCGTGCAGCGATGTCGGCAACGCTGCTCGCGCAGATTTTCGCGCATGCCTGGATGACAGTTTTGTGGTAAGTGGTAATCATATTCACATATCTTTGGGTATGGGTTTCTTTTAGAGTGTACCGCGTTAACAGCTACTCTTATGAAAGGCGAACCTGTGCAGCCTTTAGCTTTCTTAAAGACTAATTACTGCGTTTGCTGCTTATAGTTGTAAATTCACATTGTTCAAATGGACCTTACAATTCTGTAGAGTACAGTTGCATCTTGTGGGGTAAATTATTTCTTGTGTGTTTGGCCACGTACTCGATGAAACCAGAGCATATTCTGGGTTTTCTCGTGCCCAAACTGCCATACGATAACGAGGCAGCGCATAGTGCGGTAGGCATGACCCTTTGGCATGTGCTGGACGAAACCAGAGCAGATTCTGGGCTTTTACATGCCGAAGCCACAATTTGGTAATGAGGAACACCGTGATAACCTTCATGTTCTGGCACGTGCTGGACAAAACCCGAACAGATTCTGGCTTTTCACGTGCCAGAACTACCGGTCGATAATCAGTCGCAGAGTAGTGGGACAACTCTGATGTGTGCGTACGTGCTCGTTAACTAGTGGTTCTCACGTACAATTAAAACTTTCCCTAGCATGCGACATCGCATGAAATCAACGGCTGCCATGATTCTGCCAGTTTTTTCTTGCTAAGTATTCACATGGCTAGCTGAGGTGACTGAAACACCTGCACCCTCCTGTCACTAACCTGTGTTTTCTTCAATTTCAGAAATTTCTCGGCTCAGCTTGGCTGATGGCTCGCACCTACTAAAATGACCGCCGAAGAAAAGGGAGTGCAGCAAGATTGAAAAGGTGGCTTCTGTCACAACGGTTTGGCAGTGGAATCACATGGCCACGTTATTCAGATGTGCACGTTTATTAGCAATATTGTGGCGCTGTCTAACCGCTGACGCACCGCAGCATACGTTTTTATAAATATTTCGCGACATCGGCATTATTCGGCATTTCTCCGTGCAGCGATGTCTGCAACGCTGCTCGCTCAGATTTTCGCGCATGCCTGGATGTCGGTTTTGTGGTAAGTGGTAATTATATTCACATATCTTTGGGTTTGGGTTTCTTTTAGAGTGTACCGCGTTAACAGCTACTCTTAGGAAAGGCGAAGCTGTGCAGCCTTTAGCTTTCTTAAAGACTAATTACTGCGTCTGCTGCTTATAGTTGTAAATTCACATTGTTCAAATGGACCTTACAATTCTGTAGAGTACAGTTGCATCTTGTGGGGTAAATTATTTCTTGTGTGTTTGGCCACGTACTCGATGAAACCAGAGCATATTCTGGGTTTTCTCGTGCCCAAACTGCCATACGATAACGAGGCAGCGCATAGTGCGGTAGGCATGACCCTTTGGCATGTGCTGGACGAAACCAGAGCAGATTCTGGGCTTTTACATGCCGAAGCCACAATTTGGTAATGAGGAACACCGTGATAACCATCATGTTCTGGCACGTGCTGGACAAAACCAGAACAGATTCTGGCTTTTCACGTGCCAGAACTACCGGTCGATAATCAGTCGCAGAGTCGTGGGACAACTCTCATGTGTGCGAACGTGCTCGTTTACTAGTGGTTCTCACGTACAATTAAAACTTTCCCTAGCATGCAACATCGCATGAAATCAACGGCTGCCATGATTCTGCCCGGTTCTTGCTAAGTATTGACATGGCTAGCTGAGGTGACTGAAACACCTGCACCCTCCTGTCACTAACCTGTGTTTTCTTCAATTTCAGAAATTTCTCGGCTCAGCTTGGCTGCTGGCTCTCACCTACTAAAATGACCGCCGAAGAAAAGGGAGCGCAGCAAGATTGAAAAGGTGGCTTCTGTCACAACGGTTTGGCAGTGGAATCACATGGCCACGTTATTCAGATGTGCACGTTTATTAGCAATATTGTGGCGCTGTCTAACCGCTGACGCACCGCAGCATACGTTTTTATAAATATTTCGCGACATCGGCATTATTCGGCATTTCTCCGTGCAGCGATGTCGGCAACGCTGCTCGCTCAGATTTTCGCGCATGCCTGGATGTTGGTTTTGTGGTAAGTGGTAATTATATTCACATATCTTTGGGTTTGGGTTTCTTTTAGAGTGTACCGCGTTAACAGCTACTCTTAGGAAAGGCGAAGCTGTGCAGCCTTTAGCTTTCTTAAAGACTAATTACTGCGTCTGCTGCTTATAGTTGTAAATTCACATTGTTCAGATGGACCTTACAATTCTGTAGAGTACAGTTGCATCTTGTGGGGTAAATTATTTCTTGTGTGTTTGGCCACGTACTCGATGAAACCAGAGCATATTCTGGGTTTTCTCGTGCCCAAACTGCCATACGATAACGAGGCAGCGCATAGTGCGGTAGGCATGACCCTTTGGCATGTGCTGGACGAAACCAGAGCAGATTCTGGGCTTTTACATGCCGAAGCCACAATTTGGTAATGAGGAACACCGTGATAACCTTCATGTTCTGGCACGTGCTGGACAAAACCAGAACAGATTACCGGTCGATAATCAGTTGCAGAGTCGTGGGACAACTCTCATGTGTGCGAACGTGCTCGTTTACTAGTGGTTCTCACATACAATTAAAACTTTCCCTAGCATGCAACATCGCATGAAATCAACGGCTGCCATGATTCTGCCAGTTTTTTCTTGCTAAGTATTCACATGGCTAGCTGAGGTGACTGAAACACCTGCACCCTCCTGTCACTAACCTGTGTTTTCTTCAATTTCAGAAATTTCTCGGCTCAGCTTGACTGATGGCTCGCACCTACTAAAATGACCGCCGAAGAAAAGGGAGTGCAGCAAGATTGAAAAGGTGGCTTCTGACACAACGGTTTGGCAGTGGAATCACATGGGCACATTATTCAGATGTGCGCGTTTATTAGCAATATTGTGGCGCTGTCTAACCGCTGACGCACCGCAGCATACGTTTTTATAAATATTTCGCGACATCGGCATTATTCGGCATTTCTCCGTGCAGCGATGTCGGCAACGCTGCTCGCGCAGATTTTCGCGCATGCCTGGATGACAGTTTTGTGGTAAGTGGTAATCATATTCACATATCTTTGGGTATGGGTTTCTTTTAGAGTGTACCGCGTTAACAGCTACTCTTATGAAAGGCGAACCTGTGCAGCCTTTAGCTTTCTTAAAGACTAATTACTGCGTCTGCTGCTTATAGTTGTAAATTCACATTGTTCAAATGGACCTTACAATTCTGTAGAGTACAGTTGCATCTTGTGGGGTAAATTATTTCTTGTGTGTTTGGCCACGTACTCGATGAAACTAGAGCATATTCTGGGTTTTCTCGTGCCCAAACTGCCATACGATAACGAGGCAGCGCATAGTGCGGTAGGCATGACCCTTTGGCATGTGCTGGACGAAACCAGAGCAGATTCTGGGCTTTTACATGCCGAAGCCACAATTTGGTAATGAGGAACACCGTGATAACCTTCATGTTCTGGCACGTGCTTGACAAAACCAGAACAGATTCTGGCTTTTCACGTGCCAGAACTACCGGTCGATAATCAGTCGCAGAGTAGTGGGACAACTCTGATGTGTGCGAACGTGCTCGTTAACTAGTGGTTCTCACGTACAATTAAAACTTTCCCTAGCATGCGACATCGCATGAAATCAACGGCTGCCATGATTCTGCCAGTTTTTTTCTTGCTAAGTATTCACATGGCTAGCTGAGGTGACTGAAACACCTGCACCCTCCTGTCACTAACCTGTGTTTTCTTCAATTTCAGAAATTTCTCGGCTCAGCTTGGCTGATGGCTCGCACCTACTAAAATGACCGCCGAAGAAAAGGGAGTGCAGCAAGATTGAAAAGGTGGCTTCTGTCACAACGGTTTGGCAGTGGAATCACATGGCCACGTTATTCAGATGTGCACGTTTATTAGCAATATTGTGGCGCTGTCTAACCGCTGACGCACCGCAGCATACGTTTTTATAAATATTTCGCGACATCGGCATTATTCGGCATTTCTCCGTGCAGCGATGTCGGCAACGCTGCTCGCTCAGATTTTCGCGCATGCCTGGATGACGGTTTTGTGGTAAGTGGTAATTATATTCACATATCTTTGGGTTTGGGTTTCTTTTAGAGTGTACCGCGTTAACAGCTACTCTTAGGAAAGGCGAAGCTGTGCAGCCTTTAGCTTTCTTAAAGACTAATTACTGCGTCTGCTGCTTATAGTTGTAAATTCACATTGTTCAAATGGACCTTACAATTCTGTAGAGTACAGTTGCATCTTGTGGGGTAAATTATTTCTTGTGTGTTTGGCCACGTACTCGATGAAACCAGAGCATATTCTGGGTTTTCTCGTGCCCAAACTGCCATACGATAACGAGGCAGCGCATAGTGCGGTAGGCATGACCCTTTGGCATGTGCTGGACGAAACCAGAGCAGATTCTGGGCTTTTACATGCCGAAGCCACAATTTGGTAATGAGGAACACCGTGATAACCTTCATGTTCTGGCACGTGCTGGACAAAACCAGAACAGATTCTGGCTTTTCACGTGCCAGAACTACCGGTCGATAATCAGTCGCAGAGTAGTGGGACAACTCTGATGTGTGCGAACGTGCTCGTTAACTAGTGGTTCTCACGTACAATTAAAACTTTCCCTAGCATGCGACATCGCATGAAATCAACGGCTGCCATGATTCTGCCAGTTTTTTCTTGCTAAGTATTCACATGGCTAGCTGAGGTGACTGAAACACCTGCACCCTCCTGTCACTAACCTGTGTTTTCTTCAATTTCAGAAATTTCTCGGCTCAGCTTGGCTGATGGCTCGCACCTACTAAAATGACCGCCGAAGAAAAGGGAGTGCAGCAAGATTGAAAAGGTGGCTTCTGTCACAACGGTTTGGCAGTGGAATCACATGGCCACGTTATTCAGATGTGCACGTTTATTAGCAATATTGTGGCGCTGTCTAACCGCTGAGGCACCGCAGCATACGTTTTTATAAATATTTCGCGACATCGGCATTTCTCCGTGCAGCTATGTCGGCAACGCTGCTCGCTCAGATTTTCGCGCATGCCTGGATGACAGTTTTGTGGTAAGTGGTAATTATATTCACATATCTTTGGGTTTGGGTTTCTTTTAGAGTGTACCGCGTTAACAGCTACTCTTAGGAAAGGCGAAGCTGTGCAGCCTTTAGCTTTCTTAAAGACTAATTACTGCGTCTGCTGCTTATAGTTGTAAATTCACATTGTTCAAATGGACCTTACAATTCTGTAGAGTACAGTTGCATCTTGTGGGGTAAATTATTTCTTGTGTGTTTGGCCACGTACTCGAAACCAGAGCATATTCTGGGTTTTCTCGTGCCCAAACTGCCATACGATAACGAGGCAGCGCATAGTGCGGTAGGCATGACCCTTTGGCATGTGCTGGACGAAACCAGAGCAGATTCTGGGCTTTTACATGCCGAAGCCACAATTTGGTAATGAGGAACACCGTGATAACCTTCATGTTCTGGCACGTGCTGGACAAAACCAGAACAGATTCTGGCTTTTCACGTGCCAGAACTACCGGTCGATAATCAGTCGCAGAGTCGTGGGACAACTCTCATGTGTGCGAACGTGCTCGTTTACTAGTGGTTCTCACGTACAATTAAAACTTTCCCTAGCATGCAACATCGCATGAAATCAACGGCTGCCATGATTCTGCCCGGTTCTTGCTAAGTATTGACATGGCTAGCTGAGGTGACTGAAACACCTGCACCCTCCTGTCACTAACCTGTGTTTTCTTCAATTTCAGAAATTTCTCGGCTCAGCTTGGCTGCTGGCTCTCACCTGCTAAAATGACCGCCGAAGAAAAGGGAGCGGCAAGATTGAAAAGGTGGCTTCTGACACAACGGTTTGCAGTGGAATCACATGGGCACGTTATTCACATATGCACGTTTATTAGCAATATTGTGGCGCTGTCTAACCGCTGACGCACCGCAGCATACGTTTTTATAAATATTTCGCGCATCGGCATTATTCGGCATTTCTCCGTGCAGCGATGTCGGACACGCTGCGCGCGCAGATTTTCGCGCATGCCTGGATGACAGTTTTGTGGTAAGTGGTAATCATATTCACATATCTTTGGGTATGGGTTTCTTTTAGAGTGTACCGCGTTAACAGCTACTCTTATGAAAGGCGAACCTGTGCAGCCTTTAGCTTTCTTAAAGACTAATTACTGCGTCTGCTGCTTATAGTTGTAAATTCACATTGTTCAAATGGACCTTACAATTCTGTAGAGTACAGTTGCATCTTGTGGGGTAAATTATTTCTTGTGTGTTTGGCCACGTACTCGATGAAACCAGAGCATATTCTGGGTTTTCTCGTGCCCAAACTGCCATACGATAACGAGGCAGCGCATAGTGCGGTAGGCATGACCCTTTGGCATGTGCTGGACGAAACCAGAGCAGATTCTGGGCTTTTACATGCCGAAGCCACAATTTGGTAATGAGGAACACCGTGATAACCTTCATGTTCTGGCACGTGCTGGACAAAACCAGAACAGATTCTGGCTTTTCACGTGCCAGAACTACCGGTCGATAATCAGGCGCAGAGTAGTGGGACAACTCTGATGTGTGCGAACGTGCTCGTTAACTAGTGGTTCTCACGTACAATTAAAACTTTCCCTAGCATGCGACATCGCATAAAATCAACGGCTGCCATGATTCTGCCAGTTTTTTCTTGCTAAGTATTCACATGGCTAGCTGAGGTGACTGAAACACCTGCACCCTCCTGTCACTAACCTGTGTTTTCTTCAATTTCAGAAATTTCTCGGCTCAGCTTGACTGATGGCTCGCACCTACTAAAATGACCGCCGAAGAAAAGGGAGTGCAGCAAGATTGAAAAGGTGGCTTCTGACACAACGGTTTGGCAGTGGAATCACATGGGCACGTTATTCAGATGTGCACGTTTATTTGCAATATTGTGGCGCTGTCTAACCGCTGACGCACCGCAGCATACGTTTTTATAAATATTTCGCGACATCGGCATTATTCGGCATTTCTCCGTGCAGCGATGTCGGCAACGCTGCTCGCGCAGATTTTCGCGCATGCCTGGATGACAGTTTTGTGGTAAGTGGTAATCATATTCACATATCTTTGGGTTTGGGTTTCTTTTAGAGTGTACCGCGTTAACAGCTACTCTTAGGAAAGGCGAAGCTGTGCAGCCTTTAGCTTTCTTAAAGACTAATTACTGCGTCTGCTGCTTATAGTTGTAAATTCACATTGTTCAAATGAACCTTACATTTCTGTAGAGTACAGTTGCATCTTGTGGGGTAAATTATTTCTTGTGTGTTTGGCCACGTACTCGATGAAACGAGAGCATATTCTGGGTTTTCTCGTGCCCAAACTGCCATACGATAACGAGGCAGCGCATAGTGCAGTAGGCATGACCATTTGGCACGTGCTGGACGAAACCAGAGCAGTCTCTAATGTCGTGGGGAATACGCTGAGGTAGGTGCCTCTCATCCTCGACTTGGTAGCCCAGATCTTGGAACAGGGCTCTTCGCGATTTTGTTAGCTTTAGTCTCTCCAGTTGGTTGGCCTTGTGCGCTTCCACAAGCTCTTCCCACGTGTTGTGAACTCCCATTTTGAGTAGTTTCACTGTGGATGTGGAAGGGGAAAGACCCAACGCAGTTTTGTAGGATTTTCTGATGAGGGCGTTTACATTGTCTCGTTGACTATTCCTTCATGTCAACGTATGGGGTCCCGTAGGTGACGATCGTGAGCAGCACTTGTATTATTCTCGTGCAGTCTTCCTCCTTGAGTCCGTGCCTTTTGCTCGTCACTCTTTTGATAAGGTGGGTTATTTGTTGCATTGTTATCTGAATTTTTCCAACTCTGCTCCCCCGGCCCTGTCCTTTTGAATCAGGAGTCCGAGGATGCGAAGCCTCGTTACCTGCGGAATCATGATGCCACCCACCTTTACTTCCGGGTCTGGTATAGGCTGCGGTTGTCGGCCTCTTGTGCGCTTTCTTAGCACGAAGAGCTCTCACTTTTATGATGCGCACGTCAGTCCACATGCTTCCAGGAACTGTTCCGCTGTGCGAACCGCTTCTTGCAGAGCGTCTTGCTGTTTACCTGTCGACCCTCTTGTTGTCCAGATGGTGAGGTCGTCAGCATACATTGCGTGACCAATCCCTTGCGTAGTTGTTTGGGTAGCGAGCTCATCGCTAGATTGAATAGCATCGGCGAAATGACGGAGCCTTGTGGTGTTCCCTTTCGCGGCATGTCGAATTTCTCAGAGCGTATGTTGCCTATCCCCACTGTGGCTGTGCGTTCTTTCAGAAAAGCTTTGATATAATTATATATATTTTTACCGCAGTTATATACGTTGAGGTGTTGCAGTACGGCTTCGTGTGACACGTTGTCGAAAGCCCCTTTCACGTCAAGTGCAAGGATGGCTCTTTTGCTGTGCGTGTCCAGTTTGTCGATGACTTTTTCTTTGATCTGCAGTAACACGTCTTGTGTGGACAGGTGAGCTCTAAATCCGAACATGGTGTTTGGGACGTGCCCGTTGTCTTCGAGATGTTCGATTGTGCGGTTGTGCATGACGTGCTCATAGAGTTTTCCAGCACACGAGGTGAGGGATATAGGTCGAAGGTTCTGCACGCTGATGGGCTTGTTGGGTTTAGGTATCATGGTTACCTCGGCGTGTTTCCATTCCGGTGGTACTTTACCGTGTTCCCAGCACTCGATGTATTTTAAGAGTGCGTCTACAGAGGGTCCGTCAAGCTTCCGCAGTGTCTTGTTGTTTATTCTGTCGTACCCCGGCGCCGTGTTGCGGGTGAGCTTGCTCAAGGCCCTCTGGATTTCTGCTTCTGTGAAGGGCCGATCCAGTTCTATATTTGGTTTGCCTTGATACTCGTCAAAGTGCAAATCTCCAGTTATGTTCCGCTCTGTATCGAGGAACTTCTCCTTCACTTCTTTGATGATGTCTTACTCTTTCCCCGGGTGGTTGTGTATAGGTCTCTGCTCTTTCTGTTTTGCGGCGTTCTTGTTCTCCTTCTTAGATAGGAGTGTTTTGAGTACCGCCCAAGTGCGCTTGCTGCTTAAGGTCCCTTGAAGCTTGTTACATGTTTCGCGCCATTTCTGCTTTTCAAGTTGTTCAGAGTACTCGTGCGTGTCCTTGATCAGCTTTGAGATTCGAATTTCGAGTTTCCGGTTGCATTTGGCACGCTGCCAGCGTTTCTCGAGTCCCCTCCGCGCCTCCCGCAGGTGGAGTATGTGGGGGTCGACCACGGGGCTGACTTGAGACAGCTGCATTGTCTTCGTATGCTTCTCGGCTCTTTCCACGACTCCTCTGATCCATATTTCTATGTCGTCTATCGTCGCATTAATGGCACTCTCGTCTTTACGAAAGGCCTGCCAGTCCGTATCCATGGCTTTTCCAATCTTCATCGTCGCTTTGTGGTGCGGGATGATCGTTTCCACTATATAATGGTTGCTACTCAGATTCTCGTCCACGCAGCTCCACTCATACTGCTTGTGTCTGTGTACGAATGTGAGGTCGGGGCTGGCGTTTCTAGATACACTGTTGCCGATGCGCGTGGGTGTGTGCGGGTCGTTGAGTAGCGCGAGGAGGTGTTGTTGGGCTACGCTGTGTATATCTCCTTTTTTCTTTGAGGCTGCATATCCCCAGGCCGCATGGGGAGCATTAAAATCACCAACGACTATCAGTCCGTTACCCATGCTAAGCTTCTTCCCTTCTCGCATTGGCTTGTCTGGATCCTTTAGGTCGTCCTTTAGCGGGCTGTACACGTTTAACACAAAAGGCTTTGCTGCTGTTTTTTCTGGCGTACGATTTCGACGAGCGTGTGTTCTATGCGGTGTTGGATGTCGTGTCGCTGAGCGTTGATGGCCTTCTTGGTCACGATTGCTGTCCACATCTTACCGTCGGTGACGTTAGTGAGGTAACCACTGACCTTGAAGTCTTCAGCTTCGGTTTCTTGTATCGCTATAATGTCTGGGTTAAACTGCGTGCAGAATTGGACAAGGTTGCTTCTCTTACTTCGGATAGAATGACAGTTCCATTGCCAAATTTTGAGCCGTGGATGTTGCTTGTAGTCATCTTTCTCTTTAGTTAGCCTCGCCATCTTGTTTGCTTAGAGTCTGCGTGATCTTGGCTTCTCTCGCAGGGTACTTAGGCTTCTTGAGAGTATCATCTCTTTCTTCTAGCATGTGGATGCGTTGACTGAAACTTTCTCCCGATTGAGTCATTTTGTTCTGTAGGGCCTGAATCTGGTTGTCCATTTCGCTCTTGAGAGATTGGAACCCAGTCGGTATCATCTGGGTTACCGTGTTTTGCATAACCTGCGTTACAGTGGATATTGTGGTTTCCATCATGGCGGGTCACGCTGGCGTTGATGCGGTCTTCAAGTGTCTTGAGGTCGTTCTGGGTTATCACTGCTTGGTTCGACAGTGTTGCTGGCTTTGGTTGTGTTGCTGAGGATGGTGTTGGTGGGGATGAAGGTCGCGGTAGTGGTGCTTGCGATTGCTGGCCCTTTTCTCTCCGTAGTTGTTCCACTTCTCGCATGAGGTATTCGAGCTGTTTTTCAGTGCTAGCTTCCTTCTCTTGTGTCTTCTTCTTTTGCTGTTCTAGCTCTCCCTTCAATTCATCGTTCTGTCTTCGGAGAATCATTATCGTGTCCTCGTACCTCGAGTGTATTGTGGTTTGAACGCCATTATTTTCCCTCGACGTTTGATTGTGCTCTGTGATGGCGTTGGCCCAGCTTCACTTGCGCTGGGTGTTGTCGTGTTCCACGCCCGTTGCCGGCATCCGGGGGATGCTCTGTTCTCTTTCCCTCGATCTCGATCCCGACTTGGATCTGAATCTGTTTGTCTGTTCGGTTTCATTCGGTGACTGTGGCAATGGTGAAATGGTCATCATGTGTTCGTTGTCGTTGGTAGTTACTATGCTGGCCTGGTACCAGAATCTTCTCTGTCTCGATTCTGACCGCTCCCCGACTCTCAACGGTGGCGGGGCCAGTTTCAGCTTCCTTCGACAGTCTCTACTTGCCGTTTCACGGTGCATTCTGCAGACCTTACACTTCGGCTCGCATTGGTGGTTGTTTGGATCAGCGTTGTGTTCTCCGCAGTTGTCACATACTTCGTCGTTTCGATTAGGGCAGACGTCTTGTCTGTGTCCTATCTCCCCGCAAGATCTGCAGTACTGGACTGACTTTCTGTAGGGTCTGCAGCGGGTGAGCGTACATCCAACTTTAACGTAGAAAGGCACATGCGGGCCCTCGAAGGTGATCACTGCCGACGTCGATCTTCCAAGCATTCTAGCGTAGAGGATTTTGCAATTGTTGGTCGTTGCTAGTAGATCTACTAGCTGCTCGTCGATGGTGCCTTCCTCTATTCCGTGAACAACGCCACGTACAGGGCCCGGAATTGGCTTCAGGTACGGTGTGACTTCGTATGTTGCATGTCCTATTTCGATGCTCGTTATTTCCGCTAGTTTAAGTGCGCAGTCTTCGGTACTTGCCAGAATTAGGTTTTGTTGCCATTGTGTTTGTATGATCACTTTGGTGTAGAGCTCCTGGGGTGTGACTCCGCATGCTTGGGCTAATCCTCTTGCTATCACTCCGCCTTTCCAGTTTGATACTTTCACACCAGCTTTAGGTCTGTACACAATCTTGTAATGGTTTTCTGGTAGGCGCGGAGTCGTTGGCAGGTGAGGACGTGGCTTGCTTGCGTTGGTTTGGCCCCACGGCTTTTCAGGAGCTTGTTGTCCTTTTCCATCATTCGTGTTCTGCCCCTCGCTGTGTTCGTATGAGAACTCCTTCTGCGTATTCGACGTTGCAATGGATTCTTTCTTCTGATGTCGTGCTTGTAGCATCAGCCACGGACCGGTCTTGCATAGTGTTCGTCCGCTGTTGCTGTCGAACGTCGGCGCCGTGTCGTTCATCTCTGCTTCATTATTTGTTGTTACTGCTATGGAGCTCGTTTGGTCAACTTTTATAACGCTTGTTTGCGGCTACTTTTGACGAGAGAAAAAGCATTAAAAAGCCGTTGTCAGGTGGCCCGGCATGCACGTGGATCACGAGGCGCGTGGCCCAGCGCAGCGGGATCTGCAATCGAGGGTAGGCTTAGCTGGGCACAGCCGTCGCCTTGCAAGTTTCAGGAATCGTACTTGCGTGAAGAACAAACTCACGTCGGTGTGCGTGGTCTGTCCGAACGGCGTTTCTTGAGATGAGTCGAATGCAGCGGAAAGTCGGGCGTTGCGAGGGGGCGATCCGCAGTAATTGCAAGCTGAATCGGGAGCACATGTACAGCAAGTCTGCTCTGTTGGCCATCTTCTTCCAACCAGAGCAGATTCTGGGTTTTCCCATGCCAGAACTACCAAACGATAATCAGCCGCAGAGTCGTGGGATAGCTCTCATGTTTGCGAACGTGCTCGTTTACTAGTGGTTCTCACGTACAATTAAAACTTTCCCTAGCATGCAACATCACATGAAATCAACGGCTGCCATGATTGTGCCCGGTTGTTCTTGCTAAGTATTGAAATGGCTGGCTGAGGTGACTGAAACACCTGCACCCTCCTGTCACTAACCTGTGTTTCCTTCAATTTCAGAAATTTCTCGGCTCAGCTTGGCTGCTGGCTCGCACCTACTAAAATGACCGCCAAAGAAAAGGGAGCACAGCAAGATTGAAAAGGTGGCTTCTGACACAACGGTTTGGCAGTGGAATTGCATCGGCACGCCATTCAGATCTCCACGTTCATTAGCAATATAGTGGCGCTGTCTAACCGCTGACGCACAGCAGCATACGTTTTTATAAATATTTCGCGACATCGGCATTATTCGGCATTTCTCCGTGCAGCGATGTCGGCAACGCTGCTCGCGCAGATTTTCGCGCATGCCTGGATGACGGTTTTGTGGTAAGTGGTAATTATATTCACATATCTTTGGGTTTGGGTTTCTTTTAGAGTGTACCGCGTTAACAGCTACTCTTAGGAAAGGCGAAGCTGTGCAGCCTTTAGCTTTCTTAAAGACTAATTACTGCGTCTGCTGCTTATAGTTGTAAATTCACATTGTTCAAATGGACCTTACAATTCTGTAGAGTACAGTTGCATCTTGTGGGGTAAATTATTTCTTGTGTGTTTGGCCACGTACTCGATGAAACCAGAGCATATTCTGGGTTTTCTCGTGCCCAAACTGCCATACGATAACGAGGCAGCGCATAGTGCGGTAGGCATGACCCTTTGGCATGTGCTGGACGAAACCAGAGCAGATTCTGGGCTTTTACATGCCGAAGCCACAATTTGGTAATGAGGAACACCGTGATAACCTTCATGTTCTGGCACGTGCTGGACAAAACCAGAACAGATTCTGGCTTTTCACGTGCCAGAACTACCGGTCGATAATCAGTCGCAGAGTAGTGGGACAACTCTGATGTGTGCGAACGTGCTCGTTAACTAGTGGTTCTCACGTACAATTAAAACTTTCCCTAGCATGCGACATCGCATGAAATCAACGGCTGCCATGATTCTGCCAGTTTTTTTCTTGCTAAGTATTCACATGGCTAGCTGAGGTGACTGAAACACCTGCACCCTCCTGTCACTAACCTGTGTTTTCTTCAATTTCAGAAATTTCTCGGCTCAGCTTGGCTGATGGCTCGCACCTACTAAAATGACCGCCGAAGAAAAGGGAGTGCAGCAAGATTGAAAAGGTGGCTTCTGTCACAACGGTTTGGCAGTGGAATCACATGGCCACGTTATTCAGATGTGCACGTTTATTAGCAATATTGTGGCGCTGTCTAACCGCTGACGCACCGCAGCATACGTTTTTATAAATATTTCGCGACATCGGCATTATTCGGCATTTCTCCGTGCAGCGATGTCGGCAACGCTGCTCGCTCAGATTTTCGCGCATGCCTGGATGACGGTTTTGTGGTAAGTGGTAATTATATTCACATATCTTTGGGTTTGGGTTTCTTTTAGAGTGTACCGCGTTAACAGCTACTCTTAGGAAAGGCGAAGCTGTGCAGCCTTTAGCTTTCTTAAAGACTAATTACTGCGTCTGCTGCTTATAGTTGTAAATTCACATTGTTCAAATGGACCTTACAATTCTGTAGAGTACAGTTGCATCTTGTGGGGTAAATTATTTCTTGTGTGTTTGGCCACGTACTCGATGAAACCAGAGCATATTCTGGGTTTTCTCGTGCCCAAACTGCCATACGATAACGAGGCAGCGCATAGTGCGGTAGGCATGACCCTTTGGCATGTGCTGGACGAAACCAGAGCAGATTCTGGGCTTTTACATGCCGAAGCCACAATTTGGTAATGAGGAACACCGTGATAACCTTCATGTTCTGGCACGTGCTGGACAAAACCAGAACAGATTCTGGCTTTTCACGTGCCAGAACTACCGGTCGATAATCAGTCGCAGAGTCGTGGGACAACTCTCATGTGTGCGAACGTGCTCGTTTACTAGTGGTTCTCACGTACAATTAAAACTTTCCCTAGCATGCAACATCGCATGAAATCAACGGCTGCCATGATTCTGCCCGGTTCTTGCTAAGTATTGACATGGCTAGCTGAGGTGACTGAAACACCTGCACCCTCCTGTCACTAACCTGTGTTTTCTTCAATTTCAGAAATTTCTCGGCTCAGCTTGGCTGCTGGCTCTCACCTGCTAAAATGACCGCCGAAGAAAAGGGAGCGGCAAGATTGAAAAGGTGGCTTCTGACACAACGGTTTGCAGTGGAATCACATGGGCACGTTATTCACATGTGCACGTTTATTAGCAATATTGTGGCGCTGTCTAACCGCTGACGCACCGCAGCATACGTTTTTATAAATATTTCGCGCATCGGCATTATTCGGCATTTCTCCGTGCAGCGATGTCGGACACGCTGCGCGCGCAGATTTTCGCGCATGCCTGGATGACAATTTTGTGGTAAGTGGTAATCATATTCACATATCTTTGGGTATGGGTTTCTTTTAGAGTGTACCGCGTTAACAGCTACTCTTATGAAAGGCGAACCTGTGCAGCCTTTAGCTTTCTTAAAGACTAATTACTGCGTCTGCTGCTTATAGTTGTAAATTCACATTGTTCAAATGGACCTTACAATTCTGTAGAGTACAGTTGCATCTTGTGGGGTAAATTATTTCTTGTGTGTTTGGCCACGTACTCGATGAAACCAGAGCATATTCTGGATTTTCTCGTGCCCAAACTGCCATACGATAACGAGGCAGCGCATAGTGCGGTAGGCATGACCCTTTGGCATGTGCTGGACGAAACCAGAGCAGATTCCGGGCTTTTACATGCCGAAGCCACAATTTGGTAATGAGGAACACCGTGATAACCTTCATGTTCTGGCACGTGCTGGACAAAACCAGAACAGATTCTGGCTTTTCACGTGCCAGAACTACCGGTCGATAATCAGTCGCAGAGTAGTGGGACAACTCTGATGTGTGCGAACGTGCTCGTTAACTAGTGGTTCTCACGTACAATTAAAACTTTCCCTAGCATGCGACATCGCATGAAATCAACGGCTGCCATGATTCTGCCAGTTTTTTCTTGCTAAGTATTCACATGGCTAGCTGAGGTGACTGAAACACCTGCACCCTCCTGTCACTAACCTGTGTTTTCTTCAATTTCAGAAATTTCTCGGCTCAGCTTGACTGATGGCTCGCACCTACTAAAATGACCGCCGAAGAAAAGGGAGTGCAGCAAGATTGAAAAGGTGGCTTCTGACACAACGGTTTGGCAGTGGAATCACATGGGCACGTTATTCAGATGTGCACGTTTATTTGCAATATTGTGGCGCTGTCTAACCGCTGACGCACCGCAGCATACGTTTTTATAAATATTTCGCGACATCTGCATTATTCGGCATTTCTCCGTGCAGCGATGTCGGCAACGCTGCGCGCGCAGATTTTCGCGCATGCCTGGATGACAGTTTTGTGGCAAGTGGTAATCATATTCACATATCTTTGGGTATGGGTTTCTTTTAGAGTGTACCGCGTTAACAGCTACTCTTATGAAAGGCGAACCTGTGCAGCCTTTAGCTTTCTTAAAGACTAATTACTGCGTCTGCTGCTTATAGTTGTAAATTCACATTGTTCAAATGAACCTTACATTTCTGTAGAGTACAGTTGCATCTTGTGGGGTAAATTATTTCTTGTGTGTTTGGCCACGTACTCGATGAAACCAGAGCATATTCTGGGTTTTCTCGTGCCCAAACTGCCATACGATAACGAGGCAGCGCATAGTGCAGTAGGCATGACCCTTTGGCACGTGCTGGACGAAACCAGAGCAGTCTCTAATGTCGTGGGGAATACGCTGAGGTAGGTGCCTCTCATCCTCGACTTGGTAGCCCAGATCTTGGAACAGGGCTCTTCGCGATTTTGTTAGCTTTAGTCTCTCCAGTTGGTTGGCCTTGTGCGCTTCCACAAGCTCTTCCCACGTGTTGTGAACTCCCATTTTGAGTAGTTTCACTGTGGATGTGGAAGGGGAAAGACCCAACGCAGTTTTGTAGGATTTTCTGATGAGGGCGTTTACATTGTCTCGTTGACTGTTCCTTCATGTCAACGTATGGGGTCCCGTAGGTGACGATCGTGAGCAGCACTTGTATTATTCTCGTGCAGTCTTCCTCCTTGAGTCCGTGCCTTTTGCTCGTCACTCTTTTGATAAGGTGGGTTATTTGTTGCATTGTTATCTGAATTTTTCCAACTCTGCTCCCCCGGCCCTGTCCTTTTGAATCAGGAGTCCGAGGATGCGAAGCCTCGTTACCTGCGGAATCATGATGCCACCCACCTTTACTTCCGGGTCTGGTATAGGCTGCGGTTGTCGGCCTCTTGTGCGCTTTCTTAGCACGAAGAGCTCTCACTTTTATGATGCGCACGTCAGTCCACATGCTTCCAGGAACTGTTCCGCTGTGCGAACCGCTTCTTGCAGAGCGTCTTGCTGTTTACCTGTCGACCCTCTTGTTGTCCAGATGGTGAGGTCGTCAGCATACATTGCGTGACCAATCCCTTACGTAGTTGTTTGGGTAGCGAGCTCATCGCTAGATTGAATAGCATCGGCGAAATGACGGAGCCTTGTGGTGTTCCCTTTCGCGGCATGTCGAATTTCTCAGAGCGTATGTTGCCTATCCCCACTGTGGCTGTGCGTTCTTTCAGAAAAGCTTTGATATAATTATATATATTTTTACCGCAGTTATATACGTTGAGGTGTTGCAGTACGGCTTCGTGTGACACGTTGTCGAAAGCCCCTTTCACGTCAAGTGCAAGGATGGTTCTTTTGCTGTGCGTGTCCAGTTTGTCGATGACTTTTTCTTTGATCTGCAGTAACACGTCTTGTGTGGACAGGTGAGCTCTAAATCCGAACATGGTGTTTGGGACGTGCCCGTTGTCTTCGAGATGTTCGATCGTGCGGTTGTGCATGACGTGCTCATAGAGTTTTCCAGCACACGAGGTGAGGGATATAGGTCGAAGGTTCTGCACGCTGATGGGCTTGTTGGGTTTAGGTATCATGGTTACCTCGGCGTGTTTCCATTCCGGTGGTACTTTACCGTGTTCCCAGCACTCGATGTATTTTAAGAGTGCGTCTACAGAGGGTCCGTCAAGCTTCCGCAGTGTCTTGTTGTTTATTCTGTCGTACCCCGGCGCCGTGTTGCGGGTGAGCTTGCTCAAGGCCCTCTGGATTTCTGCTTCTGTGAAGGGCCGATCCAGTTCTATATTTGGTTTGCCTTGATACTCGTCAAAGTGCAAATCTCCAGTTATGTTCCGCTCTGTATCGAGGAACTTCTCCTTCACTTCTTTGATGATGTCTTACTCTTTCCCCGGGTGGTTGTGTATAGGTCTCTGCTCTTTCTGTTTTGCGGCGTTCTTGTTCTCCTTCTTAGATAGGAGTGTTTTGAGTACCGCCCAAGTGCGCTTGCTGCTTAAGGTCCCTTGAAGCTTGTTACATGTTTCGCGCCATTTCTGCTTTTCAAGTTGTTCAGAGTACTCGTGCGTGTCCTTGATCAGCTTTGAGATTCGAATTTCGAGTTTCCGGTTGCATTTGGCACGCTGCCAGCGTTTCTCGAGTCCCCTCCGCGCCTCCCGCAGGTGGAGTATGTGGGGGTCGACCACGGGGCTGACTTGAGACAGCTGCATTGTCTTCGTATGCTTCTCGGCTCTTTCCACGACTCCTCTGATCCATATTTCTATGTCGTCTATCGTCGCATTAATGGCACTCTCGTCTTTACGAAAGGCCTGCCAGTCCGTATCCATGGCTTTTCCAATCTTCATCGTCGCTTTGTGGTGCGGGATGATCGTTTCCACTATATAATGGTTGCTACTCAGATTCTCGTCCACGCAGCTCCACTCATACTGCTTGTGTCCGTGTACGAATGTGAGGTCGGGGCTGGCGTTTCTAGATACACTGTTGCCGATGCGCGTGGGTGTGTGCGGGTCGTTGAGTAGCCCGAGGAGGTGTTGTTGGGCTACGCTGTGTATATCTCCTTTTTTCTTTGAGGCTGCATATCCCCAGGCCGCATGGGGAGCATTAAAATCACCAACGACTATCAGTCCGTTACCCATGCTAAGCTTCTTCCCTTCTCGCATTGGCTTGTCTGGATCCTTTAGGTCGTCCTTTAGCGGGCTGTACACGTTTAACACAAAAGGCTTTGCTGCTGTTTTTTCTGGCGTACGATTTCGACGAGCGTGTGTTCTATGCGGTGTTGGATGTCGTGTCGCTGAGCGTTGATGGCCTTCTTGGTCACGATTGCTGTCCACATCTTACCGTCGGTGACGTTAGTGAGGTAACCACTGACCTTGAAGTCTTCAGCTTCGGTTTCTTGTAACGCTATAATGTCTGGGTTAAACTGCGTGCAGAATTGGACAAGGTTGCTTCTCTTACTTCGGATAGAATGACAGTTCCATTGCCAAATTTTGAGCCGTGGATGTTGCTTGTAGTCATCTTTCTCTTTAGTTAGCCTCGCCATCTTGTTTGCTTAGAGTCTGCGTGATCTTGGCTTCTCTCGCAGGGTACTTAGGCTTCTTGAGAGTATCATCTCTTTCTTCTAGCATGTGGATGCGTTGACTGAAACTTTCTCCCGATTGAGTCATTTTGTTCTGTAGGGCCTGAATCTGGTTGTCCATTTCGCTCTTGAGAGATTGGAACCCAGTCGGTATCATCTGGGTTACCGTGTTTTGCATAACCTGCGTTACAGTGGATATTGTGGTTTCCATCATGGCGGGTCACGCTGGCGTTGATGCGGTCTTCAAGTGTCTTGAGGTCGTTCTGGGTTATCACTGCTTGGTTCGACAGTGTTGCTGGCTTTGGTTGTGTTGCTGAGGATGGTGTTGGTGGGGATGAAGGTCGCGGTAGTGGTGCTTGCGATTGCTGGCCCTTTTCTCTCCGTAGTTGTTCCACTTCTCGCATGAGGTATTCGAGCTGTTTTTCAGTGCTAGCTTCCTTCTCTTGTGTCTTCTTCTTTTGCTGTTCTAGCTCTCCCTTCAATTCATCGTTCTGTCTTCGGAGAATCATTATCGTGTCCTCGTACCTCGAGTGTATTGTGGTTTGAACGCCATTATTTTCCCTCGACGTTTGATTGTGCTCTGTGATGGCGTTGGCCCAGCTTCACTTGCGCTGGGTGTTGTCGTGTTCCACGCCCGTTGCCGGCATCCGGGGGATGCTCTGTTCTCTTTCCCTCGATCTCGATCCCGACTTGGATCTGAATCTGTTTGTCTGTTCGGTTTCATTCGGTGACTGTGGCAATGGTGAAATGGTCATCATGTGTTCGTTGTCGTTGGTAGTTACTATGCTGGCCTGGTACCAGAATCTTCTCTGTCTCGATTCTGACCGCTCCCCGACTCTCAACGGTGGCGGGGCCAGTTTCAGCTTCCTTCGACAGTCTCTACTTGCCGTTTCACGGTGCATTCTGCAGACCTTACACTTCGGCTCGCATTGGTGGTTGTTTGGATCAGCGTTGTGTTCTCCGCAGTTGTCACATACTTCGTCGTTTCGATTAGGGCAGACGTCTTGTCTGTGTCCTATCTCCCCGCAAGATCTGCAGTACTGGACTGACTTTCTGTAGGGTCTGCAGCGGGTGAGCGTACATCCAACTTTAACGTAGAAAGGCACATGCGGGCCCTCGAAGGTGATCACTGCCGACGTCGATCTTCCAAGCATTCTAGCGTAGAGGATTTTGCAATTGTTGGTCGTTGCTAGTAGATCTACTAGCTGCTCGTCGATGGTGCCTTCCTCTATTCCGTGAACAACGCCACGTACAGGGCCCGGAATTGGCTTCAGGTACGGTGTGACTTCGTATGTTGCATGTCCTATTTCGATGCTCGTTATTTCCGCTAGTTTAAGTGCGCAGTCTTCGGTACTTGCCAGAATTAGGTTTTGTTGCCATTGTGTTTGTATGATCACTTTGGTGTAGAGCTCCTGGGGTGTGACTCCGCATGCTTGGGCTAATCCTCTTGCTATCACTCCGCCTTTCCAGTTTGATACTTTCACACCAGCTTTAGGTCTGTACACAATCTTGTAATGGTTTTCTGGTAGGCGCGGAGTCGTTGGCAGGTGAGGACGTGGCTTGCTTGCGTTGGTTTGGCCCCACGGCTTTTCAGGAGCTTGTTGTCCTTTTCCATCATTCGTGTTCTGCCCCTCGCTGTGTTCGTATGAGAACTCCTTCTGCGTATTCGACGTTGCAATGGATTCTTTCTTCTGATGTCGTGCTTGTAGCATCAGCCACGGACCGGTCTTGCATAGTGTTCGTCCGCTGTTGCTGTCGAACGTCGGCGCCGTGTCGTTCATCTCTGCTTCATTATTTGTTGTTACTGCTATGGAGCTCGTTCGGTCAACTTTTATAACGCTTGTTTGCGGCTACTTTTGACGAGAGAAAAAGCATTAAAAAGCCGTTGTCAGGTGGCCCGGCATGCACGTGGATCACGAGGCGCGTGGCCCAGCGCAGCGGGATCTGCAATCGAGGGTAGGCTTAGCTGGGCACAGCCGTCGCCTTGCAAGTTTCAGGAATCGTACTTGCGTGAAGAACAAACTCACGTCGGTGTGCGTGGTCTGTCCGAACGGCGTTTCTTGAGATGAGTCGAATGCAGCGGAAAGTCGGGCGTTGCGAGGGGGCGATCCGCAGTAATTGCAAGCTGAATCGGGAGCACATGTACAGCAAGTCTGCTCTGTTGGCCATCTTCTTCCAACCAGAGCAGATTCTGGGTTTTCCCATGCCAGAACTACCAAACGATAATCAGCCGCAGAGTCGTGGGATAGCTCTCATGTTTGCGAACGTGCTCGTTTACTAGTGGTTCTCACGTACAATTAAAACTTTCCCTAGCATGCAACATCACATGAAATCAACGGCTGCCATGATTGTGCCCGGTTGTTCTTGCTAAGTATTGAAATGGCTAGCTGAGGTGACTGAAACACCTGCACCCTCCTGTCACTAACCTGTGTTTCCTTCAATTTCAGAAATTTCTCGGCTCAGCTTGGCTGCTGGCTCGCACCTACTAAAATGACCGCCAAAGAAAAGGGAGCACAGCAAGATTGAAAAGGTGGCTTCTGACACAACGGTTTGGCAGTGGAATTGCATCGGCACGCCATTCAGATCTCCACGTTCATTAGCAATATAGTGGCGCTGTCTAACCGCTGACGCACCGCAGCATACGTTCTTATAAATATTTCGCGACATCGGCATTATTCGGCATTTCTCCGTGCAGCGATGTCGGCAACGCTGCTCGCGCAGATTTTCGCGCATGCCTGGATGACAGTTTTGTGGTAAGTGGTAATCATATTCACATATCTTTGGGTATGGGTTTCTTTTAGAGTGTACCGCGTTAACAGCTACTCTTATGAAAGGCGAACCTGTGCAGCCTTTAGCTTTCTTAAAGACTAATTACTGCGTCTGCTGCTTATAGTTGTAAATTCACATTGTTCAAATGGACCTTACAATTCTGTAGAGTACAGTTGCATCTTGTGGGGTAAATTATTTCTTGTGTGTTTGGCCACGTACTCGATGAAACCAGAGCATATTCTGGGTTTTCTCGTGCCCAAACTGCCATACGATAACGAGGCAGCGCATAGTGCGGTAGGCATGACCCTTTGGCATGTGCTGGACGAAACCAGAGCAGATTCTGGGCTTTTACATGCCGAAGCCACAATTTGGTAATGAGGAACACCGTGATAACCTTCATGTTCTGGCACGTGCTGGACAAAACCAGAACAGATTCTGGCTTTTCACGTGCCAGAACTACCGGTCGATAATCAGTCGCAGAGTAGTGGGACAACTCTGATGTGTGCGAACGTGCTCGTTAACTAGTGGTTCTCACGTACAATTAAAACTTTCCCTAGCATGCGACATCGCATGAAATCAACGGCTGCCATGATTCTGCCAGTTTTTTTCTTGCTAAGTATTCACATGGCTAGCTGAGGTGACTGAAACACCTGCACCCTCCTGTCACTAACCTGTGTTTTCTTCAATTTCAGAAATTTCTCGGCTCAGCTTGGCTGATGGCTCGCACCTACTAAAATGACCGCCGAAGAAAAGGGAGTGCAGCAAGATTGAAAAGGTGGCTTCTGTCACAACGGTTTGGCAGTGGAATCACATGGCCACGTTATTCAGATGTGCACGTTTATTAGCAATATTGTGGCGCTGTCTAACCGCTGACGCACCGCAGCATACGTTTTTATAAATATTTCGCGACATCGGCATTATTCGGCATTTCTCCGTGCAGCGATGTCGGCAACGCTGCTCGCTCAGATTTTCGCGCATGCCTGGATGACGGTTTTGTGGTAAGTGGTAATTATATTCACATATCTTTGGGTTTGGGTTTCTTTTAGAGTGTACCGCGTTAACAGCTACTCTTAGGAAAGGCGAAGCTGTGCAGCCTTTAGCTTTCTTAAAGACTAATTACTGCGTCTGCTGCTTATAGTTGTAAATTCACATTGTTCAAATGGACCTTACAATTCTGTAGAGTACAGTTGCATCTTGTGGGGTAAATTATTTCTTGTGTGTTTGGCCACGTACTCGATGAAACCAGAGCATATTCTGGGTTTTCTCGTGCCCAAACTGCCATACGATAACGAGGCAGCGCATAGTGCGGTAGGCATGACCCTTTGGCATGTGCTGGACGAAACCAGAGCAGATTCTGGGCTTTTACATGCCGAAGCCACAATTTGGTAATGAGGAACACCGTGATAACCTTCATGTTCTGGCACGTGCTGGACAAAACCAGAACAGATTCTGGCTTTTCACGTGCCAGAACTACCGGTCGATAATCAGTCGCAGAGTAGTGGGACAACTCTGATGTGTGCGAACGTGCTCGTTAACTAGTGGTTCTCACGTACAATTAAAACTTTCCCTAGCATGCGACATCGCATGAAATCAACGGCTGCCATGATTCTGCCAGTTTTTTCTTGCTAAGTATTCACATGGCTAGCTGAGGTGACTGAAACACCTGCACCCTCCTGTCACTAACCTGTGTTTTCTTCAATTTCAGAAATTTCTCGGCTCAGCTTGGCTGATGGCTCGCACCTACTAAAATGACCGCCGAAGAAAAGGGAGTGCAGCAAGATTGAAAAGGTGGCTTCTGTCACAACGGTTTGGCAGTGGAATCACATGGCCACGTTATTCAGATGTGCACGTTTATTAGCAATATTGTGGCGCTGTCTAACCGCTGAGGCACCGCAGCATACGTTTTTATAAATATTTCGCGACATCGGCATTTCTCCGTGCAGCTATGTCGGCAACGCTGCTCGCTCAGATTTTCGCGCATGCCTGGATGACAGTTTTGTGGTAAGTGGTAATTATATTCACATATCTTTGGGTTTGGGTTTCTTTTAGAGTGTACCGCGTTAACAGCTACTCTTAGGAAAGGCGAAGCTGTGCAGCCTTTAGCTTTCTTAAAGACTAATTACTGCGTCTGCTGCTTATAGTTGTAAATTCACATTGTTCAAATGGACCTTACAATTCTGTAGAGTACAGTTGCATCTTGTGGGGTAAATTATTTCTTGTGTGTTTGGCCACGTACTGGATGAAACCAGAGCATATTCTGGGTTTTCTCGTGCCCAAACTGCCATACGATAACGAGGCAGCGCATAGTGCGGTAGGCATGACCCTTTGGCATGTGCTGGACGAAACCAGAGCAGATTCTGGGCTTTTACATGCCGAAGCCACAATTTGGTAATGAGGAACACCGTGATAACCTTCATGTTCTGGCACGTGCTGGACAAAACCAGAACAGATTCTGGCTTTTCACGTGCCAGAACTACCGGTCGATAATCAGTCGCAGAGTAGTGGGACAACTCTGATGTGTGCGAACGTGCTCGTTAACTAGTGGTTCTCACGTACAATTAAAACTTTCCCTAGCATGCGACATCGCATGAAATCAACGGCTGCCATGATTCTGCCAGTTTTTTCTTGCTAAGTATTGACATGGCTAGCTGAGGTGACTGAAACACCTGCACCCTCCTGTCACTAACCTGTGTTTTCTTCAATTTCAGAAATTTCTCGGCTCAGCTTGGCTGCTGGCTCTCACCTGCTAAAATGACCGCCGAAGAAAAGGGAGCGGCAAGATTGAAAAGGTGGCTTCTGACACAACGGTTTGCAGTGGAATCACATGGGCACGTTATTCACATATGCACGTTTATTAGCAATATTGTGGCGCTGTCTAACCGCTGACGCACCGCAGCATACGTTTTTATAAATATTTCGCGCATCGGCATTATTCGGCATTTCTCCGTGCAGCGATGTCGGACACGCTGCGCGCGCAGATTTTCGCGCATGCCTGGATGACAGTTTTGTGGTAAGTGGTAATCATATTCACATATCTTTGGGTATGGGTTCCTTTTAGAGTGTACCGCGTTAACAGCTACTCTTATGAAAGGCGAACCTGTGCAGCCTTTAGCTTTCTTAAAGACTAATTACTGCGTCTGCTGCTTATAGTTGTAAATTCACATTGTTCAAATGGACCTTACAATTCTGTAGAGTACAGTTGCATCTTGTGGGGTAAATTATTTCTTGTGTGTTTGGCCACGTACTCGATGAAACCAGAGCATATTCTGGGTTTTCTCGTGCCCAAACTGCCATACGATAACGAGGCAGCGCATAGTGCGGTAGGCATGACCCTTTGGCATGTGCTGGACGAAACCAGAGCAGATTCTGGGCTTTTACATGCCGAAGCCACAATTTGGTAATGAGGAACACCGTGATAACCTTCATGTTCTGGCACGTGCTGGACAAAACCAGAACAGATTCTGGCTTTTCACGTGCCAGAACTACCGGTCGATAATCAGGCGCAGAGTAGTGGGACAACTCTGATGTGTGCGAACGTGCTCGTTAACTAGTGGTTCTCACGTACAATTAAAACTTTCCCTAGCATGCGACATCGCATGAAATCAACGGCTGCCATGATTCTGCCAGTTTTTTCTTGCTAAGTATTCACATGGCTAGCTGAGGTGACTGAAACACCTGCACCCTCCTGTCACTAACCTGTGTTTTCTTCAATTTCAGAAATTTCTCGGCTCAGCTTGACTGATGGCTCGCACCTACTAAAATGACCGCCGAAGAAAAGGGAGTGCAGCAAGATTGAAAAGGTGGCTTCTGACACAACGGTTTGGCAGTGGAATCACATGGGCACGTTATTCAGATGTGCACGTTTATTTGCAATATTGTGGCGCTGTCTAACCGCTGACGCACCGCAGCATACGTTTTTATAAATATTTCGCGACATCGGCATTATTCGGCATTTCTCCGTGCAGCGATGTCGGCAACGCTGCTCGCGCAGATTTTCGCGCATGCCTGGATGACAGTTTTGTGGTAAGTGGTAATTATATTCACATATCTTTGGGTTTGGGTTTCTTTTAGAGTGTACCGCGTTAACAGCTACTCTTAGGAAAGGCGAAGCTGTGCAGCCTTTAGCTTTCTTAAAGACTAATTACTGCGTCTGCTGCTTATAGTTGTAAATTCACATTGTTCAAATGGACCTTACATTTCTGTAGAGTACAGTTGCATCTTGTGGGGTAAATTATTTCTTGTGTGTTTGGCCACGTACTCGATGAAACCAGAGCATATTCTGGGTTTTCTCGTGCCCAAACTGCCATACGATAACGAGGCAGCGCATAGTGCAGTAGGCATGACCCTTTGGCACGTGCTGGACGAAACCAGAGCAGTCTCTAATGTCGTGGGGAATACGCTGAGGTAGGTGCCTCTCATCCTCGACTTGGTAGCCCAGATCTTGGAACAGGGCTCTTCGCGATTTTGTTAGCTTTAGTCTCTCCAGTTGGTTGGCCTTGTGCGCTTCCACAAGCTCTTCCCACGTGTTGTGAACTCCCATTTTGAGTAGTTTCACTGTGGATGTGGAAGGGGAAAGACCCAACGCAGTTTTGTAGGATTTTCTGATGAGGGCGTTTACATTGTCTCGTTGACTGTTCCTTCATGTCAACGTATGGGGTCCCGTAGGTGACGATCGTGAGCAGCACTTGTATTATTCTCGTGCAGTCTTCCTCCTTGAGTCCGTGCCTTTTGCTCGTCACTCTTTTGATAAGGTGGGTTATTTGTTGCATTGTTATCTGAATTTTTCCAACTCTGCTCCCCCGGCCCTGTCCTTTTGAATCAGGAGTCCGAGGATGCGAAGCCTCGTTACCTGCGGAATCATGATGCCACCCACCTTTACTTCCGGGTCTGGTATAGGCTGCGGTTGTCGGCCTCTTGTGCGCTTTCTTAGCACGAAGAGCTCTCACTTTTATGATGCGCACGTCAGTCCACATGCTTCCAGGAACTGTTCCGCTGTGCGAACCGCTTCTTGCAGAGCGTCTTGCTGTTTACCTGTCGACCCTCTTGTTGTCCAGATGGTGAGGTCGTCAGCATACATTGCGTGACCAATCCCTTGCGTAGTTGTTTGGGTAGCGAGCTCATTGCTAGATTCAATAGCATCGGCGAAATGACGGAGCCTTGTGGTGTTCCCTTTCGCGGCATGTCGAATTTCTCAGAGCGTATGTTGCCTATCCCCACTGTGGCTGTGCGTTCTTTCAGAAAAGCTTTGATATAATTATATATATTTTTACCGCAGTTATATACGTTGAGGTGTTGCAGTACGGCTTCGTGTGACACGTTGTCGAAAGCCCCTTTCACGTCAAGTGCAAGGATGGCTCTTTTGCTGTGCGTGTCCAGTTTGTCGATGACTTTTTCTTTGATCTGCAGTAACACGTCTTGTGTGGACAGGTGAGCTCTAAATCCGAACATGGTGTTTGGGACGTGTCCGTTGTCTTCGAGATGTTCGATCGTGCGGTTGTGCATGACGTGCTCATAGAGTTTTCCAGCACACGAGGTGAGGGATATAGGTCGAAGGTTCTGCACGCTGATGGGCTTGTTGGGTTTAGGTATCATGGTTACCTCGGCGTGTTTCCATTCCGGTGGTACTTTACCGTGTTCCCAGCACTCGATGTATTTTAAGAGTGCGTCTACAGAGGGTCCGTCAAGCTTCCGCAGTGTCTTGTTGTTTATTCTGTCGTACCCCGGCGCCGTGTTGCGGGTGAGCTTGCTCAAGGCCCTCTGGATTTCTGCTTCTGTGAAGGGCCGATCCAGTTCTATATTTGGTTTGCCTTGATACTCGTCAAAGTGCAAATCTCCAGTTATGTTCCGCTCTGTATCGAGGAACTTCTCCTTCACTTCTTTGATGATGTCTTACTCTTTCCCCGGGTGGTTGTGTATAGGTCTCTGCTCTTTCTGTTTTGCGGCGTTCTTGTTCTCCTTCTTAGATAGGAGTGTTTTGAGTACCGCCCAAGTGCGCTTGCTGCTTAAGGTCCCTTGAAGCTTGTTACATGTTTCGCGCCATTTCTGCTTTTCAAGTTGTTCAGAGTACTCGTGCGTGTCCTTGATCAGCTTTGAGATTCGAATTTCGAGTTTCCGGTTGCATTTGGTACGCTGCCAGCGTTTCTCGAGTCCCCTCCGCGCCTCCCGCAGGTGGAGTATGTGGGGGTCGACCACGGGGCTGACTTGAGACAGCTGCATTGTCTTCGTATGCTTCTCGGCTCTTTCCACGACTCCTCTGATCCATATTTCTATGTCGTCTATCGTCGCATTAATGGCACTCTCGTCTTTACGAAAGGCCTGCCAGTCCGTATCCATGGCTTTTCCAATCTTCATCGTCGCTTTGTGGTGCGGGATGATCGTTTCCACTATATAATGGTTGCTACTCAGATTCTCGTCCACGCAGCTCCACTCATACTGCTTGTGTCCGTGTACGAATGTGAGGTCGGGGCTGGCGTTTCTAGATACACTGTTGCCGATGCGCGTGAGTGTGTGCGGGTCGTTGAGTAGCGCGAGGAGGTGTTGTTGGGCTACGCTGTGTATATCTCCTTTTTTCTTTGAGGCTGCATATCCCCAGGCCGCATGGGGAGCATTAAAATCACCAACGACTATCAGTCCGTTACCCATGCTAAGCTTCTTCCCTTCTCGCATTGGCTTGTCTGGATCCTTTAGGTCGTCCTTTAGCGGGCTGTACACGTTTAACACAAAAGGCTTTGCTGCTGTTTTTTCTGGCGTACGATTTCGACGAGCGTGTGTTCTATGCGGTGTTGGATGTCGTGTCGCTGAGCGTTGATGGCCTTCTTGGTCACGATTGCTGTCCACATCTTACCGTCGGTGACGTTAGTGAGGTAACCACTGACCTTGAAGTCTTCAGCTTCGGTTTCTTGTAACGCTATAATGTCTGGGTTAAACTGCGTGCAGAATTCGACAAGGTTGCTTCTCTTACTTCGGATAGAATGACAGTTCCATTGCCAAATTTTGAGCCGTGGATGTTGCTTGTAGTCATCTTTCTCTTTAGTTAGCCTCGCCATCTTGTTTGCTTAGAGTCTGCGTGATCTTGGCTTCTCTCGCAGGGTACTTAGGCTTCTTGAGAGTATCATCTCTTTCTTCTAGCATGTGGATGCGTTGGCTGAAACTTTCTCCCGATTGAGTCATTTTGTTCTGTAGGGCCTGAATCTGGTTGTCCATTTCGCTCTTGAGAGATTGGAACCCAGTCGGTATCATCTGGGTTACCGTGTTTTGCATAACCTGCGTTACAGTGGATATTGTGGTTTCCATCATGGCGGGTCACGCTGGCGTTGATGCGGTCTTCAAGTGTCTTGAGGTCGTTCTGGGTTATCACTGCTTGGTTCGACAGTGTTGCTGGCTTTGGTTGTGTTGCTGAGGATGGTGTTGGTGGGGATGAAGGTCGCGGTAGTGGTGCTTGCGATTGCTGGCCCTTTTCTCTCCGTAGTTGTTCCACTTCTCGCATGAGGTATTCGAGCTGTTTTTCAGTGCTAGCTTCCTTCTCTTGTGTCTTCTTCTTTTGCTGTTCTAGCTCTCCCTTCAATTCATCGTTCTGTCTTCGGAGAATCATTATCGTGTCCTCGTACCTCGAGTGTATTGTGGTTTGAACGCCATTATTTTCCCTCGACGTTTGATTGTGCTCTGTGATGGCGTTGGCCCAGCTTCACTTGCGCTGGGTGTTGTCGTGTTCCACGCCCGTTGCCGGCATCCGGGGGATGCTCTGTTCTCTTTCCCTCGATCTCGATCCCGACTTGGATCTGAATCTGTTTGTCTGTTCGGTTTCATTCGGTGACTGTGGCAATGGTGAAATGGTCATCATGTGTTCGTTGTCGTTGGTAGTTACTATGCTGGCCTGGTACCAGAATCTTCTCTGTCTCGATTCTGACCGCTCCCCGACTCTCAACGGTGGCGGGGCCAGTTTCAGCTTCCTTCAACAGTCTCTACTTGCCGTTTCACGGTGCATTCTGCAGACCTTACACTTCGGCTCGCATTGGTGGTTGTTTGGATCAGCGTTGTGTTCTCCGCAGTTGTCACATACTTCGTCGTTTCGATTAGGGCAGACGTCTTGTCTGTGTCCTATCTCCCCGCAAGATCTGCAGTACTGGACTGACTTTCTGTAGGGTCTGCAGCGGGTGAGCGTACATCCAACTTTAACGTAGAAAGGCACATGCGGGCCCTCGAAGGTGATCACTGCCGACGTCGATCTTCCAAGCATTCTAGCGTAGAGGATTTTGCAATTGTTGGTCGTTGCTAGTAGATCTACTAGCTGCTCGTCGATGGTGCCTTCCTCTATTCCGTGAACAACGCCACGTACAGGGCCCGGAATTGGCTTCAGGTACGGTGTGACTTCGTATGTTGCATGTCCTATTTCGATGCTCGTTATTTCCGCTAGTTTAAGTGCGCAGTCTTCGGTACTTGCCAGAATTAGGTTTTGTTGCCATTGTGTTTGTATGATCACTTTGGTGTAGAGCTCCTGGGGTGTGACTCCGCATGCTTGGGCTAATCCTCTTGCTATCACTCCGCCTTTCCAGTTTGATACTTTCACACCAGCTTTAGGTCTGTACACAATCTTGTAATGGTTTTCTGGTAGGCGCGGAGTCGTTGGCAGGTGAGGACGTGGCTTGCTTGCGTTGGTTTGGCCCCACGGCTTTTCAGGAGCTTGTTGTCCTTTTCCATCATTCGTGTTCTGCCCCTCGCTGTGTTCGTATGAGAACTCCTTCTGCGTATTCGACGTTGCAATGGATTCTTTCTTCTGATGTCGTGCTTGTAGCATCAGCCACGGACCGGTCTTGCATAGTGTTCGTCCGCTGTTGCTGTCGAACGTCGGCGCCGTGTCGTTCATCTCTGCTTCATTATTTGTTGTTACTGCTATGGAGCTCGTTCGGTCAACTTTTATAACGCTTGTTTGCGGCTACTTTTGACGAGAGAAAAAGCATTAAAAAGCCGTTGTCAGGTGGCCCGGCATGCACGTGGATCACGAGGCGCGTGGCCCAGCGCAGCGGGATCTGCAATCGAGGGTAGGCTTAGCTGGGCACAGCCGTCGCCTTGCAAGTTTCAGGAATCGTACTTGCGTGAAGAACAAACTCACGTCTGTGTGCGTGGTCTGTCCGAACGGCGTTTCTTGAGATGAGTCGAATGCAGCGGAAAGTCGGGCGTTGCGAGGGGGCGATCCGCAGTAATTGCAAGCTGAATCGGGAGCACATGTACAGCAAGTCTGCTCTGTTGGCCATCTTCTTCCAACCAGAGCAGATTCTGGGTTTTCCCATGCCAGAACTACCAAACGATAATCAGCTGCAGAGTCGTGGGATAGCTCTCATGTTTGCGAACGTGCTCGTTTACTAGTGGTTCTCACGTACAATTAAAACTTTCCCTAGCATGCAACATCACATGAAATCAACGGCTGCCATGATTGTGCCCGGTTGTTCTTGCTAAGTATTGAAATGGCTAGCTGAGGTGACTGAAACACCTGCACCCTCCTGTCACTAACCTGTGTTTCCTTCAATTTCAGAAATTTCTCGGCTCAGCTTGGCTGCTGGCTCGCACCTACTAAAATGACCGCCAAAGAAAAGGGAGCACAGCAAGATTGAAAAGGTGGCTTCTGACACAACGGTTTGGCAGTGGAATTGCATCGGCACGCCATTCAGATCTCCACGTTCATTAGCAATATAGTGGCGCTGTCTAACCGCTGACGCACCGCAGCATACGTTTTTATAAATATTTCGCGACATCGGCATTATTCGGCATTTCTCCGTGCAGCGATGTCGGCAACGCTGCTCGCGCAGATTTTCGCGCATGCCTGGATGACAGTTTTGTGGTAAGTGGTAATTATATTCACATATCTTTGGGTTTGGGTTTCTTTTAGAGTGTACCGCGTTAACAGCTACTCTTAGGAAAGGCGAAGCTGTGCAGCCTTTAGCTTTCTTAAAGACTAATTACTGCGTCTGCTGCTTATAGTTGTAAATTCACATTGTTCAAATGAACCTTACATTTCTGTAGAGTACAGTTGCATCTTGTGGGGTAAATTATTTCTTGTGTGTTTGGCCACGTACTCGATGAAACCAGAGCATATTCTGGGTTTTCTCGTGCCCAAACTGCCATACGATAACGAGGCAACGCATAGTGCGGTAGGCATGACCCTTTGGCACGTGCTGGACGAAACCAGAGCAGTCTCTAATGTCATGGGGAATACGCTGAGGTAGGTGCCTCTCATCCTCGACTTGGTAGCCCAGATCTTGGAACAGGGCTCTTCGCGATTTTGTTAGCTTTAGTCTCTCCAGTTGGTTGGCCTTGTGCGCTTCCACAAGCTCTTCCCACGTGTTGTGAACTCCCATTTTGAGTAGTTTCACTGTGGATGTGGAAGGGGAAAGACCCAACGCAGTTTTGTAGGATTTTCTGATGAGGGCGTTTACATTGTCTCGTTGACTGTTCCTTCATGTCAACGTATGGGGTCCCGTAGGTGACGATCGTGAGCAGCACTTGTATTATTCTCGTGCAGTCTTCCTCCTTGAGTCCGTGCCTTTTGCTCGTCACTCTTTTGATAAGGTGGGTTATTTGTTGCATTGTTATCTGAATTTTTCCAACTCTGCTCCCCCGGCCCTGTCCTTTTGAATCAGGAGTCCGAGGATGCGAAGCCTCGTTACCTGCGGAATCATGATGCCACCCACCTTTACTTCCGGGTCTGGTATAGGCTGCGGTTGTCGGCCTCTTGTGCGCTTTCTTAGCACGAAGAGCTCTCACTTTTATGATGCGCACGTCAGTCCACATGCTTCCAGGAACTGTTCCGCTGTGCGAACCGCTTCTTGCAGAGCGTCTTGCTGTTTACCTGTCGACCCTCTTGTTGTCCAGATGGTGAGGTCGTCAGCATACATTGCGTGACCAATCCCTTGCGTAGTTGTTTGGGTAGCGAGCTCATTGCTAGATTCAATAGCATCGGCGAAATGACGGAGCCTTGTGGTGTTCCCTTTCGCGGCATGTCGAATTTCTCAGAGCGTATGTTGCCTATCCCCACTGTGGCTGTGCGTTCTTTCAGAAAAGCTTTGATATAATTATATATATTTTTACCGCAGTTATATACGTTGAGGTGTTGCAGTACGGCTTCGTGTGACACGTTGTCGAAAGCCCCTTTCACGTCAAGTGCAAGGATGGCTCTTTTGCTGTGCGTGTCCAGTTTGTCGATGACTTTTTCTTTGATCTGCAGTAACACGTCTTGTGTGGACAGGTGAGCTCTAAATCCGAACATGGTGTTTGGGACGTGTCCGTTGTCTTCGAGATGTTCGATCGTGCGGTTGTGCATGACGTGCTCATAGAGTTTTCCAGCACACGAGGTGAGGGATATAGGTCGAAGGTTCTGCACGCTGATGGGCTTGTTGGGTTTAGGTATCATGGTTACCTCGGCGTGTTTCCATTCCGGTGGTACTTTACCGTGTTCCCAGCACTCGATGTATTTTAAGAGTGCGTCTACAGAGGGTCCGTCAAGCTTCCGCAGTGTCTTGTTGTTTATTCTGTCGTACCCCGGCGCCGTGTTGCGGGTGAGCTTGCTCAAGGCCCTCTGGATTTCTGCTTCTGTGAAGGGCCGATCCAGTTCTATATTTGGTTTGCCTTGATACTCGTCAAAGTGCAAATCTCCAGTTATGTTCCGCTCTGTATCGAGGAACTTCTCCTTCACTTCTTTGATGATGTCTTACTCTTTCCCCGGGTGGTTGTGTATAGGTCTCTGCTCTTTCTGTTTTGCGGCGTTCTTGTTCTCCTTCTTAGATAGGAGTGTTTTGAGTACCGCCCAAGTGCGCTTGCTGCTTAAGGTCCCTTGAAGCTTGTTACATGTTTCGCGCCATTTCTGCTTTTCAAGTTGTTCAGAGTACTCGTGCGTGTCCTTGATCAGCTTTGAGATTCGAATTTCGAGTTTCCGGTTGCATTTGGTACGCTGCCAGCGTTTCTCGAGTCCCCTCCGCGCCTCCCGCAGGTGGAGTATGTGGGGGTCGACCACGGGGCTGACTTGAGACAGCTGCATTGTCTTCGTATGCTTCTCGGCTCTTTCCACGACTCCTCTGATCCATATTTCTATGTCGTCTATCGTCGCATTAATGGCACTCTCGTCTTTACGAAAGGCCTGCCAGTCCGTATCCATGGCTTTTCCAATCTTCATCGTCGCTTTGTGGTGCGGGATGATCGTTTCCACTATATAATGGTTGCTACTCAGATTCTCGTCCACGCAGCTCCACTCATACTGCTTGTGTCCGTGTACGAATGTGAGGTCGGGGCTGGCGTTTCTAGATACACTGTTGCCGATGCGCGTGAGTGTGTGCGGGTCGTTGAGTAGCGCGAGGAGGTGTTGTTGGGCTACGCTGTGTATATCTCCTTTTTTCTTTGAGGCTGCATATCCCCAGGCCGCATGGGGAGCATTAAAATCACCAACGACTATCAGTCCGTTACCCATGCTAAGCTTCTTCCCTTCTCGCATTGGCTTGTCTGGATCCTTTAGGTCGTCCTTTAGCGGGCTGTACACGTTTAACACAAAAGGCTTTGCTGCTGTTTTTTCTGGCGTACGATTTCGACGAGCGTGTGTTCTATGCGGTGTTGGATGTCGTGTCGCTGAGCGTTGATGGCCTTCTTGGTCACGATTGCTGTCCACATCTTACCGTCGGTGACGTTAGTGAGGTAACCACTGACCTTGAAGTCTTCAGCTTCGGTTTCTTGTAACGCTATAATGTCTGGGTTAAACTGCGTGCAGAATTCGACAAGGTTGCTTCTCTTACTTCGGATAGAATGACAGTTCCATTGCCAAATTTTGAGCCGTGGATGTTGCTTGTAGTCATCTTTCTCTTTAGTTAGCCTCGCCATCTTGTTTGCTTAGAGTCTGCGTGATCTTGGCTTCTCTCGCAGGGTACTTAGGCTTCTTGAGAGTATCATCTCTTTCTTCTAGCATGTGGATGCGTTGGCTGAAACTTTCTCCCGATTGAGTCATTTTGTTCTGTAGGGCCTGAATCTGGTTGTCCATTTCGCTCTTGAGAGATTGGAACCCAGTCGGTATCATCTGGGTTACCGTGTTTTGCATAACCTGCGTTACAGTGGATATTGTGGTTTCCATCATGGCGGGTCACGCTGGCGTTGATGCGGTCTTCAAGTGTCTTGAGGTCGTTCTGGGTTATCACTGCTTGGTTCGACAGTGTTGCTGGCTTTGGTTGTGTTGCTGAGGATGGTGTTGGTGGGGATGAAGGTCGCGGTAGTGGTGCTTGCGATTGCTGGCCCTTTTCTCTCCGTAGTTGTTCCACTTCTCGCATGAGGTATTCGAGCTGTTTTTCAGTGCTAGCTTCCTTCTCTTGTGTCTTCTTCTTTTGCTGTTCTAGCTCTCCCTTCAATTCATCGTTCTGTCTTCGGAGAATCATTATCGTGTCCTCGTACCTCGAGTGTATTGTGGTTTGAACGCCATTATTTTCCCTCGACGTTTGATTGTGCTCTGTGATGGCGTTGGCCCAGCTTCACTTGCGCTGGGTGTTGTCGTGTTCCACGCCCGTTGCCGGCATCCGGGGGATGCTCTGTTCTCTTTCCCTCGATCTCGATCCCGACTTGGATCTGAATCTGTTTGTCTGTTCGGTTTCATTCGGTGACTGTGGCAATGGTGAAATGGTCATCATGTGTTCGTTGTCGTTGGTAGTTACTATGCTGGCCTGGTACCAGAATCTTCTCTGTCTCGATTCTGACCGCTCCCCGACTCTCAACGGTGGCGGGGCCAGTTTCAGCTTCCTTCGACAGTCTCTACTTGCCGTTTCACGGTGCATTCTGCAGACCTTACACTTCGGCTCGCATTGGTGGTTGTTTGGATCAGCGTTGTGTTCTCCGCAGTTGTCACATACTTCGTCGTTTCGATTAGGGCAGACGTCTTGTCTGTGTCCTATCTCCCCGCAAGATCTGCAGTACTGGACTGACTTTCTGTAGGGTCTGCAGCGGGTGAGCGTACATCCAACTTTAACGTAGAAAGGCACATGCGGGCCCTCGAAGGTGATCACTGCCGACGTCGATCTTCCAAGCATTCTAGCGTAGAGGATTTTGCAATTGTTGGTCGTTGCTAGTAGATCTACTAGCTGCTCGTCGATGGTGCCTTCCTCTATTCCGTGAACAACGCCACGTACAGGGCCCGGAATTGGCTTCAGGTACGGTGTGACTTCGTATGTTGCATGTCCTATTTCGATGCTCGTTATTTCCGCTAGTTTAAGTGCGCAGTCTTCGGTACTTGCCAGAATTAGGTTTTGTTGCCATTGTGTTTGTATGATCACTTTGGTGTAGAGCTCCTGGGGTGTGACTCCGCATGCTTGGGCTAATCCTCTTGCTATCACTCCGCCTTTCCAGTTTGATACTTTCACACCAGCTTTAGGTCTGTACACAATCTTGTAATGGTTTTCTGGTAGGCGCGGAGTCGTTGGCAGGTGAGGACGTGGCTTGCTTGCGTTGGTTTGGCCCCACGGCTTTTCAGGAGCTTGTTGTCCTTTTCCATCATTCGTGTTCTGCCCCTCGCTGTGTTCGTATCAGAACTCCTTCTGCGTATTCGACGTTGCAATGGATTCTTTCTTCTGATGTCGTGCTTGTAGCATCAGCCACGGACCGGTCTTGCATAGTGTTCGTCCGCTGTTGCTGTCGAACGTCGGCGCCGTGTCGTTCATCTCTGCTTCATTATTTGTTGTTACTGCTATGGAGCTCGTTCGGTCAACTTTTATAACGCTTGTTTGCGGCTACTTTTGACGAGAGAAAAAGCATTAAAAAGCCGTTGTCAGGTGGCCCGGCATGCACGTGGATCACGAGGCGCGTGGCCCAGCGCAGCGGGATCTGCAATCGAGGGTAGGCTTAGCTGGGCACAGCCGTCGCCTTGCAAGTTTCAGGAATCGTACTTGCGTGAAGAACAAACTCACGTCGGTGTGCGTGGTCTGTCCGAACGGCGTTTCTTGAGATGAGTCGAATGCAGCGGAAAGTCGGGCGTTGCGAGGGGGCGATCCGCAGTAATTGCAAGCTGAATCGGGAGCACATGTACAGCAAGTCTGCTCTGTTGGCCATCTTCTTCCAACCAGAGCAGATTCTGGGTTTTCCCATGCCAGAACTACCAAACGATAATCAGCTGCAGAGTCGTGGGATAGCTCTCATGTTTGCGAACGTGCTCGTTTACTAGTGGTTCTCACGTACAATTAAAACTTTCCCTAGCATGCAACATCACATGAAATCAACGGCTGCCATGATTGCGCCCGGTTGTTCTTGCTAAGTATTGAAATGGCTAGCTGAGGTGACTGAAACACCTGCACCCTCCTGTCACTAACCTGTGTTTCCTTCAATTTCAGAAATTTCTCGGCTCAGCTTGGCTGCTGGCTCGCACCTACTAAAATGACCGCCAAAGAAAAGGGAGCACAGCAAGATTGAAAAGGTGGCTTCTGACACAACGGTTTGGCAGTGGAATTGCATCGGCACGCCATTCAGATCTCCACGTTCATTAGCAATATAGTGGCGCTGTCTAACCGCTGACGCACCGCAGCATACGTTTTTATAAATATTTCGCGACATCGGCATTATTCGGCATTTCTCCGTGCAGCGATGTCGGCAACGCTGCTCGCGCAGATTTTCGCGCATGCCTGGATGACAGTTTTGTGGTAAGTGGTAATCATATTCACATATCTTTGGGTATGGGTTTCTTTTAGAGTGTACCGCGTTAACAGCTACTCTTATGAAAGGCGAACCTGTGCAGCCTTTAGCTTTCTTAAAGACTAATTACTGCGTCTGCAGCTTATAGTTGTAAATTCACATTGTTCAAATGGACCTTACAATTCTGTAGAGTACAGTTGCATCTTGTGGGGTAAATTATTTCTTGTGTGTTTGGCCACGTACTCGATGAAACCAGAGCATATTCTGGGTTTTCTCGTGCCCAAACTGCCATACGATAACGAGGCAGCGCATAGTGCGGTAGGCATGACCCTTTGGCATGTGCTGGACGAAACCAGAGCAGATTCTGGGCTTTTACATGCCGAAGCCACAATTTGGTAATGAGGAACACCGTGATAACCTTCATGTTCTGGCACGTGCTGGACAAAACCCGAACAGATTCTGGCTTTTCACGTGCCAGAACTACCGGTCGATAATCAGTCGCAGAGTAGTGGGACAACTCTGATGTGTGCGAACGTGCTCGTTAACTAGTGGTTCTCACGTACAATTAAAACTTTCCCTAGCATGCGACATCGCATGAAATCAACGGCTGCCATGATTCTGCCAGTTTTTTCTTGCTAAGTATTCACATGGCTAGCTGAGGTGACTGAAACACCTGCACCCTCCTGTCACTAACCTGTGTTTTCTTCAATTTCAGAAATTTCTCGGCTCAGCTTGGCTGATGGCTCGCACCTACTAAAATGACCGCCGAAGAAAAGGGAGTGCAGCAAGATTGAAAAGGTGGCTTCTGTCACAACGGTTTGGCAGTGGAATCACATGGCCACGTTATTCAGATGTGCACGTTTATTAGCAATATTGTGGCGCTGTCTAACCGCTGATGCACCGCAGCATACGTTTTTATAAATATTTCGCGACATCGGCATTATTCGGCATTTCTCCGTGCAGCGATGTCTGCAACGCTGCTCGCTCAGATTTTCGCGCATGCCTGGATGTCGGTTTTGTGGTAAGTGGTAATTATATTCACATATCTTTGGGTTTGGGTTTCTTTTAGAGTGTACCGCGTTAACAGCTACTCTTAGGAAAGGCGAAGCTGTGCAGCCTTTAGCTTTCTTAAAGACTAATTACTGCGTCTGCTGCTTATAGTTGTAAATTCACATTGTTCAAATGGACCTTACAATTCTGTAGAGTACAGTTGCATCTTGTGGGGTAAATTATTTCTTGTGTGTTTGGCCACGTACTCGATGAAACCAGAGCATATTCTGGGTTTTCTCGTGCCCAAACTGCCATACGATAACGAGGCAGCGCATAGTGCGGTAGGCATGACCCTTTGGCATGTGCTGGACGAAACCAGAGCAGATTCTGGGCTTTTACATGCCGAAGCCACAATTTGGTAATGAGGAACACCGTGATAACCATCATGTTCTGGCACGTGCTGGACAAAACCAGAACAGATTCTGGCTTTTCACGTGCCAGAACTACCGGTCGATAATCAGTCGCAGAGTCGTGGGACAACTCTCATGTGTGCGAACGTGCTCGTTTACTAGTGGTTCTCACGTACAATTAAAACTTTCCCTAGCATGCAACATCGCATGAAATCAACGGCTGCCATGATTCTGCCCGGTTCTTGCTAAGTATTGACATGGCTAGCTGAGGTGACTGAAACACCTGCACCCTCCTGTCACTAACCTGTGTTTTCTTCAATTTCAGAAATTTCTCGGCTCAGCTTGGCTGCTGGCTCTCACCTACTAAAATGACCGCCGAAGAAAAGGGAGCGCAGCAAGATTGAAAAGGTGGCTTCTGTCACAACGGTTTGGCAGTGGAATCACATGGCCACGTTATTCAGATGTGCACGTTTATTAGCAATATTGTGGCGCTGTCTAACCGCTGACGCACCGCAGCATACGTTTTTATAAATATTTCGCGACATCGGCATTATTCGGCATTTCTCCGTGCAGCGATGTCGGCAACGCTGCTCGCTCAGATTTTCGCGCATGCCTGGATGTTGGTTTTGTGGTAAGTGGTAATTATATTCACATATCTTTGGGTTTGGGTTTCTTTTAGAGTGTACCGCGTTAACAGCTACTCTTAGGAAAGGCGAAGCTGTGCAGCCTTTAGCTTTCTTAAAGACTAATTACTGCGTCTGCTGCTTATAGTTGTAAATTCACATTGTTCAGATGGACCTTACAATTCTGTAGAGTACAGTTGCATCTTGTGGGGTAAATTATTTCTTGTGTGTTTGGCCACGTACTCGATGAAACCAGAGCATATTCTGGGTTTTCTCGTGCCCAAACTGCCATACGATAACGAGGCAGCGCATAGTGCGGTAGGCATGACCCTTTGGCATGTGCTGGACGAAACCAGAGCAGATTCTGGGCTTTTACATGCCGAAGCCACAATTTGGTAATGAGGAACACCGTGATAACCTTCATGTTCTGGCACGTGCTGGACAAAACCAGAACAGATTACCGGTCGATAATCAGTTGCAGAGTCGTGGGACAACTCTCATGTGTGCGAACGTGCTCGTTTACTAGTGGTTCTCACATACAATTAAAACTTTCCCTAGCATGCAACATCGCATGAAATCAACGGCTGCCATGATTCTGCCAGTTTTTTCTTGCTAAGTATTCACATGGCTAGCTGAGGTGACTGAAACACCTGCACCCTCCTGTCACTAACCTGTGTTTTCTTCAATTTCAGAAATTTCTCGGCTCAGCTTGACTGATGGCTCGCACCTACTAAAATGACCGCCGAAGAAAAGGGAGTGCAGCAAGATTGAAAAGGTGGCTTCTGACACAACGGTTTGGCAGTGGAATCACATGGGCACATTATTCAGATGTGCGCGTTTATTAGCAATATTGTGGCGCTGTCTAACCGCTGACGCACCGCAGCATACGTTTTTATAAATATTTCGCGACATCGGCATTATTCGGCATTTCTCCGTGCAGCGATGTCGGCAACGCTGCTCGCGCAGATTTTCGCGCATGCCTGGATGACAGTTTTGTGGTAAGTGGTAATTATATTCACATATCTTTGGGTTTGGGTTTCTTTTAGAGTGTACCGCGTTAACAGCTACTCTTAGGAAAGGCGAAGCTGTGCAGCCTTTAGCTTTCTTAAAGACTAATTACTGCGTCTGCTGCTTATAGTTGTAAATTCACATTGTTCAAATGAACCTTACATTTCTGTAGAGTACAGTTGCATCTTGTGGGGTAAATTATTTCTTGTGTGTTTGGCCACGTACTCGATGAAACCAGAGCATATTCTGGGTTTTCTCGTGCCCAAACTGCCATACGATAACGAGGCAACGCATAGTGCGGTAGGCATGACCCTTTGGCACGTGCTGGACGAAACCAGAGCAGTCTCTAATGTCGTGGGGAATACGCTGAGGTAGGTGCCTCTCATCCTCGACTTGGTAGCCCAGATCTTGGAACAGGGCTCTTCGCGATTTTGTTAGCTTTAGTCTCTCCAGTTGGTTGGCCTTGTGCGCTTCCACAAGCTCTTCCCACGTGTTGTGAACTCCCAGTTTGAGTAGTTTCACTGTGGATGTGGAAGGGGAAAGACCCAACGCAGTTTTGTAGGATTTTCTGATGAGGGCGTTTACATTGTCTCGTTGACTGTTCCTTCATGTCAACGTATGGGGTCCCGTAGGTGACGATCGTGAGCAGCACTTGTATTATTCTCGTGCAGTCTTCCTCCTTGAGTCCGTGCCTTTTGCTCGTCACTCTTTTGATAAGGTGGGTTATTTGTTGCATTGTTATCTGAATTTTTCCAACTCTGCTCCCCCGGCCCTGTCCTTTTGAATCAGGAGTCCGAGGATGCGAAGCCTCGTTACCTGCGGAATCATGATGCCACCCACCTTTACTTCCGGGTCTGGTATAGGCTGCGGTTGTCGGCCTCTTGTGCGCTTTCTTAGCACGAAGAGCTCTCACTTTTATGATGCGCACGTCAGTCCACATGCTTCCAGGAACTGTTCCGCTGTGCGAACCGCTTCTTGCAGAGCGTCTTGCTGTTTACCTGTCGACCCTCTTGTTGTCCAGATGGTGAGGTCGTCAGCATACATTGCGTGACCAATCCCTTGCGTAGTTGTTTGGGTAGCGAGCTCATCGCTAGATTCAATAGCATCGGCGAAATGACGGAGCCTTGTGGTGTTCCCTTTCGCGGCATGTCGAATTTCTCAGAGCGTATGTTGCCTATCCCCACTGTGGCTGTGCGTTCTTTCAGAAAAGCTTTGATATAATTATATATATTTTTACCGCAGTTATATACGTTGAGGTGTTGCAGTACGGCTTCGTGTGACACGTTGTCGAAAGCCCCTTTCACGTCAAGTGCAAGGATGGCTCTTTTGCTGTGCGTGTCCAGTTTGTCGATGACTTTTTCTTTGATCTGCAGTAACACGTCTTGTGTGGACAGGTGAGCTCTAAATCCGAACATGGTGTTTGGGACGTGTCCGTTGTCTTCGAGATGTTCGATCGTGCGGTTGTGCATGACGTGCTCATAGAGTTTTCCAGCACACGAGGTGAGGGATATAGGTCGAAGGTTCTGCACGCTGATGGGCTTGTTGGGTTTAGGTATCATGGTTACCTCGGCGTGTTTCCATTCCGGTGGTACTTTACCGTGTTCCCAGCACTCGATGTATTTTAAGAGTGCGTCTACAGAGGGTCCGTCAAGCTTCCGCAGTGTCTTGTTGTTTATTCTGTCGTACCCCGGCGCCGTGTTGCGGGTGAGCTTGCTCAAGGCCCTCTGGATTTCTGCTTCTGTGAAGGGCCGATCCAGTTCTATATTTGGTTTGCCTTGATACTCGTCAAAGTGCAAATCTCCAGTTATGTTCCGCTCTGTATCGAGGAACTTCTCCTTCACTTCTTTGATGATGTCTTACTCTTTCCCCGGGTGGTTGTGTATAGGTCTCTGCTCTTTCTGTTTTGCGGCGTTCTTGTTCTCCTTCTTAGATAGGAGTGTTTTGAGTACCGCCCAAGTGCGCTTGCTGCTTAAGGTCCCTTGAAGCTTGTTACATGTTTCGCGCCATTTCTGCTTTTCAAGTTGTTCAGAGTACTCGTGCGTGTCCTTGATCAGCTTTGAGATTCGAATTTCGAGTTTCCGGTTGCATTTGGTACGCTGCCAGCGTTTCTCGAGTCCCCTCCGCGCCTCCCGCAGGTGGAGTATGTGGGGGTCGACCACGGGGCTGACTTGAGACAGCTGCATTGTCTTCGTATGCTTCTCGGCTCTTTCCACGACTCCTCTGATCCATATTTCTATGTCGTCTATCGTCGCATTAATGGCACTCTCGTCTTTACGAAAGGCCTGCCAGTCCGTATCCATGGCTTTTCCAATCTTCATCGTCGCTTTGTGGTGCGGGATGATCGTTTCCACTATATAATGGTTGCTACTCAGATTCTCGTCCACGCAGCTCCACTCATACTGCTTGTGTCCGTGTACGAATGTGAGGTCGGGGCTGGCGTTTCTAGATACACTGTTGCCGATGCGCGTGGGTGTGTGCGGGTCGTTGAGTAGCGCGAGGAGGTGTTGTTGGGCTACGCTGTGTATATCTCCTTTTTTCTTTGAGGCTGCATATCCCCAGGCCGCATGGGGAGCATTAAAATCACCAACGACTATCAGTCCGTTACCCATGCTAAGCTTCTTCCCTTCTCGCATTGGCTTGTCTGGATCCTTTAGGTCGTCCTTTAGCGGGCTGTACACGTTTAACACAAAAGGCTTTGCTGCTGTTTTTTCTGGCGTACGATTTCGACGAGCGTGTGTTCTATGCGGTGTTGGATGTCGTGTCGCTGAGCGTTGATGGCCTTCTTGGTCACGATTGCTGTCCACATCTTACCGTCGGTGACGTTAGTGAGGTAACCACTGACCTTGAAGTCTTCAGCTTCGGTTTCTTGTAACGCTATAATGTCTGGGTTAAACTGCGTGCAGAATTGGACAAGGTTGCTTCTCTTACTTCGGATAGAATGACAGTTCCATTGCCAAATTTTGAGCCGTGGATGTTGCTTGTAGTCATCTTTCTCTTTAGTTAGCCTCGCCATCTTGTTTGCTTAGAGTCTGCGTGATCTTGGCTTCTCTCGCAGGGTACTTAGGCTTCTTGAGAGTATCATCTCTTTCTTCTAGCATGTGGATGCGTTGACTGAAACTTTCTCCCGATTGAGTCATTTTGTTCTGTAGGGCCTGAATCTGGTTGTCCATTTCGCTCTTGAGAGATTGGAACCCAGTCGGTATCATCTGGGTTACCGTGTTTTGCATAACCTGCGTTACAGTGGATATTGTGGTTTCCATCATGGCGGGTCACGCTGGCGTTGATGCGGTCTTCAAGTGTCTTGAGGTCGTTCTGGGTTATCACTGCTTGGTTCGACAGTGTTGCTGGCTTTGGTTGTGTTGCTGAGGATGGTGTTGGTGGGGATGAAGGTCGCGGTAGTGGTGCTTGCGATTGCTGGCCCTTTTCTCTCCGTAGTTGTTCCACTTCTCGCATGAGGTATTCGAGCTGTTTTTCAGTGCTAGCTTCCTTCTCTTGTGTCTTCTTCTTTTGCTGTTCTAGCTCTCCCTTCAATTCATCGTTCTGTCTTCGGAGAATCATTATCGTGTCCTCGTACCTCGAGTGTATTGTGGTTTGAACGCCATTATTTTCCCTCGACGTTTGATTGTGCTCTGTGATGGCGTTGGCCCAGCTTCACTTGCGCTGGGTGTTGTCGTGTTCCACGCCCGTTGCCGGCATCCGGGGGATGCTCTGTTCTCTTTCCCTCGATCTCGATCCCGACTTGGATCTGAATCTGTTTGTCTGTTCGGTTTCATTCGGTGACTGTGGCAATGGTGAAATGGTCATCATGTGTTCGTTGTCGTTGGTAGTTACTATGCTGGCCTGGTACCAGAATCTTCTCTGTCTCGATTCTGACCGCTCCCCGACTCTCAACGGTGGCGGGGCCAGTTTCAGCTTCCTTCGACAGTCTCTACTTGCCGTTTCACGGTGCATTCTGCAGACCTTACACTTCGGCTCGCATTGGTGGTTGTTTGGATCAGCGTTGTGTTCTCCGCAGTTGTCACATACTTCGTCGTTTCGATTAGGGCAGACGTCTTGTCTGTGTCCTATCTCCCCGCAAGATCTGCAGTACTGGACTGACTTTCTGTAGGGTCTGCAGCGGGTGAGCGTACATCCAACTTTAACGTAGAAAGGCACATGCGGGCCCTCGAAGGTGATCACTGCCGACGTCGATCTTCCAAGCATTCTAGCGTAGAGGATTTTGCAATTGTTGGTCGTTGCTAGTAGATCTACTAGCTGCTCGTCGATGGTGCCTTCCTCTATTCCGTGAACAACGCCACGTACAAAGCCCGGAATTGGCTTCAGGTACGGTGTGACTTCGTATGTTGCATGTCCTATTTCGATGCTCGTTATTTCCGCTAGTTTAAGTGCGCAGTCTTCGGTACTTGCCAGAATTAGGTTTTGTTGCCATTGTGTTTGTATGATCACTTTGGTGTAGAGCTCCTGGGGTGTGACTCCGCATGCTTGGGCTAATCCTCTTGCTATCACTCCGCCTTTCCAGTTTGATACTTTCACACCAGCTTTAGGTCTGTACACAATCTTGTAATGGTTTTCTGGTAGGCGCGGAGTCGTTGGCAGGTGAGGACGTGGCTTGCCTGCGTTGGTTTGGCCCCACGGCTTTTCAGGAGCTTGTTGTCCTTTTCCATCATTCGTGTTCTGCCCCTCGCTGTGTTCGTATGAGAACTCCTTCTGCGTATTCGACGTTGCAATGGATTCTTTCTTCTGATGTCGTGCTTGTAGCATCAGCCACGGACCGGTCTTGCATAGTGTTCGTCCGCTGTTGCTGTCGAACGTCGGCGCCGTGTCGTTCATCTCTGCTTCATTATTTGTTGTTACTGCTATGGAGCTCGTTCGGTCAACTTTTATAACGCTTGTTTGCGGCTACTTTTGACGAGAGAAAAAGCATTAAAAAGCCGTTGTCAGGTGGCCCGGCATGCACGTGGATCACGAGGCGCGTGGCCCAGCGCAGCGGGATCTGCAATCGAGGGTAGGCTTAGCTGGGCACAGCCGTCGCCTTGCAAGTTTCAGGAATCGTACTTGCGTGAAGAACAAACTCACGTCGGTGTGCGTGGTCTGTCCGAACGGCGTTTCTTGAGATGAGTCGAATGCAGCGGAAAGTCGGGCGTTGCGAGGGGGCGATCCGCAGTAATTGCAAGCTGAATCGGGAGCACATGTACAGCAAGTCTGCTCTGTTGGCCATCTTCTTCCAACCAGAGCAGATTCTGGGTTTTCCCATGCCAGAACTACCAAACGATAATCAGCTGCAGAGTCGTGGGATAGCTCTCATGTTTGCGAACGTGCTCGTTTACTAGTGGTTCTCACGTACAATTAAAACTTTCCCTAGCATGCAACATCACATGAAATCAACGGCTGCCATGATTGTGCCCGGTTGTTCTTGCTAAGTATTGAAATGGCTAGCTGAGGTGACTGAAACACCTGCACCCTCCTGTCACTAACCTGTGTTTCCTTCAATTTCAGAAATTTCTCGGCTCAGCTTGGCTGCTGGCTCGCACCTACTAAAATGACCGCCAAAGAAAAGGGAGCACAGCAAGATTGAAAAGGTGGCTTCTGACACAACGGTTTGGCAGTGGAATTGCATCGGCACGCCATTCAGATCTCCACGTTCATTAGCAATATAGTGGCGCTGTCTAACCGCTGACGCACCGCAGCATACGTTTTTATAAATATTTCGCGACATCGGCATTATTCGGCATTTCTCCGTGCAGCGATGTCGGCAACGCTGCTCGCGCAGATTTTCGCGCATGCCTGGATGACAGTTTTGTGGTAAGTGGTAATCATATTCACATATCTTTGGGTATGGGTTTCTTTTAGAGTGTACCGCGTTAACAGCTACTCTTATGAAAGGCGAACCTGTGCAGCCTTTAGCTTTCTTAAAGACTAATTACTGCGTCTGCTGCTTATAGTTGTAAATTCACATTGTTCAAATGGACCTTACAATTCTGTAGAGTACAGTTGCATCTTGTGGGGTAAATTATTTCTTGTGTGTTTGGCCACGTACTCGATGAAACCAGAGCATATTCTGGGTTTTCTCGTGCCCAAACTGCCATACGATAACGAGGCAGCGCATAGTGCGGTAGGCATGACCCTTTGGCATGTGCTGGACGAAACCAGAGCAGATTCTGGGCTTTTACATGCCGAAGCCACAATTTGGTAATGAGGAACACCGTGATAACCTTCATGTTCTGGCACGTGCTGGACAAAACCCGAACAGATTCTGGCTTTTCACGTGCCAGAACTACCGGTCGATAATCAGTCGCAGAGTAGTGGGACAACTCTGATGTGTGCGAACGTGCTCGTTAACTAGTGGTTCTCACGTACAATTAAAACTTTCCCTAGCATGCGACATCGCATGAAATCAACGGCTGCCATGATTCTGCCAGTTTTTTCTTGCTAAGTATTCACATGGCTAGCTGAGGTGACTGAAACACCTGCACCCTCCTGTCACTAACCTGTGTTTTCTTCAATTTCAGAAATTTCTCGGCTCAGCTTGGCTGATGGCTCGCACCTACTAAAATGACCGCCGAAGAAAAGGGAGTGCAGCAAGATTGAAAAGGTGGCTTCTGTCACAACGGTTTGGCAGTGGAATCACATGGCCACGTTATTCAGATGTGCACGTTTATTAGCAATATTGTGGCGCTGTCTAACCGCTGACGCACCGCAGCATACGTTTTTATAAATATTTCGCGACATCGGCATTATTCGGCATTTCTCCGTGCAGCAATGTCTGCAACGCTGCTCGCTCAGATTTTCGCGCATGCCTGGATGTCGGTTTTGTGGTAAGTGGTAATTATATTCACATATCTTTGGGTTTGGGTTTCTTTTAGAGTGTACCGCGTTAACAGCTACTCTTAGGAAAGGCGAAGCTGTGCAGCCTTTAGCTTTCTTAAAGACTAATTACTGCGTCTGCTGCTTATAGTTGTAAATTCACATTGTTCAAATGGACCTTACAATTCTGTAGAGTACAGTTGCATCTTGTGGGGTAAATTATTTCTTGTGTGTTTGGCCACGTACTCGATGAAACCAGAGCATATTCTGGGTTTTCTCGTGCCCAAACTGCCATACGATAACGAGGCAGCGCATAGTGCGGTAGGCATGACCCTTTGGCATGTGCTGGACGAAACCAGAGCAGATTCTGGGCTTTTACATGCCGAAGCCACAATTTGGTAATGAGGAACACCGTGATAACCATCATGTTCTGGCACGTGCTGGACAAAACCAGAACAGATTCTGGCTTTTCACGTGCCAGAACTACCGGTCGATAATCAGTCGCAGAGTCGTGGGACAACTCTGATGTGTGCGAACGTGCTCGTTTACTAGTGGTTCTCACGTACAATTAAAACTTTCCCTAGCATGCAACATCGCATGAAATCAACGGCTGCCATGATTCTGCCCGGTTCTTGCTAAGTATTGACATGGCTAGCTGAGGTGACTGAAACACCTGCACCCTCCTGTCACTAACCTGTGTTTTCTTCAATTTCAGAAATTTCTCGGCTCAGCTTGGCTGCTGGCTCTCACCTACTAAAATGACCGCCGAAGAAAAGGGAGCGCAGCAAGATTGAAAAGGTGGCTTCTGTCACAACGGTTTGGCAGTGGAATCACATGGCCACGTTATTCAGATGTGCTCGTTTATTAGCAATATTGTGGCGCTGTCTAACCGCTGACGCACCGCAGCATACGTTTTTATAAATATTTCGCGACATCGGCATTATTCGGCATTTCTCCGTGCAGCGATGTCGGCAACGCTGCTCGCTCAGATTTTCGCGCATGCCTGGATGTTGGTTTTGTGGTAAGTGGTAATTATATTCACATATCTTTGGGTTTGGGTTTCTTTTAGAGTGTACCGCGTTAACAGCTACTCTTAGGAAAGGCGAAGCTGTGCAGCCTTTAGCTTTCTTAAAGACTAATTACTGCGTCTGCTGCTTATAGTTGTAAATTCACATTGTTCAGATGGACCTTACAATTCTGTAGAGTACAGTTGCATCTTGTGGGGTAAATTATTTCTTGTGTGTTTGGCCACGTACTCGATGAAACCAGAGCATATTCTGGGTTTTCTCGTGCCCAAACTGCCATACGATAACGAGGCAGCGCATAGTGCGGTAGGCATGACCCTTTGGCATGTGCTGGACGAAACCAGAGCAGATTCTGGGCTTTTACATGCCGAAGCCACAATTTGGTAATGAGGAACACCGTGATAACCTTCATGTTCTGGCACGTGCTGGACAAAACCAGAACAGATTACCGGTCGATAATCAGTTGCAGAGTCGTGGGACAACTCTCATGTGTGCGAACGTGCTCGTTTACTAGTGGTTCTCACATACAATTAAAACTTTCCCTAGCATGCAACATCGCATGAAATCAACGGCTGCCATGATTCTGCCAGTTTTTTCTTGCTAAGTATTCACATGGCTAGCTGAGGTGACTGAAACACCTGCACCCTCCTGTCACTAACCTGTGTTTTCTTCAATTTCAGAAATTTCTCGGCTCAGCTTGACTGATGGCTCGCACCTACTAAAATGACCGCCGAAGAAAAGGGAGTGCAGCAAGATTGAAAAGGTGGCTTCTGACACAACGGTTTGGCAGTGGAATCACATGGGCACATTATTCAGATGTGCGCGTTTATTAGCAATATTGTGGCGCTGTCTAACCGCTGACGCACCGCAGCATACGTTTTTATAAATATTTCGCGACATCGGCATTATTCGGCATTTCTCCGTGCAGCGATGTCGGCAACGCTGCTCGCGCAGATTTTCGCGCATGCCTGGATGACAGTTTTGTGGTAAGTGGTAATTATATTCACATATCTTTGGGTTTGGGTTTCTTTTAGAGTGTACCGCGTTAACAGCTACTCTTAGGAAAGGCGAAGCTGTGCAGCCTTTAGCTTTCTTAAAGACTAATTACTGCGTCTGCTGCTTATAGTTGTAAATTCACATTGTTCAAATGAACCTTACATTTCTGTAGAGTACAGTTGCATCTTGTGGGGTAAATTATTTCTTGTGTGTTTGGCCACGTACTCGATGAAACCAGAGCATATTCTGGGTTTTCTCGTGCCCAAACTGCCATACGATAACGAGGCAACGCATAGTGCGGTAGGCATGACCCTTTGGCATGTGCTGGACGAAACCAGAGCAGTCTCTAATGTCGTGGGGAATACGCTGAGGTAGGTGCCTCTCATCCTCGACTTGGTAGCCCAGATCTTGGAACAGGGCTCTTCGCGATTTTGTTAGCTTTAGTCTCTCCAGTTGGTTGGCCTTGTGCGCTTCCACAAGCTCTTCCCACGTGTTGTGAACTCCCATTTTGAGTAGTTTCACTGTGGATGTGGAAGGGGAAAGACCCAACGCAGTTTTGTAGGATTTTCTGATGAGGGCGTTTACATTGTCTCGTTGACTGTTCCTTCATGTCAACGTATGGGGTCCCGTAGGTGACGATCGTGAGCAGCACTTGTATTATTCTCGTGCAGTCTTCCTCCTTGAGTCCGTGCCTTTTGCTCCTCACTCTTTTGATAAGGTGGGTTATTTGTTGCATTGTTATCTGAATTTTTCCAACTCTGCTCCCCCGGCCCTGTCCTTTTGAATCAGGAGTCCGAGGATGCGAAGCCTCGTTACCTGCGGAATCATGATGCCACCCACCTTTACTTCCGGGTCTGGTATAGGCTGCGGTTGTCGGCCTCTTGTGCGCTTTCTTAGCACGAAGAGCTCTCACTTTTATGATGTGCACGTCAGTCCACATGCTTCCAGGAACTGTTCCGCTGTGCGAACCGCTTCTTGCAGAGCGTCTTGCTGTTTACCTGTCGACCCTCTTGTTGTCCAGATGGTGAGGTCGTCAGCATACATTGCGTGACCAATCCCTTGCGTAGTTGTTTGGGTAGCGAGCTCATCGCTAGATTCAATAGCATCGGCGAAATGACGGAGCCTTGTGGTGTTCCCTTTCGCGGCCTGTCGAATTTCTCAGAGCGTATGTTGCCTATCCCCACTGTGGCTGTGCGTTCTTTCAGAAAAGCTTTGATATAATTATATATATTTTTACCGCAGTTATATACGTTGAGGTGTTGCAGTACGGCTTCGTGTGACACGTTGTCGAAAGCCCCTTTCACGTCAAGTGCAAGGATGGCTCTTTTGCTGTGCGTGTCCAGTTTGTCGATGACTTTTTCTTTGATCTGCAGTAACACGTCTTGTGTGGACAGGTGAGCTCTAAATCCGAACATGGTGTTTGGGACGTGTCCGTTGTCTTCGAGATGTTCGATCGTGCGGTTGTGCATGACGTGCTCATAGAGTTTTCCAGCACACGAGGTGAGGGATATAGGTCGAAGGTTCTGCACGCTGATGGGCTTGTTGGGTTTAGGTATCATGGTTACCTCGGCGTGTTTCCATTCCGGTGGTACTTTATCGTGTTCCCAGCACTCGATGATGTATCTTAAGAGTGCGTCTACAGAGGGTCCGTCAAGGTTCAGGAGTGTCTTGTTGTTTATTCTGTCGTACCCCGGCGCCGTGTTGCGGGTGAGCTTGCTCAAGGCCCTCTGGATTTCTGCTTCTGTGAAGGGCCGATCCAGTTCTATATTTGGTTTGCCTTGATAGTCGTCAAAGTGCAAATCTCCAGTTATGTTCCGCTCTGTATCGAGGAACTTCTCCTTCACTTCTTTGATGATGTCTTACTCTTTCCCCGGGTGGTTGTGTATAGGTCTCTGCACTTTCTGTTTTGCGGCGTTCTTGTTCTCCTTCTTAGATAGGAGTGTTTTGAGTACCGCCCAAGTGCGCTTGCTGCTTAAGGTCCCTTGAAGCTTGTTACATGTTTCGCGCCATTTCTGCTTTTCAAGTTGTTCAGAGTACTCGTGCGTGTCCTTGATCAGCTTTGAGATTCGAATTTCGAGTTTCCGGTTGCATTTGGTACGCTGCCAGCGTTTCTCGAGTCCCCTCCGCGCCTCCCGCAGGTGGAGTATGTGGGGGTCGACCACGGGGCTGACTTGAGACAGCTGCATTGTCTTCGTATGCTTCTCGGCTCTTTCCACGACTCCTCTGATCCATATTTCTATGTCGTCTATCGTCGCATTAATGGCACTCTCGTCTTTACGAAAGGCCTGCCAGTCCGTATCCATGGCTTTTCCAATCTTCATCGTCGCTTTGTGGTGCGGGATGATCGTTTCCACTATATAATGGTTGCTACTCAGATTCTCGTCCACGCAGCTCCACTCATACTGCTTGTGTCCGTGTACGAATGTGAGGTTGTGGCTGGCGTTTCTAGATTCACTGTTGCAGATGCGCGTGGGTGTGTGCGGGTCGTTGAGTAGCGTGAGGAGGCGTTGTTGGGCTACGTTGTGTACATCTCCTTTTTTCTTTGAGGCTGCATATCCCCAGGCCGCATGGGGAGCATTAAAGTCACCAACAACTAGCAGTTCGTTATCCATGCTAAGCTTTTTCCCTTGTCGCATTAGCTTGTCTAGATCCTTTAGGTGGTCCTTTGGCGGGCTGTACACGTTTAACACAGAGTCTTTGCTGCTGTTTTTTTTGGGGTACGATTTCGACGAGCGTGTGTTCTATGCGGTGTTGGATGTCGTGTCGCTGAGCGTTGATGGCCTTCTTGGTCAGGATTGCTGTCCTCATCTTACCGTCGGTGACGTTAGTGAGGTAACCACTGACCTTGAAGTCTTCAGCTTCGGTTTCTTGTAACGCTATAATGTCTGGGTTAAACTGCGTGCAGAATTGTACAAGGTTGCTTCTCTTACTTCGGATAGAATGACAGTTCCATTGCCAAATTTTGAGCCGTGGATGTTGCTTGTAGTCATCTTTCTCTTTAGTTAGCCTCGCCATCTTGTTTGCTTAGAGTCTGCGTGATCTTGGCTTCTCTCGCAGGGTACTTAGGCTTCTTGAGAGTATCATCTCTTTCTTCTAGCATGTGGATGCGTTGACTGAAACTTTCTCCCGATTGAGTCATTTTGTTCTGTAGGGCCTGAATCTGGTTGTCCGTCTCGCTCTTGAGAGATTGGAACCCAGTCGGTATCATCTGGGTTACCGTGTTTTGCATAACCTGCGTTGCAGTGGATATTGTGGTTTCCATCATGGCGGGTCACGCTGGCGTTGATGCGGTCTTCAAGTGTCTTGAGGTCGTTCTGGGTTATCACTGCTTGGTTCGACAGTGTTGCTGGCTTTGGTTGTGTTGCTGAGGATGGTGTTGGTGGGGATGAAGGTCGCGGTAGTGGTGCTTGCGATTGCTGGCCCTTTTCTCTCCGTAGTTGTTCCACTTCTCGCATGAGGTATTCGAGCTGTTTTTCAGTGCTAGCTTCCTTCTCTTGTGTCTTCTTCTTTTGCTGTTCTAGCTCTCCCTTCAATTCATCGTTCTGTCTTCGGAGAATCATTATCGTGTCCTCGTACCTCGAGTGTATTGTGGTTTGAACGCCATTATTTTCCCTCGACGTTTGATTGTGCTCTGTGATGGCGTTGGCCCAGCTTCACTTGCGCTGGGTGTTGTCGTGTTCCACGCCCGTTGCCGGCATCCGGGGGATGCTCTGTTCTCTTTCCCTCGATCTCGATCCCGACTTGGATCTGAATCTGTTTGTCTGTTCGGTTTCATTCGGTGACTGTGGCAATGGTGAAATGGTCATCATGTGTTCGTTGTCGTTGGTAGTTACTATGCTGGCCTGGTACCAGAATCTTCTCTGTCTCGATTCTGACCGCTCCCCGACTCTCAACGGTGGCGGGGCCAGTTTCAGCTTCCTTCGACAGTCTCTACTTGCCGTTTCACGGTGCATTCTGCAGACCTTACACTTCGGCTCGCATTGGTGGTTGTTTGGATCAGCGTTGTGTTCTCCGCAGTTGTCACATACTTCGTCGTTTCGATTAGGGCAGACGTCTTGTCTGTGTCCTATCTCCCCGCAAGATCTGCAGTACTGGACTGACTTTCCGTAGGGTCTGCAGCGGGTGAGCGTACATCCAACTTTAACGTAGAAAGGCACATGCGGGCCCTCGAAGGTGATCACTGCCGACGTCGATCTTCCAAGCATTCTAGCGTAGAGGATTTTGCAATTGTTGGTCGTTGCTAGTAGATCTACTAGCTGCTCGTCGATGGTGCCTTCCTCTATTCCGTGAACAACGCCACGTACAGGGCCCGGAATTGGCTTCAGGTACGGTGTGACTTCGTATGTTGCATGTCCTATTTCGATGCTCGTTATTTCCGCTAGTTTAAGTGCGCAGTCTTCGGTACTTGCCAGAATTAGGTTTTGTTGCCATTGTGTTTGTATGATCACTTTGGTGTAGAGCTCCTGGGGTGTGACTCCGCATGCTTGGGCTAATCCTCTTGCTATCACTCCGCCTTTCCAGTTTGATACTTTCACACCAACTTTAGGTCTGTACACAATCTTGTAATGGTTTTCTGGTAGGCGCGGAGTCGTTGGCAGGTGAGGACGTGGCTTGCTTGCGTTGGTTTGGCCCCACGGCTTTTCAGGAGCTTGTTGTCCTTTTCCATCATTCGTGTTCTGCCCCTCGCTGTGTTCGTATGAGAACTCCTTCTGCGTATTCGACGTTGCAATGGATTCTTTCTTCTGATGTCGTGCTTGTAGCATCAGCCACGGACCGGTCTTGCATAGTGTTCGTCCGCTGTTGCTGTCGAACGTCGGCGCCGTGTCGTTCATCTCTGCTTCATTATTTGTTGTTACTGCTATGGAGCTCGTTCGGTCAACTTTTATAACGCTTGTTTGCGGCTACTTTTGACGAGGGAAAAAGCATTAAAAAGCCGTTGTCAGGTGGCCAGGCATGCACGTGGATCACGAGGCGCGTGGCCCAGCGCAGCGGGATCTGCAATCGAGGGTAGGCTTAGCTGGGCACAGCCGTCGCCTTGCAAGTTTCAGGAATCGTACTTACGTGAAGAACAAACTCACGTCGGTGTGCGTGGTCTGTCCGAACGGCGTTTCTTGAGATGAGTCGAATGCAGCGGAAAGTCGGGCGTTGCGAGGGGGCGATCCGCAGTAATTGCAAGCTGAATCGGGAGCACATGTACAGCAAGTCTGCTCTGTTGGCCATCTTCTTCCAACCAGAGCAGATTCTGGGGTTTCCCATGCCAGAACTACCAAACGATAATCAGCCACAGAGTCGTGGGATAGCTCTCATGTTTGCGAACGTGCTCGTTTACTAGTGGTTCTCACGTACAATTAAAACTTTCCCTAGCATGCAACATCACATGAAATCAACGGCTGCCATGATTGTGCCCGGTTGTTCTTGCTAAGTATTGAAATGGCTAGCTGAGGTGACTGAAACACCTGCACCCTCCTGTCACTAACCTGTGTTTCCTTCAATTTCAGAAATTTCTCGGCTCAGCTTGGCTGCTGGCTCGCACCTACTAAAATGACTGCCAAAGAAAAGGGAGCACAGCAAGATTGAAAAGGTGGCTTCTGACACAACGGTTTGGCAGTGGAATTGCATCGGCACGCCATTCAGATCTCCACGTTCATTAGCAATATAGTGGCGCTGTCTAACCGCTGACGCACAGCAGCATACGTTTTTATAAATATTTCGCGACATCGGCATTATTCGGCATTTCTCCGTGCAGCGATGTCGGCAACGCTGCTCGCGCAGATTTTCGCGCATGCCTGGATGACGGTTTTGTGGTAAGTGGTAATTATATTCACATATCTTTGGGTTTGGGTTTCTTTTAGAGTGTACCGCGTTAACAGCTACTCTTAGGAAAGGCGAAGCTGTGCAGCCTTTAGCTTTCTTAAAGACTAATTACTGCGTCTGCTGCTTATAGTTGTAAATTCACATTGTTCAAATGGACCTTACAATTCTGTAGAGTACAGTTGCATCTTGTGGGGTAAATTATTTCTTGTGTGTTTGGCCACGTACTCGATGAAACCAGAGCATATTCTGGGTTTTCTCGTGCCCAAACTGCCATACGATAACGAGGCAGCGCATAGTGCGGTAGGCATGACCCTTTGGCATGTGCTGGACGAAACCAGAGCAGATTCTGGGCTTTTACATGCCGAAGCCACAATTTGGTAATGAGGAACACCGTGATAACCTTCATGTTCTGGCACGTGCTGGACAAAACCAGAACAGATTCTGGCTTTTCACGTGCCAGAACTACCGGTCGATAATCAGTCGCAGAGTAGTGGGACAACTCTGATGTGTGCGAACGTGCTCGTTAACTAGTGGTTCTCACGTACAATTAAAACTTTCCCTAGCATGCAACATCGCATGAAATCAACGGCTGCCATGATTCTGCCAGTTTTTTCTTGCTAAGTATTCACATGGCTAGCTGAGGTGACTGAAACACCTGCACCCTCCTGTCACTAACCTGTGCTTTCTTCAATTTCAGAAATTTCTCGGCTCAGCTTGGCTGATGGCTCGCACCTACTAAAATGACCGCCGAAGAAAAGGGAGTGCAGCAAGATTGAAAAGGTGGCTTCTGTCACAACGGTTTGGCAGTGGAATCACATGGCCACGTTATTCAGATGTGCACGTTTATTAGCAATATTGTGGCGCTGTCTAACCGCTGACGCACCGCAGCATACGTTTTTATAAATATTTCGCGACATCGGCATTATTCGGCATTTCTCCGTGCAGCGATGTCGGCAACGCTGCTCGCTCAGATTTTCGCGCATGCCTGGATGACGGTTTTGTGGTAAGTGGTAATTATATTCACATATCTTTGGGTTTGGGTTTCTTTTAGAGTGTACCGCGTTAACAGCTACTCTTAGGAAAGGCGAAGCTGTGCAGCCTTTAGCTTTCTTAAAGACTAATTACTGCGTCTGCTGCTTATAGTTGTAAATTCACATTGTTCAAATGGACCTTACGATTCTGTAGAGTACAGTTGCATCTTGTGGGGTAAATTATTTCTTGTGTGTTTGGCCACGTACTCGATGAAACCAGAGCATATTCTGGGTTTTCTCGTGCCCAAACTGCCATACGATAACGAGGCAGCGCATAGTGCGGTAGGCATGACCCTTTGGCATGTGCTGGACGAAACCAGAGCAGATTCTGGGCTTTTACATGCCGAAGCCACAATTTGGTAATGAGGAACACCGTGATAACCTTCATGTTCTGGCACGTGCTGGACAAAACCAGAACAGATTCTGGCTTTTCACGTGCCAGAACTACCGGTCGATAATCAGTCGCAGAGTAGTGGGACAACTCTGATGTGTGCGAACGTGCTCGTTAACTAGTGGTTCTCACGTACAATTAAAACTTTCCCTAGCATGCGACATCGCATGAAATCAACGGCTGCCATGAATCTGCCAGTTTTTTCTTGCTAAGTATTCACATGGCTAGCTGAGGTGACTGAAACACCTGCACCCTCCTGTCACTAACCTGTGTTTTCTTCAATTTCAGGAATTTCTCGGCTCAGCTTGGCTGATGGCTCGCACCTACTAAAATGACCGCCGAAGAAAAGGGAGTGCAGCAAGATTGAAAAGGTGGCTTCTGTCACAACGGTTTGGCAGTGGAATCACATGGCCACGTTATTCAGATGTGCACGTTTATTAGCAATATTGTGGCGCTGTCTAACCGCTGAGGCACCGCAGCATACGTTTTTATAAATATTTCGCGACATCGGCATTATTCGGCATTTCTCCGTGCAGCTATGTCGGCAACGCTGCTCGCTCAGATTTTCGCGCATGCCTGGATGACAGTTTTGTGGTAAGTGGTAATTATATTCACATATCTTTGGGTTTGGGTTTCTTTTAGAGTGTACCGCGTTAACAGCTACTCTTAGGAAAGGCGAAGCTGTGCAGCCTTTAGCTTTCTTAAAGACTAATTACTGCGTCTGCTGCCTATAGTTGTAAATTCACATTGTTCAAATGAACCTTACATTTCTGTAGAGTACAGTTGCATCTTGTGGGGTAAATTATTTCTTGTGTGTTTGGCCACGTACTCGATGAAACCAGAGCATATTCTGGGTTTTCTCGTGCCCAAACTGCCATACGATAACGAGGCAGCGCATAGTGCGGTAGGCATGACCCTTTGGCATGTGCTGGACGAAACCAGAGCAGATTCTGGCTTTTACATGCCGAAGCCACAATTTGGTAATGAGGAACACCGTGATAACCTTCATGTTCTGGCACGTGCTGGACAAAACCAGAAGAGATTACCGGTCGATAATCAGTTGCAGAGTCGTGGGACAACTCTCATGTGTGCGAACGTGCTCGTTTACTAGTGGTTCTCACATACAATTAAAACTTTCCCTAGCATGCAACATCGCATGAAATCAACGGCTGCCATGATTCTGCCAGTTTTTTCTTGCTAAGTATTCACATGGCTAGCTGAGGTGACTGAAACACCTGCACCCTCCTGTCACTAACCTGTGTTTTCTTCAATTTCAGAAATTTCTCGGCTCAGCTTGACTGATGGCTCGCACCTACTAAAATGACCGCCGAAGAAAAGGGAGTGCAGCAAGATTGAAAAGGTGGCTTCTGACAACGGTTTGGCAGTGGAATCACATGGGCACATTATTCAGATGTGCGCGTTTATTAGCAATATTGTGGCGCTGTCTAACCGCTGACGCACTGCAGCATACGTTTTTAAAAATATTTCGCGACATCGGCATTATTCGGCATTTCTCCGTGCAGCGATGTCGGCAACGCTGCTCGCGCAGATTTTCGCGCATGCCTGGATGACAGTTTTGTGGTAAGTGGTGATTATATTCACATATCTTTGGGTTTGGGTTTCTTTTAGAGTGTACCGCGTTAACAGCTACTCTTAGGAAAGGCGAAGCTGTGCAGCCTTTAGCTTTCTTAAAGACTAATTACTGCGTCTGCTGCTTATAGTTGTAAATTCACATTGTTCAAATGGACCTTACAATTCTGTAGAGTACAGTTGCATCTTGTGGGGTAAATTATTTCTTGTGTGTTTGGCCACGTACTCGATGAAACCAGAGCATATTCTGGGTTTTCTCGTGCCCAAACTGCCATACGATAACGAGGCAACGCATAGTGCGGTAGGCATGACCCTTTGGCATGTGCTGGACGAAACCAGAGCAGTCTCTAATGTCGTGGGGAATACGCTGAGGTAGGTGCCTCTCATCCTCGACTTGGTAGCCCAGATCTTGGAACAGGGCTCTTCGCGATTTTGTTAGCTTTAGTCTCTCCAGTTGGTTGGCCTTGTGCGCTTCCACAAGCTCTTCCCACGTGTTGTGAACTCCCATTTTGAGTAGTTTCACTGTGGATGTGGAAGGGGAAAGACCCAACGCAGTTTTGTAGGATTTTCTGATGAGGGCGTTTACATTGTCTCGTTGACTGTTCCTTCATGTCAACGTATGGGGTCCCGTAGGTGACGATCGTGAGCAGCACTTGTATTATTCTCGTGCAGTCTTCCTCCTTGAGTCCGTGCCTTTTGCTCCTCACTCTTTTGATAAGGTGGGTTATTTGTTGCATTGTTATCTGAATTTTTCCAACTCTGCTCCCCCGGCCCTGTCCTTTTGAATCAGGAGTCCGAGGATGCGAAGCCTCGTTACCTGCGGAATCATGATGCCACCCACCTTTACTTCCGGGTCTGGTATAGGCTGCGGTTGTCGGCCTCTTGTGCGCTTTCTTAGCACGAAGAGCTCTCACTTTTATGATGTGCACGTCAGTCCACATGCTTCCAGGAACTGTTCCGCTGTGCGAACCGCTTCTTGCAGAGCGTCTTGCTGTTTACCTGTCGACCCTCTTGTTGTCCAGATGGTGAGGTCGTCAGCATACATTGCGTGACCAATCCCTTGCGTAGTTGTTTGGGTAGCGAGCTCATCGCTAGATTCAATAGCATCGGCGAAATGACGGAGCCTTGTGGTGTTCCCTTTCGCGGCATGTCGAATTTCTCAGAGCGTATGTTGCCTATCCCCACTGTGGCTGTGCGTTCTTTCAGAAAAGCTTTGATATAATTATATATATTTTTACCGCAGTTATATACGTTGAGGTGTTGCAGTACGGCTTCGTGTGACACGTTGTCGAAAGCCCCTTTCACGTCAAGTGCAAGGATGGCTCTTTTGCTGTGCGTGTCCAGTTTGTCGATGACTTTTTCTTTGATCTGCAGTAACACGTCTTGTGTGGACAGGTGAGCTCTAAATCCGAACATGGTGTTTGGGACGTGTCCGTTGTCTTCGAGATGTTCGATCGTGCGGTTGTGCATGACATGCTCATAGAGTTTTCCAGCACACGAGGTGAGGGATATAGGTCGAAGGTTCTGCACGCTGATGGGCTTGTTGGGTTTAGGTATCATGGTTACCTCGGCGTGTTTCCATTCCGGTGGTACTTTACCGTGTTCCCAGCACTCGATGTATTTTAAGAGTGCGTCTACAGAGGGTCCGTCAAGCTTCCGCAGTGTCTTGTTGTTCATTCTGTCGTACCCCGGCGCCGTGTTGCGGGTGAGCTTGCTCAAGGCCCTCTGGATTTCTGCTTCTGTGAAGGGCCGATCCAGTTCTATATTTGGTTTGCCTTGATACTCGTCAAAGTGCAAATCTCCAGTTATGTTCCGCTCTGTATCGAGGAACTTCTCCTTCACTTCTTTGATGATGTCTTACTCTTTCCCCGGGTGGTTGTGTATAGGTCTCTGCTCCTTCTGTTTTGCGGCGTTCTTGTTCTCCTTCTTAGATAGGAGTGTTTTGAGTACCGCCCAAGTGCGCTTGCTGCTTAAGTTCCCTTGAAGCTTGTTACATGTTTCGCGCCATTTCTGCTTTTCAAGTTGTTCAGAGTACTCGTGCGTGTCCTTGATCAGCTTTGAGATTCGAATTTCGAGTTTCCGGTTGCATTTGGTACGCTGCCAGCGTTTCTCGAGTCCCCTCCGCGCCTCCCGCAGGTGGAGTATGTGGGGGTCGACCACGGGGCTGACTTGAGACAGCTGCATTGTCTTCGTATGCTTCTCGGCTCTTTCCACGACTCCTCTGCTCCATATTTCTATGTCGTCTATCGTCGCATTAATGGCACTCTCGTCTTTACGAAAGGCCTGCCAGTCCGTATCCATGGCTTTTCCAATCTTCATCGTCGCTTTGTGGTGCGGGATGATCGTTTCCACTATATAATGGTTGCTACTCAGATTCTCGTCCACGCAGCTCCACTCATACTGCTTGTGTCCGTGTACGAATGTGAGGTCGGGGCTGGCGTTTCTAGATACACTGTTGCCGATGCGCGTGAGTGTGTGCGGGTCGTTGAGTAGCGCGAGGAGGTGTTGTTGGGCTACGCTGTGTATATCTCCTTTTTTCTTTGAGGCTGCATATCCCCAGGCCGCATGGGGAGCATTAAAATCACCAACGACTATCAGTCCGTTACCCATGCTAAGCTTCTTCCCTTCTCGCATTGGCTTGTCTGGATCCTTTAGGTCGTCCTTTAGCGGGCTGTACACGTTTAACACAAAAGGCTTTGCTGCTGTTTTTTCTGGCGTACGATTTCGACGAGCGTGTGTTCTATGCGGTGTTGGATGTCGTGTCGCTGAGCGTTGATGGCCTTCTTGGTCACGATTGCTGTCCACATCTTACCGTCGGTGACGTTAGTGAGGTAACCACTGACCTTGAAGTCTTCAGCTTCGGTTTCTTGTATCGCTATAATGTCTGGGTTAAACTGCGTGCAGAATTGGACAAGGTTGCTTCTCTTACTTCGGATAGAATGACAGTTCCATTGCCAAATTTTGAGCCGTGGATGTTGCTTGTAGTCATCTTTCTCTTTAGTTAGCCTCGCCATCTTGTTTGCTTAGAGTCTGCGTGATCTTGGCTTCTCTCGCAGGGTACTTAGGCTTCTTGAGAGTATCATCTCTTTCTTCTAGCATGTGGATGCGTTGACTGAAACTTTCTCCCGATTGAGTCATTTTGTTCTGTAGGGCCTGAATCTGGTTGTCCATTTCGCTCTTGAGAGATTGGAACCCAGTCGGTATCATCTGGGTTACCGTGTTTTGCATAACCTGCGTTACAGTGGATATTGTGGTTTCCATCATGGCGGGTCACGCTGGCGTTGATGCGGTCTTCAAGTGTCTTGAGGTCGTTCTGGGTTATCACTGCTTAGTTCGACAGTGTTGCTGGCTTTGGTTGTGTTGCTGAGGATGGTGTTGGTGGGGATGAAGGTCGCGGTAGTGGTGCTTGCAATTGCTGGCCCTTTTCTCTCCGTAGTTGTTCCACTTCTCGCATGAGGTATTCGAGCTGTTTTTCAGTGCTAGCTTCCTTCTCTTGTGTCTGCTTCTTTTGCTGTTCTAGCTCTCCCTTCAATTCATCGTTCTGTCTTCGGAGAATCATTATATTGTCCTCGTACCTCGAGTGTATTGTGGTTTGAACGCCATTATTTTCCCTCGACGTTTGATTGTGCTCTGTGATGGCGTTGGCCCAGCTTCACTTGCGCTGGGTGTTGTCGTGTTCCACGCCCGTTGCCGGCATCCGGGGGATGCTCTGTTCTCTTTCCCTCGATCTCGATCCCGACTTGGATCTGAATCTGTTTGTCTGTTCGGTTTCATTCGGTGACTGTGGCAATGGTGAAATGGTCATCATGTGTTCGTTGTCGTTGGTAGTTACTATGCTGGCCTGGTACCAGAATCTTCTCTGTCTCGATTCTGACCGCTCCCCGACTCTCAACGGTGGCGGGGCCAGTTTCAGCTTCCTTCGACAGTCTCTACTTGCCGTTTCACGGTGCATTCTGCAGACCTTACACTTCGGCTCGCATTGGTGGTTGTTTGGATCAGCGTTGTGTTCTCCGCAGTTGTCACATACTTCGTCGTTTCGATTAGGGCAGACGTCTTGTCTGTGTCCTATCTCCCCGCAAGATCTGCAGTACTGGACTGACTTTCCGTAGGGTCTGCAGCGGGTGAGCGTACATCCAACTTTAACGTAGAAAGGCACATGCGGGCCCTCGAAGGTGATCACTGCCGACGTCGATCTTCCAAGCATTCTAGCGTAGAGGATTTTGCAATTGTTGGTCGTTGCTAGTAGATCTACTAGCTGCTCGTCGATGGTGCCTTCCTCTATTCCGTGAACAACGCCACGTACAGGGCCCGGAATTGGCTTCAGGTACGGTGTGACTTCGTATGTTGCATGTCCTATTTCGATGCTCGTTATTTCCGCTAGTTTAAGTGCGCAGTCTTCGGTACTTGCCAGAATTAGGTTTTGTTGCCATTGTGTTTCTATGATCACTTTGGTGTAGAGCTCCTGGGGTGTGACTCCGCATGCTTGGGCTAATCCTCTTGCTATCACTCCGCCTTTCCAGTTTGATACTTTCACACCAACTTTAGGTCTGTACACAATCTTGTAATGGTTTTCTGGTAGGCGCGGAGTCGTTGGCAGGTGAGGACGTGGCTTGCTTGCGTTGGTTTGGCCCCACGGCTTTTCAGGAGCTTGTTGTCCTTTTCCATCATTCGTGTTCTGCCCCTCGCTGTGTTCGTATGAGAACTCCTTCTGCGTATTCGACGTTGCAATGGATTCTTTCTTCTGATGTCGTGCTTGTAGCATCAGCCACGGACCGGTCTTGCATAGTGTTCGTCCGCTGTTGCTGTCGAACGTCGGCGCCGTGTCGTTCATCTCTGCTTCATTATTTGTTGTTACTGCTATGGAGCTCGTTCGGTCAACTTTTATAACGCTTGTTTGCGGCTACTTTTGACGAGGGAAAAAGCATTAAAAAGCCGTTGTCAGGTGGCCAGGCATGCACGTGGATCACGAGGCGCGTGGCCCAGCGCAGCGGGATCTGCAATCGAGGGTAGGCTTAGCTGGGCACAGCCGTCGCCTTGCAAGTTTCAGGAATCGTACTTACGTGAAGAACAAACTCACGTCGGTGTGCGTGGTCTGTCCGAACGGCGTTTCTTGAGATGAGTCGAATGCAGCGGAAAGTCGGGCGTTGCGAGGGGGCGATCCGCAGTAATTGCAAGCTGAATCGGGAGCACATGTATAGCAAGTCTGCTCGGTTGGCCATCCTCTTCCAACCAGAGCAGATTCTGGGTTTTCCCATGCCAGAACTACCAAACGATAATCAGCCACAGAGTCGTGGGATAGCTCTCATGTTTGCGAACGTGCTCGTTTACTAGTGGTTCTCACGTACAATTAAAACTTTCCCTAGCATGCAACATCACATGAAATCAACGGCTGCCATGATTGTGCCCGGTTGTTCTTGCTAAGTATTGAAATGGCTAGCTGAGGTGACTGAAACACCTGCACCCTCCTGTCACTAACCTGTGTTTCCTTCAATTTCAGAAATTTCTCGGCTCAGCTTGGCTGCTGGCTCGCACCTACTAAAATGACTGCCAAAGAAAAGGGAGCACAGCAAGATTGAAAAGGTGGCTTCTGACACAACGGTTTGGCAGTGGAATTGCATCGGCACGCCATTCAGATCTCCACGTTCATTAGCAATATAGTGGCGCTGTCTAACCGCTGACGCACAGCAGCATACGTTTTTATAAATATTTCGCGACATCGGCATTATTCGGCATTTCTCCGTGCAGCGATGTCGGCAACGCTGCTCGCGCAGATTTTCGCGCATGCCTGGATGACGGTTTTGTGGTAAGTGGTAATTATATTCACATATCTTTGGGTTTGGGTTTCTTTTAGAGTGTACCGCGTTAACAGCTACTCTTAGGAAAGGCGAAGCTGTGCAGCCTTTAGCTTTCTTAAAGACTAATTACTGCGTCTGCTGCTTATAGTTGTAAATTCACATTGTTCAAATGGACCTTACAATTCTGTAGAGTACAGTTGCATCTTGTGGGGTAAATTATTTCTTGTGTGTTTGGCCACGTACTCGATGAAACCAGAGCATATTCTGGGTTTTCTCGTGCCCAAACTGCCATACGATAACGAGGCAGCGCATAGTGCGGTAGGCATGACCCTTTGGCATGTGCTGGACGAAACCAGAGCAGATTCTGGGCTTTTACATGCCGAAGCCACAATTTGGTAATGAGGAACACCGTGATAACCTTCATGTTCTGGCACGTGCTGGACAAAACCAGAACAGATTCTGGCTTTTCACGTGCCAGAACTACCGGTCGATAATCAGTCGCAGAGTAGTGGGACAACTCTGATGTGTGCGAACGTGCTCGTTAACTAGTGGTTCTCACGTACAATTAAAACTTTCCCTAGCATGCAACATCGCATGAAATCAACGGCTGCCATGATTCTGCCAGTTTTTTCTTGCTAAGTATTCACATGGCTAGCTGAGGTGACTGAAACACCTGCACCCTCCTGTCACTAACCTGTGTTTTCTTCAATTTCAGAAATTTCTCGGCTCAGCTTGGCTGATGGCTCGCACCTACTAAAATGACCGCCGAAGAAAAGGGAGTGCAGCAAGATTGAAAAGGTGGCTTCTGTCACAACGGTTTGGCAGTGGAATCACATGGCCACGTTATTCAGATGTGCACGTTTATTAGCAATATTGTGGCGCTGTCTAACCGCTGACGCACCGCAGCATACGTTTTTATAAATATTTCGCGACATCGGCATTATTCGGCATTTCTCCGTGCAGCGATGTCGGCAACGCTGCTCGCTCAGATTTTCGCGCATGCCTGGATGACGGTTTTGTGGTAAGTGGTAATTATATTCACATATCTTTGGGTTTGGGTTTCTTTTAGAGTGTACCGCGTTAACAGCTACTCTTAGGAAAGGCGAAGCTGTGCAGCCTTTAGCTTTCTTAAAGACTAATTACTGCGTCTGCTGCTTATAGTTGTAAATTCACATTGTTCAAATGGACCTTACGATTCTGTAGAGTACAGTTGCATCTTGTGGGGTAAATTATTTCTTGTGTGTTTGGCCACGTACTCGATGAAACCAGAGCATATTCTGGGTTTTCTCGTGCCCAAACTGCCATACGATAACGAGGCAGCGCATAGTGCGGTAGGCATGACCCTTTGGCATGTGCTGGACGAAACCAGAGCAGATTCTGGGCTTTTACATGCCGAAGCCACAATTTGGTAATGAGGAACACCGTGATAACCTTCATGTTCTGGCACGTGCTGGACAAAACCAGAACAGATTCTGGCTTTTCACGTGCCAGAACTACCGGTCGATAATCAGTCGCAGAGTAGTGGGACAACTCTGATGTGTGCGAACGTGCTCGTTAACTAGTGGTTCTCACGTACAATTAAAACTTTCCCTAGCATGCGACATCGCATGAAATCAACGGCTGCCATGATTCTGCCAGTTTTTTCTTGCTAAGTATTCACATGGCTAGCTGAGGTGACTGAAACACCTGCACCCTCCTGTCACTAACCTGTGTTTTCTTCAATTTCAGAAATTTCTCGGCTCAGCTTGGCTGATGGCTCGCACCTACTAAAATGACCGCCGAAGAAAAGGCAGTGCAGCAAGATTGAAAAGGTGGCTTCTGTCACAACGGTTTGGCAGTGGAATCACATGGCCACGTTATTCAGATGTGCACGTTTATTAGCAATATTGTGGCGCTGTCTAACCGCTGAGGCACCGCAGCATACGTTTTTATAAATATTTCGCGACATCGGCATTATTCGGCATTTCTCCGTGCAGCTATGTCGGCAACGCTGCTCGCTCAGATTTTCGCGCATGCCTGGATGACAGTTTTGTGGTAAGTGGTAATTATATTCACATATCTTTGGGTTTGGGTTTCTTTTAGAGTGTACCGCGTTAACAGCTACTCTTAGGAAAGGCGAAGCTGTGCAGCCTTTAGCTTTCTTAAAGACTAATTACTGCGTCTGCTGCTTATAGTTGTAAATTCACATTGTTCAAATGGACCTTACAATTCTGTAGAGTACAGTTGCATCTTGTGGGGTAAATTATTTCTTGTGTGTTTGGCCACGTACTCGATGAAACCCGAGCATATTCTGGGTTTTCTCGTGCCCAAACTGCCATACGATAACGAGGCAGCGCATAGTGCGGTAGGCATGACCCTTTGGCATGTGCTGGACGAAACCAGAGCAGATTCTGGGCTTTTACATGCCGAAGCCACAATTTGGTAATGAGGAACACAGTGATAACCTTCATGTTCTGGCACGTGCTGGACAAAACCAGAACAGATTCTGGCTTTTCACGTGCCAGAACTACCGGTCGATAATCAGTCGCAGAGTAGTGGGACAACTCTGATGTGTGCGAACGTGCTCGTTAACTAGTGGTTCTCACGTACAATTAAAACTTTCCCTAGCATGCAACATCGCATGAAATCAACGGCTGCCATGATTCTGCCAGTTTTTTCTTGCTAAGTATTCACATGGCTAGCTGAGGTGACTGAAACACCTGCACCCTCCTGTCACTAACCTGTGTTTTCTTCAATTTCAGAAATTTCTCGGCTCGGCTTGGCTGATGGCTCGCACCTACTAAAATGACCGCCGAAGAAAAGGGAGTGCAGCAAGATTGAAAAGGTGGCTTCTGTCACAACGGTTTGGCAGTGGAATCACATGGCCACATTATTCAGATGTGCACGTTTATTAGCAATATTGTGGCGCTGTCTAACCGCTGACGCACCGCAGCATACGTTTTTATAAATATTTCGCGACATCGGCATTATTCGGCATTTCTCCGTGCAGCGATGTCGGCAACGCTGCTCGCTCAGATTTTCGCGCATGCCTGGATGACGGTTTTGTGGTAAGTGGTAATTATATTCACATATCTTTGGGTTTGGGTTTCTTTTAGAGTGTACCGCGTTAACAGCTACTCTTAGGAAAGGCGAAGCTGTGCAGCCTTTAGCTTTCTTAAAGACTAATTACTGCGTCTGCTGCTTATAGTTGTAAATTCACATTGTTCAAATGGACCTTACGATTCTGTAGAGTACAGTTGCATCTTGTGGGGTAAATTATTTCTTGTGTGTTTGGCCACGTACTCGATGAAACCAGAGCATATTCTGGGTTTTCTCATGCCCAAACTGCCATACGATAACGAGGCAGCGCATAGTGCGGTAGGCATGACCCTTTGGCATGTGCTGGACGAAACCAGAGCAGATTCTGGGCTTTTACATGCCGAAGCCACAATTTGGTAATGAGGAACACCGTGATAACCTTCATGTTCTGGCACGTGCTGGACAAAACCAGAACAGATTCTGGCTTTTCACGTGCCAGAACTACCGGTCGATAATCAGTCGCAGAGTAGTGGGACAACTCTGATGTGTGCGAACGTGCTCGTTAACTAGTGGTTCTCACGTACAATTAAAACTTTCCCTAGCATGCGACATCGCATGAAATCAACGGCTGCCATGATTCTGCCAGTTTTTTCTTGCTAAGTATTCACATGGCTAGCTGAGGTGACTGAAACACCTGCACCCTCCTGTCACTAACCTGTGTTTTCTTCAATTTCAGAAATTTCTCGGCTCAGCTTGGCTGATGGCTCGCACCTACTAAAATGACCGCCGAAGAAAAGGGAGTGCAGCAAGATTGAAAAGGTGGCTTCTGTCACAACGGTTTGGCAGTGGAATCACATGGCCACGTTATTCAGATGTGCACGTTTATTAGCAATATTGTGGCGCTGTCTAACCGCTGACGCACCGCAGCATACGTTTTTATAAATATTTCGCGACATCGGCATTATTCGGCATTTCTCCGTGCAGCAATGTCTGCAACGCTGCTCGCTCAGATTTTCGCGCATGCCTGGATGACAGTTTTGTGGTAAGTGGTAATTATATTCACATATCTTTGGGTTTGGGTTTCTTTTAGAGTGTACCGCGTTAACAGCTACTCTTAGGAAAGGCGAAGCTGTGCAGCCTTTAGCTTTCTTAAAGACTAATTACTGCGTCTGCTGCTTATAGTTGTAAATTCACATTGTTCAAATGGACCTTACAATTCTGTAGAGTACAGTTGCATCTTGTGGGGTAAATTATTTCTTGTGTGTTTGGCCACGTACTCGATGAAACCCGAGCATATTCTGGGTTTTCTCGTGCCCAAACTGCCATACGATAACGAGGCAGCGCATAGTGCGGTAGGCATGACCCTTTGGCATGTGCTGGACGAAACCAGAGCAGATTCTGGGCTTTTACATGCCGAAGCCACTATTTGGTAATGAGGAACACCGTGATAACCTTCATGTTCTGGCACGTGCTGGACAAAACCAGAACAGATTCTGGCTTTTCACGTGCCAGAACTACCGGTCGATAATCAGTCGCAGAGTAGTGGGACAACTCTGATGTGTGCGAACGTGCTCGTTAACTAGTGGTTCTCACGTACAATTAAAACTTTCCCTAGCATGCGACATCGCATGAAATCAACGGCTGCCATGATTCTGCCAGTTTTTTCTTGCTAAGTATTCACATGGCTAGCTGAGGTGACTGAAACACCTGCACCCTCCTGTGACTAACCTGTGTTTTCTTCAATTTCAGAAATTTCTCGGCTCAGCTTGGCTGATGGCTCACACCTACTAAAATGACCGCCGAAGAAAAGGGAGTGCAGCAAGATTGAAAAGGTGGCTTCTGTCACAACGGTTTGGCAGTGGAATCACATGGCCACGTTATTCAGATGTGCACGTTTATTAGCAATATTGTGGCGCTGTCTAACCGCTGACGCACCGCAGCATGCGTTTTTATAAATATTTCGCGACATCGGCATTATTCGGCATTTCTCCGTGCAGCGATGTCGGCAACGCTGCTCGCTCAGATTTTCGCGCATGCCTGGATGACGGTTTTGTGGTAAGTGGTAATTATATTCACATATCTTTGGGTTTGGGTTTCTTTTAGAGTGTACCTTGTTAACAGCTACTCTTATGAAAGGCGAAGCTGTGCAGCCTTTAGCTTTCTTAAAGACTAATTACTGCGTCTGCTGCTTATAGTTGTAAATTCACATTGTTCAAATGGACCTTACAATTCTGTAGAGTACAGTTGCATCTTGTGGGGTAAATTATTTCTTGTGTGTTTGGCCACGTACTCGATGAAACCAGAGCATATTCTGGGTTTTCTCGTGCCCAAACTGCCATACGATAACGAGGCAGCGCATAGTGCGGTAGGCATGACCCTTTGGCATGTGCTGGACGAAACCAGAGCAGATTCTGGGCTTTTACATGCCGAAGCCACAATTTGGTAATGAGGAACACCGTGATAACCTTCATGTTCTGGCACGTGCTGGACAAAACCAGAACAGATTCTGGCTTTTCACGTGCCAGAACTACCGGTCGATAATCAGTCGCAGAGTCGTGGGACAACTCTCATGTGTGCGAACGTGCTCGTTTACTAGTGGTTCTCACGTACAATTAAAACTTTCCCTAGCATGCAACATCGCATGAAATCAACGGCTGCCATGATTCTGCCCGGTTCTTGCTAAGTATTGACATGGCTAGCTGAGGTGACTGAAACACCTGCACCCTCCTGTCACTAACCTGTGTTTTCTTCAATTTCAGAAATTTCTCGGCTCAGCTTGGCTGCTGGCTCTCACCTACTAAATTGACCGCCGAAGAAAAGGGAGCGCAGCAAGATTGAAAAGGTGGCTTCTGACACAACGGTTTGCAGTGGAATCACATGGGCACGTTATTCAGATATGCACGTTTATTAGCAATACTGTGGCGCTGTCTAACCGCTGACGCACCGCAGCATACGTTTTTATAAATATTTCGCGACATCGGCATTATTCGGCATTTCTCCGTGCAGCGATGTCGGCAACGCTGCGCGCGCAGATTTTCGCGCATGCCTGGATGACAGTTTTGTGGTAAGTGGTAATTATATTCACATATCTTTGGGTTTGGGTTTCTTTTAGAGTGTACCTTGTTAACAGCTACTCTTATGAAAGGCGAAGCTGTGCAGCCTTTAGCTTTCTTAAAGACTAATTACTGCGTCTGCTGCTTATAGTTGTAAATTCACATTGTTCAAATGAACCTTACATTTCTGTAGAGTACAGTTGCATCTTGTGGGGTAAATTATTTCTTGTGTGTTTGGCCACGTACTCGATGAAACCAGAGCATATTCTGGGTTTTCTCGTGCCCAAACTGCCATACGATAACGAGGCAGCGCATAGTGCAGTAGGCATGACCCTTTGGCATGTGCTGGACGAAACCAGAGCAGTCTCTAATGTCGTGGGGAATACGCTGAGGTAGGTGCCTCATCCTCGACTTGGTAGCCCAGATCTTGGAACAGGGCTCTTCGCGATTTTGTTAGCTTTAGTCTCTCCAGTTGGTTGGCCTTGTGCGCTTCCACAAGCTCTTCCCACGTGTTGTGAACTCCCATTTTGAGTAGTTTCACTGTGGATGTGGAAGGGGAAAGACCCAACGCAGTTTTGTAGGATTTTCTGATGAGGGCGTTTACATTGTCTCGTTGACTGTTCCTTCATGTCAACGTATGGGGTCCCGTAGGTGACGATCGTGAGCAGCACTTGTATTATTCTCGTGCAGTCTTCCTCCTTGAGTCCGTGCCTTTTGCTCGTCACTCTTTTGATAAGGTGGGTTATTTGTTGCATTGTTATCTGAATTTTTCCAACTCTGCTCCCCCGGCCCTGTCTTTTTGAATCAGGAGTCCGAGGATGCGAAACCTCGTTACCTGCGGAATCATGATGCCACCCACCTTTACTTCCGGGTCTGGTATAGGCTGCAGTTGCCGGCCTCTTGTGCGCTTTCTTAGCACGAAGAGCTCTCACTTTTATGATGCGCACGTCAGTCCACATGCTTCCAGGAACTGTTCCGCTGTGCGAACCGCTTCTTGCAGAGCGTCTTGCTGTTTACCTGTCGACCCTCTTGTTGTCCAGATGGTGAGGTCGTCAGCATACATTGCGTGACCAATCCCTTGCGTAGTTGTTTGGGTAGCGAGCTCATCGCTAGATTGAATAGCATCGGCGAAATGACGGAGCCTTGTGGTGTTCCCTTTCGCGGCATGTCGAATTTCTCAGAGCGTATGTTGCCTATCCCCACTGTGGCTGTGCGTTCTTTCAGAAAAGCTTTGATATAATTATATATATTTTTACCGCAGTTATATACGTTGAGGTGTTGCAGTACGGCTTCGTGTGACACGTTGTCGAAAGCCCCTTTCACGTCAAGTGCAAGGATGGCTCTTTTGCTGTGCGTGTCCAGTTTGTCGATGACTTTTTCTTTGATCTGCAGTAACACGTCTTGTGTGGACAGGTGAGCTCTAAATCCGAACAATGTGTTTGGGACGTGTCCGTTGTCTTCGAGATGTTCGATCGTGCGGTTGTGCATGACGTGCTCATAGAGTTTTCCAGCACACGAGGTGAGGGATATAGGTCGAAGGTTCTGCACGCTGATGGGCTTGTTGGGTTTAGGTATCATGGTTACCTCGGCGTGTTTCCATTCCGGTGGTACTTTATCGTGTTCCCAGCACTCGTTGATGTATCTTAAGAGTGCGTCTACAGAGGGTCCGTCAAGGTTCAGGAGTGTCTTGTTGTTTATTCTGTCGTACCCCGGCGCCGTGTTGCGGGTGAGCTTGCTCAAGGCCCTCTGGATTTCTGCTTCTGTGAAGGGCCGATCCAGTTCTATATTTGGTTTGCCTTGATAGTCGTCAAAGTGCAAATCTCCAGTTATGTTCCGCTCTGTATCGAGGAACTTCTCCTTCACTTCTTTGATGATGTCTTACTCTTTCCCCGGGTGGTTGTGTATAGGTCTCTGCACTTTCTGTTTTGCGGCGTTCTTGTTCTCCTTCTTAGATAGGAGTGTTTTGAGTACCGCCCAAGTGCGCTTGCTGCTTAAGGTCCCTTGAAGCTTGTTACATGTTTCGCGCCATTTCTGCTTTTCAAGTTGTTCAGAGTACTCGTGCGTGTCCTTGATCAGCTTTGAGATTCGAATTTCGAGTTTCCGGTTGCATTTGGTACGCTGCCAGCGTTTCTCGAGTCCCCTCCGCGCCTCCCGCAGGTGGAGTATGTGGGGGTCGACCACGGGGCTGACTTGAGACAGCTGCATTGTCTTCGTATGCTTCTCGGCTCTTTCCACGACTCCTCTGATCCATATTTCTATGTCGTCTATCGTCGCATTAATGGCACTCTCGTCTTTACGAAAGGCCTGCCAGTCCGTATCCATGGCTTTTCCAATCTTCATCGTCGCTTTGTGGTGCGGGATGATCGTTTCCACTATATAATGGTTGCTACTCAGATTCTCGTCCACGCAGCTCCACTCATACTGCTTGTGTCCGTGTACGAATGTGAGGTTGTGGCTGGCGTTTCTAGATTCACTGTTGCAGATGCGCGTGGGTGTGTGCGGGTCGTTGAGTAGCGTGAGGAGGCGTTGTTGGGCTACGTTGTGTACATCTCCTTTTTTCTTTGAGGCTGCATATCCCCAGGCCGCATGGGGAGCATTAAAGTCACCAACAACTAGCAGTTCGTTATCCATGCTAAGCTTTTTCCCTTGTCGCATTAGCTTGTCTAGATCCTTTAGGTGGTCCTTTGGCGGGCTGTACACGTTTAACACAGAGTCTTTGCTGCTGTTTTTTTTGGGGTACGATTTCGACGAGCGTGTGTTCTATGCGGTGTTGGATGTCGTGTCGCTGAGCGTTGATGGCCTTCTTGGTCAGGATTGCTGTCCTCATCTTACCGTCGGTGACGTTAGTGAGGTAACCACTGACCTTGAAGTCTTCAGCTTCGGTTTCTTGTAACGCTATAATGTCTGGGTTAAACTGCGTGCAGAATTGTACAAGGTTGCTTCTCTTACTTCGGATAGAATGACAGTTCCATTGCCAAATTTTGAGCCGTGGATGTTGCTTGTAGTCATCTTTCTCTTTAGTTAGCCTCGCCATCTTGTTTGCTTAGAGTCTGCGTGATCTTGGCTTCTCTCGCAGGGTACTTAGGCTTCTTGAGAGTATCATCTCTTTCTTCTAGCATGTGGATGCGTTGACTGAAACTTTCTCCCGATTGAGTCATTTTGTTCTGTAGGGCCTGAATCTGGTTGTCCGTCTCGCTCTTGAGAGATTGGAACCCAGTCGGTATCATCTGGGTTACCGTGTTTTGCATAACCTGCGTTGCAGTGGATATTGTGGTTTCCATCATGGCGGGTCACGCTGGCGTTGATGCGGTCTTCAAGTGTCTTGAGGTCGTTCTGGGTTATCACTGCTTGGTTCGACAGTGTTGCTGGCTTTGGTTGTGTTGCTGAGGATGGTGTTGGTGGGGATGAAGGTCGCGGTAGTGGTGCTTGCGATTGCTGGCCCTTTTCTCTCCGTAGTTGTTCCACTTCTCGCATGAGGTATTCGAGCTGTTTTTCAGTGCTAGCTTCCTTCTCTTGTGTCTTCTTCTTTTGCTGTTCTAGCTCTCCCTTCAATTCATCGTTCTGTCTTCGGAGAATCATTATCGTGTCCTCGTACCTCGAGTGTATTGTGGTTTGAACGCCATTATTTTCCCTCGACGTTTGATTGTGCTCTGTGATGGCGTTGGCCCAGCTTCACTTGCGCTGGGTGTTGTCGTGTTCCACGCCCGTTGCCGGCATCCGGGGGATGCTCTGTTCTCTTTCCCTCGATCTCGATCCCGACTTGGATCTGAATCTGTTTGTCTGTTCGGTTTCATTCGGTGACTGTGGCAATGGTGAAATGGTCATCATGTGTTCGTTGTCGTTGGTAGTTACTATGCTGGCCTGGTACCAGAATCTTCTCTGTCTCGATTCTGACCGCTCCCCGACTCTCAACGGTGGCGGGGCCAGTTTCAGCTTCCTTCGACAGTCTCTACTTGCCGTTTCACGGTGCATTCTGCAGACCTTACACTTCGGCTCGCATTGGTGGTTGTTTGGATCAGCGTTGTGTTCTCCGCAGTTGTCACATACTTCGTCGTTTCGATTAGGGCAGACGTCTTGTCTGTGTCCTATCTCCCCGCAAGATCTGCAGTACTGGACTGACTTTCCGTAGGGTCTGCAGCGGGTGAGCGTACATCCAACTTTAACGTAGAAAGGCACATGCGGGCCCTCGAAGGTGATCACTGCCGACGTCGATCTTCCAAGCATTCTAGCGTAGAGGATTTTGCAATTGTTGGTCGTTGCTAGTAGATCTACTAGCTGCTCGTCGATGGTGCCTTCCTCTATTCCGTGAACAACGCCACGTACAGGGCCCGGAATTGGCTTCAGGTACGGTGTGACTTCGTATGTTGCATGTCCTATTTCGATGCTCGTTATTTCCGCTAGTTTAAGTGCGCAGTCTTCGGTACTTGCCAGAATTAGGTTTTGTTGCCATTGTGTTTGTATGATCACTTTGGTGTAGAGCTCCTGGGGTGTGACTCCGCATGCTTGGGCTAATCCTCTTGCTATCACTCCGCCTTTCCAGTTTGATACTTTCACACCAACTTTAGGTCTGTACACAATCTTGTAATGGTTTTCTGGTAGGCGCGGAGTCGTTGGCAGGTGAGGACGTGGCTTGCTTGCGTTGGTTTGGCCCCACGGCTTTTCAGGAGCTTGTTGTCCTTTTCCATCATTCGTGTTCTGCCCCTCGCTGTGTTCGTATGAGAACTCCTTCTGCGTATTCGACGTTGCAATGGATTCTTTCTTCTGATGTCGTGCTTGTAGCATCAGCCACGGACCGGTCTTGCATAGTGTTCGTCCGCTGTTGCTGTCGAACGTCGGCGCCGTGTCGTTCATCTCTGCTTCATTATTTGTTGTTACTGCTATGGAGCTCGTTCGGTCAACTTTTATAACGCTTGTTTGCGGCTACTTTTGACGAGGGAAAAAGCATTAAAAAGCCGTTGTCAGGTGGCCAGGCATGCACGTGGATCACGAGGCGCGTGGCCCAGCGCAGCGGGATCTGCAATCGAGGGTAGGCTTAGCTGGGCACAGCCGTCGCCTTGCAAGTTTCAGGAATCGTACTTACGTGAAGAACAAACTCACGTCGGTGTGCGTGGTCTGTCCGAACGGCGTTTCTTGAGATGAGTCGAATGCAGCGGAAAGTCGGGCGTTGCGAGGGGGCGATCCGCAGTAATTGCAAGCTGAATCGGGAGCACATGTACAGCAAGTCTGCTCTGTTGGCCATCTTCTTCCAACCAGAGCAGATTCTGGGTTTTCCCATGCCAGAACTACCAAACGATAATCAGCCACAGAGTCGTGGGATAGCTCTCATGTTTGCGAACGTGCTCGTTTACTAGTGGTTCTCACGTACAATTAAAACTTTCCCTAGCATGCAACATCACATGAAATCAACGGCTGCCATGATTGTGCCCGGTTGTTCTTGCTAAGTATTGAAATGGCTAGCTGAGGTGACTGAAACACCTGCACCCTCCTGTCACTAACCTGTGTTTCCTTCAATTTCAGAAATTTCTCGGCTCAGCTTGGCTGCTGGCTCGCACCTACTAAAATGACTGCCAAAGAAAAGGGAGCACAGCAAGATTGAAAAGGTGGCTTCTGACACAACGGTTTGGCAGTGGAATTGCATCGGCACGCCATTCAGATCTCCACGTTCATTAGCAATATAGTGGCGCTGTCTAACCGCTGACGCACAGCAGCATACGTTTTTATAAATATTTCGCGACATCGGCATTATTCGGCATTTCTCCGTGCAGCGATGTCGGCAACGCTGCTCGCGCAGATTTTCGCGCATGCCTGGATGACGGTTTTGTGGTAAGTGGTAATTATATTCACATATCTTTGGGTTTGGGTTTCTTTTAGAGTGTACCGCGTTAACAGCTACTCTTAGGAAAGGCGAAGCTGTGCAGCCTTTAGCTTTCTTAAAGACTAATTACTGCGTCTGCTGCTTATAGTTGTAAATTCACATTGTTCAAATGGACCTTACAATTCTGTAGAGTACAGTTGCATCTTGTGGGGTAAATTATTTCTTGTGTGTTTGGCCACGTACTCGATGAAACCAGAGCATATTCTGGGTTTTCTCGTGCCCAAACTGCCATACGATAACGAGGCAGCGCATAGTGCGGTAGGCATGACCCTTTGGCATGTGCTGGACGAAACCAGAGCAGATTCTGGGCTTTTACATGCCGAAGCCACAATTTGGTAATGAGGAACACCGTGATAACCTTCATGTTCTGGCACGTGCTGGACAAAACCAGAACAGATTCTGGCTTTTCACGTGCCAGAACTACCGGTCGATAATCAGTCGCAGAGTAGTGGGACAACTCTGATGTGTGCGAACGTGCTCGTTAACTAGTGGTTCTCACGTACAATTAAAACTTTCCCTAGCATGCAACATCGCATGAAATCAACGGCTGCCATGATTCTGCCAGTTTTTTCTTGCTAAGTATTCACATGGCTAGCTGAGGTGACTGAAACACCTGCACCCTCCTGTCACTAACCTGTGCTTTCTTCAATTTCAGAAATTTCTCGGCTCAGCTTGGCTGATGGCTCGCACCTACTAAAATGACCGCCGAAGAAAAGGGAGTGCAGCAAGATTGAAAAGGTGGCTTCTGTCACAACGGTTTGGCAGTGGAATCACATGGCCACGTTATTCAGATGTGCACGTTTATTAGCAATATTGTGGCGCTGTCTAACCGCTGACGCACCGCAGCATACGTTTTTATAAATATTTCGCGACATCGGCATTATTCGGCATTTCTCCGTGCAGCGATGTCGGCAACGCTGCTCGCTCAGATTTTCGCGCATGCCTGGATGACGGTTTTGTGGTAAGTGGTAATTATATTCACATATCTTTGGGTTTGGGTTTCTTTTAGAGTGTACCGCGTTAACAGCTACTCTTAGGAAAGGCGAAGCTGTGCAGCCTTTAGCTTTCTTAAAGACTAATTACTGCGTCTGCTGCTTATAGTTGTAAATTCACATTGTTCAAATGGACCTTACGATTCTGTAGAGTACAGTTGCATCTTGTGGGGTAAATTATTTCTTGTGTGTTTGGCCACGTACTCGATGAAACCAGAGCATATTCTGGGTTTTCTCGTGCCCAAACTGCCATACGATAACGAGGCAGCGCATAGTGCGGTAGGCATGACCCTTTGGCATGTGCTGGACGAAACCAGAGCAGATTCTGGGCTTTTACATGCCGAAGCCACAATTTGGTAATGAGGAACACCGTGATAACCTTCATGTTCTGGCACGTGCTGGACAAAACCAGAACAGATTCTGGCTTTTCACGTGCCAGAACTACCGGTCGATAATCAGTCGCAGAGTAGTGGGACAACTCTGATGTGTGCGAACGTGCTCGTTAACTAGTGGTTCTCACGTACAATTAAAACTTTCCCTAGCATGCGACATCGCATGAAATCAACGGCTGCCATGAATCTGCCAGTTTTTTCTTGCTAAGTATTCACATGGCTAGCTGAGGTGACTGAAACACCTGCACCCTCCTGTCACTAACCTGTGTTTTCTTCAATTTCAGAAATTTCTCGGCTCAGCTTGGCTGATGGCTCGCACCTACTAAAATGACCGCCGAAGAAAAGGGAGTGCAGCAAGATTGAAAAGGTGGCTTCTGACACAACGGTTTGGCAGTGGAATCACATGGCCACGTTATTCAGATGTGCACGTTTATTAGCAATATTGTGGCGCTGTCTAACCGCTGAGGCACCGCAGCATACGTTTTTATAAATATTTCGCGACATCGGCATTATTCGGCATTTCTCCGTGCAGCTATGTCGGCAACGCTGCTCGCTCAGATTTTCGCGCATGCCTGGATGACAGTTTTGTGGTAAGTGGTAATTATATTCACATATCTTTGGGTTTGGGTTTCTTTTAGAGTGTACCGCGTTAACAGCTACTCTTAGGAAAGGCGAAGCTGTGCAGCCTTTAGCTTTCTTAAAGACTAATTACTGCGTCTGCTGCCTATAGTTGTAAATTCACATTGTTCAAATGAACCTTACATTTCTGTAGAGTACAGTTGCATCTTGTGGGGTAAATTATTTCTTGTGTGTTTGGCCACGTACTCGATGAAACCAGAGCATATTCTGGGTTTTCTCGTGCCCAAACTGCCATACGATAACGAGGCAGCGCATAGTGCGGTAGGCATGACCCTTTGGCATGTGCTGGACGAAACCAGAGCAGATTCTGGCTTTTACATGCCGAAGCCACAATTTGGTAATGAGGAACACCGTGATAACCTTCATGTTCTGGCACGTGCTGGACAAAACCAGAAGAGATTACCGGTCGATAATCAGTTGCAGAGTCGTGGGACAACTCTCATGTGTGCGAACGTGCTCGTTTACTAGTGGTTCTCACATACAATTAAAACTTTCCCTAGCATGCAACATCGCATGAAATCAACGGCTGCCATGATTCTGCCAGTTTTTTCTTGCTAAGTATTCACATGGCTAGCTGAGGTGACTGAAACACCTGCACCCTCCTGTCACTAACCTGTGTTTTCTTCAATTTCAGAAATTTCTCGGCTCAGCTTGACTGATGGCTCGCACCTACTAAAATGACCGCCGAAGAAAAGGGAGTGCAGCAAGATTGAAAAGGTGGCTTCTGACAACGGTTTGGCAGTGGAATCACATGGGCACATTATTCAGATGTGCGCGTTTATTAGCAATATTGTGGCGCTGTCTAACCGCTGACGCACTGCAGCATACGTTTTTATAAATATTTCGCGACATCGGCATTATTCGGCATTTCTCCGTGCAGCGATGTCGGCAACGCTGCTCGCGCAGATTTTCGCGCATGCCTGGATGACAGTTTTGTGGTAAGTGGTGATTATATTCACATATCTTTGGGTTTGGGTTTCTTTTAGAGTGTACCGCGTTAACAGCTACTCTTAGGAAAGGCGAAGCTGTGCAGCCTTTAGCTTTCTTAAAGACTAATTACTGCGTCTGCTGCTTATAGTTGTAAATTCACATTGTTCAAATGGACCTTACAATTCTGTAGAGTACAGTTGCATCTTGTGGGGTAAATTATTTCTTGTGTGTTTGGCCACGTACTCGAGGAAACCAGAGCATATTCTGGGTTTTCTCGTGCCCAAACTGCCATACGATAACGAGGCAACGCATAGTGCGGTAGGCATGACCCTTTGGCATGTGCTGGACGAAACCAGAGCAGTCTCTAATGTCGTGGGGAATACGCTGAGGTAGGTGCCTCTCATCCTCGACTTGGTAGCCCAGATCTTGGAACAGGGCTCTTCGCGATTTTGTTAGCTTTAGTCTCTCCAGTTGGTTGGCCTTGTGCGCTTCCACAAGCTCTTCCCACGTGTTGTGAACTCCCATTTTGAGTAGTTTCACTGTGGATGTGGAAGGGGAAAGACCCAACGCAGTTTTGTAGGATTTTCTGATGAGGGCGTTTACATTGTCTCGTTGACTGTTCCTTCATGTCAACGTATGGGGTCCCGTAGGTGACGATCGTGAGCAGCACTTGTATTATTCTCGTGCAGTCTTCCTCCTTGAGTCCGTGCCTTTTGCTCCTCACTCTTTTGATAAGGTGGGTTATTTGTTGCATTGTTATCTGAATTTTTCCAACTCTGCTCCCCCGGCCCTGTCCTTTTGAATCAGGAGTCCGAGGATGCGAAGCCTCGTTACCTGCGGAATCATGATGCCACCCACCTTTACTTCCGGGTCTGGTATAGGCTGCGGTTGTCGGCCTCTTGTGCGCTTTCTTAGCACGAAGAGCTCTCACTTTTATGATGTGCACGTCAGTCCACATGCTTCCAGGAACTGTTCCGCTGTGCGAACCGCTTCTTGCAGAGCGTCTTGCTGTTTACCTGTCGACCCTCTTGTTGTCCAGATGGTGAGGTCGTCAGCATACATTGCGTGACCAATCCCTTGCGTAGTTGTTTGGGTAGCGAGCTCATCGCTAGATTCAATAGCATCGGCGAAATGACGGAGCCTTGTGGTGTTCCCTTTCGCGGCATGTCGAATTTCTCAGAGCGTATGTTGCCTATCCCCACTGTGGCTGTGCGTTCTTTCAGAAAAGCTTTGATATAATTATATATATTTTTACCGCAGTTATATACGTTGAGGTGTTGCAGTACGGCTTCGTGTGACACGTTGTCGAAAGCCCCTTTCACGTCAAGTGCAAGGATGGCTCTTTTGCTGTGCGTGTCCAGTTTGTCGATGACTTTTTCTTTGATCTGCAGTAACACGTCTTGTGTGGACAGGTGAGCTCTAAATCCGAACATGGTGTTTGGGACGTGTCCGTTGTCTTCGAGATGTTCGATCGTGCGGTTGTGCATGACATGCTCATAGAGTTTTCCAGCACACGAGGTGAGGGATATAGGTCGAAGGTTCTGCACGCTGATGGGCTTGTTGGGTTTAGGTATCATGGTTACCTCGGCGTGTTTCCATTCCGGTGGTACTTTACCGTGTTCCCAGCACTCGATGTATTTTAAGAGTGCGTCTACAGAGGGTCCGTCAAGCTTCCGCAGTGTCTTGTTGTTCATTCTGTCGTACCCCGGCGCCGTGTTGCGGGTGAGCTTGCTCAAGGCCCTCTGGATTTCTGCTTCTGTGAAGGGCCGATCCAGTTCTATATTTGGTTTGCCTTGATACTCGTCAAAGTGCAAATCTCCAGTTATGTTCCGCTCTGTATCGAGGAACTTCTCCTTCACTTCTTTGATGATGTCTTACTCTTTCCCCGGGTGGTTGTGTATAGGTCTCTGCTCCTTCTGTTTTGCGGCGTTCTTGTTCTCCTTCTTAGATAGGAGTGTTTTGAGTACCGCCCAAGTGCGCTTGCTGCTTAAGTTCCCTTGAAGCTTGTTACATGTTTCGCGCCATTTCTGCTTTTCAAGTTGTTCAGAGTACTCGTGCGTGTCCTTGATCAGCTTTGAGATTCGAATTTCGAGTTTCCGGTTGCATTTGGCACGCTGCCAGCGTTTCTCGAGTCCCCTCCGCGCCTCCCGCAGGTGGAGTATGTGGGGGTCGACCACGGGGCTGACTTGAGACAGCTGCATTGTCTTCGTATGCTTCTCGGCTCTTTCCACGACTCCTCTGATCCATATTTCTATGTCGTCTATCGTCGCATTAATGGCACTCTCGTCTTTACGAAAGGCCTGCCAGTCCGTATCCATGGCTTTTCCAATCTTCATCGTCGCTTTGTGGTGCGGGATGATCGTTTCCACTATATAATGGTTGCTACTCAGATTCTCGTCCACGCAGCTCCACTCATACTGCTTGTGTCCGTGTACGAATGTGAGGTCGGGGCTGGCGTTTCTAGATACACTGTTGCCGATGCGCGTGAGTGTGTGCGGGTCGTTGAGTAGCGCGAGGAGGTGTTGTTGGGCTACGCTGTGTATATCTCCTTTTTTCTTTGAGGCTGCATATCCCCAGGCCGCATGGGGAGCATTAAAATCACCAACGACTATCAGTCCGTTACCCATGCTAAGCTTCTTCCCTTCTCGCATTGGCTTGTCTGGATCCTTTAGGTCGTCCTTTAGCGGGCTGTACACGTTTAACACAAAAGGCTTTGCTGCTGTTTTTTCTGGCGTACGATTTCGACGAGCGTGTGTTCTATGCGGTGTTGGATGTCGTGTCGCTGAGCGTTGATGGCCTTCTTGGTCACGATTGCTGTCCACATCTTACCGTCGGTGACGTTAGTGAGGTAACCACTGACCTTGAAGTCTTCAGCTTCGGTTTCTTGTATCGCTATAATGTCTGGGTTAAACTGCGTGCAGAATTGGACAAGGTTGCTTCTCTTACTTCGGATAGAATGACAGTTCCATTGCCAAATTTTGAGCCGTGGATGTTGCTTGTAGTCATCTTTCTCTTTAGTTAGCCTCGCCATCTTGTTTGCTTAGAGTCTGCGTGATCTTGGCTTCTCTCGCAGGGTACTTAGGCTTCTTGAGAGTATCATCTCTTTCTTCTAGCATGTGGATGCGTTGACTGAAACTTTCTCCCGATTGAGTCATTTTGTTCTGTAGGGCCTGAATCTGGTTGTCCATTTCGCTCTTGAGAGATTGGAACCCAGTCGGTATCATCTGGGTTACCGTGTTTTGCATAACCTGCGTTACAGTGGATATTGTGGTTTCCATCATGGCGGGTCACGCTGGCGTTGATGCGGTCTTCAAGTGTCTTGAGGTCGTTCTGGGTTATCACTGCTTAGTTCGACAGTGTTGCTGGCTTTGGTTGTGTTGCTGAGGATGGTGTTGGTGGGGATGAAGGTCGCGGTAGTGGTGCTTGCAATTGCTGGCCCTTTTCTCTCCGTAGTTGTTCCACTTCTCGCATGAGGTATTCGAGCTGTTTTTCAGTGCTAGCTTCCTTCTCTTGTGTCTGCTTCTTTTGCTGTTCTAGCTCTCCCTTCAATTCATCGTTCTGTCTTCGGAGAATCATTATATTGTCCTCGTACCTCGAGTGTATTGTGGTTTGAACGCCATTATTTTCCCTCGACGTTTGATTGTGCTCTGTGATGGCGTTGGCCCAGCTTCACTTGCGCTGGGTGTTGTCGTGTTCCACGCCCGTTGCCGGCATCCGGGGGATGCTCTGTTCTCTTTCCCTCGATCTCGATCCCGACTTGGATCTGAATCTGTTTGTCTGTTCGGTTTCATTCGGTGACTGTGGCAATGGTGAAATGGTCATCATGTGTTCGTTGTCGTTGGTAGTTACTATGCTGGCCTGGTACCAGAATCTTCTCTGTCTCGATTCTGACCGCTCCCCGACTCTCAACGGTGGCGGGGCCAGTTTCAGCTTCCTTCGACAGTCTCTACTTGCCGTTTCACGGTGCATTCTGCAGACCTTACACTTCGGCTCGCATTGGTGGTTGTTTGGATCAGCGTTGTGTTCTCCGCAGTTGTCACATACTTCGTCGTTTCGATTAGGGCAGACGTCTTGTCTGTGTCCTATCTCCCCGCAAGATCTGCAGTACTGGACTGACTTTCTGTAGGGTCTGCAGCGGGTGAGCGTACATCCAACTTTAACGTAGAAAGGCACATGCGGGCCCTCGAAGGTGATCACTGCCGACGTCGATCTTCCAAGCATTCTAGCGTAGAGGATTTTGCAATTGTTGGTCGTTGCTAGTAGATCTACTAGCTGCTCGTCGATGGTGCCTTCCTCTATTCCGTGAACAACGCCACGTACAGGGCCCGGAATTGGCTTCAGGTACGGTGTGACTTCGTATGTTGCATGTCCTATTTCGATGCTCGTTATTTCCGCTAGTTTAAGTGCGCAGTCTTCGGTACTTGCCAGAATTAGGTTTTGTTGCCATTGTGTTTCTATGATCACTTTGGTGTAGAGCTCCTGGGGTGTGACTCCGCATGCTTGGGCTAATCCTCTTGCTATCACTCCGCCTTTCCAGTTTGATACTTTCACACCAACTTTAGGTCTGTACACAATCTTGTAATGGTTTTCTGGTAGGCGCGGAGTCGTTGGCAGGTGAGGACGTGGCTTGCTTGCGTTGGTTTGGCCCCACGGCTTTTCAGGAGCTTGTTGTCCTTTTCCATCATTCGTGTTCTGCCCCTCGCTGTGTTCGTATGAGAACTCCTTCTGCGTATTCGACGTTGCAATGGATTCTTTCTTCTGATGTCGTGCTTGTAGCATCAGCCACGGACCGGTCTTGCATAGTGTTCGTCCGCTGTTGCTGTCGAACGTCGGCGCCGTGTCGTTCATCTCTGCTTCATTATTTGTTGTTACTGCTATGGAGCTCGTTCGGTCAACTTTTATAACGCTTGTTTGCGGCTACTTTTGACGAGGGAAAAAGCATTAAAAAGCCGTTGTCAGGTGGCCAGGCATGCACGTGGATCACGAGGCGCGTGGCCCAGCGCAGCGGGATCTGCAATCGAGGGTAGGCTTAGCTGGGCACAGCCGTCGCCTTGCAAGTTTCAGGAATCGTACTTACGTGAAGAACAAACTCACGTCGGTGTGCGTGGTCTGTCCGAACGGCGTTTCTTGAGATGAGTCGAATGCAGCGGAAAGTCGGGCGTTGCGAGGGGGCGATCCGCAGTAATTGCAAGCTGAATCGGGAGCACATGTATAGCAAGTCTGCTCGGTTGGCCATCCTCTTCCAACCAGAGCAGATTCTGGGTTTTCTCATGCCAGAACTACCAAACGATAATCAGCCGCAGAGTCGTGGGATAGCTCTCATGTTTGCGAACCTGCTCGTTTATAGTTCTCACAAAAAATTAAAACTTTCCCTAGCATGCAACATTGCATCAAATCAACGGCAGCCATGATTGTGCTTGGTTGTTCTTGCTAAGTATTGACGTGGTCTGCTGAGGTGACTGAAACACCTGCACCCTCCTGTCACTAACCTGTGTTTCTTCAATTTCAGAAATTTCTCGGCTCAGCTTGGCTGCTGGCTCGCACCTACTGAAATGACCGCCAGAGATTTCAGAAATTTCTCGGCTCAGCTTGGCTGCTGGCTCGCACCTACCAAAATGACCGCCAGCAAGATTGAAAAGGTGGCTTCTGACACAACGGTTTGGCAGTGGAATCGCATCGGCACGCCATTCAGAGCTCCACGTTTATTAGCAATATAGTGGCGCTGTCTAACCGCTGACGCACCGCAGCATACGTTTTTATAAATATTTCACGAGATCGGCATTATTCGGCATTTCTCCGTGCAACGATGTCGGCAACTCTGCTCGCGCAGATTCTCGCGCATGCCTGGATGACAGTTTTGTGGTAAGTGGTAATTATATTCACATATCTTTGGGTTTGGGTTTCTTTTAGAGTGTACCTTGTTAACAGCTACTCTTATGAAAGGCGAAGCTGTGCAGCCTTTAGCTTTCTTAAAGACTAATTACTGCGTCTGCTGCTTATAGTTGTAAATTCACATTGTTCAAATGAACCTTACATTTCTGTAGAGTACAGTTGCATCTTGTGGGGTAAATTATTTCTTGTGTGTTTGGCCACGTACTCGATGAAACCAGAGCATATTCTGGGTTTTCTCGTGCCCAAACTGCCATACGATAACGAGGCAGCGCATAGTGCAGTAGGCATGACCCTTTGGCATGTGCTGGACGAAACCAGAGCAGTCTCTAATGTCGTGGGGAATACGCTGAGGTAGGTGCCTCATCCTCGACTTGGTAGCCCAGATCTTGGAACAGGGCTCTTCGCGATTTTGTTAGCTTTAGTCTCTCCAGTTGGTTGGCCTTGTGCGCTTCCACAAGCTCTTCCCACGTGTTGTGAACTCCCATTTTGAGTAGTTTCACTGTGGATGTGGAAGGGGAAAGACCCAACGCAGTTTTGTAGGATTTTCTGATGAGGGCGTTTACATTGTCTCGTTGACTGTTCCTTCATGTCAACGTATGGGGTCCCGTAGGTGACGATCGTGAGCAGCACTTGTATTATTCTCGTGCAGTCTTCCTCCTTGAGTCCGTGCCTTTTGCTCGTCACTCTTTTGATAAGGTGGGTTATTTGTTGCATTGTTATCTGAATTTTTCCAACTCTGCTCCCCCGGCCCTGTCTTTTTGAATCAGGAGTCCGAGGATGCGAAACCTCGTTACCTGCGGAATCATGATGCCACCCACCTTTACTTCCGGGTCTGGTATAGGCTGCGGTTGCCGGCCTCTTGTGCGCTTTCTTAGCACGAAGAGCTCTCACTTTTATGATGCGCACGTCAGTCCACATGCTTCCAGGAACTGTTCCGCTGTGCGAACCGCTTCTTGCAGAGCGTCTTGCTGTTTACCTGTCGACCCTCTTGTTGTCCAGATGGTGAGGTCGTCAGCATACATTGCGTGACCAATCCCTTGCGTAGTTGTTTGGGTAGCGAGCTCATCGCTAGATTGAATAGCATCGGCGAAATGACGGAGCCTTGTGGTGTTCCCTTTCGCGGCATGTCGAATTTCTCAGAGCGTATGTTGCCTATCCCCACTGTGGCTGTGCGTTCTTTCAGAAAAGCTTTGATATAATTATATATATTTTTACCGCAGTTATATACGTTGAGGTGTTGCAGTACGGCTTCGTGTGACACGTTGTCGAAAGCCCCTTTCACGTCAAGTGCAAGGATGGCTCTTTTGCTGTGCGTGTCCAGTTTGTCGATGACTTTTTCTTTGATCTGCAGTAACACGTCTTGTGTGGACAGGTGAGCTCTAAATCCGAACAATGTGTTTGGGACGTGTCCGTTGTCTTCGAGATGTTCGATCGTGCGGTTGTGCATGACGTGCTCATAGAGTTTTCCAGCACACGAGGTGAGGGATATAGGTCGAAGGTTCTGCACGCTGATGGGCTTGTTGGGTTTAGGTATCATGGTTACCTCGGCGTGTTTCCATTCCGGTGGTACTTTATCGTGTTCCCAGCACTCGTTGATGTATCTTAAGAGTGCGTCTACAGAGGGTCCGTCAAGGTTCAGGAGTGTCTTGTTGTTTATTCTGTCGTACCCCGGCGCCGTGTTGCGGGTGAGCTTGCTCAAGGCCCTCTGGATTTCTGCTTCTGTGAAGGGCCGATCCAGTTCTATATTTGGTTTGCCTTGATAGTCGTCAAAGTGCAAATCTCCAGTTATGTTCCGCTCTGTATCGAGGAACTTCTCCTTCACTTCTTTGATGATGTCTTACTCTTTCCCCGGGTGGTTGTGTATAGGTCTCTGCACTTTCTGTTTTGCGGCGTTCTTGTTCTCCTTCTTAGATAGGAGTGTTTTGAGTACCGCCCAAGTGCGCTTGCTGCTTAAGGTCCCTTGAAGCTTGTTACATGTTTCGCGCCATTTCTGCTTTTCAAGTTGTTCAGAGTACTCGTGCGTGTCCTTGATCAGCTTTGAGATTCGAATTTCGAGTTTCCGGTTGCATTTGGTACGCTGCCAGCGTTTCTCGAGTCCCCTCCGCGCCTCCCGCAGGTGGAGTATGTGGGGGTCGACCACGGGGCTGACTTGAGACAGCTGCATTGTCTTCGTATGCTTCTCGGCTCTTTCCACGACTCCTCTGATCCATATTTCTATGTCGTCTATCGTCGCATTAATGGCACTCTCGTCTTTACGAAAGGCCTGCCAGTCCGTATCCATGGCTTTTCCAATCTTCATCGTCGCTTTGTGGTGCGGGATGATCGTTTCCACTATATAATGGTTGCTACTCAGATTCTCGTCCACGCAGCTCCACTCATACTGCTTGTGTCCGTGTACGAATGTGAGGTTGTGGCTGGCGTTTCTAGATTCACTGTTGCAGATGCGCGTGGGTGTGTGCGGGTCGTTGAGTAGCGTGAGGAGGCGTTGTTGGGCTACGTTGTGTACATCTCCTTTTTTCTTTGAGGCTGCATATCCCCAGGCCGCATGGGGAGCATTAAAGTCACCAACAACTAGCAGTTCGTTATCCATGCTAAGCTTTTTCCCTTGTCGCATTAGCTTGTCTAGATCCTTTAGGTGGTCCTTTGGCGGGCTGTACACGTTTAACACAGAGTCTTTGCTGCTGTTTTTTTTGGGGTACGATTTCGACGAGCGTGTGTTCTATGCGGTGTTGGATGTCGTGTCGCTGAGCGTTGATGGCCTTCTTGGTCAGGATTGCTGTCCTCATCTTACCGTCGGTGACGTTAGTGAGGTAACCACTGACCTTGAAGTCTTCAGCTTCGGTTTCTTGTAACGCTATAATGTCTGGGTTAAACTGCGTGCAGAATTGTACAAGGTTGCTTCTCTTACTTCGGATAGAATGACAGTTCCATTGCCAAATTTTGAGCCGTGGATGTTGCTTGTAGTCATCTTTCTCTTTAGTTAGCCTCGCCATCTTGTTTGCTTAGAGTCTGCGTGATCTTGGCTTCTCTCGCAGGGTACTTAGGCTTCTTGAGAGTATCATCTCTTTCTTCTAGCATGTGGATGCGTTGACTGAAACTTTCTCCCGATTGAGTCATTTTGTTCTGTAGGGCCTGAATCTGGTTGTCCGTCTCGCTCTTGAGAGATTGGAACCCAGTCGGTATCATCTGGGTTACCGTGTTTTGCATAACCTGCGTTGCAGTGGATATTGTGGTTTCCATCATGGCGGGTCACGCTGGCGTTGATGCGGTCTTCAAGTGTCTTGAGGTCGTTCTGGGTTATCACTGCTTGGTTCGACAGTGTTGCTGGCTTTGGTTGTGTTGCTGAGGATGGTGTTGGTGGGGATGAAGGTCGCGGTAGTGGTGCTTGCGATTGCTGGCCCTTTTCTCTCCGTAGTTGTTCCACTTCTCGCATGAGGTATTCGAGCTGTTTTTCAGTGCTAGCTTCCTTCTCTTGTGTCTTCTTCTTTTGCTGTTCTAGCTCTCCCTTCAATTCATCGTTCTGTCTTCGGAGAATCATTATCGTGTCCTCGTACCTCGAGTGTATTGTGGTTTGAACGCCATTATTTTCCCTCGACGTTTGATTGTGCTCTGTGATGGCGTTGGCCCAGCTTCACTTGCGCTGGGTGTTGTCGTGTTCCACGCCCGTTGCCGGCATCCGGGGGATGCTCTGTTCTCTTTCCCTCGATCTCGATCCCGACTTGGATCTGAATCTGTTTGTCTGTTCGGTTTCATTCGGTGACTGTGGCAATGGTGAAATGGTCATCATGTGTTCGTTGTCGTTGGTAGTTACTATGCTGGCCTGGTACCAGAATCTTCTCTGTCTCGATTCTGACCGCTCCCCGACTCTCAACGGTGGCGGGGCCAGTTTCAGCTTCCTTCGACAGTCTCTACTTGCCGTTTCACGGTGCATTCTGCAGACCTTACACTTCGGCTCGCATTGGTGGTTGTTTGGATCAGCGTTGTGTTCTCCGCAGTTGTCACATACTTCGTCGTTTCGATTAGGGCAGACGTCTTGTCTGTGTCCTATCTCCCCGCAAGATCTGCAGTACTGGACTGACTTTCCGTAGGGTCTGCAGCGGGTGAGCGTACATCCAACTTTAACGTAGAAAGGCACATGCGGGCCCTCGAAGGTGATCACTGCCGACGTCGATCTTCCAAGCATTCTAGCGTAGAGGATTTTGCAATTGTTGGTCGTTGCTAGTAGATCTACTAGCTGCTCGTCGATGGTGCCTTCCTCTATTCCGTGAACAACGCCACGTACAGGGCCCGGAATTGGCTTCAGGTACGGTGTGACTTCGTATGTTGCATGTCCTATTTCGATGCTCGTTATTTCCGCTAGTTTAAGTGCGCAGTCTTCGGTACTTGCCAGAATTAGGTTTTGTTGCCATTGTGTTTGTATGATCACTTTGGTGTAGAGCTCCTGGGGTGTGACTCCGCATGCTTGGGCTAATCCTCTTGCTATCACTCCGCCTTTCCAGTTTGATACTTTCACACCAACTTTAGGTCTGTACACAATCTTGTAATGGTTTTCTGGTAGGCGCGGAGTCGTTGGCAGGTGAGGACGTGGCTTGCTTGCGTTGGTTTGGCCCCACGGCTTTTCAGGAGCTTGTTGTCCTTTTCCATCATTCGTGTTCTGCCCCTCGCTGTGTTCGTATGAGAACTCCTTCTGCGTATTCGACGTTGCAATGGATTCTTTCTTCTGATGTCGTGCTTGTAGCATCAGCCACGGACCGGTCTTGCATAGTGTTCGTCCGCTGTTGCTGTCGAACGTCGGCGCCGTGTCGTTCATCTCTGCTTCATTATTTGTTGTTACTGCTATGGAGCTCGTTCGGTCAACTTTTATAACGCTTGTTTGCGGCTACTTTTGACGAGGGAAAAAGCATTAAAAAGCCGTTGTCAGGTGGCCAGGCATGCACGTGGATCACGAGGCGCGTGGCCCAGCGCAGCGGGATCTGCAATCGAGGGTAGGCTTAGCTGGGCACAGCCGTCGCCTTGCAAGTTTCAGGAATCGTACTTACGTGAAGAACAAACTCACGTCGGTGTGCGTGGTCTGTCCGAACGGCGTTTCTTGAGATGAGTCGAATGCAGCGGAAAGTCGGGCGTTGCGAGGGGGCGATCCGCAGTAATTGCAAGCTGAATCGGGAGCACATGTACAGCAAGTCTGCTCTGTTGGCCATCTTCTTCCAACCAGAGCAGATTCTGGGTTTTCCCATGCCAGAACTACCAAACGATAATCAGCCACAGAGTCGTGGGATAGCTCTCATGTTTGCGAACGTGCTCGTTTACTAGTGGTTCTCACGTACAATTAAAACTTTCCCTAGCATGCAACATCACATGAAATCAACGGCTGCCATGATTGTGCCCGGTTGTTCTTGCTAAGTATTGAAATGGCTAGCTGAGGTGACTGAAACACCTGCACCCTCCTGTCACTAACCTGTGTTTCCTTCAATTTCAGAAATTTCTCGGCTCAGCTTGGCTGCTGGCTCGCACCTACTAAAATGACTGCCAAAGAAAAGGGAGCACAGCAAGATTGAAAAGGTGGCTTCTGACACAACGGTTTGGCAGTGGAATTGCATCGGCACGCCATTCAGATCTCCACGTTCATTAGCAATATAGTGGCGCTGTCTAACCGCTGACGCACAGCAGCATACGTTTTTATAAATATTTCGCGACATCGGCATTATTCGGCATTTCTCCGTGCAGCGATGTCGGCAACGCTGCTCGCGCAGATTTTCGCGCATGCCTGGATGACGGTTTTGTGGTAAGTGGTAATTATATTCACATATCTTTGGGTTTGGGTTTCTTTTAGAGTGTACCTTGTTAACAGCTACTCTTAGGAAAGGCGAAGCTGTGCAGCCTTTAGCTTTCTTAAAGACTAATTACTGCGTCTGCTGCTTATAGTTGTAAATTCACATTGTTCAAATGGACCTTACAATTCTGTAGAGTACAGTTGCATCTTGTGGGGTAAATTATTTCTTGTGTGTTTGGCCACGTACTCGATGAAACCAGAGCATATTCTGGGTTTTCTCGTGCCCAAACTGCCATACGATAACGAGGCAGCGCATAGTGCGGTAGGCATGACCCTTTGGCATGTGCTGGACGAAACCAGAGCAGATTCTGGGCTTTTACATGCCGAAGCCACAATTTGGTAATGAGGAACACCGTGATAACCTTCATGTTCTGGCACGTGCTGGACAAAACCAGAACAGATTCTGGCTTTTCACGTGCCAGAACTACCGGTCGATAATCAGTCGCAGAGTAGTGGGACAACTCTGATGTGTGCGAACGTGCTCGTTAACTAGTGGTTCTCACGTACAATTAAAACTTTCCCTAGCATGCAACATCGCATGAAATCAACGGCTGCCATGATTCTGCCAGTTTTTTCTTGCTAAGTATTCACATGGCTAGCTGAGGTGACTGAAACACCTGCACCCTCCTGTCACTAACCTGTGTTTTCTTCAATTTCAGAAATTTCTCGGCTCAGCTTGGCTGATGGCTCGCACCTACTAAAATGACCGCCGAAGAAAAGGGAGTGCAGCAAGATTGAAAAGGTGGCTTCTGTCACAACGGTTTGGCAGTGGAATCACATGGCCACGTTATTCAGATGTGCACGTTTATTAGCAATATTGTGGCGCTGTCTAACCGCTGACGCACCGCAGCATACGTTTTTATAAATATTTCGCGACATCGGCATTATTCGGCATTTCTCCGTGCAGCGATGTCGGCAACGCTGCTCGCTCAGATTTTCGCGCATGCCTGGATGACGCTTTTGTGGTAAGTGGTAATTATATTCACATATCTTTGGGTTTGGGTTTCTTTTAGAGTGTACCGCGTTAACAGCTACTCTTAGGAAAGGCGAAGCTGTGCAGCCTTTAGCTTTCTTAAAGACTAATTACTGCGTCTGCTGCTTATAGTTGTAAATTCACATTGTTCAAATGGACCTTACGATTCTGTAGAGTACAGTTGCATCTTGTGGGGTAAATTATTTCTTGTGTGTTTGGCCACGTACTCGATGAAACCAGAGCATATTCTGGGTTTTCTCGTGCCCAAACTGCCATACGATAACGAGGCAGCGCATAGTGCGGTAGGCATGACCCTTTGGCATGTGCTGGACGAAACCAGAGCAGATTCTGGGCTTTTACATGCCGAAGCCACAATTTGGTAATGAGGAACACCGTGATAACCTTCATGTTCTGGCACGTGCTGGACAAAACCAGAACAGATTCTGGCTTTTCACGTGCCAGAACTACCGGTCGATAATCAGTCGCAGAGTAGTGGGACAACTCTGATGTGTGCGAACGTGCTCGTTAACTAGTGGTTCTCACGTACAATTAAAACTTTCCCTAGCATGCAACATCGCATGAAATCAACGGCTGCCATGATTCTGCCAGTTTTTTCTTGCTAAGTATTCACATGGCTAGCTGAGGTGACTGAAACACCTGCACCCTCCTGTCACTAACCTGTGTTTTCTTCAATTTCAGAAATTTCTCAGCTCGGCTTGGCTGATGGCTCGCACCTACTAAAATGACCGCCGAAGAAAAGGGAGTGCAGCAAGATTGAAAAGGTGGCTTCTGTCACAACGGTTTGGCAGTGGAATCACATGGCCACATTATTCAGATGTGCACGTTTATTAGCAATATTGTGGCGCTGTCTAACCGCTGACGCACCGCAGCATACGTTTTTATAAATATTTCGCGACATCGGCATTATTCGGCATTTCTCCGTGCAGCGATGTCGGCAACGCTGCTCGCTCAGATTTTCGCGCATGCCTGGATGACGGTTTTGTGGTAAGTGGTAATTATATTCACATATCTTTGGGTTTGGGTTTCTTTTAGAGTGTACCGCGTTAACAGCTACTCTTAGGAAAGGCGAAGCTGTGCAGCCTTTAGCTTTCTTAAAGACTAATTACTGCGTCTGCTGCTTATAGTTGTAAATTCACATTGTTCAAATGGACCTTACGATTCTGTAGAGTACAGTTGCATCTTGTGGGGTAAATTATTTCTTGTGTGTTTGGCCACGTACTCGATGAAACCAGAGCATATTCTGGGTTTTCTCATGCCCAAACTGCCATACGATAACGAGGCAGCGCATAGTGCGGTAGGCATGACCCTTTGGCATGTGCTGGACGAAACCAGAGCAGATTCTGGGCTTTTACATGCCGAAGCCACAATTTGGTAATGAGGAACACCGTGATAACCTTCATGTTCTGGCACGTGCTGGACAAAACCAGAACAGATTCTGGCTTTTCACGTGCCAGAACTACCGGTCGATAATCAGTCGCAGAGTAGTGGGACAACTCTGATGTGTGCGAACGTGCTCGTTAACTAGTGGTTCTCACGTACAATTAAAACTTTCCCTAGCATGCAACATCGCATGAAATCAACGGCTGCCATGATTCTGCCAGTTTTTTCTTGCTAAGTATTCACATGGCTAGCTGAGGTGACTGAAACACCTGCACCCTCCTGTCACTAACCTGTGTTTTCTTCAATTTCAGAAATTTCTCGGCTCGGCTTGGCTGATGGCTCGCACCTACTAAAATGACCGCCGAAGAAAAGGCAGTGCAGCAAGATTGAAAAGGTGGCTTCTGTCACAACGGTTTGGCAGTGGAATCACATGGCCACGTTATTCAGATGTGCACGTTTATTAGCAATATTGTGGCGCTGTCTAACCGCTGAGGCACCGCAGCATACGTTTTTATAAATATTTCGCGACATCGGCATTATTCGGCATTTCTCCGTGCAGCAATGTCTGCAACGCTGCTCGCTCAGATTTTCGCGCATGCCTGGATGACAGTTTTGTGGTAAGTGGTAATTATATTCACATATCTTTGGGTTTGGGTTTCTTTTAGAGTGTACCGCGTTAACAGCTACTCTTAGGAAAGGCGAAGCTGTGCAGCCTTTAGCTTTCTTAAAGACTAATTACTGCGTCTGCTGCTTATAGTTGTAAATTCACATTGTTCAAATGGACCTTACAATTCTGTAGAGTACAGTTGCATCTTGTGGGGTAAATTATTTCTTGTGTGTTTGGCCACGTACTCGATGAAACCAGAGCATATTCTGGGTTTTCTCGTGCCCAAACTGCCATACGATAACGAGGCAGCGCATAGTGCGGTAGGCATGACCCTTTGGCATGTGCTGGACGAAACCAGAGCAGATTCTGGGCTTTTACATGCCGAAGCCACAATTTGGTAATGAGGAACACCGTGATAACCTTCATGTTCTGGCACGTGCTGGACAAAACCAGAACAGATTCTGGCTTTTCACGTGCCAGAACTACCGGTCGATAATCAGTCGCAGAGTAGTGGGACAACTCTGATGTGTGCGAACGTGCTCGTTAACTAGTGGTTCTCACGTACAATTAAAACTTTCCCTAGCATGCGACATCGCATGAAATCAACGGCTGCCATGATTCTGCCAGTTTTTTCTTGCTAAGTATTCACATGGCTAGCTGAGGTGACTGAAACACCTGCACCCTCCTGTCACTAACCTGTGTTTTCTTCAATTTCAGAAATTTCTCGGCTCAGCTTGGCTGATGGCTCGCACCTACTAAAATGACCGCCGAAGAAAAGGCAGTGCAGCAAGATTGAAAAGGTGGCTTCTGTCACAACGGTTTGGCAGTGGAATCACATGGCCACGTTATTCAGATGTGCACGTTTATTAGCAATATTGTGGCGCTGTCTAACCGCTGAGGCACCGCAGCATACGTTTTTATAAATATTTCGCGACATCGGCATTATTCGGCATTTCTCCGTGCAGCTATGTCGGCAACGCTGCTCGCTCAGATTTTCGCGCATGCCTGGATGACAGTTTTGTGGTAAGTGGTAATTATATTCACATATCTTTGGGTTTGGGTTTCTTTTAGAGTGTACCGCGTTAACAGCTACTCTTAGGAAAGGCGAAGCTGTGCAGCCTTTAGCTTTCTTAAAGACTAATTACTGCGTCTGCTGCTTATAGTTGTAAATTCACATTGTTCAAATGGACCTTACAATTCTGTAGAGTACAGTTGCATCTTGTGGGGTAAATTATTTCTTGTGTGTTTGGCCACGTACTCGATGAAACCAGAGCATATTCTGGGTTTTCTCGTGCCCAAACTGCCATACGATAACGAGGCAGCGCATAGTGCGGTAGGCATGACCCTTTGGCATGTGCTGGACGAAACCAGAGCAGATTCTGGGCTTTTACATGCCGAAGCCACAATTTGGTAATGAGGAACACCGTGATAACCTTCATGTTCTGGCACGTGCTGGACAAAACCAGAACAGATTCTGGCTTTTCACGTGCCAGAACTACCGGTCGATAATCAGTCGCAGAGTAGTGGGACAACTCTGATGTGTGCGAACGTGCTCGTTAACTAGTGGTTCTCACGTACAATTAAAACTTTCCCTAGCATGCAACATCGCATGAAATCAACGGCTGCCATGATTCTGCCAGTTTTTTCTTGCTAAGTATTCACATGGCTAGCTGAGGTGACTGAAACACCTGCACCCTCCTGTCACTAACCTGTGTTTTCTTCAATTTCAGAAATTTCTCGGCTCGGCTTGGCTGATGGCTCGCACCTACTAAAATGACCGCCGAAGAAAAGGGAGTGCAGCAAGATTGAAAAGGTGGCTTCTGTCACAACGGTTTGGCAGTGGAATCACATGGCCACATTATTCAGATGTGCACGTTTATTAGCAATATTGTGGCGCTGTCTAACCGCTGACGCACCGCAGCATACGTTTTTATAAATATTTCGCGACATCGGCATTATTCGGCATTTCTCCGTGCAGCGATGTCGGCAACGCTGCTCGCTCAGATTTTCGCGCATGCCTGGATGACGGTTTTGTGGTAAGTGGTAATTATATTCACATATCTTTGGGTTTGGGTTTCTTTTAGAGTGTACCGCGTTAACAGCTACTCTTAGGAAAGGCGAAGCTGTGCAGCCTTTAGCTTTCTTAAAGACTAATTACTGCGTCTGCTGCTTATAGTTGTAAATTCACATTGTTCAAATGGACCTTACGATTCTGTAGAGTACAGTTGCATCTTGTGGGGTAAATTATTTCTTGTGTGTTTGGCCACGTACTCGATGAAACCAGAGCATATTCTGGGTTTTCTCATGCCCAAACTGCCATACGATAACGAGGCAGCGCATAGTGCGGTAGGCATGACCCTTTGGCATGTGCTGGACGAAACCAGAGCAGATTCTGGGCTTTTACATGCCGAAGCCACAATTTGGTAATGAGGAACACCGTGATAACCTTCATGTTCTGGCACGTGCTGGACAAAACCAGAACAGATTCTGGCTTTTCACGTGCCAGAACTACCGGTCGATAATCAGTCGCAGAGTCGTGGGACAACTCTCATGTGTGCGAACGTGCTCGTTTACTAGTGGTTCTCACGTACAATTAAAACTTTCCCTAGCATGCAACATCGCATGAAATCAACGGCTGCCATGATTCTGCCCGGTTCTTGCTAAGTATTGACATGGCTAGCTGAGGTGACTGAAACACCTGCACCCTCCTGTCACTAACCTGTGTTTTCTTCAATTTCAGAAATTTCTCGGCTCAGCTTGGCTGCTGGCTCTCACCTACTAAAATGACCGCCGAAGAAAAGGGAGCGCAGCAAGATTGAAAAGGTGGCTTCTGACACAACGGTTTGCAGTGGAATCACATGGGCACGTTATTCAGATATGCACGTTTATTAGCAATACTGTGGCGCTGTCTAACCGCTGACGCACCGCAGCATACGTTTTTATAAATATTTCGCGACATCGGCATTATTCGGCATTTCTCCGTGCAGCGATGTCGGCAACGCTGCGCGCGCAGATTTTCGCGCATGCCTGGATGACAGTTTTGTGGTAAGTGGTAATTATATTCACATATCTTTGGGTTTGGGTTTCTTTTAGAGTGTACCGCGTTAACAGCTACTCTTAGGAAAGGCGAAGCTGTGCAGCCTTTAGCTTTCTTAAAGACTAATTACTGCGTCTGCTGCTTATAGTTGTAAATTCACATTGTTCAAATGGACCTTACAATTCTGTAGAGTACAGTTGCATCTTGTGGGGTAAATTATTTCTTGTGTGTTTGGCCACGTACTCGATGAAACCAGAGCATATTCTGGGTTTTCTCGTGCCCAAACTGCCATACGATAACGAGGCAGCGCATAGTGCAGTAGGCATGACCCTTTGGCATGTGCTGGACGAAACCAGAGCAGTCTCTAATGTCGTGGGGAATACGCTGAGGTAGGTGCCTCATCCTCGACTTGGTAGCCCAGATCTTGGAACAGGGCTCTTCGCGATTTTGTTAGCTTTAGTCTCTCCAGTTGGTTGGCCTTGTGCGCTTCCACAAGCTCTTCCCACGTGTTGTGAACTCCCATTTTGAGTAGTTTCACTGTGGATGTGGAAGGGGAAAGACCCAACGCAGTTTTGTAGGATTTTCTGATGAGGGCGTTTACATTGTCTCGTTGACTGTTCCTTCATGTCAACGTATGGGGTCCCGTAGGTGACGATCGTGAGCAGCACTTGTATTATTCTCGTGCAGTCTTCCTCCTTGAGTCCGTGCCTTTTGCTCGTCACTCTTTTGATAAGGTGGGTTATTTGTTGCATTGTTATCTGAATTTTTCCAACTCTGCTCCCCCGGCCCTGTCCTTTTGAATCAGGAGTCCGAGGATGCGAAGCCTCGTTACCTGCGGAATCATGATGCCACCCACCTTTACTTCCGGGTCTGGTATAGGCTGCGGTTGTCGGCCTCTTGTGCGCTTTCTTAGCACGAAGAGCTCTCACTTTTATGATGCGCACGTCAGTCCACATGCTTCCAGGAACTGTTCCGCTGTGCGAACCGCTTCTTGCAGAGCGTCTTGCTGTTTACCTGTCGACCCTCTTGTTGTCCAGATAGTGAGGTCGTCAGCATACATTGCGTGACCAATCCCTTGCGTAGTTGTTTGGGTAGCGAGCTCATCGCTAGATTGAATTGCATCGGCGAAATGACGGAGCCTTGTGGTGTTCCCTTTCGCGGCATGTCGAATTTCTCAGAGCGTATGTTGCCTATCCCCACTGTGGCTGTGCGTTCTTTCAGAAAAGCTTTGATATAATTATATATATTTTTACCGCAGTTATATACGTTGAGGTGTTGCAGTACGGCTTCGTGTGACACGTTGTCGAAAGCCCCTTTCACGTCAAGTGCAAGGATGGCTCTTTTGCTGTGCGTGTCCAGTTTGTCGATGACTTTTTCTTTGATCTGCAGTAACACGTCTTGTGTGGACAGGTGAGCTCTAAATCCGAACAATGTGTTTGGGACGTGTCCGTTGTCTTCGAGATGTTCAATCGTGCGGTTGTGCATGACGTGCTCATAGAGTTTTCCAGCACACGAGGTGAGGGATATAGGTCGAAGGTTCTGCACGCTGATGGGCTTGTTGGGTTTAGGTATCATGGTTACCTCGGCGTGTTTCCATTCCGGTGGTACTTTATCGTGTTCCCAGCACTCGTTGATGTATCTTAAGAGTGCGTCTACAGAGGGTCCGTCAAGGTTCAGGAGTGTCTTGTTGTTTATTCTGTCGTACCCCGGCGCCGTGTTGCGGGTGAGCTTGCTCAAGGCCCTCTGGATTTCTGCTTCTGTGAAGGGCCGATCCAGTTCTATATTTGGTTTGCCTTGATAGTCGTCAAAGTGCAAATCTCCAGTTATGTTCCGCTCTGTATCGAGGAACTTCTCCTTCACTTCTTTGATGATGTCTTACTCTTTCCCCGGGTGGTTGTGTATAGGTCTCTGCACTTTCTGTTTTGCGGCGTTCTTGTTCTCCTTCTTAGATAGGAGTGTTTTGAGTACCGCCCAAGTGCGCTTGCTGCTTAAGGTCCCTTGAAGCTTGTTACATGTTTCGCGCCATTTCTGCTTTTCAAGTTGTTCAGAGTACTCGTGCGTGTCCTTGATCAGCTTTGAGATTCGAATTTCGAGTTTCCGGTTGCATTTGGTACGCTGCCAGCGTTTCTCGAGTCCCCTCCGCGCCTCCCGCAGGTGGAGTATGTGGGGGTCGACCACGGGGCTGACTTGAGACAGCTGCATTGTCTTCGTATGCTTCTCGGCTCTTTCCACGACTCCTCTGATCCATATTTCTATGTCGTCTATCGTCGCATTAATGGCACTCTCGTCTTTACGAAAGGCCTGCCAGTCCGTATCCATGGCTTTTCCAATCTTCATCGTCGCTTTGTGGTGCGGGATGATCGTTTCCACTATATAATGGTTGCTACTCAGATTCTCGTCCACGCAGCTCCACTCATACTGCTTGTGTCCGTGTACGAATGTGAGGTTGTGGCTGGCGTTTCTAGATTCACTGTTGCAGATGCGCGTGGGTGTGTGCGGGTCGTTGAGTAGCGTGAGGAGGCGTTGTTGGGCTACGTTGTGTACATCTCCTTTTTTCTTTGAGGCTGCATATCCCCAGGCCGCATGGGGAGCATTAAAGTCACCAACAACTAGCAGTTCGTTATCCATGCTAAGCTTTTTCCCTTGTCGCATTAGCTTGTCTAGATCCTTTAGGTGGTCCTTTGGCGGGCTGTACACGTTTAACACAGAGTCTTTGCTGCTGTTTTTTTTGGGGTACGATTTCGACGAGCGTGTGTTCTATGCGGTGTTGGATGTCGTGTCGCTGAGCGTTGATGGCCTTCTTGGTCAGGATTGCTGTCCTCATCTTACCGTCGGTGACGTTAGTGAGGTAACCACTGACCTTGAAGTCTTCAGCTTCGGTTTCTTGTAACGCTATAATGTCTGGGTTAAACTGCGTGCAGAATTGTACAAGGTTGCTTCTCTTACTTCGGATAGAATGACAGTTCCATTGCCAAATTTTGAGCCGTGGATGTTGCTTGTAGTCATCTTTCTCTTTAGTTAGCCTCGCCATCTTGTTTGCTTAGAGTCTGCGTGATCTTGGCTTCTCTCGCAGGGTACTTAGGCTTCTTGAGAGTATCATCTCTTTCTTCTAGCATGTGGATGCGTTGACTGAAACTTTCTCCCGATTGAGTCATTTTGTTCTGTAGGGCCTGAATCTGGTTGTCCGTCTCGCTCTTGAGAGATTGGAACCCAGTCGGTATCATCTGGGTTACCGTGTTTTGCATAACCTGCGTTGCAGTGGATATTGTGGTTTCCATCATGGCGGGTCACGCTGGCGTTGATGCGGTCTTCAAGTGTCTTGAGGTCGTTCTGGGTTATCACTGCTTGGTTCGACAGTGTTGCTGGCTTTGGTTGTGTTGCTGAGGATGGTGTTGGTGGGGATGAAGGTCGCGGTAGTGGTGCTTGCGATTGCTGGCCCTTTTCTCTCCGTAGTTGTTCCACTTCTCGCATGAGGTATTCGAGCTGTTTTTCAGTGCTAGCTTCCTTCTCTTGTGTCTTCTTCTTTTGCTGTTCTAGCTCTCCCTTCAATTCATCGTTCTGTCTTCGGAGAATCATTATCGTGTCCTCGTACCTCGAGTGTATTGTGGTTTGAACGCCATTATTTTCCCTCGACGTTTGATTGTGCTCTGTGATGGCGTTGGCCCAGCTTCACTTGCGCTGGGTGTTGTCGTGTTCCACGCCCGTTGCCGGCATCCGGGGGATGCTCTGTTCTCTTTCCCTCGATCTCGATCCCGACTTGGATCTGAATCTGTTTGTCTGTTCGGTTTCATTCGGTGACTGTGGCAATGGTGAAATGGTCATCATGTGTTCGTTGTCGTTGGTAGTTACTATGCTGGCCTGGTACCAGAATCTTCTCTGTCTCGATTCTGACCGCTCCCCGACTCTCAACGGTGGCGGGGCCAGTTTCAGCTTCCTTCGACAGTCTCTACTTGCCGTTTCACGGTGCATTCTGCAGACCTTACACTTCGGCTCGCATTGGTGGTTGTTTGGATCAGCGTTGTGTTCTCCGCAGTTGTCACATACTTCGTCGTTTCGATTAGGGCAGACGTCTTGTCTGTGTCCTATCTCCCCGCAAGATCTGCAGTACTGGACTGACTTTCCGTAGGGTCTGCAGCGGGTGAGCGTACATCCAACTTTAACGTAGAAAGGCACATGCGGGCCCTCGAAGGTGATCACTGCCGACGTCGATCTTCCAAGCATTCTAGCGTAGAGGATTTTGCAATTGTTGGTCGTTGCTAGTAGATCTACTAGCTGCTCGTCGATGGTGCCTTCCTCTATTCCGTGAACAACGCCACGTACAGGGCCCGGAATTGGCTTCAGGTACGGTGTGACTTCGTATGTTGCATGTCCTATTTCGATGCTCGTTATTTCCGCTAGTTTAAGTGCGCAGTCTTCGGTACTTGCCAGAATTAGGTTTTGTTGCCATTGTGTTTGTATGATCACTTTGGTGTAGAGCTCCTGGGGTGTGACTCCGCATGCTTGGGCTAATCCTCTTGCTATCACTCCGCCTTTCCAGTTTGATACTTTCACACCAACTTTAGGTCTGTACACAATCTTGTAATGGTTTTCTGGTAGGCGCGGAGTCGTTGGCAGGTGAGGACGTGGCTTGCTTGCGTTGGTTTGGCCCCACGGCTTTTCAGGAGCTTGTTGTCCTTTTCCATCATTCGTGTTCTGCCCCTCGCTGTGTTCGTATGAGAACTCCTTCTGCGTATTCGACGTTGCAATGGATTCTTTCTTCTGATGTCGTGCTTGTAGCATCAGCCACGGACCGGTCTTGCATAGTGTTCGTCCGCTGTTGCTGTCGAACGTCGGCGCCGTGTCGTTCATCTCTGCTTCATTATTTGTTGTTACTGCTATGGAGCTCGTTCGGTCAACTTTTATAACGCTTGTTTGCGGCTACTTTTGACGAGGGAAAAAGCATTAAAAAGCCGTTGTCAGGTGGCCAGGCATGCACGTGGATCACGAGGCGCGTGGCCCAGCGCAGCGGGATCTGCAATCGAGGGTAGGCTTAGCTGGGCACAGCCGTCGCCTTGCAAGTTTCAGGAATCGTACTTACGTGAAGAACAAACTCACGTCGGTGTGCGTGGTCTGTCCGAACGGCGTTTCTTGAGATGAGTCGAATGCAGCGGAAAGTCGGGCGTTGCGAGGGGGCGATCCGCAGTAATTGCAAGCTGAATCGGGAGCACATGTACAGCAAGTCTGCTCTGTTGGCCATCTTCTTCCAACCAGAGCAGATTCTGGGTTTTCCCATGCCAGAACTACCAAACGATAATCAGCCACAGAGTCGTGGGATAGCTCTCATGTTTGCGAACGTGCTCGTTTACTAGTGGTTCTCACGTACAATTAAAACTTTCCCTAGCATGCAACATCACATGAAATCAACGGCTGCCATGATTGTGCCCGGTTGTTCTTGCTAAGTATTGAAATGGCTAGCTGAGGTGACTGAAACACCTGCACCCTCCTGTCACTAACCTGTGTTTCCTTCAATTTCAGAAATTTCTCGGCTCAGCTTGGCTGCTGGCTCGCACCTACTAAAATGACTGCCAAAGAAAAGGGAGCACAGCAAGATTGAAAAGGTGGCTTCTGACACAACGGTTTGGCAGTGGAATTGCATCGGCACGCCATTCAGATCTCCACGTTCATTAGCAATATAGTGGCGCTGTCTAACCGCTGACGCACAGCAGCATACGTTTTTATAAATATTTCGCGACATCGGCATTATTCGGCATTTCTCCGTGCAGCGATGTCGGCAACGCTGCTCGCGCAGATTTTCGCGCATGCCTGGATGACGGTTTTGTGGTAAGTGGTAATTATATTCACATATCTTTGGGTTTGGGTTTCTTTTAGAGTGTACCTTGTTAACAGCTACTCTTATGAAAGGCGAAGCTGTGCAGCCTTTAGCTTTCTTAAAGACTAATTACTGCGTCTGCTGCTTATAGTTGTAAATTCACATTGTTCAAATGGACCTTACAATTCTGTAGAGTACAGTTGCATCTTGTGGGGTAAATTATTTCTTGTGTGTTTGGCCACGTACTCGATGAAACCAGAGCATATTCTGGGTTTTCTCGTGCCCAAACTGCCATACGATAACGAGGCAGCGCATAGTGCGGTAGGCATGACCCTTTGGCATGTGCTGGACGAAACCAGAGCAGATTCTGGGCTTTTACATGCCGAAGCCACAATTTGGTAATGAGGAACACCGTGATAACCTTCATGTTCTGGCACGTGCTGGACAAAACCAGAACAGATTCTGGCTTTTCACGTGCCAGAACTACCGGTCGATAATCAGTCGCAGAGTAGTGGGACAACTCTGATGTGTGCGAACGTGCTCGTTAACTAGTGGTTCTCACGTACAATTAAAACTTTCCCTAGCATGCGACATCGCATGAAATCAACGGCTGCCATGAATCTGCCAGTTTTTTCTTGCTAAGTATTCACATGGCTAGCTGAGGTGACTGAAACACCTGCACCCTCCTGTCACTAACCTGTGTTTTCTTCAATTTCAGAAATTTCTCGGCTCAGCTTGGCTGATGGCTCGCACCTACTAAAATGACCGCCGAAGAAAAGGGAGTGCAGCAAGATTGAAAAGGTGGCTTCTGTCACAACGGTTTGGCAGTGGAATCACATGGCCACGTTATTCAGATGTGCACGTTTATTAGCAATATTGTGGCGCTGTCTAACCGCTGAGGCACCGCAGCATACGTTTTTATAAATATTTCGCGACATCGGCATTATTCGGCATTTCTCCGTGCAGCTATGTCGGCAACGCTGCTCGCTCAGATTTTCGCGCATGCCTGGATGACAGTTTTGTGGTAAGTGGTAATTATATTCACATATCTTTGGGTTTGGGTTTCTTTTAGAGTGTACCGCGTTAACAGCTACTCTTAGGAAAGGCGAAGCTGTGCAGCCTTTAGCTTTCTTAAAGACTAATTACTGCGTCTGCTGCCTATAGTTGTAAATTCACATTGTTCAAATGAACCTTACATTTCTGTAGAGTACAGTTGCATCTTGTGGGGTAAATTATTTCTTGTGTGTTTGGCCACGTACTCGATGAAACCAGAGCATATTCTGGGTTTTCTCGTGCCCAAACTGCCATACGATAACGAGGCAGCGCATAGTGCGGTAGGCATGACCCTTTGGCATGTGCTGGACGAAACCAGAGCAGATTCTGGCTTTTACATGCCGAAGCCACAATTTGGTAATGAGGAACACCGTGATAACCTTCATGTTCTGGCACGTGCTGGACAAAACCAGAACAGATTCTGGCTTTTCACGTGCCAGAACTACCGGTCGATAATCAGTCGCAGAGTAGTGGGACAACTCTGATGTGTGCGAACGTGCTCGTTAACTAGTGGTTCTCACGTACAATTAAAACTTTCCCTAGCATGCGACATCGCATGAAATCAACGGCTGCCATGATTCTGCCAGTTTTTTCTTGCTAAGTATTCACATGGCTAGCTGAGGTGACTGAAACACCTGCACCCTCCTGTCACTAACCTGTGTTTTCTTCAATTTCAGAAATTTCTCGGCTCAGCTTGGCTGATGGCTCGCACCTACTAAAATGACCGCCGAAGAAAAGGCAGTGCAGCAAGATTGAAAAGGTGGCTTCTGTCACAACGGTTTGGCAGTGGAATCACATGGCCACGTTATTCAGATGTGCACGTTTATTAGCAATATTGTGGCGCTGTTTAACCGCTGAGGCACCGCAGCATACGTTTTTATAAATATTTCGCGACATCGGCATTATTCGGCATTTCTCCGTGCAGCTATGTCGGCAACGCTGCTCGCTCAGATTTTCGCGCATGCCTGGATGACAGTTTTGTGGTAAGTGGTAATTATATTCACATATCTTTGGGTTTGGGTTTCTTTTAGAGTGTACCGCGTTAACAGCTACTCTTAGGAAAGGCGAAGCTGTGCAGCCTTTAGCTTTCTTAAAGACTAATTACTGCGTCTGCTGCTTATAGTTGTAAATTCACATTGTTCAAATGGACCTTACAATTCTGTAGAGTACAGTTGCATCTTGTGGGGTAAATTATTTCTTGTGTGTTTGGCCACGTACTCGATGAAACCAGAGCATATTCTGGGTTTTCTCGTGCCCAAACTGCCATACGATAACGAGGCAGCGCATAGTGCGGTAGGCATGACCCTTTGGCATGTGCTGGACGAAACCAGAGCAGATTCTGGGCTTTTACATGCCGAAGCCACAATTTGGTAATGAGGAACACCGTGATAACCTTCATGTTCTGGCACGTGCTGGACAAAACCAGAACAGATTCTGGCTTTTCACGTGCCAGAACTACCGGTCGATAATCAGTCGCAGAGTAGTGGGACAACTCTGATGTGTGCGAACGTGCTCGTTAACTAGTGGTTCTCACGTACAATTAAAACTTTCCCTAGCATGCAACATCGCATGAAATCAACGGCTGCCATGATTCTGCCAGTTTTTTCTTGCTAAGTATTCACATGGCTAGCTGAGGTGACTGAAACACCTGCACCCTCCTGTCACTAACCTGTGTTTTCTTCAATTTCAGAAATTTCTCAGCTCGGCTTGGCTGATGGCTCGCACCTACTAAAATGACCGCCGAAGAAAAGGGAGTGCAGCAAGATTGAAAAGGTGGCTTCTGTCACAACGGTTTGGCAGTGGAATCACATGGCCACATTATTCAGATGTGCACGTTTATTAGCAATATTGTGGCGCTGTCTAACCGCTGACGCACCGCAGCATACGTTTTTATAAATATTTCGCGACATCGGCATTATTCGGCATTTCTCCGTGCAGCGATGTCGGCAACGCTGCTCGCTCAGATTTTCGCGCATGCCTGGATGACGGTTTTGTGGTAAGTGGTAATTATATTCACATATCTTTGGGTTTGGGTTTCTTTTAGAGTGTACCGCGTTAACAGCTACTCTTAGGAAAGGCGAAGCTGTGCAGCCTTTAGCTTTCTTAAAGACTAATTACTGCGTCTGCTGCTTATAGTTGTAAATTCACATTGTTCAAATGGACCTTACGATTCTGTAGAGTACAGTTGCATCTTGTGGGGTAAATTATTTCTTGTGTGTTTGGCCACGTACTCGATGAAACCAGAGCATATTCTGGGTTTTCTCATGCCCAAACTGCCATACGATAACGAGGCAGCGCATAGTGCGGTAGGCATGACCCTTTGGCATGTGCTGGACGAAACCAGAGCAGATTCTGGGCTTTTACATGCCGAAGCCACAATTTGGTAATGAGGAACACCGTGATAACCTTCATGTTCTGGCACGTGCTGGACAAAACCAGAACAGATTCTGGCTTTTCACGTGCCAGAACTACCGGTCGATAATCAGTCGCAGAGTAGTGGGACAACTCTGATGTGTGCGAACGTGCTCGTTAACTAGTGGTTCTCACGTACAATTAAAACTTTCCCTAGCATGCAACATCGCATGAAATCAACGGCTGCCATGATTCTGCCAGTTTTTTCTTGCTAAGTATTCACATGGCTAGCTGAGGTGACTGAAACACCTGCACCCTCCTGTCACTAACCTGTGTTTTCTTCAATTTCAGAAATTTCTCGGCTCGGCTTGGCTGATGGCTCGCACCTACTAAAATGACCGCCGAAGAAAAGGCAGTGCAGCAAGATTGAAAAGGTGGCTTCTGTCACAACGGTTTGGCAGTGGAATCACATGGCCACGTTATTCAGATGTGCACGTTTATTAGCAATATTGTGGCGCTGTCTAACCGCTGAGGCACCGCAGCATACGTTTTTATAAATATTTCGCGACATCGGCATTATTCGGCATTTCTCCGTGCAGCAATGTCTGCAACGCTGCTCGCTCAGATTTTCGCGCATGCCTGGATGACAGTTTTGTGGTAAGTGGTAATTATATTCACATATCTTTGGGTTTGGGTTTCTTTTAGAGTGTACCGCGTTAACAGCTACTCTTAGGAAAGGCGAAGCTGTGCAGCCTTTAGCTTTCTTAAAGACTAATTACTGCGTCTGCTGCTTATAGTTGTAAATTCACATTGTTCAAATGGACCTTACAATTCTGTAGAGTACAGTTGCATCTTGTGGGGTAAATTATTTCTTGTGTGTTTGGCCACGTACTCGATGAAACCAGAGCATATTCTGGGTTTTCTCGTGCCCAAACTGCCATACGATAACGAGGCAGCGCATAGTGCGGTAGGCATGACCCTTTGGCATGTGCTGGACGAAACCAGAGCAGATTCTGGGCTTTTACATGCCGAAGCCACAATTTGGTAATGAGGAACACCGTGATAACCTTCATGTTCTGGCACGTGCTGGACAAAACCAGAACAGATTCTGGCTTTTCACGTGCCAGAACTACCGGTCGATAATCAGTCGCAGAGTAGTGGGACAACTCTGATGTGTGCGAACGTGCTCGTTAACTAGTGGTTCTCACGTACAATTAAAACTTTCCCTAGCATGCGACATCGCATGAAATCAACGGCTGCCATGATTCTGCCAGTTTTTTCTTGCTAAGTATTCACATGGCTAGCTGAGGTGACTGAAACACCTGCACCCTCCTGTCACTAACCTGTGTTTTCTTCAATTTCAGAAATTTCTCGGCTCAGCTTGGCTGATGGCTCGCACCTACTAAAATGACCGCCGAAGAAAAGGCAGTGCAGCAAGATTGAAAAGGTGGCTTCTGTCACAACGGTTTGGCAGTGGAATCACATGGCCACGTTATTCAGATGTGCACGTTTATTAGCAATATTGTGGCGCTGTCTAACCGCTGAGGCACCGCAGCATACGTTTTTATAAATATTTCGCGACATCGGCATTATTCGGCATTTCTCCGTGCAGCTATGTCGGCAACGCTGCTCGCTCAGATTTTCGCGCATGCCTGGATGACAGTTTTGTGGTAAGTGGTAATTATATTCACATATCTTTGGGTTTGGGTTTCTTTTAGAGTGTACCGCGTTAACAGCTACTCTTAGGAAAGGCGAAGCTGTGCAGCCTTTAGCTTTCTTAAAGACTAATTACTGCGTCTGCTGCTTATAGTTGTAAATTCACATTGTTCAAATGGACCTTACAATTCTGTAGAGTACAGTTGCATCTTGTGGGGTAAATTATTTCTTGTGTGTTTGGCCACGTACTCGATGAAACCAGAGCATATTCTGGGTTTTCTCGTGCCCAAACTGCCATACGATAACGAGGCAGCGCATAGTGCGGTAGGCATGACCCTTTGGCATGTGCTGGACGAAACCAGAGCAGATTCTGGGCTTTTACATGCCGAAGCCACAATTTGGTAATGAGGAACACCGTGATAACCTTCATGTTCTGGCACGTGCTGGACAAAACCAGAACAGATTCTGGCTTTTCACGTGCCAGAACTACCGGTCGATAATCAGTCGCAGAGTAGTGGGACAACTCTGATGTGTGCGAACGTGCTCGTTAACTAGTGGTTCTCACGTACAATTAAAACTTTCCCTAGCATGCAACATCGCATGAAATCAACGGCTGCCATGATTCTGCCAGTTTTTTCTTGCTAAGTATTCACATGGCTAGCTGAGGTGACTGAAACACCTGCACCCTCCTGTCACTAACCTGTGTTTTCTTCAATTTCAGAAATTTCTCGGCTCGGCTTGGCTGATGGCTCGCACCTACTAAAATGACCGCCGAAGAAAAGGGAGTGCAGCAAGATTGAAAAGGTGGCTTCTGTCACAACGGTTTGGCAGTGGAATCACATGGCCACATTATTCAGATGTGCACGTTTATTAGCAATATTGTGGCGCTGTCTAACCGCTGACGCACCGCAGCATACGTTTTTATAAATATTTCGCGACATCGGCATTATTCGGCATTTCTCCGTGCAGCGATGTCGGCAACGCTGCTCGCTCAGATTTTCGCGCATGCCTGGATGACGGTTTTGTGGTAAGTGGTAATTATATTCACATATCTTTGGGTTTGGGTTTCTTTTAGAGTGTACCGCGTTAACAGCTACTCTTAGGAAAGGCGAAGCTGTGCAGCCTTTAGCTTTCTTAAAGACTAATTACTGCGTCTGCTGCTTATAGTTGTAAATTCACATTGTTCAAATGGACCTTACGATTCTGTAGAGTACAGTTGCATCTTGTGGGGTAAATTATTTCTTGTGTGTTTGGCCACGTACTCGATGAAACCAGAGCATATTCTGGGTTTTCTCATGCCCAAACTGCCATACGATAACGAGGCAGCGCATAGTGCGGTAGGCATGACCCTTTGGCATGTGCTGGACGAAACCAGAGCAGATTCTGGGCTTTTACATGCCGAAGCCACAATTTGGTAATGAGGAACACCGTGATAACCTTCATGTTCTGGCACGTGCTGGACAAAACCAGAACAGATTCTGGCTTTTCACGTGCCAGAACTACCGGTCGATAATCAGTCGCAGAGTCGTGGGACAACTCTCATGTGTGCGAACGTGCTCGTTTACTAGTGGTTCTCACGTACAATTAAAACTTTCCCTAGCATGCAACATCGCATGAAATCAACGGCTGCCATGATTCTGCCCGGTTCTTGCTAAGTATTGACATGGCTAGCTGAGGTGACTGAAACACCTGCACCCTCCTGTCACTAACCTGTGTTTTCTTCAATTTCAGAAATTTCTCGGCTCAGCTTGGCTGCTGGCTCTCACCTACTAAAATGACCGCCGAAGAAAAGGGAGCGCAGCAAGATTGAAAAGGTGGCTTCTGACACAACGGTTTGCAGTGGAATCACATGGGCACGTTATTCAGATATGCACGTTTATTAGCAATACTGTGGCGCTGTCTAACCGCTGACGCACCGCAGCATACGTTTTTATAAATATTTCGCGACATCGGCATTATTCGGCATTTCTCCGTGCAGCGATGTCGGCAACGCTGCGCGCGCAGATTTTCGCGCATGCCTGGATGACAGTTTTGTGGTAAGTGGTAATTATATTCACATATCTTTGGGTTTGGGTTTCTTTTAGAGTGTACCGCGTTAACAGCTACTCTTAGGAAAGGCGAAGCTGTGCAGCCTTTAGCTTTCTTAAAGACTAATTACTGCGTCTGCTGCTTATAGTTGTAAATTCACATTGTTCAAATGGACCTTACAATTCTGTAGAGTACAGTTGCATCTTGTGGGGTAAATTATTTCTTGTGTGTTTGGCCACGTACTCGATGAAACCAGAGCATATTCTGGGTTTTCTCGTGCCCAAACTGCCATACGATAACGAGGCAGCGCATAGTGCAGTAGGCATGACCCTTTGGCATGTGCTGGACGAAACCAGAGCAGTCTCTAATGTCGTGGGGAATACGCTGAGGTAGGTGCCTCATCCTCGACTTGGTAGCCCAGATCTTGGAACAGGGCTCTTCGCGATTTTGTTAGCTTTAGTCTCTCCAGTTGGTTGGCCTTGTGCGCTTCCACAAGCTCTTCCCACGTGTTGTGAACTCCCATTTTGAGTAGTTTCACTGTGGATGTGGAAGGGGAAAGACCCAACGCAGTTTTGTAGGATTTTCTGATGAGGGCGTTTACATTGTCTCGTTGACTGTTCCTTCATGTCAACGTATGGGGTCCCGTAGGTGACGATCGTGAGCAGCACTTGTATTATTCTCGTGCAGTCTTCCTCCTTGAGTCCGTGCCTTTTGCTCGTCACTCTTTTGATAAGGTGGGTTATTTGTTGCATTGTTATCTGAATTTTTCCAACTCTGCTCCCCCGGCCCTGTCCTTTTGAATCAGGAGTCCGAGGATGCGAAGCCTCGTTACCTGCGGAATCATGATGCCACCCACCTTTACTTCCGGGTCTGGTATAGGCTGCGGTTGTCGGCCTCTTGTGCGCTTTCTTAGCACGAAGAGCTCTCACTTTTATGATGCGCACGTCAGTCCACATGCTTCCAGGAACTGTTCCGCTGTGCGAACCGCTTCTTGCAGAGCGTCTTGCTGTTTACCTGTCGACCCTCTTGTTGTCCAGATAGTGAGGTCGTCAGCATACATTGCGTGACCAATCCCTTGCGTAGTTGTTTGGGTAGCGAGCTCATCGCTAGATTGAATTGCATCGGCGAAATGACGGAGCCTTGTGGTGTTCCCTTTCGCGGCATGTCGAATTTCTCAGAGCGTATGTTGCCTATCCCCACTGTGGCTGTGCGTTCTTTCAGAAAAGCTTTGATATAATTATATATATTTTTACCGCAGTTATATACGTTGAGGTGTTGCAGTACGGCTTCGTGTGACACGTTGTCGAAAGCCCCTTTCACGTCAAGTGCAAGGATGGCTCTTTTGCTGTGCGTGTCCAGTTTGTCGATGACTTTTTCTTTGATCTGCAGTAACACGTCTTGTGTGGACAGGTGAGCTCTAAATCCGAACAATGTGTTTGGGACGTGTCCGTTGTCTTCGAGATGTTCAATCGTGCGGTTGTGCATGACGTGCTCATAGAGTTTTCCAGCACACGAGGTGAGGGATATAGGTCGAAGGTTCTGCACGCTGATGGGCTTGTTGGGTTTAGGTATCATGGTTACCTCGGCGTGTTTCCATTCCGGTGGTACTTTATCGTGTTCCCAGCACTCGTTGATGTATCTTAAGAGTGCGTCTACAGAGGGTCCGTCAAGGTTCAGGAGTGTCTTGTTGTTTATTCTGTCGTACCCCGGCGCCGTGTTGCGGGTGAGCTTGCTCAAGGCCCTCTGGATTTCTGCTTCTGTGAAGGGCCGATCCAGTTCTATATTTGGTTTGCCTTGATAGTCGTCAAAGTGCAAATCTCCAGTTATGTTCCGCTCTGTATCGAGGAACTTCTCCTTCACTTCTTTGATGATGTCTTACTCTTTCCCCGGGTGGTTGTGTATAGGTCTCTGCACTTTCTGTTTTGCGGCGTTCTTGTTCTCCTTCTTAGATAGGAGTGTTTTGAGTACCGCCCAAGTGCGCTTGCTGCTTAAGGTCCCTTGAAGCTTGTTACATGTTTCGCGCCATTTCTGCTTTTCAAGTTGTTCAGAGTACTCGTGCGTGTCCTTGATCAGCTTTGAGATTCGAATTTCGAGTTTCCGGTTGCATTTGGTACGCTGCCAGCGTTTCTCGAGTCCCCTCCGCGCCTCCCGCAGGTGGAGTATGTGGGGGTCGACCACGGGGCTGACTTGAGACAGCTGCATTGTCTTCGTATGCTTCTCGGCTCTTTCCACGACTCCTCTGATCCATATTTCTATGTCGTCTATCGTCGCATTAATGGCACTCTCGTCTTTACGAAAGGCCTGCCAGTCCGTATCCATGGCTTTTCCAATCTTCATCGTCGCTTTGTGGTGCGGGATGATCGTTTCCACTATATAATGGTTGCTACTCAGATTCTCGTCCACGCAGCTCCACTCATACTGCTTGTGTCCGTGTACGAATGTGAGGTTGTGGCTGGCGTTTCTAGATTCACTGTTGCAGATGCGCGTGGGTGTGTGCGGGTCGTTGAGTAGCGTGAGGAGGCGTTGTTGGGCTACGTTGTGTACATCTCCTTTTTTCTTTGAGGCTGCATATCCCCAGGCCGCATGGGGAGCATTAAAGTCACCAACAACTAGCAGTTCGTTATCCATGCTAAGCTTTTTCCCTTGTCGCATTAGCTTGTCTAGATCCTTTAGGTGGTCCTTTGGCGGGCTGTACACGTTTAACACAGAGTCTTTGCTGCTGTTTTTTTTGGGGTACGATTTCGACGAGCGTGTGTTCTATGCGGTGTTGGATGTCGTGTCGCTGAGCGTTGATGGCCTTCTTGGTCAGGATTGCTGTCCTCATCTTACCGTCGGTGACGTTAGTGAGGTAACCACTGACCTTGAAGTCTTCAGCTTCGGTTTCTTGTAACGCTATAATGTCTGGGTTAAACTGCGTGCAGAATTGTACAAGGTTGCTTCTCTTACTTCGGATAGAATGACAGTTCCATTGCCAAATTTTGAGCCGTGGATGTTGCTTGTAGTCATCTTTCTCTTTAGTTAGCCTCGCCATCTTGTTTGCTTAGAGTCTGCGTGATCTTGGCTTCTCTCGCAGGGTACTTAGGCTTCTTGAGAGTATCATCTCTTTCTTCTAGCATGTGGATGCGTTGACTGAAACTTTCTCCCGATTGAGTCATTTTGTTCTGTAGGGCCTGAATCTGGTTGTCCATTTCGCTCTTGAGAGATTGGAACCCAGTCTGTATCATCTGGGTTACCGTGTTTTGCATAACCTGCGTTACCGTGGATATTGTGGTTTCCATCATGGCTGGTCACGCTGGCGTTGATGCGGTCTTCAAGTGTCTTGAGGTCGTTCTGGGTTATCACTGCTTGGTTCGACAGTGTTGCTGGCTTTGGTTGTGATGCTGAGGATGGTGTTGGTGGGGATGAAGGTCGCGGTAGTGGTGCTCGCCATTCCTGGCCCTTTTCTCTCCGTAGTTGTTCCATTTTTCGCATCAGGTATTCGAGCTGTTTTTCAGTGCTAGCTTCCTTCTCTTGTGTCTTCTTCTTTTGCTGTTCTAGCTCTCCCTTCAATTCATCGTTCTGTCTTCGGAGAATCATTATCGTGCCCTCGTACCTGGAGTGTATTGTGGTTTGAACGCCATTATTTTCCCTCGACGTTTGATTGTGCTCTGTGATGGCGTTGGCCCAGCTTCACTTGCGCTGGGTGTTGTCGTGTTCCACGCCCGTTGCCGGCATCCGGGGGATGCTCTGTTCTCTTTCCCTCGATCTCGATCCCGACTTGGATCTGAATCTGTTCGTCTGTTCGGTCTCATTCGGTGACTGTGGCAATGGTGACATGGTCATCATGTGTTCGTTGTCGTTGGTAGTTATTATGCTGGCCTGGTACCAGAATCTTCTCTGTCTCGATTCTGACCGCTCCCCAACTCTCAACGGTGGCGGGGCCAGTTTCAGCTTCCTTCGACAGTCTCTACTTGCCGTTTCACAGTGCATTCTGCAGACATTACACTTCGGCTCGCATTGGTGGTTGTTTGGATCAGCGTTGTGTTCTCCGCAGTTGTCACATACTTCGTCGTTTCGATAAGGGCAGACGTCTTGTCTGTGTCCTATCTCCCCGCAAGATCTGCAGTACTGGACTGACTTTCCGTAGGGTCTGCAGCGGGTGAGCGTACATCCAACTTTAACGTAGAAAGGCACATGCGGGCCCTCGAAGGTGATCACTGCCGACGTCGATCTTCCAAGCATTCTAGCGTAGAGGATTTTGCAATTGTTGGTCGTTGCTAGTAGATCTACTAGCTGCTCGTCGATGGTGCCTTCCTCTATTCCGTGAACAACGCCACGTACAGGGCCCGGAATTGGCTTCAGGTACGGTGTGACTTCGTATGTTGCATGTCCTATTTCGATGCTCGTTATTTCCGCTAGTTTAAGTGCGCAGTCTTCGGTACTTGCCAGAATTAGGTTTTGTTGCCATTGTGTTTGTATGATCACTTTGGTGTAGAGCTCCTGGGGTGTGACTCCGCATGCTTGGGCTAATCCTCTTGCTATCACTCCGCCTTTCCAGTTTGATACTTTCACACCAGCTTTAGGTCTGTACACAATCTTGTAATGGTTTTCTGGTAGGCGCGGAGTCGTTGGCAGGTGAGGACGTGGCTTGCTTGCGTTGGTTTGGCCCCACGGCTTTTCAGGAGCTTGTTGTCCTTTTCCATCATTCGTGTTCTGCCCCTCGCTGTGTTCGTATGAGAACTCCTTCTGCGTATTCGACGTTGCAATGGATTCTTTCTTCTGATGTCGTGCTTGTAGCATCAGCCACGGACCGGTCTTGCATAGTGTTCGTCCGCTGTTGCTGTCGAACGTCGGCGCCGTGTCGTTCACTCTGCTTCATTATTTGTTGTTACTGCTATGGAGCTCGTTCGGTCAACTTTTATAACGCTTGGTTGCGGCTACGTTTGACGAGAGAAAAAGCATTAAAAAGCCGTTGTCAGGTGGCCCGGCATGCACGTGGATCACGAGGCGCGTGGCCCAGCGCAGCGGGATCTGCAATCGAGGGTAGGCTTAGCTGGGCACAGCCGTCGCCTTGCAAGTTTCAGGAATCGTACTTGCGTGAAGAACAAACTCACGTCGGTGTGCGTGGTCTGTCTGAACGGCGTTCCTTGAGATGAGTCGAATGCAGCGGAAAGTCGGGCGTTGCGAGGGGGCGATCCGCAGTAATGGCAAGCTGAATCGGGAGCACATGTATAGCAAGTCTGCTCGGTTGGCCATCTTCTTCCAACCAGAGCAGATTCTGGGTTTTCCCATGCCAGAACTACCAAACGATAATCAGCCGCAGAGTCGTGGGATAGCTCTCATGTTTGCGAACGTGCTCGTTTACTAGTGGTTCTCACGTACAATTAAAACTTTCCCTAGCATGCAACATCACATGAAATCAACGGCTGCCATGATTGTGCCCGGTTGTTCTTGCTAAGTATTGAAATGGCTAGCTGAGGTGACTGAAACACCTGCACCCTCCTGTCACTAACCTGTGTTTCCTTCAATTTCAGAAATTTCTCGGCTCAGCTTGGCTGCTGGCTCGCACCTACTAAAATGACCGCCAAAGAAAAGGGAGCACAGCAAGATTGAAAAGGTGGCTTCTGACACAACGGTTTGGCAGTGGAATTGCATCGGCACGCCATTCAGATCTCCACGTTCATTAGCAATATAGTGGCGCTGTCTAACCGCTGACGCACCGCAGCATACGTTTTTATAAATATTTCGCGACATCGGCATTATTCGGCATTTCTCCGTGCAGCGATGTCGGCAACGCTGCTCGCGCAGATTTTCGCGCATGCCTGGATGACAGTTTTGTGGTAAGTGGTAATTATATTCACATATCTTTGGGTTTGGGTTTCCTTTAGAATGTACCGCGTTAACAGCAACTCTTATGAAAGGCGAAGCTGTGCAGCCTTTAGCTTTCTTAAAGACTGATTACTGCGTCTGCTGCTTATAGTTGTAAATTCACATTGTTCAAATGGACCTTACGATTCTGTAGAGTACAGTTGCATCTTGTGGGGTAAATTATTTCTTGTGTGTTTGGCAACGTACTCGATGAAACCAGAGCATATTCTGGGTTTTCTCGTGACCAAACTGCCATGCGATAACGAGGCAGCGCATAGTGCGGTAGGCATGACCCTTTGGCATGTGCTGGACGAAACCAGAGCAGATTCTGGGCTTTTACATGCCGAAGCCACAATTTGGTAATGAGGAACACCGTGCTAATTTTCATGTTCTGGCACGTGCTGGACAAAACCAGGACAGATTCTGGCTTTTCACGTGCCAGAATTACCGGTCGATAATCAGTCGCAGAGTCGTGGGACAACTCTGATGTGTGCAAACGTGCTCGTTTACTAGTGGTTCTCACGTACAATTAAAACTTTCCCTAGCATGCAATATCGCATGAAATCAACGGCTGCCATGATTCTGCCCGTTTTTTCTTGCTACGTATTCACATGGCTAGCTGAGGTGACTGAAACACCTGCACCCTCCTGTCACTAACCTGTGTTTTCTTCAATTTCAGAAATTTCTCGGCTCAGCTTGGCTGATGGCTTGCACCTACTAAAATGACCGCCGAAGAAAAGGGAGTGCAGCAAGATTGAAAAGGTGGCTTCTGACACAATGGTTTGGCAGTGGAATCACATGGGCACGTTATTCAGATGTGCACGTTTATTAGCAATATTGTGGCGATGTCTAACCGCTAACGCACCGCAGCATACCTTTTTATAAATATTTCGTGAGATCGGCATAATTTGGCATTTCTTGAGCTCTCGCTGCAACGATGTCGGGAACTCTGCTCGCGCAGATTTTCACGCGTGCCTGGGTGAAAGTTTTGTGGTAAGTGATAATTATATGCACATATCTTTGGGTTTCCTTTAAAGTGTACTATGTTAACAGCTACTGTTATGAAAGGCAAAGCTGTGCAGCCTTTAGCTTTATGCTCCAAATGTAATCGACTTAAAGACTCATTACTGTGTCTGCTGCTTTTTCTTATAGTTGTAAATTCACATTGTTCAAATGGACCTTACAAGTATGTAGAGTATTGTTGCATATTGTGGGGTAAAATATTTCTTGCGTGTTTCGTCACGTACTCGATGAAACCAGAGCATATTCTGGGTTTTCTCGTGCCGAAACCGCCATTCGATAACGAAGCATCGTATAGGGCAGTAGACATGACTGTTTGGCGCATACTCGATGAAAGCAGAGCAGAGAGAGAGAGAGAAATAAACTTTATTGTTAGACCAGGCTTCTTGAGCCTAAAGGTGGGTGGCCTCTTCAGTCCAGGTAGCCATGGCTCGCTGCCGCCGCCCGAGCCCTGTTCACCAACCGTAGCTGGCTGTCAGGGTCTTGCGTCGCCAGCAGAGCCTCCCACTGATCTTCCGGTTCTTCGATATCCGCTTTTTTCTGCATGTTATCGCCTGGTGGTGATGATGACGGTGGTACTTCGTCGTTATTTCTGTACTCCAGCACCATATGGCGCAAGGTGTTGGGTGTGTCCAGCGGGCAGAACTTGCAGTCTCGCCCGTAGGTGCCCGGATACATGGCGTGCAGCAGTGTTCCGTGCGGGTAGGTTCCAGCCTTGAGTCTCTTCCAGGTTACTGCTTGCTCCCTACTCATCGCCTCATGCGCGGGCGGGTAGCGACGTCTCTGCTTTCTGTAGTGCGCCAGGATGTCCGAGTACTTCTTGGATATCCGTTCATCATCCTCGCCGCAGTCGTTGGTCCGTGTTCTCTGCATGTCGGAGATGGCTCCTCGTTCATGATAACGAGCAGCGGCGTGCGCTGCCTGGTTCCCCGCGAGAGACTCGTGTCCCGGCGTCCAGAGGATTTGTGCTGTTTCTATCTCAGTGTCGGTCAAGACCTGAAGTGCTGCCTTTCCGATCCTTCTGTTCACATATCTCCTGCATGCTTCTTGCGAGTCCATCACCACGGTAACCAAGGGCTTCTTGCACGTTGCGATGGCCAGGGCTATGCCCAGCTCCTCCGCTGTGCTCGCGTCATTGGCACATCTGGATGTGGCTGTAAGTTGATCGCCCTTCTCGTCGACCACACTGAGTGCGAATCGGTCATTTGTTCTGTACGCAGTTGCATCCATGCATCTCACATTTTCTTTGCTATTGGTACGTTCCAGTGTGTGTTTGAGCGCTTGTATTGTCGCCTGTCTCCTTGTCGTACTCGGTATGCATGTTTCTGGGAATGGCACTTATGTGTAGCTTGACTCTAATCTCGTGGGGAATACGCTGAGGTAAGTGCCTCTTATCCTCGACTTGGTAGCCCAGATCTTGGAGCAGGGCTCTTCCAGATTTTGTTAGCTTTAGTCTCTCCAGTTGGTTGACGTTGTGCGCTTCCACAAGCTCTTCCCACGTGTTGTGAACTCCCATTTTGAGTAGTTTCACTGTGGATGTATAGGGGACAGACCCAACGCAATTTTGTAGGATTTTCTGATGAGGGCGTTTACATTGTCTCGTTGACTGTTCTTCATGTCAACGTATGGGCTCCCGTAGGTGACGATGCTCGTGAGCAGCGCTTGTATTATTCTCGTGCAGTCTTCCTCCTTGAGTCCGTGCCTTTTGCTCGTCACTCTTTTGATAAGGTGGGTTATTTGTTGCATTGTTATCTGAATTTTTCCAACTCTGCTCCCCCGGCCCCGTCCTTTTGAATCAGGAGTCCAAGGATGCGAAGCCTCGTTACCTGCGGAATCATGATGCCACCCACCTTTACTTCCGGGTCTGGTATATGCTGCGGTTGTCGGCCTCTTGTGCACCAAGAGCTCTGATTTTTATGATGCGCACGTCAGTCCACATGCTTCCAGGTACTGTTCCGCTGTGTCAACCGCTTCTTGTAGAGCGTCTTGCTGTTTACCTGTCAACCCTACCGTTGTCCAGATGGTGAGGTCGTCAGCATATATTGCGTGACCAATCATTGGCGTAGTTGTTTGGGTAGCGAGCTCATCGCTAGATTGAATAGCATCGGCGAAATGACGGAGCCTTGTGGCTTTCCCTTTCGCGGTATGTCGAATTTCTCAGAATGTATGTTGCCTATCCCTGTCCGTTCTTTCAGAAAAGCTTTGATCTAAATTTATATATTTTTACCGCAGTTATATACGTTTAGGTGTTGCAGTATGGCTTCGTGTGACACGTTGTCGAACGCCCCTTTCACGTCAAGTGCAAGGATGGCTCTTTTGCTGTGCGTGTGCAGTTTGTCGATTACTTTTTCTTTGATCTGCAGTAACACGTCTTGCATGGACAGGTGAGCTCTAAATCCGAACATGGTGTTTGGGACGTGTCCGTTGTCTTCGAGATGTTCGATCGTGCGGTTGTGCATGACGTGTTCATAGAATTATCCAGCACACGAGGTGAGGGATATAGGTCGAAGATTCTGCATGCTGATAGGCTTGTTGGGTTTAGGTATCATGGTTACCTCGGCGTGTTTCCATTCCGGTGGTACTTTACCGTGTTCCCAGCACTCGATGTATTTTAAGAGTGCGTCTACAGAGGGTCCGTCAAGCTTCCGCAGTGTCTTGTTGTTTATTCTGTCGTACCCCGGCGCCGTGTTGCGGGTGAGCTTGCTCAAGGCCCTCTGGATTTCTGCTTCTGTGAAGGGCCGATCCAGTTCTATATTTGGTTAGCCTTGATACTCGTCAAAGTGCAAATCTCCAGTTATGTTCCGCTCTGTATCGAGGAACTTCTCCTTCACTTCTTTGATGATGTCTTACTCTTTCCCCGGGTGGTTGTGTATAGGTCTCTGCTCTTTCTGTTTTGCGGCGTTCTTGTTCTCCTTCTTAGATAGGAGTGTTTTGAGTACCGCCCAAGTGCGCTTGCTGCTTAAGGTCCCTTGAAGCTTGTTACATGTTTCGCGCCAGTTCTGCGTTTCAAGTTGTTCAGAATACTCTTGCATTTCCTTGATCAGCTTTGAGATTCGAATTTCGAGTTTCTGGTCGCATTTGTTACGCTGCCAGCATTTCTCGAGTCCCCTCCGCGCCTCCCACAGGTGGAGTAATTGGGGGTCGACCACGGGGGTGACTTGCGACAGCTGGATTGTCTTCGTATGCTTCTCGGCTCTTTCCACGACTCCTCTGATCCATATTTCTGTCGTCTATCGTCGCATTAATGGCGCTCTCGTCTTTGGGAAAGGCCTGCCAGTCCGTCATCGTGGCTTTTCCAATCTTCATCGTCGCTTTGTGGTGCGGGATGATCGTTTGCACTATATGATGGTCGCTACCCAGATTTTCGTCCATGCAGCTCTACTCGTACTGCTTGAGTTTGTGTACGAATGTGAGGTTGGGGCTGGCGTTTCTAGATTCACTGTTGCAGATGCGCGTGGGTGTGTGCGGGTCGTTGAGTAGCGTGAGGAGGCGTTGTTGGGCTACGTTGTGTACATCTCCTTTTTTCTTTGAGGCTGCATATCCCCAGGCCGCATGGGGAGCATTAAAGTCACCAACAACTAGCAGTTCGTTATCCATGCTAAGCTTTTTCCCTTGTCGCATTAGCTTGTCTAGATCCTTTAGGTGGTCCTTTGGCGGGCTGTACACGTTTAACACAGAGTCTTTGCTGCTGTTTTTTTTGGGGTACGATTTCGACGAGCGTGTGTTCTATGCGGTGTTGGATGTCGTGTCGCTGAGCGTTGATGGCCTTCTTGGTCAGGATTGCTGTCCTCATCTTACCGTCGGTGACGTTAGTGAGGTAACCACTGACCTTGAAGTCTTCAGCTTCGGTTTCTTGTAACGCTATAATGTCTGGGTTAAACTGCGTGCAGAATTGTACAAGGTTGCTTCTCTTACTTCGGATAGAATGACAGTTCCATTGCCAAATTTTGAGCCGTGGATGTTGCTTGTAGTCATCTTTCTCTTTAGTTAGCCTCGCCATCTTGTTTGCTTAGAGTCTGCGTGATCTTGGCTTCTCTCGCAGGGTACTTAGGCTTCTTGAGAGTATCATCTCTTTCTTCTAGCATGTGGATGCGTTGACTGAAACTTTCTCCTGATTGAGTCATTTTGTTCTGTAGGGCCTGAATCTGGTTGTCCATTTCGCTCTTGAGAGATTGGAACCCAGTCGGTATCATCTGGGTTACCGTGTTTTGCATAACCTGCGTTACCGTGGATATTGTGGTTTCCATCATGGCGGGTCACGCTGGCGTTGATGCGGTCTTCAAGTGTCTTGAGGTCGTTCTGGGTTATCACTGCTTGGTTCGACAGTGTTGCTGGCTTTGGTTGTGTTGGTGAGGATGGTGTTGGTGGCGATGAAGTTCGCGGTAGTTGTGCTTGCGATTGCTGACCCTTTTCTCTCCGTAGTTCTATTTCTCGCATGAGGTATTCGAGCTGTTCTTCAGTGCTAGCTTGCTTCTCTTGTGTCGTCTTCTTTTGTTCTAGCTTTCGCTTCAATACATCATTCTGTCTTCGGAGAATCATTATCGTGGCCTCGTACCTCGAGTGTATTGTGGTTTGAACGCCATTGTTTTCCCTCGACGTTTGATTGTGTCCTGTGATAATGTTGGCCCAGCTTCACTTGCGCTGGGTGTTGTGTTCCACGCCCGTTGCCGGTATCCGGGGGATGCTCTGTTCTCTTTCCCTCTATCCCGATACCGACTTGGATCTGAATCTGTTTGTCTGTTCGGTTTCATTCGGTGACTGGCAATGGTGAAATGGTCATCATGTGTTCGTTGTCGTTGGTAGTTACTATGCTGGCCTGGTACCAGAATCTTCTCTGTCTCGATTCTGACCGCTCCCCGACTCTCAACGGTGGCGGGGCCAGTTTCAGCTTCCTTCGACAGTCTCTACTTGCCGTTTCACGGTGCATTCTGCAGACCTTACACTTCGGCTCGCATTGGTGGTTGTTTGCATCAGCGTTGTGTTCTCCGCAGTTGTCACATACTTCGTCGTTTCGATTAGGGCAGACGTCTTGTCTGTGTCCTATCTCCCCGCAAGATCTGCAGTACTGGACTGACTTTCCGTAGGGTCTGCAGCGGGTGAGCGTACATCCAACTTTAACGTAGAAAGGCACATGCGGGCCCTCGAAGGTGATCACTGCCGACGTCGATCTTCCAAGCATTCTAGCGTAGAGGATTTTGCAATTGTTGGTCGTTGCTAGTAGATCTACTAGCTGCTCGTCGATGGTGCCTTCCTCTATTCCGTGAACAACGCCACGTACAGGGCCCGGAATTGGCTTCAGGTACGGTGTGACTTCGTATGTTGCATGTCCTATTTCGATGCTCGTTATTTCCGCTAGTTTAAGTGCGCAGTCTTCGGTACTTGCCAGAATTAGGTTTTGTTGCCAATGTGTCTGTATGATCACTTTGGCGTAGAGCTCCTGGGGTGTGACTCCGCATGCTTGGGCTAATCCTCTTGCTATCACTCCGCCTTTCCAGTTTGATACTTTCACACCAGCTTTAGGTCTGTACACAATCTTGTAATGGTTTACTGGTAGGCGCGGAGTCGTTGGCAGGTGAGGACGTGGCTTGCTTGCGTTGGTTTGGCCCCACGGCTTTTGAGGAGCTTGTTGTCCTTTTCCATCATTCGTGTTCTGCCCCTCGCTGTGTTCGTATGAGAACTCCATCTGCGTATTCGATGTTGCAATGGATTGTTTCTTCTAAATTCGTGCTTGTAGCATCAGCCACGGTCCGGTCTTGCATAGTGTTCTTCCGCTGTTTCTGTCGTTCGTCGGCTCCGTGTCGTTCAATCTCTGATTCATAGTTTGTTGTTACTGCTATGGATCTCGTTCGGTCAACTTCCATAACGCTTGGTTGCGGCTACGTTTGACTAGAGAAAATACATTAAAAAGCCGTTGACAGGTGGCCCGGCGTGCACGTGGATCTCGAGGCACGTGGCCCCGCGCAGCGGGATCTGCAATCGTGGGTAGGCTTAGCTGGGCACAGCCGTCGCCTTGCAAGTTTCAGGAATCGTACTTGCGTGAAGAATAAACTCAGGTCGGTGTGCGTGGTCTGTCTGAACGGCGTTTCTTGAGGTGAGTCGAATGCTGGGGAAAGTCGGGCGTTGCGAGGGGGCGATCCGCAGTAATTGCAAGCTGAATCGGGAGCACATGTATAGCAAGTCTGCTCGGTTGGCCATCCTCTTCCAACCAGAGCAGATTCTGGGTTTTCTCATGCCAGAACTACCAAACGATAATCAGCCGCAGAGTCGTGGGATAGCTCTCATGTTTGCGAACCTGCTCGTTTATAGTTCTCACAAAAAATTAAAACTTTCCCTAGCATGCAACATTGCATCAAATCAACGGCAGCCATGATTGTGCTTGGTTGTTCTTGCTAAGTATTGACGTGGTCTGCTGAGGTGACTGAAACACCTGCACCCTCCTGTCACTAACCTGTGTTTCTTCAATTTCAGAAATTTCTCGGCTCAGCTTGGCTGCTGGCTCGCACCTACTGAAATGACCGCCAGAGATTTCAGAAATTTCTCGGCTCAGCTTGGCTGCTGGCTCGCACCTACCAAAATGACCGCCAGCAAGATTGAAAAGGTGGCTTCTGACACAACGGTTTGGCAGTGGAATCGCATCGGCACGCCATTCAGAGCTCCACGTTTATTAGCAATATAGTGGCGCTGTCTAACCGCTGACGCACCGCAGCATACGTTTTTATAAATATTTCACGAGATCGGCATTATTCGGCATTTCTCCGTGCAACGATGTCGGCAACTCTGCTCGCGCAGATTCTCGCGCATGCCTGGATGACAGTTTTGTGGTAAGTGGTAATTATATTCACATATCTTTGGGTTTGGGTTTCTTTTAGAGTGTACCTTGTTAACAGCTACTCTTATGAAAGGCGAAGCTGTGCAGCCTTTAGCTTTCTTAAAGACTAATTACTGCGTCTGCTGCTTATAGTTGTAAATTCACATTGTTCAAATGAACCTTACATTTCTGTAGAGTACAGTTGCATCTTGTGGGGTAAATTATTTCTTGTGTGTTTGGCCACGTACTCGATGAAACCAGAGCATATTCTGGGTTTTCTCGTGCCCAAACTGCCATACGATAACGAGGCAGCGCATAGTGCGGTAGGCATGACCCTTTGGCATGTGCTGGACGAAACCAGAGCAGTCTCTAATGTCGTGGGGAATACGCTGAGGTAGGTGCCTCATCCTCGACTTGGTAGCCCAGATCTTGGAACAGGGCTCTTCGCGATTTTGTTAGCTTTAGTCTCTCCAGTTGGTTGGCCTTGTGCGCTTCCACAAGCTCTTCCCACGTGTTGTGAACTCCCATTTTGAGTAGTTTCACTGTGGATGTGGAAGGGGAAAGACCCAACGCAGTTTTGTAGGATTTTCTGATGAGGGCGTTTACATTGTCTCGTTGACTGTTCCTTCATGTCAACGTATGGGGTCCCGTAGGTGACGATCGTGAGCAGCACTTGTATTATTCTCGTGCAGTCTTCCTCCTTGAGTCCGTGCCTTTTGCTCGTCACTCTTTTGATAAGGTGGGTTATTTGTTGCATTGTTATCTGAATTTTTCCAACTCTGCTCCCCCGGCCCTGTCCTTTTGAATCAGGAGTCCGAGGATGCGAAGCCTCGTTACCTGCGGAATCATGATGCCACCCACCTTTACTTCCGGGTCTGGTATAGGCTGCGGTTGCCGGCCTCTTGTGCGCTTTCTTAGCACGAAGAGCTCTCACTTTTATGATGCGCACGTCAGTCCACATGCTTCCAGGAACTGTTCCGCTGTGCGAACCGCTTCTTGCAGAGCGTCTTGCTGTTTACCTGTCGACCCTCTTGTTGTCCAGATGGTGAGGTCGTCAGCATACATTGCGTGACCAATCCCTTGCGTAGTTGTTTGGGTAGCGAGCTCATCGCTAGATTGAATAGCATCGGCGAAATGACGGAGCCTTGTGGTGTTCCCTTTCGCGGCATGTCGAATTTCTCAGAGCGTATGTTGCCTATCCCCACTGTGGCTGTGCGTTCTTTCAGAAAAGCTTTGATATAATTATATATATTTTTACCGCAGTTATATACGTTGAGGTGTTGCAGTACGGCTTCGTGTGACACGTTGTCGAAAGCCCCTTTCACGTCAAGTGCAAGGATGGCTCTTTTGCTGTGCGTGTCCAGTTTGTCGATGACTTTTTCTTTGATCTGCAGTAACACGTCTTGTGTGGACAGGTGAGCTCTAAATCTGAACAATGTGTTTGGGACGTGTCCGTTGTCTTCGAGATGTTCGATCGTGCGGTTGTGCATGACGTGCTCATAGAGTTTTCCAGCACACGAGGTGAGGGATATAGGTCGAAGGTTCTGCACGCTGATGGGCTTGTTGGGTTTAGGTATCATGGTTACCTCGGCGTGTTTCCATTCCGGTGGTACTTTATCGTGTTCCCAGCACTCGTTGATGTATCTTAAGAGTGCGTCTACAGAGGGTCCGTCAAGGTTCAGGAGTGTCTTGTTGTTTATTCTGTCGTACCCCGGCGCCGTGTTGCGGGTGAGCTTGCTCAAGGCCCTCTGGATTTCTGCTTCTGTGAAGGGCCGATCCAGTTCTATATTTGGTTTGCCTTGATAGTCGTCAAAGTGCAAATCTCCAGTTATGTTCCGCTCTGTATCGAGGAACTTCTCCTTCACTTCTTTGATGATGTCTTACTCTTTCCCCGGGTGGTTGTGTATAGGTCTCTGCACTTTCTGTTTTGCGGCGTTCTTGTTCTCCTTCTTAGATAGGAGTGTTTTGAGTACCGCCCAAGTGCGCTTGCTGCTTAAGGTCCCTTGAAGCTTGTTACATGTTTCGCGCCATTTCTGCTTTTCAAGTTGTTCAGAGTACTCGTGCGTGTCCTTGATCAGCTTTGAGATTCGAATTTCGAGTTTCCGGTTGCATTTGGTACGCTGCCAGCGTTTCTCGAGTCCCCTCCGCGCCTCCCGCAGGTGGAGTATGTGGGGGTCGACCACGGGGCTGACTTGAGACAGCTGCATTGTCTTCGTATGCTTCTCGGCTCTTTCCACGACTCCTCTGATCCATATTTCTATGTCGTCTATCGTCGCATTAATGGCACTCTCGTCTTTACGAAAGGCCTGCCAGTCCGTATCCATGGCTTTTCCAATCTTCATCGTCGCTTTGTGGTGCGGGATGATCGTTTCCACTATATAATGGTTGCTACTCAGATTCTCGTCCACGCAGCTCCACTCATACTGCTTGTGTCCGTGTACGAATGTGAGGTTGTGGCTGGCGTTTCTAGATTCACTGTTGCAGATGCGCGTGGGTGTGTGCGGGTCGTTGAGTAGCGTGAGGAGGCGTTGTTGGGCTACGTTGTGTACATCTCCTTTTTTCTTTGAGGCTGCATATCCCCAGGCCGCATGGGGAGCATTAAAGTCACCAACAACTAGCAGTTCGTTATCCATGCTAAGCTTTTTCCCTTGTCGCATTAGCTTGTCTAGATCCTTTAGGTGGTCCTTTGGCGGGCTGTACACGTTTAACACAGAGTCTTTGCTGCTGTTTTTTTTGGGGTACGATTTCGACGAGCGTGTGTTCTATGCGGTGTTGGATGTCGTGTCGCTGAGCGTTGATGGCCTTCTTGGTCAGGATTGCTGTCCTCATCTTACCGTCGGTGACGTTAGTGAGGTAACCACTGACCTTGAAGTCTTCAGCTTCGGTTTCTTGTAACGCTATAATGTCTGGGTTAAACTGCGTGCAGAATTGTACAAGGTTGCTTCTCTTACTTCGGATAGAATGACAGTTCCATTGCCAAATTTTGAGCCGTGGATGTTGCTTGTAGTCATCTTTCTCTTTAGTTAGCCTCGCCATCTTGTTTGCTTAGAGTCTGCGTGATCTTGGCTTCTCTCGCAGGGTACTTAGGCTTCTTGAGAGTATCATCTCTTTCTTCTAGCATGTGGATGCGTTGACTGAAACTTTCTCCCGATTGAGTCATTTTGTTCTGTAGGGCCTGAATCTGGTTGTCCGTCTCGCTCTTGAGAGATTGGAACCCAGTCGGTATCATCTGGGTTACCGTGTTTTGCATAACCTGCGTTGCAGTGGATATTGTGGTTTCCATCATGGCGGGTCACGCTGGCGTTGATGCGGTCTTCAAGTGTCTTGAGGTCGTTCTGGGTTATCACTGCTTGGTTCGACAGTGTTGCTGGCTTTGGTTGTGTTGCTGAGGATGGTGTTGGTGGGGATGAAGGTCGCGGTAGTGGTGCTTGCGATTGCTGGCCCTTTTCTCTCCGTAGTTGTTCCACTTCTCGCATGAGGTATTCGAGCTGTTTTTCAGTGCTAGCTTCCTTCTCTTGTGTCTTCTTCTTTTGCTGTTCTAGCTCTCCCTTCAATTCATCGTTCTGTCTTCGGAGAATCATTATCGTGTCCTCGTACCTCGAGTGTATTGTGGTTTGAACGCCATTATTTTCCCTCGACGTTTGATTGTGCTCTGTGATGGCGTTGGCCCAGCTTCACTTGCGCTGGGTGTTGTCGTGTTCCACGCCCGTTGCCGGCATCCGGGGGATGCTCTGTTCTCTTTCCCTCGATCTCGATCCCGACTTGGATCTGAATCTGTTTGTCTGTTCGGTTTCATTCGGTGACTGTGGCAATGGTGAAATGGTCATCATGTGTTCGTTGTCGTTGGTAGTTACTATGCTGGCCTGGTACCAGAATCTTCTCTGTCTCGATTCTGACCGCTCCCCGACTCTCAACGGTGGCGGGGCCAGTTTCAGCTTCCTTCGACAGTCTCTACTTGCCGTTTCACGGTGCATTCTGCAGACCTTACACTTCGGCTCGCATTGGTGGTTGTTTGGATCAGCGTTGTGTTCTCCGCAGTTGTCACATACTTCGTCGTTTCGATTAGGGCAGACGTCTTGTCTGTGTCCTATCTCCCCGCAAGATCTGCAGTACTGGACTGACTTTCCGTAGGGTCTGCAGCGGGTGAGCGTACATCCAACTTTAACGTAGAAAGGCACATGCGGGCCCTCGAAGGTGATCACTGCCGACGTCGATCTTCCAAGCATTCTAGCGTAGAGGATTTTGCAATTGTTGGTCGTTGCTAGTAGATCTACTAGCTGCTCGTCGATGGTGCCTTCCTCTATTCCGTGAACAACGCCACGTACAGGGCCCGGAATTGGCTTCAGGTACGGTGTGACTTCGTATGTTGCATGTCCTATTTCGATGCTCGTTATTTCCGCTAGTTTAAGTGCGCAGTCTTCGGTACTTGCCAGAATTAGGTTTTGTTGCCATTGTGTTTGTATGATCACTTTGGTGTAGAGCTCCTGGGGTGTGACTCCGCATGCTTGGGCTAATCCTCTTGCTATCACTCCGCCTTTCCAGTTTGATACTTTCACACCAGCTTTAGGTCTGTACACAATCTTGTAATGGTTTTCTGGTAGGCGCGGAGTCGTTGGCAGGTGAGGACGTGGCTTGCTTGCGTTGGTTTGGCCCCACGGCTTTTCAGGAGCTTGTTGTCCTTTTCCATCATTCGTGTTCTGCCCCTCGCTGTGTTCGTATGAGAACTCCTTCTGCGTATTCGACGTTGCAATGGATTCTTTCTTCTGATTTCGTGCTTGTAGCATCAGCCACGGACCGGTCTTGCATAGTGTTCGTCCGCTGTTGCTGTCGAACGTCGGCGCCGTGTCGTTCATCTCTGCTTCATTATTTGTTGTTACTGCTATGGAGCTCGTTCGGTCAACTTTTATAACGCTTGGTTGCGGCTACGTTTGACGAGAGAAAAAGCATTAAAAAGCCGTTGTCAGGTGGCCCGGCATGCACGTGGATCACGAGGCGCGTGGCCCAGCGCAGCGGGATCTGCAATCGAGGGTAGGCTTAGCTGGGCACAGCCGTCGCCTTGCAAGTTTCAGGAATCGTACTTGCGTGAAGAACAAACTCACGTCGGTGTGCGTGGTCTGTCTGAACGGCGTTCCTTGAGATGAGTCGAATGCAGCGGAAAGTCGGGCGTTGCGAGGGGGCGATCCGCAGTAATGGCAAGCTGAATCGGGAGCACATGTATAGCAAGTCTGCTCGGTTGGCCATCTTCTTCCAACCAGAGCAGATTCTGGGTTTTCCCATGCCAGAACTACCAAACGATAATCAGCCGCAGAGTCGTGGGATAGCTCTCATGTTTGCGAACGTGCTCGTTTACTAGTGGTTCTCACGTACAATTAAAACTTTCCCTAGCATGCAACATCACATGAAATCAACTGCTGCCATGATTGTGCCCGGTTGGTCTTGCTAAGTATTGAAATGGCTAGCTGAGGTGACTGAAACACCTGCACCCTCCTGTCACTAACCTGTGTTTCCTTCAATTTCAGAAATTTCTCGGCTCAGCTTGGCTGCTGGCTCGCACCTACTAAAATGACCGCCGAAGAAAAGGGAGTGCAGCAAGATTGAAAAGGTGGCTTCTGACACAATGGTTTGGCAGTGGAATCACATGGCCACGTTATTCAGATGTGCACGTTTATTAGCAATATTGTGGCGCTGTCTAACCGCTGACGCACCGCAGCATACGTTTTTATAAATATTTCGCGACATCGGCATTATTCGGCATTTCTCCGTGCAGCGATGTCGGCAACGCTGCTCGCTCAGATTTTCGCGCATGCCTGGATGACGGTTTTGTGGTAAGTGGTAATTATATTCACATATCTTTGGGTTTGGGTTTCTTTTAGAGTGTACCGCGTTAACAGCTACTCTTAGGAAAGGCGAAGCTGTGCAGCCTTTAGCTTTCTTAAAGACTGATTACTGCGTCTGCTGCTTATAGTTGTAAATTCACATTGTTCAAATGGACCTTACGATTCTGTAGAGTACAGTTGCATCTTGTGGGGTAAATTATTTCTTGTGTGTTTGGCCACGTACTCGATGAAACCAGAGCATATTCTGGGTTTTCTCGTGCCCAAACTGCCATACGATAACGAGGCAGCGCATAGTGCGGTAGGCATGACCCTTTGGCATGTGCTGGACGAAACCAGAGCAGATTCTGGGCTTTTACATGCCGAAGCCACAATTTGGTAATGAGGAACACCGTGATAACCTTCATGTTCTGGCACGTGCTGGACAAAACCAGAACAGATTCTGGCTTTTCACGTGCCAGAACTACCGGTCGATAATCAGCCGCAGAGTCGTGGGATAGCTCTCATGTTTGCGAACGTGCTCGTTTACTAGTGGTTCTCACGTACAATTAAAACTTTCCCTAGCATGCGACATCGCATGAAATCAACGGCTGCCATGATTGTGCCCGGTTGTTCTTGCTAAGTATTGAAATGGCTAGCTGAGGTGACTGAAACACCTGCACCCTCCTGTCACTAACCTGTGTTTCCTTCAATTTCAGAAATTTCTCGGCTCAGCTTGGCTGCTGGCTCGCACCTACTAAAATGACCGCCGAAGAAAAGGGAGCGCAGCAAGATTGAAAAGGTGGCTTCTGACACAACGGTTTGGCAGTGGCATTGCATCGGCACGCCATTCAGATCTCCACGTTCATTAGCAATATAGTGGCGCTGTCTAACCGCTGACGCACCGCAGCATACGTTTTTATAAATATTTCGCGACAACGGCATTATTCGGCATTTCTCCGTGCAGCGATGTCGGCAACGCTGCTCGCGCAGATTTTCGCGCATGCCTGGATGACAGTTTTGTAGTAAGTGGTAATTATATTCACATATCTTTGGGTTTGGGTTTCCTTTAGAGTGTACCGCGTAAACAGCAACTCTTATGAAAGGCGAAGCTGTGCAGCCTTTAGCTTTCTTAAAGACTGATTACTGCGTCTGCTGCTTATAGTTGTAAATTCACATTGTTCAAATGGACCTTACGATTCTGTAGAGTACAGTTGCATCTTGTGGGGTAAATTATTTCTTGTGTGTTTGGCAACGTACTCGATGAAACCAGAGCATATTCTGGGTTTTCTCGTGACCAAACTGCCATGCGATAACGAGGCAGCGCATAGTGCGGTAGGCATGACCCTTTGGCATGTGCTGGACGAAACCAGAGCAGATTCTGGGCTTTTACATGCCGAAGCCACAATTTGGTAATGAGGAACACCGTGCTAATTTTCATGTTCTGGCACGTGCTGGACAAAACCAGGACAGATTCTGGCTTTTCACGTGCCAGAACTACCGGTCGATAATCAGTCGCAGAGTCGTGGGACAACTCTCATGTGTGCGAACGTGCTCGTTTACTAGTGGTTCTCACGTACAATTAAAACTTTCCCTAGCATGCAACATCGCATGAAATCAACGGCTGCCATGATTCTGCCCGTTTTTTCTTGCTAAGTATTGACATGGCTAGCTGAGGTGACTGAAACACCTGCACCCTCCTGTCACTAACCTGTGTTTTCTTCAATTTCAGAAATTTCTCGGCTCAGCTTGGCTGCTGGCTCTCACCTACTAAAATGACCGCCGAAGAAAAGGGAGCGCAGCAAGATTGAAAAGGTGGCTTCTGACACAACGGTTTGCAGTGGAATCACATGGGCACGTTATTCAGATATGCACGTTTATTAGCAATATTGTGGCGCTGTCTAACCGCTGACGCACCGCAGCATACGTTTTTATAAATATTTCGCGACATCGGCATTATTCGGCATTTCTCCGTGCAGCGATGTCGGCAACGCTGCGCGCGCAGATTTTCGCGCATGCCTGGATGACAGTTTTGTGGTAAGTGGTAATTATATTCACATATCTTTGGGTTTGGGTTTCTTTTAGAGTGTACCGCGTTAACAGCTACTCTTAGGAAAGGCGAAGCTGTGCAGCCTTTAGCTTTCTTAAAGACTAATTACTGCGTCTGCTGCTTATAGTTGTAAATTCACATTGTTCAAATGGACCTTACAATTCTGTAGAGTACAGTTGCATCTTGTGGGGTAAATTATTTCTTGTGTGTTTGGCCACGTACTCGATGAAACCAGAGCATATTCTGGGTTTTCTCGTGCCCAAACTGCCATACGATAACGAGGCAGCGCATAGTGCGGTAGGCATGACCCTTTGGCATGTGCTGGACGAAACCAGAGCAGATTCTGGGCTTTTACATGCCGAAGCCACAATTTGGTAATGAGGAACACCGTGATAACCTTCATGTTCTGGCACGTGCTGGACAAAACCAGAACAGATTCTGGCTTTTCACGTGCCAGAACTACCGGTCGATAATCAGTCGCAGAGTAGTGGGACAACTCTGATGTGTGCGAACGTGCTCGTTAACTAGTGGTTCTCACGTACAATTAAAACTTTCCCTAGCATGCGACATCGCATGAAATCAACGGCTGCCATGATTCTGCCAGTTTTTTTCTTGCTAAGTATTCACATGGCTAGCTGAGGTGACTGAAACACCTGCACCCTCCTGTCACTAACCTGTGTTTTCTTCAATTTCAGAAATTTCTCGGCTCAGCTTGGCTGATGGCTCGCACCTACTAAAATGACCGCCGAAGAAAAGGGAGTGCAGCAAGATTGAAAAGGTGGCTTCTGTCACAACGGTTTGGCAGTGGAATCACATGGCCACGTTATTCAGATGTGCACGTTTATTAGCAATATTGTGGCGCTGTCTAACCGCTGACGCACCGCAGCATACGTTTTTATAAATATTTCGCGACATCGGCATTATTCGGCATTTCTCCGTGCAGCGATGTCGGCAACGCTGCTCGCTCAGATTTTCGCGCATGCCTGGATGATGGTTTTGTGGTAAGTGGTAATTATATTCACATATCTTTGGGTTTGGGTTTCTTTTAGAGTGTACCGCGTTAACAGCTACTCTTAGGAAAGGCGAAGCTGTGCAGCCTTTAGCTTTCTTAAAGACTAATTACTGCGTCTGCTGCTTATAGTTGTAAATTCACATTGTTCAAATGGACCTTACAATTCTGTAGAGTACAGTTGCATCTTGTGGGGTAAATTATTTCTTGTGTGTTTGGCCACGTACTCGATGAAACCAGAGCATATTCTGGGTTTTCTCGTGCCCAAACTGCCATACGATAACGAGGCAGCGCATAGTGCGGTAGGCATGACCCTTTGGCATGTGCTGGACGAAACCAGAGCAGATTCTGGGCTTTTACATGCCGAAGCCACAATTTGGTAATGAGGAACACCGTGATAACCTTCATGTTCTGGCACGTGCTGGACAAAACCAGAACAGATTCTGGCTTCTCACGTGCCAGAACTACCGGTCGATAATCAGTTGCAGAGTAGTGGGACAACTCTGATGTGTGCGAACGTGCTCGTTAACTAGTGGTTCTCACGTACAATTAAAACTTTCCCTAGCATGCGACATCGCATGAAATCAACGGCTGCCATGATTCTGCCAGTTTTTTCTTGCTAAGTATTCACATGGCTAGCTGAGGTGACTGAAACACCTGCACCCTCCTGTCACTAACCTGTGTTTTCTTCAATTTCAGAAATTTCTCGGCTCAGCTTGGCTGATGGCTCGCACCTACTAAAATGACTGCCGAAGAAAAGGGAGCGCAGCAAGATTGAAAAGGTGGCTTCTGACACAACGGTTTGCAGTGGAATCACATGGGCACGTTATTCAGATATGCACGTTTATTAGCAATATTTTGTGGCGCTGTCTAACCGCTGACGCACCGCGGCATACGTTTTTATAAATATGTCGCGACATCGGCATTATTCGGCATTTCTCCGTGTAGCGATGTCGGCAACGCTGCGCGCGCCGATTTTCGCGCATGCCTGGATGACAGTTTTATGGTAAGTGGTAATCATATTCATATTATCTTTGTGTATGGGTTTCTTTTAGAGTGTACCGCGTTAACAGCTACTCTTATGAAAGGCGAACCTGTGCAGCCTTTAGCTTTCTTGAAGACTAATTACTGCGTCTGCTGCTTATAGTTGTAAATTCACATTGTTCAAATGGACCTTACAATTCTGTAGAGTACAGTTGCATCTTGTGGGGTAAATTATTTCTTGTGTGTTTGGCCACGTACTCGATGAAACCAGAGCATATTCTGGGTTTTCTCGTGCCCAAACTGCCATACGATAACGAGGCAGCGCATAGTGCGGTAGGCATGACCCTTTGGCATGTGCTGGACGAAACCAGAGCAGATTCTGGGCTTTTACATGCCGAAGCCACAATTTGGTAATGAGGAACACCGTGATAACCTTCATGTTCTGGCACGTGCTGGACAAAACCAGAACAGATTCTGGCTTTTCACGTGCCAGAACTACCGGTCGATAATCAGTCGCAGAGTAGTGGGACAACTCTGATGTGTGCGAATGTGCTCGTTAACTAGTGGTTCTCACGTACAATTAAAACTTTCCCTAGCATGCGACATCGCATGAAATCAACGGCTGCCATGATTCTGCCAGTTTTTTCTTGCTAAGTATTCACATGGCTAGCTGAGGTGACTGAAACACCTGCACCCTCCTGTCACTAACCTGTGTTTTCTTCAATTTCAGAAATTTCTCGGCTCAGCTTGGCTGATGGCTCGCACCTACTAAAATGACCGCCGAAGAAAAGGGAGTGCAGCAAGATTGAAAAGGTGGCTTCTGTCACAACGGTTTGGCAGTGGAATCACATGGCCACGTTATTCAGATGTGCACGTTTATTAGCAATATTGTGGCGCTGTCTAACCGCTGAGGCACCGCAGCATACGTTTTTATAAATATTTCGCGACATCGGCATTATTCGGCATTTCTCCGTGCAGCGATGTCGGCAACGCTGCTCGCTCAGATTTTCGCGCATGCCTGGATGACAGTTTTGTGGTAAGTGGTAATTATATTCACATATCTTTGGGTATGGGTTTCTTTTAGAGTGTACCGCGTTAACAGCTACTCTTAGGAAAGGCGAAGCTGTGCAGCCTTTAGCTTTCTTAAAGACTAATTACTGCGTCTGCTGCTTATAGTTGTAAATTCACATTGTTCAAATGGACCTTACAATTCTGTAGAGTACAGTTGCATCTTGTGGGGTAAATTATTTCTTGTGTGTTTGGCCACGTACTCGATGAAACCAGAGCATATTCTGGGTTTTCTCGTGCCCAAACTGCCATACGATAACGAGGCAGCGCATAGTGCGGTAGGCATGACCCTTTGGCATGTGCTGGACGAAACCAGAGCAGATTCTGGGCTTTTACATGCCGAAGCCACAATTTGGTAATGAGGAACACCGTGATAACCTTCATGTTCTGGCACGTGCTGGACAAAACCAGAACAGATTCTGGCTTTTCACGTGCCAGAACTACCGGTCGATAATCAGTCGCAGAGTCGTGGGACAACTCTCATGTGTGCGAACGTGCTCGTTTACTAGTGGTTCTCACGTACAATTAAAACTTTCCCTAGCATGCAACATCGCATGAAGTCAACGGCTGCCATGATTCTGCCCGGTTCTTGCTAAGTATTGACATGGCTAGCTGAGGTGACTGAAACACCTGCACCCTCCTGTCACTAACCTGTGTTTTCTTCAATTTCAGAAATTTCTCGGCTCAGCTTGGCTGCTGGCTCTCACCTACTAAAATGACCGCCGAAGAAAAGGGAGTGCAGCAAGATTGAAAAGGTGGCTTCTGACACAATGGTTTGGCAGTGGAATCACATGGGCACGTTATTCAGATGTGCACGTTTATTAGCAATATTGTGGCGATGTCTAACCGCTAACGCACCGCAGCATACCTTTTTATAAATATTTCGTGAGATCGGCATAATTTGGCATTTCTTGAGCTCTCGCTGCAACGATGTCGGGAACTCTGCTCGCGCAGATTTTCACGCGTGCCTGGGTGAAAGTTTTGTGGTAAGTGATAATTATATGCACATATCTTTGGGTTTCCTTTAAAGTGTACCATGTTAACAGCTACTGTTATGAAAGGCAAAGCTGTGCAGCCTTTAGCTTTATGCTCCAAATGTAATCGACTTAAAGACTCTTTACTGTGTCTGCTGCTTTTTCTTATAGTTGTAAATTCACATTGTTCAAATGGACCTTACAAGTATGTAGAGTATTGTTGCATATTGTGGGGTAAAATATTTCTTGCGTGTTTCGTCACGTACTCGATGAAACCAGAGCATATTCTGGGTTTTCTCGTGCCGAAACCGCCATTCGATAACGAAGCATCGTATAGGGCAGTAGACATGACTGTTTGGCGCATACTCGATGAAAGCAGAGCAGAGAGAGAGAGAGAAATAAACTTTATTGTTAGACCAGGCTTCTTGAGCCTAAAGGTGGGTGGCCTCTTCAGTCCAGGTAGCCACGGCTCGCTGCCGCCGCCCGAGCCCTGTTCACCAACCGTAGCTGGCTGTCAGGGTCTTGCGTCGCCAGCAGAGCCTCCCACTGATCTTCCGGTTCTTCGATATCCGCTTTTTTCTGCATGTTATCGCCTGGTGGTGATGATGACGGTGGTACTTCGTCGTTATTTCTGTACTCCAGCACCATATGGCGCAAGGTGTTGGGTGTGTCCAGCGGGCAGAACTTGCAGTCTCGCCCGTAGGTGCCCGGATACATGGCGTGCAGCAGTGTTCCGTGCGGGTAGGTTCCAGCCTTGAGTCTCTTCCAGGTTACTGCTTGCTCCCTACTCATCGCCTCATGCGCGGGCGGGTAGCGACGTCTCTGCTTTCTGTAGTGCGCCAGGATGTCCGAGTACTTCTTGGATATCCGTTCATCATCCTCGCCGCAGTCGTTGGTCCGTGTTCTCTGCATGTCGGAGATGGCTCCTCGTTCATGATAACGAGCAGCGGCGTGCGCTGCCTGGTTCCCCGCGAGAGACTCGTGTCCCGGCGTCCAGAGGATTTGTGCTGTTTCTATCTCAGTGTCGGTCAAGACCTGAAGTGCTGCCTTTCCGATCCTTCTGTTCACATATCTCCTGCATGCTTCTTGCGAGTCCATCACCACGGTAACCAAGGGCTTCTTGCACGTTGCGATGGCCAGGGCTATGCCCAGCTCCTCCGCTGTGCTCGCGTCATTGGCACATCTGGATGTGGCTGTAAGTTGATCGCCCTTCTCGTCGACCACACTGAGTGCGAATCGGTCATTTGTTCTGTACGCAGTTGCATCCATGCATCTCACATTTTCTTTGCTATTGGTGCGTTCCAGTGTGTGTTTGAGCGCTTGTATTGTCGCCTGTCTCCTTGTTGTACTCGGTATGCATGTTTCTGGGAATGGCACTTATGTGTAGCTTGACTCTAATCTCGTGGGGAATACGCTGAGGTAAGTGCCTCTTATCCTCGACTTGGTAGCCCAGATCTTGGAGCAGGGCTCTTCCAGATTTTGTTAGCTTTAGTCTCTCCAGTTGGTTGACGTTGTGCGCTTCCACAAGCTCTTCCCACGTGTTGTGAACTCCCATTTTGAGTAGTTTCACTGTGGATGTATAGGGGACAGACCCAACGCAATTTTGTAGGATTTTCTGATGAGGGCGTTTACATTGTCTCGTTGACTGTTCTTCATGTCAACGTATGGGCTCCCGTAGGTGACGATGCTCATGAGCAGCGCTTGTATTATTCTCGTGCAGTCTTCCTCCTTGAGTCCGTGCCTTTTGCTCGTCACTCTTTTGATAAGGTGGGTTATTTGTTGCATTGTTATCTGAATTTTTCCAACTCTGCTCCCCCGGCCCCGTCCTTTTGAATCAGGAGTCCAAGGATGAGAAGCCTCGTTACCTGCGGAATCATGATGCCACCCACCTTTACTTCCGGGTCTGGTATATGCTGCGGTTGTCGGCCTCTTGTGCACCAAGAGCTCTGATTTTTATGATGCGCACGTCAGTCCACATGCTTCCAGGTACTGTTCCGCTGTGTCAACCGCTTCTTGCAGAGCGTCTTGCTGTTTACCTGTCGACCCTCCCGTTGTCCAGATGGTGAGGTCGTCAGCATATATTGCGTGACCAATCTTTGGCGTAGTTGTTTGGGTAGCGAGCTCATCGCTAGATTGAATAGCATCGGCGAAATGACGGAGCCTTGTGGCTTTCCCTTTCGCGGTATGTCGAATTTCTCAGAATGTATGTTGCCTATCCCTGTCCGTTCTTTCAGAAAAGCTTTGATCTAAATTTATATATTTTTACCGCAGTTATATACGTTTAGGTGTTGCAGTATGGCTTCGTGTGACACGTTGTCGAACGCCCCTTTCACGTCAAGTGCAAGGATGGCTCTTTTGCTGTGCGTGTGCAGTTTGTCGATTACTTTTTCTTTGATCTGCAGTAACACGTCTTGCATGGACAGGTGAGCTCTAAATCCGAACATGGTGTTTGGGACGTGTCCGTTGTCTTCGAGATGTTCGATCGTGCGGTTGTGCATGACGTGTTCATAGAATTATCCAGCACACGAGGTGAGGGATATAGGTCGAAGATTCTGCATGCTGATAGGCTTGTTGGGTTTCGGTATCATGGTTACCTCGGCGTGTTTCATTCCAGTGGTACTTTATCATGTTCCCAGCACTCGTTGATGTATCTTAAGAGTGCGTCTACAGAGGGTCCGTCAAGGTTCAGGAGTGTCTTGTTGTTTATTCTGTCGTACCCCGGCGCCGTGTTGCGGGTGAGCTTGCTCAAGGCCCTCTGGATTTCTGCTTCTGTGAAGGGCCGATCCAGTTCTATATTTGGTTTGCCTTGATACTCGTCAAAGTGCAAATCTCCAGTTATGTTCCGCTCTGTATCGAGGAACTTCTCCTTCACTTCTTTGATGATGTCTTACTCTTTCCCCGGGTGGTTGTGTATAAGTCTCTGCACTTTCTGTTTTGCGGCGTTCTTGTTCTCCTTCTTAGATAGGAGTGTTTTGAGTACCGCCCAAGTGCGCTTGCTGCTTAAGGTCCCTTGAAGCTTGTTACATGTTTCGCGCCAGTTCTGCGTTTCAAGTTGTTCAGAATACTCTTGCATTTCCTTGATCAGCTTTGAGATTCGAATTTCGAGTTTCTGGTCGCATTTGTTACGCTGCCAGCATTCCTCGAGTCCCCTCCGCGCCTCCCACAGGTGGAGTAATTGGGGGTCGACCACGGGGGTGACTTGCGACAGCTGGATTGTCTTCGTATGCTTCTCGGCTCTTTCCACGACTCCTCTGATCCATATTTCTGTCGTCTATCGTCGCATTAATGGCGCTCTCGTCTTTGGGAAAGGCCTGCCAGTCCGTCATCGTGGCTTTTCCAATCTTCATCGTCGCTTTGTGGTGCGGGATGATCGTTTGCACTATATGATGGTCGCTACCCAGATTTTCGTCCATGCAGCTCTACTCGTACTGCTTGAGTTTGTGTACGAATGTGAGGTTGGGGCTGGCGTTTCTAGATTCACTGTTGCAGATGCGCGTGGGTTTGTGCGGGTCGTTGAGTAGCGTGAGGAGGCGTTGTTGGGCTACGTTGTGTACATCTCCTTTTTTCTTTGAGGCTGCATATCCCCAGGCCGCATGGGCAGTATTAAAGTCACCAACAACTAGCAGTTCGTTATCCATGCTAAGCTTTTTCCCTTGTCGCATTAGCTTGTCTAGATCCTTTAGGTGGTCCTTTGGCGGGCTGTACACGTTTAACACAGAGTCTTTGCTGCTGTTTTTTTTTGGGGTACGATTTTGACGAGCGTGTGTTCTATGCGGTGTTGGATGTCGTGTCGCTGAGCGTTGATGGCCTTCTTGGTCAGGATTGCTGTCCTCATCTTACCGTCGGTGACGTTAGTGAGGTAACCACTGACCTTGAAGTCTTCAGCTTCGGTTTCTTGTAACGCTATAATGTCTGGGTTAAACTGCGTGCAGAATTGTACAAGGTTGCTTCTCTTACTTCGGATAGAATGACAGTTCCATTGCCAAATTTTGAGCCGTGGATGTTGCTTGTAGTCATCTTTCTCTTTAGTTAGCCTCGCCATCTTGTTTGCTTAGAGTCTGCGTGATCTTGGCTTCTCTCGCAGGGTACTTAGGCTTCTTGAGAGTATCATCTCTTTCTTCTAGCATGTGGATGCGTTGACTGAAACTTTCTCCTGATTGAGTCATTTTGTTCTGTAGGGCCTGAATCTGGTTGTCCATTTCGCTCTTGAGAGATTGGAACCCAGTCGGTATCATCTGGGTTACCGTGTTTTGCATAACCTGCGTTACCGTGGATATTGTGGTTTCCATCATGGCTGGTCACGCTGGCGTTGATGCGGTCTTCAAGTGTCTTGAGGTCGTTCTGGGTTATCACTGCTTGGTTCGACAGTGTTGCTGGCTTTGGTTGTGATGCTGAGGATGGTGTTGGTGGGGATGAAGGTCGCGGTAGTGGTGCTCGCCATTCCTGGCCCTTTTCTCTCCGTAGTTGTTCCATTTTTCGCATCAGGTATTCGAGCTGTTTTTCAGTGCTAGCTTCCTTCTCTTGTGTCTTCTTCTTTTGCTGTTCTAGCTCTCCCTTCAATTCATCGTTCTGTCTTCGGAGAATCATTATCGTGCCCTCGTACCTGGAGTGTATTGTGGTTTGAACGCCATTATTTTCCCTCGACGTTTGATTGTGCTCTGTGATGGCGTTGGCCCAGCTTCACTTGCGCTGGGTGTTGTGTTCCACGCCCGTTGCCGGTATCCGGGGGATGCTCTGTTCTCTTTCCCTCTATCCCGATACCGACTTGGATCTGAATCTGTTTGTCTGTTCGGTTTCATTCGGTGACTGGCAATGGTGAAATGGTCATCATGTGTTCGTTGTCGTTGGTAGTTACTATGCTGGCCTGGTACCAGAATCTTCTCTGTCTCGATTCTGACCGCTCCCCGACTCTCAACGGTGGCGGGGCCAGTTTCAGCTTCCTTCGACAGTCTCTACTTGCCGTTTCACGGTGCATTCTGCAGACCTTACACTTCGGCTCGCATTGGTGGTTGTTTGGATCAGCGTTGTGTTCTCCGCAGTTGTCACATACTTCGTCGTTTCGATTAGGGCAGACGTCTTGTCTGTGTCCTATCTCCCCGCAAGATCTGCAGTACTGGACTGACTTTCTGTAGGGTCTGCAGCGGGTGAGCGTACATCCAACTTTAACGTAGAAAGGCACATGCGGGCCCTCGAAGGTGATCACTGCCGACGTCGATCTTCCAAGCATTCTAGCGTAGAGGATTTTGCAATTGTTGGCCGTTGCTTGTAGATCTACTAGCTGTTTGTCGGTGGTGCCTTCCTCTATTCCGTCAACGTCACATACAGGGCCCGGAATTGGCTTCAGGTTCGGTGTGACTTCGTTTGTTGCGTCTTCTATTTCGATGCTTCTTATTTCCGCTAGTTCAACTGCGCAGTCTTCTTCTTCGGTACTTGCCAGAATTAAGTTTTGTTGCCAATGTGTCTGTATGATCACTTTGGCGTAGAGCTCCTGGGGTGTGACTCTGCATGCTTGGGCTAATCCTCTTGCTATCACTCCGCCTTTCCAGTTTGATACTTTCACACCAGCTTTAGGTCTGTACACAATCTTGTAATGGTTTTCTGGTAGGGGTGGAGTCATTGGCCAGTGAGGACGTGGCTTGCTTGCGTTGGTTTGGCCCCACGGCTTTTGAGGAGCTTGTTGTCGTTTTCCATCATTCGTGTTCTGCCCCTCGCTGTGTTCGTATGAGAACTCCTTCTGCGTATTCGATGTTGCAATGGATTGTTTCTTCTGAATTCGTGCTTGTAGCATCAGCCTAGGTCCGGTCTTGCATAGTGTTCTTCCGCTGTTTCTGTCGTACGTCGGCTCCGTGTCGTTCAATCTCTGCTTCATAGTTTGTTGTTACTGCTATGGATCTCGTTCGGTCAACTTCCATAACGCTTGGTTGCGGCTACGTTTGACTAGAGAAAATACATTAAAAAGCCGTTGACAGGTGGCCCGGCGTGCACGTGGATCTCGAGGCACGTGGCCCCGCGCAGCGGGATCTGCAATCGTGGGTAGGCTTAGCTGGGCACAGCCGTCGCCTTGCAAGTTTCAGGAATCGTACTTGCGTGAAGAATAAACTCAGGTCGGTGTGCGTGGTCTGTCTGAACGGCGTTTCTTGAGGTGAGTCGAATGCTGGGGAAAGTCGGGCGTTGCGAGGGGGCGATCCGCAGTAATTGCAAGCTGAATCGGGAGCACATGTATAGCAAGTCTGCTCGGTTGGCCATCCTCTTCCAACCAGAGCAGATTCTGGGTTTTCTCATGCCAGAACTACCAAACGATAATCAGCCGCAGAGTCGTGGGATAGCTCTCATGTTTGCGAACCTGCTCGTTTATAGTTCTCACAAAAAATTAAAACTTTCCCTAGCATGCAACATTGCATCAAATCAACGGCAGCCATGATTGTGCTTGGTTGTTCTTGCTAAGTATTGACGTGGTCTGCTGAGGTGACTGAAACACCTGCACCCTCCTGTCACTAACCTGTGTTTCTTCAATTTCAGAAATTTCTCGGCTCAGCTTGGCTGCTGGCTCGCACCTACTGAAATGACCGCCAGAGATTTCAGAAATTTATCGGCTCAGCTTGGCTGCTGGCTCGCACCTACCAAAATGACCGCCAGCAAGATTGAAAAGGTGGCTTCTGACACAACGGTTTGGCAGTGGAATCGCATCGGCACGCCATTCAGAGCTCCACGTTTATTAGCAATATAGTGGCGCTGTCTAACCGCTGACGCACCGCAGCATACGTTTTTATAAATATTTCACGAGATCGGCATTATTCGGCATTTCTCCGTGCAACGATGTCGGCAACTCTGCTCGCGCAGATTCTCGCGCATGCCTGGATGACAGTTTTGTGGTAAGTGGTAATTATATTCACATATCTTTGGGTTTGGGTTTCTTTTAGAGTGTACCGCGTTAACAGCTACTCTTATGAAAGGCGAAGCTGTGCAGCCTTTAGCTTTCTTAAAGACTAATTACTGCGTCTGCTGCTTATAGTTGGAAATTCACATTGTTAAAATGGACCTTACAAGTCTGTAGAGTATAGTTCCATCTGGAGTGGTAAATTATTTCTTGCGTATTTGGCCACGTACTCGATGAAACCAGAGCATATTCTAGGTTTTCTCGTGCCCAAACTGCCATACGATAACGTGGCAGCGCATAGTGCGGTAAGCATGACCCTTTGGTATGTGCTGGACGAGACCAGAGCAGATTCTGGACTTTTACATGCCGAAACCACAATTTGGTAATGAGGAACACCGTGCTAACCTTCATGTTCTGGCACGTGCTGGACAAAACCAGAACAGATTCTGCCTTTTCACGTGCCAGAACTACCGGTTGATAATCAGTCGCAGAGTCGTGGGACAGCTCTCATGTTTGCGAACGTGCTCGTTTACTAGTGGTTCTCACATACAATTAAAACTTTCCCTAGCATGCAACATTGCATGAAATCAACGGCTGCCATGATTGTGCCCGGTTGTCCTTTCTAAGTTATTGACATGGCTAGCTGAGGTGGCTGAAACACCTGCACCCTCCCGTCATTAACCTGTGTGTCGTTATATTTCAGAAATTTCTCGGCTGAGCTTGGCTGCTGGATAGGAGCTACTAAAATGGCCGCCACAAGAAAGCTTCCTGACCCAACGGTTTGGCAATTGATTCACGTTATTTATGATACGGAATCCTGTTGGGCTTTATAGGACTCAATGAAGGGCCCCTGAAAAGTCAGGACAAGTTTTGTAGAGGCGTGGGGTACAGCTACAGTTAATCATTCGCAACACAATTTGTGTGAAGCGTCTCATATAAAGAGAGTTGTTACCCTCCATAGCCATGCATTTTTCCTCAATCAACTTCTTTGCCGAGTGATCGGTGCAACGGTCCAACTTCATTTAGCTCTGTGTCATGATGGCACGTCATGCAAAGGCCCTTGAACCTCTCTGGCAACAGCTTAGCTTGGCAGTCGGCACCAGGCGAGAGCTATCGAAGCAGCAAAGTGTTGCAAGCGTGTCCGGTATTCCGGTAACCACAGGCGAGATGGGCGTTTCAACGAATAGGTGGAGGCATAAACTCAAGCTGATGAAGGAGCTTTAGCATATATGCACATGAGCGGCCTGATCGGTCTGCATTGTCCTGCCACCTGGTGGCAAAGAGCTTCACCAGCCAAACTCTAAGCATCACTAAGCAACTCTAAGTGCTGTAACCAATTATAAAACATTTTAAGCATTTACAAAATTGTGTGCATAATTTTTTTTGTTTGAACATGGTTTTTGATTTTTGAAATAAAATGATTTTTTTAATGACACTTGCGGCTCTGGGAGCCGTGTGGCCGAGGGTCACGGGTACTGCGATGGGGCTGCGGCGGGTGGCCGCCGTCAACTCGGATGCTGTGTGCAACGAGCGGCGTAGGACCACCTAACAGAGCTGACGTCGCCTCGCAGCTGCCTGTTTTGTACCAATTTTCGGTGTTGTTTTTTGATGCCGGTTTTGTCAGAGTAGCAACGCTTTAGGCTTAAGGCTTTACGAAGCTGCCTGTCGCATGTGGAGGGACACAACTTGGTAGACCGTGGCTTTAAGGTGTTGCACTTTGCTTGCCTCATTCTAGTTAGCTTCACACATGAAATTACTCGTTCGCATCAAGGAAGCTTGGAGCTCCGTTCACGTGAACTTAGCATCTGAGTAGCTGCCCGATTTTTTGCCAGCTGAGTTGAACATCGTGCCACGTGGGCGATGCGCATGCAGAATTCTTCCCCTTGCCCTACTTTAGTGTTTGCCAAGTGCATTGAGTGTACGCAGTGTGAACGGAGTCGCCCCTGGTTTGCTGTCACCTGCACATCGTCTGCGCTGCTGCCCCGGACTACTATCGAGCCACCCCAGGCAATGGTGATGCTGTGTCCAGTTCGGCGCCGTGACTTTGGCGGCCGCCTGTATCCGGCTCACAACCCTCGGCGGCAGGGAAAAGAGCCGCTGGTCACCAACAGCTACTGTGGCTCTCGCCAGCTGCGCGACAGTGCGAGCAACGCTTGCTCGTACAGACTACTGCGTCACCGTTTCCGGAGTCCTAGCCTGGAACCGTGCCGTCGAGTCTGCAGAGCTGCTGCTGTGACCAGCGGACGCTAGCGGTGTACCCCAAGGACAATGTCGGCTCGCATGTTAATAAACAGCTAGTGGACATTTCCTCATCACGGCCACTGTTGCATTTACTACCTTGTTTGTGAAGCACACGTTGATGTTAGACCGTGTGACATGTTTCGCCGCAGTGTGTAGTAAATCACTACAGGCTTGGTGGATGTGGGGATGCACGACTCGCGCGTCCCCCAATACGTTGTTTTCTCGCATAGCTCCTGTAATCCGGCTTCACCGCGTGGCTTTATGCAACGGTCGGTATGCTTGCAGGGTAGTATGAGAGATGGCACAAGTGTTGCTCTGCTAATGCCACCTAACAGTGTGGTTACTTAGGCGCAACAAGGAGAAGGCTCTTTCTCTTTGGCCCGGGATTGGCAAGTGGCACAGACGTTCTGTGCATGCGCTGATCCATGCTTCTGCGAGACCATCTCGCGAGGCGTACCCCGGAATAGACGAACACGATCGTTTGCACGCGCCACCATCAACGTGACTGCACGCATGAACAACCAGGTGTTGGTGTCCAGCATGGGGTGAACATATTCGCTCGTTATCTGGTCGCGGTGAGTCGGAGTTCCGTGATTTGTCGTGCGCCCATCGGCATGTTCTGTGGATAGCACCTCGGCTAGCAGGCATTAGTCTGCGAAAGGTGCAATTAATGGGCTTGTGATTCAGAAAGGCTTTGATGAACCCTCTGTATTAACACAATGAATTGCAAATTGCACCTCTCCATTGTGATTATGCAAAGTCCAATGTACATTTCAAGTAAACACTGAACGTGTGCGTAACCTGATTAAGAAACAGATGTAAGCAATAATTGCTACATAGTTCAATAAATCATCGGAATTAACCCAGCGATAAACATCAAGGCCGCATTTTTCGGCTTTGCTGGCTTTACATCTGTTTGGGGTGCATCGGCGCTGCTTCTTCAAGTGCGCTGGTTGACTCGGTGTGGTTGCGTGATGGTCCGAATTTGTTCGAGCGGCCTCGCATGTGCAACTTGTTCCACAAAAATAATAGCAACGTGCACCGGTTCTTTGCAACGATTTCTTATGCGTAAGAATAGTGTGTTGCAATTCGCATTTATGTTGACTGCAACAAAATTGGCTCCAAAGCTCTTCACCGTTTCCACCAGTGGACACAGAAAGAAGTTTAATAACATAATCATTAGAAGCAGTGATGAGCAGCTGAATGCGCTTGTCCACGTTTAGTCCCAAGTTAATCTAGTGTGTCGTTACCGGTAACGTGAACCTGTGGCTAAGTAGATTGAGCTTACTATTGAGACGAAGATTGACAGGTGGTAAATACGTCATTGTGGCCTCAATACAGCCAGTACAAGACGTTGGCCTTTAGAACAATACACATGTATAATGTCCTATTGTTCCGGCCCCTTGACCTAGTAAAATTCGAAGTGCGTCCAGTGTGTGATATTTGTAATTTTGTGTCCTCATTAATTGCAAGTTTTGGATCAATCAGTGCTGTAACTCCGCAACTGTTACATTTAAAGGTCATGCAGCAGAATGTGTTGCTGTGGTATGGGTATAGCCTGCAGAAACTGCAACTGCCTTTACATGAACAAAGTGAAATTTCAGAAAGTGCTTGAAGCAGCATTTGTATGATGTGAAAATAAATACTTGCAAAGCGCTTGCTGAGGAAGTGGCTGCTCCTTACCATGACAGTGGCCTTCTTGAGCAAGGCTTTCATTATTGTCAAGAAGGAATCTGGATTTCACGGCAGTATTGCGGGTCCTTGCCATCCAGACTGCAGAATAGGCTGATTCACAGCAATGACATTCTTTCAAGTGTGGTCGTGTTTGTGCATGACAAATGCCATCTTGTGCACCTGACTAGTGGGCTCCAACTGCTTTGTGAGATCCCGCCTCTGTGGATCACTCTACGTTCAGCAGGTTCCAAAACAACACGTTATGGGCAAGATGAGAGCAGCCATGGTTAGGAAACGAAAGGAGGGTTCACTAACCAAGCTTTACTTCGAAAATGTACATGCAGCCACCGTGCCAAGGGAGTATATTATCCTTTCAATTGCAGCTGGCCTTTCAGTGCAAGGAGATGCTAATGTATGGGTCTGGTTTCTAAAGTATCTGGTAAACGGGGAAGCCAAAAAGTGCCCACAAAGATAGTTATCCTGGACATGATCATGCAATCGCTATCACGTTACGTGTACACAAGTGCAACTTGACCAGCTTGTACACGCCCTGCATGCCCCATTGTGATCCCTGCAGGGCTTTTTCCACTTTCATAATCCATAACGCTATTGATATTCAATACTGCAATGCGCATGCATGGGTGAGATGACGTGCACAAAAGGTACGCTATGCTAAGCTACGCAAAAGGGCTATGTTTAAGGGCCCTCTCACTGAGCTCAGGAATTATAGGCAAGTTCAGTGTGTAGGTTGCAAAGATAATTGTGTGTCCCAAGTATTATTACACCACAACCACAGAAAATGCAAACAAATCCCTGTGAGCCCTTGTTTTCATAGTAAACTTTTTCCCACCACTGATGTGCCATCACATGCAGCTGGAGCCAACAGTGTAAGAATAGAATACAGCAGCACAAAGTGCGTCAACTATCACATGACATGCAGCAGGCGTGGCTACGTTTGGAAACGTGCCACACAATAATCAAGTGTGACAATAGGATTGAGCCGGAACGTCATAACAGTGATGTCGGCTTTGATATGAAAAGCAGGGAAATACACTTTGTGAGCACTGCTCAAGCCACTAAGAGGGCTCCACTGTAGAGAGTGTAAGTCACCATTTTGCAGTGCAACTGGAGAACATTTTATGTGCACCTGTCTCGGCAAGTACGGAACTACACTAATGTTCTTCCAGAAGACTGCTCCCCATCAGGTGCTTTAGGCTGACTACAGTGCATGAACAGAATTTCCTGCACAGTCTTCCAGATCTTCAAGCACTGCTAGTTTGCTTTATAATCGTTTTTCCATTTACTGTGTGAAATTGGACTGCATTGCAGTGGGATGAACAAGGCGATTTACTGTGCTGTGGCATGTTCCTTGCAGTTGAGCTAAGGACATAAGAAGGGCACAGTGGTTACCTTATGTATGAAGCCGGAGAACTCGATGAGGCACAACTTGTGCATGGCGATGGAGCGGGCCCTCCCGTGAAGGCCTCATACCACAGTGTGGGGCAGGCTGCAGGTCAACACCCGCGCCGGCACTGCTGGGGCAACGTTGGGGCTCTGCAGAGCATAGTGCTGCAACGTGAACGGCTTGATGCTGCGACAACGGAGTGAATGCGTGTTAAGGATGCAGATGTAAACACGTTCCATGTTTAGTTTGGCGTGCACACTGGTTAATTATTGATTCAAACGGACTAATAAATGTTGCTTAAAGTACACTTTCACGGCCAACAGCGAGCTTGTGGCCATGTAGCAGTTGTGCAGGCTACAAGGTTGTCTTTTTCTATGAAAGTTCAAATTTGTGTGCAACATTGCACATATATTGCAGTGAAGGGAAGTAATGAAAATTGATTTCAGCTGCAACTTTGTTATAGGCTTTATTGCAAATGACTGGTAACAGCTCCCACTCATTTGCACAGAAGCCTTTTGTAAACTGTTAAGTGTTGGCAATCCTACCTAGTTATTTTTCGTATGCAGATGGAATAATAGCATAGCTGCAATTCAGCTTTTTCTATAGTCTGTATAGCAAGCACCCGAGCTACTGCTGTGCAATTGATTCTCGATAATGAAAGCTCCTCCCAAGAAGGTGAATGCCATGGTTGGAAGCTGCCACGTCCACAAGAATGTATCATTTTTGGTTTTCGCATCATACACATGCTGAGGGAAGCAATTTCCAAAATTGCATCTTTTGTTGATGTAAACATAGTCGGGGTATGCCTATACCACACCATAAACCATTCTACAATGTGTCCTTAAAAGTACCAGTTGATGCTGAAACATGTAGGCAGGAACGTATAAGTGCTGTGTTGACTTCATAGGTCTTCATAACGTGCCAAGGCATGTCAGGACATATTGAATCACAGGCTTCCCTTGATAAAATCCCTCGACACCTTTCGTAATGAAATACGTGCAGCCGACTTCTCCCATATATTGTTGCTACCTGATGCAGATGTTGCGTACGATGCGCTAATGATTGTGTTAAACCACATATATCAAAACTGCTTTCCTTTAAAATGCTGTCGCAAATGAAAATCTAAGAAACCATGCCTTATTGAAAAAAATAGAAAAAGGAACGAAACTCTATGTGCAATTCATTAAATCCAAGGATCCTGTGAAATCGTCTCAAGATAAGAAATTCGCAATAACTTCAACAAAGAGCTACGTCAAGCCAAGTACGGATACTTCAGCTATTCGTTCTCAGGTAATTCTAGCATGAACCCTCAGCATCGATGGCATCCACTAGGTAAACTACTTGGACGTCACTACAACAGTGGTCCAAACTGCATTATGCGCAATGGTGCTGTGCTGACAGGGCAGGATCTGTCAAATTCCTTTAACGATTTCTTTGTGAATGTCAAATGCTGTATGCTCTCCCATTAATTCAACAAACACATCAATTCACCAAGCACCAGGAATCTATGTTTGACCCCTACAACCGAAAATGAAAATTTATGTATTCAGAAATCTTAAAAACTGTAGGGCATTAGATAACAGTTTTAAAATAAAACCTCTAAAGTATAGTTCATTTGTTAGCCCCAATCTTAACATAGATATTCAACCTTTGTCTCAGTAGTGGAGTATTTCCTAATCAGATGCAGATTGCAAAAGTTGTCGCGATACACAAAGGAGGCGATACCTCTGAATTGTCAAATTATAGGCCAATTTCTATTCTACCAGGAATTTCTACAGGCACAGAAAATTATTCACACGAGAATAACCAATTTTTTAGATAAGTGTTCCGTTTTGTCGGATGATCAGTTCGGGTTCAGACCAAAAAGATCCACTGAGTTGGCACTACTCAAGCAAAAGGAACTCGTCATAAATGCATTTGAAAACGAGCTCCTTGTCCTCGGAATTTATATAGACTTTTCCAAAGCCTTTGATTTTATGAATCATGACTTGTTAGTAACAAAAACTCAACCACTGTGGTATAAGAGGGATTCCCAATTCTTTGATACGGTCATACCTCCAACATCGTAAACAAATTGTAGCACACGATGCTCTGTCTAATGGCCAATACATAAAATCGGGCGTGCCGCAAGGCAGCGTCTTAGGCCCTATGTTGTTTTTAGTTTACTTAAAGGATATATTTTACACTAATCTACCGGTGAACCTTACTGCCTACGCTAATGACCTTACGGCGCTCATTACGGGTGGTAGAGAAAATGACATCCTCTACAGGTAATGAGTTTTTGTAATACATGTGTCAGTGGTCGCAGGAAAATTACCTAAAGGTGAACACAGGCAAAACTAAAGCCATGGTATTTTGAGCGAAAAACAAAGTTGTCAAAGATATTATGCTGAGGTTTGGGAGCAACTATGTTGAAATCATGCGTAGTATCAAATGTCTGGGAGTAACCTCGGAATTGCCTAATTCGGATGCGCAAATTAATAACACGATCAAAAATGAGCAAAGTGAATGGAGTGCTATGTCGTCAACGGTGGTTTCTATAAACAAGAATTAAACTATTAATCGCTTTCTTAGTTCCAGTACTTAATTATTGCCACACTGTCTGGGGCACAAGTACGAAGCATTATTTATCCAAGATAATTGTTACTTGGAAACTTGCGGTAAGATTGATTGCTAACATACCATGGTATGCTCACACAGAAAGCTATTCAGAGTTTGACATCCTTCAAGTGCCTAATCTTTATGCCTTTAGATTAATTCTTATGTACAAGAATGCTATTAGAACAAACACAGATATGTTGACACTATTCAACCTTCAAACCCATGTAGAATGTACGCCATTGTACTGCTTGGTTTTGTCGGACTGTGTACCTATTTCAATCAGGCGCCTATAAACTTCCCTGTTACCTTTACACACTTGAACAGAATAACATCTCACTGGAAGAAATATCGAAAAATAAGTTAATTAGTGTTTTGCTGCTCCTGCACCAATGTATGGTGTTTCATTCTGTTTTTTGTATGTCTTGCTATTGTTTCTTACACCACACAGTGTTAACAAATTCACCAAGGCTGTTCTCAATTTTGAACGTATATTTTCTTACTGATCTGTGCTGTAGTTTTGCCCTTGTACGTTCGCAAATTCAGAATGTATTCAAACGTTTCCAGTATTTCCTTGCGTTTGTCATGACTAAGATGTTTCCTCGTCATACTGTAATGTGGGGCGTAATGAGGTTTTATCAAGCCGCAGCATGCAGCTTTTACTCATACGTCCACTCTCATTCAGTATTCTGTGGAAAGAGAAATAAAGATTATTATAATTATTATTAAAAACCCAGAAACGGTCAGGTGAGGCTACTGGCCTACCTGCTTTAAGCATCCCCATTAGAGCAATCTTCCTGGGCTCGCTGTGAGATTTTTCTGATTTTCTGATGACCAGATCTCAGACAGCGACCTGCACAGAATACGTCCGAGAGAATAACCTGAAATTTTCATTCATTGCATGGAACATAGAGTCCTGCCTTATCGCACACCATGCACCCTCGAGCTATGCCACCCTTCTCTTTGTCCCTTGAGTAAACGAGGTCTTGGCACATAATCTGAAAACCTATGATGTCAATGTAGCCCATGTTTCGGCCCACTGGTTGCACCATGAACTAGGCTGATGTGAAGACGGGATATGAAAGAATAATTGATCGTTAGAAAAAAAGACTTCTCATTTCCATTGCACATCCGGAGCATTTGGCAGCCTGAATATGCCATTGACTTCTATCAGGCTTCCATCGTTGCCAAGGTTTAATGGAAGTATCATACTCCCTTGCTATCAGACTAGAGAGAACGCTGGATGGCAACTATCGGATTCTTCCACCTGCGTACGCGCAATGCCGCCGTTTCGAGCCATATTGTGTTGTGAACAAGACTTCCAGCCATAAGGAAGCACAACAGTCTTTCTTATACATGCCTTTTGGTTAGCCTCCTTTCTTTTTTCTTGTAGCATGAACTCTAGATACAAGTATATTCGCAAGCAAGATACAAGTAACCGCCTGATGCAACAGTGAATTTGAATATTATCGTGTGTTGCAAGTTAATGCGAGTAAAAAAGTGAAGACAGCAAAAATCTACTTATGATTCTTGTGGTTTAAACTAGTAGGTCACATAGATTTGATAGAAACCAGCAGCAAAAATTACAACACTAATCAACTTGTAGTAGACACAAGAATGCATATGCCTCAGATAGAGGACACATTTGGAATTTGAGTCCTCCATATACGTAGCCCCATTTTGAGTGAACCTATCTAATTATGACTACAATACAGGCCATGCCAGAACAATGCCACTATGATGTCAGGATTTTTTAGAGCCCAGTTCTTGATCACCTGTCGGTGTCCCTCGGCGTGACCAAGCGAATGAGCACAGCGAAGATTTAAAGAGCAAATGTGGACCACGCTGGGGATGAAAGAGGGCGATAGCGGAGAGTGCGATGAGGAAAGAGGAGGAGGATATTGCGAAAGCGTCAAAAAGGCCTTCTGCCGCATAAGATGAGCTCTGCAGTTACGAGTGCTACAAGAGGGCGCCAGTTCTCTGTTGACTAATGGCATGCAGTTTGTGGAAAAAACACTGGAAACCATTTGTGGAAACAACACTGCATGAGCAAAGTCTGCAGCGGCTGCTGTGAATTGCACCTGCACATCATCCACACACTGCCTCTCGCAATCTCCAGATTAATGAGTCAGTCGTGCCACAATTCACGCCCTTTGCAATATACAGCACGAGGCAGACTGTCCGTGCAATTGAAATGTTTTCGTTTCACTCGAAAGAAAAACGTTTACAGCTGTGCTCAAATATTACGTTGGGGGTATCGTAATCATCGGTGAAGTTTTTTTCCTCTTGATTTCATTGTTTTCATCTCTACACCATTCAAAACTGGCCAGTACCAGTGATAGGGCAAGTTGAACGTGGCCTGAACTTGCGAAGTTCTAAAGATATTGGCATGCAGATAGAATTGTTACACTACTCGGGCCCTACTTTTGTCAAAAATGGGTCCATCTGTTCCCGTATACAGAAAGAGCTCAGACTTATTACGAGATTTCCAGTTTCTTGTAACAATGATTCTGCAATGCAACGACAACATTCTATTTGTGAGCTGATCTGCCGCATTCAAGAATGCTCATGTGAGCAATTATAATGGGAGAAAAATTAAGCTCCATCCCACAAAATATGGAAGCCGCTATTTGTTGTCTAAAAGATGTCTTGAACAGCTAATTCTAAAGTCTGTCCTGGTCAAGACCCTTCCTGGCTGTGGAAATCTACAGGTACTTTAGGAGGCCATGCTAATGTTATGTTAAAAGTTGGCCAATAAATATATTGAGAAGAACAAGCTCAAGAATTGTATTGCACGTTCCCAGAATTGTTCAGTTATGGCTTAGGAAACATTCTGGTTTTATAAATATTTTGACAAGAAGATAATTAGAATTTCACTATAAGTTCCCAGAATTCGGTTAGAATGGCTTTGGAAAGAATATGGAAGTTTTTATAGCTGTCCTTGCAGCAGCATTTATATATTGTCATCCTGCAATGGTATGACAAGAAGCAATATTTCTGGCCACTTCAGCAAGCTTCATTGTACACGGCACGTTAACATATAGAACTGAAAAATAAAGCATTACATAATTACCCGGCAATACCCTGCATAAATTTTTTAACATGTAATAAATAGGCTTTTTGTGCAATGACTCGCTGAAAGCAAATGTCCATAACATGCAGCAAAAGGTTACTGTCTGATCTTGCGAAAAAATGGCTTTACCGACTTATAAAATAATTTAAATGCATAATTATATTACACAATTTGAAAATACAATAGAAAAGGTGACCACATGAAATGAAGATGAAGCTGTGGTAGCCACAGTAATGCAGGTCTTTTCCCTATAGGGTATGACTGGCTGCCCACAGATGTTTGGACTGCTGGAGGCCTCACGTGAAGGTTTTCCCTGCAATACAGCAGTAAAGAGAAGAGCAAGTAAGCCACAATTTATGTATGATGGAGATGTGGAATTCGATATTTCAAATAGAAAATATGTGCCATTGCCTTGCTTTGGTCACATTTTATAAATTTAAGCACTCGTTTCTCTATTAATCCTATGCTATATGATCCGAAGTATTTTGCAGATACGACATAAAAAAGCTAGTGTAGAGTGATTAAACTGGAAAATGGTTTAATCCCCAACACAGGCACAGTAAATCATTAGCAGTGGTGATAGTTTCTGAAGAAACCTATAATAAAAATATATTACTGCTGTATTGTACCACATGTTCATAAAACCATTTCTAATGTTTTTCTAACAGAATGGCCTTCACTATTAAACGGTACCGTCACATAGCAAAAAAAATTTCAAATCCTGCAACTAGTCCTTGCAATAAATTAGAAGCGCACTGGAAGCTACACAGCAACGCCCCCGAGGAAATATGTGTCGTGGTTCCTTGTGGTGGCCCGCAGCAGACTGCACTATGCAGCACCCTGCTGCTATCTTGGCGGCCACACATAGCTGATGCAACTACATCCACAGCAAGGATTAAATTGTTTTTCTGTCTGAGATGGGGGGACATTTTTCATTTTAACTCAAAATTAGGCATGTAATCGGGAAATAGCATTGGTAGGCCATCTGCTTTCAATCGTGACATTGGAGAAGCGATTTTTCATTCAGTTTGACACAGAATTGTAAGTTCACTGCTGCATGCTGTGCTGTAATATTTGGGTCACATGTTCGCTGCAGCTTCTACAATAGATGTGCAATGTTTTCCCGCTATGTTCCCATTCTCCAGAAGAGCATCCCTTTCATCTCGGTACATTGCGTACGGCCACAAAAAGAGCGTCGCATGTAGTAGTTTGGATAATTGATATGCAGTCTTAAATGATCAGGCTGGTGCACGAGCAAGTTCTATTAATAACTAATAATAACTAATAGAGAAGTAACAATTCCTCTTAACGGAATTGCTTGTTTAACGGCACATTTAATAGCGAAAAGTGCAGTGCCCGTTTCTTTAAAATGAGTGCAACATTATTATGTAGTAGTCATTTTAAAAATGCAGAATAGACATTGGGGGCGAGCTCCGCCACTGGAAATGCTGGCGCTGCTATCGGCAAGACGTGGCATGAGGACTGCATTGGCTTCTTCAGAAGCACCGATCAAAGCGAGTTGAAAACCAGTTTCAAGTTCCAGCTGCGGTGCAGCTGTGTAATCAACTGGGGAGGTTTTCCCACTTCAGGTGTCCACTTGGCAACACTTGCAAGCGCTATAATAGGTAGTGGTTGCCTTTGAAAGTGTTCAGCACTGCTGGATGTAAGCAATGGTGCTAGGTGTCAGCCTTACCCATAAACATGACAAGCTGCGTGAAGCTTGGAGCACCTAACTTAAAACACACAAGCAGCTATTGGTTCCAACTCTGGTGTACAGCAAGCACTTCCACGAGGAAGATTTCTGCTACGGCGTTGGGGCTGCGATGTTCGCGGTGAGTAGTAGAAAGCATGCACTGAGACGCTCGCCTGCGCGCGCTGCCTGGCCAGTGTCGTGAAGATTTGGTCTATGAACTTGTTGATGCTAGATATTGGCAAGTTCACTGGGATGGAAAGGGAATGGTAAGAAGCACATTAAAAAGATCATGGCATCTGCTCATATTTGTTAGCACCAAAGAAAAAAAGCAGGGGAAAATGTCTCGCTGAGAAGACCAATAAACATACAGTGCGATACAACTTGAGAAATATTGAAATGTCCACAAATTTAGAAGACCGAATTGTCGCAACGGTTGAAGTCGCCGTAGGTGTCAGGGTTCCTAGTTACCACGAAATTATTTCTGAACATTTATGATAGCATCCACGCAACAATGGTTGCTTGTGTACTGTCAAATGCTCATATTCTGCAGCCTAGTGCTCACGTCACAGTGCAAAGAAGCGCACGCAGCGAAAGCGAAACATTGTGCTCAGACATGCCTTCAGATGCGTAGTCGGTCACCATCAACCAGTGTGATCACTCCATTGAGGCTTCCTTCTGTTAGGTTCCATTTTGTTCGCCGGACAGCCCACTATAAGAACATACTTCGCACAGTTGGCCGTTGGCGATCGCCGACCTATCACATAAGCAGCTCGTTTGAGCGACTCCGCGCTGCATCCCAGTGACCGTGCGCAGTGGGCGTTCACTGTACGCACGCATTTAATGTAATGGGAAAAAGGCAACAGAATGGTCAAGCACTGGCTTGGAACCATGTGGCTTACCTCGACTAGAAAAAAATGGCAGCCAGATGGCATTGCGTTTCCATGAAAGAGCAAAATATGGCTGCTTTGCCCCTGTTCTTTGATACACTGTTCTGTCGCATGTGCCCTACAAGAAGATAAAAAGACAAATGTATAGCAGTACCTAGACATTGACAAGTATGTATAGGTAAGAAGAATGTAAGAAAATTACATTTCATGACCTGCTTCACACTTCAAGAAATGCTGAGCAGTCTAAAGTTGCAGCCTCATGTTTATTTGACGTGTAAAGAGGCAGTATAATATTTAACTGCACAAAACTGTAACGCTATGCAGCATATATCTGCTCTGGACACACAACAGATGCATTGCGAAGCACGTAATTTATTACATAAATTTCAGAACGGAAATGCTCTTTCGATTCATGACTGCAAATTAATAGACATCCAGGTATTTAGAAACCACACTGTAGACTGGTTTCATTTATTTTTCACGTATGTATACCAGCCTACATTTCGTGAATTCTCGACCGTGGGCATGAGCGACCGTGGGCTAGCACATATGGAAACAATTTGACGTGGACAAGCCTAGATTGAGGAAGTCAGTCATGTGAATTCTTTTTTAAATGAGATTACGCTTAATGAATCAAGACAAGCTGGTGCATTGAGCCATACCATGATACTTCTGCACTTGAAGCAGATGATGTTACTGCATTTTTTTGTACAGACAGTAAAAAGCACTCAGTAATGCAATTGTTTTGTTACACTCTACAGTTTGCAAAATTACACATGATGACTAAATGTGTACTTAAAGCACGCTAATGCTGTGACTTATTACAGGTAGTTGCACTGCTTGCTCAGAATTATGTGGCACAACTCCATGTCAGCCAAGGCTCTTCCACCTTTTAGTCTGAAAGTTACATAACAGCAATGGAGTAATGTACAGCAAATATTTCAGGACGTTTCGTGCTGTGCATTCTGTGTTGCCACCAGTGTGACCTAGGGCTTTGCACTGTTGCACGGGTACGTCTATACAGGCAGCTCCTCCATTTTGCACTTCCAGTTACTACCCAAGTATGGTTACTGGGGTTACTACCCAAGAGGTTCAAGATGGCCTTATTTTGCGATTTTAAGAGCAATGTCTTTCAAAACTCTGCGAGTGGCCACTGATATGTGCAGATCAAAGTTCTATATAATGATTTCCAATTTCTTGATTGTTAAAAAAACTTTTCTACTGCCACAAAGGTTTTTGATGGATGTGATTAAATTTTGCCAAAATCTTAATAAATGAAGATAAATTAACTGGAAAAGAAAACTAGTATTTTTGAACACATGCATTGCAAAGACTGTGGCATGCACAATTATTTTTAATACTTAAGCAGTGATGCAATTATTAGTTTGTAAAAAGGTGGAAAATACCAAATTCTCATTTACCAAGTCAGTTATAACAGTTCCTTAAGTGCATTACCTGTGTTACCATTATTCATGAGCAAACTAAAATAAAATGTACCAAGATGTGCAATCTTCCCAGTTGAAGCGAGGATAACTTGACCAGTTTATTCTGCAAATTGGACACAAATGCGCTTGCAAAATTTACACAGCAGACAATTTTATGCCATCGTAAAAAGTTTTGTGGCTACATTGCAATGCCTTCAATTTAGAAATCACTCTGAGAATGGCTTGGTATTTCCACTATTTCAATTAAAGTCGCCAGCTATTTTTAGCTGGCAACTTCAATTTTCACGCGATTAACTGGACGACGCTAACTGTTGGCTCCGACAATAACCGACAGGAGAACATTAACTTTCTTCATTTACTTCAATACCACCAACTCGCCCAAATTGTTCACGAGCCCACTCGCAGTAAACACATCCTGGACCTCATCCTAACAACCCATCCTGAGCTCTGACATTCACATCTTGGAAGAAATAAGTGACCACAAAGTTGTGCACTGTTCTCTTCTACTCCCACAGACCGACAAAACAAAAGCCAGGAAGCTTATCTACAACTACGCACGTGCAGATGTTGAAAAAATGAACCTGTTGCTGGAAACTTTCACAAATAGCTTTCAGGCCAATTTTCATAACCGTACGACTAATGAAAATTGGAAGTTGTTTCGTGACAAACTCAAAGAAATTGAAGATTCCTGTGTGCCAAAACTAAAAGTACGAGTACCAACGATCCTTGGTTCACCACAGATGTCAACAGGGCACTAAATAGGAAAAAAGAGCATTTAGTAAAACGGTTCGATCAACGGAAGCTACAGACTGGGAAAACTATAAAAGCATTTCCAAAATAGCTGAAAAACTAATTTCTGAAGCCAAAAACACATATTTTAATTTTACGCTTCCTAGTTTGATAAAAACCAACCCTAAGAAATTCTGGAACACTGTTAATCCTAAAACCGCTAGTACGGTTCCTGTTCTTTTGGACGCCCACGGCAGCACTCTACCTATCGAACAGTGTGCAGAACAATTCAATAGCCACTTCTCACAAGTTTTTACGAACGAATTGCCCATTTACAATCCACTGCTGCTTCCTGAGGCCGATATACGGATTCCATTTTCACCCATTCACATATCTGCGCTTGGCGTGGCTCGTGCAATGGAACGCCTACCTCACCACACTAGCCCAGGACCCGATGGTATCAATGCAAACTCTTAAAGATTACCTGCCAACACCCTGCTTTCCTGCTATCTCATTTTCCAACAGTCACTCGATACGACATGTGTGCCAGAATGGAGATCCGCTTATGTAATGCCGGTATTTAAATCTGGTGACACATCCATTCCTAATAATTACAGGCCAGTTTCACTAACATCGATATGTTGCAAAGTACTCGAACACATATTATACACTAACATTATGACTCATATTAACCAGAACAACCTGCTTCATAACCTACATGGCTTCCGCAAACATTTATCGTGTCAGACGCAGTTAATTGAGTTAATAACAAACCTTCATCAAGCAATCGACTCTTCCTTTTACATTGACTCCATCTTTATTGATTTCTCTAAAGCCTTTGATCGCGTGCCTCATAACCGCCTGATGATAAAGATACGCAACCTGCAGCTGGACCAACGTACTACGCAGTGGATGAACACATTTCTAACAAACCGCTTTCAGTCAGTTAAGTTAGGGAGCTTCTTATCAAGACGTACAGGTGTTGCTTCAGGAGTACCCCACGGTTCGGTGCTGGGACCACTGCTTTTCTTAATATATATCAATGACATCACGTCGAATATAACGTACATTACGGCTATTTGCAGACGACTGCGTAATTTACCGAGCAATTTCAAGCCCTTGAGACATCATTGCTCTCCGACTGACCTTGATGAACTAACTCATTGGTGCGCCAGGTGGCAAATGGTTATTAACGCAGACAAAACTAAACATCTCAAGTTTACTTCTGCTGCTAACACAAGTCCTAATGCCTACACAGTTAATAATATTATCATAGAAACTGCAGCGTCGGTAAAATACCTCGGCATAAATTTTACCTCTAATTTATCCTGGAGCACTCATATAGAACTGATTACTACCAAAGCCTAAAAAAACTTGGTCTTAAACACCGACTACACCAAGCCAACCAGGATACAAAACTTCACGCATTCAACATACTAATCAGGCCTGTGATAGAATACGCGTCAGTGATCTGGAACCCTCATTATACCCATCTTATTAACATGTTAGAATCTATACAAAACAAGGCTGCACGATTCATCCTTTCCCGTTACTCTCAGTATCAAAGTGTAACATCACTGAAAATATTGCTCCATCTCCCGCCTCTGGTCATGCGCAGAAAATTCAGCTGTTTATCCTTTTTCCACACTCTCTACCACAATAACACACCATTTGCAAGTTCACATCTCCCGGCGCCGCACACGTCGGCTCGTGTAGATCATAAGAAGACTAAACCTATTTTCGCTCGAACAGAACGATTCAAATACTCACCTTTGGTCCTGGCTAGCGAAGAGTGGAATTCGCTTCCTTCGAGCATTGCGGCTATCGCTGAAACACCATCATTTCAAACAGCTCTTTGGTCATACTTAGAAAATTCCAACATAAAATGATGTGCGTCATTGTTTTTTCTTTTTTTTGTGCGTGCGGGCCGTATCGTTCCGTGAAATGCTAGATGCCATGTTTTGCAACTTCTCAAGGTGCTTTTTTTTTCTTGTAGAATTTGCTACATGTGCAATTTTCCAGTTCCTGTTCCTAGCCATTTTTCTTCTTAATAACTTGTACCTGGCTTCTTAACTCGTTTATTTCTGTCTTCAGCTATTTATAACCAGTGTTGTATATTTATCAGTTTTCTTTGATGAATCCCCCCTATGCAATGCCCACATTGGGCCTTTAGGGTATAGAAATAAATTTTAAAACAACATTGTACACTTTTTCTTAAACTTTGTGAATAATTGCCTGGAAACTGCAGCTGTAAAAACATCTGCAGGCATTATTAGAATCAGAATTTCATTTTCAGCAAAGCTCTGGGTATGACTAGCATCCTCTGAAGCCTCTTGAACACCAGCTTATCTCCATGTAATACTCCCCAATTAAATGTATGATTTGTTTGAGTTAAAACACATCAAACAAGAAAAAAGTCAAAAGAACAAGGATAGATGCTGCGTCAGTCCCACTTTCTATCCTTTCCATCTTTCACTGTGCACTTCCTACATCAAATCATGTATTATAGACTGATTGTGAAATAATTAAACAAATTTCTTTCAAGGCTATGGATTACCCCTACATTTCTAACCCTGCTGATGCATTAGATGTAGCCCGCACAGCCACTTTTGTCTAGACTATATACCGTATATGCCCGCATAATGCACGTATTTTTTTCACAACATGCCGAAGCAAAGTTGGGGTTCACGATCATTACGCCGGGTAAATTTTACGGAGACATTTTCGAAACAGCAAAAAGTCGAAAGGTACCACGATACGACGGTAATTTGGAACATGCGTACGATAACTTATCCTTGCAGCCAAATACACGTGTGCCATTTGCATGCAAACCGTAAACTCACTCCGCATCGCAACCACCAGACTTGCCGCTCTGGCCGCTTCGTCCGCATCGTGGTTGCACCATAGAATAAAGACAAGTCACGGTGGAGCTGAACGCGCGCTCCCAACAGCGATCTCCAATCTTGCCCGAGCTCCGGCCGTCCGCCGTTATCGCATCATCACGGCGTACGTACCTCTTCGACCGTCCTGCTCGTCAGCGTGTCAAAGCTTATCGGTGTCAGATCAGCGCGTTTCTGTTTTGTGAGCAGATAAACTCTGTCACGCAGCAGGTGCACATGACTCGACTTAAGGTCCATCTCGCACATCGAAACGCAAGGCAGGCAGAAACGCGAGCCTTATAGACGCGCGAATTCGACACTACGCTCGTCTATGCCGATCAAGTGCGGTCTTCCCGTGCGCGGCGTCCGAACAACTCGGCCGCGCATATCATGCGCGCGCTCTTATTACCCCAGCTTAAAGTACGTGCAAGGTTGCAGAGAGCCAGTTGCGTTTTTTCTCCCTCGAATCTACGACACGCCTTTGTGTCGGCACTGGAGGAGAGAATGCGCAGCATTAAGTGCGCTTGCAGATGCACGAAAGTCAGATTGTAGTCTTTCCGAAAGACTACGGCAAGACCGTTCGGTCGTGAGAATGCACGGTAGCGAAGTTGGGGGTGCGTTCATTACGCGAGTAAATACGGTAGTTTCTGCAGTGATCATGCGTAATTTTTACTAACACTCATTTTATTTTACTGCGCTAATTATTCAAGTATGCCAGCACAAAGGCTGCAATACCCATCAATCCTGAACATTGTACACACACCTTGCGAGTTCAGTACAAGACTGTTCAGCGAATCTGACATTAGCAAAATGTACAAATGAGGCTGCGCACTGTGCAGCTGTTGAGGTTCTGACAAATGGACTCCTACATTGGTATTGTAACTGTGATACTAACAATGGATGGTGGCTGCCCAGAAAACAAACAGGTAAACGGGTATACGTACCGTAAGGAACTGCACTGTATCTGCTGGCGCTGGTCAAGTCTTGAACGTGAGCAAACAACCACGAGCGGTGCTAAAATATAAATCGGACAGAAGTCGCGAAGCACCGGCGAATGAGCCGCTCCGAATTCAAAACTTTACTGAGAAACGTGGTTCTGTATGAAGGGAATGTTTTGCACTGTCTTCTGCAGCCCTAGAGGGAGCACGGCTCAACGCCAGTTACCTAAAGTGCCTAAATTGGCCTGGGATCTTCTTAAAGTAGCGAAAGTCTAATCTTGCTGCCGTGCTACGCAATTGGTGATTGCATGTGGCTGGTCCATTTGAATCGGGCGGCTAGTGCCCCTGTGAAGCTGTCTTCGCAGCGGCGCAGTTGGATATTTGACGTCATTATGTGCCACGTGATAGCTCACGGCGAATAGCGGTACGAGCGACACCGGAGAGGCGATGCGCAACTAATACGGTTGGTGCGGCAAGTGGGTGCACAGTAGCAAAGTAGCGGGTGCGTGGGTGGCGTATGCTTTGCTGTGAGACGCGCGACAACGAAAAATACTGTGGCGGCGCTACGATTGAAGTGGATTGGTCCGGATGAAGGTCGCGCCGTTGGAAACTGCGATACCTCTCGGAAGGGTCATTCGTACTACGCGCGCTGGTATATGCGTTCAGACCCCTGAGAGTCTGTTTATAAATGCATATGACATATATCTATGTCTTAGGAATAGATGCCGCTTTCTACATTTCATTTTTTTAATGACGCTCGGTGACTACGCGTGCATTACTGCCGCAGAGCCGGCTATCCTGTTATTGTGCGGTTACCTATGGAGAATATTTCTTCAAGCATCATGTATGTATTGCATTTTTGCGCATATAGTTTTCCATCAGCCGGTCTTGTGAAACGCAGACGCAAAATCCTGCTGGCCGCTTCAAATAAAACATATCTGGCCCATCCGGTGCCCTGCACTCAGATTTATGAGAAATATTCTTATAGGAAAAAAAATGCAGTGCAACATTCCATTCTTGTTTCCATCTTCCTCCCGTAACAGAATGTTGGTACGGGTTGTTTTATTGCGGTCGGACCCCGGGCGCCGAAAAGTTTTAGCTAGCCTCCATATATATGCTAATTAATTTTTCGCCCGTAAGACGTGAAATTTTTGTTCAGTCCAACCTTTAAAGAAAACGGTGCGGTAGCGTAATTATTGGCTGCATAGTGAATATGGCGTTGCGCTGTTAAACTCGAGCTCACGCGTTCAAACTAACCGGTCGCGTAATTCGATGGGAACGACATGGCAAAAATACGCGTGCGCTTAATTCTGTTTTCGTGCCCGTTAAGGAACCCCAGTTAATGAGAACTGAAGAGTTTGCTTCATATAATCGTATCGCCAAATGTAAAACTGCAGGATTTGTTCAATTGAAAAAAGAAAAAAAAGTAGCTGCATCCTTCGGTTTCTCTTTTTTTTGTGAGGGGTGCAAACGAAAGAAATTATTTTCGAGTACGTCTGATTTGTGAAAAAGCCCTTACACTTTGAGAAGGACGAGCAACAAAGCTGTGGTGTGTTTTACATCAAAAGACGCATCTATGTATATGTGGGCGTTATTATTATTATTATTATTATTATTATTATTATTGATATGGACACAGACAATGCATGCATCTTTTGACTGTAGAGTGATTTATTCTTTTATGAAATAGTGACGTTCGCAAGTACCGCCGCATAGCAGACAAATATTCCACGATATTTACACTTTCAGCTGTGAACCACGTAATTATGAAAAGCATATATATGAAACTTGGCGTAAGGTGAGAGTCGTCTTGGCGGCTATTGGTTATATCATTCGCTTTGGGATAGCCTCGATAAAACAAGAGTTAGCCGTTTTCTGTAACCATACTCCCTCCGGAGACGGCCATGTATTGACAGAATCCGCGGGAATATTGTAATGTTTACAACTTCACTGTGAGCTTAATTGTGACAAGTAAATGAAACCCAGCATAATGATAGTCGTCGTAGCGGCGAACTTCAGTATGATTTTTTCCGAGATACAGAGCAGTCACGATAAACTGGAGACGAAAACTCGGGAGCGTCGGACGCGGATGCTGGAGGAGGAGGCTCGAGTTTTGTTTCGGCATACGGACACGATCCTGTGGGTGAAGTAGCCCTTAACAGCTTCTCTGCAAAAAAAATTAATAAAGATGTTACGCTTGTCTTACATGAGCTAAATGTAATGCTGTTCCCAACTGTGCGTCAACTGAGCAGCTTCTGTATTATAAACGGCTGCATTCAATTATCCAGTGTAACTACCATGACGACAATAATGAAGCATTTAAAGGAGCGGCATGCCTCACGTACATTGTAGATCTCCTGTGTTCGTTCAAGAAATTAAGGGTGGTACCACATTTTGCACCCAGCTTTAATGGGCTGCAGACGTGAAACTAAAAAAAAATGTTTTCCTTGTCTGAATCAAGTATGCTGCAGGAGCTTATTCAACAGGCCTGATTAGCACCCGTGTGGTTTTTCTCTCGGGAACTGGTGCGCAACAGCCACGACCCTCCTGCAGCACATTCAATCGGAGTAAGAGTCCTCATGTGCATTGACCATTGACCTCACTTGCATAACCTTTGAGTCTTCAAAAGTGCTGTTATGCGTTACATTCGAATGGAAACGGTTATTCAAGAATTTTTAATAACGAATTCTGAAGTCGAATACACTCTGAATAACAAATACCGTTCGATTAGGCTCGATTTCGCCTGCTGTCACTATAAAGGAGATCGGTAAAGACTTCCTGGTCTCCACGATTCATTAACGTTCAATAATTGCCTTTTCTCGGAAAGTCGACTGGTTCACGTGAGGCTGGTGCGGCTTGTAAAAGAAATACTTATTCCGGGCGGTAGTTTTCACCTTTGCGATCAGTGCGTTAGAATATTTGATAATTTTTTTCTTGCAGAGATGTCGTGGATATATATGTATATATGTGTGTGTGTGTGTGCCCTTAGATTTACCTGGAAGTGCATTGGTCATCCGCATTTCTTCGCGCCACGCAGTTGATAAACCTCGTTTATTTCACTGTAATGATCTCTTCGATCATCGTCCCTGATAGATATTCCACCGACAAGAGGGCGTAAAATGACACGATATCAATTAAATTTTCTTTAGTCTAAACTTGGCTTCTGTGCCAGAAGTTTAGTGTTACTTTTAGAAAAAGTGCTAAACATAGTAGTTAATTTGGCTAAGACTACAATTGGTACCGGCCGACAAGAGTCGCAGACTCATCAAAGCAAATAAACCATAAAAAAAGCTACTGCACAGACTCTGCGAGAAAAACGGCGTCCGCGCAACGAACGTGCGCGCTAGCAGACGACGCATTTGACGACAGCAAAATTGGAGGCGTCATGTTGTATAACCCATGCTTCATATATGTATACGTAGGGAAAATGTGTAATTATAAATTTGCAGTTGAAATAAAGCACCATTACAAGAGCGTGCCCGCAATCTGTCTCTGCATGCGCCCGCTGCGAAATTACGTTGAATATGCCGCGAAGCGCGTTTCCGCCCCAATCCAGTTCGCTCGAAGCGCCCTCGCACAGTTTTTCCACACGCGGCACCTCAGCGGGAGAGCGCCGTTCGGTCCGCTCGACGATTTTCTAGGACCCTCTAACAGAAACACTATCAGAGGCTTTCTTTTTTTGCACTTGATCTCACACTCACTGCACTTGGCGTATGTGCCACCTTGTATTCTAAGGCACTGTTATGCTATCTCATAGGTCTATAAAACTGTGCAGCTTGTCTCCGGCATGGTCTAGTGGTTAGGATACCTGGCTCTCACCCAGGAGGCCCGGGTTCGATTCCCGGTGTCGGAAAGCATTTTTTGCGCTTATTTCTACTGCTTTTTATTACTTTCTTAAGTACGCGTCGAGGGGGTACCAGGTTACGTTAGGGTGACGGTGAGCGAAACTCGCTGTCGCCGTTCTCCCTTCCGCCGCTAACCTCGCGCCTCCGTCCCTATAATGCGGCGTATGCGCAGATTGCAGTGGGGGGTGAGATAAAGCGCAAAAAACCTCTTGCGTCGACGCCACGCCTCTGGACAGGCTGGTGACATGTCTATAATATATAGTTGCGTCGCGATAGTGTCGGAACACGTAGAGGTGCGCTAACACCACGGCGGAGAGCGGGAAATTAAGGTCTGCGCTCAATGACAGTGTAAAAAATTCTAATTTCGGTTAAACGCTTGCAGTAAAGCAATGCTAGAATGAGTTTCGATCCCAGCAGATAAATGCTTGTTAACCACGATTTGGCTTACGCCAACGAATTTGTTTCAAACAAAGTTCCCGCAGTTCGTTCGCATGGCTCTAACTTTCTGAACATGCGCTGATTTCTTTGATCGACTCCGGCGAAAAATGATTATTGCACATGAAATCGAAAACGGTAGCAACACCCACACATGACAGTTCACCGGAGAGGGAATAACAAACAAGGTGCATTAGGTGGAGCAAATAAACCCGAAAATCCCCCACCTTCCCTCGGACGTTCCTGCTGTAACGGAGTACCCACGAATTCGTACAATCTTCGGCATCAATTTCTACCAGGTGCCCTTCTGTATGCGCAGGACCGGACGTGATTGCGACGCAGTTGGAGCAGCTATAGTTTGCTTGCTTGGTACGTGATATGAGTGGAAGCACCAGCTGCCGTCCGGGAAAGCGGCCTCAGCACGCCGCGCTTTCGCTACCGATAACGGCGCCTCTTGTGGGTTTGAATTTGTCACAGTGCATGGAAACCGGATTAAGGTAGATGGTGGTGCTTGTGGTTGGAAGTGTCACACATATCACGAATGCCGGCGGCCCTTCTGCCGTTAAGCGTCCGTCAGTACGTTAAAGGACACTAAAGGTTACTATGAAGTCAGGTTGAAGTGGTAAAGCTATGCTCTAGAACGTCTAAGGCGTCAATATAATCGCGAACAGAGCGTTAGTAACCGAGAAATTAAGGTAATTGCATGACACAATTTGTCACCCCCAGGGACGTTCCGGTACTAGCCCGATGACGAAGGCACTCCTCAATTTATGTCACTAGTACTCAACTACTCGTATGAGAAACACCATTTCATTAGGTTATAAGACGGAAGAAAATTGTACTTGTCTACTGTTCGATTCTAAGAAAAAATAGCATTTTGTCGTTAACCTTCAATAGTATGGGTGGTCGAGAGGTTTCGTTTTCGCTCGGCTCTGCGCCGCACCCGCTTTGGTGTTTCAGTTTCGTTATCGCGCCGTGCTGCGCTGGTTCTGCTGGCTCGCAAAACTTGCATTTCGAACAAGTAGCGAGAATGCCACGCCCATGCGATGTGGTGGGATGCACGAACTGTCCGCGGAACTTGGCCAAGGGAAGTTGCAGCGGCGAATCCAACGTTACTTATCACTGTGTGCCAACGAGTGATAAGTAACGTCTGCTACAGCGCGTTGGCAAAGAGCCGAAAAATCGCATAGTGTGCTCGCTGCACTTTCGTCCAGAGGATTACGAGTTCAACGCCGGCTTACTGAAGTCGTGTGGAGTGCCTTTCGAATTAATGCTTTCCGGTAGCGCTGTTCCGTCGGTCTTGCCTGCATTCTCCGAAGCACAAGAACAACTGCAGGTCGAAGACGGCATTTGGTTTTCAGGAACGCAAAGCTACGGATGGTGTGAATATGTACAGCCAAGACATACAGTTACCGTCGTAGTAGTACGTAACGACGCCGGTAGCGCTATTCGTAGAACAGCTATTCGTAGCTAAATTAAATTTTGGTAGCTAGTAGAGCCCAAAACTTGATAGATCTAGGTACAAAATAGCTAAGTTGGCAACATTGGCAGTGACGCAGAAGTTTCAGCGAATAAGAACCATAGTGAGTCTCTAGCCAAATTGTACCTCGAATGAGGATCATGACACCATTTCCCACGAACTGGGATCGCCAGGATCGAACATGCGCAGCTACACTACATGTAGGACCATAGTTATGCGTAGCCAGAGTGTCTCGTGCACCGTGTTATTAGCTACCGTCCAAGCTGTGAAAACGTTCATGACTCGTGTATGCCTTTTTTAAGTGCTTTCAGAGGCTTGCGCGCTAATGAGACATCGGAAGGATATAAGACACCAAGAGGAAAGGGTCATGGAAGCAGTATGTGTTCCCAGGGAAACTGGCAGAATGGCGATGACCGATTACAAAACCCCTTGGAGAACTGGGAAAATGTTATCACGTTAGAATCAGGCTGAGCACCGATCCAGGTTTTCGATGTCTTGTAAGCAAAAGCGCTATGAACTTAAATATGAGCCCTTTTTATAACTCGTGCCAGGTGTAACCAATAAGGTTCACCTGGCACGAGTTATTAAAATGTAATATGCATGTTACAGTGACTTCGTTACTTTATTGACGCTATTGCTCTACGTACGTCCATGTCCTGTCATTCACTGACAATCGTCAGTGTAACACTAAGCGCAATATAATCATGGCCTTTATTGACATTTTGCGGCTTTATGTTTTTGATAACTTATTTGTGCTATGCCTGTTTACATCTTGCGGTTTTCCGTGAGGACATATTGTTGCAATACTTTATCTGGAATGCAGAATCATCCCGTGTCACTTGCTGTTCTATGTTTAAAGCCAGCTTTTTTTTTCGCTACCGTATCGCACGATTCGGCGTTGGCTGCGGCGTATCTCTCTGTGTGTGAGACATGGAGGAAGAAAATAATTTGAGAGAGAGAGGAGCAACCTTATTTGACCAAGGGATTCAGGCCCGTAGGTCCCTGGGTCCCGGCACGACCCCACTGCACTACACACTTGTGAGTTCATGGAGTTCCATGACGTGGCAATGTGACGATCCGTGGCGATCTTCTGCCTCGTCGGGTCCGTCGAGCGCCGCAGGGTCTCCCATTCCTCTCAGGGGGTCAGGAGCTCCAGGCCCCACATCGCGAAATGGGATTGAAGCCAAACCTGTCGGTCCAACACGTGATCACACGTCAAGGTGCCCGGTTTGTTTTCGTGTTCCCGCTCTGCAGGCTTAGCCATGGTAACGCAGCCGAACAAGCGCGCACCGAAAGAAAAGCTGGTGGCATATCTACGGAGAAGCAAACGTCTCAGTAAATCTCGATTCTTGCTCCCTGTCTCGACGGAAGAGGTAATGTGTTGGGCAACCACTGAGCGAGGGGCTGGCTTCATGGAGCGTTCGCTTGCCAAGGCTGGCTGCGTGATGTAATGCTCTCTCCTAACCTTTTCCTTCCTCCATGGTGTGTGGGGGAGGCGGTAACAGCAGTGTATTCTAGTACACTCTAGTAATAGCAGCACGAGAGCTCCGGAGAGGGGAGAGCATTAGCGTATTGGCCCACGCCAGCGTCTGCGTCACACTGACGCTACTCGAAAAAGCGTGCTCCGAAGATGGGAGAGAGCAGCGGCGGGAGAGGAAGACGTGTGTTGCGCTGAGTGTTTGTCGCTGAATGCCAACTAAACGGACGTGCTCTCGCGCGAGAGCTTTGTGTCGGTCGATGGTTTAGGTAACGTGTCTAGTTTATATAAAGTGGAGTGCTATATAACAAGCTTAGATGCTATGGTCCGCGCTCCGTAAGCGGTGTTAGGAACCGTGGTCCGTGTAAACTTCGTGTTCATGCTTTCCGTAGCGTCAGCTATCACCTAACAGTAGGCGAATTACTGAAAACTGAGTTCAGCACATTACAAGCGTTTATTTCTGCCAGAAGGATTTGCCACACTGTAAAATAATTTACACCCCTAAGGGTTTTTTTGAGTGTCTATAACTAACCCCCTAGCACCCTAGAATAAGCTGGGTTTTATAGGCAATTACACCCTTATGATGGTTATTCTATATTCCAATAACACCCTATCCCTTGAGGGTGTTTTGAACAAAATATTACCCTTCGACCCATGGGGTGTAAGGGTGTGATCAGGAATATATTACCCCTTCACCTATCGGGTGTAATAAGCAATATAAGAGCCCTTGCTAAAAGGGTGTTGAAGTACGGCATGTTGAAGCGGGTACACATGCACTTCATTGTATGTTTCTTAAGTCTAAAGTCAGGCTAGCACACAGAAATGTTATGTATGGTGTGCATACAATAGGTAATGTGTTTCCAAACGCATGGCATAGCAACTTTGAGAGAAAACACAATCACATGTGAGTGTTCTGCGTGAAATGGTCCCATTTACCACAGATACAGGAAGAGTGACTGCATGGAGGGTCATTTATTCTAGCCACCTGTACAATATTTAGAGCTTGCACTACGCCTTGTATGTGGTCACAAGTCTTGTGGTCGTTCTACACTGAAGAACAGTCTTATTCAAACCAATGTTCCAGGGCACAGGCGAGGCTGGTGATGCCTTTGTGTAGCTCCATTCCAATGTCCTAAGGCGAGCCATCATAGAAGAAACCATTTCTTCCTTGATCGCTGTAGCCATCTGCTTGTTTTCTACCTGCAAAATGATTTGTTGCAATTTAATGTCAGGAAAAGTACACGAAACATGACAAGCAGCGCTTCCCTGCATCATTCACTTGAATATTTCAAGATCACATGAAGACCAGGATAAAGAAAACAAGCACAGATAGTGCTTACTTCCAAGAATAAGGCATTTATTCTGCCACATCATGAATGTAGGAGAGACAGGTTACACAATTATATGAGGGCAATTCAGAAATTATTGCCTCCAAGCCCACTACTTTGCCGATATTACTGCAAACATTTTGAACTCTTTATCATTGATGCACTAATGTTTATGCTATCGAATGTCGCCTCACATTCCTATCTCTTCTCATTCCAGAGTAATCGAGCAATTCATGGCATCCAGTGGTGACGTCAAGTTGAAACAGCAGGCTGTAATTGAATTTCTGACTGCGGAAGGTTGTGCGCATATCAACATTCATCGCCATCTGACTGCAGTTTACGGGGATTCCTGTGTTGACATCAGCACTGTGCAGAGGTGGGCAAGGACTGTGAAAGACCAAAATCCTGCCGCATCAAATCTCCAGGATCAGCGCCGAAATGGACGGCCCACAATGGCTTCTGATGAGGGTCATGAACATCAGGCAGATAGGTTCACTCAGGGCAATCGCAGGATCAAGCAACACCAGATTGCAACAACACTCACCATTTCCATTGGCTCAGTGAACCACATCATTAAAGACCTGCGTTACAAGAAGACTTGCACTTGTTGGGTGCCATGGCAACTGACGGCTGACATGAAAAAGTTGAAGCATTGCGAACAAGTTCAAATTTTCTTGTAACCCAGGAGGTTCTTAATTATGTGGTTCACTGAACCAATGGAAATGGCGAGTGTTGTTGCAATCTGGTGTTGCTTGATCCTGCGATTGACCCGATTCAACTCGTCTGCCTGATGTTGATGATCCGCATCAGAAGCCATTGTGGGCCGTCCAGTTCGGTGCTGATCCTGGACGTTTGATGCGGCTGGATTTTGATGTTTCACAGTCCTTGCCCACCTCCACACAATGCTGACTTCAACACAGGCATCCCCGTAAACTGCTTTCAGACGGTAATGAATGTTGAAGGGCGTAGAACCTTCAGCAGTGAGAAATTCAATTACAGCCCGCTGTTTCAAGCGGACATCACCACTGGATGCCATGCATTGATCGATTACTTTGGAACGCGAAGAGATAGGAAGATGAGGCAAGTGACATTCTATAGCTTAAACATCAGTGCATTAATGATAAAGAGCCAAAATGTTTGCAGTACTACTGGCAAAGTAGTGTGTTTGGAGGCATTACTTCCTTAACCGCCCTCATATTACAGCAATAACACTGGGCAGTTTGTTTTCGTGTGTGACATCTGACCCAAAACTACAACTTAGAATGTGCACAAATAAAGATGCTCGTGTTGAGCCCAATAAATTGCTTACAAATATATCAATCCTTTCTTATGCAGTAAGTTTACAATGAGAAGCCACATCATCTCACTGCAACTTTTCCCTGCAAGGAAGTTGCATTGAAAAGAAGGTGCAGCCATATGCTTCGCTATGCATTGCAGGGTAACCATCAAGAGGTACTTTGACATTAATGCCTTGTACCCAAAACCAACAGTTTAAATGCCAACCATTATTTTACAGGATGTGGTGGCCACAAGGCAAAAACAAATTCGCAGGGTTTACGTGCCAAAACAATGACCTTACATTCATCGGTTAATATAACACATGGCATTGTTGTTTTGCCTGCCTCCTCAGAATTATACATTGTTAATAAGAGTAGAAATCAGCATTTTCACAGAAGCTTGCTCCTTTAACAACAAGAGGCACTAACGATGCTGTTCTTTAGGTTTCCCAGGCAAACAATGCAAGCATCACTATACTCACTATCACAAACAATGCAAGCATCACTATACTAAGCATCACTAAGCTAACCTTTATTTTTTTCTTAATCTATGACCTACACAGTGGCTGGTAAGAACCCCTCTCCAAGAAATATTTGGCATCTCTACTAGAAGCCCTACCTACACCTCTTAACATCATCTTAGACATCTCCACTAAGCAAGCACATAATCCTGCTGGTATTTTTATTACAGAGGTTTTCACTAAAGATCTTCCAAGCAAGAACTCTTTAGCATCTGATCATTTAGATGCTTTGAACTGGAACAACACAGTGAATGCATCATGCTTAACAGAAGTTTAGCTATTTTAATCAAAGCACAGTTAAAGCCTTTCATGTATGAAGTTTGTCATCTGCTTTTACTTGATCTTGCTGCTTATCTGATTGTGAGTTACACTAAGATCAAGCATTCTAATGGCCAACATCTCATCTGTGAAACGCAGAAACTTTAGTGCACTTGTCAGTGATGTTACGGCATTCTTAAATGTGATGATTAGACTGCTGGCTGTTTAGCACTGTAGTACCATTTTACAGGGTGATCATTTTTAAGTTCTATGGAATTTTTAAAAATTTCCTGTGGCAGATGGCATAATTCTTGTCCTTGAGCTATATTATTTGAAGAGGTAGAAATCACTAGCATGAGAAATCGAAACACATGTTCAATTAATTAAAAAAATTCACTATTGACTTGGTAACTAATTATTTTACTGTGCATATTGCAATTTACGAATTGTAGCCAGTGAGCTTGGAAGACGTGTACACTTGAACTTCCAGGATGACATCAGTTTAGGAATATTTCCCTGATAAAGAACACTACACAAGGGTGTTCCAGTTACTTTTGTGCATCAGTGCATACAAGCACATTTTGTTAAAAAAGTAAGTGGAACAACAGTGCATTTTTACGGCAAGTTTGATGGTGCATATCTCCAAACTGGCGTCATTCTGGAAATCAATTCCAAGTGGATGCATCTTGTAATCTCACTGGCTATGATTCGTAAATTACAATATGTGCCTCATATATGTGGTAGCACTGGCAAATATTCCCAGAGTTCTACTAGGAAACATAAATACCGAAGAAAGTGGATGGGGAAAAGGCGCCTGTAGTAGTTCAATTGGTAAAGCATCGCACGCGTAATGCGAATACGTGGGTTCGTTCCCCACCTGTGGCAAGTTGTTTTTTCATCCACTTTTATTTTCATTAATTTATCATTATTTCATTTATTAATCACAAGTAATTTACCCTAAGTGGTCCTTGGTGTTAGTGTTTGCTGGCTTCTTAGGATAAGATTAATAAGCATCGGCCCCTCGGTTAAGCCACTTTCTTTGTTTATATGTGCCATGAAGTAATTAATTGAACATGTGTTTCGATTTCTCATGCAAGATATGTCTGCCTGTTTGAATATTCCTGCTCAAGGACTAGAATTATGCTATATGCAACAGGTTATATTTAAAAATTCCACGAAACTTAAGATCATCACCCTGTATAAAGACACTGTGAATTTTAAAACAAGCTTCAGTGAACCTTATTGAATCAGCAAATGACCAGTGTAACTAGCCTGCTTATCCTGGAAATCTTTTGTAGCTTATAAGCATAGAGCACTTCACTTACACATTTAGGAATGCGAAATTTTCTTGAAATCAGCCCTTTCTTTTTAACAGCTAGCATCCTTGCCAGTTTAGTTAGACATAATGTTGCATGACTTCAATAGTACTGCAAAATCAGATTTTCTTTCTGCTCCCAGTGTCCAGTGATGTATCTTTACCAGTGTCTTTAGCAGCTGAGATAACTAATGTTCCTGCAGGTAAATATCAGAAAACATTGCGATAACTGCCAAGTAAATGCAATCGTGCATCTTGTTTACAATACAGCATGTGCTCTACCTCCTGCCAGGTTTGTACTCCATATCAGGCCAGCATGCAACTTGTACAAGAGGCACCTTTCGCATGCATGAAGATATTTTATGAGGTTATGGTGGTGTCAAAACATGACATCAACAATAATGCCTTAAACTATTATATGAAACACTTACTTGTACAAAGATAGAAAAGGCACCACTTTTGAATTCAGCACATTCGGTTTACAGCACCATAGTAGAAATGGCTCAACTAGTACAGGTACGCAAACGGGCTAGTTGGTATTAGTCGAGGACTTTCGACAGTGTGAACTCGACAAAGGATGGAGAAAGAGGCGATAGCATTTGTCTCTATTTCTCGCCACTTTCGACGTCCTTTGTACAAGCCCGCACTGTTGAACATCATGGGTCAACTAGTACAGCCTGAAAAAAATGTCATGAAACAAAACTTGGCACTCAACCTGAACAATTCTGCCTGTCAGGTATTATGGTTTCTTCAGAACTTATTTCTTTATACAAAGACCGACCCATCAAGTAAAGCTTACTGAAAGAAATGAACAACATCAACACCTCTCAAGGCACATGCATCAAAGGAGTTAGAGCATCATACGCATTACCTTTAAGTGCAAAAGTATTCTTTTTCTTAGGCAAACTGCATTTCTAGTTTCTTAAACCCTATATATTCATTTGTCACAGCTATGGGAAAATCACAAGGTGGAAAAAGATGTGTTGGTGCAATTTCAACTTTTATGTACAACAACAAAAGGTAAAGCAGAGGAAATCTCACTGGTCCTCTGTCTAAATGACACTCAGTTTCATTTGTCATGTCCACTCCCATCCTGATGGCAGCAGAAACAGGAAGAGAGCAGCGTGGTTCAGAAAGCAGACGAAGGAGCTGATATCCTAGCTGACATAAAGAGTAAAGAAGGGAGCTGGTCAGGCCATGTAGTGCAGACTTGAGACATCATTAACTAGCGCGAAAAAGACAATGGACGACAGCTAGAAGCACACAGGACAGAGCTCTAGGCTTCAACTGAAATTTTGGCTACACAGAAACATAGGATTCAGGGGATGCGACCGCGATGGATGGAAGCAACATTCATATTCCCCTTTCCCTGTCTGACAAAGGAGATATCGGAGCAAATTGATGGATAGGTTCATTTCGAGATACGAACACTCTTTTTGGTGAGAGCCAGAGAAGGGGTGCTTACAGACCTATCACCCGCTTTTTGATGCAAAGTGCTTCGAATATTTTCATGTAGACCTGCCTCTAGAGCCGTCTGGGCAGATGAGTGCTTTGAAACTGCTCAGTGCATGAGCACCTACAGCAATGATTGGCCGGATGGCCACCAGCCACTGACAACTGCGGTCGTTTAAACACCAACCTGTTTGGCTTGAGGAAACATAGGGAAGCTATCAGTACCTTAGTGGCTGGTGGCCACATGGCCAATCATCGCCATATGTGCTCATGCACCGAGCAGTTTCAAAGCAATCGTGTGCTCAGGCGGCTCCAGAATCAGGTACATAGGGAAATATACGAACCACTTTGCATCAAAAAAGCGGGAAATAGGTGTGTAAGCACACATCTCTGGCTCTCACCAAGAATGTTCGTAAGTGAAATTAACCTGTTCATCACTTTGTTCCGATAGCTCCTATGTTGTTTCTGTCTGTCGACATTCTGTGCATTCCATGTTTCTGTGTAGCAAAAATTTCAGTTGAAGTCTAGAGTTCTGTCTTATGTGCTTCTTGATGTTGTCTTTGTCACGCTAGTTATTGATGTCTCAAGTCTGCCATGAGCACCAACTAGCCCAAGTGCCTTCTTCAACCATTTAATGCATAGGGCAGATAACCGGTGGCACATTCAAGTTACAGAATGGAAGCCAAAAGAAGAGAAGGGTAGTCAAGGATGGTAGAGAAGCAGACTATGATGAAGTCAGAAAATTTGCAGGCTTCACTTCGAATCCGCTAGCACAAGACAGAGGTAATTGGAGCTCACTGGGAGAGGTCTTCATCCTATGGTGGAAAAAATATGTCGGCCAATTGTGATGAAAAAAGTATGCCTGTCAGCTCAGATGTCTTCGCAGTCTTTTCAGCAATGGGTAGGCCCAAGACAGCCAGTCGGTTCCCATGCAATTGCTTCATGCTGACTGTAGCTGCATGAGCACAAGAAAACAACCTACCATTAATGCCACTCGAGATTGACTACTCAATAAAAGAACCTCTCAAAGCTGCAAATACAATTAAGCATTTACCAGCTTAATACATACATATATAAAGGCCAAGAATAGTTACAATAATCATAAGCTTTATAACTAGACATTAAAATAAGGTAGTGAAACGTACAATAACCGTAGGACGTTGAGTGCAATTCATTTCAGAAATACTTTTGACCACTGACAGGATGCCTCAGGCAGGGCTCAGTCACACAACAAGAAAACATAAATAGTAGTAGTAATAAGCATGCCTGCGTGAGACCAAGACACGAATTCAAGGACGAGAAAAAAATTGATTAGGCTCGGTGTACTTATTCTACAAGAAGATAAATTTATAAACAAATAGCGCAACCACGCGTTCATCCGCAACAGCATGAGAGCTTCTAGAACAAACGAGCACAACTTAAAACGAAGGATTAGTACATAGCCGGGGTGGTCGTGGTTCTTTTGTTTTGCATTAGTTCTAGTCATGAAAGCACGAGCATTGCAAGCTACTTGCGCCATTACCTATCACGTGACCTCCAACAAAAAACAAACAAAAAAAAGAAATGAGTGCAAGTAAATAAGCGACATTTAATACGGTTTTCACACTGCACACTTTTGCCCGCGATCGATCCTGACTGGAATTGAATTTCTGGGCACGTTTGGCTTCGTTGCACAATCTGCGGACGGGAGCCAATCGCGGTCGAAAATTTGCATCCAGAATGGGCTCGATCGTGATCGAAAGTGGCCCTGTGACACCGGTATAAGTCTGCGCCTATCTTTTGTAACAGAATGAACCAATTAGTCAAACCAAAGTATTATTTACGTGCCTGCGCCGAATACTGACGCGTAGCAGTATTTAATTCTCTACAACTCTAGTTGAGGACACGTGAACAATGAAACATTCTTTTTCTTTTTCACATTCGGTGCCCGTAGGCTACGCCTGGAGTACAGATACTACACTCGCATCCAACCCACCTTGTGCTGCCCTTTAAAGAAATTACGCGATAATTACTACCACAATGATGCACCATAAAAACGCGACGCTGAACGTGACTACGTACGCACCTTTTATATGAGCGGTCCATGCGCCTTGCAAAAGGCCCTCGGTTTGAAGGTGGAGAGCTGTCACGATGTGTACTCTGGGCACGCCGTTTGGTTTACGTAGTGGATGGACCATGTTGACGATGCATTCCGCCGAAAAACAAAACGTCCACTTCATCACTGTTCAAGCCGAATGGAAGATGTTTTCTCTTTCGCCACGAATGACGGCCGTCGTAGGCATAGTAAACACACTGTCACAAAGAAACACCGATGTCGTAGGCCGCTGCTGCCTTTCTTTCTCACGCATAATCGCGTCGCCTTCACTCCGGACGCTCACTTCACGTCGATGAGCGCAAAAGTACACGAAAACAACGAGGTGGTACAATCTAAACGCAGCAAAAAACAATCGAATTACTCACAACTTCAAGAATGTCACGGAGAACACACCAAACACACATGCACCCGCCGGCCCGCCGCGAGACGCAGGAAATGACGTAGCGGCAATAGCAGCGACACCCATCGGGGGAAGTTATTTCAATTTCGGTTTCGTTTTCAAGGCATAAATACAAATATTTTTTTAAACTACGTGTGTATATTACTTTTCAAGCTATTTATTTTACGCTACCTCTAAGCCATTTCCTGTGTTTACGGGTAGGTTCAATGGAAATTTATTCGCAAAAACATTGGCTGATATCAAATGAAATGGAATGGCAAAGGTGGGCTGGTAACTGCATGTAAGTGAATTCATTTTCTATATATATATATATATATATATATAATATTTGCTTGGACGTTCATTTGTAAAGAGACGTGGCCCTTCCTGATTATATAGGATGCAGAGGTACTTGCGAGTCTGTCTTTTCTTTTATGCACAGAGAAAGAGAAAGAGAGAAAAAAAAGCTTTAATTGGCCTTTTTAAGAAGTTTACAATGCTCATATTTCTTAACTGGTTTGCTCACGCAAATGTTAAATATCTTGGACGAACGACCGATGTAGAAGTACTTGCATAATAGCTTTCTAAACGTATAGGGGATACCACGAAATTTCGCACGCACAGAATTACACGAAAACCTCAAGTTTCCAAGTACGAAAAGTATTTCTTTGCGTGGTGTCGTGAATGTGCAACCGAAGCGAATCCAGTTCTCGTTTTTTTTTTTTTTTAAGAGCGGGTGAACGAGTGGGGCCGACGACAGCTCAAACGAAAGAACAAATATAACGACTCCCCTTTGGTGGACAGCACCGTGAGTTGTCGTTGTTATAATCTGATGTCGGTCTTTGTCTTACTACAGTTGCTTAGAACAGCAGTTTGACGGGTAATGAGCAAGATATATTCACAATCAAGGAATTTTGTGCATGCGGTAGACAAGTCATTTTCAACCCAATTGCTGTCGCCCTCAAACTACCGCTAGCAGAGCAATTTACTATTGTTCCCATTCAATAGCTGCGCCTGTACAATCGCCGAACCCCTTTGCTCGGCGAGGGTGCAGCTGTGGTAAAGGCTATTGAATGACAACAACAATTTCTTGGCAAAGTGTGGGAACTGTGATGGCATTTAGTCTGGCTGTTGGCTTTAAGCATTCTCTTGTCTCCCCTTAGTACCATACTATCTCTCCTCTGCGCTGTTGCATGTGAGTACAAAAGTAAGCGCTGCACCTTTTGCACTACTATTGCGGAGGGGGGGGGGAGGAGGTGGCTAACGCGTAGTTAGTCTTCCAGAGGGCATTGTGTCGATGGCCAGGGTGTTTCAGACGGCCAAAGAGGCCCAAAGAGTGTTGTAGCGATGCCTACGAAGTTCTCGCTAAAACGACTCGCACACGCCTTCCCCGCGTCCCTCTCATGTTCATTATGCACGCTCTCAAACCACCCACCGCCGCGGCTGTCAAGGCAGTGACAGCAGCAGCAACAGAATTGGAAAGGGTGAGGGAGGAGGCATAGAAAGCTTCGCTTTAAAATCTGGCAGAACGCCCCCGTGCACACTGTAACCTGCAATCCAGAGCTCTGGTGTTAGGACAAAATTCAATTTCATTCTACAAGGTATTTCTTTCCCGTATTCAGCATGTGCACCTGGTCTCACCCATCTCGCGATGGGAGACGGGCTAGCCTCGCGCAGGTCTGCATATGCCAAGATATCGCGAACTACTTGGCAGGCGGGCAATTGCGCGCACACTTCAAAAATGCCTCGCCACTGTTCCGTGAACAAAGATGGGTCTGCAGATGCCCCGCCAATTTCTGGAATCTCGTTATATCTACAATGATTGGCTTAATTTCCTATTCATGCATGCAATAATACCGTCTCCAATTTGGGAGGGGAAATATTTGAGTAAATAGCGCTGTTGGGCGGTGTTGTATATACTGTATGCATCGCAAGTTGTATGTTGGTTCTCTATACTTTCTCATATTATTCTCCCTTTCTTTTTGAGCGCTCCGTTCTGGCAGCTGTTTGTAAGCCAGTAGAACTTTCCTTTACTATACAACTACAAACTTAATAATTTCTTGTTGTACAGCCAGCTTCGTAAATTGACGCGGACGCGAAGCCATGAGCGTTTTGCACGGCTCGTTCTGCACATGCAGCTTGAGCAAAGCATCGTGGTGGGTGAGAAGGCTCAAGTTTGCCAACGAACCTACCTTGTTTATGAACTTGAGAGAAGCAGAACGAATTGGGATTATTGATTCGGCGAAAAAAGGTCAGGTGGGGTTAAAGCTTCCCAAATCGGCGTATCTTTTTTCCGCGTATGGTTCGTCGCGCCCTTTTCTGCCTGTTTTGTCGTGCTTGAAAGAAACCTAGACGACCGCACTGCTTTCGAGCAAGTGTGGCGCGTCCAGCTGCATGCTGTCACGTGGCCTGTTCATTTTGCTGGATTCCTGGCGTCGCAAAAGCAGCTAGAGCTGCACTAGTTCTGCCTTACTGAAAACATTTTGAACATTTTTCTTTTGGTTAAATATTCAATACTAGAAAAAGTAGGTGCGCGCTTTTGGATTCCGCGGAATTTGTGCGTGACGACATTTGAGAACTGTGTGCCACCTAGAATACTATGACATAATACATAGTAGTGCTTAAGCAACAGGTTTTTCGCAGGACATATTTAATATAGCTCGTCAAAACTGACAGTGAAACGGAGGGGGACTCTCTTCAGGAATTTTGTTGGCATTGAAAGCCCGACATGTCTCGGGGGGAAGGGGTTGGCGTAGGGGAGGGCACACTTCTGTATCCGCCACTGGTTTGTAGTGCCGTGGGACACGCCGTCTCTTCGTGCAACTGTATGTTTGTGAATGTAATAAAAATAAACAAAAACACCCTTGCACCCACCCCCAATATTGTTAGTCAGTGCACCCTTTCGGTGGGTAAAAGGGTGTTATGGCATCTAGAACTGCCCTATGCTTCGCACAAAGTCGTGATGATGGGATGTTTCTTGAGTGAAAACACCCTTCAAGGGTGTTATGATTTGCAATTATCACCATCAAGGGTGTAAATTATTTTACTGTGCAGCCCTCACAAATGTGTTTTATATATATTTTTTGCAGTTCCAGAGCAGCGTGCTCACCGGACGCGGCAATGATGACCGGTGCCTTTGAAACACAGTCCCCCGAGAAGGAGCAACTTGCGTGGTCTGCCGCACAGCCGCCGACCCAGGCTGGAGCGATCCAACTGGAACGTCAGGTCTCGAAGCTGCGTGAGAGGGGCCTCATCGATCGTCGCGATGACGTGGCGATTGGCACCATCGCCCACACTTTCGGCATACGCGTGGTTACACGGTTACACACACCCAAATAAAAAAATAGGCTGGAACCAAAGCTAGTCAAAAGGTCAAAGACGATCAAGATCTGTAACGCCGATGACGTTCAATACGGCTCAGACGTCACACCACACGAGTCAAACTAATTTTGTGTTTGCCGGGGCGAATAACCTATGGGGCAGGGTGTCATCGAAATGGAGCACTGACAGGACAGGGGCTCGCCTCGTTATCGAATTGCTAAAGGCAGCGGAAAGACCAGAATTGGAATGTTGGTCGAACTCCAGGTTGGGATAGCTTAAAGAAAGGAAGGCTGCTCAAAGCGTCAGGAAAATAGTTCTATGCCGTCTTCCGCATAGGAATAGCGCACTGCTGCTACCCGGTGTCGCTCGCTGCACCTTCGTTCCTCCACCACCGAACGTAGCCTAACCTGATGTTGGCTTGCTTCAAATAACCACTCGCTAGAGTTGTGTCTTCCAGCGCTGGTTTCAGCGTGGAAATGTCTTCGTAAAATAGGAAATATTGGCGTATAACGGTAGGCCGAATCTCACTGGGCACGTTTATGTGTTCCAATTAGTCCGTCACGGGTGCTAGCAACTGCTGGGCGTCCCCGTTACCAAGGCCTGGAGCGCAAAAAGGAAGATACAAATGTAGCAAGTTTCCACGCTGCCGCCACCATAGCACCAATCGGCATCCGTTGCTTGGTGCTGATGACGCAAACTCCCACAAATTCGGCAGTCTTCGGAACACTTCATACTAGCAGCGTTCGTGGGCAAAATATGGCGGTGCCGTATAGTGACTCGATGACGTTAACGTCTTGCAGAGCGTTTTTTAGTGCAGAGATCAAAGTTGTGCGACATCTCACGACAGCATTCCGAAAGCCTGTGCTCGAGAATGTATGCGTTTGCTGTCTGTTTGTACAACAAGCGCACGGAGCGGGCTACTTAAATGGACCCTGAACCAACCCCGGGCTTAATAAAAAATTACATTCTGCGGATAGCATGCGCTGATATGTGAACATCTCTGCCAAATTTCGCGGTCGTGCGCAAAGCGTGGCGCTTGAAGTCACCCTTTTTTCATACCCGGCCTTCTCCACACCCGTTTCGGAGCTGCCGGGGGCATACCGGTGACTTGCATTTATACTTGTATATGTCGTCGTATGGAAGATTCCTGTAGACAGCTGTTATTGGCTGATAGCTGACATCAATCAATTAGGTAGCTTGAAATAATGCGCTTCCTAGTGTACTGTGTGCATTTATTGACGCAGTTTAAAAATTTAGTCACTTAAGTATCGTTGCGTAATTTGAATGCGAAAGGATGACATAGAATTGCTTATGGCCAAGGTGCGTGACGTCATACATTGTCACGTGTGCACAACTCTAACTTAGTCCACCTTGCTATAATTTGTACCAACCTTAATCAACTTCCTTTCACCTTTCACTTTACCTTACTCTAACTTTTTCTAACATTAATTCTGTATCACCACTGATGCCATACAAGACGCCGATGACGTCATTGATTATTTTTGTTGCCACTCGTTACGGACAACACCGTTATTTGCCGCATGCAACATAACGATTTCGCTTTAATAAACACGCTAATAATAATAAGGGAGAGCCTGCGTTGCACATTCCGATGAGAGAGAGAAAACATTTATTTGTCATGAGATTGGGCGACTTCCTCGCAGGGTGGAGCCCTTAGTTCAGGGCCACATTGGCTCGTGCACACTCCGCGTGCCCGGCGGATCAGCCGTAGCTGCTCTTGCGGGTCTGAGCTGGTCAGCGCAGTCTCCCAGGAGGAAGGTGAAGGAATAGGGGAGTAACCCGGAAAGTGTGGGCACTCCGAGGTGCAGTGATATACTGTGGGCTTTGCTCCACAATAGGGACAGTGTGAGGGATATTGTGTGGGGTGGAAGAGGGTAAGATAAGAGAGGCAGGGAAATGAAATAGTTTGAAGCTGTCGCCACGCGACGGCATCTTGATCAAGGGAGTTATGTGGTGGAGGGAAGTGTCTCCTGGTATCGCTGTAATATTGTAGAGTTTCAGTGTAGTTCAGTGGTTCTGTCGGTGCGTCGTCTGGGTTGGAGAGCTCTTCCAATGGCGCCCGGTTAGCGAGCTCTCGGGCTACCGCATTAGCGCGTTCATTACCACGGAGAGAGGTTTATGTACTTCCGTGAGTATACGACAGTCGTACGTACTATCGCCACATATCGTCTTCTGACGCTCAGGCGGGCCCGCCCGCGTAGGAATGAAACTTTGGCCAAGCGGCTTATCGGGGTTCGCGTCTTGTTAATTTCGATCACTTCTGAATACCCAACTAGCCTCGGACCACACAATAGTTAAGGTCAGACCACATGTACTCATGCTAGCGTTCGCTCGCTCCTGGCCACCCCTGGCTAGATGCCTCGGCCCACTTCGTTTCGTATGGTCAGACCACCAAGCCGAGGAGCGAGCGGCTCTGACCTTGAGTTCCACGTGGTTAGAGTCTAGTTGAGTGCCCCAACTAATAGGAATAATCGAAACCCGACGGCAGCGACGCTGATAAGCAGTGTGGCCAAAGTTTCGTTTCTACGCGGGCGGACGCGGTCGAGATTTCGCAGTCGATGGAGAGTTTTAGCTTCTCCGGTATTCCGGTAAAACGCAGGCGGGGGCGGAGGCCTAAACCTGAGCGGCCTGCATGGTGCAGTCGCCTGGTGGCGCAGTGCTCAAAGTGACGGAAACAGCTAATATTGCACTAACCGAGCGCATTCGCTGCCGGTGTAAATTTTCGGCACTGGCGTAATCGTGTTGCTGCCGAAAATTGCTGCCTGCGTTTTACCGGAATACCGGACAAGCTAAAAACCTCCTTAATAGCGAGCCGCTCAGGAAGTAGACTAGTAGTACTTCCGGAAGTGCGTAATACCTACCGATGTGCGAAACGCAGGTTTTCGCTCACTTCAGCCTGTTTAATATACTGGGTTAATATGCTAACACACGGTAACAGTAACAACAAAAAGAAAACCTTGATTGATGTCACCTGTTGGTCGCGTATGGGTATCTGCTGTATTACGAAATAAAGCGTCCTGAAAAAGAGAAGAATGCTTCTGCTGAAAAAAAAGCGTTTGGGTGAAAAGTGATTTCGCGCTCCGCTTGCGAGCTCCAGGATACGCGCGCGACTGCAAAATTGGACTTGAGATGATCACAGCAGCGTATGCTATCCGCGTACAGAGCTATTTCACCAAGCCCTAGGGGAGGCTCACGAACCATTAGACGCTGTAATGCCCAAGGCACTTTCTGTATACGGCGCTGTTTGAGACCTTGAAGTTCAAATTGGCGCACGTGAAACACAACTATAGAGATATTGATATGCTGGAGACAAGTCTCAGTCGTGGAAAGCTTACAAAACCAAATACTAACCACCGTGCTAAATATCTTTCCTCATACACATTGTTCTTACTGCAAATATACTCTCCATGACGAGTAATAAAGGTGTACAAATTCTGTGAATGTTCCTTGCTGTAGAGATGTGTTTGGGTATTACAGGGTAAAATAGTCCCCAGTACTAGTATTAGACGACATCAGCAACCAGCGGCCTCAGAAACGGGCAACAAAGCCTATAATGGTACGTGACTAATTCAATTTTCACAATACATCTTGAAGCCATACCATTTTTAGTAACATTTTTATAACATTTATAACACTTTCTAGTAACTCGTGACTCAACTGGTGCCTCTGTATTTATTGTGTAGCATGTCACGGTTAATGTGCGGCAATCAATGGACCAGAGACCAAATGCCTGGGCGGCGCGCCTAACTGCAACGTTTGTGAACAGCTTAAGATGTGTCCAACAGGTGGGCCGCGAATCTGCAAATCCTAATCTCCTTTGTCCTACGTTCAACCAATCAATTCGTTTAATTATCCCGTAAATGACCGTAAGCGAATGCGTGGGGAGGGATGCATGCGAATAACCAGTGCCTTGGAGAGAACTTGTAATGCTTGCCTGAGACAATATCTTCATGGGCTACAAGCCATACCGTTTTTTTTCTTTCTTTTAGGAAATTAATCTGTGCCTATTCGTTTACTTAGCGCGTAAATAACCATCAGCGCATGCACGGGAAGTGATACATGTAAAAAGCCGCCGCTCAAAACCGAACTTATTTTTTCCGCTCGCAAAACAATACATATAGTTTTACCGATTTATCATTTTTTTCGGTAGATCTATTCTCTGCCTATTCGATTATTTATCGCATAAATTAGCTTCCGCGCATGAGTGGGGAGTCATATGCGGAGAAGCGGCGCATTCGGGGCACTCTATGTTTCGTCGCAAAAATGATTTTCATGGACTGTAGGCTTACCATTCTTTTTAGATTTTTGGGGAAACTTATACTGTGCCGAATCGTTTATTCATAGCTTTAAACGGCGTCTGCACAGCCCCGGGGACTCATATATGCAAGGAAGCGGCGCTTTCGACGCACTTAATTTTTCGTCGGAGAAATATTTTCAGGGGTTATAGGCTTACCATTTTTTTCGATTTTGGGGGGAAATTATTCTATGCCGAATAGTTTATTGATCGCCTTAAACGGCGTCTGCACAGCTCCGGGGACTCATATATACGGAGAACCGGCGCTATCGAGGCACTTTATTTTTCGTCGGAAAAATGATATTTTCATGGGCTAGAGGTTTACCATTTTTTCGATTTTTTGGGAAAATTTATTCTGTGACGAATCGTTTATTCATAGCTTTAAACGGCGTCTGCACAGTCCCGGAGACTCATATACGCGAAGAAGCAGCGTTTTCGAGGCACACTACTTTTCCTCGGAAAAATGATATTTTTATGAGCTACAGGCTTACCATTTTTTCGATTTTTGGGGAAAAATTATTCTGTGCCGAATCGTTTATCGATCCCCTTAAACGGCGTCTGCACAGCCCCGGGGACTCATATATGCGGAGAGCAGGCGCTTTCGAGGCACTTTATTTTTCTTCGGAAAAATGATATTTTCATGGGCTATAGGCTTACCATTTTTTCGATTTTGGGGGGAAAATTATTCTGTGCCGAATCGTTTATTGATCGCCTTAAACGGCGTCTGCACAGCCCCGGGGACTCATATATGCGGAGAGCATCGCTTTCGAGGCACTTTATTTTTCTTCGGAAAAATAATATTTTCATGGGCTATAGGCTTACCATTTTTTCGATTTTTGGGGAAAAATTATTCTGTGCCGAATCGTTTATTGATCGCCTTAAACGGCGTCTGCACAGCCCCGCGGACTCATATATGCGGAGAACCGGCGCTTTCGAGGCACTTTATTTTTCGTCGGAAAAATGATATTTTCATGGGCTATAGGCTTACCATTTTTTCGATTTTGGGGGAATAATAATTCTGCGGCGAATCGTTTATTGATCGCCTTAAACGGCGTCTGCACAGCCCCGGGGACTCATATATGCGGAGAGCCGGCGCTTTCAAGGCACTTTATTTTTCGTCGGAAAAATGATATTTTCATGGGCTATAGGCTTACCATTTTTTCGATTTTTGGGGAATAATTATTCTGCGCCGAATCGTTTATTGATCGCCTTAAACGGCGTCTGCACAGCCCCGGGGACTCATATATGCGGAGAACCGGCGCTTTCGAGGCACTTTATTTTTCTTCGGAAAAATGATATTTTCATGGGCTATAGGCTTACCATTTTTTCGATTTTTGGGGAAAAATTATTCTGCGCCGAATCGTTTATTGATCGCCTTAAACGGCGACTGCACAGCCCCGCGGACTCATATATGCGGAGAACCGGCGCTTTCGAGGCACTTTATTTTTCGTCGGAAAAATGATATTTTCATGGGCTATAGGCTTACCATTTTTTCGATTTTTGGGGAATAATTATTCTGCGCCGAATCGTCTATTGATCGCCTTAAACGGCGTCTGTACAGCCCCGCCGACTCATATATGCGGAGAACCGGCGCTTTCAAGGCACTTTATTTTTCGTCGGAAAAAATGATATTTTAATGGGCTATAGGCTTACCATTTTTTCGATTCTGGGGGGAAAATTATTCTGTGCCGAATTGTTCATTGATCGCCTTAAACGGCGTCTGCACAGCCCCAGGGACTATATGCGGAGAACCATCGCTTTCGAGCCACTTTATTTTTCGTCGGAAAAATGATATTTTCACGGGCTATAGGCTTACCATATTTTCGATTTTTGGGGAAAATTTATTCTGTGCAGAATCGTTTATTGATCGCCTTAAACGGCGTCTGCACAGCCCCGGGGACTCATATTTCGGAGAGCAGGCGCTTTCGAGGCACTTTATTTTTCGTCGGAAAAATGATATTTTCATGGGCTATAGGCTTACCATTTTTTCGATTTTTCGGGAAAAATTATTCTGTGCCGAATCGTTTATTGATCGCCTTAAACGGCGTCTGCACAGCCTCGGGGACTCATATATGCGGAGAGCCGGCGCTTTCAAGGCACTTTATTTTTCGTCGGAAAAATGATATTTTCATGGGCTATAGGCTTACCATATTTCCGATTTTTTGGGAAAATTTATTCTGTGCCGAATCGTTTGTTGATCGCCTTAAACGCCGTCTGCACAGCCCCGGGGACTCACATATGCGGAGAACCGGCGCTTTCGAGGCACTTTATTTTTCGTCGGAAAAATGATATTTTCATGGGCTATAGGCTTACCATATTTTCGATTTTTGGGGAAAAATTATTCTGTACCGAATCGTTTATTGATCGCCTTAAACGGCGTCTGCACAGCCCCGGGGACTCATATATGCGGAGAACCAGCGCTTTCGAGGCACTTTATTTTTCGTCGGAAAAATGATATTTTCATGGGCTTATAGGCTTAACATTTTTTCTATCTTTGGGGAATAATTATTCTGCGCCGAATCGTTTATTGATCGCCTTAAACGGCGTCTGCACAGCCCCAGGGACTCATATATGCGGAGAACCGGCGCTTTCAAGCCACTTTATTTTTCGTCGGAAAAATGATATTTTCATGGGCTATAGGCTTACCATATTTTCGATTTTTGGGGAAAAATTATTCTCTGCCGAATCGTTTATTGATCGCCTTAAACGGCGTCTGCACAGCCCCGGGGACTCATATATGCGGAGAACCGGCGCTTTCGAGGCACTTTATTTTTCGTCGGAAAAATGATATTTTCATGGGCTAGAGGTTTACCATTTTTTCGGTTTTTGGGGAAAATTTATTCTGTGACGAATCGTTTATTCATAGCTTTAAACGGCGTCTGCACAGTCCCGGAGACTCATATACGCGAAGAAGCAGCGTTTTCGAGGCACACTACTTTTCCTCGGAAAAATGATATTTTTATGAGCTACAGGCTTACCATTTTTTCGATTTTTGGGGAAAAATTATTCTGTGCCGAATCGTTTATCGATCCCCTTAAACGGCGTCTGCACAGCCCCGGGGACTCATATATGCGGAGAGCAGGCGCTTTCGAGGCACTTTATTTTTCTTCGGAAAAATGATATTTTCATGGGCTATATAGGCTTACCATTTTTTCGATTTTGGGGGGAAAATTATTCTGTGCCGAATCGTTTATTGATCGCCTTAAACGGCGTCTGCACAGCCCCGGGGACTCATATATGCGGAGAGCATCGCTTTCGAGGCACTTTATTTTTCTTCGGAAAAATAATATTTTCATGGGCTATAGGCTTACCATTTTTTCGATTTTTGGGGAAAAATTATTCTGTGCCGAATCGTTTATTGATCGCCTTAAACGGCGTCTGCACAGCCCCGCGGACTCATATATGCGGAGAACCGGCGCTTTCGAGGCACTTTATTTTTCGTCGGAAAAATGATATTTTCATGGGCTATAGGCTTACCATTTTTTCGATTTTGGGGGAATAATTATTCTGCGGCGAATCGTTTATTGATCGCCTTAAACGGCGTCTGCACAGCCCCGGGGACTCATATATGCGGAGAGCCGGCGCTTTCAAGGCACTTTATTTTTCGTCGGAAAAATGATATTTTCATGGGCTATAGGCTTACCATTTTTTCGATTTTTGGGGAATAATTATTCTGCGCCGAATCGTTTATTGATCGCCTTAAACGGCGTCTGCACAGCCCCGGGGACTCATATATGCGGAGAACCGGCGCTTTCGAGGCACTTTATTTTTCTTCGGAAAAATGATATTTTCATGGGCTATAGGCTTACCATTTTTTCGATTTTTGGGGAAAAATTATTCTGCGCCGAATCGTTTATTGATCGCGTTAAACGGCGACTGCACAGCCCCGCGGACTCACATATGCGGAGAACCGGCGCTTTCGAGGCACTTTATTTTTCTTCGGAAAAATATTTTCATGGGCAATAGGCTTACCATTTTTTCGATAATTGGGGGAAAATGATACTGTGCCGAATTGTTCATTGATCGCCTTAAACGGCGTCTGCACAGCCCCGGGGACTCATATATGCGGAGAACCGGCGCTTTCAAGGCACTTTATTTTTCTTCGGAAAAATGATATCTTCATGGGCTATAGGCTTACCATTTTTTCGATTTTTCGGGAAAAATTATTTTGTGCCGAATCGTTTATTGATCGCCTTAAACGGCGTCTGCACAGCCCCGGGGACTCATATATGCGGAGAACCGGCGCTTTCAAGGCACTTCATTTTTCGTCGGAAAAATGATATTTTCATGGGCTATAGGCTTACCATATTTCCGATTTTTTGGGAAAATTTATTCTGTGCCGAATCGTTTGTTGATCGCCTTAAACGCCGTCTGCACAGCCCCGGGGACTCACATATGCGGAGAACCGGCGCTTTCGAGGCACTTTATTTTTCGTCGGAAAAATGATATTTTCATGGGCTATAGGCTTACCATATTTTCGATTTTTGGGGAAAAATTATTCTGTACCGAATCGTTTATTGATCGCCTTAAACGGCGTCTGCACAGCCCCGGGGACTCATATATGCGGAGAACCAGCGCTTTCGAGGCACTTTATTTTTCGTCGGAAAAATGATATTTTCATGGGCTTATAGGCTTAACATTTTTTCTATCTTTGGGGAATAATTATTCTGCGCCGAATCGTTTATTGATCGCCTTAAACGGCGTCTGCACAGCCCCAGGGACTCATATATGCGGAGAACCGGCGCTTTCAAGCCACTTTATTTTTCGTCGGAAAAATGATATTTTCATGGGCTATAGGCTTACCATATTTTCGTTTTTTGGGGAAAAATTATTCTCTGCCGAATCGTTTATTGATCGCCTTAAACGGCGTCTGCACAGCCCCGGGGACTCATATATGCGGAGAACCGGCGCTTTCAAGGCACTTTATTTTTCGTCGGAAAAATGATATTTTCATGGGCTATAGGCTTACCATATTTCCGATTTTTTGGGAAAATTTATTCTGTGCCGAATCGTTTGTTGATCGCCTTAAACGCCGTCTGCACAGCCCCGGGGACTCACATATGCGGAGAACCGGCGCTTTCGAGGCACTTTATTTTTCGTCGGAAAAATGATATTTTCATGGGCTATAGGCTTACCATATTTTCGATTTTTGGGGAAAAATTATTCTGTACCGAATCGTTTATTGATCGCCTTAAACGGCGTCTGCACAGCCCCGGGGACTCATATATGCGGAGAACCAGCGCTTTCGAGGCACTTTATTTTTCGTCGGAAAAATGATATTTTCATGGGCTTATAGGCTTAACATTTTTTCTATCTTTGGGGAATAATTATTCTGCGCCGAATCGTTTATTGATCGCCTTAAACGGCGTCTGCACAGCCCCGGGGACTCATATATGCGGAGAGCCGGCGCTTTCAAGGCACTTTATTTTTCGTCGGAAAAATGATATTTTCATGGGCTATAGGCTTACCATTTTTTCGATTTTTGGGGAATAATTATTCTGCGCCGAATCGTTTATTGATCGCCTTAAACGGCGTCTGCACAGCCCCGGGGACTCATATATGCGGAGAACCGGCGCTTTCGAGGCACTTTATTTTTCTTCGGAAAAATGATATTTTCATGGGCTATAGGCTTACCATTTTTTCGATTTTTGGGGAAAAATTATTCTGCGCCGAATCGTTTATTGATCGCCTTAAACGGCGACTGCACAGCCCCGCGGACTCACATATGCGGAGAACCGGCGCTTTCGAGGCACTTTATTTTTCTTCGGAAAAATATTTTCATGGGCAATAGGCTTACCATTTTTTCGATAATTGGGGGAAAATGATACTGTGCCGAATTGTTCATTGATCGCCTTAAACGGCGTCTGCACAGCCCCGGGGACTCATATATGCGGAGAACCGGCGCTTTCAAGGCACTTTATTTTTCTTCGGAAAAATGATATCTTCATGGGCTATAGGCTTACCATTTTTTCGATTTTTCGGGAAAAATTATTTTGTGCCGAATCGTTTATTGATCGCCTTAAACGGCGTCTGCACAGCCCCGGGGACTCATATATGCGGAGAACCGGCGCTTTCAAGGCACTTCATTTTTCGTCGGAAAAATGATATTTTCATGGGCTATAGGCTTACCATATTTCCGATTTTTTGGGAAAATTTATTCTGTGCCGAATCGTTTGTTGATCGCCTTAAACGCCGTCTGCACAGCCCCGGGGACTCACATATGCGGAGAACCGGCGCTTTCGAGGCACTTTATTTTTCGTCGGAAAAATGATATTTTCATGGGCTATAGGCTTACCATATTTTCGATTTTTGGGGAAAAATTATTCTGTACCGAATCGTTTATTGATCGCCTTAAACGGCGTCTGCACAGCCCCGGGGACTCATATATGCGGAGAACCAGCGCTTTCGAGGCACTTTATTTTTCGTCGGAAAAATGATATTTTCATGGGCTTATAGGCTTAACATTTTTTCTATCTTTGGGGAATAATTATTCTGCGCCGAATCGTTTATTGATCGCCTTAAACGGCGTCTGCACAGCCCCAGGGACTCATATATGCGGAGAACCGGCGCTTTCAAGCCACTTTATTTTTCGTCGGAAAAATGATATTTTCATGGGCTATAGGCTTACCATATTTTCGATTTTTGGGGAAAAATTATTCTCTGCCGAATCGTTTATTGATCGCCTTAAACGGCGTCTGCACAGCCCCGGGGACTCATATATGCGGAGAACCGGCGCTTTCAAGGCACTTTATTTTTCGTCGGAAAAATGATATTTTCATGGGCTATAGGCTTACCATATTTCCGATTTTTTGGGAAAATTTATTCTGTGCCGAATCGTTTGTTGATCGCCTTAAACGCCGTCTGCACAGCCCCGGGGACTCACATATGCGGAGAACCGGCGCTTTCGAGGCACTTTATTTTTCGTCGGAAAAATGATATTTTCATGGGCTATAGGCTTACCATATTTTCGATTTTTGGGGAAAAATTATTCTGTACCGAATCGTTTATTGATCGCCTTAAACGGCGTCTGCACAGCCCCGGGGACTCATATATGCGGAGAACCAGCGCTTTCGAGGCACTTTATTTTTCGTCGGAAAAATGATATTTTCATGGGCTTATAGGCTTAACATTTTTTCTATCTTTGGGGAATAATTATTCTGCGCCGAATCGTTTATTGATCGCCTTAAACGGCGTCTGCACAGCCCCAGGGACTCATATATGCGGAGAACCGGCGCTTTCAAGCCACTTTATTTTTCGTCGGAAAAATGATATTTTCATGGGCTATAGGCTTACCATATTTTCGATTTTTGGGGAAAAATTATTCTCTGCCGAATCGTTTATTGATCGCCTTAAACGGCGTCTGCACAGCCCCGGGGACTCATATATGCGGAGAACCGGCGCTTTCGAGGCACTTTATTTTTCGTCGGAAAAATGATATTTTCATGGGCTAGAGGTTTACCATTTTTTCGGTTTTTGGGGAAAATTTATTCTGTGACGAATCGTTTATTCATAGCTTTAAACGGCGTCTGCACAGTCCCGGAGACTCATATACGCGAAGAAGCAGCGTTTTCGAGGCACACTACTTTTCCTCGGAAAAATGATATTTTTATGAGCTACAGGCTTACCATTTTTTCGATTTTTGGGGAAAAATTATTCTGTGCCGAATCGTTTATCGATCCCCTTAAACGGCGTCTGCACAGCCCCGGGGACTCATATATGCGGAGAGCAGGCGCTTTCGAGGCACTTTATTTTTCTTCGGAAAAATGATATTTTCATGGGCTATATAGGCTTACCATTTTTTCGATTTTGGGGGGAAAATTATTCTGTGCCGAATCGTTTATTGATCGCCTTAAACGGCGTCTGCACAGCCCCGGGGACTCATATATGCGGAGAGCATCGCTTTCGAGGCACTTTATTTTTCTTCGGAAAAATAATATTTTCATGGGCTATAGGCTTACCATTTTTTCGATTTTTGGGGAAAAATTATTCTGTGCCGAATCGTTTATTGATCGCCTTAAACGGCGTCTGCACAGCCCCGCGGACTCATATATGCGGAGAACCGGCGCTTTCGAGGCACTTTATTTTTCGTCGGAAAAATGATATTTTCATGGGCTATAGGCTTACCATTTTTTCGATTTTGGGGGAATAATTATTCTGCGGCGAATCGTTTATTGATCGCCTTAAACGGCGTCTGCACAGCCCCGGGGACTCATATCCCAGGCAGCACACCAGCATTGGTCCAACCATGGCCCAATGCTGGCAGAAATTGGTACCAATGTTGGACCAATGTTGGCATATTGGCAAAGTGCAACCCAATCCAATGCTGGCCCAGCGTTAAAGCCAAGATTGGACCAATGTTATGCCAATGCAGCAGCCATTGTGCTGCCAGCGTAGGACCAGCGTTAAAGCCAAGATTGGACCAATGTTATGCCAATGCAGCAGCCATCGTAGGACCAGCGTTAAAGCCAAGATTGGACCAATGTTATGCCAATGCAGCAGCCATCGTGCTGCCAGCGTAGAACCAGTGTTGAGCCATATCCTTGCCATTATTAATGCCAGCTTTGAGCCAATGCCCTTTGCATGACGAATATTCTAGCTATGCTGGCTTTAGAGCACGCACACATTCTTACCGCAAACCTTTTGCTAGCGGCATTTTTTGTAGCAATTGTCCCCTTACCGTCTTCCTCAATAGTAGCTAGGAAAGCTCGACAAAAAGATGTCAAGAAGCAGAAGCCATATATGCTTGCAAATAATAATAAAAGAATACTGAAATTGACGTTTATGACAGTTTATTTGCGAATAAATTTTCACAAACAGGCATTTTCCGTGGACCTAGATGGGTGACGCTCGGTTATCTTCAAACAGTTTATTTACAGGCACTGCCCTCAGGATAGGAATTGGGCAAGGTGCCGAGGACGGTGGGCTGGCCAGGGGTTTCAGGGCAGGGAGCTGACGTCGGTAGGCAGGTTTGTCAGTGCTTGGATGACAGCGGGCTTATCAGGCCCCCGAGGACCACGATAGCGTGGTGGTTTCGTTGATATTGCTACCATATCCCATAGCGACTTCACCATTAGTTGGAGGAAACGCTTGCACTGTAAAAGAAAAAGAAACATTATCAGAGATGTTGGTATGACAAATGTATGTGGGAGCGTTTTCATTTGAAAAATCGCCATACTGCAACAATATTATAAGTCTGAGCAGAGAGTTCGAAGGGGTGAATCAAGAAACTTTCTTGCAAGAGATTTGTCAAGTAACACTTCTTAATATTTCGGCATATATGGCATACCTTGTACAAGGTGTAACGTAATGTTTAGAACAGACATAAAATACGCAGGATCCGTCCGCTTTCTTTACAGCCCACACCTAGTCAGCGTAGCACTTTATAATTAAAAAATCGCAGGAAAACCTGCTGCAGCACAAAAAGCCTAGTTTCAGACTGTGTAGACAATGCGGCCTTCGTGCGAAATTTTTAATGTGGAAACCGAGAAGTTCCGTCAGGAAACACTAGTAAAAGAGGCATTTATTATACGAAAAGAAAGAAATACTGTCAGCTGGAAATGATGCTTGACCTATAACAGTGAGAAGAAGCGTGGTTCCTCGGTATCACTAGCAGGATCAGGCCGCGCACGTGGCTTGATAAAATCATAGTCCTGGAATTTGGGTGAAATTCACAGAGATTTACACGTGGTTCTACTCCAGGCACTATTCAAAGGCTGCAAATAAAAAGAGCTATTTAATTACAGGCACTCTACATTAGCCAGGCCTGTTTCAGTAATATATATAACGCGTGATATTGCTTGGGTGATATAGCTTGGGTGATATTGCTCCTTATAAAACTTATAACATGCGCAAAACAAATACACTCACCATTGTAAGATCCATGCTTCTTTGTATCCGAGTTCATTCCACATCGAAGACGGTGGCCACGGGCGCCGACTTTTTTTCTAATTGTTGTTTCGCCTATATTAATTCTAACACTCACAAAAATTCGTGGCCACATTGCTGCGTATTTCAAGATGTAGGCTTCTCAGTAGGACTGACGACCGCAAGCGAGCATTTTTCACGAGAGGAGTGCGCTGGCAAGAACGGACAAGACGGCAAGCACTCAGGCGGTGTTGCACCCAGTCGGCGTGCTAGCGACGCATACAAGGAAAGAGCGAAAGGAAAGGGCGAACAAAGAATACGGCGTAAGCGCCACTTTCCCCCGCTGGACCTAGCCCGACCGCATTTTGGGGTGACAGCGACGGAGGGCGACAAGGAGGACAATAGTGACCCCACCGCTTTCCCCCATGCTTCCGAGAGCACCTAATTCGACACAGCAGCTTATGGCTGTCTGAACGCTTCACTCATAGCATTGACCAGGCTCACCTGGGTGCGTGGGGGAGAGGCAAGGGGGGGCTGAAGGACGGAAAGCTAGGCCGCAAAAGGAAATCCGGAATGCGTCGTGCCTACTAAAGGCAAAGACAAGAGGTTGTTGACACGCAAATGCCAAAACATTCAATTAATTTTTTTTCTGTCAGGGGCATTCATACAAGGAGCTTACTACACATGCACGAACAAACAAATATATTATAACAGGAGCATGATGATTATGTCGCCGCAACATGCCATGCATGCTAAACAAACAAACAATAGTTTCACTAATACATATGCGCTCCATCTCGATGCAATATAAAATGGTTCCATCAGCTCTGAGGCACTGTAATTCTCGATTCTCCTCAGAATCCTGACCCACTAAAGCCGACGAGCGTACATGCAAAATATACAATGCGCAGGCAAATTCTCAATACCGTTGCTTCTTATGGAAAGCTCAAGTTCTTATTCACGATCAATAAAGCAGCGGCTAAATTTATGCGACTTCCCCTGCTTGCTACGTGGTACAGTGGCTTTTCTCTTTAGGGGACACATTTCGGTAAATTAGAAGTGCAATAATGGCGGTGTACCATTCATGGAGTTGACATGGGAGAACATATTTCTGGTTCCTGCACAGTGTGCCTGTGATCAGTGCGTTAGTTTTCAAAACACGTTGTTCAATCTCAGCAAGTCGTAGAGCACTAAAAGCCGACAAGGAGAAAATTGGCTTATTACGGGCTAATGTCCTCCAAAGAAAGCCAACTAGTAACCCATATTGGCAAATCCATACGAAAGTCGGTCCAATAATTCCCGCCTTGTTGAACGGCAGTGCCAATATTGTTTACTGACTGTGTAAACTGGGCCAACATTGGATCTCTATCAGAATGGCACAGCCAATATTGTTTATTGACTGTGTAAACTGGGCCAACATTGGATCTCTATCAGAATGGCACAGCCAATATTGTTTACTGACTGTGTAAATTGGGCCAACATTGGATCTCTATCAGAATGGCACAGCCAATATTGGCGCCACGCTGTTAACCTTAGGCCATCATTGGGCCAGGAATCAGAATGGCACTGCCAATATTGGAACCACGCTGTTAATCTTAGGCCGTCATTGGGCCAAGAAGTGCCAATATGTTTCCAACGTTGGCCCAACCTGACGTGCCGCCTGGGATGCGGAGAGCCGGCGCTTTCAAGGCACTTTATTTTTCGTCGGAAAAATGATATTTTCATGGGCTATAGGCTTACCATTTTTTCGATTTTTGGGGAATAATTATTCTGCGCCGAATCGTTTATTGATCGCCTTAAACGGCGTCTGCACAGCCCCGGGGACTCATATATGCGGAGAACCGGCGCTTTCGAGGCACTTTATTTTTCTTCGGAAAAATGATATTTTCATGGGCTATAGGCTTACCATTTTTTCGATTTTTGGGGAAAAATTATTCTGCGCCGAATCGTTTATTGATCGCCTTAAACGGCGACTGCACAGCCCCGCGGACTCACATATGCGGAGAACCGGCGCTTTCGAGGCACTTTATTTTTCTTCGGAAAAATATTTTCATGGGCAATAGGCTTACCATTTTTTCGATAATTGGGGGAAAATGATACTGTGCCGAATTGTTCATTGATCGCCTTAAACGGCGTCTGCACAGCCCCGGGGACTCATATATGCGGAGAACCGGCGCTTTCAAGGCACTTTATTTTTCTTCGGAAAAATGATATCTTCATGGGCTATAGGCTTACCATTTTTTCGATTTTTCGGGAAAAATTATTTTGTGCCGAATCGTTTATTGATCGCCTTAAACGGCGTCTGCACAGCCCCGGGGACTCATATATGCGGAGAACCGGCGCTTTCAAGGCACTTCATTTTTCGTCGGAAAAATGATATTTTCATGGGCTATAGGCTTACCATATTTTCGATGTTTGGGGAAAAATAATTCTGTGCCGAATCGTTTATTGATCGCCTTAAACGGCGTCTGCACAGCCCCGGGGACTCATATATGCGGAGAGCCGGCGCTTTCAAGGCACTTTATTTTTCGTCGGAAAAATGATATTTTCATGGGCTATAGGCTTACCATATTTCCGATTTTTTGGGAAAATTTATTCTGTGCCGAATCGTTTGTTGATCGCCTTAAACGCCGTCTGCACAGCCCCGGGGACTCACATATGCGGAGAACCGGCGCTTTTGAGGCACTTTATTTTTCGTCGGAAAAATGATATTTTCATGGGCTATAGGCTTACCATATTTTCGATTTTTGGGGAAAAATTATTCTGTACCGAATCGTTTATTGATCGCCTTAAACGGCGTCTGCACAGCCCCGGGGACTCATATATGCGGAGAACCAGCGCTTTCGAGGCACTTTATTTTTCGTCGGAAAAATGATATTTTCATGGGCTTATAGGCTTAACATTTTTTCTATCTTTGGGGAATAATTATTCTGCGCCGAATCGTTTATTGATCGCCTTAAACGGCGTCTGCACAGCCCCAGGGACTCATATATGCGGAGAACCGGCGCTTTCAAGCCACTTTATTTTTCGTCGGAAAAATGATATTTTCATGGGCTATAGGCTTACCATATTTTCGATTTTTGGGGAAAAATTATTCTCTGCCGAATCGTTTATTGATCGCCTTAAACGGCGTCTGCACAGCCCCGGGGACTCATATATGCGGAGAACCGGCGCTTTCGAGGCACTTCATTTTTCGTCGGAAAAATGATATTTTCATGGGCATTTTTTCGATTTTTGGGGAATAATTATTCTGCGCCGAATCGTTTATTGATCGCCTTAAACGGCGTCTGCACAGCCCCGGGGACTCATATATGCGGAGAACCGGCGCTTTCGAGGCACTTTATTTTTCGTCGGAAAAATGATATTATCATGGGCTATAGGCTTACCATTTTTTGGATTTTTCGGGAAAAATTATTTTGTGCCGAATCGTTTATTGATCGCCTTAAACGGCGTCTGCACAGCCCCGGGGACTCATATATGCGGAGAACCGGCGCTTTCAAGGCACTTTATTTTTCGTCGGAAAAATGATATTTTCATGGGCTATAGGCTTACCATATTTTCGATTTTTGGGGAAAAATTATTCTGTGCCGAATCGTTTATTGATCGCCTTAAACGGCGTCTGCACAGCCCCGGGGACTCATATATGCGGAGAGCAGGCGCTTTCGACGCACTTTATTTTTCTTGGGAAAAATTATATTTTCATGGGCTATAGGCTTACCTTTTTTTCGATTTTTCGGGAAAAATTATTTTGTGCCGAATCGTTTATTGATCGCCTTAAACGGCGTGTTCAGAGCCCCGGGGACTCATATATGCGGAGAACCGGCGCTTTCAAGGCACTTTATTTTTCGTCGGAAAAATGATATTTTCATGGCTTACCATATTTTCGATTTTTGGGGAAAAATAATTCTGTGCCGAATCGTTTATTGATCGCCTTAAATGGCGTCTGCACAGCCACGGGGACTCATATATGCGGAGAACCGGCGCTTTAAAGGCACTTTATTTTTCGTCGGAAAAATGAAATTTTCATGGGCTATAAGCTTACCATATTTTCGATTTTTTGGGAAAATTTATTCTGTGCCGAATCGTTTATTGATCGCCTTAAACGGCGTCTGCACAGCCCCGGGGACTCATATATGCGGAGAACCAGCGCTTTCGAGGCACTTTATTTTTCGTCGGAAAAATGATATTTTCATGGGCTATTGGCTTACCATTTTTTCGATTTTTGGGGAATAATTATTCTGCGCCGAATCGTTTATTGATCGCCTTAAACGGCGTCTGCAGAGCCCCGGGGACTCATATATGCGGAGAGCCGGCGCTTTCAAGGCACTTTATTTTTCGTCGGAAAAATGATATTTTCATGGGCTATAGGCTTACCATATTTTCGATGTTTGGGGAAAAATAATTCTGTGCCGAATCGTTTATTGATCGCCTTAAACGGCGTCTGCACAGCCCCGGGGACTCATATATGCGGAGAACCGGCGCTTTCGAGGCACTTTATTTTTCTTCGGAAAAATATTTTCATGGGCAATAGGCTTACCATTTTTTCGATAATTGGGGGAAAATGATACTGTGCCGAATTGTTCATTGATCGCCTTAAACGGCGTCTGCACAGCCCCGGGGACTCATATATGCGGAGAACCGGCGCTTTCAAGGCACTTTATTTTTCTTCGGAAAAATGATATTTTCATGGGCTATAAGGCTTACCATTTTTTCGATTTTTCGGGAAAAATTATTCTGTGCCGAATCGTTTATTGATCGCCTTAAACGGCGCCTGCACAGCCCTGGGGACTCATATATGCGGAGAACCGGCGCTTTCGAGGCACTTTATTTTTCGTCGGAAAAATGATATCTTCATGGGCTATAGGCTTACCATTTTTTCGATTTTTCGGGAAAAATTATTTTGTGCCGAATCGTTTATTGATCGCCTTAAACGGCGTCTGCACAGCCCCGGGGACTCATATATGCGGAGAACCGGCGCTTTCAAGGCACTTCATTTTTCGTCGGAAAAATGATATTTTCATGGGCTATAGGCTTACCATATTTTCGATGTTTGGGGAAAAATAATTCTGTGCCGAATCGTTTATTGATCGCCTTAAACGGCGTCTGCACAGCCCCGGGGACTCATATATGCGGAGAACCGGCGCTTTAAAGGCACTTTATTTTTCGTCGGAAAAATGATATTTTCATGGGTATAGGCTTACCATATTTTCGATTTTCGGGGAAAATTTATTCTGTGCAGAATCGTTTATTGATCGCCTTAAACGGCGTCTGCACAGCCCCGGGGACTCATATTTGCGGAGAGCAGGCGCTTTCGAGGCACTTTATTTTTCGTCGGAAAAATGATATTTTCATGGGCTATAGGCTTACCATTTTTTCGATTTTTCGGGAAAAATTATTCGGTGCCGAATCGTTTATTGATCGCCTTAAACGGCGTCTGCACAGCCCCAAGGACTCATATATGCGGAGAGCCGGCGCTTTCACGGCACTTTATTTTTCGTCCGAAAAATAATATTTTCATGGGCTATAGGCTTACCATTTTTTCGATTTTTGGGGAATAATTATTCTGCGCCGAATCGTTTATTGATCGCCTTAAACGGCGTCTGCACAGCCCCAGGGACTCATATATGCGGAGAACCGGCGCTTTCGAGGCACTTTATTTTCGTCGGAAAAATGATATTTTCATGGGCTATAGGCTTACCATATTTTCGACTTTTCGGGAAAAATTATTTTGTGCCGAATCGTTTATTCATAGCGTTAAACGGTGCCTGCACAGCCCCGGGGATTCATATATGCGGAGAACCGGCGCTTTCGAGGCACTTTATTTTTCGTCGGAAAAATGATATTTTCATGGGCTATAGGCTTACCATTTTTTCGATTTTTCGGGAAAAATTATTTTGTGCCGAATCGTTTATTGATCGCCTTAAACGGCGTCTGCACAGCCCCGGGGACTCAAATATGCGGAGAACCGGCGCTTTCAAGGCACTTTATTTTTCGTCGGAAAAACGATATTTTCATGGGCTATATATAGGCTTACCATATTTTCGATTTTTGGGGAAAATTTATTCTGTGCCGAATCATTTATTGATCGCCTTAAACGGCATCTGCACCGCCCCGGGGACTCATATATGCGGAGCAGGCGCTTTCGAGCCACTTTATTTTTCTTCGGAAAAATGATATTTTCATGGGCTATAGGCTTAACATTTTTTCGATTTTCGGGGAATAATTATTCTGCGCCGAATCGTTTATTGATCGCCTTAAACGGCGTCTGCACAGCCCCGGTGACTCATATATGCGGAGAACCGGCGCTTCCAAGGCACTTTATTTTTCGTTGGAAAAATGATATTTTCATGGGCTATAGGCTTACCATATTTTCGATTTTGGGGGGAAAATGATTCTGTGCCGAATTGTTCATTGATCGCCTTAAACGGCGTCTGCACAGCCCCGGGGACTCATATATGCGGAGAACCGGCGCTTTCGAGGCACTTTATTTTTCTTCGGAAAAATCATATTTTCATGGGCTTACCATTTTTTCGATTTTGGGGGGAAAATTATTCTGTGCCGAATCGTTTATTGATCGCCTTAAACGGCGTCTGCACAGCCCCGGGGACTCATATATGCGGAGAACCGGCGCTTTCGAGGCACTTTATTTTTCGTCGCAAAAATGATATTTTCATGGGCTATAGGCTTACCTTTTTTTCGATTTTTCGGGAAAAATTATTTTGTGCCGAATCGTTTATTGATAGCCTTAAACGGCGTCTGTACAGCCCCGGGGACTCATATATGCGGAGAGCAGGCGCTTTCGACGCACTTTATTTTTCTTCGGAAAAATTATATTTTCATGGGCTATAGGCTTACCTTTTTTTCGATTTTTCGGGAAAAATTATTTTGTGCCGAATCGTTTATTGATCGCCTTAAACGGCGTCTGCACAGCCCCGGGGACTCATATATGCGGAGAACCGGTGCTTTCAAGGCACTTTATTTTTCGTCGGAAAAATGATATTTTCACGGGCTATAGGCTTACCATATTTTCGATTTTTGGGGAAAATTTATTCTGTGCAGAATCGTTTATTGATCGCCTTAAACGGCGTCTGCACAGCCCCGGGGACTCATATTTGCGGAGAGCAGGCGCTTTCGAGGCACTTTATTTTTCGTCGGAAAAATGATATTTTCATGGGCTATAATCGTTTATTGATCGCCTTAAACGGCGCCTGCACAGCCCCGGGGACTCATATATGCGGAGAGCCGGCGCTTTCAAGGCACTTTATTTTTCGTCGGAAGAATGATATTTTCATGGGCTATAGGCTTACCATATTTCCGATTTTTTGGGAAAATTTATTCTGTGCCGAATCGTTTATTGATCGCCTTAAACGGCGTCTGCACAGCCCCGGGGACTCACATATGCGGAGAACCGGCGCTTTCGAGGCACTTTATTTTTCGTCGGAAAAATGATATTTTCATGGGCTATAGGCTTACCATATTTTCGATTTTTGGGGAAAAATTATTCTGTGCCGAATCGTTTATTGATCGCCTTAAACGGCGTCTGCACAGCCCCGGGGACTCATATATGCGGAGAACCAGCGCTTTCGAGGAACTTTATTTTTCGTCGGAAAAATGATATTTTCATGGGCTTATAAGCTTAACATTTTTTCGATTTTTGGGGAATAATTATTCTGCGCCGAATCGTTTATTGATCGCCTTAAACGGCGTCTGCACAGCCCCGGGGACTCATATATGCGGAGAACCGGCGCTTTCAAGGCACTTTATTTTTCGTCGGAAAAATGATATCTTCATGGGCTATAGGCTTACCATATTTTCGATTTTTGGGGAAAAATTATTCTCTGCCGAATCGTTTATTGATCGCCTTAAACGGCGTCTGCACAGCCCCGGGGACTCATATATGCGGAGAACCGGCGCTTTCGAGGCACTTTATTTTTCGTCGGAAAAATGATATTTTCATGGGCTATAGGCTTACCATTTTTTGGATTTTTCGGGAAAAATTATTTTGTGCCGAATCGTTTATTGATCGCCTTAATGGCGTCTGCACAGCCCCGGGGACTCAAATATGCGGAGAACCGGCGCTTTCAAGGCACTTTATTTTTCGTCGGAAAAATGATATTTTCATGGGCTATAGGCTTAACATTTTTTCGATTTTCGGGGAATAATTATTCTGCGCCGAATAATTTATTGATCGCCTTAAACGGCGTCTGCACAGCCCCGGGGACTCATATATGCGGAGAACCGGCGCTTTCAAGGCACTTTATTTTTCGTCGGAAAAATGATATTTTCATGGGCTATAGGCTTACCATATTTTCGATTTTTGGGGAAAAATTATTCTGTGCCGAATCGTTTATTGATCGCCTTAAACGGCGTCTGCACAGCCCCGGGGACTCATATTTGCGGAGAGCAGGCGCTTTCGAGGCACTTTATTTTTCGTCGGAAAAATGATATTTTCATGGGCTATCGGCTTACCATTTTTTCGATTTTTCGGGAAAAATTATTCTGTGCCGAATCGTTTATTGATCGCCTTAAACGGCGTCTGCACAGCCCCTGGGACTCATATATGCGGAGAGCCGGCGCTTTCAAGGCACTTTATTTTTCGTCGGAAAAATGATACTTTCATGGGCTATATGAGCCCACCATATTTTCGATTTTCGGGGAAAAATTATTCTGTGCAGAATCGTTTATTGATCGCCTTAAACGGCGTCTGCACAGCCCCGGGGACTCATATTTGCGGAGAGCAGGCGCTTTCGAGGCACTTTATTTTTGGTCGCAAAAATGATATTTTCATGGGCTATAGGCTTACCATTTTTTCGATTTTTCGGGAAAAATTATTCTGTGCCGAATCGTTTATTGATCGCCTTAAACGGCGTCTGCACAGCCCCGGGGACTCATATATGCGGAGAGCCGGCGCTTTCGAGGCACTTTATTTTTCGTCGGAAAAATGATACTTTCATGGGCTATAGGCTTACCATATTTTCGATTTTTGGGGAAAAATTATTCTGTGCCGAATCGTTTATTGATCGCCTTAAACAGCGTCTGCACAGCCCCGGGGACTCACATATGCGGAGAACCGGCGCTTTCGAGGCACTTTATTTTTCGTCGGAAAAACGATATTTTCATGGGCTATAGGCTTACCATATTTTCGATTTTGGGGGACAATTTATTCTGTGCCGAATCGTTTATTGATCGCCTTAAACGGCGTCTGTACAGTCCCGGAGACTCATATATGCGGAGAGCAGGCGGTTTCGAGGCACTTTATTTTTCTTCGGAAAAATATTTTCATGGGCTATAGGCTTACCATTTTTAGATTTTGGGGGGAAAATTATTCTGTGCCGAATTGTTCATTGATCGCCTTAAACGGCGTCTCCACAGCCCCGGGGGCTCATATATGCGCAGAACCGGCGCTTTGGAGGCACTTTATTTTTCTTCGGAAAAATGATATTTTCATGGGCTATAGGCTTACCATTTTTTCGATAATTGGGGGAAAATGATTCTGTGCCGAATTGTTCATTGATCGCCTTAAACGGCGTCTGCACAGCCCCGGGGACTCATATATGCGGAGAACCGGCGCTTTCAAGGCACTTTATTTTTCTTCGGAAAAATGATATTTTCATGGGCTATAGGCTTACCATTTTTTCGATTTTTGGGGGAAAATTATTCTGTGCCGAATCGTTTATTGATCGCCTTAAACGGCGTCTGCACAGCCCCGGGGACTCATATATGCGGAGAACCGGCGCTTTCGAGGCACTTTATTTTTCGTCGGAAAAATGATATTTTCATGGGCTATAGGCTTACCATTTTTTCGATTATTCGGGAAAAATTATTTTGTGCCGAATCGTTTATTGATCGCCTTAAACGGCGTCTGCACAGCCCCGGGGACTCATATATGCGGAGAACCGGCGCTTTCAAGGCACTTCATTTTTCGTCGGAAAAATGATATCTTCATGGGCTATAGGCTTACCATATTTTCGATTTTGGGGGAAAATTTATTCTGTGCCGAATCGTTTATTGATCGCCTTAAACGGCGTCTGTACAGTCCCGGAGACTCATATATGCGGAGAGCAGGCGCTTTCGAGGCACTTTATTTTTCTTCGGAAAAATATTTTCATGGGCTATAGGCTTACCATTTTTTAGATTTTGGGGGGAAAATTATTCTGTGCCGAATTGTTCATTGATCGCCTTAAACGGCGTCTGCACAGCCCCGGGGGCTCATATATGCGGAGAACCGGCGCTTTCAAGGCACTTTATTTTTCTTCGGAAAAATGATATTTTCATGGGCTATACTTACCATTTTTTCGATAATTGGGGGAAAATGATTCTGTGCCGAATTGTTCATTGATCGCCTTAAACGGCGTCTGCACAGCCCCGGGGACTCATATATGCGGAGAACCGGCGCTTTAAAGGCACTTTATTTTTCGTCGGAAAAATGATATTTTCATGAGCTATAGGCTTACCATATTTTCGATTTTCGGGGAAAATTTATTCTGTGCAGAATCGTTTATTGATCGCCTTAAACGGCGTCTGCACAGCCCCGGGGACTCCTATTTGCGGAGAGCAGGCGCTTTCGAGGCACTTTATTTTTCGTCGGAAAAATGATATTTTCATGGGCTATAGGCTTACCATTTTTTCGATTTTTCGGGAAAAATTATTCTGTGCCGAATCGTTTATTGATCGCCTTAAACGGCGTCTGCACAGCCCCAAGGACTCATATATGCGGAGAGCCGGCGCTTTCAAGGCACTTTATTTTTCGTCGGAAAAATGATATTTTCATGGGCTATAGGCTTACCATTTTTTCGATTTTTGGGGAATAATTATTCTGCGCCGAATCGTTTATTGATCACCTGATCGCCTTAAACGGCGTCTGCACAGCCCCGGGGACTCATATATGCGGAGAACCGGCGCTTTTGAGGCACTTTATTTTTCGTCGGAAAAATGATATTTTCATGGGCAATAAGCTTACCGTATTTTCGACTTTTCGGGAAAAATTATTTTGTGCCGAATCGTTTATTCATAGCGTTAAACGGTGCCTGCACAGCCCCGGGGACTCATATATGCGGAGAACCGGCGCTTTCGAGGCACTTTATTTTTCGTCGGAAAAATGAATTTTCATGGGCTATAGGCTTACCATTTTTACGATATTTCGGGAAAAATTATTTTGTGCCGAATCGTTTGTTGATCGCCTTAAACGGCGTCTGCACAGCCCCGGGGACTCAAATATGCGGAGAACCGGCGCTTTCAAGGCACTTTATTTTTCGTCGGAAAAATCATATTTTCATGGGCTTACCATTTTTTCGATTTTGGGGGGAAAATTATTCTGTGCCGAATCGTTTATTGATCGCCTTAAACGGCGTCTGCACAGCCCCGGGGACTCATATATGCGGAGAACCGGCGCTTTCGAGGCACTTTATTTTTCGTCGGAAAAATGATATTTTCATGGGCTATAGGCTTACCTTTTTTTCGATTTTTCGGGAAAAATTATTTTGTGCCGAATCGTTTATTGATCGCCTTAAACGGCGTCTGCACAGCCCCGGGGACTCATATATGCGGAGAACCGGTGCTTTCAAGGCACTTTATTTTTCGTCGGAAAAATGATATTTTCACGGGCTATAGGCTTACCATATTTTCGATTTTTGGGGAAAATTTATTCTGTGCAGAATCGTTTATTGATCGCCTTAAACGGCGTCTGCACAGCCCCGGGGACTCATATTTGCGGAGAGCAGGCGCTTTCGAGGCACTTTATTTTTCGTCGGAAAAATGATATTTTCATGGGCTATAATCGTTTATTGATCGCTTAAACGGCGCCTGCACAGCCCCGGGGACTCATATATGCGGAGAGCCGGCGCTTTCAAGGCACTTTATTTTTCGTCGGAAGAATGATATTTTCATGGGCTATAGGCTTACCATATTTCCGATTTTTTGGGAAAATTTATTCTGTGCCGAATCGTTTATTGATCGCCTTAAACGGCGTCTGCACAGCCCCGGGGACTCACATATGCGGAGAACCGGCGCTTTCGAGGCACTTTATTTTTCGTCGGAAAAATGATATTTTCATGGGCTATTGGCTTACCATATTTTCGATTTTTGGGGAAAAATTATTCTGTGCCGAATCGTTTATTGATCGCCTTAAACGGCGTCTGCACAGCCCCGGGGACTCATATATGCGGAGAACCAGCGCTTTCGAGGAACTTTATTTTTCGTCGGAAAAATGATATTTTCATGGGCTTATAAGCTTAACATTTTTTCGATTTTTGGGGAATAATTATTCTGCGCCGAATCGTTTATTGATCGCCTTAAACGGCGTCTGCACAGCCCCGGGGACTCATATATGCGGAGAACCGGCGCTTTCAAGGCACTTTATTTTTCGTCGGAAAAATGATATCTTCATGGGCTATAGGCTTACCATATTTTCGATTTTTGGGGAAAAATTATTCTCTGCCGAATCGTTTATTGATCGCCTTAAACGGCGTCTGCACAGCCCCGGGGACTCATATATGCGGAGAACCGGCGCTTTCGAGGCACTTTATTTTTCGTCGGAAAAATGATATTTTCATGGGCTATAGGCTTACCATTTTTTGGATTTTTCGGGAAAAATTATTTTGTGCCGAATCGTTTATTGATCGCCTTAATGGCGTCTGCACAGCCCCGGGGACTCAAATATGCGGAGAACCGGCGCTTTCAAGGCACTTTATTTTTCGTCGGAAAAATGATATTTTCATGGGCTATAGGCTTACCATATTTTCGATTTTTGGGGAAAATTTATTCTGTGCCGAATCATTTATTGATCGCCTTAAACGGCGTCTGCACAGCCCCGGGGACTCATATATGCGGAGCAGGCGCTTTCGAGCCACTTTATTTTTCTTCGGAAAAATGATATTTTCATGGGCTATAGGCTTAACATTTTTTCGATTTTCGGGGAATAATTATTCTGCGCCGAATAATTTATTGATCGCCTTAAACGGCGTCTGCACAGCCCCGGGGACTCATATATGCGGAGAACCGGCGCTTTCAAGGCACTTTATTTTTCGTCGGAAAAATGATATTTTCATGGGCTATAGGCTTACCATATTTTCGATTTTTGGGGAAAAATTATTCTGTGCCGAATCGTTTATTGATCGCCTTAAACGGCGTCTGCACAGCCCCGGGGACTCATATTTGCGGAGAGCAGGCGCTTTCGAGGCACTTTATTTTTCGTCGGAAAAATGATATTTTCATGGGCTATCGGCTTACCATTTTTTCGATTTTTCGGGAAAAATTATTCTGTGCCGAATCGTTTATTGATCGCCTTAAACGGCGTCTGCACAGCCCCTGGGACTCATATATGCGGAGAGCCGGCGCTTTCAAGGCACTTTATTTTTCGTCGGAAAAATGATACTTTCATGGGCTATATGAGCCCACCATATTTTCGATTTTCGGGGAAAAATTATTCTGTGCAGAATCGTTTATTGATCGCCTTAAACGGCGTCTGCACAGCCCCGGGGACTCATATTTGCGGAGAGCAGGCGCTTTCGAGGCACTTTATTTTTGGTCGCAAAAATGATATTTTCATGGGCTATAGGCTTACCATTTTTTCGATTTTTCGGGAAAAATTATTCTGTGCCGAATCGTTTATTGATCGCCTTAAACGGCGTCTGCACAGCCCCGGGGACTCATATATGCGGAGAGCCGGCGCTTTCGAGGCACTTTATTTTTCGTCGGAAAAATGATACTTTCATGGGCTATAGGCTTACCATATTTTCGATTTTTGGGGAAAAATTATTCTGTGCCGAATCGTTTATTGATCGCCTTAAACAGCGTCTGCACAGCCCCGGGGACTCACATATGCGGAGAACCGGCGCTTTCGAGGCACTTTATTTTTCGTCGGAAAAATGATATTTTCATGGGCTATAGGCTTACCATATTTTCGATTTTGGGGGACAATTTATTCTGTGCCGAATCGTTTATTGATCGCCTTAAACGGCGTCTGTACAGTCCCGGAGACTCATATATGCGGAGAGCAGGCGGTTTCGAGGCACTTTATTTTTCTTCGGAAAAATATTTTCATGGGCTATAGGCTTACCATTTTTAGATTTTGGGGGGAAAATTATTCTGTGCCGAATTGTTCATTGATCGCCTTAAACGGCGTCTCCACAGCCCCGGGGGCTCATATATGCGCAGAACCGGCGCTTTGGAGGCACTTTATTTTTCTTCGGAAAAATGATATTTTCATGGGCTATAGGCTTACCATTTTTTCGATAATTGGGGGAAAATGATTCTGTGCCGAATTGTTCATTGATCGCCTTAAACGGCGTCTGCACAGCCCCGGGGACTCATATATGCGGAGAACCGGCGCTTTCAAGGCACTTTATTTTTCTTCGGAAAAATGATATTTTCATGGGCTATAGGCTTACCATTTTTTCGATTTTTGGGGGAAAATTATTCTGTGCCGAATCGTTTATTGATCGCCTTAAACGGCGTCTGCACAGCCCCGGGGACTCATATATGCGGAGAACCGGCGCTTTCGAGGCACTTTATTTTTCGTCGGAAAAATGATATTTTCATGGGCTATAGGCTTACCACTTTTTCGATTTTTCGGGAAAAATTATTTTGTGCCGAATCGTTTATTGATCGCCTTAAACGGCGTCTGCACAGCCCCGGGGACTCATATATGCGGAGAACCGGCGCTTTCAAGGCACTTCATTTTTCGTCGGAAAAATGATATCTTCATGGGCTATAGGCTTACCATATTTTCGATTTTGGGGGAAAATTTATTCTGTGCCGAATCGTTTATTGATCGCCTTAAACGGCGTCTGTACAGTCCCGGAGACTCATATATGCGGAGAGCAGGCGCTTTCGAGGCACTTTATTTTTCTTCGGAAAAATATTTTCATGGGCTATAGGCTTACCATTTTTTAGATTTTGGGGGGAAAATTATTCTGTGCCGAATTGTTCATTGATCGCCTTAAACGGCGTCTGCACAGCCCCGGGGGCTCATATATGCGGAGAACCGGCGCTTTCAAGGCACTTTATTTTTCTTCGGAAAAATGATATTTTCATGGGCTATACTTACCATTTTTTCGATAATTGGGGGAAAATGATTCTGTGCCGAATTGTTCATTGATCGCCTTAAACGGCGTCTGCACAGCCCCGGGGACTCATATATGCGGAGAACCGGCGCTTTAAAGGCACTTTATTTTTCGTCGGAAAAATGATATTTTCATGAGCTATAGGCTTACCATATTTTCGATTTTCGGGGAAAATTTATTCTGTGCAGAATCGTTTATTGATCGCCTTAAACGGCGTCTGCACAGCCCCGGGGACTCCTATTTGCGGAGAGCAGGCGCTTTCGAGGCACTTTATTTTTCGTCGGAAAAATGATATTTTCATGGGCTATAGGCTTACCATTTTTTCGATTTTTCGGGAAAAATTATTCTGTGCCGAATCGTTTATTGATCGCCTTAAACGGCGTCTGCACAGCCCCAAGGACTCATATATGCGGAGAGCCGGCGCTTTCAAGGCACTTTATTTTTCGTCGGAAAAATGATATTTTCATGGGCTATAGGCTTACCATTTTTTCGATTTTTGGGGAATAATTATTCTGCGCCGAATCGTTTATTGATCACCTGATCGCCTTAAACGGCGTCTGCACAGCCCCGGGGACTCATATATGCGGAGAACCGGCGCTTTTGAGGCACTTTATTTTTCGTCGGAAAAATGATATTTTCATGGGCTATAGGCTTACCATTTTTTCGATTTTTCGGGAAAAATTATTCTGTGCCGAAACGTTTATTGATCGCCTTAAACGGCGTCTGCACAGCCCCAAGGACTCATATATGCGGAGAGCCGGCGCTTTCAAGGCACTTTATTTTTCGTCGGAAAAATGATATTTTCATGGGCTATAGGCTTACCATTTTTTCGATTTTTGGTGAATAATTATTCTGCGCCGAATCGTTTATTGATCACCTGATCGCCTTAAACGGCGTCTGCACAGCCCCGGGGACTCATATATGCGGAGAACCGGCGCTTTTGAGGCACTTTATTTTTCGTCGGAAAAATGATATTTTCATGGGCAATAGGCTTACCGTATTTTCGACTTTTCGGGAAAAATTATTTTGTGCCGAATCGTTTATTCATAGCGTTAAACGGTGCCTGCACAGCCCCGGGGACTCATATATGCGGAGAACCGGCGCTTTCGAGGCACTTTATTTTTCGTCGGAAAAATGAATTTTCATGGGACTATAGGCTTACCATTTTTACGATATTTCGGGAAAAATTATTTTGTGCCGAATCGTTTGTTGATCGCCTTAAACGGCGTCTGCACAGCCCCGGGGACTCAAATATGCGGAGAACCGGCGCTTTCAAGGCACTTTATTTTTCGTCGGAAAAATGATATTTTCATGGGCTATAGGCTTACCATATTTTCGATTTTTGGGGAAAATTTATTCTGTGCCGAATCATTTATTGATCGCCTTAAACGGCGTCTGCACAGCCCCGGGGACTCATATATGCGGAGCAGGCGCTTTCGAGCCACTTTATTTTTCTTCGGAAAAATGATATTTTCATGGGCTATAGGCTTACCATTTTTTCGATTTTTCGGGAAAAATTATTCTGTGCCGAATCGTTTATTGATCGCCTTAAACGGCGTCTGCACAGCCCCAAGGACTCATATATGCGGAGAGCCGGCGCTTTCAAGGCACTTTATTTTTCGTCGGAAAAATGATATTTTCATGGGCTACAGGCTTACCATTTTTTCGATTTTGGGGGGAAAATTATTCTGTGCCGGATCGTTTATTGATCGCCTTAAACGGCGTCTGCACAGCCCCGGGGACTCATATATGCGGAGAACCGGCGCGTTCGAGGCACTTTATTTTTCGTCGGAAAAATGACATTTTCATGGGCTATAGGCTTACCATTTTTTTCGATTTTTCGGGAAAAATTATTTTGTGCCGAATCGTTTATTGATCGCCTTAAACGGCGTCTGCACAGCCCCGGGGACTCATATATGCGGAGAACCGGCGCTTTCAAGGCACTTTATTTTTCGTCGGAAAAATGATATTTTCATGGGCTATAGGCTTACCATATTTTCGATTTTCGGGGAAAATTTATTCTGTGCAGAATCGTTTATTGATCGCCTTAAACGGCGTCTGCACAGCCCCGGGGACTCATATTTGCGGAGAGCAGGCGCTTTCGAGGCACTTTATTTTTCGTCGGCAAAATGATATTTTCATGGGCTATAGGCTTACCATTTTTTCGATTTTTCGGGAAAAATTATTCTGTGCCGAATCGTTTATTGATCGCCTTAAACGGCGTCTGCACAGCCCCAAGGACTCATATATGCGGAGAGCCGGCGCTTTCAAGGCACTTTATTTTTCGTCGGAAAAATGATATTTTCATGGGCTATAGGCTTACCATTTTTTCGATTTTTGGGGAATAATTATTCTGCGCCGAATCGTTTATTGATCGCCTTAAACGGCGTCTGCACAGCCCCGGGGACTCATATATGCGGAGAACCGGCGCTTTCGAGGCACTTTATTTTTCGTCGGAAAAATGATATTTTCATGGGCATAGGTTTACCATATTTTCGACTTTTCGGGAAAAATTATTTTGTGCCGAATCGTTTATTCATAGCGTTAAACGGTGCCTGCACAGCCCCGGGGACTCATATATGCGGAGAACCAGCGCTTTCGAGGCACTTTATTTTTCGTCGGAAAAATGATATTTTCATGGGCTATAGGCTTACCATTTTTTCGATTTTTCGGGAAAAATTATTTTGTGCCGAATCGTTTATTGATCGCCTTAAACGGCGTCTGCACAGCCCCGGGGACTCACATATGCGGAGAACCGGCGCTTTCGAGGCACTTTAGTTTTCGTCGGAAAAATGATATTTTCATGGGCTATAGACTTACCATATTTTCGATTTTGGGGGAAAATTTATTCTGTGCCGAATCGTTTATTGATCGCCTTAAACGGCGTCTGTACAGTCCCGGAGACTCATATATGCGGAGAGCAGGCGCTTTCGAGGCACTTTATTTTTCTTCGGAAAAATATTTTCATGGGCTATAGGCTTACCATTTTTTAGATTTTGGGGGGAAAATTATTCTGTGCCGAATTGTTCATTTATCGCCTTAAACGGCGTCTGCACAGCCCCGGGGACTCATATATGCGGAGAACCGGCGCTTTCAAGGCACTTTATTTTTCTTCGGAAAAATGATATTTTCAAGGGCTTAGGCTTACCATTTTTTCGAATTTAGGGGGAAAATTATTCTGTGCCGAATCGTTTATTGATCGCCTTAAACGGCGTCTGCACAGCCCCGGGGACTCATATCTTACCATTTTTTCGATTTTTCGGGAAAAATTATTTTGTGCCGAATCGTTTATTGATCGCCTTAAACGGCGTCTGCACAGCCCCGGGGACTCATATATGCGGAGAACCGGCGCTTTCAAGGCACTTCATTTTTCGTAGGAAAAATGACATCTTCATGGGCTATAGCCTTACCATATTTTCGATGTTTGGGGAAAAATAATTCTGTGCCGAATCGTTTATTGATCGCCTTAAACGGCGTCTGCACAGCCCCGGGGACTCATATATGCGGAGAACCGGCGCTTTAAAGGCCCTTTATTTTTCGTCGGAAAAATGATATTTTCATGGGCTATAGGCTTACCATATTTTCGATTTTCGGGGAAAATTTATTCTGTGCAGAATCGTTTATTGATCGCCTTAAACGGCGTCTGCACAGCCCCGGGGACTCATATTTGCGGAGAGCAGGCGCTTTCGAGGCACTTTATTTTTCGTCGGCAAAATGATATTTTCATGGGCTATAGGCTTACCATTTTTTCGATTTTTCGGGAAAAATTATTCTGTGCCGAATCGTTTATTGATCGCCTTAAACGGCGTCTGCACAGCCCCAAGGACTCATATATGCGGAGAGCCGGCGCTTTCAAGGCACTTTATTTTTCGTCGGAAAAATGATATTTTCATGGGCTATAGGCTTACCATTTTTTCGATTTTTGGGGAATAATTATTCTGCGCCGAATCGTTTATTGATCGCCTTATACGGCGTCTGCACAGCCCCGGGGACTCATATATGCGGAGAACCGGCGCTTTCGAGGCACTTTATTTTTCGTCGGAAAAATGATATTTTCATGGGCATAGGTTTACCATATTTTCGACTTTTCGGGAAAAATTATTTTGTGCCGAATCGTTTATTCATAGCGTTAAACGGTGCCTGCACAGCCCCGGGGACTCATATATGCGGAGAACCGGCGCTTTCGAGGCACTTTATTTTTCGTCAGAAAAATGATATTTTCATGGGCTATAGGCTTACCATTTTTTCGATTTTTCGGGAAAAATTATTTTGTGCCAAATCGTTTATTGATCGCCTTAAACGGCGTCTGCACAGCCCCGGGGACTCACATATGCGGAGAACCGGCGCTTTCGAGGCACTTTAGTTTTCGTCGGAAAAATGATATTTTCATGGGCAATAGACTTACCATATTTTCGATTTTGGGGGAAAATTTATTCTGTGCCGAATCGTTTATTGATCGCCTTAAACGGCGTCTGTACAGTCCCGGAGACTCATATATGCGGAGAGCAGGCGCTTTCGAGGCACTTTATTTTTCTTCGGAAAAATATTTTCATGGGCTATAGGCTTACCATTTTTTAGATTTTGGGGGGAAAATTATTCTGTGCCGAATTGTTCATTTATCGCCTTAAACGGCGTCTGCACAGCCCCGGGGGCTCATATATGCGGAGAACCGGCGCTTTCAATGCACTTTATTTTTCTTCGGAAAAATGATATTTTCATTGGCTATACTTACCATTTTTTCGATAATTGGGGGGAAATGATTCTGTGCCGAATTGTTCATTGATCGCCTTAAACGGCGTCTGCACAGCCCCGGGGACTCATATATGCGGAGAACCGGCGCTTTCAAGGCACTTTATTTTTCTTCGGAAAAATGATATTTTCAAGGGCTATATAGGCTTACCATTTTTTCGAATTTGGGGGGAAAATTATTCTGTGCCGAATCGTTTATTGATCGCCTTAAACGGCGTCTTCACAGCCCCGGGGACTCATATCTTACCATTTTTTCGATTTTTCGGGAAAAATTATTTTGTGCCGAATCGTTTATTGATCGCATTAAACGGCGTCTGCACAGCCCCGGGGACTCATATATGCGGAGAACCGGCGCTTTCAAGGCACTTCATTTTTCGTCGGAAAAATGATATTTTCATGGGCTATAGGCTTACCATATTTTCGATGTTTGGGGAAAAATAATTCTGTGCCGAATCGTTTATTGATCGCCTTAAACGGCGTCTGCACAGCCCCGGGGGCTCATATATGCGGAGAACCGGCGCTTTAAAGGCACTTTATTTTTCGTCGGAAAAATGATATTTTCATGAGCTATTATAGGCTTACCATATTTTCGATTTTCGGGGAAAATTTATTCTGTGCAGAATGGTTTATTGATCGCCTTAAACGGCGTCTGCACAGCCCCGGGGACTCCTATTTGCGGAGAGCAGGCGCTTTCGAGGCACTTTATTTTTCGTCGGAAAAATGATATTTTCATGGGCTATAGGCTTACCATTTTTTCGATTTTTCGGGAAAAATTATTCTGTGCCGAATCGTTTATTGATCGCCTTAAACGGCGTCTGCACAGCCCCAAGGACTCATATATGCGGAGAGCCGGCGCTTTCAAGGCACTTTATTTTTCGTCGGAAAAATGATATTTTCATGGGCTATAGGCTTACCATTTTTTCGATTTTTGGGGAATAATTATTCTGCGCCGAATCGTTTATTGATCACCTGATCGCCTTAAACGGCGTCTGCACAGCCCCGGGGACTCATATATGCGGAGAACCGGCGCTTTTGAGGCACTTTATTTTTCGTCGGAAAAATATTTTCATGGGCAATAGGCTTACCATATTTTCGACTTTTCGGGAAAAATTATTTTGTGCCGAATCGTTTATTCATAGCGTTAAACGGTGCCTGCACAGCCCCGGGGACTAATATATGCGGAGAACCGGCGCTTTCGAGGCACTTTATTTTTCGTCGGAAAAATATTTTCATGGGCTATAGGCTTACCATTTTTACGATTTTTCGGGAAAAATTATTTTGTGCCGAATCGTTTGTTGATCGCCTTAAACGGCGTCTGCACAGCCCCGGGGACTCAAATATGCGGAGAATCGGCGCTTTCAAGGCACTTTATTTTTCGTCGGAAAAATGATATTTTCATGGGCTATAGGCTTACCATATTTTCGATTTTTGGGGAAAATTTATTCTGTGCCGAATCATTTATTGGTCGCCTTAAACGGCGTCTGCACAGCCCCGGGGACTCATATATGCGGAGCAGGCGCTTTCGAGCCACTTTATTTTTCTTCGGAAAAATGATATTTTCATGGGCTATAGGCTTACCATTTTTTCGATTTTTCGGGAAAAATTATTCTGTGCCGAATCGTTTATTGATCGCCTTAAACGGCGTCTGCACAGCCCCAAGGACTCATATATGCGGAGAGCCGGCGCTTTCAAGGCACTTTATTTTTCGTCGGAAAAATGATATTTTCATGGGCTATAGGCTTACCATTTTTTCGATTTTGGGGGGAAAATTATTCTGTGCCGAATCGTTTACTGATCGCCTTAAACGGCGTCTGCACAGCCCCGGGGACTCATATATGCGGAGAACCGGCGCTTTCGAGGCACTTTATTTTTCGTCGGAAAAATGATATTTTCATGGGCTATAGGCTTACCATTTTTTTCGATTTTTCGTGAAAAATTATTTTGTGCCGAATCGTTTATTGATCGCCTTAAACGGCGTCTGCACAGCCCCGGGGACTCATATATGCGGAGAACCGGCGCTTTAAAGGCACTTTATTTTTCGTCGGAAAAATGATATTTTCATGAGCTATAGGCTTACCATATTTTCGATTTTCGGGGAAAATTTATTCTGTGCAGAATCGTTTATTGATCGCCTTAAACGGCGTCTGCACAGCCCCGGGGACTCCTATTTGCGGAGAGCAGGCGCTTTCGAGGCACTTTATTTTTCGTCGGAAAAATGATATTTTCATGGGCTATAGGCTTACCATTTTTTCGATTTTTGGGGAATAATTATTCTGCGCCGAATCGTCTATTGATCGCCTTAAACGGCGTCTGTACAGCCCCGCCGACTCGTATATGCGGAGAACCAGCGCTTTCGAGGCACTTTATTTTTCGTCGGAAAAAATGATATTTTAATGGGCTATAGGCTTACCTTTTTTTCGATTCTGGGGGAAAATTATTCTGTGCCGAATTGTTCATTGATTGCCTTAAACGGCGTCTGCACAGCCCCGGGGACTCATATATGCGGAGAACCGGCGCTTTAAAGGCACTTTATTTTTCGTCGGAAAAATGAAATTTTCATGTGTATAGGCTTACCATATTTTCGATTTTTTGGGAAAATTTATTCTGTGCCGAATCGTTTATTGATCGCCTTAAACGGCGTCTGCACAGCCCCGGGGACTCATATATGCGGAGAACCAGCGCTTTCGAGGCACTTTATTTTTCGTCGGAAAAATTATATTTTCATGGGCTATAGGCTTACCTTTTTTTCGATTTTTAGGGAAAAATTATTCTGTGCCGAATCGTTTATTGATCGCCTTAAACGGCGTCTGCACAGCCCCAAGGACTCATATATGCGGAGAGCCGGCGCTTTCAAGGCACTTTATTTTTCGTCGGAAAAATGATATTTTCATGGGCTATAGGCTTACCATTTTTTCGATTTTGGGGGGAAAATTATTCTGTGCCGAATCGTTTATTGATCGCCTTAAACGGCGTCTGCACAGCCCCGGGGACTCATATATGCGGAGAACCGGCGCTTTCGAGGCACTTTATTTTTCGTCGGAAAAATGATATTTTCATGGGCTATAGGCTTACCATTTTTTTCGATTTTTCGTGAAAAATTATTTTGTGCCGAATCGTTTATTGATCGCCTTAAACGGCGTCTGCACAGCCCCGGGGACTCATATATGCGGAGAACCGGCGCTTTAAAGGCACTTTATTTTTCGTCGGAAAAATGATATTTTCATGAGCTATAGGCTTACCATATTTTCGATTTTCGGGGAAAATTTATTCTGTGCAGAATCGTTTATTGATCGCCTTAAACGGCGTCTGCACAGCCCCGGGGACTCCTATTTGCGGAGAGCAGGCGCTTTCGAGCACTTTATTTTTCGTCGGAAAAATGATATTTTCATGGGCTATAGGCTTACCATTTTTTCGATTTTTCGGGAAAAATTATTCTGTGCCGAATCGTTTATTGATCGCCTTAAACGGCGTCTGCACAGCCCCAAGGACTCATATATGCGGAGAGCCGGCGCTTTCAAGGCACTTTATTTTTCGTCGGAAAAATGATATTTTCATGTGCTATAGGCTTACCATTTTTTCGATTTTTGGGGAATAATTATTCTGCGCGGAATCGTTTATTGATCGCCTCAAACGGCGTCTGCACAGCCCCGGGGACTCATATATGCGGAGAACCGGCGCTTTTGAGGCACTTCATTTTTCGTCGGAAAAATGATATTTTCATGGGCAATAGGCTTACCATATTTTCGACTTTTCGGGAAAAATTATTTTGTGCCGAATCGTTTATTCATAGCGTTAAACGGTGCCTGCACAGCCCCGGGGACTCATATATGCGGAGAACCGGCGCTTTCGAGGCACTTTATTTTTCGTCGGAAAAATGATATTTTCATGGGCTATAGGCTTACCATTTTTTCGATTTTTCGGGAAAAATTATTTTGTGCCGAATCGTTTATTGATCGCCTTAAACGGCGTCTGCACAGCCCCGGGGACTCAAATATGCGGAGAACCGGCGCTTTCAAGGCACTTTATTTTTCGTCGGAAAAATGATATTTTCATGGGCTATAGGCTTGCCATATTTTCGATTTTTGGGGAAAAATTATTCTGTGCCGAATCATTTATTCATCGCCTTAAACGGCGTCTGCACAGCCCCGGGGACTCATATATGCGGAGCAGGCGCTTTCGAGCCACTTTATTTTTCTTCGGAAAAATGATATTTTCATGGGCTATAGGCTTAACATTTTTTCGATTTTCGGGGAATAATTATTCTGCGCCGAATCGTTTATTGATCGCCTTAAACGGCGTCTGCACAGCCCCGGGGACTCATATATGCGGAGAACCGGCGCTTTCAAGGCACTTTATTTTTCGTCGGAAAATTGATATTTTCATGGGCTATAGGCTTACCATTTTTTCGATTTTGGGGGGAAAATTATTCTGTGCCGAATCGTTTATTGATCGCCTTAAACGGCGTCTGCACAGCCCCGGGGACTCATATATGCGGAGAACCGGCGCTTTCGAGGCACTTTATTTTTCGTCGGAAAAATGATATTTTCATGGGTTTACCATTTTTTTTCGATTTTTCGTGAAAAATTATTTTGTGCCGAATCGTTTATTGATCGCCTTAAACGGCGTCTGCACAGCCCCGGGGACTCATATATGCGGAGAACCGGCGCTTTAAAGGCACTTTATTTTTCGTCGGAAAAATGATATTTTCATGAGCTAGGCTTACCATATTTTCGATTTTCGGGGAAAATTTATTCTGTGCAGAATCGTTTATTGATCGCCTTAAACGGCGTCTGCACAGCCCCGGGGACTCCTATTTGCGGAGAGCAGGCGCTTTCGAGGCACTTTATTTTTCGTCGGAAAAATGATATTTTCATGGGCTATAGGCTTACCATTTTTTCGATTTTTCGGGAAAAATTATTTTGTGCCGAATCGTTTATTGATCGCCTTAAACGGCGTCTGCACAGCCCCGGGGACTCAAATAAGCGGAGAACCGGCGCTTTCAAGGCACTTTATTTTTCGTCGGAAAAATGATATTTTCATGGGCTATAGGCTTGCCATATTTTCGATTTTTGGGGAAAATTTATTCTGTGCCGAATCATTTATTCATCGCCTTAAACGGCGTCTGCACAGCCCCGGGGACTCATATATGCGGAGCAGGCGCTTTCGAGCCACTTTATTTTTCTTCGGAAAAATGATATTTTCATGGGCTATAGGCTTAACATTTTTTCGATTTTCGGGGAATAATTATTCTGCGCCGAATCGTTTATTGATCGCCTTAAACGGCGTCTGCACAGCCCCGGGGACTCATATATGCGGAGAACCGGCGCTTTCAAGGCACTTTATTTTTCGTCGGAAAATTGATATTTTCATGGGCTATAGGCTTACCATTTTTTCGATTTTGGGGGGAAAATGATTCTGTGCCGAATTGTTCATTGATCACCTTAAACGGCGTCTGCACAGCCCCGGGGACTCATATATGCGGAGAACCGGCGCTTTCGAGGCACTTTATTTTTCTTCGGAAAAATGATATTTTCATGGGCTTACCATTTTTTCGATTTTGGGGGGAAAATTATTCTGTGCCGAATCGTTTATTGATCGCCTTAAACGGCGTCTGCACAGCCCCGGGGACTCATATATGCGGAGAACCGGCGCTTTCGAGGCACTTTATTTTTCGTCGGAAAAATGATATTTTCATGGGCTACAGGCTTACCTTTTTTTCGATTTTTCGGGAAAAATTATTTTGTGCCGAATCGTTTATTGATCGCCTTAAACGGCGTCTGCACAGCCCCGGGGACTCATATATGCGGAGAACCGGCGCTTTCAAGGCACTTCATTTTTCGTCGGAAAAATGATATTTTCATGGGCTATAGGCTTACAATATTTTCGATGTTTGTGGAAAAATAATTCTGTGCCGAATCGTTTATTGATCGCCTTAAACGGCGTCTGCACAGCCCCGGGGACTCATATATGCGGAGAACCGGCGCTTTAAAGGCACTTTATTTTTAGTCGGAAAAATGAAATTTTCATGGGCTATAGGCTTACCATATTTTCGATTTTTTGGGAAAATTTATTCTGTGCCGAATCGTTTATTGATCGCCTTAAACGGCGTCTGCACAGCCCCGGGGACTCATATATGCGGAGAACCAGCGCTTTCGAGGCACTTTATTTTTCGTCGGAAAAATTATATTTTCATGGGCTATAGGCTTACCTTTTTTCGATTTTTCGGGAATAAATATTCTGTGCCGAATCGTCTATTGATCGCCTTAAACGGCGTCTGCACAGCCCCGGGGACTCATATATGCGGAGAACCGGCACTTTCGAGCCACTTTATTTTTCTTCGGAAAAATGATATTTTCATGGGCTATAGGCTTACCATATTTTCGATTTTTTGGGAAAATTTATTCTGTGCCGAATCGTTTACTGATCGCCTTAAACGGCGTCTGCACAGCCCCGGGGACTGATATATGCGGAGAACCAGCGCTTTCGAGGCACTTTATTTTTCGTCGGAAAAATGAAATTTTCATGGGCTTACCTTTTTTTCGATTTTTCGGGAAAAATTATTCTGTGCCGAATCGTTTATTGATCGCCTTAAACGGCGTCTGCACAGCCCCGGGGACTCATATATGCGGAGAACCGGCGCTTTCGAGGCACTTTATTTTTCGTCGGAAAAATTATATTTTCATGGGCTATAGGCTTACCTTTTTTCGATTTTTCGGGAAAAATTATTTTGTGCCGAATCGTTTATTGATCGCCTTAAACGGCGTCTGCACAGCCCGAGGACTCATATATGCGGAGAACCGGCGCTTTCAAGGCACTTTATTTTTCGTCGGAAAAATGAAATTTTCATGGGCTATAACCATATTTTCGATTTTTTGGGAAAATTTATTCTGTGCCGAATCGTTCATTGATCGCCTTAAACGGCGTCTGCACAGCCCCGGGGACTCATATATGCGGAGAACCAGCGCTTTCGAGGCACTTTATTTTTCGTCGGAAAAATGATATTTTCATGGGCTATAGGCTTACCATTTTTCGATTTTTGGGAATAAATATTCTGCGCCGAATCGTCTATTGATCGCCTTAAACGGCGTCTGCACAGCGCCGGGGACTCATATATGCGGAGAACCGGCACTTTCGAGCCACTTTATTTTTCTTCGGAAAAATGATATTTTCATGGGCTATAGGCTTACCATTTTTTCGATTTTGGGGGAAAATTATTCTGTGTCGAATTGTTCATTGATTGCTTTAAACGGCGTCTGCACAGCCCCGGGGACTCATATTCGTGGAGAACCGGCGCTTTCAAGGCACTTTATTTTTCGTCGGAAAAATGATATTTTCATGGGCTATAGGCTTACCATTTTTTCGATTTTTGGGGAATAATTATTCTGCGCCGAATCGTCTATTGATCGCCTTAAACAACATCTGTACAGCCCCGCCGACTCGTATATGCGGAGAACCAGCGCTTTCGAGGCACTTTATTTTTCGTCGGAAAAAATGATATTTTAATGGGCTTAGGCTTACCATTTTTTCGATTCTGGGGGGAAAATTTTTCTGTGCCGAATTGTTCATTGATCGCCTTAAACGGCGTCTGCACAGCCCCGGGGACTCATATATGCGGAGAACCGGCGCTTTAAAGGCACTTTATTTTTCGTCGGAAAAATGAAATTTTCATGGGTATAGGCTTACCATATTTTCGATTTTTTGGGAAAATTTATTCTGTGCCGAATCGTTTATTGATCGCCTTAAACGGCGTCTGCACAGCCCCGGGGACTCATATATGCGGAGAACCAGCGCTTTCGAGGCACTTTATTTTTCGTCGGAAAAATGATATTTTCATGGGCTATAGGCTTACCATTTTTTCCATTTTGGGGGGAAAGTTATTCTGTGTCGAATTGTTCATTGATCGCCTTAAACGGCGTCTGCACAGCCCCGGGGACTCATATATGCTGAGAACCGGCGCTTTCAAGGCACTTTATTTTTCTTCGGAAAAATGATATTTTCATGGGCTATAGGCTTACCATTTTTTCGATTTTGGGGGGAAAATTATTCTGTGCCGAATTGTTCATTGATTGCTTTAAACGGCGTCTGCACAGCCCGGGGACTCATATTCGTGGAGAACCGGCGCCTACAAGGCACTTTATTTTTCGTCGGAAAAATGAAATTTTCATGGGTATAGGCTTACCATATTTTCGATTTTTTGGGAAAATTTATTCTGTGCCGAATCGTTTATTGATCGCCTTAAACGGCGTCTGCACAGCCCCGGGGACTCATATATGCGGAGAACCAGCGCTTTCGAGGCACTTTATTTTTCGTCGGAAAAATGATATTTTCATGGGCTATAGGCTTACCATTTTTTCCATTTTGGGGGGAAAGTTATTCTGTGTCGAATTGTTCATTGATCGCCTTAAACGGCGTCTGCACAGCCCCGGGGACTCGTATATGCGGAGAACCGGCGCTTTCGAGGCACTTTATTTTTCGTCGGAAAAATGATATTTTCATGGGCTATAGGCTTACCTTTTTTTCGATTTTTCGGGAAAAATTATTTTGTGCCGAATCGTTTATTGATCGCCTTAAACGGCGTCTGCACAGCCCCGGGGACTCATATATGCGGAGAACCGGCGCTTTAAAGGCACTTTATTTTTCGTCGGAAAAATGATATTTTCATGGGCTATAGGCTTACCATATTTTCGATTTTCGGGGAAAATTTATTCTGTGCAGAATCGTTTATTGATCGCCTTAAACGGCGTCTGCACAGCCCCGGGGACTCAAATTTGCGGAGAGCAGGCGCTTTCGAGGCACTTTATTTTTCGTCGGAAAAATGATATTTTCATGGGCTATAGGCTTACCTTTTTTTCGATTTTTCGGGAAAAATTATTTTGTGCCGAATCGTTTATTGATCGCCTTAAACGGCGTCTGCACAGCCCCGGGGACTCATATATGCGGAGAACCGGCGCTTTCAAGGCACTTTGTTTTTCGTCGGAAAAATGATATTTTCATGGCTATAGGCTTACCATATTTTCGATTTTTGGGGAAAAATAATTCTGTGCCGAATCGTTTATTGATCGCCTTAAATGGCGTCTGCACAGCCCCGGGGACTCATATATGCGGAGAACCGGCACTTTAAAGGCACTTTATTTTTCGTCGGAAAAATGAAATTTTCATGAGCTATAGGCTTACCATATTTTCGATTTATTGGGAAAATTTATTCTGTGCCGAATCGTTTATTGATCGCCTTAAACGGCGTCTGCACAGCCCCGGGGACTCATATATGCGGAGAACCAGCGCTTTCGAGGCACTTTATTTTTCGTCGGAAAAAATGATATTTTAATGGGCTATAGGCTTACCATTTTTTCGATTCTGGGGGGAAAATTTTTCTGTGCCGAATTGTTCATTGATCGCCTTAAACGGCGTCTGCACAGCCCCGGGGACTCATATATGCGGAGAACCGGCGCTTTAAAGGCACTTTATTTTTCGTCGGAAAAATGAAATTTTCATGGGTATAGGCTTACCATATTTTCGATTTTTTGGGAAAATTTATTCTGTGCCGAATCGTTTATTGATCGCCTTAAACGGCGTCTGCACAGCCCCGGGGACTCATATATGCGGAGAACCAGCGCTTTCGAGGCACTTTATTTTTCGTCGGAAAAATGATATTTTGATGGGCTATAGGCTTACCATTTTTTCCATTTTGGGGGGAAAGTTATTCTGTGTCGAATTGTTCATTGATCGCCTTAAACGGCGTCTGCACAGCCCCGGGGACTCATATATGCTGAGAACCGGCGCTTTCAAGGCACTTTATTTTTCTTCGGAAAAATGAAATTTTCATGGGCTATAACCATATTTTCGATTTTTTGGGAAAATTTATTCTGTGCCGAATCGTTCATTGATCGCCTTAAACGGCGTCTGCACAGCCCCGGGGACTCATATATGCGGAGAACCAGCGCTTTCGAGGCACTTTATTTTTCGTCGGAAAAATGATATTTTCATGGGCTATAGGCTTACCATTTTTTCGATTTTTGGGGAATAAATATTCTGCGCCGAATCGTCTATTGATCGCCTTAAACGGCGTCTGCACAGCGCCGGGGACTCATATATGCGGAGAACCGGCACTTTCGAGCCACTTTATTTTTCTTCGGAAAAATGATATTTTCATGGGCTATAGGCTTACCATTTTTTCGATTTTGGGGGAAAATTATTCTGTGTCGAATTGTTCATTGATTGCTTTAAACGGCGTCTGCACAGCCCCGGGGACTCATATTCGTGGAGAACCGGCGCTTTCAAGGCACTTTATTTTTCGTCGGAAAAATGATATTTTCATGGGCTATAGGCTTACCATTTTTTCGATTTTTGGGGAATAATTATTCTGCGCCGAATCGTCTATTGATCGCCTTAAACAACATCTGTACAGCCCCGCCGACTCGTATATGCGGAGAACCAGCGCTTTCGAGGCACTTTATTTTTCGTCGGAAAAAATGATATTTTAATGGGCTTAGGCTTACCATTTTTTCGATTCTGGGGGGAAAATTTTTCTGTGCCGAATTGTTCATTGATCGCCTTAAACGGCGTCTGCACAGCCCCGGGGACTCATATATGCGGAGAACCGGCGCTTTAAAGGCACTTTATTTTTCGTCGGAAAAATGAAATTTTCATGGGTATAGGCTTACCATATTTTCGATTTTTTGGGAAAATTTATTCTGTGCCGAATCGTTTATTGATCGCCTTAAACGGCGTCTGCACAGCCCCGGGGACTCATATATGCGGAGAACCAGCGCTTTCGAGGCACTTTATTTTTCGTCGGAAAAATGATATTTTCATGGGCTATAGGCTTACCATTTTTTCCATTTTGGGGGGAAAGTTATTCTGTGTCGAATTGTTCATTGATCGCCTTAAACGGCGTCTGCACAGCCCCGGGGACTCATATATGCTGAGAACCGGCGCTTTCAAGGCACTTTATTTTTCTTCGGAAAAATGATATTTTCATGGGCTATAGGCTTACCATTTTTTCGATTTTGGGGGGAAAATTATTCTGTGCCGAATTGTTCATTGATTGCTTTAAACGGCGTCTGCACAGCCCCGGGGACTCATATTCGTGGAGAACCGGCGCCTACAAGGCACTTTATTTTTCGTCGGAAAAATGAAATTTTCATGGGTATAGGCTTACCATATTTTCGATTTTTTGGGAAAATTTATTCTGTGCCGAATCGTTTATTGATCGCCTTAAACGGCGTCTGCACAGCCCCGGGGACTCATATATGCGGAGAACCAGCGCTTTCGAGGCACTTTATTTTTCGTCGGAAAAATGATATTTTCATGGGCTATAGGCTTACCATTTTTTCCATTTTGGGGGGAAAGTTATTCTGTGTCGAATTGTTCATTGATCGCCTTAAACGGCGTCTGCACAGCCCCGGGGACTCGTATACGCGGAGAACCGGCGCTTTCGAGGCACTTTATTTTTCGTCGGAAAAATGATATTTTCATGGGCTATAGGCTTACCTTTTTTTCGATTTTTCGGGAAAAATTATTTTGTGCCGAATCGTTTATTGATCGCCTTAAACGGCGTCTGCACAGCCCCGGGGACTCATATATGCGGAGAACCGGCGCTTTAAAGGCACTTTATTTTTCGTCGGAAAAATGATATTTTCATGGGCTATAGGCTTACCATATTTTCGATTTTCGGGGAAAATTTATTCTGTGCAGAATCGTTTATTGATCGCCTTAAACGGCGTCTGCACAGCCCCGGGGACTCAAATTTGCGGAGAGCAGGCGCTTTCGAGGCACTTTATTTTTCGTCGGAAAAATGATATTTTCATGGGCTATAGGCTTACCTTTTTTTCGATTTTTCGGGAAAAATTATTTTGTGCCGAATCGTTTATTGATCGCCTTAAACGGCGTCTGCACAGCCCCGGGGACTCATATATGCGGAGAACCGGCGCTTTCAAGGCACTTTGTTTTTCGTCGGAAAAATGATATTTTCATGGCTATAGGCTTACCATATTTTCGATTTTTGGGGAAAAATAATTCTGTGCCGAATCGTTTATTGATCGCCTTAAATGGCGTCTGCACAGCCCCGGGGACTCATATATGCGGAGAACCGGCACTTTAAAGGCACTTTATTTTTCGTCGGAAAAATGAAATTTTCATGAGCTATAGGCTTACCATATTTTCGATTTATTGGGAAAATTTATTCTGTGCCGAATCGTTTATTGATCGCCTTAAACGGCGTCTGCACAGCCCCGGGGACTCATATATGCGGAGAACCAGCGCTTTCGAGGCACTTTATTTTTCGTCGGAAAAAATGATATTTTAATGGGCTATAGGCTTACCATTTTTTCGATTCTGGGGGGAAAATTTTTCTGTGCCGAATTGTTCATTGATCGCCTTAAACGGCGTCTGCACAGCCCCGGGGACTCATATATGCGGAGAACCGGCGCTTTAAAGGCACTTTATTTTTCGTCGGAAAAATGAAATTTTCATGGGTATAGGCTTACCATATTTTCGATTTTTTGGGAAAATTTATTCTGTGCCGAATCGTTTATTGATCGCCTTAAACGGCGTCTGCACAGCCCCGGGGACTCATATATGCGGAGAACCAGCGCTTTCGAGGCACTTTATTTTTCGTCGGAAAAATGATATTTTGATGGGCTATAGGCTTACCATTTTTTCCATTTTGGGGGAAAGTTATTCTGTGTCGAATTGTTCATTGATCGCCTTAAACGGCGTCTGCACAGCCCCGGGGACTCATATATGCTGAGAACCGGCGCTTTCAAGGCACTTTATTTTTCTTCGGAAAAATGATATTTTCATGGGCTATAGGCTTACCATTTTTTCGATTTTGGGGGGAAAATTATTCTGTGCCGAATTGTTCATTGATTGCTTTAAACGGCGTCTGCACAGCCCCGGGGACTCATATTCGTGGAGAACCGGCGCCTACAAGGCACTTTATTTTTCGTCGGAAAAATGAAATTTTCATGGGTATAGGATTACCATATTTTCGATTTTTTGGGAAAATTTATTCTGTGCCGAATCGTTTATTGATCGCCTTAAACGGCGTCTGCACAGCCCCGGGGACTCATATATGCGGAGAACCAGCGCTTTCGAGGCACTTTATTTTTCGTCGGAAAAAATGATATTTTAATGGGCTATAGGCTTACCATTTTTTCGATTCTGGGGGGAAAATTTTTCTGTGCCGAATTGTTCATTGATCGCCTTAAACGGCGTCTGCACAGCCCCGGGGACTCATATATGCGGAGAACCGGCGCTTTAAAGGCACTTTATTTTTCGTCGGAAAAATGAAATTTTCATGGGTATAGGCTTACCATATTTTCGATTTTTTGGGAAAATTTATTCTGTGCCGAATCGTTTATTGATCGCCTTAAACGGCGTCTGCACAGCCCCGGGGACTCATATATGCGGAGAACCAGCGCTTTCGAGGCACTTTATTTTTCGTCGGAAAAATGATATTTTCATGGGCTATAGGCTTACCATTTTTTCCATTTTTGGGGGAAAGTTATTCTGTGTCGAATTGTTCATTGATCGCCTTAAACAGCGTCTGCACAGCCCCGGGGACTCATATATGCTGAGAACCGGCGCTTTCAAGGCACTTTATTTTTCTTCGGAAAAATGATATTTTCATGGGCTATAGGCTTACCATTTTTTCGATTTTGGGGGGAAAATTATTCTGTGCCGAATTGTTCATTGATTGCTTTAAACGGCGTCTGCACAGCCCCGGGGACTCATATTCGTGGAGAACCGGCGCCTACAAGGCACTTTATTTTTCGTCGGAAAAATGAAATTTTCATGGGTATAGGCTTACCATATTTTCGATTTTTTGGGAAAATTTATTCTATGCCGAATCGTTTATTGATCGCCTTAAACGGCGTCTGCACAGCCCCGGGGACTCATATATGCGGAGAACCAGCGCTTTCGAGCCACTTTATTTTTCTTCGGAAAAATGATATTTTCATGGGCTATAGGCTTACCATATTTTCGATTTTTTGGGAAAATTTATTCTGTGCCGAATCGTTTACTGATCGCCTTAAACGGCGTCTGCACAGCCCCGGGGACTGATATATGCGGAGAACCAGCGCTTTCGAGGCACTTTATTTTTCGTCGGAAAAATGAAATTTTCATGGGCTTACCTTTTTTTCGATTTTTCGGGAAAAATTATTCTGTGCCGAATCGTTTATTGATCGCCTTAAACGGCGTCTGCACAGCCCCGGGGACTCATATATGCGGAGAACCGGCGCTTTCGAGGCACTTTATTTTTCGTCGGAAAAATTATATTTTCATGGGCTATAGGCTTACCTTTTTTCGATTTTTCGGGAAAAATTATTTTGTGCCGAATCGTTTATTGATCGCCTTAAACGGCGTCTGCACAGCCCCGAGGACTCATATATGCGGAGAACCGGCGCTTTCAAGGCACTTTATTTTTCGTCGGAAAAATGAAATTTTCATGGGCTATAACCATATTTTCGATTTTTTGGGAAAATTTATTCTGTGCCGAATCGTTCATTGATCGCCTTAAACGGCGTCTGCACAGCCCCGGGGACTCATATATGCGGAGAACCAGCGCTTTCGAGGCACTTTATTTTTCGTCGGAAAAATGATATTTTCATGGGCTATAGGCTTACCATTTTTTCGATTTTTGGGGAATAAATATTCTGCGCCGAATCGTCTATTGATCGCCTTAAACGGCGTCTGCACAGCGCCGGGGACTCATATATGCGGAGAACCGGCACTTTCGAGCCACTTTATTTTTCTTCGGAAAAATGATATTTTCATGGGCTATAGGCTTACCATTTTTTCGATTTTGGGGGAAAATTATTCTGTGTCGAATTGTTCATTGATTGCTTTAAACGGCGTCTGCACAGCCCCGGGGACTCATATTCGTGGAGAACCGGCGCTTTCAAGGCACTTTATTTTTCGTCGGAAAAATGATATTTTCATGGGCTATAGGCTTACCATTTTTTCGATTTTTGGGGAATAATTATTCTGCGCCGAATCGTCTATTGATCGCCTTAAACAACATCTGTACAGCCCCGCCGACTCGTATATGCGGAGAACCAGCGCTTTCGAGGCACTTTATTTTTCGTCGGAAAAAATGATATTTTAATGGGCTATAGGCTTACCATTTTTTCGATTCTGGGGGGAAAATTTTTCTGTGCCGAATTGTTCATTGATCGCCTTAAACGGCGTCTGCACAGCCCCGGGGACTCATATATGCGGAGAACCGGCGCTTTAAAGGCACTTTATTTTTCGTCGGAAAAATGAAATTTTCATGGGTATAGGCTTACCATATTTTCGATTTTTTGGGAAAATTTATTCTGTGCCGAATCGTTTATTGATCGCCTTAAACGGCGTCTGCACAGCCCCGGGGACTCATATATGCGGAGAACCAGCGCTTTCGAGGCACTTTATTTTTCGTCGGAAAAATGATATTTTCATGGGCTATAGGCTTACCATTTTTTCCATTTTGGGGGGAAAGTTATTCTGTGTCGAATTGTTCATTGATCGCCTTAAACGGCGTCTGCACAGCCCCGGGGACTCATATATGCTGAGAACCGGCGCTTTCAAGGCACTTTATTTTTCTTCGGAAAAATGATATTTTCATGGGCTATAGGCTTACCATTTTTTCGATTTTGGGGGGAAAATTATTCTGTGCCGAATTGTTCATTGATTGCTTTAAACGGCGTCTGCACAGCCCCGGGGACTCATATTCGTGGAGAACCGGCGCCTACAAGGCACTTTATTTTTCGTCGGAAAAATGAAATTTTCATGGGTATAGGCTTACCATATTTTCGATTTTTTGGGAAAATTTATTCTGTGCCGAATCGTTTATTGATCGCCTTAAACGGCGTCTGCACAGCCCCGGGGACTCATATATGCGGAGAACCAGCGCTTTCGAGGCACTTTATTTTTCGTCGGAAAAATGATATTTTCATGGGCTATAGGCTTACCATTTTTTCCATTTTGGGGGGAAAGTTATTCTGTGTCGAATTGTTCATTGATCGCCTTAAACGGCGTCTGCACAGCCCCGGGGACTCGTATATGCGGAGAACCGGCGCTTTCGAGGCACTTTATTTTTCGTCGGAAAAATGATATTTTCATGGGCTATAGGCTTACCTTTTTTTCGATTTTTCGGGAAAAATTATTTTGTGCCGAATCGTTTATTGATCGCCTTAAACGGCGTCTGCACAGCCCCGGGGACTCATATATGCGGAGAACCGGCGCTTTAAAGGCACTTTATTTTTCGTCGGAAAAATGATATTTTCATGGGCTATAGGCTTACCATATTTTCGATTTTCGGGGAAAATTTATTCTGTGCAGAATCGTTTATTGATCGCCTTAAACGGCGTCTGCACAGCCCCGGGGACTCAAATTTGCGGAGAGCAGGCGCTTTCGAGGCACTTTATTTTTCGTCGGAAAAATGATATTTTCATGGGCTATAGGCTTACCTTTTTTTCGATTTTTCGGGAAAAATTATTTTGTGCCGAATCGTTTATTGATCGCCTTAAACGGCGTCTGCACAGCCCCGGGGACTCATATATGCGGAGAACCGGCGCTTTCAAGGCACTTTGTTTTTCGTCGGAAAAATGATATTTTCATGGCTATAGGCTTACCATATTTTCGATTTTTGGGGAAAAATAATTCTGTGCCGAATCGTTTATTGATCGCCTTAAATGGCGTCTGCACAGCCCCGGGGACTCATATATGCGGAGAACCGGCACTTTAAAGGCACTTTATTTTTCGTCGGAAAAATGAAATTTTCATGAGCTATAGGCTTACCATATTTTCGATTTATTGGGAAAATTTATTCTGTGCCGAATCGTTTATTGATCGCCTTAAACGGCGTCTGCACAGCCCCGGGGACTCATATATGCGGAGAACCAGCGCTTTCGAGGCACTTTATTTTTCGTCGGAAAAAATGATATTTTAATGGGCTATAGGCTTACCATTTTTTCGATTCTGGGGGGAAAATTTTTCTGTGCCGAATTGTTCATTGATCGCCTTAAACGGCGTCTGCACAGCCCCGGGGACTCATATATGCGGAGAACCGGCGCTTTAAAGGCACTTTATTTTTCGTCGGAAAAATGAAATTTTCATGGGTATAGGCTTACCATATTTTCGATTTTTTGGGAAAATTTATTCTGTGCCGAATCGTTTATTGATCGCCTTAAACGGCGTCTGCACAGCCCCGGGGACTCATATATGCGGAGAACCAGCGCTTTCGAGGCACTTTATTTTTCGTCGGAAAAATGATATTTTGATGGGCTATAGGCTTACCATTTTTTCCATTTTGGGGGGAAAGTTATTCTGTGTCGAATTGTTCATTGATCGCCTTAAACGGCGTCTGCACAGCCCCGGGGACTCATATATGCTGAGAACCGGCGCTTTCAAGGCACTTTATTTTTCTTCGGAAAAATGATATTTTCATGGGCTATAGGCTTACCATTTTTTCGATTTTGGGGGGAAAATTATTCTGTGCCGAATTGTTCATTGATTGCTTTAAACGGCGTCTGCACAGCCCCGGGGACTCATATTCGTGGAGAACCGGCGCCTACAAGGCACTTTATTTTTCGTCGGAAAAATGAAATTTTCATGGGTATAGGATTACCATATTTTCGATTTTTTGGGAAAATTTATTCTGTGCCGAATCGTTTATTGATCGCCTTAAACGGCGTCTGCACAGCCCCGGGGACTCATATATGCGGAGAACCAGCGCTTTCGAGGCACTTTATTTTTCGTCGGAAAAAATGATATTTTAATGGGCTATAGGCTTACCATTTTTTCGATTCTGGGGGGAAAATTTTTCTGTGCCGAATTGTTCATTGATCGCCTTAAACGGCGTCTGCACAGCCCCGGGGACTCATATATGCGGAGAACCGGCGCTTTAAAGGCACTTTATTTTTCGTCGGAAAAATGAAATTTTCATGGGTATAGGCTTACCATATTTTCGATTTTTTGGGAAAATTTATTCTGTGCCGAATCGTTTATTGATCGCCTTAAACGGCGTCTGCACAGCCCCGGGGACTCATATATGCGGAGAACCAGCGCTTTCGAGGCACTTTATTTTTCGTCGGAAAAATGATATTTTCATGGGCTATAGGCTTACCATTTTTTCCATTTTTGGGGGAAAGTTATTCTGTGTCGAATTGTTCATTGATCGCCTTAAACAGCGTCTGCACAGCCCCGGGGACTCATATATGCTGAGAACCGGCGCTTTCAAGGCACTTTATTTTTCTTCGGAAAAATGATATTTTCATGGGCTATAGGCTTACCATTTTTTCGATTTTGGGGGGAAAATTATTCTGTGCCGAATTGTTCATTGATTGCTTTAAACGGCGTCTGCACAGCCCCGGGGACTCATATTCGTGGAGAACCGGCGCCTACAAGGCACTTTATTTTTCGTCGGAAAAATGAAATTTTCATGGGTATAGGCTTACCATATTTTCGATTTTTTGGGAAAATTTATTCTATGCCGAATCGTTTATTGATCGCCTTAAACGGCGTCTGCACAGACCCGGGGACTCATATATGCGGAGAACCAGCGCTTTCGAGGCACTTTATTTTTCGTCGGAAAAATGATATTTTCATGGGCTATAGGCTTACCATTTTTTCCATTTTGGGGGGAAAGTTATTCTGTGTCGAATTGTTCATTGATCGCCTTAAACGGCGTCTGCACAGCCCCGGGGACTCGTATACGCGGAGAACCGGCGCTTTCGAGGCACTTTATTTTTCGTCGGAAAAATGATATTTTCATGGGCTATAGGCTTACCTTTTTTTCGATTTTTCGGGAAAAATTATTTTGTGCCGAATCGTTTATTGATCGCCTTAAACGGCGTCTGCACAGCCCCGGGGACTCATATATGCGGAGAACCGGCGCTTTTGAGGCACTTCATTTTTCGTCGGAAAAATGATATTTTCATGGGCAATAGGCTTACCATATTTTCGACTTTTCGGGAAAAATTATTTTGTGCCAAATCGTTTATTCATAGCGTTAAACGGTGCCTGCACAGCCCCGGGGACTCATATATGCGGAGAACCGGCGCTTTCGAGGCACTTTATTTTTCGTCGGAAAAATGATATTTTCATGGGCTATAGGCTTGCCATATTTTCGATTTTTGGGGAAAATTTATTCTGTGCCGAATCGTTTATTCATCGCCTTAAACGGCGTCTGCACAGCCCCGGGGACTCATATATGCGGAGAACCGGCGCTTTCAAGGCACTTTATTTTTCGTCGGAAAATTGATATTTTCATGGGCTATAGGCTTACCATTTTTTCGATTTTGGGGGGAAAATGATTCTGTGCCGAATTGTTCATTGATCACCTTAAACGGCGTCTGCACAGCCCCGGGGACTCATATATGCGGAGAACCGGCGCTTTCGAGGCACTTTATTTTTCTTCGGAAAAATGATATTTTCATGGGCTTACCATTTTTTCGATTTTGGGGGGAAAATTATTCTGTGCCGAATCGTTTATTGATCGCCTTAAACGGCGTCTGCACAGCCCCGGGGACTCATATATGCGGAGAACCGGCGCTTTCGAGGCACTTTATTTTTCGTCGGAAAAATGATATTTTCATGGGCTACAGGCTTACCTTTTTTTCGATTTTTCGGGAAAAATTATTTTGTGCCGAATCGTTTATTGATCGCCTTAAACGGCGTCTGCACAGCCCCGGGGACTCATATATGCGGAGAACCGGCGCTTTCAAGGCACTTCATTTTTCGTCGGAAAAATGATATTTTCATGGGCTATAGGCTTACAATATTTTCGATGTTTGTGGAAAAATAATTCTGTGCCGAATCGTTTATTGATCGCCTTAAACGGCGTCTGCACAGCCCCGGGGACTCATATATGCGGAGAACCGGCGCTTTAAAGGCACTTTATTTTTAGTCGGAAAAATGAAATTTTCATGGGCTATAGGCTTACCATATTTTCGATTTTTTGGGAAAATTTATTCTGTGCCGAATCGTTTATTGATCGCCTTAAACGGCGTCTGCACAGCCCCGGGGACTCATATATGCGGAGAACCAGCGCTTTCGAGGCACTTTATTTTTCGTCGGAAAAATTATATTTTCATGGGCTATAGGCTTACCTTTTTTCGATTTTTCGGGAATAAATATTCTGCGCCGAATCGTCTATTGATCGCCTTAAACGGCGTCTGCACAGCCCCGGGGACTCATATATGCGGAGAACCGGCACTTTCGAGCCACTTTATTTTTCTTCGGAAAAATGATATTTTCATGGGCTATAGGCTTACCATATTTTCGATTTTTTGGGAAAATTTATTCTGTGCCGATTCGTTTACTGATCGCCTTAAACGGCGTCTGCACAGCCCCGGGGACTCATATATGCGGAGAACCAGCGCTTTCGAGGCACTTTATTTTTCGTCGGAAAAATTATATTTTCATGGGCTATAGGCTTACCTTTTTTCGATTTTTCGGGAAAAATTATTTTGTGCCGAATCGTTTATTGATCGCCTTAAACGGCGTCTGCACAGCCCCGGGGACTCATATATGCGGAGAACCGGCGCTTTCAAGGCACTTTATTTTTCGTCGGAAAAATGATATTTTCATGGGCTATAGGCTTACCATATTTTCGATTTTTGGGAAAAATAATTCTGTGCCGAATCGTTTATTGATCGCCTTAAATGGCGTCTGCACAGCCCCGGGGACTCATATATGCGGAGAACCGGCGCTTTAAAGGCACTTTATTTTTCGTCGGAAAAATGAAATTTTCATGGGCTATAGGCTTACCATATTTTCGATTTTTTGGGAAAATTTATTCTGTGCCGAATCGTTTATTGATCGCCTTAAACGGCGTCTGCACAGCCCCGGGGACTCATATATGCGGAGAACCAGCGCTTTCGAGGCACTTTATTTTTCGTCGGAAAAATGATATTTTCATGGGCTATAGGCTTACCATTTTTTCGATTTTTGGGGAATAAATATTCTGCGCCGAATCGTCTATTGATCGCCTTAAACGGCGTCTGCACAGCCCCGGGGACTCATATATGCGGAGAACCGGCACTTTCGAGCCACTTTATTTTTCTTCGGAAAAATGATATTTTCATGGGCTATAGGCTTACCATGTTTTCGATTTTGGGGGGAAAATTATTCTGTGCCGAATTGTTCATTGATTGCTTTAAACGGCGTCTGCACAGCCCAGGGGACTCATATTCGTGGAGAACCGGCGCTTTCAAGGCACTTTATTTTTCGTCGGAAAAATGATATTTTCATGGGCTATATAGGCTTACCATTTTTTCGATTTTTGGGGAATAATTATTCTGCGCCGAATCGTCTATTGATCGCCTTAACGGCATCTGTACAGCCCCGCCGACTCGTATATGCGGAGAACCAGCGCTTTCGAGGCACTTTATTTTTCGTCGGAAAAAATGATATTTGAATGGGCTATAGGCTTACCATTTTTTCGATTCTGGGGGGAAAATTATTCTGTGCCGAATTGTTCATTGATCGCCTTAAACGGCGTCGGCACAGCCCCGGGGACTCATATATGCGGAGAACCGGCGCTTTCAAGGCACTTTATTTTTCGTCGGAAAAATGATATTTTCATGGGCTATAACATCGAGCGCCTCTCCAGTGCCCACGATGCAAGCCTCATCCTCTCGCAACTACGGCAGCTCCCCGCATCGCGCATGGGCAAGATGCTACAGTTGTACGAGCAAATTGTGACTGACCCGCCAGCCCCACCACCAGTCTGGCCGCCTCCGAGTCTCGCCGTGCCCCTGGATGTGTGTCTCGAACTAGGCTTACCATTTTTTCGATTTTTCGGGAAAAATTATTCTGTGCCGAATCGTTTATTGATCGCCTTAAACGGCGTCTGCACAGCCCCGGGGACTCATATATGCGGTGAACCAGCGGTTTCGAGGCACTTTATTTTTCGTCGGAAAAATAATATTTTCATGGGCTATAGGCTTACCATATTTTCGATTTTTGGGGAAAATTTATTCTCTGCCGAATCGTTTATTGATAGCCTTAAACGGCGTCTGCACAGCCCCGGGGACTCATATATGCGGAGAACCGGCGCTTTCGAGGCACTTTATTTTTCTTCGGAAAAATGATATTTTAATGGGCTATAGGCTTACCATTTTTTCGATTTTGGGGGGAAAATTATTCTGTGCCGAATCGTTTATTGATCGCCTTAAACGGCGTCTGCACAGACCCGGGGACTCATATGCGGAGAACCCGCGCTTTCGAGGCACTTTATTTTTCGTCGGAAAAATGATATTTTCATGGGCTTATAGGCTTAACATTTTTTCGATTTTTGGGGAATAATTATTCTGCGCCGAATCGTTTATTGATCGCCTTAAACGGCGTCTGCACAGCCCCGGGGACTCATATATGCGGAGAACCGGCGCTTTCAAGGCACTTTATTTTTCGTCGGAAAAATGATATTTTCATGGGCTATATAGGCTCACCATTTTTTCGATTTTTGGGGAATAATTATTCTGCGCCGAATCGTGTATTATCGCCTTAAACGGCGTCTGCACAGCCCCGGGGACTCATATATGCGGAGAACCGGCGCTTTCGAGGCACTTTATTTTTCGTCGGAAAAATGATATTTTCATGGGCTATAGGCTTACCATTTTTTCGATTTTTGGGGAATAATTATTCTGCGCCGAATCGTCTATTGATCGCCTTAAACGGCGTCTGCACAGCCCCGGGGACTCATATATGCGGAGAACCGGCGCTTTCGAGGCACTTTATTTTTCTTCGGAAAAATGATATTTAATGGGCTATAGCCTTACCATTTTTTCTCTTTTAGGGGGAAAATTATTCTGTTCCGAATCGTTTATTGATCGCCTTAAACGGCGTCTGCACAGCCCCGGGGACTCATATGCGGAGAACCGGCGCTTTCGAGGCACTTTATTTTTCGTCGGAAAAATGATGTTTTCATGGGCTTATAGGCTTAACATTTTTTCGATTTTTGGGGAATAATTATTCTGCGCCGAATGGTTTATTGATCGCCTTAAACGGCGTCTGCACAGCCCCGGGGACTCATATATGCGGAGAACGGGCGCTTTCAAGGCACTTTATTTTTCGTCGGAAAAATGATATTTTCATGGGCTATATAGGCTTACCATTTTTACGATTTTTGGGGAATAATTATTCTGCGCCGAATCGTGTATTGATCGCCTTAAACGGCGTCTGCACAGCCCCGGGGACTCATATATCGGAGAACCGGCGCTTTCGAGGCACTTTATTTTTCGTCGGAAAAATATTTTCATGGGCTATAGGCTTACCATATTTTCGATTTTTGGGGAAAATTTATTCTGTGCAGAATCGTTTATTGATCGCCTTAAACGGCGTCTGCACAGCCCCGGGGACTCATATTTGCGGAGAGCAGGCGCTTTCGAGGCACTTTATTTTTCGTCGGAAAAATGATATTTTCATGGGCTATAACATCGAGCGCCTCTCCAGTGCCCACGATGCAAGCTTCATCCTCTCGCAACTACGGCAGCTCCCCGCATCGCGCATGGGCAAGATGCTACAGTTGTACGAGCAAATTGTGACTGACCCGCCAGCCCCACCACCAGTCTGGCCGCCTCCGAGTCTCGCCGTGCCCCTGGATGTGTGTCTCGAACTAGGCTTACCATTTTTTCGATTTTTCGGGAAAAATTATTCTGTGCCGAATCGTTTATTGATCGCCTTAAACGGCGTCTGCACAGCCCCGGGGACTCATATATGCGGAGAGCCGGCGCTTTCAAGGCACTTTATTTTTCGTCGGAAATTTGATATTTTCATGGGCTATAGGCTTACCATATTTTCGATTTTTGGGGAAAAATTATTCTGTGCCGAATCGTTTATTGATCGCCTTAAACGGCGTCTGCACAACCCCGGGGACTCACATATGCGGAGAACCGGCGCTTTCGAGGCACTTTATTTTTCGTCGGAAAAATGATATTTTCATGGCTATAGGCTTACCATTTTTTCGATTTTGGGGGGAAAATTATTCTGTGCCGAATCGTTTATTGATCGCCTTAAACGGCGTCTGCACAGCCCCGGGGACTCATATATGCGGAGAACCGGCGCTTTCAAGGCACTTTATTTTTCGTCGGAAAAATGATATTTTCATGGGCTTAACATTTTTTTTCGTTTTTTTCGATAAAATTATTCTGTGCATGTTCAATTATTTATCGCGTAAGTTAGCTGCTGCGCATGAGCGGGAAGGGATATATGCGAAGAGCCGACGCTTTAGGACCAACTCATTTTTCCCCTCTGAGACGAATATTTTAATGGCTTACTGATTTCTCTTTTTTTCGTTAAAGTTATTCAGTGCCTGTTCGATTACTTATCGCGTATATAACCATCAGCGCATGCGTGGGGAGTGATGTGTGCGAATAACCAGTGCTTTGGAGAGAACTTGAGCAGCTGAGACCATATTTTCATGGGCTATCACCTTACCGTGTTTTCTTTTATTTGAGGAAATTATTCTGTCTCTATTCGTTTACTTATGGCGTAAATAAGCGTCAGCGCATGCGTGAGGAGTGATGTATGCGAATAGCCAGTGCTTTGGAGACGAGTTATTTTTACTTAGCTGAGAGGACATTTTCATGTGTTCACTGCGTGAGGTATCCGACTTCACTGGCCGCTGCCTGGCACGTTGGAAGTGTCGGTCTCGTCGACCAATCAGTCAACTATCGCCATCTTTTGTAAATGATGATAAGTAGCTGAGCTATGGTGCCTTTCTAGCCACCATAGCTGAGCGTTGGCACGGCCGGACTAGAGTGTTTCGGTGCTAAGCGTGCGTAAACTCACAATGAGACAGGCAACACTGTGGCCGTGATGATACGTGATAAAGCTTGGGCCATTTCGCTCTGGTGTCATTGCGTTCCTGCACGGCTTGCCGCCGCATCTACACCTTGGGCGCTGCGTCGGGTGCTCCTTCGTGACAAATACAGCATGCGGTTCCTGCTCGTTTGTGACGTTGTGTCAGAAAGGATTTGTCCTCTACATCGACGCCTCCGATGTAGAGACGCACGAAATGTCTTGAAGGTGAGGCACTACCGGAAACGAAGACAACTTAAGTTTGAACGTTACCTTTGGTTTTCATGCGCCATTGTGGCGTGTAGTACTTACAATCGCCCCGAGAAAGCGTTTGTCATGCAGGTGTTGATGGGCAAGTGGCTGTGCTGTTGAAGTGTTGCTTGGGCAGATTCGTCGACTGCAGTTGACGCGCGTTGGCTGGTTCACGTCGCACTTACCTTTTGCGCCGCGGTGCACGCTTTTAGTGAAAGCGGGGGACAGGGAAGATGTGTTCGGCCTTCCTCTATTCAGTGTTGTGTACTGTACAGTCATTGCTCGTGCTCGAGTACGTATTCGAGCATGCATTCTTGCAACGGCTCAAATCTCTAGCGCAACGGGTTAATCGCACGCCGAGATGCTCGTGAGGTTGCAAATGATGAGCAAGCAATGCGCCTGGCTGCCTAGGCGCAATATTCGCCATATCCGCATCTCCACTGCTTTGGCCGCCAGGTGCACCCGTCGTCTGCACAGGCGATATTTAATAGCTGGTAATAACATAATTAGGCGATCACCAGCACGCCGGCTTTGTCAAGGTTACTTCAGAGCATACGTTATTTAAAATCACAATTGAGACCTCTGGCGCATCCGCACGAGGGCGTGCATGCATGCACGTGGTACTTTTCGTACATCGGGCGCTACGAGTAAAGCGCGAGAATGAGAATTATCTAATACCTATAGCGCAGGGAATATAAATAAGTAGGACATTCCAGGGAAGCTGTAAATGCTTGCTCATCAATGTCACGCGCTTAATTGAAAACGTAAGTACGTGTTTAAATTATATTCGCTAGTTGGCCAGTTAATTACATCACAAAAGAAAACTCGGCACGATCCGTTTCGCGATGAATGCCGACAGTAATACGATAACATTGAAGGAAAGCAGCGGTACGTCGTATTGCCAACACCGAAACGTGTATGCAGGCATGCTCCACATTTCGCTTATATAGCTACCCAGTGACTGTACCTCCTGTTTAAAACCCCTTAAACTTCGTAAAGTAGCGGCACGCTTCGAAGAATGCCGGCTCCTCCTCGCGCGCTCTGGCCGAGGCCGACGCCGCGTCGCTATTGGCCTAATAGCATCACATGGGCCCTCGCGCCGTGCATCAGCGCCATTTTTTGCTCGAGAAGCGTCTACGGAGTGGCGAGAAGCGCATGTTGGCGCCTTTACTACGCTCGAGCAGTGTAGGCGGCGCCACGTTCGAGGGGGGAGCGTGAAAGAGAGGAGAAATGAGGAGGAGTGAATGCGGAGGAGGAGAGTGTCGCTACTTTACGAAGTTTAAAGGGGTTTATTCCTGCTAGACCCGCTGCGCCATCTTGCGGTGCCGTTGTGAAGTCCGCGAGTGGCGTGGGTTCAGTCCTGCCGAGCATCGGAGAAATTTAAAGCGTCATTTTTGTCACTCTAGAATGGCACATAACAAGTTCGCACAAGTTCCGGTTAGGTGTTCCTTGAAGGGCACCGCACTCGTTTGCTGGCACACGCCCAGTGACTAAAGTTGGGATCAAAGAGGTTAATTGAAAAGCAGCCACAGACCGAGTGGCACACTCTCAGCTCTACAAATCGGCGTCAGAAAGGTTCATTGAAAAGCGGGTCCATGCCCAGTGTCACATGGTTAGTGCCGCATCCTGTTGTGCCAGGTTGTTGTGCCAACAAAGGAGGCTTCACCGGCAGGAGAGCAGCTGGCGCGGATGCCACTCACGCTTCGTCGTTTACTCAGGGCGACCAAAATCAGCGTCACCCGAGTCTTACGGATAAGCAATTAGGTTCCGTACCATCAGCTTTTCGACCACCTAGATACGGCGATACAGGTGATACGAGTGCCCGCCCGGACCCCGACTGGACCTGGCACCGTTGGCGACGTTTAAACAATGACGGCTCACTTCAACACGACAACGCCGCCCTCCCGACTACCGCGAAGGCCAGTTTCCCGATTCTGACAGATTGCATATCGCATATCATATGGACCTCTAATAAAGAGGAGGACAGGGGAAGAGAACACAAAACGACCGACACGGGTAGTAACTTTCAGCTGATTTATTCACAGCAACACGTGATAATATATAGTCAAATACAACACGCGCATAACGCAGCAACGAGACCACTCATCCACCTAGTGGGGCAACCACTTAGCAAAAGCATCTCCGATTGAAACAGCCTAATGGAAGTATCACTAACACAGTCTTGGCCCTTCTTTCTTGTATGATATGCCTCCATCACTTTGCGTGCAATCTGGACGTGGCTTCACCACAGAATCTTAAACGTCTTGAAATGTGGTTTACAGGGACAGGCATTGCAGTGCGCAGGCAAGTTCGTCTGTAGTTAACTTTGTTCATGCTCCGCTGCTTGATCACTCAGGCACCGTCCCGTCTGCCCTATGTAAGGCTTGCCACACGCCAGGAGAATTTCATACACAACTCCTACATTGCATTTGGCATACGGCTTGACATGCTCCTTGCCACAGCCTTGCCTTCCTTTAGAATGACCAGAGGTGCGAGGGCAGAGCCGCACCAGCTGAAAAGGGTCTGAAAAGACAAGGGGGACTCCAAACCTGCCAGACACCTTCCTCAGGCTGTGAGTGACCCTCTGAACACACGAAGTGACTGTCACGAAGAAGCCACTAATTGTTGACAGTACCATTGTAGAGGACTGCCGGGGAACGGCGTCGAAGACAGATTCACAGTTTGCCACGTGGTTGCCTCTTACTGTGCAACGTCGGAGACAAGAGAACCGGCAAAAGAGTGGGAGTTCGGCAAAAAGGCCGGACGTTGATGCCGTTGGTGTGAACGGTTCGGCGTACGTGATTGGCCAGTGAATTCCCTCGACGAGAGAAAAAGGAAAATCAATGGCACAATAAGTGGATCTGGATTGCTGTGAAAAAAGGAGAGGCTCGGACATGCGAAGACTGGCACGTAGTGTGCTCCGAGAGATGGAGCCGTTTTTGTAAAACTCAATCATGTACCTTTGAATACGGACCTTTTCTGTATGAATGAAAGTACATGTAAGGCTTCAACATTACTTCACCAACGTGATTTTCTGAAAGTAAGGCTGAAAAAAACATCAAGGAGGAGTGCGACTAGATTCCTCGTAGCGTTGCTATAAACAAGCAAGTCCTGGCTGTCCGGCTTGCCCCCATGTCGCTCGGGAGCTTTCTTCCTCCCGGCACCTTTCTTGCAGCAGCGCATGAAGCGACATCTTTCAATGTGCCTTCGTGCGCAGCGGAGCAGTTTGAGCATTTAACAGGAGCAGCACCGTCGCAGTCGTCCATTTTGTGAGGTCCGCCATACCGCTGGCAAGTTATTCAACTTTTGCACACTGCGCTGACGGGCCTCAGCTTGCAGCACTTGTAACATTGCAAAAGCCGTGGCACGTAAGGACGCACAGGGTGTCTGACATGTAGAACCTTTACGTTAGCTGGCAGATTCTCAGAATCAATTACTAGCTTAGTACATTGAGACTGTCCGAAGCAGTGAGTGGTCACGATTCACACTGCTGACGTTAAAAGCTCCTCTAGGTCGGCGTCATTACATTACGAGGGTCCCGAATCCGGCAACACTGATGCCTTCAGGCAGCACGTGTGGGTGTATTGACCAGCTGCCGTCACCCAAATCGATCACGTTCTCGTCACATTTGCGGCAAAAAGGACGTTGCACATCCGTCCCCAATGCTTGTGAGTGGTGGCGCTGGCTAACACTCTCAGGGTTTGTTCTAGTAGTAAAACATAAATACCCCAGAAAGTGGAGGGTGAATCTGCGCCGCGGTAGCTCAATTGGTAAGAGCATCGCACGCGTAACGCGAAGACGTGGACTTGTATCCCACCTGCGGCCTGTTGTTTTTTCATCCACTTTCATTTCCATGGATTTATCATTTCTTTAATACAATTAGCGTGTACAAGTAATTTCCCCCATGTTGTCCTTGGCACCATTATCTGTTTGCTTTATATATATATATATATATATGCGCGCGCTATATGTGCGCCGAATGAAGAAACTGATTCGTGCCTCTAGTCTGCGTAGCGAAAGAAAAAAAAAACTTCCTACATTAAACCGGCACATATAATGCGGACTCTAAGGCATCTCTATAAAGCACGCCACTCTGTTAACAGAACGGCACATTATATGTAAGAGGTTCTTCGATTTACTGTATTTGCTTTGATTTTGCCACTCCGTGCGTGCCATTGAGTGTGCCCGTTCTAAGCCAATCCTCCAGAACGGGCATGTCCCACTGCTACACAAGAGGAACAGAATCCCTAAATGCTGCTTCTCACCATCATACCCTTGTGAGCGTACACCCGAGATTGCACGTTGCATATTAAAGTAAACAAAATAGTACGCATCGCCGTCAATTGTAAAGCATTAACCGCCTCACAAACATTAAAACATGTGTGTTGTATCTGCATATTCCTTGTGATATTCTGACATATGCCAATGTTGGCAAACTATTTATTCCATATCTTTAACTTAGTTAGCTTGTATAGTTTCTTTTACATAGGCGTATACCTGCATACATCTTCAATATATATCTCTTGCCTTTTTCGTGACTTCGTACCAGACACGCTACGTAACATGTTACGGAAAAGTAACCGATTACAAATACTTCACTCAAAAATGTAATTGATTACAATTGCCGATTACTTCTCCGCGAAAATGAGTGAGGAATTATTGATATGCAATCGAATAATCCTACAAAGGTTTCCTATAAAATTTTAATAACACAGATACGTTAAACCGACTAAGCTCGAGGTCGCGGCATGAAATTTCGGCCATGGCGACCGAATTTCGATAGGAGGTGAAATGAAGGACACTCTTGTACTTAGATTTAGGCGAGGTTGTCCAAATTAATCCGGAGTCACCTACTACGGCATGCCTTATAATCACATCGTTGTTTTGGCACGTAAAGCCCCATAATTGTCATTGAAACACCGAACGAGCTGTCCCGGCACATTCAGTACGTCATCTGCAGCGCTTCGTACATTGCTTATCTTTACAAACAACCACTTTTTAAAAAATTCCATGGCTATCTTCTCGTTTCTGTCGTGAAGTCACCAGCAGCGGCAATGAAGTTTTCTTAAGCTTGCTCTATACGCGGGCTGGGAAACGGGGCGGTGTTTTAACGTACAGACTACTTGTGCACACAATTGTCGTTACTCAGCATCTAGGGCCGAATTCTCAAAGCCTTTTGTTCGTAAGTGCTCTTTTCCATTGGCGCATCACCTTCGCTAATAATGTGGCCTACACCAGTACCGGTTGACACGAACGCTTTAAGCGCAAGGACGCTTTGTGAATACGCTTGGGACTTCAAGAAGACGCTCCCAATCGGGCCAATGAAAAGGTGCAAAAATCGTCCGTAGGTGACAGCCTGGCATTTACGTTCTAAGTGGCCTGCTCTATCGAGACATACAAGCACCTGTTTTGTTCGTCAACATGGCGAAACGAATATTAAGCTCCCGGTCTTACCCGTCTGAGCATGTGCATTGACAAGGTTGGCGCATATGGCACGATTTCGGGCGTTCTGCTGCAGTTCCGGTCAAATTCAGGTTCGCAAAGTTGCGTCACCTACCGTTTAATGGTCTGAACGATGAAGTGTAGTTACATGTAATTGGTTTCTGAAAAATGCAATTACAGTGAGCGTTAGCGAGTAAGAAATGTAATGGTTAAATTACACTCCCGAAAACTGTAATATATTACTAGAAATTATTTAAAATTCGTTACTTACATGTCTGATTTTTACACGTCTAAGTTTCATACAGTTGTACGTCGGAGGAAATGCTGTTCAAAAGCAACAAATTCTGCAGTGTAGTGGCGCGCGCGTGGCAGCATAATCTCACGTCAAGACTGTGAAGTTCATTCAGCCTTTTCGTTGCTCTCCAATTACACGTGAAGATACTTCCAAGTGTGAAAAAAAAGTTGCAGTTCTACCCGATAGGCGAAGCATCGATTGCGATAGCAAATTAGTAGAGAGCTATACCAATTCAGGATATAGTTTTATCGGCCGTATAAACGTTTAATTATTCACTGACGAACTAGCAAGCATATATAGTGTCACGCGCGCACAAGCGCTTCTTACTCGATGACCGCGCACACTCGCTGTCAAAACGGTAAAAGGAGAAAGCGCGGCAGGAGCAGCGAGCGAATTGACCTTCGTGCTGCCTCTAGCTTCAACGCGGGCTCAGCGGCGGGAAGAGCCAACGCGAAGGCTATTAGCCCTCGGTACAAGTAGGCTTTGCACTAGTCGCAGATCGCTTTCAAGATAGGGCCCGGGCGGCCGCGCGATACGCAGCGGCAGCAGGAAATCGCGCCCCCCCCTCCACTCCCCCCCCCCCCGTGTACCAAGCGCGCGACAGAAGACGGCGTTTCTTCAGCGCTTTCCTCCCTGGAGCGCGCGAGGTTGAGCCACCGTCGTCGGCTCTCCCCTACACGCTTTCACTGGAACAAACATCATACGTCGCGCGGTGACGATGTTATCGCCCTTGCACTTTATACGGTACACCACGGCGACAGCAAAAATGCCTGGAATGTCCATGTAATTGCTATCTCAATTAAAGAGAATTTGCTTACTAACCTGTTCTGCTGCAGGGTAAACATGTTGCGCTGAGAATTCATTTGGGCTATATTCTTCGGCGGCTGAGGACTAAGACTATTAAAGAATTTTGAATACTTGCACATCAGCAACGATTCAGGGAATGTTGCATGCCCGGGTGGTGTCTCGCCATTTTGCATCCCACATTGCTTACTGACACATACTTCTTTCTTTTATATGTGCAACTAATTTTTGGTCGCAAATGCAAGCTGCGAGAATTCTCCATAGTCCTTGTATCCTTACCTGCTATGTATGAAACGGTGTGTGAAACATCTCTGGCAACTTCACTGTCTTGTTTCCATTTTTAGCTTGGTACTCAATTCACTCCGAGGCTCTTAAGCATCTTACCAGAGCATATGCCATTCTACATAGTTGGTTCAGCAATAACCATCCCACTTCCTCTTGGAACCATGCTGCTACCACGGCCCAGTTCCAAGCAGGTAAACAGACAATGCCAAGACATGCAGGGTTCCTTTTATTCGCCCTACGCAGTCATACATATATATAAATCTATATACAACCGTATATATATTTATATATATGTACATATAAAACACAATTGGCAAATACTTTGCTTCATCACAAATGTGCCACATGTTCATCGCCTCTAATTAATATTAAATAAGCACTCCACGAAAAAATGCACGTCATATAATGAGGCAAACATATGCATAGAAATGCAACTCAGCAGGGAAAAAAAGAGGATTGGCAAGCATACATAATATGTTTCATTGACGCAAGACACGCGACACTTCTATCTACACACCAGCATTCGAAAGGTCTCATGTTCTGCCCTTTGCCTGTTCTATTTGGCATGAAACTTTAAAAAAAGAAAGCTCTTTGGGTGATGAAGTTTCAGCCTTGTAGAGGAGTTTATTGCTCGTCGAAAACCATGTGGCGATACCAGGCACCTCGCTCTAGTCTATGTCCAAGAAATGTTTGCAAAGTCAAATGGTTTGATTACATCGGACAAAGTCTTCAGCAACTGGCTCATAAAAAGGGCTTTGTGTCGTCCAAATACTGGCAGAAATGAACAGCATTTAAAGCAATAGCTAGCACACAGATAGACAAACACTGCCAAGTCAGTATTTCTCACTCTAATGCTAACGAGATACCTGGCACAAAAAGAAGCAAATAAAACTTTTCTGATTCCTTTGCACAATGCGCACAATGCCATCTTTTTTTTTCAAAATATGGTAATGAGAGACCACTGTGAAATATGAAGCGACTTTCAGGCATGCGTATAAAAAGGACTACAATAAAAAGTTTGGGAAGGATCACGATGAGCTGTGCCTAACTTGAATCAAGCATATGGCCGTACAATACCTGCCATGCACCAAACAAAACTTGAGCACTTGAGCAGCTAGCGTATGTAGGCAAGTGACAGCTTAATTTTTGAAACTTGGAACCCACTAACCACATACTGTCAAAGCACCATTACATAGCTCAAGCCACACCCTGCAGCTAATACAGCTAAGCACACCGAGTTGCAGCTACCATGAGAGCTGAAGCTTGATACAATCAAATTAGCTGCCTAATATACCTAAGTTAAATGCAACATTATGTGGTTCTTCAACAGGCTGTGAAGCTGATTGCCATGAGGACATCAGAAAAGAAGGATGACTGTCACTCAGAAGGATCGGAAGGGCTCCTATGCTTAAGAAAAAAACAACAGGATATGCTCCTTGGACGGTGTTTAGTATAGGGAGCTTATTAACATCAGTGAGGCCGAAGAAAACTGCTTTGCCAGTAGCATACCTGAAGTGCTATGAATTAGTTAAGCTCACTTACTACCATGTTTCGGATGCTCCCGAGGCAACTCAACACTGTACAATAACGTATATATACACAAAAAAAAGAAGAGGAAGGAAGTACAGCATTAAGTATAAGTACGCTTAAACTCACAACCTGATCCAACTATCCTCAGCAACTAAGGCTTCTCAATGTGAAATCGCATAGAAGACAATCTTTAGAATAATTAAATTTTGCCTGATGATTTCATGCTTGCACAAAGTCTTGTAGGCATGCAAATTTAGTAGTTCTTGTTGAAAGTCAATTGACAGTTTAAATTTCACACACCTAGAAGCTTTTTGTATGTGAAGCTGTTGCAGATGACAAGTGCTCAAGATCCAGGCAATGTTCTGTGCACGTTCTCTGCACTTGCACTGCTTTGCCAATGCAGCGAACACTTGGTCCTGAACACTGCCCATTTCAGCCCATCTGGGCTACTGCACAGAACTAGTTTCGTAAATTGTTCCGCGAACTGGCTATCACTAAGCCACAACTTTGCAATTTTGGTTGGACCGTTAGTGTCATACGCAGTACACCGCATGAGCTTAACGTACGACTTCGGGAAATTGTTCAACATGCACGAGTGCCCCACAGTGGTCAGAACACACAGAAACATGCGACAGGAGTTTGGAAAATATTGCCATAAGGAATTCCATTAACGGCTAACTAAATGAGTTGTTGGGGTTTTGCATGTGGTGCAGCGCTTTTCTTTTGGCATACTCAAAGCCCACACGTGTGAAATTAAAACTGCCCAGTGAAATGATGGCCTAGTTTCTGATTATCAAGAATTAACTGCTATCCTGGCTGTTCTGAGGTATCCTGTGGTCCACTGCTAAAGGGCACATTTCATTAGAACTGCAGCACCAACTTATCACTACGACAAGGTGGTATCCACTCTGTCGAATTTTCCATTGCTGTCTTTCTAATGCAACATACAAGCTGCGATATTCTTAGTACGAATATGTCTTCACGTTGCGTAAGATTGAATACTAAGCTGGTGCACTCTGTTCAGAGTATTGTGCCCTGGCAAGTGAATACTGCACGCACGCACAAGTGAAATGGAGTGCCGAGAAGTACAACGTTGGTGCATAACACACCACTAACTGATGGCTGGAACTTATTCCATTACTCAATAGTCAATGTACTGCTTCTTAGTCAAGGTGAGAAAGACGAAACCCTTAGACATATGTGGTTCCAATTGTGCAAACAAGGTTGGACAGGGACTGTTAAAATGCCAGGGATATTAGTCAATACTCCTCCAGTCTACCTCATACTCTATACGACCTCATTGCTGAGAGTCATTACAAAATTATTTGCTTTACTTGAGTGGTCACATACTGTGTGCAATATACACCTATGACTCTCGCATTCAGTTCATTCTTGGCCATAATTTTTAGGTGCAGTAAATTTCAATACGAAAATATGCATCTTTCAACCATGGGAAATTAGATGTCTCTTTGTTTCAAAAAAGTTTACACAGAAAGAACAAGGAGTATCTCCTATTGTGTCGCATTATGTGCCATGGCCAGACTTGTCCAGAATGTGCATAGCTTATACAAGCTTCCACTAGATAAAAAAACGTGTAAAATTTCTGCAAAGCATTTAATTAGGCTAGATTATTGGGAGCACACTGCAGTTATCCACAGTATTAGTTCATAGGTGCCGATGACGGCAGATAGAAAACAAAGATGTATCTATAAAATCCGGCAAGTACTATCATCTACATTTAAAACATGAATATAAGCTGCAAAGTTGTTTGTCGAAAAGCACCACACAGAAATCACAAGAGTTGGCTTCAGTTTTCTGTGCACGATGGAAAAATGTGCAGATCAATGGTCCAGAACAAGAGTAACGAGTTTGTGGTTTCTTTCTGCAGAAATGGCACTGAAGTACATTGCGCAACTTTAAGAAACAAAAGAAAGAAGTGATGGAAGCTACCTCTGGGAGCACCCCTTTGGCATATGGTGTGCGCGCCCCAAGAAAAAGACAAATGCGTTGAAACAACACACTCTCAAAGTGTTACTGATGATTGCGAGCGTTCCTTTACAAGGTGCCCGTGTCACCATAAATGGCGTTTATCACGAAGATGCACTGAGACAAGCCGGCAGTGGCGGACGCGGCAAGCCATCTGAGCTTTCGGGCACCCATTTGGCAACGTAACAAGCTATAACACCGAAAAAAAATGACTTGAGATCATACAATGTTACACATCAAAATCTGCTCCTCTATGTCAACTACATAAACACATCAAGCTGCTTCTCTACTTTCGGTAGTGCAGCATTATCATTATGATGCAGCAACTCACTGCAGTCATACCTTGATGGAATAAAGCCCTTATTTTTGGAGTTTCTTAGTACAATGAATGGAACTGTTGTGCAGCCTTCTCATTTCAGCGAAATTCATATTCGAGTCACGTTAAGTTGTGTAGTGAAGTAGCTGACTGCAGCAAAAGCCTTCCATCACATAGTGCCTCCCTGTCAAATCAAAGTAAGCATCTAAAGCTCATACATTCTGGTCGTAACATCACACAACTTAATAAGTACAAACACAGAGATTACTGTAATATTATAACAATAGTTCCTGTTGGTAAACCAACTTAGCAATTTATTGTTAACATTATGATGGATTTTCTGCTATATCAAGTGGGTATTCAGTTTAGCAGCAGAAGTGCGCATTTAGCAGATACTTCTTGTATTTTGTCTCAAATTAGCAAATTTGGAAAAATGCTTGGCAGATTTCAATGCACTGCAAATGTCTCAGTGAACTTTACATCAGAAAAAAAGAATGACAACGTCGATTGGGTGCCTCAATTTCTTAATTTAAAGGCTACAATGAAATGCATGTTTACACATTTCTTTCAGCACACTCTAACATTGTGGAAGAATCCCTGGAAAAGCAGTTAGCAATTGCTCTTAGCATCGAAAAATAGTTGCACACTATTAGATGTGCCTTTCTAGTATTAGTGGTATCATTCATTAGAAATTAATGCTAGTCCAATATTTTAATTTGTTTATTTAGTGTCACCTTGTTTGCTATGTAAAATGCTTATGGCAGGTTCGAGGCTAAAATCTTTGTCCATGGAGTACATGGGGATGTACCTAGGCCATTCGCATGATTACCTGCAGATTATGGCAGATCCCCCCAATGCTGGTTCAGCAAAATCTAATAGGCTGCCAATACTGCTTGCAGTTTTACCAGTGAGCTGCGAAAGTCCACCCAAGAAAAGTCTCATGTGCTGGCATTACCGGGTGATCATATTACCACAAGTCCTTATGTAATCTTGTCATGCATTATCTTGCAACGCAACAGCTTCATAGAACAAAATAGCAGCGAGTGACCTTGCTGCATCAAATAATGCTGCACTACACTAAGGACAAAGGGAACAACAAATATATAAACGATGAGCACAAATATCAACACGTTGCTTTAAAAAAATAATAAAATGCACTCGTAGTGAAAATGAATATACTGCAGAGAGAGTAGAGCCAGACCACGAAAAAAAATCCCAAGTGCAAAGTCTGCAAGGATGTATTGCCACTACAAATAAAAAGTAGTAATAAAAAGTGCCACTGCAAACACACATGTATATGTTGAACCACTCGCACACAAACTTCTATTCCACATTTCAGCATGGATTATGCTAGGAGTAACGCTTAGGCCATTTTTTACACGAAAAAGTATAAATAAAAATTGTTTCATTACAATGAAGTGAAGATATCTTTGAAAAAAGGACAACTGTAGGTGCCACGTATTGGAAGGAAATGGTTACAGCAGTCTTACATGCAAATGCAACCTTACATCACGACTGCTGTTCAGAAAGAAAATCTCCCATAAAAGATAAGACATATATTATTGCTTGTCTCCAGTATTTATTTTTTATTACTGACAACAGAAACCTGATAGAAAATAATGTTGCCACAAAGGTGCAACCACCTTATCTATTTTGTTTCCTCTCATTTGTAAAGCACAGCCTTATGTGAAAACTGACTACTGTCGTGTCCTTAGCTCGCAAATGCCAACGCGAAACTAGTGAAGCATTAGTACAACAAAAGTTTTCGCCATTCACTGCCAATTTAGTCGGTTCAGCATCAACTTTGCTGTCCCTATTACAGTGGTGGAACAGCCATTTCACCTTTGGAGCAGATCTTGGTGCAGCAAAAACTGTAAGGATGCGATAGTACACTTAGAATGTTAAGATTGTGACACCTTACAGCTGTGCGCTTGTGCATAACGGGGAACCACAGACTATTAGCTATTAAAGTGACGTTTTTATACCTCGTATCTCTTACAAACTTTTAATTTTGTGCCAATGTGATGCCCTCGCACACACTCAACACACCTCGAGTTTTTATTTTAGGTGGATCCAAAGCGGAGGAAGTCCACCTATAATGCTATGACCGATGGCGAGATCAAACCTGTCTTCCACTACAGCAGTCTAGTGTTCCAATTATAAGGCCATGACTGCGTGTGCGCTTCTTTCGTGCAAAAGCTGCTCTTTGAAATGTCTGGACTGTGCGCTTGAGCCAGTTACTCACATTCTTCCCTCATGACAGCTGGTACTTTGAGATGCTGTGTTAGACTGCAATGCCTTCATGATCGGCTCATATTTTTTCCCAATGGAATGTGACGTCTCCAACATGGCTGAAATCTGCCTTCAATGCTACTGCATTAAAACCTGATTTTGGTTCAGTGTCCAACGTCCACATATATATGAGGTACAGTCTCTAGTTTACTTAAAATAATACGCTATATAGTGAAGCCAGCTTCATGTGCATCAGTAGGTCATTCAGGATAAAAGTTACCCAATTAGTTTCACGAATGTTTAATAGAATGGCTTTCCTTGCCTGCATATCGCAGTATAAAGCTCCTTCTGACATTTAGACTTGGAAGATATGTTGCAAGTTCGGTGCATTTAGAAAGAGCAAGAAAAAAAAGTCCTTTACAGATGTGTGCCATTCTGATGACTGATACATCAATGACAGCGAAACTGCAGAATCGAGTTCACCTGCACTTTGGAAATACGAGGGGTCTGTTTGCCTTGCCCAAACACAGTAGCAGCTGCTTCATTTGAGTGCAACAGTGGTTGGCTATTTAGTGATGGCTTCCACGCAGGCTGTGTTGCAGCCCCAAAGTATCAGCAGTATCAAGTATCAAAGTATCACTGCAGCCATACAAACTCCTAGCTGACTTCTAAAGTGGAGCTGGCATAATGTGACATGAGAAGCAAGAAGTGCAGATTAACTATTTTTTTTAAAAATGCGCATTGAAGTTGTCTATTCAAATGAGATATGCACAAGGAAACTTTTATAATCACTGATCATCAGGCTGCAAGGCAAATTCAGGGTTCCAATACCCATTGCTTTACACTAACATTTGATATTTATTATGCAGTCGCACACCGGTCCTTGCACCATGAAAATTATTACAGAACTTGCCTTTACATCGTTTCTGTAAATAATGTGCACGCAACTAGAGCATTTCAAGAGGTACATTACTTAGGACGTACGTGACAACAATGAAGTTAGTGAAGTCATCCACAGGTTCTTTCTAACGTGCAGAATTTATCCAGCATAACTATGCAGGGTTTCAAGGAAGGTTCCTACTCATGTGTGACGTATATGTCAGTAGTTGAATAGATGACTTGGAACCCAAGCAGCGCTAAAACAGGACAAAACAAGAAGACGCAAGTCGGTGTACTGGGCACTGTCTTGGGTCTTGTTTTGTCCCATTTTGATGCTGATTGTTTTACAACTCAGTACTAGCTCGTCAACACATGTGGTTGAATAGTACATATATCAAGATATTATTTAAGTGGAACCACGAACAACTATGCTAGACAGTGTGCGACCAGATAGTATCTGAAGCTCGTTTTTTATCCAACATCTGCTCTGTACTGAACTGGTGCAAGGAATATCAAACTGCAGCGCAAACAGTGCGAACAAAAAGACCTCACAGTACCAGCACATCGGAACATCCACTTGTAATAAATGCAACAAATGCATGAAAGCAGTATACGAACCAACGACTTCGGCTATATTTGTGGCTATGGCAGCTTTCTTGACTTTCAGAATTTAAAAAAATCTAAATTATGGGGTTTTACGTGCCAAAACCACTTTCTGATTATGAGGCATGCCGTAGTGGAGGACTCCGGAAACTCTGACCACCTGGGGTTCTTTAACGTACACCTACATATAAATAAACGGGTATTTTCGCATTTCACACCCATCAAAATGCAGCCACCGTGGCAGGGATTTGATCCCGCGACCTCGTGCTCAGCAGCCCAACACCACGACTTTCAGAAGGATGACAGCGATGCGCTTTAGGTTTTGCTACAGAGCCAGCATAACCGGATGGAGCCCTTTGTTCTTGTGCTTCATTTTTTGCTCAGACTTGTTGCAATTTTATTGCTAAAACCTCACTTAGGAGCAGGATGGTGCAAAGAACTGCTCCTTGTGCAACTGACATGGCTGTTCCACCACTTATTGTATAGAGGTTGGCAATCTTTCTTGTACGTTTCATGTTTTCACTGGCTGCATGATCTCCGCATTCAAATGTTTCAAAAAGACACGGACTTTCCTGCACATTAACCATGGTACAAAAAACACACTTAGGAAAACATTCGCCCAGAAAGTTGTCATATTGTGTCACATCGTAATGCAATGCTATACAAAACTTAGCAAAAATGCGGAAGGATAAGAAAAACGATCGAGCAGCAGTTGTGCTCATAACTCAGAGTGGCAAGCAAAAGAAAAAGCAGTCGAAAGCCGAGGAACGGAAGGGTTGCAAAGGCCCGACACGAGCACAGAGATAAAGAAAGAGGTAAGAAGCACCAGCGGGGATTGCAGAAGGCAGAACCGAGGACGAATCATCACGGTGGCACTGCTATTTACAGATGATGCACTTTTTTTTCTTCTTCTTTCTTTTCTTCGTGTCCCGTCCGCACAGGCACCTTTCTTTCTCTTTTGCGGCATCTGTGTGTGGGAGGCTGTGGTGGATGAGAGGCACTGAGAAACTGGCGAAGTCGTGCGGTGAGGCACTCAGTCTTTGACGAGACGATAGATGTGATGCTGGGCTCCGTGAACACTCGTGGAGACTTCAAACACGTATGCAATGCAGAGAAGGGTCTCCTGGGTGTCTCGATTGGTCACGACCTGTACGCAGATTGCAGTAGCCAAACTTAAGTGCCAAGTCAAAGTGAAGGTTGTATTCAACGTCAACTCAGAGGTCTCTAGGTGCAAGCATGTTGCACACATCTTGGCAGTGCCTAGAGACCTCTACAGTCAGCACTGGCTCCTAGCTTGAATTTGTGCTTAGCTTGACATTTGAAAATAAATGCAAGGTAATACAATCCGACATACACAAAGGCAATAAAAATTAAATTATGATGCCGACATCGAAATGTGGCTGCCATGGCTGGGATTCAATCCCGTGACCTTGTGCTTAGCAGGCCAACACCACAGCCACTAAGCAGGAGTCGCAGGTAATACGAAGAAGGTATCAAAAACGTGAATGAAATACAATAAGTGAAGCAGCAAAAGAAATGAAAAGAAACATGATGAATATAAAGCTGCACAAAATGCATGTACAACAGTGTAGTTACAGAACATGTGCTTATAAATAAGCCCATTTAAAACATACGAGACTCACTGACAAATATTTATCTGCAAAAGCAAGACATTTGGCAGGCAAGAGCACCATAAACAATGACAGCACTGAAGCTGGGACAATATTTCAGAGGAAGGCAGCAGACTTTGGAATAAAATTGTGCTACACAGGATGCCCCAGTTGCTTCCCCAGTTGCCAGTCCAGGTATTGATGCAGCCACCAATGCCAATGTAGATCGATGCTGTCCACATTATCACTTTTCAGTGTCCAGTAATATGGCTATTGTAACAAGCTGTTAACTGTGTAAGGGTGCCCACAACGAACCTAAATGTAAAACTTGCCCTGAATATGCCATATCCAACTAATAAGTCACCGTTGTAAGAAAAAAAGTAATCATAAAGTTCTGCACAACGAAGGTAGTTTAGTCATGTGCAGTTTCGTCATTTCTCACCTGTAGGATTGTGAAGTTCTCGAGCACACTGTTCATCATGTACTTCTCAGGCAAATGCTTCAACTTGTGAATGAAGTTGATCATGTATTCACACATTGGTGATCGATGAATTCTATACACGAAACGGCCATTCTCAAACCTTGCATACTCAGTCTGAAAAAAAGGATGAAGGAAAATTGGAGACAGTTCCATGAAAATTGTTGCCTTCAACATTGAAATGTTCTTTTGCATGCAACTTTTATTTTACTTATGCGCAGAGTTGCGAAGGAACACAGAAATGAAATGTCACTGTTTGTGCCATAGTTCCTACATGACTTCAGCTAAGTGCTAATCTTTAGCGTTTTACTACTACAATCTGATACACTATATATTTGCACATTTACCTTGCGCCTGTACAGAGTCTGAATCACCAATTAAGGTGTGTCAAAACATAAGTGTGACCAACAGGGAATTCAATGCAACCATACTCATATTACTCAATTAAGCAGAAACAAATATACACAAGGAGTAACCTGCGGAACCATTTTTCTTTTTGTTTTCTTTTGTTCTAATCAGCCTGCCTTACAAAATGTGGTTTGGCTTTGCAGCAGTTCACAGTGCATTCATTATGCAATTGTTGCCCATGGAAGTGGCTTCACGGTAGAGTCAATGTATTGCCCTGGAGCCAAAATTGCTGATGAGCTTTATAAACATTTTTTACTCCAGCTTTGCAGCTCAATTTATCAAATTTGTGGTCTGGGCTATATGTGAGGAAAGGCTGCTTAAAAAACTAGATTTTTGTTGCAGCTTGATAAAACTGTCCACATTAAATACAAAGCAATCACATTATAGCGAATAAGAAAAACCATTGTACACTTGAAACTCGTTAGATCGAAGTTGAAGGGGGAGCTGAAATTACTTCATATCAGTGAAACCCCACTAATTCGACCTTTGTAATACGGAAAATTGGCTAATTCAGACTTGTCCTGCGGTCCCGGTAGGCATATGTAATATTTAATGCAATCAAGCTCTCATTAATTCGCTGCACATCGGTTAACTAGGACAACTCTTAGAGCTAGTCGAGTGCAGAACGCAGCAAATAAGCGACGCATATAATCATCATAAGCATAAGTTAACTCATACACGAAAGACCACAACACTGGAGCACTTCGTCCCTGTATGTGTCTTTAAAGACTTTATTCTTGTGTCTAACCCGCCCATAACACGGTGTCGACCACGTGCTTTCAGAACTGCGTAGTCACCATCCATGATCGCGTCCATGGTGATCGCGGTTTCATCCGCAGCGGGTGTGGCGAAAAGTAATTCCGTTTTAACTAGTGCAAAGCTGTCAAGGATGAAGAGCACCTGCTACATCGCGATAAACAGACAACTTATTGGCGACCACCTCACTGGCGAAAGTGATGGGAGGTGCGTATGGTAGTAAAAAACATGTCTCAGATGATGGCGTGCGCTGTGGTCATGCTGCAAAGGAAGTCGCGAGGCCTTCGACGTTGCGAGCGCTAATCAGACACGAGATGACGAGATCTGCAGCTTTCGCACTGCCTTTGTACAAAATAGAAGCAGTATTTGCTCATTGATTCAGTAAATAAAAGTGTGTTGACGTAGTAAGCATTTGTTCATTGTTTTCTTGATACTCTCGGTAATTCGACGTTTGGTTAATTCGGACATCTTTTTCAGTCCCCTGTAATCCGAATTAATGCAGTCTTACTACTACTTCGTTACATCGACTATTGAATTTTACTGAAGTTTATGCCCAATGGTGTGCACAAGCCTTAAACAGGCAAAAATGACCATGGCTCCATGACCCACTGAATCACTATGCATCCGCGTATGCGATGAAGTTATAAAACAACAGCAAAAGGCTCTCTTGCATGTACAACAAGTGACATTTTAGCAACTGACATGACGGGTTTCATGATAGCCTCCCCTGTTCCAACGTGATGATCTTTTGCTTCCGCTTTTCACTTGGCTCGCTCATATTGTCATGAAACCGGCGAAACAGTGAAGCGGTCGAAGGGCTAGCATGCTGCAACACGAGCGAAGTTTGTTTATATTCAAGCAGCTGGGGCAGTATTGGGTGAGTTTCACTTTTGTGAGATTACACGAACCCGTTGAAGCATATGGCTGACAGAGCATGGCATAGCGCCAGAGACACGTGCTCGCCCCGTGAAAGCGAAACGATCTGATCCGCTGCTCGTAGCCCTGCCACTGCCCTGCCATATGAGTGCACCGGCTTGGCTCGGCTGCCTTACGCCAGCTTCACGCAATCTTGGAGAACATGCCTAGCTGCGCCAGCCAGCACGGCACGCCGCAGTGAGAGAGAGAGAGAGAGAGAGAAATGGAGGCACTGCGTTTCAGCACACTGCTCATAAACATTGTCACCGATACGCGGCAGAGTGCAGCTAGACGTGGCCTCTGGGATTGCGATCTCGGAGGGTGCGCCTAGCTTCACCAGCTATATGCAGCATCGAGAGAGGTGCGATAAGAGAGAGTGCTGCTTTATGCAGCTATGCATGGCGGTGAGAAAGACGAGTGCTGATCAATGTGGGAATTTTGAACTGCCGCGCCAAACCACTGTGCAACCCGGCGGAAAACGCTATGCTCGGCGCACAAGAGTCAGTATTTTCAGTTTCGGAGATGAACCTAGTTAGTTAGATCCATTTGCAGAACAATTATGTTTTGTTTTAACAAAGATTTATATACATGGATTTCTCAGAGATTTCAAGGGGAATTGAATTTACTTCGTTATCTCCATTATTTCGCTATATAGTGTCTCATTATAACGGGGATCAATGTATTCACAATAGCCGCATGTTAATTTGGCCTGGTTGGAATATCTTGTCAAACAGCAGATTTCTTGCACAGCACGACACAGGACAAAGAAGGCACAGAACTGCGCTCTGTCCTCTGCCTCTTTTTTTCCTCCTGCATTGCACTCTTCAAAATATCAGCTGTTTGACTATACCTACAAGTTGTCAATCATTGGCCTAAAATGTCATTAATTAGAACACTAAAGATTCTAATAATCATGCTGTACAAGAGGAACTAATCAGATTTACCCCGCAATCACTTGCATGCCCAGACCCACTGAACGAATTAATAAAAGCGTAAGAGTTGCAATAACTATACATACCTCAACTTTCTCAACAACCTGTTTCCCAAAGGAGCAGACCTTTGTGGAGCAAGTTATTGTCATGTTGTCATTACTTTCATATCTGTGAAAAAAATGAAATAAATGTTATCAATATTGTTACATGGAAAGGTAAGACTACAAACAAGGCTAGATAAAACATATTTGTATATTTGTACTCAAATGTAATTGAGTCAACCTGCTGACAAAAACCCTCGAAGCATGACAGAACTGACGTATTTGCTATTTCATGCGCATATTGATGTACCATGATGAATACCTTGCTTCATTGCCCTTTCAGTGTTAATCAATTATAAACAAATACAGCAGATGAATGAAGGCATTCCTGGCAACACTCGCATCTTTCAGGTGATTCCATCCACGCAAATCCTGGCAAATCCAAGCAACGTGTGGTACTCACTGACTAGTGACGCCATAGAAGACGCCAGCTTCGTCCTGAATGCTTGTGTTGAGATCGGCCCAGAACTTGACCAAAAAGAAGGCATCCTGAGGACCCTTGTCATACAGTTCCTTAAGGCCCCCCTTCTTCTCGGGAAACTTGTCATAAATTTGCCGGATGTCCACCGCCTTTGGGAGTCAATGAAAGAACCATCAACAACAGAATAAATGACAGATAAAGGGAAAAAGATCAATGTCAATGGAGGGGCCTTCCTCCTGTATCTTTTATGTTACTTAGTTAAAGCTCGCCACAACAGTTGAAGGTATTTTTGTCTAGTGCAGAAATACCTTCATTATATCAAATGCAGTAGTACCTCATTGATACGTTTCCATTGTGTACATTTTCCCGGCACCAATGTTCGCAATTGAGAGCACAAAAAATGGCCCAGTAGAGTTACGCTCAATTTTTACTGGTTCGTAGGTTCCCGGAAAACATGATTTTTGACACCAACGTTCAGTATGTCGTCAAACTGCGATCGTGTGATACGCAAGATCATACGATCGCATGGAACGATGCAACAGGCAGGTGTATCAATGACAGGACAAGAGAGCATGCAGAATCTTTGGAAGGAATCTCCGCTGGGCATCTCGCTTTTCATTATCGCCAGCACCATTACACCGTTCAATTTCACAACAAAGTTTTAGGAAACAGTAAAGACAAGCTGACGCGCGAGATTTTAGAAGCCATGGCAATTGACAGAAGCGGGAAATCTTGCATCAGCACACCATCAATATTACTAACAGAAAAAGAAAGGGGCGCGAAGACGATATTTCAACCTAAGGAGTGGGATAATCGGCATAACACACACACACGCAAAAAGAGGCATTGGCTATCTTGTGCTATAAAAAGTGTAGGAAATCAATAATAAACATTGAGTTGATAGTCCAGCATGTGTCGTCGTCTCTTCCTGTCCATGTCAGAAGGCTGTGCTGGAAACAAATCGTGCTATGTAAAGCAACGAGTTTAGGCAAGATTATTCTGTAGAAAACCGGCTGCTATTGCGCAACAATTTTTCTTGGTAAAAAATTTGTGTGCGCCTTAGATTTCTACTTTGTTTAGGAGATTTAATGTCACTTCTATGTTAGCTTACTGCTTTAACACAGAAAATGGGCTAGTGTTTGATTTGAGCGCGTGTTGGAATTGGGCAAATACAGCCAAATGAACCAGCAGTGTTTTTTGACGTTTGTATGGCATCTTGCTTAATGCGACCCGCCGAATAATTTTATCAATTTAGTTGGCCCCGTCAAGGTCGAATTAACGAAAGTCGACCGTATATGACATTTTCGCTCCCAGAATACATATCTTGAGCTGCTGAATGAACAAATGTTCCCTTTACTGTAATCGATATTGCCTTGTACCTTGCATTTTGAGCTTTTTTATAGCTTCACAGTATTCATTTATATGAAGTGTGGCCAATCAAATTTTAGATTTAGTTCATATATTCATGTTTACAATAGTGAGGTTGAATATATGATACCAAGATAAAATATTATTGCTTAAAAAATTAAACTGTTGGGTTTAATGTCCAGTGGGCATGGTGGACTTTGAGGGATCACGTAGTGGAGTGCTCCCAATTATTTTGGATTAATTTGGCATTCTTTAACATAACTTTAACTTGACCCTGAGGCGAGTGAATGTTATAACTGATTTTAACGATTCTACATGGGCAACATTTGTCACTAGTGTCTAGATTTAATGTAAAATTCCACTTTCCGATTCAGAGCAATCAATGAACCTACAGGGGCCCATTAACATCTGGTACAGAGAAACTGCTCCAAATCAGAGATAGTAAAACAAGGCTTCACTTGATCAAAGGAAGCAAGAGAGCCCATATGCTAAACTAGTTTTAGTGTTACTGTGCTCCTCGAGTTCGTCCACATGACCAATTATAGAAGAGCAGTCAGTTTGAAGTGAATGACAGGTTTTTCTGATCTAACGTTGAAACAGGAAGCCAGCACATTTTCGTTGAGTCAGTATGGCTCTAAAAACAGATTTATACAGTGGAAGTGCTTGGAGTTGCTACTAGAATTTGCTATAACATAACTACGTTTCAAGAAGATGCAAGAATAAAAGTGAGAATTGCTCCTTAAAGATTTCCCGTAAACATCCCTCATTCTAGCACTAAAATTGAACCAACGAAATAGGCAAGACCGAGCACAACAGAAATTCGTAAACTTTGCGATATCTGCATCAGTATGGTGTCTGTTTCACCGTAAAAAAAGGGAATTTACATTCCTAAGTCTCTGTCATCTATGCTATAAAGTTCAATGCACCAATGGTGTCCTTTCATATACAGTGCCATGTCCTCTCTGATTATGGTCTACAGTATATCTTCTGGAGCATCAAACAATAAATACTTGGTAACAACAGCACCCTAATTTGTATATTCAGTTCGCCTGTCTTTGAGCTGGAAACAGCCTTATGTACAGCGTGGTCCATTGTTAAAGAGAACATATCAGTGTGATGCTCTCACTTTGCTGGCATTATTAGTGCTGAAGTTCCAGCTTCAACTGGTGAAACAGCCTGGTTAGGAGAGGAACTTTTTATTTTGCATCCAATCTTGGTGACATTATGCATACTTTTTTAGCTCTTTATGATTATTTCAAATACTTTGTATCTAGCCCTGGTCAATTATTTCATGCATTAAATAAACTTAATTACCAATCACATACTATTTTTCAGGCCTGTATTTTGACAAAATGGCAAAATAAGAATTTAATTTTAATGCATGGGTCTAAAGCTCAGAAGGTGACGAACGCAAAAGTGCAAGCGTTTTCAAGAAGTGATAAATACAGGTGCTATTAAAATGCATTGAATTCCACTTTTTGCAAAAAGGAAACAATGTTACAAAAAATAGAGCAAAATAATTTCATTTTGAAGGTAAGATCTGCTTGTATCCAAACACTTCTCTTAGATGCAACTTTCTACTGCAAAGGAAATCGATTTTACTTGCTCTGGGTGCTGGGATATCAATGCTGGCAGATTGCAAGGAGTAAAAAAATTATTTGCGAGAAAACTGAAAGAAATAACTCAAGATAGGAGAGTCATGGTTTTATTGAGTTATTTTTGCTATCCCCAGATGAAAATATTCACCCATTAAGCGAGATACTTCGCAGATTAATTCAGAGCGAGTTATAGACTTTGAAAATGTCAGTTTTAAAACGCAATTTTTCCATGATTTTCGGCCTTTTGGACCAGGCTGTTCCCAGCTGCATATGTAATGCAGTGCAAATGGGTGTAGAAAGTAGGCAATGAGACCAACAAGAAGTAATTTTCTGCAAGCCGGTACACTTCCACACTTTCCAAAGGAAAAAGTTTTGCGCACATTTTACACTCACTGTACAATTAATCTCCCAACTAAATTCTGGCAAGCAACTACCAAGTGACTTACCTCTAGAAGTGGATCTGTGTAGGTAGGTGGGCCACCAATGTGTACAAAAAGATGTTTGTTGCACTGCAAGAGAAAGAATGATTAACTCCCAAATGTGCACGCAGAAGCTGCACACGTTTCCCCTAAATACTAAAGAAAGAGTAAACAGAGACACTATATTCTGACTCTATTCAGATAGAAGTCTATTCAGTTATTCGACTGAAGATTATTGATTATTAGTATCGCAAACTAAGGTAGAGCTTCCTTCGCTTCTTTTTTAATTTTGGATACTAGCACCCGTGTCATCACTGTGATGCTGCTTGTCTGTTGCTTGCTCGAGCTGCGTTTCAAAATTTCTAAAATACTCGCCCAGAGTATCAGCTAACTCCGTTGGAATCGTTACCTCCCGTGTCCAGATATATAGTATAGTATAGTATAGTATAGTATAGTATAGTATAGTATATATAGTATAGTATAGTATATAGATATCCAGTATAGGGCACCCTGTCATGAATTTTGCAGTCTTTGTATCTTTGGCCCTTTCAGCGATTAAAAAGTTGGCCACATTTGCCTCACTGAATGCTTACTTGTCTTCAGAGGTGGCACAATCATTTTATAATTTTTAAAAATTAACTATCCCTGAGCAAATATGACTGAAATGTACAATGCTTCAGTCAGCACTTATGAAATCTTTCATTCTTGCGAGATTTCATTCTTGCACCCTATTTGGCATACCAATCCTCTGCACACTACAAGACTACTTGCAAACAGGTGTGCAAGCTACGGATTTACTTTGAAATTTCTTTTTTGTGCCTTTATAAATTAGTTCAAAGTTCTATTTACTATTTACCAAGGCTATTATTCTATTGGACAATGAGCCACAATATTCACATATCTTGAAAGGGCAAGATTATAGATGGCACAAAACATTCAATGGAACCATTTCATCATGCTCGCACATTAAATGAGATCTTCAGCCAGTGTGTCAATGTTTTCAGTGAAGACCATTGTGAATGGTCGCCACTATAAACAACAAACATTGGCTGTGTTATTTTGTAGCACAGCTAAGCCATTCAGCTAATACTTCCGCTCTTTGTAAAGCTTTTCCTAATGACGAACTCATGATAAGAAAGCACTTAATTTTCTCTTTATCCTTCATGTAGAATTAAAACAGAAGCTGATGTCAATGTGCCTTGATGACATGTTAAAGAATGGCAAAGTGTTACAAAATGAAAAGGCTTAAAAGGACCAACACCGAATTTTTGTGGTACGCATTTGTTAGTGAAGTAAGAAGCATACCGATAAGTGCCCAATCCTCCGGAGGTAATGTGGAAAACACTGAAAAATATTTTCATCAGAATTTTTCTCTCTGCAGTTGCGATTGTGAAGTCTTATGCTGGAAACAGTGATAGGTGAGGGTGATTAGTCTATAGCATCTTGCATTTCACAGGGATAGCATAGAACTTAGAGTAAGTGTAATGAAAGTAGAAGTAAGAACCCATCTGAAGCAAAGTCACTAAATTCACTCAACCGCTGCTGTCTGCAAGCCTTTTCATGCGATTATCTGGCAATGCAACCAGCCCAGGAGAATGGTGCTGTCTCCTTATATAGTCCACCAGTTTGGTGGCCCACAAGCCAGTATACAGCCCAGTGTTGATCAATCGACCTTAAAGGGTGAAGAGCCCATGTTCCAGATTTTCCAGTACTGTCTAAAGCGAAAGAGCACATATACATTTTCGTGTTCTTTGTGCATGACAGATGCTACCTTGTACCCCTGACTGATGTGCTGCAACTGCCTTGTGACATCATGCCCTTATCCCCCACCCCTGTCGATCACTCTAGGTTCATCAGGTTGAAAAGCATAAGATGTCATAAGCAAGACAACACGACATGGCAAGACGACAGCAGCAACCATGGTTAGGAAAGTGAGGGAGAGTTTGCTAAACAAGCTTTACTTTAACACAACATATGCGGCTGCCATGCCGAAGGACTATCTTTTCTTTTCAATCTGAGCCTTCTTTTCAATGCAAGGTGCTTACAAGTGCTAATGTGTGGGTCTGCAATTTCTAAAAAGTTCTGGTCAATGGGGAAGCCAAATGGTGCCCAATGTGTAAGCTATCCTGTGACCTGATCATCCATTCGCTATCACATTACATGCACACAAGTGCAACCTGACCGGCATGCATGCATCGGCACACTCCAGAAAACATATTGCAATCCCCGCAGGACTTTCTCTTTCTTTTATAACACAATATGGTACGCATTCCCAATACTGCAATGCTCATGCAAGGATGTAATGACATTGTGCCAAATGGTCTACTTCAAGCCCACGCTATGTTAAAGGGTGCCTCACTGAGCTCGGGACTTACAAATAGGCAAGTGCAGTGTGTAGACCACATGATGATAATCATGCCTGCTAAATACTATCACACGACATACACTACGAGAACCACTGAAAATGCAAAAACCCTGAGAGCACTCATTCTTGAAGTAGACTCTCTTCCCACTAGCGATATGACATCACACGCAGGTAAAGCCTACAATGTAAGAACAGCATGCATCAGCACAAACTGCTTCAAAATTCACATGAAATGCTGTGGGCAAAACTACATAAGGAAACATGTCTTGCAGCCATCAAAGAAGGTAGACACAAACAAAATGGAGCCAGAAGGTCGTCACATCACTGTCACATAGGCACTCTGCTTTGATGTGTGAAAAAGGCAAGAAAACTAAGTTTGTGAGCAGTGGTCAAGCCACTGAGAGAGGGCCTCGGCTATGTAGAGGGTACATCTACTCCTCGCACTGCGACCCCACAAAATTTCATTTGCATCTGTCTCAGATACTACAAAGCCATTCTTAATGTTCTTGCAGAACACTCCCCAGTGGGCACTTTACACATACTACCCTGTATAAACAAAATTGTTTACATGGCCTTTAGGAGACCTTTGAGTGCTACTAGTTTTCTATTTACTGTGTTGTCGATTGGAGCTCTGGGCCACGTTACACTGGGATGGACAACGCTATTTACTGTGAAACTGTGTATTCCTTGCGGTCTAGCAAAAAAAGAACACGAAAGGGGCACAGTGCTTACCGTATCCGTGTCCTGCTGCAGTTCCATGAAGGCGGAGAACTCGACCAGGCGCAATTTGTGGGTGGCGATGGAGCGGCCCTCCCATGAGGGCGTCATGCCGCCGTGCGGGGGAGGCAGCAGGTCAACACCCGCGCCGGCGCTGACGGGGGGAACCTTGGGGCTCTGCAGAGCATAGGGCTGCGACGCGAACGGCTTGACGCTGCGACGATGACAGAGAGAATGTGCATTAAGGACGCTGGTGTAAATGCACGGGGTTTATTTCAGTGTGTGCACTTGTTATTTATTTCTTAGTTGAACAGATTAATAAATATTGCTTAAAGCGTGGAGCTTTTCAGCATGTTCAAGCGAAATACTTGAAGAGGCACAGACAAATCGTGATGTACAGGTAGCTAAGCAGAAAGATTCACTCTTCAGCTTCCAAATTATTTATTTCTTGAAATTGTGAAATCAAAATTGAGCAATAGTGAAGTCATCTGCTTATAATTAACCATAAACATGGCACCACTTTAGAGATCTGGGTCTTTAATATGTACAATAATATGCAATGACCTTCCAGTTAACTGTTATTCAAAGGCTCCCTCTAGCAGATGTAAATTATTTTAACTGCAATAACAGTGCAGTCTTCACCAGATTTCGGAGGTTCATATCTTATACATGGCGTTAGCCAAAGGATTTCTGCTAAGCAGACACGGGTTCTCTGCTGCTTGGCATAATTTATACAATTCAACTGGATCCATAAATATCTAAGGAAAAAGTCAATTAGTGAACCTTTCTTGCCTAAGGGTACAATGTTACTCCTCATGCACATAAACTCCGATTCTTCTCCAAATCCACCTGAAAAGCAGGAATGCTGCTATGTTTCACAGGTGACTATCAAAAATCATTTCAAAGCAGAAAGAAGTTAAGTTTGCAAAGTGATAGCAGTGCATTGTATCATCTCAATCTGTTAGCACCTCGCATTGACATTAAATTGCTTATAATGCAATGGGAAGGTGTAGTGTCTCAATGCACCAGACAAGGATAAAAAAAGAGAGACGTCATCTTCGGCCAGTTTGCACAAAGTATTATTGTGTTGCATCAAGAAGAGAGAGTGAGAGGTCTGTTAGTTATTCACCGCCAATTTCAAGCGAGACGCACTCGCTAAATGGGAGCTGAAGGCTAGAGCTTGTTGGACACTGTCGCATGAGGTCAAAAAATATATGCGTTGTCCTTGAACATAGTGCTGCATGTAGTGCTGCTACTTCATGGGAAAGTGAGCTTCACTCGAATACAAAACTAACACATGCTTAACTGTTGTCTATGTAGAACTGTATAAGACCCCTTAAACAGCACCTAATTTAAAATTGTGTGAACATAGAACAATGCGGCAGCTTTGACTATAAGAAGATGCTCAGAAGTCTGAGGCTCTAGAAAAGTTTCTAGGTATAAGTTGACCAGGTAGATTTTCTATGAAATTCTAGCAACTCTTGATGCCAGTTCCTATTATAATGCTATCATGCGTACCTCCTCTCTCTCTATTTTAAGTTATAATAACCAAGAAAAAGTAAAAATTCTTACTCTTCAGAGGTTCCAGGCTGGCCGATTGGTGGCTGCCAAAACTGAAAAGAAAATTGGCGGTTGTTAACAGCGGATTGCTGCATCACATAACGGTGTCCACTTGCTCTTTAGAATGAAATTTTGGCATTTTAGCCAACAAATGCAATTAAAAGCAAGTTCGATACTATAGCAATTGGCAATTCCCTTTCATTGAACACAGAAAATGAGTTCCAAGCATGTAATTTCCGCCCCAATAGTAATCATAGAATTGTAGACAGGCTAGCGAATCGATGCTGAGTACAGCCTGAAGCTGAATACCGATAAAATGATCGGTTACCCTAACAATAAGCATATATTGCAACCAAAGCACAGTGAGAAACAGCTGGTTTCTATTGCAACACATGCACATGCCCCAACTTACACGCAACACATGGGAGAGTGATGAGGAGCACCACAAACCACTACGAGAGCACTATTTTATTGCACTATTCCACTATCGCTACAATTATTACATTTGTCTTGCACCATGTACATTCCACATGAAGCATGTATATTTCTGTGGCAACTAACTAGCAGCGCATAGGTCCTGCCAAGATACTGATTTGTTCTAATTCTATCCACAGATACAATCAGGCAACATGGAAACAAAACAATGTGCACATGTGGTAGCTACTACTGTCAAGGCTCTGCAAGCATACATTTATATTTCTCTTGAAGAGATTCTTCCCTGCAGATACCATCTACCTAATCTTTTGAGCTTCTTTTTGGCAAAATTGGCAAAAGGTCACTGCAGTAGACAGCCACACAGTTGCTGTCAGCACTGATACAAGAAACGTATTCATTTGATTGCCATAATTCTTCGCATTCCGCATGCAAGTGCAGGTTGTGTTGGTTTCTGGCATTGAACAAGCCTTCCCACTTCCCTTGTAGTGAAGGTGTCAAACAAAAATGCGAGATACATTTACCAGTAAGTCCAAGCCACACAGGTATATTCGTACACTCAGGTGGACAGGTACATTGACACATTTTCTTTTTTGCATGTGTTTGTCAGCATTACATGGAAGCCCTCATGGGAAATGATTTTTATCATTTTAAATGACTATTTTTTTTCGATTTATGGTTGCCCAATTCAGAATGCTTTAGAGTTATATACATGGCTGGCCTTTTTGGGTCTTTGATTCCTCCTCGAGAGGAACATTTTGAATCGTTTTAGCTAGCTTACTTGTAAGCAGTGTGTTCATGTGTCAACTATAGTTTAATGCAGGCTTTAGAGGTCTATGCTCACATTCATAGTTTTTTGTTTTGCTTTCATGAGCGGCAGCAATTTTTCTCCCCCCAATGCCTGCGCCATAACTGTGCAATTACCATGAACCTATCTCTATTGTTTGCACTGTCTATACTAGTAACAGCTTTACTCATTTCTGAATGCACTTTTTTCAGTCAACTGCACAGGACCGTGCAGCCAGCATAATCTGCTTCCGCAGGCACTATTCGGTTTGGAGCCACTTGTGGTTAGTAAATGAGTTAATGAAATTTTGAAAAATTTTGAAAAATCTAGGCAGATTGAAAGTTATCCACTTGAGGAACATGTTTACGATCTTTCCAATGGAGGCTCTACACATGCATAACAGTAGCGAACATCTCGAGGTTTTCCTGCTGGATGCTGTGTGATGAAGCTGCAGTGTTATTATAGCCTGCAAAATGCCTACAAACATGTTTCACTAAATGTACAGCTTAACTTTCATGCAGCCAATGCAGCCCACTTTCGCACCAAATATGTTAATCTATATTTCTTTTAGGCACCCTCAGAGCCACTGATATTGTGTGCAGGCATATCACATTATACTCTCAGCATTTCAAGACAACATTGACTCTAGCTTGTTTTTGGCACTCCTTATTCACGTAAAACTTTATTGTTATGATCATACACAGTAGAGTGGAGAACTAAGCTAAGCTAATCTATATCACCTTGTTGCAACTTTCTTTCTCGATGACGTCTGCACAGTGTTGTCCTGTGAAAAATGCACCTCAAGGTATCCCATGGTATTAATTTATATTTCACATTCTTTGGTGCACAAGTATGCCCTAAAAGGTGCAGAACTGTCAAGTGTACATGGAACTCTTTGTAGGAAGGCGCCGGTCGTCCTATAATTTCTCAAATGTTCTACAAGCCACAAGTGCACGCTCTTGAATGACTCTCCTAAAGCTAACATTAGCTATCTACCTCAGAAGATCCTCAACAGCACGGTGCTTTTTCGTCAGAAAAGCTATATGGTCATTTATGGATTCTATGGTTCTCGTGCATATTTCAAGACCTTTGGTGCAAATATGTGCCCCAAAAGGTAGATAACTCTTAAAAATATAGATAACCCTTAGATATAATTTAAATGTGTATCTAACCCTCCCTAGGTTGTCGCTGGTTCTCTAGACTACCAAATGCGGTGCAAGTCACGTGTTCACGCCCTCGAGCGACTCTCCTGAAGTCAGCCTTAGGTGCTTACGTCAAAAGGGCCTTACTTGCACGGCGCTCAGAAAAAAGAAACTATGCACTCATCTAAGCGTTACATGGTGTTCCTTTACACCTTACACCTTTCAGCGCCGAACCACGTGCCAGAAGGTGCAAGATGTTTAAAAATTATCCCCAAGGCTTTTCCCGAATGCCTCGTGGGCCCCGCCGCGCCCGCGGGCTCGCCTCAATTGGGTCTCGGCACCACGAAGAGAGAGAAGACCCGCGAACTCACCGGCGCCCCTGTGTAGCTGACGGGCGGCACTAGGGAGGCCAGTCCGGCCTTGTTCTGCATGGCCGTGGCCGACACAATCTGCGCCGAAGACAGCGACGTCAGAGACTGAAGCGCTTTCTCCTTCGCCGCCGTGTCCTGAAACACCGCAAGACAGAAAATAAAAAAGAACGCCGCCGCACAGAGCGCGCGGCGAAGATACCTTTGAAATAAAGGACGGCTCCCGAGATAGGGGCTGCGCGAAAGGTACCTGCGCGTGCTGATGCATGGGAGACAACGCAAGCGCTTGTTTCGTTTTTCCGCAGCGAAGAACAGCAGTTATCTACCCGCAGATAGGTTTGCCACGAAGGGGCTGTATATAGAATCTGCATCTGTACGGTCTTTCGCCGATCGACGCGCGAGTCAACAGATGATTGAGAAAGCTTTAGGTTAGGGGACGCATGGGGTTTGCGTACGCAAAGAACTAGGGGCGACGATTCTGCGCATGCGCAGGAGCGTCGCCCCTAGTTCTTGCGCAAGCAAGCCGTTTGCGTCCCCTAATCTTTTATAAAACTCTCTGACTTTTTTTAGCCCGTCCGTAAACGAATGATGGCTCACGGAGTACAGGAACACGAGAAACATCGACGTCAGCGCTAGTAGCGCCATCTTGTGATGTTTTCTTCAATCACGGCGCGTTAAAAAACCACTTCTTTTTTGTTGCGTCATTGTTCTCGGTGAGGGGAAGAATAAACCAAATTCACCATGCGCTAATGACTGTTACTGCTAAACAGCCTAGTGTCAACAGGTAGGCAAAACATGGTCGTTGAAGCTATGCCGTATAAACCTGTGTAAAGGCCGCACCTCCCGCTTGGCAGTCCACATTCTTAGGGAAAAAAGAAGAATTTTCCAATACAATCGAGAGACAATCGCGTTCGGTGCGCTGATGCCGTGCGCCCGCATCACCGAATTGTCGTGCGCCGCTACTAGATGGCGCGAGAAGGCGATCACAGAGTATTACGGCGGATTTCAGACCGAATAGCCCGGTTCCGTGTAAGGGCAGCACCACGTCAAAAATCGCAAAAAGAAATTGTGGCCGTTACACAAGTCTACCGGCAATTTTGTGACAGCGCCACGAGATGGAGCCACCATCGCTGCTGTTCGAGTCTGTACCTCCTGGGGTGCGTTCTAGTATTTCGTATATCTAATACATTTTAAGGGGTCAATGCTTCAATAGACTTTTTCACTTGTTTGTATCCACACTGCCATTTACGGAACCCTAGCTGAATACCGGAGAGGAAGGCACAAGCAAAAGCGCTGGTGGCGCCACCTTGCAAGCGCTAAGTTTGAACTACAATTAGAGTGCGCAGAACTGAGCGTGACGACCATATTCTACGTATCTACAGGTGTACAACTTCGACAATAGAAATCAGCCAATAACGAAGTTGCTCGTTTTTTTGCCTCTTCTGCCCATAGGCAAGGAATACAACACAGAAACTGTCTCATCCGCTTATTTTCAACCAATCTCCACTGATACTGCGGACGCGGTCAACAGACATGTTTTATGGCATCCGTGATGCCAACTGATTACCCCCTATACAACATTCTTCTCCAAATAGTTTGCTGTGGGTATAAGCTTACATTGTTGGGATCGGCAGTATGTGCTGTCGTGTCATCGCCGATCTCGACAGTAGCGCGTATTTATGTATTTGAAGGGAATGACAACCAATTTTCATGGTACCTATTCTTCAATGCAATGGCAAACTTACCGGTCAGATTGTTTAATTATGAACGCGCAAAACACCGTGGAATATTTTTTTATCAAATTTTTTCGATCCGCAGTTAGGATGTAGTCGTTTAGTGGAAGCATGCTGAAAACGGTGATAGGTGAGCGCGATTACGATTATACGCCGACATTAAAGGGAGGCAGACGACAGGTGCGGCCGTAACTGTGAGAAATTATTATTTTGTTTATCAAGTCGATGTTCCTGCGATTCATGTTTTGCGAAGTGTCAAAGTACTTCTGTGATAGCAGCTCGGTCTTTTCGTGGCTTCCCGTCCAACTGCTTTAGTATTTAGCCAGTAAAAATGAAACCAACCGGATCGAAAACGAAACGACGCTTTTACACGTGATACGCAGTTCAGCTGGTTGCGGTAGCCATGCATGCGCTTTTGATTTCAGAAGCATAGAATTAAGCGGAAGTGTCTAATATTATAGCAACTGCAATTTTAAGCAATAACTATGTTGTACTTAATAACAGCCGACTTACGTTCAGTAATCTCGTAGACTACATCCGAAATACCAAGATTTCTCCGCCAGGCCTTGCCACTTACTGGTTTTTGAATGTTTCTTTGTCAATTTGAAATTATAATTCCTACTTAAATCGCGGACAGCGTGCTGGATTCTATCACTACAAATCAGGGTCATTTCATTTCCACCAACGTCTCGCAACACCTTGTGGCCAGCTGTCATTCATTTTAATTTGTGTACGTGTGCGGCGAGGAAGTAAGCACCAACAAACTGGCATATTGTGCGAAATAAACAAGCTTTTTTTACAGGCTGCACGAAACTAACGAAACTTCGAGTGGCGATGTGGACGAAGCACCGCCACAAAATAAATGTTTTCTTCTTCGTAGTGTTGGATCTTGCCGTTGGGTGCGGGAGTTGGCCGAGGTTGAGGAGGACTTTGCGATGAAAACTGGCGGTTTATTTACATTATTTACAGTGAGAGTACAAAGAAATTAACAGTCATAAAGTCATCACGGGCCGGCAGCAACTCGGACGCTGCGGCCCGTGGCAAGAAGCTCGAAAGAGATCAATGAAGGAATGCTCTATGAATGCTCCCGGTCTCTGGCTTTTAACCCATTCGGTGTCTCGAAGTCACGTCACGTTCGGCCAATCGGCGAGTCCGCTCAGGTGACGCCATTTTCGGCCAATAGGCGAGCCCGCTCAGGTGTCATTTTCGGCCAATGGTAGGCGCCCGTGCGATTGTGTCACACCCGGCGCAGAGGGTCGCTCCTTGGGCTCCAATTGTCCGAGGAATTACTTCTCTCTGCGGTATTGCCTTGCTGGCTTGCAAGCGCCGTCACAATAGGCGGAAGGGGGCGACGTTTCAGTGCTGCAAAGCAGCTTTGCTCGGGACCTGCGTTACCTGGAAACGTGCCAGGCTCCCGCTACAATTTCGGGAAGAATCAAGCAGTGAATAGCTCCACTTGCGGCGCACGAGGTGGGGGACGCCAACTACTTTGCACGTGCCGCGCCTCGGGAACGGGGTAGACGTGCTTCTGTGCTCCTTAATTAGCTGTGGCGCGATTCGATGTGGTCTGGTGAACTCGAAGCAGGCTCAGGAAAAGGTCCCGTATCTAACAGTAGCCACTTGTTTGGCTAAGCGCGCACGAAACAACGGCAACGCTCCCTAACTTCGTTTCGAGCTCGCTGTTGTAATATTGTAATATATACACGTTTGTGGGGTACACGATAAGCTCATTTGGGCCGGCGGTGTACTAATCAAATGCATCGCGACGCCTTGAAGCCAGAAAACGATGGGCCACGAAGTACGACCTGTCAGCGAGAACGATCACGTGCACTGCTATAGCTACGACACGCCTGGGCGTCGATAACACGCGTGCTTCTGCAACGTCGTTCCCTTATTGTGCCCCCCGTTCCTCGGCTGTTTTTCATCGAACGACTTGAATGAGTACAGCCTTCGACAGGTGGCGTTAGGCCTAAAGTGCCCGCCGCTCCTCAAACAAGAGACGCTCAGAAAACGAAACCAAAACAAAATGACGGGAAAACCAATACGATCGCAAGCGCAGTGTCCACGTGCATGCAGACGGGAGAATATTTACAACTGACAAAAGGGTTTCGTTGTAAGGCCAATCCATTCGTTGCTTTTGTCATCTATTGAGTACACGTGCCTTGCACAATACATCGCGAACGCATACCGACAGATAAGCTACTGGAAGTGGCTGTAAATTACGCCTGCGATAGGCTGCCATCAGATACCCACACTTCTTGTTTACCTTTTTTGCTGCTTCCTATTTAAGCGACGGTCTGCTTCAAGAAAGAAAGGGAAAAGGTAAAACAATAAAAGACACGATGACAGGCGGTGACATGTGCGTTTAGCCTTGAGTCCGTATGAATGATGTCGACCGTGCCAGAGGGGTCGTGTAGTAAAAGCACCCACCTAGAACGAGGCGGCGCAAGAACAAAAAACAAAAAAAAAGGCGTAAGAGCGGCAACGCGCGTGATCAGCCCGGGCGAGTCGGGCTGTTCGTTGAGAGAACGCACTGAGTTTGTCACGGCACGACGCCAACTGGCAAACGTGTGAAAGCTGCTCTCGAAAGAAAGCAAAACAAAAATGTGGAGGGCGGGGGAGGGCGAGTCTTTCTTAACGTCTTAAATCAAGGCGTAAAAACTTCCGCGTCAACTCAACCAGCAGCTCAAACAACAAAGACGCTAGGCCTAACAAGAATGTAAAAAGAAAAAAATAACATGCGCAGTTTTGTTTCTACGATCGTGGAGAAAGGTGCGCGTCTTTTCGGGGCTCCTTGAACTGCATGAACGAGCGCAAAAAATGAAATATATATACTGCTCCTGCATCAGTGTCGTCAGGAACTGCGCATCGCAAGTAAACAAGAAACTGTTCTTCTTTCTTATTCTACTTCTTCTTCAAGGGAGCTTAAAAGCTGGATCACCAATATCTCATTTTTCCTTTTTTTTTCTACTTCACGCAAACGACGAAGAGACGCAGGGAAAGATGATATCATCGTTAAAAACTAATGTTTCGAGTATGAAGACAACGACGCAAGCGTGCAATCGAAGAGTGGTTACGAAAACGTGCTACCGCTCCCGTCTTTCTACCTTCAGGCTTAGCTTCGTGCCTGCAATATTTATAGAAAACTAATGGTTTGCCAGACTGAGACACTTGTTTAGCGCGGATGATTGACTGCCCCGTAGCCCAAACGCAGCTGTATGGAAAAAAAATAGCGAGCGCGCCACGGATGCGGGCGAGCCAAAACGTTCTTTTACGCAGAACCTTTCTCGAAACCGTAAACAAAAGGAGCTTCGTTCGCGAGCTTCGCTGGAGAAGGTTAAACCAACCCTCAGGTTTAAGCGGGTGAACAAAGCCAATTGCTTAACCGCGGCGACTACACGTGTCGTTTTAAAGAAGCCTTGAAACGGGTTGGAAATTCGCTCGCGACTCGTTCCACGACTGCGGAATTGGTGTGCGCCGATTCGAGCACGGGTCCAGCCAGTTTCCGTGGTCAAAAGCCAACAAGCCACCTCTAACAACGCAAGAATACAAATCTGAAAAAAAAAAATATTAAGAGGGGAAGTACAGAAGTTTTCTTTCTTTGTGTTCATTTAGCAAATGACTTTTCCTGTTTAACCTGAATGAAACAAAATGCTTTCTTCGTAGCGACAGATTTGGTCCCTGCGGGATGAAGCGACAATTTCCTCGCTGTGATCGAAATTACTCTTGTTCGCTTCTTTGCTACCGTCAATCCCCACTTGTGCGCAGTTTCGCCACACATGCTGGTGTAGGCGCACCGATATTGTATGCGCGAGCGGAATTAGGCCTAATTTCCGAGAAAAAAGTAATACAACCGCTCGCCTGGCCAGTCATACCAATCGCAACATGGCTCCATATGCTGAGACGCTTGACCCTTGCATTTGTCGCGCCGTGCCGGACGTCTCTTGTCGCATGTTCCGTTGTGTTTGTCGATACCAGAGCGTTAATAAGTTTTCGTAGTTTTTCTGTTCGTTTGACATTTTTACCGTGTGCACGTGAAAGTTTGCCGCTTATAGTGGCGCGTGGGTTTCCGCCACGGCTGGTACGGCGATACACGGCGCTTTCTCGACACTATAGCCCCGGTTCTTGACGGAGCAATCTGCAGTCGGTTTTAGAGTGTGGTTAATTTTTTTTTTGCCCTCGGGAACCATTATTTGAGTGTAACGAGGATACGAAGAAATGAGGAACCGACGGAGTTCTATAGAATTGTTAGGACTACAAAAATATTTTCCGCCTACTGGTTTTTACGGGTTTACTTATCCAGACTTGAAACCTCACAGCTTTTCGGAAAGTTAGTTTTTATGAATACGCGCACATCTCTCGCATCTTTTTGTGCGTGTACTAGTGATTAGCCATTAATGGCGTAAACATTGCACGAATAATGAAATACTAAATGCAAGACGCATTTAGTATTTGCTGTTTTGCTGTTTTATTTATTGTACTGTACTATACCATCCTGGCTTTAGATTATTTAGAAGGTATAAAGTTCACCCTGCAATCTGAAGCTGTGTAAACACAGCCTACGGTGACGTAGGTTTCGTTTTTTTTTTTTCAGAGGAACTGCGCATGCCCCAATGATGCATGAACACCAACCTGCCAATCACGCACTAGACTTGCGGCCAGACGCTGGGAAGCGTTGTTTAAGTGTACCGCAATTTCCACGTCACACTGCGTCTCGAGCGACGCCGCAGCTGGCTCTGTCGAAAGCAGCAGCTATACGAACAGTTTCTGGCAGTTTACTGAATTTTTGTACACCTGTTACAAGCACAGTTGGCCTCCTTACAGACTATTGCTTGCTTTTTTTTCGTCTATATAATGTAGCCTACCGACATCCCACAAGTTGGTCAAAAGGCGTCAAAGGTCAAAAGCCCCAACCTCGTAGAGTATGTACGTTCGTTGCATTTACTTATGACCTGACAAAGGTTACTCACAGACTTTCCACATTCTGTCTATGTCGAGTATATCTACAGAAAATACTAGTTTGTTCCAGCCTATCAAACACACACACGTAGGCTCTCTGTAGAACGAAGAAATAACTTATTGCGTTGTAATGCAGGCCACTGTAATACTCAATCGGCTATTGCTTCGTCATTGAAGCAAGCCGCACGGGCTTATAGCTCCCGAAGCCAGCACTGCACCATCTCCGATGCAAGCAGGTCACATTGTTCGGACTCACCTTTAACTTGGACTGTATCTCCCGTGCTTTCCTCCTGGCCAGGACCTGAATGTGGCTGGACACCTGCTTCCGCGTTCGCGTCTTGCCCGTCCGGAGCTTGATGTACCTGGCGATGAGCTCGTTGCGCCCTGCGGCAAGCGTATAAACGCCGTTAGTGCCAGCATTCGAGGTTTTCCAACGACTCCTGGTAACACTATAACAATATCGGGGGTTAGTCGGCAGGCCTAATTGCTGCTCCATCGATAGCTGACACGGCCCGAGCTTGCTAAAACAAAAGAAAACGAAACAAAATTATGAAGTCCCCTTCTTCATTCAGTACTCGTATCCTACATGGTGTTAAGCTAAAGAAGTCACAGAAACACGAAGACTTGTAATCTACCGTGGGCGAACATGTGAAGCTTATGCCTGGACCCAACATACCGACATCTTGACACGTCTTGATTCGCCTGACTTCTCGTCAAAGCGCCCCCAAGAGAACAAGGTAGCCTTTCGGGAATAGTGGGTCCAGGCTGAGAGCTTATATTGTTCGCGAACTGTAGATGCCTTACTTAAGAACAATATTATAGCTTTTCAACTATATGAGCTGCTATGAAGTTTCAAGGCTCAATAATGTTCGAATATGTATTAAGTGAAACAGAGCAAATAAGGGTAGGTTGATAGAATATGCATAGCAATATTAAGCACATAGTTTTGTGTGTGTGTGTGTGTGTGTGTGTGTGTGTGTGTGTGTGTGTGTGTGTGTGTGTGTGTGTGTGTGTGTGTGTGTGTGTGTGTGTGTTTTCACGTAAAGTGCAGGCCTGGCAAACCTGAAAATGCGGGGAATCGGGAAAGTGCCCCTAGGGCCGTTGAAAAACCACTGTAGAAAGCCACAAAGTATAGCGCCATCTAAAGTTATTCAATGGTCATCAAGCCCAGCGATCGCTTTTAACTGCAGGGGAGGAACCAAACATCATGCAAGGCGCCAGTTACCGACTGTCGAATGATCCGGTTCTCTAGCTATCGGTCGCCATTGGCCTCGTCGACAAAGGCGAGTCGATAGGGCGAACTGCGTACGCATTCTTTCCTTCGCAGTCCCTCTTTTTTTTCTTTCTTTCATTCAATAAAGGACGACCTCCTTCGTAGCTCGAGCGGTTCGCGCCTCTCTCTGCAACCGTCAACCGGCTTCTGTTTCTTCCGAGACACCCTCAACCTTCAACGCGGCTTGAAGTTCTCTTTTTTTTTATTCAATTCTGTGTTTCTTATACTCCTTGCTTTTTGGAGTCACACTCTCTGCCTCCTTTGTTCCTACTGCTACACTTTACATTTCCTCTTCGAGGACGCGAGCGTCTGTCCCTTCCACTCCCTTCTCCCTGCTTCCGAGGCTGCTGTCTTTTCCGGAGGGTGGTGACGCCAGCCGCTTTGATCCGCATCCTCACTTCTCCTGTCTCCCTTGGCTGAGCGGCGTCGCGGTCCCTTTCTATAGTCGGCTTCGCAGCAGCATCCGTTTCCAAGGGATCCCCGCGTTCCGCGCATTCCACAGCCGGTCGTCTCCGCGAAAGCGTATCCAACTCGCGACATGCGACGCTTCTTCTTTTTTTGTTTTGTTTTTGCTTTCCGCCAAGGAAAAGGGACTCTGCGACACCACTCTCCCGTCTCTTGCTCCCTGCACCTCCCTCCCTCTCTCCCTCCCCCTTTCTAAGCCTCTTTGTCTGTCGATCTATTTGCGCCTTGCGCGTATCCGTCGTCTTAAGACTCGTGTACGGAGAGAGACTCGGCTTCGACGCGCAGACGTCGGACCGCTAGGCTGCAACCACACGACGCGTATTTCTGGCGTTTCTTCGGCGTTCGCGCGTCCAGCGACTAGTCGACCCGAAATGTCTTTATGCGACTAATACGCACTTCGAGAAGCACCACACGGCGGCATAAATCCATTAGGGGACGCAATATAAACAACCACACGGGAGACGGCCGCAGCACACAAAATGTGCCGCACGTGCGATGCATGTGGTTGTTCATACGTGTCATACCGTAAGCAACCACATGTGCGCGCACTTCCGACGCATTTTCGGCTCTGCGTTACATGGGCATCCCCACGGGGTATACTTACGCTGTTATCATGGCAGGCGTCCGAGCCATTATAAGTGCGGGTCTACCACACGGCAGCGCTGATTTTACGCGACGCCGGAAATGCGTCGAAAATACGCGCCCATGTGGTTGCTTATACGGTCCTTGATTTTGATGACTTTCTTGGAGCGCCGCTTGTGCCTTCATAACCAGCTGCCTGTTTGCACATTCTAGCTTTCGTTTACGACACGCAAACTTAAGAGACCTTCTGCTGCTCGTTTAGGGCGATTGTCCACATTCCACCCCATTATCGCTATTAAGACGCGCAAAACTCACGGCCGGCTCCCCGCCGGTCTGTGCTTGTTAAGCCAAATACGGAGTGTCGCAGCTCGCCCGCTCACTTTTCTCCCTTGCCATTTTCTCACTCTAAGTGACGCGCAGGGATTTGCATAATGCCTGTTGACAACCACTCCCAAGTGCGAGGACGAACAAAACAGCTGCGTACTAGGTTTGTGCACAGCGGAGACTGCACACGTTTTACATATTCTGTTATCGCACTTCGTCATTGGCAATGTCGAGGAGAGCGCAAACAACGTAACAAGAAAACAAAGCGCATTTGAATTACCGACCGCTAGGTGCGCGGGAAATGGCTGCGCCACCCAGTGAGAGCCGCAGGGAATGTTCACCTTTAAAAAAATTATGGCGTTTTACGTGCCAAAACCACTTTCTAATTATGAGTCACGCCGTAGTGGAGAACTCCGGAAATTTCGACCACCTGGGGTTCTTTAACGTGCACTTAAATCTAAGTACACGGGTGTTTTCGCATTTCGCCTCCATCGAAATGCGACCGCCGTGGCCGGGTGTGATCCCGCGGCCTCGTGCTCACCAGCCCAACACCATAGCCACTGAGCAACCACGGCCGGTCACCTTCCAAAAGCCTTGAGGTTCAAAGAAGGTGGAAGGATTAAGTGGTTAGCAGTCGAGATAAGTAAGAGACGTTCGGAGTATTGGTGAAAAAAAAATGAGGTATACGAAACGGTACCGGTACAATACAGCGACAGAGGTGTTAAACACCAAAGTTACGATCGAGATCGGAGAGGCACAAGGATAGATAGCGATAGATGTAGTGAAACCTGATTAAGAGCACAGGGTACGCCCTGTACCTCCCATGTATTTTGAGCCTTATTTAAGACCCATTTTCTCAGTAACTACTCCGCGTAGCGCATTCGGGTTTGTTTCATTTTATTCATGATTGTATCTTCTTCTTGCACTGGGACTAGAACTGAGATTATTTTTCAAAGATTAGAAGTTTCACGATTTTCCGCAAACACAGCAAGCTTTTGTTGTTGTTTTTTAAGAAAAAGTAACAATTAGGTATAGGTGTACCATTCTGGTTCAGCAGCTGTGCATTGCTGTTTACTTTATGCTGCCTAAGTATCAGCCGTCTCTCATTTCAAGCTGCTAAATTAATGGGGCAAATGTAACAAAAACAGTAATTTCGAGATATTCAGGGTCAAAAGGAAAAAAGAACAAGTTGACTTAATTTGTTTTCAAAACCAAGATGCCCGGAACCATTTGCCTAATAGCCACCAGCCATAGACAGTCCTCGCCAGAGTCAGCTTTTCGCTTCTTCGCTTGTCTTCTTTCCCTGGCTTCTTTTGTCATGTCTTCTGCCTCTCTTGGCAAAATACAGTAGGCGACGGTCCATCTCACCCAACCACATCACAGCGTTGCACCCTGGCGAGATGCCATGTGCCTTCAGGACGTTAACTTGGGCCATGCAGCCTTTGTTGAACGTGAGCACAGCACCGAAGGTGGCAGTTTTGAGCATCTCCGTTACGAGAAGCACACTTTCTGTGTGTTCCAAACATCTGCGTTCATTCAATAAAGCGCACCCTGTGTCTTTAGGTTGCCAGACTGCTCTTTAAAAACCCGCTAAGATCGGAGAAATTGTTAGTTTCTGCCTTGAAAAAAAAATTACGCGCGGAAGAAATATGAGCGACTGTCAGGTTGTGCAAGGTCGAAAGAAGGGGGCGTGGCCGCTTGTCACTTGGTTCCGGAAAACGGCTCCTTTTGACTCAACGGAAACGTGGAAAAAAAATTTGCGGCGCTGAATATTGTTAAGGAAGACGTGAGCATTCAAAAATGGCGAAAAACAAAAAAGAAACGATTTTTTTTATTTTACCCCACCCTGGTGTCCTTTAATCAAGCAGGCTTGGTGAACGCTTGTCACCGCCCCGCGTAAAAGTGGATCCCCCAATAAACATCCTGATTATCAGGTTGCATCATCCAGCTCTGGAGGCATTTCGAATTGGCAGAGAAAGCAGACGAGAGAACGTTCTTTCCTCGATACACGTTGTGCTTATTAAATACAATCATTGAAAGGAGTGCCAGATCCATTATCAGTGTTTCTTCCAATACGTATTTTTTTCAATGTTTCCTTTGACGACTTGTTCTAAGCTGCTCGTTTGTTGGGCGAGTGTCTCTACGCCTCCCCCCCAACTTAACACTGATTCCATCCTCTTTTTGCAAACATATACCCCCCCCCCCTTTTTTTCTTTATTTACTTGTAGTTCGCCAGCTCTGCAGTTACGTGAACGATGCACTGGTTGTCTCAACGCTTTCACTGCATTTGTCATCGATTCAAGCGGGTCAACGCTAAAATGCTCGTAATTGTGTTCGTATTTTTTTGTACATGTTTTGCTGGCTTCTTTATTTCTGCATATTCATAAGATGATGAAATGTCGTCGCGAAAGCCGGCGGCAAAAGCTGCCAACATTTCCGATATCATCGGGTAAACAATTCACCTGACTCAACGCAGTACAGGCAGTAAGAAGACAGAACTGTCAATAAACTTCCGCTGATTCACTGGCATGCTGAAGGCTGACAGATGTGGGTACTACATATACGTACAGAGGAACGGTTGCCTGCAAAACGTGACGGGAAAGGTTCCTTCAACAAGTGCGAGTTTATGCTCTGCTAAGACATGACGCTTCTCATTTCTTAGGTCACTATGCGGGTCACCGTGTCGGCAAATGAACAAGAATTCGTGATCGCCACTCAGCGTCTAGAGTCTGCACAGGATTACACTTATCTGGCTCCATTAGTCACAGGGAACCCTGATTATGAGAAGAAATTTACGGAATAAAAATGGGTTGGAGTGCACACCGTAGGCCCCACCAAATCACGACTGGGAGCGTACCACTGTCGTTGAAAAGTGTACGATCATTGCATTTTACCTGTGCTAACATATGGGACGGAAACTTGAAGGCTAACAAGGAAGCTCGAGAACAAGTTAAGGACCGCGCAAAAAGCAATAGAACGAAAATTGTTAGACGTAACGTCAAGGCACAGGAAGAGAGCGGTGTGGAACGGAGACCAAACGGGGATAGACGATAGTCTAGCTGACATTAAGGGAAGGGGTGCGGGGAATGGAGCTGGGCAGGACATGCAATGCGTAGGCAAGATAACCAGTGGAATATTAGAGTTATTAGAGCCAAGGGAAGGGAAGCGGAGTCGAGGACGGCAGAAAATTAGGTGGGGTCTTAAGATTTCAAGATTTCAATTTCAAGATTTCTTCAGCTGCAAGCTGGAATCAGTTAGCACAACACAGGGGTAATTGCAGATCGCCTTCGTCCTGCAGTGGACATAAGAAAAGCTGATAAAAATGGTGTAGGCCGGAAGCGCGGCTACAGATTGAAACTTCTAATTCCAGGTTATGTGCTCAAGTTTCATTTTTTTTCGAAAATCTCACGTCCCGTAAGCTACTGTGGCCGTCAGTACATAAGATGCCGGGGCAAATATTTTAGCATCGCCACCTGGTCTTACATTTCTCATCTCGAAATTAACGGGGATTTGTATCAAGTTCATCTCAAGAACAGAGTGTCAGTAGCCACCTTTTGCTGGAGTTAAAAGGAATAATAACCTGTATGATGTTTCATCTGTGTCTCGCGCACTATGGCCTAAGCTTCCCCTGCATCACTGATCCACCTCCACTACGACCGCTACTAGTACTACTAGTCTCCCCCCCCCCATATTTAGCTCCCTTTACAACACCTACACTCCCTCTACAAGATCGTTCGTTCTGGTTACTCGGGCACAGGCTGAATGAGCTCTCACTCCGATGAGGAGCACGACAAACCTAAGAGAACTTAAGCAAAACACCTTTTTGGGAACCACAACTTGCTTTTATTGAGGGGGAAAAATCCGAATCTACTGCCTGGTATAGTTACACCGTGAGTCACACCAACTAGTATTGAAGAAAGGAAAGGTTTATTACTGTCAACAACAAGCATATTCTGGGGATACCGAGTTGTCGAATGTCCAACACAGAACTGGTGTACGGAATTGCGGACTAGCAGCTCTAATCGTAACCGAAAACTGTAATCCTAGCATGAGAAGCACACTGTTTCACATAATCATAATAAATCAAGTTAGCCTGAGCTGCCATCTGTTTTAGTTAATCAGCTCACACCGAACGCTGTGACCACAAAATGACCATTACGAAAACAATTTAGTTCAGACTACACGTGACTTGTCCTTCGGTCACGTAGCTACCCACTGAGGTTCGCTGTGAGATGATCTTATCTGTTTATTTTTTTTAATCCCCCTCCCCCTTTTTTTTCTTCGCGCCGGCCGCAATGAGAAATTGCTGATAGTGCCTAGAAGACATGGCGCAGTTTCAATTAAAATTCCTCATCTGTCCTGGCATAGATATGAAGCTCAGATATAGCTTCGAGAGCAAAAAGTAATAAAAATGGCAACAAGTTCTACTGCGCAAAAGGGAGCCCAGCTGTTGAGCACGATGAAATGGGTTCGAGGAATAAGAATCCCGACGTTCCAACATCGGTAACTAAAAAAAAGGAAACAATAGTATAAAATCGTATCTCTGTACTTCATCTCTAATCTCATCTCTGTACAATATTTAGTTTGTTCCTTAGAACAAAACACTCCGAATATCATCAAGTATTACACCAGGTAGCGTAAGTAAAATCAGCCGTTATAGCTGTTTCCTTACACTTAAATATACCATCTGACTACAATTTCCAAGCAGATACCTTTTTAAAAATTTTATTAAACAGGCTTATCCAGTACGTCGCAAGGCATTAGGGAACATGACGCAACACATAATATGGTGGATTGCTCGTTCAGTGCAGCTACGACTATAGATTACGGTACCGAAAAAAAATCTAATCATACAATGGAGTTTCAAGGTCCAATGCATCACATAGGACATACGAGGCACGTCGTAGACTGGCGCGGAGCACGAGCGTTTTGCATGCCGCCCCTATCGGAATGCAGCCGCCGCGGTCAGGATTCGAACCCGCTACCTCGTGCTCAGAAGCAAAATGCCACAGCCATTGAGCACATCCTAAAGGGAGTCAATCTTAGCACGCCCAAGCTAGCGAGAACATACTGCACAGGAGAGGGCGAGAAACCTCGAATAAGCTGAGCGAAACACAAAATCGATTACCATTATGTCTGCGTGATCAAAATGCGCCCGAAATAGCGTACAATCTAAAAATGCGTACGCCCAAGTAGAGCGATCGTACTCAAATGTCCGAAAAACTCGAATAAATGCAGTAATATATAGCTGACCAGCAGTTACTCCCGTCAGGAGAATGACTATTGCACAGGTAGTTGAACGGAATAACTTTTTTTTTACTCGGAATGGTCGACTCCTCGTGCGAAAGCAAAAAAAAAAAAATTTTGCACGATGGTTTGAGGAAACCTAAATAAACTCGTGCTCCGTTTGCCAGTGAAGCAATTTGTGCATAATACGCAACACAACTAGCCGGCCTTCTCACAAAAACACCGCAATCAAAAAAAAAACACCACAAACGCGCAAAGTTGGTTGTTCGCCTGCTTCTCGTACCTAACCAAATAGAGGGCGCTCGTGACAACCGCGTTCGCGCATGCGCATCAGTATTTTTGCAAACCGTCCATTGACACGATGAAATAAAGCCCGACGAGCAGCTCGTCAAAAAAAAAAGAACAGATCTCCAAAGAGAGACAACGCCCTTGCTGCAAGCAGCACGTGTTTCGCATCAACTCAGTACACGCCACCGAACGGACAGGCACAGATACGCGCACACACACACGCAACAAGAAAGGGTGGGGGGTGGGGGGAAGAAAGACAAGTCGAGACAGGCGCTAGCGCACAGTTCTCGCATTCAGGCGTGTATACGCGCCTCGCGAGAGACGCGGGCCACATGTTCCTCAAAACGACGAGCGTTGTTGAGACTACGCGTACATAACGGCGAGTCCCAGCACAGCAACGGAATGCCGCCCGCAGAAACCCCCTCCTCCTCTTTTCCGAGCATATCGCGTGTCGTTGTTCGAAGGCCGCGTGACACACACGCCGCAAGGAGACGCGAATAAAAAGGAAAATAAGCTAGAGGGCGCGCAGAGCGTTTGCACGGCGGAGAAATCCAATGGCCGCCGCCTGCTGCGACAAAGCGCAGCTCGCCCGTCCAACCGAAGAGGACTTGAGGACTTGACTGGCTGCGCGAAGGATATTTAGTGGCGGTTCCGCCCGCCGCTCCCGCGGCGGAATTTGCACGCTCTGTACGCACGAGATGGTACCGGGAATTGAGGAAGTCAAAAGGCATTTCGTTGTGAGCACCACAGAGCTTTCCGTTGATTTTCTTTCTTTCTCGGTTAATGGAGGCGGCCGCTGTACGACAAGGGCGTGCTAGACGGAGAAAGTGCGGTGTTGCGTGTTTGGTGTGTCTATATTCATTTATTTATTTTTGTTGTCTCTGACTACGATGTCAGTGGAAGAGCTCGAATCTGAATACCCGTCCGTCCGTCTTTCCAGTTACACGTCGTCGCTCTTAGGCCACCTTTCTCTGTCTCGGCTTTACGTTGGCCTTCTACGAAGAACACGAAACGAACAATCTAACTGTGCCAACCACCGCTTGTGTGGACCGTACTCGCGCGCCTGCGGCAACGTGCCGTTGAGAACCGGAGGCGCGAACAACTGAGATATTGCACAAACGTGTCCGCTTGCCAATTTGCGCGCAAAAAGCACGCAGGTAAGAGTGGTGGCAGCAGTGCATGTATTTCGGAGGGCACGGCGTGCAATACTGGTTACGTTTACACGAACAGTATATAGGCGGGTCGACTTTGTTTGTCGGGCCGAAATCCGGCACGACTCTGGTTCACGTAAACGCTATCAGAATAGGCCGAGCCAGCGTTCAAATTCGGTCGACCCGCCTGCAAGGGATGGGTCGACTTGGCCACACCGTTCATCAAGATGCACGTAAGCGCAGTCGGGTCGGGCAGGGTCAGCTCGACTTTTGACTCGACACGCTCGCGTGCAGTGTGTGCATACAAAGCTGTCGATGCAACTATTTGTACATTGCGCAGTAAGACCGCGATGAGCGCATGTCCCTGCAGCGGATAGAGCCTCAGGTGCCTGTACATAGTATATCAGCTTGTTTAGCGCAGTTCGACGCCTTTTGAAATGGCACCCATTCTCAGTTGCTGACGTCTCGCCATTTCCGGACTCCCGCCTCCGAGTAATTTACAAATTAGCTTTTTTCCGATCGAATTCATCCCTTGGCAGTTGAGCTCACCGCGTTTCGAAGTGCGAGACAAGTGAGCCGAGTCTCGCGTCATGTTCCGAATAACAGAAAAAAAAGGTCGCGTTGCAATCTTGCAAATGGGACATATCCCGTGTCAGCATGGGTGCAGTATAAAGCTTGTACTTTTATAAAGCAGCGCTGCAAATTTGAAACAAACACAGGGACGAAAACAGCACAGACAATGAGCATTTATTAATCGTCGATTAAAACAAACAGGGGGTGTGCAATTCTGGACAACAACGCCATGTGCAAAGAGTAACGCGCAAACTGGGTTTGACAGATGTGCTTCGTCTAAGCTGTTTTCGTCCCTGTGCACGTTCCAGCTTTGTAGTACTGCTTTATAAGTACAAGTATGATATTCCCACTAGCCCCAACGCAAGCCTACAGTATAAAAGCATGTGTGCCAAGCCGCTACACTCTAAAACAACTTCAGCATTCGAAATATCCTATTCGGAAAGAAGCAAACATGTAACAAAGAGCAGTCATTGCGTTTTACTATCTTAATTTGTAGTGTTCTCCTACTTTCAGCGTTCATGCACACCCGTTTCCTATGAAGATGACGCCTGAATTTGCCTCCCTCCTATGAACGAGCCAGGATGGCGCTGCGGCACATGGCTACTGAACTTATCGTCCGTATTGTCATTACACAGGCTTCAAGCGTCCGCGCTAGCATCGCAGTCTCCTAAAGTGCACAAGCGAAGTGAATGGGCATCCGGTTTGGACGTCCGCTCAATGTGGAGCGATGTCCAGACGAAAAAAATAAAATGTACCGACGTCCATCCACGTCTTGGCTAATAAACACGTATGCTATTGGCGAATGGGAGCGGCAACATTCCAAAGGCCATGAGGGAAATTTCGAGGAGCAGACATGATGACGCGGTGACAGCGCGGTCACGCTTAAACCGGCTGAAGATGTCCCGCAGTCGTCTACTGTCACCGCGTTCGCACTGCGGCTTTGCGCAGATATTCCTCGCCGATGGAGATAACGCAGTCAGATATGTGTACCATCTCGCAAAGGACTCGCAAATGTCTCATCATGATTAAGCATACGATGTACGAACTCTTGAAGACAGAAGAAGCAGCCCTATAACAGCGACGCACTGCAGGTGGCCTGCTGTAAGGTGCGCAGACCTGGGGACGCATTCTCGGAAGACCACTTTCGGCGACACTATCTCGACACCAGCTAATCGGCCCATCCGGTTTTGCTCAACCTGCCAAAACGCGCGCACTGAAAGTGATATCGCCCAAAGTGAGCGTCCGAGAATACGTCCCCAAGTCCAACAGTAGCTAGCACATCATCACAAGAACCGCTCGACGGTCTCCCAAATGCTTGGGCAAGACTGGGAACAGAGTTGTTGGCCCTCCGATGACGAAAGTCGGAAGAAGAGCCATCAGGGACCGAAGAATAGAGTGACTCCCCTCTACAGCGCACACTGTGTGCGAAAAGGGAACGGTCCAAGCCCCGCGACAAAGGTGGGAAGAGACCGGGAGCGCGCCGCTCCCGGCCTTCCCCACCAAGCGCAGCGCTCGAGTCCCAACCCGAGCTCACGCCGGGTGCAGCTAAGGAAAAAATGAGGAAAGAAGTTAGAGAAAGGGAAAATAGGCAAGGAAGCACAGCTCTCTCCTTTTCCTCAGCTCAGTCCGGCTTCCCGGTGCCTCTTTTCCTAACGGTACCCATCTCCCCCGCCACCGTGACGATCCCTCACATTCTCTCTCTCACCACACCCCTCTCTTCCTTCCTTAACGGTACCCTCCCCGGCAGACAGGGGTTCGAAGCTGGAGCTGCTCGAAGCCGCTCGCGACCAGGCAGAGCGCGTCACGTAGTCACCGCGGATCCTTTCTCCGCGCTTCCCGCTCATGACGTCGTAGTCGCCGCCGCCGCCGTTGAAGCTGAAGAGGAGGAGGAGAGGAGCTGGGAGGGGGGGAATCGTACGTATACGACGCGCGCGGCGCTGGCGCGATGCGTCCGGAACAGCGTGGAATGCGAGGAATGTGCAATTACGCTCCGGGGCCTGCTTGCCGGGACGGGCGGTGGCGCTCGCGCTAGTCCCGGGCTCCGGGTCTGCGCTCATCAAGGGCTCGCTCGCTTTGCCGGTTGCCGCGCGCGCGCGCGCTATAGCTCTGGGACCAGGAATGCGTGGAATGCCCGCTCGGCTCGATCGCCCGGCCGCTTCGCTCGCGCCGCCGAATATACGCAGCCTGCGGGCGGAGGGGGTTTCGAAGGAAGGGGATGGAAACGGCCCCGCGAACGGTACTAGGCGCGCTATAGACGCCGGACGCGAGCGTTATACGAGAAGACGACGAAGGCCGGTGATGAAAGTTTGCCTTCCTCCTGTATTTTGTTCATTTCTTGCTCGACGACCATATCGTTTGTCTCGCTTTTGTTTCTGCTTCTTTTATTTCCTTGGTCTATGGTAGCGTTTTCGTTCCGGGGGGGCGAAGCTTTCTGATTTGCTTAGCTTCTTTCTTTTCTGAGCAAATCGCTTTCTTTTCCGCGCCGTGAATGTTTTCACCCAGACTATCTCTATTTATCTCTCGCGCTTTTTTTTTGTATTGTTGCGAATACCGTTTTCGTCTCTCGAACGACTTCGTCCGCTCCGGTTTTTTCTTTTCATCGTCTTTTTATGCCTGGTGCGTCTTCGGCGCGCAGACAGCCACCGCCGTCTGGCGGCACCTCTGACTTCACTCGGTATTGTTTCCATCTGTTCTCTCTCCCTCTCGTTTTGTGTATATTTGACGTAGCCCACGTTCGAATATGTTATCTCCTATTTTTATTATTCATTGTCCTTCCATCCTTCTCTGCCTCCTCTCACTCACTCTCGGCGTTTGGCGTAGCTCGCTTATACACCTCTGTCATCACTTTTTTTTTCTTTTGGTGCTACGTACGTTCCTCTTTCACTGCCAGCGATGTCTTCTTTTCGGTGTAGCTTGTTTACAATACAACGCTTTATTCATCCCCTTTGTTGTTTCATTCATTCCCGGCCTCCATTCGGTCTTCCAGTTCGCTGTGGTAGCGCCGTGAACGTGGCCTTTATTTCGTGCATACCGCTAGCTTAAAAGTTCCTTTTCTTTTTTTTTTCTCTCTCTCTCTTCATTGACTACAGCCTCTGACTACCCCCTCACCCCCGTCCTCCCTACCTTGCACCGCTCCTTTCTTTTTCTCTTCGTGTAGGCTAGGCTCCCCGAGTCCTGCTGGCTGCGTCTACGGCTTTGTGCTCGGCTTGTCTCCTTTTCAGGCATCGTCCTGTCGCAGTTCTCTCGTCCCATCTGATCGTCCGGCTTTTTCTTTCTCTTTAACGCATCCTCTCGGAGACAGAAGCGCGACTGTGCGTTTTCTTTTGTAAGGTGCTAACGTCCCAAGTTTTTTCCCTAGTCGAGCCGGGCAACTGATGGTCGTGTCGCCGTTAGGCCGCACGCACACGGAACCGTTTTTTATGCCTGGCTTAATTTACGAAAAGGGAACGAAAATTCGAAAGATTTAGGAAGGGAGGAGGGGAGGGGGCAGGGCTTGTATTGCGCAGACGGGAGTGTGAAATTGATGGGACGATGAAACAAGAACTACGTACGTGAATAGTAGGGAGCGGTTAGGCGAGAGGGGCATTACATAAAACAATGGAAATTAGACATTCTTAAAATAGTTATAATTACTAGCTACCGCAATGGAGTGAGCATGCGCAAGACGCTGCGATCGCCGAAGTTCAGGTAATACGTAAAGCTGAGGCCAGTAGAAATTAGCAATACGGTCGAATGGCTCTACAACGAAGTGACCTGTATATCGAAGGATTTTGTACGTGCCAGCCGAATTCATATCTGCCGTACATATTGACAGCGCATCTACATCGAAGACTTCTTTATAACGAATTTATCTGTGCAACGAAGGAATATAGGCAACTGCGAAGGCTGATTTGCTGCTTTACAAGGAACGCACGTAGCGGCGCCGCCATTACCTTGCGTAGCCGCCACACAGCGACTGATGATGATTTATTGGGATCTCCTTTTAAACGGGCCGTGACAAATAGTCACCTAGCGTGCTTGACTTTATGAGAGATACTGTGCATGTTTTCCATTCTAGCATCTCTGTATACATTTCCATAATCTTCTTTTCCCCAAAACTTCTCTGTCTGCCTCGTATCGCTATCTCTGCCCGAAATGGATCCGGTCGTAACAATTTCGTCCCTAGTTTTTTTCCCCAGAAATACTCTAAACGCCTCTTGCTTGTCTCGACTGCTGACCGGTTAAAGCTTACGTCCACTTTAAATACAAGCGCTTCTTCAAGGTATACGTTAACGCCGGCGTCTCACTGGGTAAATCCCTTCGCATTCCATAAGGATGCGCTCATTGGTCTCCGGATTTTAGCTGCAGCATGCACCTACCTCATCTTGTTGCGAACATTTGTTCCGGTATGTTTTTTGTCCTTAGACAACCAGCTCAAACCTCAAATGGCAAGGCACTGTCCTTCGCGTTGTTGTGCCGAGTTTCCCTTCGAATTTCACCGTCCGGGAGGGTTCGGACCCCACAGTGGAGCAATGGTTAGGTCCCGAATTGAGTAAACTTGCAGCGTACAGACTAAAAGCAAGGGGGGAAGGCTGCAACGTATGGCGGTCACTGTAGGAAGACGAAATCGCACCAGCGCGTGCTCCTAGGAAGCGACATGCAGATGCTTTTGCAGAAGCCGGTCAGGTCACTGTGCAGATGTATAGGATACGTCAGCTGTTATAATTACTGCACGTTCTTGGTATAGTACAAGAATACTCCTGCCCCCAATGACATTTCGTGACTATTACTACAATAGTAAATACTACTAACAGCTGCTACGGCTACTGCTACTGTTCCTACTATACTGCAGAAGATACTACTGCACTACTACTACTACTACTACTGCTAATAATAATAATAATACGTTGCTTATACCTTTACTGCAACTCGTGCTACCACCGCTAGGACATTGGCGCGACTCGCTAGAGCTAACAGCGTTAAACGACGCGAACAAATACAAAGAAGAGTTAAAAAGCACAAAAAAAAACATATTTTCGGCGCAGGCGTCGCGAGAAAAACCACCTACAGCCTGCAGCGAAGTTATAGTGGAGATGTAGATCGAGGCAACGCGTAAACGCAAAAGCGAAGGCGTCAAAGAAGGGCAGCAGCGCCGGGCTGCATACGCAACGGCGTAGGAGCACGAAAGGGAGAGCGAAAGACACGCGGGGGAGGGTAGAAGGGGAAAGAGGTGCAACGCACGCATGCTCGCCGGCACACGCAAATCAGAAGGGAACGGGATTAAGAGCCTCGCAAAGCCGGCGCGGGCGTGTTGCGATAACCTCCGATCCTCGGGAAGCGACGGCGAAAGACCCGGTCAGCGGAAACCGGCGCAAAAAAAAAAAAATACCTCGCAGCGCGCGCACGCGAGCGAGGCCTAGCTGTTCCGCGTATTTTTTTTTTTTTTTACCCGAGGGAGCGCCTGCATAGTTTCGTATCGCATCGCGCCATCGGCACGCGCCGCGTTCTCGTGAGGCCGTTATAAGGAAAGCACGGTGCCTTGAGTGCACCACGGAAGCAACGCCCCGCAAACTAGATCGGGACAATAGACTTTGTGTAAAGCGTGCTGGTGCCGACGGTGCCGCGCGCGCAGGCTGTCTGCACGAGAGCTGCGCGCGCGCTCTACAGGCCAGCATATACTCTCATTTCGCGATGGCAACGCCTTTACACATGTCGTTTCAGAAAGCACGGTTATCTTTCTGCTCTGGTTATAGATGGGCTGCTGCGGAAAGACTTGAGGATAGAATGCCTCGGCAGGCACAACAGTTCGCGATGCGAAAAGAATAAATAGTAATAAAACAAATAGAAAAATAGAGAGGCGAATAAAGATGTGCCGCGACGCAGTGTTCAAAGCATCTGTCCATATATACGCCGCTAAAAGAACTATACATACGCTTGAAAGTCCTCATCTATCGCTGAAAGAGCCCTCTTAGGAACAATAAAATGTACGGTAGGTCCTATAGCACCCAGCTGATGTTCAAGTTGCGTCCACAGTTTGCAGTATGCGTGCACAATTTCGTACTTAACTGTATACATGACTACTCTGTGTCCACTAAAACATTTTTTTTAAATATGGTCGCCTTTTGCTGCATATCACTAGCTGACCACCTTTTTGTTGTCTTTCTGATGTATTTCCCTACAACGAAGCATCTCGCGTGCGGAATTCTTCCATGCCGTAGAACTGCCACACCAAATATCAAGTGGGCACTGATACCATTGCTTAAAGTAAGGGGGGGGGGTGAACTCAGCCTAACCCCTCAGGCCCTGGTGGTACATATTCAAGTGTAGCACTGCGGCACCCATTGAACAAGCTCTGGAGATGATTTGGTCACCAGCAGTTCCCCTTGCGGTGCAATCCTAACTTCCCAGTTTGTCGAATAATGGTTTAATCGCGATTAATCCATTCATATGGCATGAACAAAAACAGGAAAGCAGGTTTATTTATTTTTTACTGCTGCATGTGTTTCCCCCGAAGCAGTGCACATGACGGTCACCACTCTTGTCAGACTAACGTTCTTGACACATCATCTGTTTCATGAGCCACCTACGCGTGAAGCCATACCTGCCCGTGAACTAGTGAAGGTTCACATTGGTTTCTTTAGTTTACCCGTTCGTTTTCATTCGTTTAGTTGCGCACTCTGAGTGCTGCTTTATACAAAAGACGCTCCAAGCGAGAGGGGGTGATCCCTCGTAAGATGTGGGAGACATCATCATAAAAACTCCTTATTATAGAGACTGAGGAGTTAGGAGCGCGGAGGCTCCCGGGACCTCGTACGATCCCGCTGCACTCAAAGCGTTTATGTTCCTTCGGTCCGTAACGCTGGCAGCCCGGTCAGCATTGCGGGAGACCGGTGAGCTGCGTCTCCAACTCCAGCTCGTGCGCGTGGGGCCTTTGAGGCGCGGCAGCACGCGCACTATCGTGGCGTTGATCCCGGGTTCGAGCCCCGGACCAGGACGAATTTTTTTTTTTCAACAGGGAGGTTTTTCTTTCGAGAAACCCGTACGGGGTCCCCTTTGTAACAATCGCTTCGATTGGGCGGACGTCAAATTTTCTCTTTATCAATTACTTCTTTCCACCTTGCGGGTTTCCGCAGAACAATAACGTCAATTGCTTGAATTGAAAAGGCGGAGGAGGAGGAGGAAAAAGAGAGAAGGCAGAGATGTTAACCAGAAATGCGTCTGGTTGGCTACCCTACTCTGGGGGAAGGCAATAGAGAATAAGGAATAGAGAGACAAGATGGAGAGAGAGAGGGGGGAGCGGGAGGCAATATTTTTCCTGCGTGCTACTTGCCCTTGTTGCCTTCTCTTGATCGTATATATATATACGATTAGTAGTACAATTTGTAGTGCAGCGCTCGCGTATTGCAGATGTTCTAGGCTCGTATCCCACCGCGGGCATGTTATCTTTTTGTCCATTCATATCCATTTCCTTGTTCCTTTTTAGATTTAATTTTCAACTACAGCAGCTGATTTCATCTGTGCTTTCCTTGGCTTCATTGTCTGTCGGCTTTTTGTGGTCGTGATTAGCAAGATGCGAGCCGCTTGGTTTTCCTTCTTCTCGTGCATGTACGTCACGTCAAAACAGTGAAAACGTCGTGCGTGGAAACACGTTGTTCACCGTCTAACGTTTTGGCTGGTCCGCCAGCCGAAACATAAGACAGTAAAGAACGTGCTTTCGCCTACGCGGTTTTTATTTTTTTGTCGCTACACCAACGGAGCCAAGCCTGCATTTGATGTCCACACACACACACACACACACACACACACACATACACACACACACACACTATATATATATATATATATATATATATATATATATATATATATATATATATATATATATATATATATGAGTGTGCGTGCGCTCTACTGCTCGCCGCCCTTTGTGTGTCGCCCCCCACCCCCCCCTTGCATTGAAGGAGACTAAGCCTTGACTGATACGCAGCGCAAGTTCGCGCGGCATGGTTGTCAAGCCTGCTCGACTTGTTGATGGAGTGGATCTTATATTACAGAAGCGCGTGTCTGCCGGTGGAACGTGGCCAATGATTTAAAAAATTCCGAGGACACCTAAGCACTTCCTGCGAGTGTAAAAAACGCATTAATGTCCAATCGAAAGCTGCTGAAGCGGTCGTTCGAGTTGTGAACTGCCCGAGGGTAAGCGAGCGCATTGAGACGCTTTGCCAACGCCTCCTAGATAGCGCACGGCCAGTGCGCTTCGGTCCGTGACGCTAGCATTTCGAGCCGGGCAAAGAGCAGCGCCTCCTAGGTAGCAGCTGCCTGTGCACTCTGCTTTGTGACGTCATGCTAACTGGACCAAGATTTGCACTGTCAAGCCAAGCGCGACGAAAGTGGAGACGTCTAAATCACCGCGGTTTACTCAGGGGCGACTCCATTAGATTCTATGGGATTCTTTGCAACTCGGGCAAGGTAGCGTGACGTCATGGATCGAACTGCAGAGGCAGTATGCTATCCAGAAGGCGTTGGTCCAGCCCAGAGGGTAAGACACTCGGCTTCTGCGCGTGGGATCGCACGTTCGAAATTTATTACCGCCAACGTTTTTCCTTTCGAATTTATTTTTTTATACATTAATTTTTGATAGCGATCACCGAGGCGACGTTAGAACGCAGACGAGAACTTGCGCGAGCGAGGACAGCGCGGATAACGCAGACTATAGCGAGCGTGGCGATGCCCTCTCCCCTCACGCAGCACTTCGGGCGCCGTCCCGAGCGAAGGTGCACCCTCTCACCCGCTCTGCTTCCTCGAGGTGCGCACGTGACATGACGTCGCAACCAATGGGAATTTAAGCGCCGTTTCGCGGCTACAGACGCCGGCTTTCTCGCTCTATGGGCCATTCGATGCTTTCGCATGAAAATAGCGCAAAAAAGGCAGCACGGAGATTTTAAAAAAATTCCGGGGTTTTACGTGCCAAAACCAAGATATGATTATGAGGCACGCCGTAGTGGGGGGGGGGGGGGTAGGGAGGTACTCTGCAAATTTGGACCACCCGGGGTTTTGTAACGTGCATCGGCGCGCAGATAATTAAAATTGTATTAAAACGTAATGTACTTTCTTTAAGGATAAAATATCTAGGACTGTTTCCCGACAGACAAATCCATGGCATTGCCATTCAGAATGTTCAAAAGTGGCCCTCGATCCCGAGTTGTCAAGGAATTCAAAGAGCGTGCGCGGGAAAGTCCGGATAGCCGGACAAGGGAAGCACCTACGCCGCCGTCCCACCACAAAAGGCTGTCGAGGGGTCCGGGCACGCCCCTTTGTTTCGGTCTCAGCGAGCGCGAAGCCATCGAAGCATGCGGCTCCCAAAACGACAATAAACCCCGCAGCGACCCGCTGCGACGGGGAGGGGAGCAACCGAAGCTATATGTACGGCATATATCGGTCCCTCGAGCGCGCAAAATCATACGCCGACGCCAAACCCCGGCTCACCCCGCGTGCGGGCCACTATATTAAAGAAACGGCCGTGTACCCACAAACGCAAATCAGCACAAAAGGCCAGCAGGCCCGTCACGCAAGAGGGCGCGACATATACACGGGGGCACTACTACTTAGGCAGCTCGCCACCCGAGACGCACGCTCCTCTCCCCGGCTCGAAAATGACGTCACGCGTCGCCCTCGTAGCCACGTGACCATGCACCCACCGCCACGCCGAACGGTGTCGGGTGTCGGGTGTCCCTCGTGTGATATGTGTCCTTATATACATACACCACGGCGTTTTCGTGGTTGGCAAGAAGACGTAAAAAAAAGGAACTGGGATCTCTCGTAATTGGCATTCTGCTTACACACGGCAGTGTCACTGGGCGCGGCGGGACACCGACGTCGAAGCGCGTCGCTTTTTTTGTTGCTGTTGTTTATGGTTTACTTCGCGCTGTTCACGTTGCATGGAACGTGCCTAAATACTCGTGTTGTTCACCGGCTGAGCCCTACCTGTGCCGCGTTGACTCGTACGCAGAGGTGCCTGTTAAAGCCGCGTCAGTTTTAGGCATGAAAAACACCCTCTTCAGGTCGTGGCGTTTCTGCGTCCTCCAATTCTAGATTCAATCGCCTGCGTCTTGCCCGACAGATTGTCCGGACCGTTACAAATTACTGTTATTATTTACGGAAAAAAACACGAAAGAGAAGCTAACAGACTGGCAGTCAAGTACCTCCGGAAAAGTCAGGTTTAAATGTGCACCCCGTTCCCAGGTAAGAAGACAGAAAGAAAGTTTAGGGAAGGAGGAAGCCGAAAGTTACAAAAAATTGAAAAACACGGAAGGCGAGGATGCCTACAAGGTCCACCAGAGGTGTTGGAAATGTACCCGACATATCAGTTAAAGCAAAATAACAATTTTAACATATCCCCTAGAGCGATGCCAAGATACCTAAATCCCAGCACTAGAACAAAGCCTACTAACTACTCTTTGGTGAAGTGCGAGCGCCTATGCACTTTTGCGACTGTGATTAGGACATCACGAAAAAATAATTTAACCGGCCCTGACACTACAGTCAGAAACGCTCATCAGTGGTAGTGAAGTCTTGGTTGTTTCCTCCTTGCGCTGAAACCTATATTAATGTAGATCTTCACTGTTATCACAGACCATTAACGTACTGTATTTATCCTTAAATTTTGTTAGCGCTATTGCATAGTGATTAAGTGATGATTCTTCAGCATTACGTTGTTTAATAGCCATTTTGCTACTTTTGTTTTGACGCGATCACCTGTATTGGCGTCAAGTCTGTGTGGTGCTATCCATCTAGCGTTCTCACATAATGGGGGCTCCTGGCTAATAATCTGTCTGTTCGTTGAAATAGACAGACATAAAATAAGACTGAAATTTAATTGAATTTCCTGATGATACCACACAAGAAGCGAGTGATGCGCCCCTAAAGCAGCAAGCACTGTACTGCAACCCAAATTAACATCGAGCACCCCGGTTGACATGCGCACATGACGTGTACACGTAATGACGTGCCCGGCACATGTCCCGAGTAAAGTACGTTAATAATCGCTATTATGAATACTGTATATACACCGAATATATACTCTAATCGCTATTAATACTGTACTGTATTAATAATCGCTATTATGAATACTGTATATATATATACCGAATATATACTCTTTCCTTTTTTAATGCACTCGCCTTATTGGCCGCGTTGTTAGAATAACAGCCGTTGCAGATGCGGCCAGCAGAATTCTCCTGGTCCTTTCTTTCTTTCTTCCTAGACCCACAAATAGTAGACGCCTTTTCCCCACTCGAACGCCAGGTTACACCTACGCCGTACGTGCGGTGGAGCTTTACACATTACACAACTTGGCCTGTTCACTCCTTCAGGTAGTGAAGAAGCGCTCGAACTGCTTTCTGAGCTAATGCACTGCGAGGCCAGGGCCGGTATTTTGTACCGATGCCTTTTCCGATTGTATGCTTTTTCAGGCTTTTCGCGCTTGGCCAGTGGTCAGAGCGACGGTCCGCCCACATTATCAGCGGGATCAGGCCACCGTGTGTGGTGGATGATAAAGAGTAGCATAGAATAAGGCATAAGGCATCGCTACAAAATAGCGGCCTGGGCTCCAAAGATCTTTGTTTCTGTAAATGGCTTGTCGTCCAGTCTATTCAAGGCACACTGGAGAGTCTGACGTTGGTTATCAAAGCGAGAACAGTGGCACAGAAGATGACTGATGGTCTCTTCACACTTGCACATTGGTGAGTGCACGATTATAGACATCCTGCGCCTAACTTAGTGCATGTGAAAGTGCGGTATAGACTCGTGTTGTCTCCCTCTCTCTCTCTTTCACTCCCCGTTCCCTTCCCCACGTGTAGGGTAGCAAACTGGGCTCAGTCTGGTCAACCTCCCTGCATCTACTTCTTCCCTGCTCTCTCATTGTATCACTCGTAGGGCATCCACCATTTGCTAGGCGATCAATATTGCCGTCTCTTAAACCTTCCGCATGGAGCACAGCGAGCCCACGCAATCTTATCCTGAGCATTATTCAAATTTTCGACGAACAACCGACCGCGCAATGCAGTCAAAAACCCTCGAAACCAGCGACTGAAGACGCACAAGGTCGGGGAGCGAGCATGCGTTCACGAGTCGCGAAGCGCGACAATCCGCGACTATAGTGTACGCGACGACCTCTTTAGCGAGGAACCACAAATATTCCGAGACCGCAGGGAGCGGGGTCGCCGGCGGTTGACTGTCGTCGGCCCGTTGGCGAAATCTCGAACAGCAAGAAGGAGGGGGACCTGCATACTATAGAACACCCGACGCACGTTGACACAAACACACACACATTCAATCGCACAAGCATACCACCGCCCAGCGATCCGGCTCCTGCGATCACGCTACTGAAGTGCGTCCAACATAAGGGAAGTTGAGCGAGGGAAAGAATTCCCGATTTGCTCGCTCGGAACGCGAGCGGGTGCCGAAGACTTACGTATACATGCACACCGGAACATACGCGCCCGGATGTTTCTGTTCCCTCTTTAGGGAGCGGGGCCGCGGGAAAACGGGAGAGGGCGAGCTCCGCAGTCACGTTGGCTCGCGTTCCTCGATTTTGTTTCTGGGAGAACGGAAGAGATTGGGTACAGAGGAGGGGTGCGGGAAAAGGGGGAGGGGGGCTTCTATACGCGCGTTTCGGCCTTACGTAGGTGTGCGTGCGTAATATATATACACATATATATTGTATCCAGAGACGTTCTCGTTGCGTAGTATCGATTCGGTCGTTGGAACTCACCGCCGGTCTGGTCGGCCAATCCCAGGCGCGCCCGCCTCTCCGGTTCGATTGAGGTGTGCGGCTCCGATTGGCCGACGATTCCCGACCGACTCTCCAATCGGGAGACCGCGAGGGAGGAGCTCTCAGGAATGCGTTAGGTAAATTTGTCTTGTTTCACTTTTTTTCATTTTTATTTGTTGCCGGACACGTCTCTTGTTCTTGCTTCAACGTCGCCTTGTGCTAGCATTGTTTGAGTTGGGAAACGATGTTCCAATGCGTTATGTTACTGTTGGCTCTGATGTCAATTTTTTATTTATTTGTTGCCTTGTTTATGGTTTCAGTCGACACACGCCGTTTTGTACCAGGCATTCTCAAGCCATACCAGCCAAGCGTAAACTCGCGTTGAGCAGGCGTTTGTTGGGCCAGACCATTCCACCTGTCGCATTTCGGAAAGGTAAGCGAGCCTTTCGTGGAAAGTGGCGAGAGAGTGTAAATACTGAACTAAAAAATGAACATCATCTGTCCACATTCACGAGTTGCCTGATCGTAGTAGTCGATGCTTGCAACCGTGGTATCCTTAACAGCCTCGTCAACAATATTCCGAGACCGTACGGACGTTCCGCCTCAACATTTTATCAGTGTGAGTACAGCTATTCAAGATAGTGCACTCACAGTGCACTCAGAGTTGACGGCTGACTCTTTTCCAGCATTTATCAATTGGCTTTTAGTGTATTTATTCCTTTCTTTTCTAGTTCTGGACCAACCCGCAGATTACACGATAGGCGCTACTGATATTTCGCTTACAGCTCTAAGAGGGAGAGAGAGACGCAATCACTAACTTGAAACTTCAGTGCCTTCAGTGTCCGCCACTGCTGTGTTTCACGCTTGTATCGGTGTGCGTTTGCCGTTCGCTTCAACGCCTAGGTATTCTTCAGGCGGTCGGCTTTGCCGCTCTACATGGGGAGGCCTCCTTCCTTCCTCTTCTTGTTTCCCTCACCCCTGCCTTATGCAGTGTTGTTGAGGTGTCCTTACACAGTGAGACAGTTAAGGCGCTGCGCTTTTCTCTTCAATTAAATGTCACATACTAATTCCACGCCTACACGCCGGGCGTTTACGCGTCCCAGGAGCCGTGAGACGGCAAACGTTCGAAGCCCCCAAGAGCAATCGCCGAGATTTAACGAAACGCCATTTCCGTCCACGGGTTAGTTAGCACTCACTCGACTATCTATTTACCCCCCATCTTTGCCGTCCGTACGACATGAACGGGCATTGTGGACCGGGTATGACCCCCCTATGTAATACCCTCATGTGAGGGCCCTTAGGGGTAATGTAAATAAATAAAATAAATAAATATACAACAAACGTAGTGAAGCACGAGCCACTCACCGTACATCTTGCCTTCGTCCGAGAGGATGATCTTGCGCCTTCCGCATGGCGGATAAATTGCGAGCGCCTCCTGGAAGCTCTGTTCTATGTCGGGGCTCCAGACGCCCTCGGCGTCCGAGTTGGAGACGTCGTTGGCCCCGCGGCCCCCGCCGGACGACGGGCCATCCTTGGAGTTAGAGTCGTCCGATCCGGCGTCCGACAGGGGCGCCTGGGGCGGAGGGGCGCCCCCGCCCGTCAGGCCGGGCCCGGAGTTCCAGGGGGACGAAATCTTGAACACAGATATGGGCGCCACACTGCGGCAGAGAGGAGAAACACGAAGGTGAGTGGACGACACGTCTACCTTGCCCGTAGCACACAATATGACTCTCTTTTACTATAGAATGTCTGACACGCGAACCGTGAACTTGGTTTCCGACACCTCTCATCTTTCGTCCTCGCCACACCTGTATATTGGTGGTTGGATATTACGAGCCTCCCCTTGGAAACGGGGTTGTACGTGGCATGTGCCACCGAGCTACTCACTCTTGCCATTCTACTGCGTTTATGTTCAATCCGTGGGACCTACAGTTTGTGCCAACAAACCCTTGATCCCGAAAGAGACCCGTTGTTTTAAGATATATTCCTTATGTTCCCTATTTTCGCGCCCCGATTCTCCAATCGTCCTTTACTATAACATATATAACCCCACTACACGTGCATAGTCACTACCGAGTCATGTATTTAAGAGGCAAAATCTTGCAGAAATTGGTAAGTTTGCAAAAAGCTACAACACCGGAAGGACCAAATTTGGGGAAATACACGTACTAACCGCCCTTCCCATGCTGACTGATAGGCTGAACCACCGCCACGGTTGCAGTTCCTGTAGACACAGGCGCTAGCTCCCTCGTCCTCAGTCTCCATTGCGCTATTGATGTACGACCACGTGGATCGTGGATCAACGACAGCTTCCGATATCAGCGTCATTGTCGAAAAGGGGGCAACATTATAAGGGCCCTTAAACTACTTTTTTACGACAATTTTTTTTTCTACGCATTTGAAATGAGCACGAGGAATCGCGTACGGCGCACTGTTATCTTCATCGTCCGTGAACATGTGGTGACAGGGCATGGCAGCGCTACGCGACACGTGGTCTGTGCTGACGTCACTGTGCTGACGTCACTGTGCTAGAAGCCGTGGGACGGGTGCGCCAGCGTGGCGAGGGTCGGTTGCCCGTTCCGAGTACTGAGAAGGAGGGAGAAGGGAGCCTTGCCCATTGTCCCCATTGTGCACCGCTGATCCTTTCGTGAAGCTTCCATTTGGCCGGCGTCGCGCGGAAAGCGATTAGTGGCGGACGATGGGGGAGACGGGTCTGCGAGAGGGCTTGAGCGTGTGCCACATTCCTCACGTTTTGTTGTACAGAGAGTTTACGTCCTGTTCAAATGATTGAGGAATAGTCCATTGCATTTCTTTTCTTGGATACGGGATGTAATGCAGTCTTTTCGCGACGCTAAATAACCAGCGACCAGGTGTCGAGTTATCTGCAATCTACGACCGTGACTGTGCGTCAGGCGCATATTCTTGCCGGAGAGGGTGCAGAAAAAAGAAAAAATAACGCCAACCAACCCTGCTACTGCCACGGCGACATCTTCTCTCATATCACCTTCTCGTTCAGTCTCGCTCCCTGCTGGCGCTGAGCCGCGCTCCCTCAAGAGTTTCAAAAGATAGCTTCAACCTTTTCTTCCTCACAACGAAGCACTTATCTGCACTTTTTTCTGCGTCTTTTGAAACGGACGGAGTGGTTCAGAAGTACAGGCGAATCGTACAGAAAGCGTGCCATCTATGAATACTGGCGCTTACATAGTGAAGGCATAGCATACCAAAGCCCCTATTAACATCGTTGAAAATCACTACTTATGTGTGTGTTGCCGGGCGAGAAATTTAGAATTCTCCTAGGGAAAAAAAACTTCTTTTTTCTGGTCAACAACAATAGTTATATGAGAGGAGAGCAGCGTATTGTAGCGAGTGGAGGGCCTCTGAAACACACGCACGTTCGCTTCCTAACGAGTAGCAGGCGCGGTGTGCGCAAGATGAAAACGCCACAGTGCGTTCATTTATAAGGTAACATAGCCATTTGATGAATATAGGAAAGCAGTACGCATCTGTCGCGCGAGATTCCCTGCATGCGAACTGCCCTGACATACCTGTCGCACGAGAACTTCGGGCGTGCTGGCTGAAAATGCAGGGCCAAATTGGTACGTGCCACCCTGGCGCTCGTTTGACTTTGATGCCGCTTTAATCGCCTTTTAGTCGTGCGCAACAAGACCGATGCTAATCGACTTGAACGGGCGCAGAAGCTGTCGGTGTGATAGAAGTGTTGGTTTCGGAGAGTAGCTACTGTGAGGCCCCGGCCACAATTCCTGTTTTTTCTGGTTCTGAAGTATTACGGCAGGTTCGCCATGCGCACCAGCTTTCTTGTGCAAGATGATTTAACCAGCGCATGAGGGGACACAGAACACAAGAAAGTCACACTTGGAAAGCAAATAAAAAAGAGGTAACTGGGTAGGGCAATATTTAGCCCATTTCGAAAAGTACTTCGCCAAAAGTTAAATCGTAACTTTAAGTACTTGCAAGGTACTTTCCAGTTACTGGCAAGTCACATGTTTCTATAGAGAACGATAATCAAATCCAACACCACAAAAATGTTTATTTTCAAAATTTGAATGGCACAGCTTGGTCTAGTTTATCATGGACAAACCTCCACTACGGCGTACCTCCTAATCCACTGTCCAGTGACGAAGTTCAACACGCTCGCTGCTGCTGCGGCGCTTCCTCACTGCTGGGTTTTCACCACGAGTTTCCGCGGTCATCGAGTGAGATATGTTCGTGTTCGCTTCTGCACGTGTGACATCGTGCTTGTTAATTTAGTTAATATGCCTATGTCTGCAAGCTTATACGGCCGACAAAACTACTATCCTTTCTTCGAACAGCTGTCCACCGATCTGCAACCGCAATCAATGCTTCGCCTTTCGGACGGAACGGCGACTTTCTTATTAGGCCCGCAATGCAGCAGTCCTGCCAGGAAATCCTTGGTTGCTCGGACGGCTACATCCTCGATATCCCTTGGTGCAAAACAAACATTGCGTCACCTCGCGCAGAGCGACCGCCGAGCGTGTGACTGCGTGTGCTACCTGTTCGGCGCGCCGGTAACGGCGACGAACCAGATCGCTCTCGGAGATTGGGGCGCGCGAGGCGCCGTAGGCGGCGGTGGGCGAGAAGAGAGGCCCGCTGGTCAACCGAACAGAGCCGACCCCCCCACTCCCCTTCCAGGTCTCGACGCGGCAGCAAGCGGCGACGTCACGGGAAATAAAATAAAAAAAAACAATAACGAGGAGACGGCGATGAGTCACGCGAGAAGCACAAACTGGTTTTGTTTCTTTCCCCCGCGCTGCCGCCGTTCGTCGTCGTTGCGCGTTCGAGAAGCCCGACGGTTGCCGCTGCGGGGGGAGGTGCCGCTCCGCCAAGCGGCGTTGCCGTCCTCCGGCATAGTTGCGTGCAGTGGGGCGGAAAAGCCTTGTCTTTTTTTTTTACTTGCCGCGTAATCTAATCGCAGTAGCGTTGTTGTTGTCAGAGGCATCCTGAGGCCTCAGTTAACCCCTTCCGCTGATAAGATTGCACGCGACGTTCCGTTTCCCAACTCAGGCGATCGTTGTCGCTTGCTTCGCTCGCGTCCTCCCAACACCTCCTAGTCCGGTGTTGGTCCTCCTTACTGTTTGAAATTTAAAAAAATATTAAATTATGCGGTTTTACGTGCCAAAACAACTTTCTGATTATGAGGCACGCCGTAGTGGAGGACTCCGGAAATTCTGGCCACCTGGGGTTCTTTAACGTGCGCCTAAATCTAAGTGCACGGGTGTTTTCGCATTTCGCCGTTTGAAATAAAGAGCTGGCACGTACAGTGGAAAATGATTTTGCGCGTAGAGGTGCGAGTTATATACCGATTTACATCCTTATTCACATTTAAGGGCGTCAATTATGTTACGCTGCATGTCGCGCTTCGGGTCTGGCCGTGATGGGTATGGCCGCGATGCTGAGGCTCATAATTCCGGCCGAAATGCGCTGGATATTATTACGAGCCATTAGCGCGGACGCATCAAGGGTATGCATGTCCGCTGCCACAAGGTCTTGGGTTTGTCTCCCAGTGTGGAACGGACGCGCTGACGCGTAAACGCCCAAAAATATACGTTGGGAATACGTCCTATGTAGTTACCGCTTTTGGTAACAGATCTCTTCCTCTTCGCAGTACTCAACATCTCGCGGAAGTGAGTACACTGGCTATACTATGGGCGTCATTGCGGCTGTTGGGCTTGAATTGGGTTGGAAATCCAAAAACGCTCTTGTATCGCACACCGGGTGAACGTTGAGGAACACCAAGAGGTGAAAATTAATCTACAGTCTGCCCACTACGGCGGCGTTCCTCACTATCTCATCGTGGTTTCGGCGCGCAAAACCCACGGAGTTTAATAATTAATCTAAGAGTCGTGCGGGGGCACCAGAAAGGCAGGCAGCGGAGTTTCAACAGAAAGCCCACAAAGCAAATTACGCGGCGACGTTGACATTCTACTTTAGTGCCGGCGTAAAACATTGGCATAGACATACGTAATCGTTAGCACGAAGCGCTGCTACGATTTTGCATTAGTGAGAGCACTCGGGCAATATAAAGATGTTTCAAGCGCAATGTAGTTGGACACAGCGCCGCAAGATGTCGTCACTGCCTTCCGTAACTCCGGTAACTCGCTAATACGTCAACAGTAATAATTTTACGCGCAAGCCAAATCTAGTTTCATACTGCTGCAGTGACACACACACACACATTATATATATATATATATATATATATATATATATATATATATATATATATATATATATATATATATGTATATATATATATAACGAACTTAACCGGCTGGTGTAAAGCGTTGTTAGCGTCCATTACTTTTATGATTCTTCACTCGACGATAACACTTACGGGACACACACACACACAAAATTAAAACGCATTCTAGTGGACTCAAATATTCACAAGATCAAGAAGTCGCTACCAACTTTGCCGCCGTCCGCGGTTCCGGCAATCCGTCAACGGTAGCGATAAAGTCTGGGGTGACAAGCTCAAGTTATCCGCTGCCCGCAATCGCTGCGCGGAAGCGAAGCTGCGTGGTACGGCACGGCGGTCAGAGTTTCGCGCGCTGCACGCAACTTCCCAGAGAAGACGCGCGCGGCGTGCGTGGAAGGCGCACGCCCTCTCCCGCCATCACGATGGTCCCGTCCCGGCGCCGACCCGCTGACCTCTGGAGCGGAGGCGAGAGTAGAAGACAGCGCCAGGCCGCCGCACCCATAGCGACCGGCTCTTTTTGTTACGCGCTTGAACAGTACTACTAGAGCTGCTGCTGCTGCTGCCGCTGCCTAGGGAGCCACCCACCCTCAGGTTGCGCGATCAGCGCTGAAGTGGTCCGGTGCTCCGGTCCGCGTGATGTGGGAGGAATGACTGCGTCTCACCAATACCGTGCAGCGCGTCGAAGGCTTGGGACTCTTGTCACTCCAATCGGCAACGATAGCCGGCTGTGTGTCTCCCGAGGGGGGCTGATTGAGAGTCTAAGCTTATTCGTGAAACGTATTTCAGCGCGGAGACGTGTTCCAGCAGTATTAACGCTGAGAGGGACATCTTGTGACACGGATTGAGAGCAACACAAAGTAACGCTGCAATGCCCTGTCTTTCTACTTAACTGCTGTTGTAAAGCGTTGGTAGCTTACATAACGGTTAAGGTGCAGTAATTTTACTATTTTCCTTCGACGGGGAGCGCTCACGAGACGTAGACGATTCAAGCCCACTGCATTTGGAGAAAGCCTCACAATATGTCACTACAAGCTTTGCTACTGTGTACAGTCACTCTGCTACTGGCCTGCCATATAGCTCCGGTAACGCAACAATCCGGAAACGATAAGAAGATTACGGACAAGCTAGAAGCAAACTCTGGAATGCCTCGCCCGTTGTGCGCCACTAATGTTCACGTGAAGCTTCAGTTCAGTTGGAGTCGCGCAGAAGTCCAACAAAGGCGCACAACGTAGGGTACCTTATCCTGGTTCTCTATTCAGACCTGCTGACGCGAATCCGCAGCCTAAGCTGCACTGCATGGAATTGGTGAGGCGAAGTGTAAGAGCGTAGGCACCCACCCTCCCGGTCCAGGAAAGGAGGTCCGCGGCAAGAGTGACGCGATGAATAAATACCTCGGAGAACAGATGCGGGCGGCAGATGCGTCTTGGGACCGGCCGAAACGCCGGACGGAGGTCGCTAAGCCTGCTACTGGGGGTCAATAACAACTGCCGGGGTGGCGCGATGACCCTTGCGGATATCAGGTCGCCGTGCATCGTACACTAGATGGACAGTAACAGTGCACTAACGTTCTGCAGCCCCTGTTCAGTGACGAGAGAGCGCCCGTGGCCCCCTCGCGTGAATTTTCCACATTTTTCGCTGTAGCGCATGATAGACTCTCAAGAGGCACGAATTTGGTGACACTATTACTATATTCAACCAAGTTTGCTGTTGACATAGTTTATACATGGTATTCAGTAGTAATTGCAGCAGCACCAGTAGTAGTACTAGCAGCTCGAAATAGTAGTAGTTGTATGGGTGCAGCAAGGTTAACAGTAGTAGTTGTAGTAAGAGCTGCAGAAGCAGCAGCAGAAACTAGTAGTAGTAGTAGTAGTAGTAGTAGTAGTAGTAGCAGTAGTAGTAGTAGTAGTAGTAGTAGTAGTAGTAGTAGTAGTAGTACAAGCATCAGCAGCGGGCGTCAAAGGTCGGCGACCTTGCTTAAGCAAAGTCACCTGGGTAATAAGAGCGGCGCCCTGTAGAGTCGTGCACAGTCTTGAGGGGAAATACCTCATCAGCATGGAGAGTCTCGCAGCAGCTTAAATTGGGGCGAAAGCCTGCAGGTAGTTTGATTCATGCATGCATATGTCTGCGCTAGGCGTCGTATTGGCTGCTTTTTCTTTTCCGCTAAAGACGAAATGGCTTGGGGAGCCACTGGAGATCGTTGTTCGAAACGCGCGTTCAGTTTGCGTTCAGTTTTCAACTCACGCGATTGGCCCAGGCCGCGCTGACGGCTGACGACGACGGCGCGGCCTCGGCCAATTGCGTGAGGCGAGTCTGAACGCAAACTGAACGCTCGTTTCGAACAGCGATCTCCCGTCGCGCTGTTAAATACTATAGGGGTATCTTAAAAGCATGCCTTGCTGATGCGCAATGAAAGACGAGGCACAAAAACAAAATTTTGAGATTTTACGTGTCAAAACCAGGATATGATTATGAGGCACGCCGTAGTAGTGGACTCCTGGTTAAATTAGCCACTGATGTTCTTTAACGTGCATACAATGCGCGGTACACGGACGTCTTTACATTTCGCCCCCCATCGGACGATGCACCAACAAAATAAAATAGAAGCGTATATCGACCTCAACTCTCTCTCTCTCTCTCTTCTTTTCATATCTGCACCAACATCTAAGTGCGTATATTCTTATGTCGTCCCGATTTAGTGCACTCTTTTTCCCAGCAGCGCGAGACGGACTTCCGCTAAAAGCGTGATTACGTGCTGCCGGTTAAGCCTTCCCCGTCTTCCTCGCAAATTCTTTCGGGCACGATTATGCGCACACGAAGCACGCGTACAGTGTAAAGCGTAGCAAGCAAGAAAGAAATGATCACTCTGAAGGTGAAGAAATAAAAAAAAATACGGCAAAAAGAAAAATCGCCAGCGCAGTGGAGACTGGTGCATTGTGGCCGAGACTCCCTTTCTCGCTCCAAGTTCCACGCGCGGTTGCTTCGCATGCGCCAGAGGCCCTCTAACGCGTCTTCACGCGAACGCAAGCGCTGCTAGAGAAAGATGGAGGGTAAAAGCCAACCGCGGACAAAACACTCCATCACAATCCAGCCCTTCCAGGGCGGCCACACCGATGACGCTCCCGATGCTGGTGCAACAACGCTAACGGCACGGTCTGTTGCCTCGACGAGGCACGGGTGTGTGGGTGAGTTCGGAGAAAAGAGGGTGAGGGAACCAAGAGGAGAGAGAAACCGCAAACCGTCAGCAACAGCGAGATGAAAAGGAAAGGAGGTGGCCGAGAATTGATAGAGAGGAATAGAGAGAGAGAGAGAGAGAGAGAGAGAGAGAAGGTGACGGAGGGAGGTCCTTCGCCCACGCGGTGTACGGGGCTCTTGCGATGAAAACCGCAGTCGTTGGAAATCAACCAACCAGATCCGGATGGGTTCACGGCGGGGTGTCTTCTTGAGCCCGTTGTACACTCTGGGCCTATACCCGAACGCCTCTTGTGAAGGGTGACACGCCTTGCCCTTGCGGGCCATCATTCGCGTCATGTGCAACTTCCGATAGGCTGTTCACCTCTTGAGTAGGGTCTCTCTTTGAACTGTTCTATACTGTGTACTTCTCCGTGGGCTTAGTAAGCACATAGGACCTGATAGCGAGAAAGACAGCCTAGGACAGAAACTCTGGAGTTATAAATAACAGTAGCTTATACCATCGGACTTGAAAACAAAATAGTAAGGCACAGTGCATCATGTCAATGTACTCACCTACGCAGCTGAAAATTGGAGGCTAGCAAAGAAACTTTGGAAGAAACATGGGCCACGCTACTAGCGATGCGAATTAGGAGCCTGATGACTTGGGCTAGGTCGTGACATTCCCAACTACATTGGAGCGAAGAAACGGAAAGCGGTAGTGGTAAGAGGACGAAGTGGAGTCGGCAGGTCACGTAAAGCGTAAAGGAGATAACCACTAATGGTTTGTGGCTGTGGTACCTAGGCAAACCGAAGCCTAGGAGGAATCAGCTGCCTAAGAAAATGGTTAGCAAAGATAGGTATAGAGACATCTTCGTACAGCAGTAGAGAGGACAGGAGATCCCAAAAGTACGGATGTCATCTACGCATGCGTTCGAATAGCTGTCAAAGTCGTATTTAGCTTCGTTCGACGTGCGTCGTTATGTGCAACACGCCTTCAGACAACGTAAGTGGATGCCCTGACAAAGTTTAACGATGGCGACGAAGTCATCGGGACAAAGGGAGCCTTTTAGGCACCAGGGGACTTTAATTAAACTTAACCCATAATTGAGGTCAGAGCTCTCCCAGTCTCTCTCTGCGACCTACAATTTATTCTAGAAGACAAAAAATAAAGAACTTGCACTGTGTGCGGATTTTTTCAAGTAACAGACGTTCTTATTTCCTGTCCAAACCAGTTTAGTAAGAACAGGACGAGATGGTCGGTTTATGCTTACATTTAAAAAAAACAAAAAGGAAATCTCGATAACTCCTTAAATTTATGTGCTTAGAAATATCAATTCATTTTACGTTCACATTATGCAACCAAATTACACAGGAAGAAAACATGAACTGACAACTGCACTGCCATTTTTCTCAAGGAAAGGCAATCAATGCCGAAAGAGAAAACAAGGCGGAGTATGAAGGGGGGGTCGTTACTCGTCCAGAGTCGTTACTCGTGCAGACCACGAGAGACGCGCCTTCCGACAATACACTGACCAGGAAACGCGAAGGGCGGAACTGAGTTAACCGCAAGTGGCATTCCATCCAGGGCAAGACACTAAACCACGGGGAGCCGCTACAGTTGAAGTCAAAGAAGAAGCATTCAGAAGAGAGAGAGAAAGAGCATGCAGCCTGCAAATATGGGCACAAGATGAACAGGTACACCAAGCCTCATTCAGAGAACGCAGGATCTAAAAAAATAATGGAACCTCGAGTTCTTCCTGGGGTATCAAAGAAAACCACAGCAGTGCATATATACAAGGTACCACATGTGTTGCCACAACGAACAGTCGAAACCACCGGCGACCGCTAAAGGGAGGCAAGGGTGTACCTAGAATCTAGGGCACGTTCAAAAGAGTGGTGGAGTAAGTTCGAAGGAGAAAGATCTCCACGAGTTGTGTAGAAAGAAGGCTATAGAACGAACGTTTGAAGAAATCACAACAGGCAGGAACAAAAAGCATGCTAGGAGGTTCAGCCGCCCGCCCGGCCAACCTTAAGATGGAGGTGTGTCTCCTCAAAAAAGAAAAAAAAGGAAGGAAAGCAAGGGTTCCGGAACATAAACGGCAAACAAAAGAGCGTGCCTACTACGCTGCCCGCCGACCAAGCAACGGCGGAAGCCAGCCAGTCGGCTAGCCAAGTCCCTCCACCATCCCAACGCTCGAGCGGGCCAAGCCATGCCGCCAAGCCGCACGACGCGCGAGGGAAGCCTGTCCGTTGTGGCTGCCGTCCGCCCCGATGTGACCCCCAGTTCAGGGACCTTCGAGACCTGCCCGCCCGCCGCCGCCGGCTTGGCGCTGAGGAACTGGAAGCGGCGGACGAAGTTGAGGGGGAGGGAAAGCGAGGACAAGAAAAAGGTAAAGAAAGAAGGCGGGAGTCCGCCGCAAAACCAGAAGAGAACCGACGCGCCCGCCCGGCCGCCTGCTTGCCTGCCGAGTCGACGCCAAGCCTAGGCGGCTTGGCTTGGCGTCGAGCTGAGCTCACCGAGGCAGTGGATTGCCCCGCGGTCTCCTCGACCTCCTCCCCTTTCTTTCTCCTCCTCTTATCCTAGAGCTCCCCCTCTATTTTGGCCCAGGCCTCTTCTGCAGGGCCTGTAGGCTCACGCACAACACTACTCCACGCTTTAACCCTCAACTCTCTGTCACTTCTCTCTTCCCTCTCTCTGGACGCGGGCAGGCGGAGGAGCCGAAACTGGTTTTTATGGCAGTGATTTATCTCTGCGAGGGGCGAAAGAACACGATAGGAAGAGCAAGGAGGGAAGTGAGAGACGATAGAAGAACAAGGGGGGACGCCGAGACATGATAGAAGAACAAGCGGAATGGAGAGATGATAGGACACGGAAAGAAAGAGGGGAATAAAGGGGGAGAGAAAGATAGAGAGGCAGTGAAGAAGACGCAGAGCGGCAGAGGGTTACGCTATGCCTCCTTCCTTTGCCTTTTTAAGTGTGGCGTCTGTCTAGCTCTGTACCCGATCGTGTATACGAGCGCGGACAATGGAGCGAGGGCGAGGGTGTTGCCGTCGAAAAGGCGGTGAGGGACGCCGCGAGACAGAACGAAGCAAAGCGAGACAGATAGACAGACAACACGTGGCTCGCACTTGATGAGTACTACCGAGTGAGTCAGAGAGAGAGAGGGGAGAGAGAGAAAGGAGGACACGAATGTGGCGGTAAACCGCCAACTACCAGAAAAGGATGCCGTACAGCAGAGTCGGCACTGTGTCAACACTCCGCTAGAAACCCTTGCCGTGCAATAACTGACGGGCTCGTGACCAGGTTTCGGTGTGTCAGGTCATCGGAATAGTGGCCTCCAATTCGAAGAGTATTCACTGTCATAACGCAGTGCACACAACTCAGAGTGAGGTCATAGATCTTTTCTGGAACGTCGGTCGAAACTACTGGACACTGTCGACTTATGATGACGGCAAAGACAACGCCTGCCGGAGTTTGGTCCTAGATTTGCCGCAGAACCCGAGAAGGTTGAAGAAGACAGTCACCTCAGTCCTGAACGCGGCTGACCTCAAGAGCACAAGAAGATGGCGCCTCGGGGACATTTACTGACTGGTGTCCCAGGACACTATTAGTGATGACAGTGTCCAATGCCTTATCCAGCGCCAGAGAGTAGTAGGCGATGCTGTTAATCCACGATTGACTAGCAAGGACCTAAAGCTGCGAACAGCGACAGCTTTGACATCTTCTTTGTGATTTATGCGCAATTAGTTTCCTCTCCCGGTCGCATAAATGGCTTGCTTCGAATCAACCAGCTCAAGCCTGCACTATTCTTCAGAATGTGCATATGACAAGACTGCTGTACCTTGTTGCCTTCCATTTGCATGAAGGAGACTTCACGCTAGGGAGCATTCATTCGATCGTTTGAGGTGAATGGGACTACCCAAGCCGTAACCATAATGAAAACATGCGAATTCAACTTCGATTTCACATTCTTCTAAAGTTGAAATCGAACAGGTGATATCACGTGACTTAAGCGCGAACCTTGAGCTTACAGGATGGTTGCTGTCTCGCTGCGGCTGGAGAATGTTTGAGAGAGAAGGTTTCACTAATTACGCAAAGCCAGCACCAGAATTCGTACCGTTTATTTCGAAAAGGATTCAAGGGTTTTAAGGAGTTTCGAGGCCCTCGTGAAACAGAGGATTTTTGAGAATCTGAATGTCTGTATCTCCGTACTACAAAGATGCTAATCGGATTGGATCGGCTTGACTCTTGCGTCGCATAAAAACCTTGCGCAGTCATATACACAAATATAGTCCACTAAGCTTAGCCGGAAGCAAAATTTCGATTGCATTTAAGCGCCCCGTGAACTTTAGGACCGTTCAAGGAATTGAAAATGACAGTTTAACAATCAAGGGTTTTACAAGGTTTCAGAGACCACTAAGAGCCTTCGTGCTGAACACAACGAATGCGCACACAGAAGGTGCTAAAAGGACAGCCCACAACATGCAGCTGTTCCGTGCATTCGGTGTGAAAAGGCCCGAGCTAACGCTGTTAACAAAATAACAATACTAAAACTGTTTGGCGCGCGCAAACCGGATGCAAGTGCCGCGGCGGCGACCTCCGCCTCGGAATTTCCCGCTTCGTTGGAGACGAAACCAAGAGTCAGCAGCCGGTGGTGCAGGTGGCTTTGCGGAAGACGCAGGTGTCTGGCAGAGAAGCGCACCTTCTTTTCTTTCATTGCCTCTGCGTGTGTGGTTCCTGCTAGTGCTCAGCAGAGCGCGATGGCGCAGCGGTCGCTAAGCAACGAATGCGGGCGATGCGCACGCACTTCACGCACTAGAGACGTCCCATGTGCAGGCACGCGTTTTCACTAAAGAGCGATGGACCTCGAACTCAGCGCTATAAGAAACGACGCTGCGTGGACGTTCATTATGCTGCGGTGGCGCCACAGAAAGAAAGACACAAGGACAACAGGACAAGCAGGACACAATGCACTTGTGTCCTGCGAGGCACCAATACGAAAGAGTGAACCCATAGCACCTGGCCCAACTTTCAGGGCTCCTGTATGCTGACTTTTCATTGACATGTCTGGGAACTTCCTGAAATATAATTTGTCGCACTGCGAGCTTCTCTTCGTAACCTCCAGGCATGGTGAATTGTTGTAAGCGTTAATGACAAAGATGACGCGCTTGAGAGAATGAATTAATTCATGAGAAATTAAGAAAGAGAATGAGAAACGAAGTAGCAACAGTCCATCTTTTCCCATGCGTCGTTCCATGAACGGCAGGGTTTTGACGCTGCATGTATTTCCCTCATAAATCTGACTCAGCGCTATTGTTTAGCCAGTACTTTCCAGCCGTTCCAACTTGCCCGCTATGATTCATCCCACTGAACGCCTACGGTTAACTTCGCTCACGGCGCAGAGGTTCAAGCTCCCCGCGTTCCAGTGACGTCACGGTGAACGGGAAGCACCACGTGATGCCGCACTGTGTACATTAGTGTAGTGTGTACATTAGTGTACATAATAGGTGTAGTAGGTTGTTTAGACCGCACTACCTTTCGGAATCGGCCCACGTGTTCCGATGGCACACTATCTCTCGGATCGGCACGATTTTTCGTTTCGCCACATTTCCGGTTCTGGCCTTAGGCGCGCGCAGTTCGAGAGAGCGCAACTGGGTCTAATTTCGTCCTTCTTGCGTTCACTACGCCTTATTTTTACTGTTGTTACGTGCCTAGCTGGACGATAACTTGGTGCATCTTTTTTCTCGTTTCAAGCTTCGTTCTTACTCATTCAGTGAATGGGGGGCCAGGTACCCAGGTCACACGAGCCCCCAAATCGGCCTGAACTCGCCAACGCAGAGCTCGTCGTCTTCAAAAAAAAAAAACGAATAGAAGAGCTTCAGGGAGACGTTTAGCGCCGCGAAGCCTGGCTGTGTGACGTCACGCTCCCCCCTCCGTGGTTGCTTTCCTTCCTCCGTCTCTCTTAGGTCATCGGTTCCGAGAAGCGCAAAGACTAGAAGGCGACGGGCAGATGCACATCATCGCCCGTACTGCAGAACACCTAAAGGGGGGGGGGGGGGTGAGTAGACCCCTGCGGCTAAAAGAAGCAAGCAACAAACGTACGCAGGCAGTAGCGGGGAAGAAAAGAACGCCGCGGCGGCGGTGGTCACGGAAAAGTGGCCACCGCCGCACCACTTACGCTCTTCCCCCGTCGCCGCCTGGGGCGCCGCCAGCGGCAGAAACCCTCCCACACAACTGGAAGGGCCGAGGCACACAACGCTTCGCTGTCGGGCGCACTCTCTTCCAGGGGAGGGGGGGGGGTTGCCTCATACGCTGCTTCCGTCAGTTCCGTGCAGCGCCATCGAAGCAACGCGTACGCGAAGCACGAGGCGGAGAGGTATAGACAAGTTGGTCGCGAGTGACGCTGGCTAACGCTCCCCTTGCCAGATGTAGTATACATACACGCCAATACCCATGAAAGTGTTGGGGAGGACAGCCGCTCGGCCGTAGCTCAATTGGTAGAGCGTGCGAGTTCGGCTGCCACAGGCGGAAAGTCGTCTCCTCGTCCGCTTTCATTTTCCTATGCATCATTATTTCCACATTTTAATTACAACCGCCTTTAATTCCGCGCGTGCTTTCCTTGGCTTCGCTTTCTGTTCGCTTCATTTGGATGCGGCAAAAAAAAGAAAAACACAAGCGCTTCGGTTCGTCTTCTCGGTTATGTTTGAATGACTCGCGTAAACTCAACGGGATTTGACTGCGAATCCGGCAGAGCATAATAATACAATGCAATATGTTGAGTACGAAACTACTCCTATATTGACATGAAGACATGTTGACATGTCTTCATTGCCCCGTCAACATGAACAACAACGCATGTCAACATGAAGACATGTTGTATCGGTATATTGCTTTGTGTTTTCACCTTCGCCCCTAACCTATATGCATAGTTGATATTAGGCTGGCTACTAGCTTTCAAGTCATCGGTCGAAACAACGTTACGCACATCTTTCTTTGTTTCTTGAATAAGGTGCGTACTCCTGTTAACGTACCATAATTTTGGAATTTTTCCTCGACGAGAACACATCAACATCTTTCAAACGAATTGTAGTCGGTCAAAGCGTCACAGCATGTCACTATAGCGGCTTCGCTACAGCTGTCCTCGGCTTCGGTTACCTAATTGCTGAACAAAAATAGTTAAAATGTTAACAGATGCTCTGATTGCCAGCGACTGACGGGTCCCGGAAGTAATTTCTTACCAGCTTCCACCACGGGTGCGTGATGTTTAAATGTGGACGCCGGCCTTCTCTTGCCCTTACGCGAGTTACCGGCGTGATATTCCGTGCATTCGCACGGGCCAGAACGTGATATGAACAAGTAACGCCGAATAATATTCCACCAAGAAAAAAAAAGCCTTTGGATATGTAGGCAAATCCGAGTAGCTCACACGTCAAAGATTGTGAACGCTTAATAAAGTTCGCACAACCTTAGGAAGTCCGTATATGTAACCGTTGGATGCTAACGGTTGAACGTGTAACCTTTGAACGTGTAACCTTTGAACGTGTAACCTTTGAACGTGTAACCGTTGAACGTGTAACCGTTGAACGTGTAACCGTTGAACGTGTAACCGTTCATTCCACCTGTGCATTGCTTTTCTATAGCCTCGCTGAAAAAAAATATGCAACACACAGGCAGCCAAGGATACGAGCGCAAACACGAGGCGCAGAAAATAATTTTTTCCAACGGACAGGACAGCGTTGGCTGGCAGCTCCGCCGGCAGGACAAAGTCGAGCTCCGCTAGGCAAGACAGGACAAGACGGCCACCGGTGAGTGGACCTCAAGAGCGACGGACGGACAGGTCTTTTTTTTTCCTGCTTCCAAGACGCTGTCACGGCGGGACGCTCCTGGAAAGTCACCCGCGTGGGTAGTTACGCGTCCAGAGGGCGGACAACCACCAGCGTTTACATTTCTGTTTTCTTTTTTCAAGAGTCGCCGAACGCGTACGCATAATAGTTTCTTCCCGATAACTTGAAGGTGTCTTTTTTTGTTTTCTTCTTGATGTCTTCACGTGGCACAGCTGACAAAAACCCGCCTCCCTTCTTTCTCATCGGGGTCACGCCTGTCGGCGGTTGACACATGAGATCACCGAGGGACATGGCGAGGATGGAGCAGTTGGTCCGCACGGGGCTATACGCACCGTCAGCCGCACGCCCTCTCGCCGCTACAAAATGAGTGCAAAACGGAAGCCAAGGCTGCACCAATAGGGCACCAAATAATAAAAAAAAGCTTTCAGGGCGTGCAATCTGACCAATGGTCAATGACTTCGCCACTGTCCCGACTCGGGCATACGAATGACCGGCCTTGTGCGAGCCAGCCACAGTTTAAACAATCTAACCACCTAACCTAACCTAACAACCTAACCTAAGGTAACCTAAACGAACCGGTCTTAGTCCCACCTAACTCCTGAAGTCCCCGATCGAATAAACAATTTATTTGACCACTCCGCCGGAAGCCTGCGAACATTAACACTTAATGACCACGGATGATCTGTAGAAGCTTTTCTAAAGATCGTCGAAGTGCAGTGAAAGTGTATGGATTGTATCGACAGCAAAATATTTTTCCCAGTCTATAGAAACAATGTACATTACTCTAAAAATTCGGTTTTGCATAAGTCAGGTATTACCGCTGTCCATATGCAGCGAATAAACTTGCACTTCTACACTTACAATCGCGTTTGATGTATGTAATGTGCACGCAAAATTAGAGAGCTATAAAGGCCAAAGTCAGCTAGACCTTTTTTTCTCTACGAAGAACATCAGTCTATTTTTTTTTACGAGAAGTCTGCACAATGTCCATAACATGCCTTCCGCAAAACCTATTTTCTTATTGTCTTTCAATGTCGATGTCTGAAGGGCAACGTATGCGCGAGGAAAAGCAAAACTATCTGGAGAAAGGCTGTCTAAGCCTATAAGATGTGCACAGGATGTTTGTAGACTGCCGATGGATGCGAGCTGTAGCTTCCACGGCGTTGCACGCTTTTTTCTAACAAAACAGAGCGCATAAAGGAAGAGCGTTCGCGATTGCTCCCCAGCCGTTTGAAGCCGCGATAGAAGAAAAAAAAGAAGGCTAACCACTGAGCAGCGGGGTCACGTGTGGAAACTGGATTACACAGCGGTGGTGCCGGGAACGGGGGTAAAAAGACCAAGGAAGAACGAAAAAGTGAAGCAGGGGAGTTTTTAAGTGTGCGCGGCTCTGGACCGTCGGCGAAACACCTGTTGCCTCTCTGCATCTCCGCGAAGTTCCGGGCCTCTTTCGACGCCGCGTCCGCACGAAGTTGAAACGCGCGCTACGGCGCCCGCCTTTCCTTCCGCGATACGAAGTAGTTCCGGACCTAGCTGCGCAGTTATACGATACCGCTACTCCAAGCCAAGTTGCACGAGGTTCTCGAATTTGAGGAAAAGGGAGAATAAGGAAAATAGGGAGCTTAAGCTAGCTGGTTGAGTACTTTTTATGCAGGACTTGTTTGCGTTTCACTGGAGAGAAATAGTAAAAAAAGTTGGCTGTCGGTGAAGCGAACATTTTTTCGCATAACCCGAATATAAACATTGATTGATCTAAAGTTAGTTTATGTAATGTTTATATTTAGTCTACTGAATTTCTCGTCAAAAAGCAAAGTGCCGGAAGGTCAGCCTGATGTCGCGATTTCTAAAGCAGAGTTCGTATGTTAGCGCCGTTTTTGTGCACAAAAGTGTTTTTAAAGCTGATCACGTTGACTCTTCAGCTGAAGGCGACGAAGGGACTTCTTCGGTTTATGAAGGAGACGGACTCGGACAAGCGGCTGTGACAGTGATGTCACTTACCGCGCAAGAGTGACAGACTGTAACTAACAAACAATGTGTGTGCCGTGTTATGTGCTCTCTCTATCTCTTCTCCCCATCTTTAATCCCCCCATCCCGCTCCCATGTGTAGGGTAGCAAACCGGTTAAGCTTAACTGGTTAACCTCCCTGCCGTTCCTTCTCCACTTTTTCCTTCCTTCCTTACAATGCGAGAAAACACCTGCTTATCGATGAACTCCTATGTAGTTCCGAGCAGACACTACACACACCTCACGACGCCTGAGGGAGCTAGCGCGGGATTAAGCCCGTCCTTCGGTTAAGCCCGTAGTTCGCGTATTTTTCTTGCTATATTGCCAGGCCTCCGCTCCCGATAAGATTGAAGCTTATGGCATTTCAGAAGTATCACTTACAAAACTAGGAAACTAGAAATTGAAGCAAATACCTTACTCAATGTATGTAGTTTAACGTTCAGCTCAGTTTAATGCTGCTTTTAGCTGTCCTTTCAGGCGTTTGCACAAAGACAGAATGACTAAGAACTTTGACAACGCAAGGTCGTATCCGAAGTCGTAGCATGTAAGTATCAAGTCAATCCCCTCACCATATCAACCGCTGAAGAGTTCCAAGCGTGTTATTCATGATGTTACTCATCCCACACGTCGCCATACGTACGCGTACGCGCCAATATATCCTGCAGATTAGACTGATGCAGAAAGTGCATCAAAGTTAGCGGACCCTAACTTCAGTCCCCTACTTCTGATTTACTGAACGTCTTTACATGTACCAGACGAAACGCTACCTCACCTGTCGTTACAACTTTGTGAGTCGTTATAACTTATGTGATCTGTGCGATTTTATTCCCGGCTGCGGCTGAAGTTTGGAATACCTGCAACCACGAAAAGGTCATTTGACACGGAAGTGACCGGAAGTCGCAGCGTCTCATCTGCCAACAACGCCACCGACAAACTTTGAAACTGCGGCCCACGGTGCACGCAACTCAACGGGCAGGGCCAAGCGGGAGGCTTGCCCCAAGACGTTACCCCCCATGCTGGGGGCCGCCGTTACGACGTAGTCAGCTTCCAAGCGCACGACCGAGGCCCACTGTTCCTCATCGCCGTACTGGAGCACTTTAGCCAAGCGAGCGGAGTGTGAGTGAGGTGGAGAGTGGGAAAGAGAGAAAGACGCTCTAGTGATTGGCGTGGTAGCGTCCGAGCACCGCAGAGGACTCAAAAAGCACGAATTACGCGAGCGAACAAAACCGCGAAGCGGCAAAGCAGGGAGAAAGAGCGACTGAACCCTTATCCTGTTTTTCCTTGCCCAATCGTTGACGTCTGTCTCCTTAAATCCGAGCAGTATTACGGAAGTCATGGCTCGGGTTGACCAATCAGCACGAGTCAAGTGTATCCGCAGATTGCGTTCGTTCGAGCTGCACGCACTTCGATGCCCTCATCCCCCCCCCCCCCCCCTCGCCGACCCGCGTTGCTTTCGTAAACAGCCAAGCAGACGACGCTACGAGAACCGCAGAGTTAATAATTGAGTTACCTTGACGAACGTAAGTGTTAGTAACGAGAATCAAAGCGCGGTTCAAATGCTGCTGTAATTCCTCGGCATGGACCGCAAAACTCAGTTGAATGAAACGACGTCCGCAATAAAAGGATCAATGTATTTTCTTTTTCGGTTTCCCTGCGCACGCTTCGTAATACTGTTAGACACCTGCCGAGCTCGAGCACTCCAATGACTGTGCTGTTCTTGTGCACGTAAGCACGCCTCTTCCTTACATCCTCGTTTTGACATGGTCTCCGTGTACGACGGCTTATCCTCGTACGTATTGCAGCCTCGGAGAGGCTGCAATATATCATGCTGCTCGTGCGAATATCGACGCATTAATCCGTCTGGTCACTTTCTGTTAAGACAGCTCGTGTTAAGTGCCCCAATGTTGTTCCAACCCACCCAATTAAGTAGATCGATTTGCCGCCGAAGGCTTCACAGAGTCTGCCCTATACCGGCCATGAAACCTCATTCATCGGCACCCTCCTGCAGCTTCCGCCCCGCTGCACTATTCTAATAAAACAGATTCGCTCTTTCCCTTTCCACTTCGTAGTCGGCGACGATGGTGCTGCCGCCATGCGCGGGGCGTCGTAACTGCGGCGGCCCTGATTGTTCTTCTCCTTCCTCCTTTAAGAAATATCGAAGCCGATCGTCGCAAACTGGTTTCCTCTGCTCCCCCCCACCTCCCTGTATCTCCACCACTTTATTCCGAGCAGGACCGGCCGGCCGGTCTCCTTGTTGTTGCCGCTAGTGGCGCTGATTCACACGCACGAGAGTGTGTGTACTCCACGGCGCAGGGGCACACGACCAGTTTGACGTGCGAATCTGAAGACAAAGGCAGCCGCTATGGTGATTGCACTGTGTAACCACGATAGCATAGTGATAGCAGGATGCACTGCAGCACTACATATAGTAGCAGTCTTAATCACAGGTGTAGTAGTAGGTAGTGCTGGCAGTAGTAGTAGTAGTAGTAGTAGTAGTAGTAGTAGTAGTAGTAGTAGTAGTAGTAGCAGCAGCAGCAGCAGCAGCAGCAGCAGCAGCAGCAGCAGCAGCAGCGGTGGTACTGCTATTGTTTTGTGTTATTGTTGCTGTCGCTGTTGGGCATTAGTTTTGCTGTTCTGTTTTTGCAGTATCAATACCATCGAGAACAGAAGGAATAACAAGTGAAGCGCAGCACACGTATAGCACGTTGCGGATACTACTCGTAATGGATCACCGTCAAGCCCAAACCGTCACCGTATAGGCGTGAAGCACCCTTGCCTTTGTGTATGTGTTATTGTGTAGCATGTTTCTTAATTAGTGTACATGCGTGTATGTGTGTGTGTGGGGGGGGGGTGTAAATATGTCTTATACTTGTCTTAACGTTCACAAAGACAAGTTCTCACCTTACCTTTGGGATTAAATTAACCTCCAAGTTTGCGCCGCCGTCTCTGCGCGTCTGTATACCTCGCGAATGTTCTTTTGTTCTAAGATAGTAAGATAGCACCGGTGTTAATAATGGCAGAAACGCCAACTACGATAGCACTTATCGCTGCCGCTGAGTGCTATTGGCAACTAATGCTTAGGTAGCAACGCAATCAGCAACGCTAAAATCCGAAAACCAGCACTGATAGTCGTAGTTGCTACTGACACTTCTCGAGTAGCTAATACAATGGCGACAAGGACCATTTTCGATTTCAGAGCAAGAACGATAACAGACGATCTTGCACCCCGCTCGAGTGTTCTCCTTAACAGTTTATATTCTCTCATCTCCACGTACGCGATCAGTGGAAACTAAAGAGTTCGCGGAGATAAGCTGCGCTACTTCATAGACTTAAGCCTTTGCTATGAAATTATCCACGAGGCGACTGCACAGTTCCGGTCTAATTCGTAAGGCGTTCGTGAACTAAGCGAGGCAGCTGTCTCGTATACATAAAAAAATAAAGAAAACGTCTGAGGTGTTTGCATTCGCGAATTTTCCAAGCGGTTGCTATACGGTTCTACGCTGCTCGACTTAAAGGGCTCTACGCCGTATTCTGCAAAGCCAACGCCGTAATCAGACCGTTGCACTTGTGTTTGCACAGACAAAGAAACAAATGAGGTCGCGATTGAAGTACCTGCGGTCAAGAAAAAAAAAGCCTGGCCTTCTGCGAGTCATTGCTCCGAAACACAATGAAACGGCTAGCGGTTTCGACAGTATACGCCTTGGGCGCTTTCGCTCGTTCCCGCGATACATGCGGCGAAGGCAACTTTAATTGCGAGGTGGGCAGACTGAGTAGCCCGAGGGAAGGCTGCCGCCTAACTTGAGCGTGCAGGCTAAGTGATCTGCACGAGCAGTAATAGTTATACCGACGGACCGAGCAATAAACGAGAACTTCCGCTTGTGCCACTTCGTACGGTTCACTGAACTGCGGCTGCTCATCCGGCGTTGTCATTGCCCCCTCTGTGCTGCCATCAGGGCCCGAATTCATAAAAAAAACGCCCTTACGCTAGAATTGATCGTAAGAGAAAATTCCAGCCAATCCTAACTTTCACCATCATCATCATCAGCAGCAGCAGCCTGGTTACTTCTCCAACAACCCCGGTCATGTACTAATTGTGGCCATGTCGTCCCTGCAAACTTAATCTCATCCGCCCACCTAACTTTCTGCCGCCCCCTGCTACGCTTCCCTTCCCTTGGAATCCAGTCCGTAACCCTTAATGACCGTCGGTTATCTTCCCTCCTCATTACATGTCCTGTCCATGCCCTGTTGACGGTACTGTAAACGAAGGAAGCCAGCCAGTGGCAAACAGAGCTTACGAACAAGGAGCTTTGTGATTTGAGCCCAGCGCAGGCAGCGAACGCCAGCACTTATTCAATACGTAGCCCAGAGCTGACAAAAAAAGGGTGCGTCAGTACTGGCGTAATATTGGCAACGATCCAAAGAGCAACGCCACAAGATGTAGGCCCGTTGTAGCAGCCAACAACGGGCCGATGTATTGCCAATATCTCTGTCGACGGCAAAAATAAACTACGGAGACAGAATGCGCGTTCCTTTTGTCGCTTATTTTCTAAGCCAGACGTGTTTTTGGAGCCGGAAACATTGAACGGCAATGTTACAAGCACTGCCCGCTTCATTTTGGAAGGACAGCGCGGGAGCACGCAAGGACGAAGAATATCACGAGCGAGAGTTGAGCCATTGCTGGCGAGTTTGTTGCTGAGTTAAGCAAACGTGTATATGCATAAAAAAAAACTAAAAAAGCAAGAAAACAGAAAGACTGATAAGGAGAGCAAAATATATATATAAAACATGTGCGCGACAGAGCTCCTGCCCTTTGCAACATATGAACGTCCACCAACTAGCCTACGCTTCGCTGCTGCTGCCAATATTGCCAAGGTATTACTGTTAGTGTGACCATACACGCCGCGAATGATATCGAATGGTGTATATAACGACGAAGCACTGTCGTTTGTGTACTTGTGTACGTGAGCGCCGGGTTACGTTTGTTGTTGCCCAAGGTGCGGCTTATCGTCTGATCCCCCTATTGAAGCTTCTTCGGCCGCGTAGCGCAAATAGAAGCTACTGAAGCAAACAAAACTGAACAAGGCGTGCCGCCGAAAAAAAAAACAAGACAGGGAGTCACCGGATATCGGTGCGCGTTCCACAGCACACCACTTCCCGTCGCATTCAATATTCCGCCAGGGGACAGCCGGGGTTGTCCGCAAGATCCGTGAGAAAACGGCCGCTCCTGACCCGTCCGCCGAGAGATTAAAGAGCCGAAGCTGTTAAGAAGAGGAGAGGACAGAGAAAGAAAATTACCGAAACCGGGTAGCGAGTGTAGCGACAAAACTGGACACACACGAACACACACACAGGGGCAGACGAGTACAAGCGCCCAGTTTTGTTTTTTTCTTTACACTTCTTCCTCTCTAACGTCCAACCGCAGAAGCCCCCTTGAGACACCCCTGCGCACGCCTGGGGCAATTTTCGGCCGCCGAATCCTTCGCCCACCCTGGCGGACGCTAACGACACAGAATCGTTGAACGTAGTACTACAACACATCGCCGTTGCCGCCGCCAGTCGTATATAGGAATACCTCCGTAGTTTCCGCACGCAGAGCACGCTTCGGCCGTCCACAACACCCCCTCCTCCTCCTCCTCTCTTACCCCCTTACCACCCATTTCGAGCTTCCTACTCAAGTCCTCGTTAAAGCGTGTGACGCATCGACTGAGATGTAAGGTTAGATTTCCAGGACGCCGTGTACAGAATCGCCTCCATCCTTCTTTTCTCTTCCCCCTCTTTCTCTCTCCACGCCACCAAACACGAAACGCCTTCTTTCAAGTCAAGCAGCACAGTCATCGCGGCTTTCAAACAAGCGGACGACAAAGGACACGCGAAGCAGCGACTACTGCGCCGCTACAAAACACACCGAAGACCGAGCGAACCAAAAAAAGCCAAGAGAAACTCAAAAGAGAGGCCGCCGGACTTCCTAGTGCGATTCTGGGGCCCGTTCCCACACCGCCAACGAGCGTGCTCGATCGCGCCGCGGGCGACGCCGAAGATGCGCTACCCCCCATCCCCCCCACTTCAGCTCCGCCTGCTCCGCCAATGTCCTCCTCTGCCAAATTTCACTTCTTGCCGGCGAAGACGCCTTCCTCCTCTCTGCTTCCTCCGGTGCGCCCCCCGTCTCCGCCGAATGCCCCCGTCGCGTAATCACGTTTCAAATTACCGCCCCTTCTCCCCGCAAGGCACGGCAGTAGTGCAATGCGGGCCGCCCGGCAGGTCCGTGATTGCGATGGGAGGACCACGCTTGTCCTGCCCTGGCGACGGTCCTGGAGCCGATGGAAACCGACGTGTATGTGGGTGCGGTGCCCTAGCGGAGACGTCGCCGTCACTTCTTGGCGACACGAGAAGAGTCTCAGTTTGTGCGTGAACTTCTTATGGTTTACGGTGTGCTGGAACTGTGGGAGGCAGTAGCAAAGCTGGTAGAGACATCTTCTGACTTTTCGTTTCCGACTAAAACGAGCTTAAAAATATTTTTTTTAATGCTGCGTGAATGTGGATGGATGGTTTCTGGGGTTTTACGTGCCAAAACCACGATTAGATTATGAGGCACGCCATAGTGGGGAACTCTGGAATAATTCTGACAACCAAGGGTTCTTTAACGTGCCCCCCACTGCACGGAGCACGGGCGTCTTTGCATTTCGCCCCCATCAAAATGCGGCCGCAGTGTTCGGGATTCGATTCCGCGACCCCGTGCTTAGCAGCGCAATGCCAAAGTCACTTTGTCACCACGGCGGGTACCAAGTGAATGTCGTCGTCAAGGAAAAAAAATCGCAAAAGGACTGCGCGATAACGCTTATATCGCTGCCATCACGGATAAAAGTCACGGATATAAACGTTATAAGGTCAGTTTACTATCTTTGCTGCTTTAAGGACAATTCGTAAATCGCAATACAACCGGCATTAAATTACAACCGGCATTTCCGGCTTCACCGGGGGGGGGGGGCTCCTCCGATGACAGCAACCCCCCCCCCGTCCCCCTCGCAGAATAACTGCCGTTACGTCGTTCGACCTACTCAGCCCATCAGGGCGCCGCTGTCAGCCGTGGGAAGCCGGGCGATGAGGCGTCCGAGGTGCGTCTATGCGAAGACGATCTGAAAACAGCGTGAGCGCGTGGCCAAATAGTAGGTTCACTTCGGTGACCCGTCGGGGGGTTTTTTCTTAGCGCGAGCACCCCGGCAATAGCGATTGCACATTGTATCGAGCGCCGCCGAAGCCGTCAGCAGACGCTGACGTTGATGGAGCGACGCGGGCGTCGCAGAGCGCCGCAAACTGGAACTACCGAGAGTTCATTCCTCGAGCCCCCGTTTGGCAGTCGAAATGGCATTGAGCATCAGCGCTCGGAAAAACAGCGGCCGCGTGGGTAGCTAGCCCAGAGACGTCTCGTGTCCGTTGCCACGCGAAAAGCCTGGCTGGGCCCCTCCATTGTAACGATCCGTTTCATTTCGCGTTATTACGAACCGTGGTGCCGAGTGGACTGTCGCTACCGTAACGGCGGGTCTGCCATCGTCCGAGAGAATGACAAAGGGGGGGGGGGGGAAAGAAGGAAATTCACTGAATCGTTACAAAATATGGCCCCGGATTAGAGCAAAGCTCGTACACGTAGCACAAGCGAGCACCACCGATTCGAACGCTCGGACACAAAACGCGCAACAAAACTTCGCCCGGGTACAAAGTTTAAGGATTTCGGCATGCAAAGAACGCTGTGACGTCGACCCCATCATAATGCGGCCGAGACAGCCGGGCTTGACACCCGCGACCTCGTCCTCGCAGCAGGATGTCAGCCTCTGAGTCCCGAGGGTATACAGACTGCGTACAGTTTTCTTGGTACATACAGCGCGTCCTTCCGCAGCTGTCTCGGAAGTGCACGAGCCAAAACCACTCGAGAGATGCCCTATGTCGATTGCTTTATACTTTCGCCTAAGCAAGAGCGACCAACTCTCTCATCTGCAAAAGCGCGACAGCTTTCTCGCATCATTCGATCTGCACGAGCATCCGCCTCGCGTTCTAAGTAGCGCAGCGACTTGATCGCCGGGGTAACGCGCCTGCGGCAGCCAACAGAATAAAATGCGCGAGTACAGCAGGGCGCACGCAGACCCCGCGCGACCGCCGCGATACCAAGGCCGATAGGGAGAAAGCGTGCCTGATCACTTTCCGAAGCTAAGCCCTTTCGTTCGAGATGCTGACTGCGAGCCTGGCGTAGACGCCGCCTCACTAATACTGCGCAGCAAAGCGGCAGCTATAGGGGTCGTCCTGAGTCATTCCAGAAGTCTGCTGCGAAAGTACAACCAACTTTCTGTGACGGAGAACGGAAAGCTGCACAGGCGGAGCTTGTGCAGGTGTGTTACTCCGCCAAGTAGTCCGGCAGGATCGTCTGAGAGCGCCTTCTGCTTGGGCTTCCCAGGGCAGATATTGAAGGGCACCACACTAAACACTGTTAAATTCTGTCAGATTGTCGAATTCGCCATCTCGTCGGATCTGATTGGCTCACGGGGCTGCTAGGTCCTCTCTAATTGGTTGAAAATTCCAACATGGAGGTAGCTTACGGTGTCCGAAATCGCGAGTACAGTTTCAGACTGCAGGAGAGCGGTCCTCCAATTAATGATCCCAGCTCAGCGTCGCAAAACCGATGTTTCAAGAGTAAACAATTTGTCGCTTGAACTAGGCGGGAATATATTTCCGCTACTACCTTATTGATGCTTCCATGCGGCATCGTTTATCATCCTTTTATTAAAAATGAGGTGTAAGTGAAAATTTAAGTCACTGGCTGTCTCCTTTTGTCGCGCATATTACTTCGATATAACTGAGAATTCTCAAACATCAGCCCATGATCACTCAGAACACGAAACACGACTTGTTACTGTGTCGCACTTATGAAAACTTCGACTAGTGGTTCCAGTGCTTCCGGTAGCGCTGAAACCGTCGCCTAAGCTTTACCGAGTACAAGGGGAGCTCGAACAGCGATAACGAAGCCAAATTAACGCTACCTGATCCACTTATTCCCGTAACAAAGCTTTAGGGTTGTCTAGCGTGACTTTGGTAGCACTTCCAGAGCGCTGCGCTTAGGATACCGGTCGAACGTGTCATTAAAAAGGTCACGAGGGCGATCGTCCTCCGAATGCGATTGTCCACCGACCTCGACTTGTGCATCTACGGGAGAGTACAAACGCTTTCAACAAATCCTTCCTTCCCGTTGCAATAGAACAATGGAACTCGCTCCCGGAATCCGTTGTTGTAAAGCGAAACCCTTCGAAATTTCGAGAGTTACTAACCACTCATATTTGCAACTATAATTACGCGAGAACCTGCTTTTTTAGTGTCTTATCAGTTGCTTTTTGTTGTTCTGTACAACACCATTCCTTCGATGTTTGTATTATTGCTTTGCGCCCCCCCCCATGTAATACCCCACATGGGGCCCTTAAGGGAATAAATGATGATGATGATGATGAGTACATGCAGAGGAGATACACCAAAAGCGACGGACTTTATACGCTCGCTCGCTTGATAGACGCGAGTTTCACTAACTCTCACGGCGCTGTACCGATTTAACGAGACGGAAAGTGGCCCCGAAGTGGCTGTCGATGTTATCGCTGCGCCTCAGAAGGCCTCCGCAAGCACGGCGTCTAGCCTGGTGGCCAACAACCGCGCAAATCCGCTTATCTTCTTTTTTCTTATTCTTCTTTGACGCGGCGATGCGGTAACGCGCCGAAGGCCAGCCGAGCGATTGTTCATGACGTCGTTATCCTTGGAAACACCGGTAATAGCTCCGCCGCTTCCACTATGCGGTGTACGCGCCGCCTATATCACGGCCCCCTTCGTTCGTGATTGAAGCCTGAAAACCAGCGAAAAACGCATCGTAGATAAGCACGACGGCAGCTACACGAGACTGGACTGATAGTAAATCGGGTGATTTGTTTCTTGATTGCGTTAACAGATTAACCGCTCAGTTGCCGCCTACAAAGACAAGAAAGGCAACAGGACGGGCGATCACCTCGAACTGCTTAATTTTCTGTTATCGATCAATAATTCTAGGTTGAACTTTTTTAATATGTCTTACCAGCTTGCCTAAACCAACACGCTCCTCGGTAAGGTCATTTCCGTTGGTTTTGGGACGGCTTTCCCGCATACGCCGGATAAATGCCGGAGGTTACATATTTGCAATTTCGAATACTAAAAATTCGCTCGTCAGTTCTAACCTCGTCCGTTTGTCTTCTTGCTTGTAGGTTGTGCGTTTCGCTGGTTTTCTTCAACCACGTATACCAACTGGCCGAGCTCGCGACCTCGTTTCTCCTGCGTTCAGTAGGAGCTGCTTTGATGAAGTTGGTCGCGCTAGTCTTGCATCGTATCCAACAGTGGTATCTAACCATGGTACCACCAAGGTCGATTCAAATAGGTCGCGAAGCTTCGGGCGAAAAGCGGTTCAGTACAGATTGTCACCGACATCAGCATGGGGGGTTATGGGAGCAGCGATTGAAGCGCGACTATGTTTGGAGGGAACAAACATTGGGAAAGAAAAACGCGTTTTTTAATTCAAACGAGACACAGTTAGATTCATTCAACGAAAATAAAATTCCGTCATTTTTATATATTCGTGACGAGTTAAGAAAATACAAGTTTAATTTTAATATTCTTAATAAATGCATTTCTTTTCAGCGCCCATCGCTACAGGGGGCGTTGACGCCACTATCACTCGCAATGCAATGCACGTCTTGAAATGGGCAGAAAGGCGCACTCGTAAAGTTCACCTGTTGAAATACGCCCCCCTCACAGTTTGTGCTTTCTTGCTTGTCGAAGTTTGTCTGAATTTGGTGACGCGGGTAGCTTCATCGGTTCTTAATCTGTTCAGTTAAAAGGAGTGGGTTACGACCGCCAGATAATTGTGTAGTTTTCGTGAGACTGCGCTGGCCGACGGGCTTAGCAACCGACAATAGGATCAGCACTCTACACCTAAATCTTTCGTCGGCCTCCAAAGAAAGTATGTTCTGTGCAGGGATGCGATTTCGACAACCGTGCGGCTGGCCTCTTCCTGCATCGCTTTCCACGCTGAAAGCTCGGAACGCCCATCAAGTCGAATGGCGGGGCATTTGAATATATAGCTCCAAAGCAAGGACAACAAAACAAATTTCGCGCCTTCGACAACAAAATTACGTCACTTCTGCTTTTAACGGACATGGCGTCACATTATTTTTTCTTCCGCCGGAAGTGTTCCCACCACATACAGATGGCGCTAAGCCCCATGAACCGCCGATGGACCGCCATGTTTTGAACGTATGGGCTCCCATGGAAGCTTCGCTACCAGGTATATTTACCTTGGTACCACGCCTGTACTACCCCCCCCCCCCAAAAAAAAATAAAGAAAACTGTGGCAACCACCGCAGCGTAATAGCATCCATGCTTGATCATCGGACTGCAGTATAGCTTGAACAAAAATAATGAATCACGTATGGGGTCGCGCAAGATACTTTACACTGATTTATAAGAAATACTGATGGCCGAAGTTAAATTTCCTAATTTTCGCGACGAAGCTGCGGCGCCAGTATACGTCAGTGTGACGTCATGAATTTCTAAGCGTGTTCTCGTGTTTCGCCTGTTGTGGTGCAGCGGAAGTTCTCGAATACAGCGCAGCCCATGTATACGGACAGAAAAATGTTAATTGCAGGCGCGAGCACCCGCCGTGAAAATTAGTGACGTCACGGCGATTAGTGCGGGTATTTCAAGACGGCGTCGACACCCGCATTTCGCTTGCTTGTCTTTTCCGTCTTATCAAGACTCGTGTTAAATGCGGCAGTAGTGGTTTCTACGGTATTACAGACGCGTAATGTACTAATACAACCGAACGTATTTTGCAAAATCTCCTGCGAATAATAGCGGGAGTGGGGCGGGGGGTGGCCTCGCGCGCCATCGCGTGCGATGACGTGTCCCCACCGTTGTCCCCACGAAGTGTCCCCACCATCGGCGGGGTCAACCTTGACCACCAACGGGCGAAGACGAAGCCTTCGCCCGTCGATGCGGCGGCAGTGGCGCGCGCGCGCAAAGGCACACCAAGCCAGCGACGATTGCAAATGAGCCCGCTGCAAATGGCGGAGCGTTAGCGACGCTCGTAGGGCAACGGAGCCCTCCTCCTCCTCTGCCCGACACACCAAGGGCGATTACAGCGAGCGAACACTCGTGTCTGCGCCGCAGAGCTGACGGCATCGCCGGCTCAGCGGTGGCTCAGCTTAGGCGACGGAAGTGGGTCAGGGGCGACGACGTTTGGAAGAGAGCAAGAAAGAAAAGAAAAGGAAAAACCGGTAGCCCAGCCGATTGTCTATGCACCCCCCACCCCCAGCCGTGCGCGCTTATAGCATGCGGGCTCGCCACCACCGGTTTTTTTGCTGACAGTGGAGGCTGCAGAATCGAGGCTCCTTCGGAGAACGATGATGAGGATAGCGCGACGCACTGCGATGGGTCGCGGGGTCGAATGGGCGACGAATAAAATTGTAGAGAACTACTCGGGGGCAATCTCATTTGTTTCAGCCGACCGAAAGCGTCGAATGGGCGACGAATAAAATCGTAGAGAAGCACTCGAGGGCAATCTCTTTCGAATGTCAGCCGACCGAAAGCGATAGGTGACGCGACGGCAAGGAACAGCGTCCGAAACAAGGCACGCATCGGGCTCGAGAGCGCGTGACGTCCCTCCGACCGCCATTCTTCCCGAGAACCTCGGTGCAGGCGATGGAGAGGAAAAACACAACTGCGAGGCGACCGAGGCGATCGCAAGCAAGCTTTATTATAGCGTTGTGGAAAACGCAGCACTCTTCCTTTTTTTTTCCTGGTGATTTGTCCAGCCCAGAGCCCGGTTAGCACCTATGCCAGAGCTCTTTATTGTTATTCATCACTGCGCCTTAGTTTTCCACATGACAGGGCCCAAGCACCGGGACTCTCGAGACGCATCGCGGAAGCTGCAACAAAACACGACGGACGAGCGCGCAATGCGAGTGCGCTATCGGAGAACCGCGCTTACATGGCGGGCGCACGTGAAAAAAACAAGAGGTCAGCGTCTACTACCACGCGCCACGCATGTGTCCGGAGCGCGGGGGCGGACGTGCAGCAAGGTCAGCCCTTCTTCCGTCCAGTCGCGTTTGCTGCGCGCTGCTATGCAGATCACCTCAGGTGTGCCGTGTGTGTGTGTGTGTGTGTGTGTGTGTGATAGAGAGAGAGAAAGAGAGATTGCGTTTAAGTGTGACGGTGTTCAGTGCACGTGTTTGTGACTGTGATTGCACAAATGTATGTTCGCCAGTGTTTGCGTGGAGTTCATGCCTGTCTGTGTTATTTAGTGTGCGTTTTTGACTGCGCATGTATGTATTTGTGACTAGAGAGTTTTAGTTTAGGGGGCGCAAGTGGCTTGCGTACGCAAGAACTAGGGGCGACGGCACTGCGCATGCGCAGACGGTTCTGCGCATGCGCAGCGCTGTCGCCCCTAGTTCTTGCGTACGCAAGTCTCTTGCGTCCCCTAACCTAAAACTACTGTATCTGCGTTTGCGTGTTGTATGTTCTGGTGTGTTCGTATTTTAATACGCGCGTATGTACGTGTGTGCGTGTGTTCTTTTCCGCGAGTATTGATGTGTATGTGTTTGTGCATGTCTTGCGCGTGCGCGTAAGTGCCCGCAGACCGGGTAATGGGAATAGTTAGACAAGGCGACTGCAAGCAGACAATGCGTCCTGCACGCTTGGCTGTGCATCTCAGCTTAAAAAAAAAGAAACGAAGAAATACGAGGGTAAGCGCGCTGTCACAAATCATGCAGCGGAAGACGAATCACGGAATACGAGGCAACATTGCTTCGAAAAACGAGCGATCGAGACAGCTCATGTAGCAACGCCGGAACTGAGCGGAACCCGCTGCCTCTGTAAACAAATACGAGTGTTTGCAAAATAAACGCGCTTGCGCGCTGGGAAAGCGGTGTGGGCAGAACTCGGAAAGGATAGTGGGGATGACGAGGTGCATATACTATGGACCGAAACCTATGCCCCCTTTATCAACTACCATGCTGATAAAGGGGGCAGGACCTCTGTCCAGTTTGCGAGCTTTTAGTGATGTCTCCTTCTCTGTCTAAGAGAAAATAAAGACGGAATCGAATAGAATTGAAAGCAAACAGGAAACTTGGTGGCGCTTTTGAACACCCCTTCAAGACCCGGACGAACTTCGGCGAAAGAGCCAATGAAGTCGCAATTGCTCGAGCGACACTAGATAGCTTGTCCACAAACGCCTTGCCGTTTGCGGCTTACCGTAGCCGTGGACGCCAGTAGAAACACTGGTAGACACACCTTGCGACACCTCGATCAACTACAATGTATTCGGAAAAAAAATTGTGTCACGTGAGTGTTATCGAGGAAGCAAATTCATAAATGACTGCATGTTAACAATCACGTCGCTTCCAACGCATTAATTACACCAGTGGTTAAGTAGTCAATGATACGTCCTTGCAGTATTTATTACCCGCCTGTGCTCTCTGGTTAAATTCGGTGCCGGAACATGTCGCTACCAAGGTTTCTGCCGTGCAACTCTCCGGTAGCCCGGTGAACCGCAAACGGTAAGACGCCTGCGGACAAGCGGTAAAACTTTCTATTGGTACGAACGCCGCATAAGACTGGAGTTAAGAATGTAGATAGATATAATGGTGAGCCTATGGGTGGGTGCGTAATCGCGTGTGTGCGTAGATAAAACTATCTATAAAACCAGCTTGTGTTGATCCACAATAGATATTTTAGCGTGTCCGCTATTCCGGCAAACGGGGGCGGCTTGGGCGGATTGCCGGATGGTCGGGAGCGTAAACATGAGCCGCCGGAGTGGTGCAGCCGCATGGTGGCGTAGAGCTCAACAAGACAAACAGAGCGAAGGCTGCAGTAACCTACTAGATTCTGCTTCGCTGCTGGTGCAAATTTTCGGCAGCGGAGAATTGTGAACACAAAAAATTGTACTCGAGCTAAGAAGAATAGAGTAATTGGCTCTCTGTTTATGTGCTGGAGCTTTGCACCACAAGCTGGCGCCACTAATCTGGCCACTCACGTTTACGCCCCGCTCATCCGGCAAACCACCCGCGCTTGCCGGTTTACCGGACGCCATAAAATTCTCTAATAGTAGGTTTTGTAGCAGCCTCTGAGGGGAAAAAATCAAGCTTTCGTGAATTTTCAAGGCCCTGATGAAGTGTTTTTAGGTTAAAACACTGTAATGCCTGGCACCTACTATAAAATTACAAAAGAACGAGCAAAAATGTTTTTATTGCACACTGAGCAAAAATGGGCTCTCGAAGACTTTTTTCCGCATGCCACCTGCCACCGAAAACGACATGGCGTCCAACCGCAAAAATGCTCATCGAATAGAATTGCCTTGACTCTTGGCTTGCGTTAAACATTGTGATCTTCCGGGCTTTCAATGCCCTTAACAGTAGATTCACATAAAAAATCAAAGGTTTGAAGGATCACTCCAAACCCTGCTATAACGAATATAATAGAATATCGATAGCGACCTACTTATTTCTCATAAATGTGACAAATAATAAAACGCTGATTCACTTTCACCGGTTGCTTGACGGCACTCTGACGTCACTTGCTGGAAAATTTACGTCGGTCAACGCCGAAGGATGAATGTATGGCGTCCAGTCGTGCCCCAACATTAATTCATAACATTCTGAGAACAAGACACTAGAATCACGCCACACAGAAATACGTTACGTTACGTTTTGTGCTACCAGTGCATTTGTTTCCGTTATGCAAAAAACATTCCAGATTTTTTAGAGCGAGAGCTTTATTTGGCTCTCATCAAGCCAAACCATTCTTTATATATACAGGCATCATGAATAAACAAAGCTTCACTTCACACTGATTCCAACCTGCGCGTTGGATCTCCATGCAATACCAAGAGGGGCAAGCGGTATCAGAAGAAAATCAGACGGAAAGAAGGAGTAGGCACGGACATTTAATGAGAACTATTGTGAAAAACAATAAATATGTACTTATGTATGTAACACGTACGTACAGTAGAGCGCAAAATTTTAAGGACCAGAGTTGCCGCTAAATTTCCTTCTTCGTCTCAGCCTAGCCAATCAAGTCTACCGGCCATGTGCGCCTGTTTGACCAGCGCCATGCTTTTATACAATTTCATGTCGCACGGCTGTGGCTAGAAGAAATTTTTTGCATATGCCGTGGTCTCTACACATTTGCACTCGACTGTATGCCGCTATCTAACAAGTACGTACGTACGTACGCACCTGTGTGTATTCGTGCGTTACCTCATATCATGATATGCCGAGGGACCCTAACAAACATTTCAAGCCACCCCTATCGGGCAGCTGCAAGGGGTTTTACCAAGCGCACCGCGTACCAACAGACGATCGCTGCAAGCAGACTGAGCTTGCGTAACGTTCGGTCAGCACGTGCGTGACAGGGCTATGTTTTCCCGAGTGGCGCTGGGATAAATACGTGCGGTCGCACAATTGGCGCTGAGAATGTCGAGTCCAGGTCGCGGCATTACCTGATGTAGGGGGCGCAAATCGAGGCATTCCTCGTCCGACGCCAGCTGTCCAACCCAAGCGTATGCGTGCGCGTTCGCGGAACTTCGTGTGTGTGAAGTTGGTCGAGCGCATATAATTACCCACGGGGGAATTCCTTAAAACGCTGTCGTGAATCATTTTGCCAGCAGCAACTCCACCCCCCCCCCCCCGCCCCCCTACCATTCCCGCATTTTGAATGTTATTGTCGGGCAGCCAACAAGGCCTCCAAACGTCTTTTTCGCGGGAAGCGAAGTCCACTCTACATATAGCTTTCTTTTTTTGCTTTTGCGTTTGGGGGCTTCCCGGCTTTATCTTAATACGAGATCGCCAGCACCGCTGCTTGAAAAAATAGCCAAATAATTTATTTGTCCAAGGTGTTCACAGCCTTAGAGGTGAAGTATTGCGTGAGGGAGATTCGGAAATTTTAAACATATTGAAAAGGAGTGGAAGTCAACTCGTTACATAAAATTTTGCAGTATGAAAGCGAAGGTTATACGATAGTTGGCGGTACAAGGCACAATTGTTGGTGCAACTCAGCTCGAAGCACAGCCGAATTATTTTCGGTAGTCAAGTTTATAGTTGCAATAACACGACCGTGATAGGCCTGAGCGCTGTAAAAGTATCAGGATCCTTCCAACTATTCAATACTTTATAAGCATCCAGTGGACGCAGTGGTCATTTCCAGCAACCTTTTAATGCTAAATGGAATATTATTTGAGCCTATATGCTCTTTTCATTTGGTTGGTCAACGCAAAATTCAACGCGACATATTCAGACCACTATGTGGCATTGCTATATGCTGCTTCTCAAACATATCGTGACAGTTCACATCACCTGTAACTTTCTCTCCTATTCTATTGCTTCCACTTCCCCCGTGCAGGGTAGCCAACCGGGCTCAGCCCTGGTTAACCTCAGTGCCATTAGGTTTTTTTCTTTCTCTCGCTCTCAAGAGAGAGAAAGGATGCATAGAAAGACGAGGAGGTTAATCAGAGGTAGTTCCGGTTGGTTACCCTGCACGGAGATGAGCAGTGGGATAAAAAAGAAAAAAGAGAGCAGAAGTGAGAGAGAGAGGGAGACGAGCACATACAAACCGCGCACACTACAGAGCGGTAGAGGACGGCGCTTTCGAAGTCTCTCACTTCTCAAACATCTCCAACAACCCTACGGTAGAGACAGTTCGCGCTCGCTCGGAATGCGAACCTTGACCAATGATTCCTCTATAAAGCCAGATTTCTGCTCCGCCTGTCAACGTAACTCGAAACTGAGGACGGCACTCTAAAAGTGTCATTTCGGACTTTCCAGTTCACTCGTCAATTTCATTTTGTGCCCCTTAATCACAAAGGACATAACTTTTCTTTTTTTCAGCGAAACTCTGGTCCTCTACGTTTGCTCGCGGGTGTAGTCTAGGAAGTTTGGAGGCTTACGGCGAAGAGCTAACATCTTCGAAGCTAGATCGATCACAAGTGCGCACGTACTGCGGACACGATTCATCCATCCATACGAGTCACCCATTCCCCCTCCATCCTCCCACCCCCTTAAACGGAGAGCTGATGACGATAATTTAGTTTTGCGCAATCCCGCAAGGTGTAGAATGGTTCATGTGAAAGAGAAAAAATTTAATCTGCCTGAATATTTCTGAGAAATCCGTATGGTTTGATAAGTAGCTTAGTCCTACCTTCGGGTGAATTAAAAGCTTTCCTTACAAGAACTGTTGATAACAGACAAATTATATATCTGTACTCTGATGATAGAGAACAAGAGCGTGAGAAGCGATAAGCTACTCATTAGCTGGCTTGTCAAAGCATCTCACCCCGCCCAATCCGCGATATTCGATTTGGTGAGTCTCCATTCCTTTTCATAAACATTCTTAAATGTTCCTATACAAAACATATTGAGTTTACAAGTACAATTTTGTGATGCTTTTCGGCTAAGCCGTAAAAGGAGCGAATGCCGGCAAGACGGAAGACATTAAACAATCGCTGCGAAATTCTTTTCTTCAAGTCCACCCACCCCCCTCCTCCTCGCCACCAGCAATCCAACCGTTCCTTTCTTCCTACTAGGCTTATTTACCGCCTACTGCCAGAATTCTTTTTCATTTCTTTCATCCTTTTCTCTCTCCCACCTATCGCATACCTCTGCCTGCCCCTCCCCCTGTACAGGGTAGCCAACCGGAGATAATCTCTGGTTAACCTCCCTGTCTTTCCTCTCACTTCTCTCTCTCTCTCTCTACTTCCAGAAAGCGCACGTAGCCAAATCTTGCAATGAACGACCGCCGCACTGTTCGCGGTGACCCCGGTCAAAGAAACAAAAAAAAAAACTTGCTGCGAGCGCAGAGATTACCCGTCAATGCGCGTCACAGCGCGATACAACACAGTGTAGCCAGGCGGTCTCACACACAACCTTACATGCCCTGCGTCGACGAAGGAACAGCGTTCTCGAAGTCACGGCCCTCGCCGCTTTCCTCTATTTTTCTCTCTCTCTCTCTTTCTTCGCAAAACAAGCGCGCAATACTTTGCGTCGGACCGACCAAGTGTCGAGGCGCAACCCCAAAGGAACTCGCGCGCAGCTCGCTCGAGCTTGAAAGTACGGGAGATGGCGTGTCGGCTTATCGCTGCGCGGGTCAGCGAGTTGCTACGTATCTTTTTTTCTTTCCCGCGCGCTACTTTTGTTTCGTTTGTTTTCCGTTTGTTATCGCTGATGCGCGCGCAAGCTTCCAACCCTCGCCGCGTAGTCAGCGGATTTGGCGAGGGCCAGCAGCAGCAGGGCCAAGGAGCGGGCGTGCGTTCAATGCGCCGCGCCGTTGAGGTCAAAACAAGCGCCTGCCTTTATGGACGGCAAAAGCTGCCCGCCGCTTAGAAGGCCCGATGCCTCTCTCTACGCGAAATGCGCGCGCTAGGACCTTCCGGAAAGGTCCTTGGCAGTCAATAGCCCCCTCCTACGGAAATGACGCTGTCCTGGCAAAAAAGTAATACGCGATATTCAACTGCGTCTCGACGCACACACACACACACAAAAAAAAACAGAAACACCGCGGTACATCGTAAGAACTTTCGTAAGGTCGAAAGCTACGGAAAGTGAAGAGACAAGTCATTCGAAAGTAATGAACACTTCTGCCGTTGAGAGAGAGCGAGAGAGAAAAGGAGAATGAGGGGAATGCGAGGACGATCGCAGCTGGCTACCCCATAGTGGGGGAGGGGAAAAGGAAATGTAGAACATGGAAAAGCTTTCTCTGTAATTGGTGGCCCAAGGCAGCAGAAAGTGAACACTGGCATTTATTGTTGAGCAAATTGCGCATGAGCAGTGGAGAGAAAAAATATGGCGAGAAAAAGGAGGTTAGTCAGGACTACGCGACGCTGGCTGCACTACACTGGGAAAAGTGAAAAGGACATGAAGGAAAATTCCACGTTCGTTGCTTCACTATTTTACTTACAAAGAACGCGCGTATAGATGCATCGAAGCACAGAGCATGGAGTAGCTCCATAGAGGAAGCAAAAACGTTTTCTAGGGAAACGCACGATTACGTAAACGATGTGTACGTAGTATAGAAAAACAGAGACATCGAAAAAAGTTTATTGCGAAATGCATCCGGTTAGCTATTCTTCGCTGACTTAATGGAAAAGGGACCCAGACGAAAGCATAGAAAAAAGAATAGCCAGTTTTTCTACGAAAATAGCGCCGAAGGAAACTGAGCGAATATACATTCCATAGAACATAAATAACATGTGTTTCCTAGATAAAAAACAGGTAGAGAACGGAAGACAATGAGGATAACAAGGCAGGCACACAGATGGTTAGCATACGTCGGGGAAAACGGAAAATGAAAAAAGGAAAAACACAGAAGAGGGAAAGATGTAGGTGCACACTTTTTGCGCGCGCCTGAGCGTTGGCACACAGCCATATTGGTGGAAAAGTCATGTAGAATTTTGCACGCGCAGCAGGGAACTGCCAACTTTGTTTACAAGTTAAAAGTGTTAAATTAAATTATGGGGTTTTACGTGCCAAAACGACGCTCTGATTACGAGGCACGCCTAGTTGGGGACTCCGGAAATTTGGATCTCCTGGGGTTCTTTAACGCGCACCTAAATCTCTTTGTTTACAAGTCTTCCCTAGACAAGGCGCAAAGGTCTTAAAAGAACATAACGTTTACAACTACCCACTTCTCATTTTCTTGAACTTAAGGTACGCGACCATAAAACTCAACCAAATGTACTAGCAAGCCACGCGGCGCCACAAAATAATTTACTATAGCAGCTTTTCTACGAACCGGATTCACGGTTTCGTTTACCGGTAGGAGTAGCAATCGAGACTAGACAAACGCTCGAATAAATCGTCTAACCTTTGCAGCGCCGCACATTAAAAGTTGTGCAGTGGAAGAAAAATCGCGCGCACTTCAACGTGCGTGCAGCGTGTCGAGCTATGCGCTGCCTAATTTCAAGACGACTTCACAGCTCCGGCTATGAAACGAGTGGGAACCGTAACTACCGATATTAGAGAGTCTTGGTCTGTGCGGTGTGCCGGTAAGGGCAGGTGGACTGGGCGTTTTGCCGGAGGGGCGGAGGCGCAAACGCGAGCTACCTGCACGGTGCGGCCGCCTGGTGGTGCAGAGCTGAACCAGACACACACAGATAACATTGCAGTAACCAAGTGCATTTTACTTTGCTGCTATGTAAATTTTCGGCAGCAACGCGATTGGGTCATTGCCGAAAATTTACACCAGCAGCGAAGTAGAATGCACTTGGTTACTGCAATATTAGTTAGCTCTGCGTCTGTTTGAGCTCTGCACCACCAGGTGGCCGCAGCGTGTCGGAAGCTCACGATTACGCCTCCGCCTCTCCGGTAAAACGCCCAGTCCGCCTGCTTTTACTTGAACACCGGACACGCCGAAAATCTCTAGTAACCGTTACTAAACCGCGCGTGGGAACCGTTACTAAACACACACACACACACATAACACACACACACACACTTATACACATTGTAAAATCCATTAAAAACGCTCGCCCAAACATTATTTCCTTCGGTGCGTCTTTTAAACTGCGCAGGACAGCGCGCGTTTTGTTTCCACAGTCTGTTTGTTTGACCTCTTGCGGGCTTCGGCCCAGTCGCCTGCCTGTTTGCTCTTCCCCGCAGCTTTCCTGCCTCCCGTGCGAACGTTTGTGCTCCAGCGCTCCGCGTTTCCGGGGCTGTTTGTTTTATCGCCTAGGGACCCCAGCAAACCCGCCCGGCGAGCCTGCAGAGGCGGCGGCGTCCTCGCAGCGAGTGACGTATACGCACGTGATGCACGACCGCGAGCCGCCGAGCCGTCTGGTCATCACGCAAACCGCCCCCACTCTCTCGGAAAGACAGACTCTCTCGATAAAACCGCCCAGCGACTGTCCAATGTACACTCATGGCGCGCCAATGAGGGCATTGGTGGTTAAGTAGATGGCTGGGGAGAGAGAGAGAGAGAGATCGTTGGGCATTTACCTAAGGTACAAAGCGTGACGTCAAGAAACAGTACGGCCGCGTTTCCGTCCGTTCCAAGCGCAGAAAATAACAGATGACTGTCCGCAATGGAGGTGGGGGGGGGGGGGGGGGTATACGCCCAAGTAGTTTTGGTAAAATTAACACGATTGTCGGGGGCCACGCTGACGTAACATTGCTCGAAGCGCAAGATCAATACTTAGCCGATAAGCTGAAGGGTGTCCGAAGCTCTTCAGCTGAAGATATGTAACACTTCAAAAAAGGAAGTCAACCAGGAAGCAGCGTAGTGTCAGTTGTCAGTTTTTTTTACTATATACATAGTTGCCAAGCTTACGTAGAGGCTTCTTGTGAAAGGGCTATGAATTGCCGTGTGGTTAATCGAGATTTAGCGTGTCCGTAAAAGTGTAAACTTCGATGAAATACCGGATTACAGGGGACGTGCGCGGATGTAACAACTCCGGTAGCGAAATATTCTGACGTTATGTCCAACTACGACGCATTGGAAAAGCTTCCGTGTGGCATGGGCGTTAAATTTCATTGTATATTACACTTGAACGATGCGGTACTAGCCTACGCATATGCAACCTGTTAGCTGTGTAGTGCGTATGAACATTTCCATAAAGCTGAAGGAAACAACAACGAAGAAGTAGGAACTTTTAAATGAAACTTTTTTTCAGTAGCAGCATATGCGAACAGACTGGCGTCTATTTAGGTCACAGGGGTTATCGTTATTTGCATCTTTCTCTACAGGGCGTCCAAGATAACTTTAGCCAGAGTTTAAAAATATGCCGATGCACTCTAAGAGGACGCGACCAAAATGCACATGTAGCTGACTATTGTATGGAGTAAGTGGCACTATATTTTTGTATTCTGCTTAATTGCATAATTAAGCAACGAAGTAAGGCAAAAAAAATCCAATTAGAAAGTTGTAGAACTGTTAGCAAAACTTCCGATTAAACAGTTTCAAACTTTGTATATATCAGGCATTAGCGTTTTTCCGGATACTGCAGATGCCCGCGAAATACAGACAAAAAAAAAGACAGCACGTGACATGCCCGCTTGCGCGCCGCGAGAGCAGCGCTCCCAATCGTTCCGCGTGCAAACGAACATACCATCTAGAGCAGGGTGCGCTGCCGCTTAGGCGACGGGGCAGTGACGCAGGCGTTGGCCGTGCGATTTACAGCGGCGACGTGCTTCCCTCGCGGCGGTTCGTGACAGCGTTAAGCAGACGCAGCGGCTATCGCCTATTTTTACGCAGTCGGTAAACAACGACGACCACAACGCTGGTCCACCTCGCAGCTTCCACAACACTGCACGGTATTAACGAGTCGCGAGGGACAAGTCTGCCGTCCCAGGTGCAGCGACGCGCGCACACGCGTTTGCTTCGGCCGCGTGCCGAGGCTTCCTGTATATTTTCGGCACCGCTCTCGGCGAGGACGCCGGAACCCCCGGCGCGTTAGGTCCCGTACACCAAAGCGCGACGCACAGCAAACGCGCAGACGTTGATCCGTTGCCGACCGTGCAGCCGCTGTAGACCAGCGGCAGGCAGTCCAGGCTATAGAGTTTTCTACAGTAAAATTTATAGAACGAGATCTCGCGCTATATAGTGTAAGCGAAAGTCAGAAGTATGGCGGTCGAAGTAACATGACGGCCGTGGGCAGCATATGCCTCAGATTCGTCCATATTCGGTTTCGACACCGTCGATATTCGGCTTCGACACGACTTTGTAACTTTGCCGATTAGCGACCTCCAACCGTGGAGGAAAGAAACGAAACAGATGAGGCCTTGACGTAACGTTTTTTGAAGCCGGAAGTGACGCCATCTTGGCGTGATATCTCTGTGCGTCTCCAATGAGCTCGCCGGAAGAGAGGGGCGGAAGCTTCGAACTTTCATTGAGACGAGCCGAAGCCCGCGTGCGCTGCTGCCGCTCATTCGAACGAAACCTAAAAAAATCCTGTAACTATTTTAGTAGAAGCAGACGCACCCCTGTCCTTTTTCTCTGGCACGTTGAAGTGGAAAGAGACCCTCCTCGTCGTGATTGTGTGAGAAAGTGTGTTGCTGACTGACACTCACAGCGTCGGTGATTCGAAGCACAATTTTCAAGCTCACACACCACCCTCAAAACACAGCTCGTTTCGGGTACGGGAACGTGCTTCGAGAAAGGTCCGTGCGGGAAACTTATCTTAGTTTTCGGAGGCCGTCGAGAGCAGCCAGAGCTTCACGGGCGCCGTTTCTATGGAAACACGGATGCTCGGACCACCAATCACCGTGCTCCTTTGCGAAAGATAGCACGTGAGTTCCGTCACACACTCTCCAACACTGCCGGAAGGGCCAACGCCAAGGATAGGAGGCCTTTGCACTCTTGCTTTATGACGTCATGCATCTATTTCGACCGAAATTTCCATTGCCGAGCCCAGTGTGACAAAAGCGGCGACGTCAAAATCACCGCGGATTACTCGGGAGCATTTTCATTAGATTCTATGTTAGTCGGGCAACGTAGCATGACATCATGGATCCAAGTGCACTGGCCTTGTGCTATCTGCGATGACTGGCCGGGGCCTCTCCAAAGGTTTCCTTCCTCCGCGTATTCAACGAAGTGTCGCGTTGCAAGTTCGACAATTCGCAGTTATTGCGTATGTGGGGGCAGATACTAATTACAGTGCCGTGCTAAGAAAATTAAGGAGTGCTGGAAATTTAGAACGACAATTACCCTTGAACAACAAGATCGTTTTAAGCAACAAGCATAAAGATTACTAGATTAGACAGACCCACGCCCTCACTATTATTCCCATGGTAGCGGATCTATTGCGGCGCCATAGTTCCCTTTAGTAGCTTTTCTATGAAACTATATGGTCTAGGCACGGAATCCAAGATTGCGGGCAATCTCAGAGGCCACGTTTTGGGGGAGTGAAAATGAATACAGGCGCCTGCCAAAGACGGTGCCGTTATGCATTAGTAAGGACGGCATAGGTCGTACTTTCCAGGAAAATCCGCGTCATAAATACGGAGCCTCTTGGCCGCGGGAATGACCGCATCTACAAAAAATATTTGATACATATTGAGAGCATAGGAAAAGAAAGAGAAGGAACACCTTAGCGGAAGGCATGATAGACGACAGGATAGGAAAGACGGTGGTGTCCTTAGTACGTGTCATGTCTTTTCTGTATTCTCCTAAGGTGCTTCTTTTTAAAACGCCGTCCAATGTCATGCCAGCGGTTAACGTTGCGAAGCAACGCAAGAGCGGCTGAATAAGCAAACGAAAAGTAAGAGAACAGGAACGAGGCAAGACAGGACATCAGATAAACGGAGCACGATCAACGCTCGACCTTTCCACGCAGTGATATGGCAAGCTATAAGACAGAAAAGAAAAGAAGGCGTCTTAAACGTGGAAAACGACAGTACGCTCCATCCTCTCTGTCCGGTCACCAAAGCCGGCGAAGAATGCCGCGGCATCGGCCAGCAGATGGCGCCGCGTGCCACTCCTGCCGCTGCCGCAATATACGAGACGCGTGGAGGGGGGACCGACGACAGCCCCACTGGGAGCCGCCCTCATATATATTTTTTTTGCTCCCGCCGCAGCAGCAGCAGCAACCAGCTGGAGCGATGCCACGACCCGATAATAACGTCGTTCGCGCCCTCGTCTTGACAGATGAGTTTGCCGACTCCGGCGCTCTTGGCGGCGTACATACATCACCGCTACCAGGGGGCGCCCTCCGCCGCGACCTATGGATGTATTGGCGTCGCTAGCACAAAGTGCGTGCGACGATCGTCGGTATCGCCAGGCACAACGAAAGCGTCTCTAGATGTCTCTTCAGATTTCTTATTATTCGTTTTTTTTTTCTTCTCAGTGCGCTGAGCATTGCGATGTATGCGTCACTATTGTAGTATTACGATGCCTTGCAACACCTCAGCATCTTGCAACATGAAGTTCGAACTATCAGAAACGAGCATACCGCAAAAAGCAAAGCTCGCGAATTTACATTGGTTAGAGTCACAACAAAAAAAAATTATTTCTAGAGTTTTGCAGAATAGAACATGTGCAGTCTTCGCCTGGTTCTAACTCATTTGTGATTTCATTTGCGTTGTGGTAAACACGACGATTAGAGAAAAAAATCCGTTGAAGTCTCGCGCTAGCTTCGCTCGTTGTGCCTTCCCTTACAAAAGTATAAACTGAAATCCGGCAGCGTTCAGGAAGCTCTTCTTAACGTTTGTTGAAGGCAATAGAGAAGCCAAAAATTTGGAGGATGCTTAAGCTTCGCCTTTAAGAGTATAACGCGACAGTATTCAAAGATTCCTGAGTACCCATCTCACGCTTTCTGGCAACTGCAGTTTATCTAACCGTAATGTTTACCGGGAAACGCTGGCGGCGAATGCTACGCACGAAGGCGAGCTTTCTGGTAGAAACGCGGCCTCTGGGTGGCAAGCGCCATCTGGATGTGTTGCAAGGAACCCGGCACGCCGCCCTATGAATTGCAGAAACGCTGGAAAAAGGAGTTGTGTATGACTTTGCGCGTAACAGACTTATGCGTTTTTCCTCGTACATTCAAATTACATTCCGACGCTATCATGTCTGTAGGGTGCGTGCAAGTCATACTTTACGATTTTTCTGACGCATTTTACTTTGAGAAATTCATTTAGTTCGTTAACGTCTCTGCGCTATACACGGAGGTACCGCGTAGTTGGCTATGCCTGGTTAGGAATGATCACTTAGCGAAAGGACGGTCGCCGCGGGACGCCGACGCCATATTTCCTGCGACACGGGGCCCTTAACGCTGCAGCGTTAATAAAAAGAGAAATCTGCTTTACATGAGGGCTGCGTTACATACGTCGACGTGGATTGGCCGAATCGTAACTATTCTCACATCGGCTGTTACAGTGAATGCAGTGAAATACTTAGCTATCACCACTGATTACACGATAGCAGGTGCTTCGCAGCACTTGCTCACATAAAATATAACGTAGGTCTTCAATAAAACAGGAAGCTATGCGACAAGCTTGCATAAAAAGAAAGAAATCTGGAGTACAACTCTAAAACGATGACGTATAGTACCTTTAAAGGAGGTGGGAAGCGATGCAAGAAGCGAACAATAAAAGCTGGAGCTACGAAAAACATGCAAATGCAACGCACATGTCGGAAGCTATGTGACGCGAACATGAAGCTGCATGGGGTTTTATGGCGCAAAGGCCAAGTACGGCCAAAGAGCCACAGGTAACGCGAACCTTTCGTGATCCGGTTCAGGGTATCCCAACTAGCACGCACCTATATTTGAAAGAATGCAAATGCCACGTACCTGGACATGACCAAGATGATGTTATCGTTTGCTGCCGCTTAGAAATACTCTGATTACGTTTTGTACTCCGCCTAATTACACAATTAGTCTTCGTTAATTAATCAACTTCTCCAATATTATAATTAGATGAAAAGTGTCAATGAGAAAACTGTAGAGCAACAAGAAAATTGCCCGATATAGCTTTCTGTTGCTAGATAATACGTGCGGCATAAAAGTGTTCTTCCTAGTGTGAAGGAAGCCCGCGAATACGCGCAAAGCGCCTCGAGCGGCCAGTCGCGAGACAATTTTGTGTGTATTCGGGGGCTTCTTTCAGGCTCGGAAAAACACTTTTATGTAGCACGTACTGAGCAACAGAAAGCTGCATCGGAAGTTTTTCATGTTGCTTTACAATTTGCTCATCTACAATTTGAGAAGTTAATTAAGACTAACTACACAATTAGGAGGAATGCAAGAAATAGTATGAGTATCTCCAAGCGACGGCAAACATTACCTCGGTTCTGTCTAGCTACGTGGCATTTGCATATCCTTTAAATCTTGATGCACGATACTTAGGACACCCTGCATACTACGCAGTTAAATAAGATGCGCACAATTGTATTTATTCTCACGCAATGCAACGTGTATCTTGAATTTTTTTTTAAGATTCGCTTAAGAAGCTTCCATGTTCGTGAAGAACAAAAGTGCGTCCAAAAGTAAGAACATGAGGTAAAGCAGCAACGCCAACAGCCCACAAAAAGCTGCACGGTGGTACTCCATCTTGGACACCGTGGCTTTTCTTTTTTTAAGCACGCCGCACCGTTAAGCCTCGCATTAAAGGTAGTTGAATTAATGAAGCGGCTAAAAGAAGAAAGAAAAAAAAAGACTGAGAAAACTGCAAAGGGCGAGGGGGAAAGCGTTGAAAGCTTCGTTATTTATGGGACGGCCCATACCAAGCGTTCATAAACAAGCTGTTTCAGCGACGAGAAATGAATTGCTCGCGGAGGCAACGAACGGCACCAGCGGGAAGGGTTTGTCGCTTAATACATCATCAGCGAACACTCGCTTCAGTTAATGGAATGCGCACGCTTCTAAGCACGACGACGAGAAAGACGTTTTCAACACGGTGCGTCGAGCATGTTTTTCGGATCGTGACAACGCGAAATGAAGCCGTCGGGCAATCGCGGTATATATATATATATATATATATATATATATAATGCACACACATCACTGCACGATACTAATCGCCTAAAGTTGGTCCTGTCGTCGCAGTCTGAACGCTTTCTGCGCAAGAGCATTGAGTAAAGTTGGCCGTCGTTGTGTGGAGGGTCATACTTTATTATTATTTGAAGCGAAAGAAGCGGCAGTTAGCCTCTCTAGAGTGGCGAACGCTAGTTACGTATGCAAGAATTCTTAATGGAAAAGAGATACAGATTAATAGCCTTTATTCAATTCTTTTTTTGAAAATGCGCGCAACTTTCACCATCATCGACAGCGAACGGTCCCCGCCTGTACCGCGCAGCGTCTTCCAACTAGACACAGTTACACTGCATTACAGAGGGCACTTTGGGGCGTGACGAGATGACAACATTGCCATAAAGCAACGTTGCAACGATTCTAAAGGAACTGATAGTGCCGGTTTTAATGTTCGCAGCTGTCCGAGCTGACTTTATGCTTTCGCGACCCTCCTACGTCTGCCCCTGCCCTTTCTGAGGCCGGTCTACCCAACGACAATTCAAGATGACTCGTTCTTGGGCAAGTTGGTTGATTCTTGGTGAAGGCATGACAGAACAGATGAAACAGACAGAGGAAAGGATAAGAGCGGACAAAAACACCCAGTCTTGTCCTTCGTGTGGCTGTTCTAGGTAGTTGCGCTACGATGGCTTCGCAAAGAATGGCCCTTCCATAACAGGTTATGCGTTGTTCAGGCAAACCCAGAGGATTCCCTCCTTTCTCCAAGGAGGTGCGACGCTTTTTATTCGACGTGAAACGTCACGGTTAACCGGTTCCCCATAATTAAAGGCGCGTATGAGCGAATTATTTCCAAAATATAATTAAAACCAGCTGCAGCAGAGAGACAAAGATATGTCGCACGGTATACGCAGCCAGCTAAACAGGGCGACGCCACCTAGTGGTACGTTGCATCAAATATTGCTCGTTTACGACGGGGCTAAGTGTAGTAAACTGCACCACGGACGACAACAATCATTACGCCAGATGACGCATGCAGCGCCGCCGGACGTATAACACCCCTTGCCCACTTCCTCCTCCTCCCCCCCTCGCCCCCCCCCCCGTGGAACGCCATTATGTGACGACAGCCGAGGCGAGCCGCCCTTTCTCAAAAAGTTGTCGGAGGATTCACTAGTCGTTTGCTCGAGTATTCTGCGGTCGTGACTATGGCGACGGCCAGAAGCAGCGAAGTGACTCGTGAGCAGACAGTCGCAGCAGCAGCGGCGGGCGCCACAGGATTCATACCCACGTAAAATGACTCCCGACTTCCCTCCCTGCAACGATACACTCTTCCTGTCTCTCCCCCCTTCCGCCCCACAACCGGCACCATCGCAAGACCGTTCCCTCGCCACCGCGGCCACAAACTCTTAAATACAAATGACACGCGTCGAGCGAAAGCTTGTGCTCGTAAAATTTGTCCACCGTAGCAGCCGCAACACCTTTAACAACTCCTTCCTTTCCCCTCGCCACTACCCCTCGCCCCTTCCCTTCTGCGGCGAGGCGCATTATAACTATGCATCACCGACAACAACACAAGAGAGGCAAAAACACTCGCCGCAATGGAGAATACACGTTATAGCACCCTTTCCAGAACGCGCCCTCGAGCACGGCCCAGATTTCAACATGTCTCTTTCATACCTTCGTTTTTTTTTTCTTTTCCTACCTACTTTGGCTCCTCACGCGAGTGCGACGATATCCGGTCGACGACGCCTCCGGAGTCGTTAAATAAGAGAGAGACAGAAAGAGGGAGGAGACGTTTTTCTTTATGACGGCGACGCGTCTCTCCATCCAGCGAAGTTGCAACTCCATCCACCGCGAAAGCGTTGTATATGGGTGTTTCTTACATAGCTCTAAATCGGTCCGCGGCGATACACGGATGAGAGCGAACACGCGCCTCGGTCGTTGTTATACTGCCTCCCCGTTTCACTCGACGCGCGAATGTGGGTGCGACTTGCGCGATTCGTGCAACAAAATTTGGAGGACGCTTAAGCTTAGCCTTTAAGAGCGGAACGCCGATAGATTTCAAAGATCCCTTGCTGCTTGTCACGCTTCCCGGCAACCGCAGCTTCCTTGCGGATGCACGGAGCCAAACGCGATGGTGGTGCAAGGAATCGAACGGGGCGCAGCGCTCGGAAAAGGGGTTTGCGTTTGAGCTTCTGCCTAACACAATTATGTTTTCTTGTATATTTAAATTAAACATTGACGCTATCATGTCTGTAGGTTGTGTTTAGGTCGTACTCTACGATTTTCCTGCCGCATTTTACTTTGAGCAGTTCAATTAGTTATGTAGCGAATCTGCGCCACGCGGAGGGCCTGCGTGGTTGTTCTTCGGAATGATTTTTCGCCAAGCGACGTCCGACGCCGGCGTCGGATATTTTGCGGCATGGCGCCCTTAACGCTGCCGCGTTAAAACTGCCGACGTTGCGCGAGAGCTCCTCCTCGCCTGCACCCGCGCGTAAGGTGGTCCGGATAAATCACGCGGAGCCGGCGTATAGAGGAACGACGAATAAAGCTACGAAGGCGCATGGGACGACCGCAGTTGCGAGGGGATGCGCAGGTCGAGGGGAGTAGCGAACAAATTAAAGCCAAAGCCGGCGTTCTTCACGACTCGCCTTGCCTACATTCGGGCTTGCTTTTCCTTTCTTTTTTTACCTGCATCCTTTTGCGCTGTTTTCTAATATTACAGTTTGACTTTTCTTGCCGCTAGTTTTCATGCGACGTCCCGGGCGCAGCTTCTCGAAATGCTAGTAACTCGGAAATAGCGGCCACGGTGACGTCAGCGCATCTTGTGATCACGCATAAATCACTTTGCTTTTTTTTTTTACATTGAGCGTTTTCCCCCGCATCATCCTTATTACCGATATGTCGCTCAGTGCAAGACACGCCTTGCGTACAATCACGTTTCTTGCTTACGCAGCTTGTCGGCGTAGTACCCTAAGATGGCGACTACGATGACGTCGATCGAAAGGATGCACACACACACACACACGCGCGCGTGTGTGCGTGCGTGTGTGCGTGTACACAAACGATACAAGAAATAGATATAAATGCATAACAACATATCGAAGTCGTATACTTGTCAAGGAAAACGTACCAGCAGGGTAATTATATGCATACGTGTTCGGCAAGAAAATGGAACGTAAGAAAAAGCGTTTAGCGCATAAAATATAAAGCTTATCAAAAGCGCCTCATATTTCTACATGACACCCATGAATTCTTCCAACTCGTTTTATTCGACTACATCTGCGTCATGTTCATTCCACGATGTAGCAGCAGCACCCAGTCCGGTATAAAAAATCTGGAGCAGCGAGAGATATGATGAACACACCACGAAAGAGGAATGCCTAAATGAGGATGCGGGCACGACCACCATACACCGACAATACTTATACGGCAAGCAATAAAGGCGTGCACAGCGCGCGGCGAGAAAAGCAATTGTCAGACCAGAGAGGGAGCACGCCTCGAAGATATATAGCACCTTATTCTGCCGTACATTCTACGCCTACCCATATACAGATACCTACATGTACACACCCTACACGCATACGTCTCTATATATATATATACTCCGGCGAAGAGACAGCGGCCAGGCCTTTCGTTGAGGGCACTCGCTAGCTTTCTATACGCTCTAAGCGTCGTGAGGTCTTGGCGTGGCCTGAAATGTCGGCGCACGGTCCGAGAAAGATACGGAGTCGTTACGGAAACGCTTTGGAAAGGAACGACGGAAACAAAAAGAGGTTAAAGGAAAAGAGAAAGGACAGGGAGAAACAGGAGTGGGAGCGGGTGGATGAAGATCAGAGTGAAGACACGAAACATTACTAAAGAAAATCATACCTAATCTGATACTTTCTTTATTTTAACGAGATGTTCCGCCCATAAGTTAGAGGTAGGCTTTGATTCGAGATGGCCGTTTCAGGGCGCGGTTGTTTTAGGATTCTCAAACGTATAGGTCGCAATCATCGATGTATAACCTTAACCGTTCGATTCGATACTGGATTCCGCCTGCCCACTAAAATGCGGTCGCGTCGACGTCCCCGAGTTTCGGGAGGCCTACAGATACGAGCAAGTGCGGCGAAACAAAGGCGGACAGGCGACACGCCTGCAGGGTGAGGCCGGCCAAACCAAGCAGGCACGCGACGCCCACGTGGCAACCGAAAATTGCGGGGTTTAGGTCGCGCGAAACGACAAGCTTGCGGCGGCGAAAAGACGCCCCCCCCCTCCCCTCCACGAAAAAAAAAAGAAACGCCGGCGCTGGCTTGCCCATCAGGACGCCCACACACACTCGCGTCGACACACGCCCAAGAGCAGTCTATAGAGGCGCCCAGGCGGGCACAAGTGGACTGCTAAAGCATTACATTTCAATGACCGTCTCGGATCAGTTCTTAACTGTACGTGGGCTTATCGTGTGGTATGCTTCGCGTTGTAAAACGCCCAACTGGGCGATGTTCGTTCGTTTGCGCTTACAAAACCTTGCGAGCGAACACGTTCGTATCCTTATTCGTATCCGTAATCGTATCCGTAATCGTGTCCGTAATCGTGTCCGTATTCGCATCCGTAATCGTGTCCGTAATCGTATCGTATACGTATAAAAGCCACCGCCGTTTCGTTTCGCGACGGCGACAAAAGCAGAGCGTTTGCAGAAACGTTGGCATTTGTAAATTGCGCGCGTAATTGTCTGAGGAATAATAAAAATGTCACATGTATTGTCACGCGTTCTTATTGTTTTCTGACGTTGACCGTCTTTTCGCCGGATTGTAGCTGTTATCTAGTTATCGCTCTTCTCGAATGTTGTCCCCTGATCTTATAGTGAAATAGCATTGCGTAATCAGAGTGCATGCGCGACGCGAATACTACCGCATGTTCTAGAATGCACGCGAACGCCAGGGATTACTCCGTAACACACGTTGATACGTGCATAGACAATGGCGACTTGAACACGCGAGTTGAGATTCGACGACCTACGACTGCGCGCGCCTGCCACACTCTTAATCTCGTTCCACATAAGTTTCAGCTAGAAGTACAACATTTTGGCAAAGATGTTCCACATATTAGTGTAACTTATATGGAGCGAGATTAAAGGCGTTCCTTTCAGTGCAACTTACGCGGAACTGAATCTTAAGTATAGTACAGCAGTGGCATGCCCCACGAAAGGAAGAACGAGTCCACGCGCTCAACGTCATTCGCTTCATATAGGTTTCGCTTAGTAAGCGGAACTGTAAGGCAAATATGTTCCAGTCTTACTTAGCGTAACGTACGTGAAACGATCTTGGGTGTGCATTGTGATTGTGCGTTCAAAAAGAGCTAGATTCGTCGCCCACACCTATGCCAGCGTTTACTTCTGCACCGTCGCTACAACGCGACAAAAAAACCTCTACAGCTTCAGTCCACGCGTTTCGGTCTTCGCCAACGTTAAAAGCTTTTGCGGACACTCGGTACAAACTCAAAAGTTTTGGTGGCGCGACAGCAGCGCCGATCCCGGGGGCCACGTAATGCGCGCGTTCTCGGGGTCTCGCATCTTGGAGGGGGGGGGGGGGTTCCGCCTCTCGCTCATTTGCCGGGCAGGCACGTGATTACTACGCTATACGGAACGGAACTCGTTGCAGAAGATGGCACAGTTTTGCGAAATTTTTATAATTAACTGACACACGGAAGCTTCGCCTCGCGTAGATTGTAAAATGTGCGTTGGGTCTGCACAGTGTCTTTTTTTTCTTCTTTATCTCGCTTGACAAATGTTATCCCGCCACGCTTCTCTTCCCCTATTTCTACCCTTTCCTGCGTGCCCACGCTGACCCGAACGCGTGCTCACAACACGCATAGGTTTGCGCAGCTAGGCGCTTTGTGCGAGCACATGCGCGGATGTATAGGCGTAAAACAGAAGCCGGAGACGAGGATCGCCGCATCCGGCCATTGTGAAGAGTGGGACAGGAAAGAGAGACGGGCAAATCAATAGACACCCCTCCTCCTTCCCCCCCCCCCCCTTCCGCCCGTTTACCGCTTCCCTCCCTTTCTCCCCACACCCCCTCCTCCCTCCAGTACGGTGTCGACCGAAAAGCTCTCCTAAACCCAATACACGCCGCTAAAGAGTCAAGGCTCGTCAGTGTCTGCGCCGTGCCATTGTTTCGCTGGCGCCGCCGCCGCGCGCGTTGCTAGGGTTCGGTCATACGCATGCGACGGATGCATACAGCTTCAGACACCTCTAGAGAGACACCTCTAGAACACATCCATGGAAGAGAACACCTCTAGACACCTGTAGAACACATTCATAGAATAGAACACCTCTAGAGAGACACCTCTAGAACACATCCATGGAAGAGAACAGAGCAGATCGTGCTAAATCACAGTTAATCACAGGGTACTGCCTTCATTGTGTTTTTTTTAAGTATGCCGGCCAACTTTTTGCAACTTTATCGTAAGGTGCCCAATTTTCTGAGCTTCCTTACATGGTTGTCGCACTGGAACCAATGGCTTTACGATATGTAATCTGAGCCTAGTTCAAGGCGATACTGATTTCAAAAGAATACATCTATAGTAGAAGGGGAATAGGCGGCGCGAAATGAGCAGGACATGACGCACGTCAACTACAAACTCAAGTTTACTCACCGTAAACATTGACTTCTAAGTGCAGCCTACCATCACACGGTCAAAATATCGTACAAGGAACGACCACATTCTGCTTGAACAAATGCATGCACGCCGTCGCTGACCGATCTCTCATTGCCCGATTTTTTGGACCCGCTCGATCACTCCGATCTAGCCGCAGCTGTGCAGAGCAAATCTCCCGTCCCTGCAAAACAGTGTCTTGAATTGGCTGGAAACCATCCACACGGGTCAATTCAACACCGATCCTGTCCGGATCCAAGGCCTCGATGCTCTGACGAATAAAAGTCGCATCGTCGAAACGTTGCCTGATGAGGCATCATCAGCTACGGTGTGGTGCCAGCTAAGGTGCAGTCAGCCCATCATTGGAATAACAGCTTTCTGCACTGTGGTTAAATTCAGCGCCGCAACATGGTGCCCCCGACGTATGTACGCCTTCTCGACATATGTACGCCTCGGGTATTCATTTACTCCGGAAGTGGTATTTAGCTGCTTGCATATATGTCCATCCCTGCCGCCCGTGACACAGAACAGCCGCATACATTTCGCGCTTCTTTCAGCCTTCCATCATCGTGAAGCGTTTCCTTTCAACGGGTAGGCCTAGCGTGACGTCACGAACGTTGCTTCTCACCGTGCTGGCACCCGAACACGGCGGCCACGCGGTGACGTCGGCGTATCCAATCACCGCGCGTAACGAATTCATTCGGAGGACAACTTGTCTGCGCGCCACAGGTGCGATGCAACCTGGCACTTTATTCGCTAGCAGGCTTCCACCCTCATCTCGCATTATACCACGTGACAGGCAACCTATCGAGTGGGACGATCGTCACCTTATGCAGATTGATCACGTCTGTCCTCCTACAGGCAGCTGCCTGTGCTCGTTCCATCTACGGCTTCTAAGACACCCTTCTTCGCTACTGTTATCGCACGGCGCTTTATCGTACTACACGAGGACGTGTGCATCCTCTCTTGTAAGCTCGCGATAACAACAACGCACAAACGCGCCAAGCCGCTATAGATTCGTAATCAGTCCCAAGCCCCTCTGATCGCAAATTATGACTCCCTGCTTCATCAGGCCGGCACTGAGTGTTTGGCGCCAACACTTCCAGCGAAGCAAAACTACCACGAAGGACTAAGTGTCTGGCCCCCCAAATGAAGCCCCTTTATAAATGAGACTCAGCCACACGGACGCCTCAGTGTAACCGCGACAGGGTACGCGCGGCCGTCTAATTGAACGCGTCACACAGGGCCGCCCCGAAAGGTACGCAAGCGCCATTGCCCGTACTCTTCTTTCTTAAGCGCTGAAGCGATCGAGATGAAAAAGAAAAGGAGGAGCGAGCTCATTCTCGACACGCCACATGCAAACGCAGAGAAACGAACCGCGCAGGCGCGTAATATACATCGAAAGAGCGGTGTCGTCACCTGTCTCATCTACGGACCTGCATCAATATAGCGCGCCTTTCGGGGCGCGCGGTTATTAAGGTCGACTCATTCACGGTGGCGACGCTCGCGTTCGTCTCCACGGGCGCGCGCGGGGTCGAAAACAAGCAAAGAAGAGGTGCGCGTGAAAAAAGAAAAGAAGAGAGAGAGAGAGAGAGACTATAGAGTTTAGTCAACGGCAAGATGGCGGAAGGTACTGTCAATAGGACGACAGCGCGAGGCCGCCGCGCCTGCTGCCAAGAACGGTGCAGAGCAAAAAAAAAAATCAAAAGTCGGCCAGAGAGAAAGAAACAAAAGAGGGCTCGTTCCAATATCGCGCTTCGCATTCGCTGGCGAGATTCGACGCTCGTCCGTGCGGGCGCATGCGTGTGTGGGGGGGTGACGCGCACGTGATGTGAGGCTATATGGCGACGGTCACCGTGTGTGTGTGTGTATAAGGCGCTCCCCTTTTCGCCTGTCGAGACGAGACGCGAGCTACCGGGAACATTGCAACACGGCACCCAGCGAAGCCCACGCGGTGTCAGGGATCGTCAAACGTGGGAGGCGGTATACAGCAGCGAGAAGCAGGCCCGCGGTGCCAACAACGCCGGCGTCCATGGCGAGCTGAGGGCAGCGAAAAGAAAAATAGTTTTTTTTAGAGTACCCGAAGCTATGGTCTGCATACTAGCGTCGTTGCTGCGGGCAATAAACTTCGAGAAGTCGTGTGAAAAAGCAAAAAAAAAGAAACAGAAACAAAGAACCTGTAAATTCTGCGTTAACTGACGGGCCTCAGCCAACTGGGAGAGTACGTTCGTCATCTTATTGATGCGCGATGCTGACGAGAGAGGTGCGGTGTCCCGTGTTGATACGGGTCGTTGACCACAGAAACTACAGCAATGACCTCACCCCCGTAACGCCCGCCTAACATTTGTTTCTTTCTCATTTCTTCCGTTTCCAACGGCGTTTTCTTTTCTTCAAGTAACTTCGGGCACTCGTACCGCCTTACCCATTTCGGAGTGAAATAGAATAGCAGGAAGCAAGTTCTTCCAACCTGACCGCCTCATCCCGCAGCCAAATCTCATCTAATCTATGCTGCGGCGCCACGGGAGAGGCTATAGAAAACACTCGAGAATCGAGAAAACATGTTCTCGTTTCGAAAGTATTCGTACAGAACACGAGATCGTTTCTTTTTTTTTTTCTATTTCTTTCCCCGCGTTCGCGACTGTTTCATTTAATGTAGGTACGACGGAACACCACGAACGAGCATTTTGACGCTCACAGATGTTGAGAGAACGTTGAGTGAACAAAACGCATAGGACACGTTCAGCAACCATGCTTCAAAGGGCACGGAAATTAGCGTATGCGCGTAAGACAAACGCTGCGAGCGATTTGGTCGTCCGTACGTTACAGAGAAGTATGGGAGAGGCCTTTGCCCTGCAGTGGGAGCAACCAGGGTGATGATGGTGATGATTATTATTATGATGACGTCACAGCCGCCGTTTCGAGAAGTCGATTTCGCAAAAGCGACATTTCCCACTTTTTAACGCGACAGCGTAAGGGCCCCATGCCGCGCCAAATCCGGCTTCGGCGTCCAGCGTCGACCGCCTTTCAACAGAAAAATTATTCCGAACCACGAAGGCTCTCCTCCGTGTAGCGCAAAGAAGTTACTGAACTAAGTGAATTTGTCAAAGTAAAATGCGCCGGAAATATCGTACCAGTACGACTTACACACAATCTACAGACATGATAGCGTCGGATTGTAATTTGAATGTACGAGAAAGCATAATTTTCTTACGCAGAAACTCAAACACACACCTTTTTTCCAGCGTTTCTACCATTCATAGTGCGGCGCGCCCGGTTCCTTGCAACACCTCCAGATGGCGCACGCCTCCGCGCATCCCCAGCCCGCGCAAGAGGCCGCGTTTTTACCAGAAAGCTCGCCTTCGTGCGAAGCGTTCGCCGCCATCGTTACCCGGTAAACATTACGGTTTCATAAACTGCAGTTGCCGGGAAGCGTGAGAAGCAGTCAGGGATCTTTGAATGCTATCACGCTCCACTCTTAAAGGCCGAGTTTATGCGTCCGGCAAACTGTTTTTCCCTCGCAACACCACACGTTACGAAACTCCTGTCTCAACTGCCCACGCCCCTTAAGCAATTACGTACAGCCCAATGGTGAAAAGAAAGTTATTAAAATAAAATAAATGAAAGATAATTCGGCCGTTGCCACCAACGCCGGGAGCGGGGGCACTCTTCTGCAATGGCGTGCGCGCTACACATTGTACGAAAGCTTAGCTTCAAACTTTAATATTCCTCCTCCCACGTGAGAAAAGAGAGAGAGAGAGAGAGAAACGTCGAACCAAGGCGCACGAAGCGATTTCGCCGCCGGCAAACGCACACAAAATTACGCAACAAGCGCGCCCACGCCCCAATCCGAGAACGCTCGAACCTTATACATGAAGTTACAGTGCACCTCTTGCAATCCATGCACAGGAAAATTTGTCACAGGACGACTAATTTAACACCCTTTTCCCTCTGGCTCCTTACTTTATATTTTGGTACTTAGCTTTTTACCTTCCCTCCCCGTCCACGCAGGCTAGGCCATGACCATTCTATTTGTTTGACTTTGGTGGTATTTACCTCAAATGTATACTGTGTGCAACTTGTGACGAAGGTGACGTCTGCGGATTAAGGAGCTTGACCGGCCCCACGTCCGTGACCACACTGACAACTATCAACAAAGCAGCTTTGTCGACCACTTGGGCACAAGTACGTGGAAGCGCCATGAAAATCAAATAAAATGATGGGCATGGTTCGAAGAAACAATGAGGAACACCTAGGCACCGACGGCGCTACACATACCGAATGCTGGGCCCGTCTTTTGCATAATACGAAGGGAAGCTTCGGTTAAATTGTGTTTATTGAGTAATGTTCTCCAAAAAAAAAAAGAATTACGCCCTTGTTCAGTCTGTCTCTGTTAAAAAAAGGACCCGTTCCCATCACCATTGCAATGTTGACATTCAGTTGCATTCGACCGAAACTCTACTGCAAGCAACAAAATATAAAGAAGCACAACAAAATTTCGAAAAATTACGTAAGGGATCACGTCGGAACGTGACAGCTAATTTCGTGTGCACGCCATTAGATGAGCGAATTGGATAACGTGCACATCGAAAGAAACAATGATTTAAAGAAAAATGGGTAGAGGGTGGGGGGTGAGGGAAGTAATATAACATAGCGTCAAGAAAAAAAAACGATTTTATGAAAGAAGCGTCAGCGCTTGCTCCTTAAGGTCACAGCTCGCAGCATACTACAGCGGGAACGTTTGTACATGGTCCCGTGCTCAGGGCGAGCTGGTTGCACAGAGACCCTTTCTTTTTCATCGTCGCTATTGGCCCTCTCTCATTTTCCTCCTTTCCACCCGGCTTCAGAGCTTCTCGCCAGGGGCGCTCGCGTAGGCGAACAACGTTTTATTAGAATGTGAGGACGTCTACCCAGCGGTCGATTTAGGCACCACTGGCCTCCTTGAAGCCCTTGGGTTCAGCGGGAGCAGTGGTAAAGCAAACAGGTCCGCAATAGACATTAGTAAGAGGCGATTGGAGGATTGGTGGAAGAAAAGTAGGGAAACGACAAAAGACGGAGACATACAAAAACACAGTTCGCAATAGGGGATCAGAAAATTTGGACGTGTTAGTTCATAGTGTTTTTTTTTCTTTTCTTTTTTCATTGGTTAACCTAGGTAGGATATCAGGCAGCATAGCAGCAAGGGCTTGGTGGCGCAACCCACCGCCCCGTTCCAAAGGGGACGCTCGTAGTATCCATCCATCCATCCAACGTTGCAACGACGGGACGTCCAGCATGGTAAGACGACCTTCTTGTCTATGGTCTTTTCAGAAGCCACAGGAAAAGAACTGCTATATAGCGCGGCGTTGGTACAAAAAAAAAAGAAGAAGAAGGAGAAGGAACGTTTATCCCGCCCACACATAAGACATACAATATGGAAGTAGTGTCCACGCTATGTCGTTATAAAATTAATTGCGTCTGGCTCACGTTTCCTTAAGCGGCCCGATTGTTGCGGGTCGTTCACCGGACAAATATAGTTACGTAACTGACGTCGTTTATTTCGCGCGCCGATATTAGCACTACGTGCACATTGGGGTGGCGGAGGGGTACAACTGCGGCGCAAACTGCAACCGCACTACTTTGGTTATTGGCCCGGCACATTCTGTCTCCCTCACTTTCGAAGGCCATTGAAACGTTGCGCAACATCGAGAGTGAACGAGTTTGTTTCGGTGCCAGTTTGACAACGCTTGAGACTTCGTCGCGGGGATTCTCAGGATAAAGCTTTGCTCACAATGAGAGATTTATTTCTCTCTCTCTCTCTTTCCCTCCTTTACAATACCAGTGCATGCTGACTCAAAACGATGCGGTGTAAACTGCGGAACGTGCTTCCGGCGATATGGTAGCAGTTATTTTGAAAATTGCAGTTATTGTATGTATCTTCCTTTCCTTCTCTTGCGTTTTCGATCCACACTTGCATGTTTATTACTCGAACTGTGCGCCTACCTTTACTACTGGGTTTTAAATTACAACGCGCGTAGATTTGATGGTTCACGCGGCAACTAATGATCGTTTGCTTAGGGAACGTAGTAAAAATGCGAAGGCGGGCGCAACCATCCACTTTTCCTTGGAAAAAATCCCGCAATATATTCAGGTTTATCTCAACAAAGAGTATACTGAAGGCAACAAAAGGTAACCACAGAGGCAACAAAATTTCGATAAAAATTTTCACGCATGATACGTAACTACACCTCAGCAGAAAGTTTAGTGCAAAGTGCAACAAATAACAACAGGATTTCTACGGGGACTCTTCAAAGAACCTCGCTTCATGTATAGATATACTTGCGAACTCGAACCCGCTAGTTTGACCACGGGTCCGAACAGGTATTGCGTACTACGCCTGGATCTTCATCCGGACAACCGAAATCTAACTGAAACGGCACACCCGAACCAGCCGGCCTGTTCGCGCGCGCGGTGTCGTGGCTCAAGCACCAAAGAAAAAAAAAGAAACGTCCGGGACCGCACAAAGGTCTCGCGTCCAACCGCGCTATGCAAGGCCCTTTCGACCTCACAACGCCACCGCAACTTCTCGCCGCACGCCTCAACGCGCCGATACGCTCGCTACGCAAACGGCGTGGCCTTTTGAGAAAGCTTGTTGTTCCAGTCGACTAGTCGCATATGCATGCATACGCTCGGTCAAGTTTGTCCGCACCGCCGATGGTTCCGCTTGACGCACGCCGGCGGCTTATTGCCAATTTAAAAGGAGCGAGAAAAGAACAAAAAAGAAAGAGAAAGCGAGAGAAAGAGAAGAAAAACGTTGCCTTCTCTCGAGTCTTGCACAATGGCGCACAGGCACAGCGGGGAGTCTGTTCGTACTTCTCTCTCTTTATTTTTCTTTTCTCTTAAATTCTTTTTTTCCTACGGATCGCCCTGCCGGAACCCGTCGGGTCGATGCCACGAAAAAGAGCCAGGCCGTGGGCACCGCCACGAAGACGCTTTCAATGTGCACACTACCAATGTACGTGAGGCCGCTGCCAATATGTCTATCTCTCCGAGAGAAGTCGAAAAAAAAAAGAAAAGAAAAAGGAGATATTCGGCTGTGCTGCGGTGGCCTCTTCGAAGGGTCGACGGGAACAGACCCTTGCGTCGTTTGCAAGGGTCTGTGCGGTGGAGTGCGACCAGCTGCGCGATTGAATCAAAGGACGCGCTATAGCCGGCTACAAGAGCTTAACGTACCACGCATTTAAAACACTCACATGCACACCAGCAGCAACGCGCCGCAGAAACAAAAAGATCGTGCTGCCCGAGTAATCTGTTATCCCACAAAGGCAACGGTGTACCGCTGTGCCAGCAACGACAACCACAAGGTCTGCATTAACGGTAGCTTTCACATCTCGAATACGTGGGGAATGGGGGCGACAACTACATTCGTAAACAATAGCCTACGATAGAATATGCTTCCCTTCGTTACGCATACGCGCGAGTGGCGCCGCTGCGGCAGCAGCCACTCGTCGCAAAAGGGCTGACCGCTGACATGGAATGCAACGAATCGAAACCATCCCAGGCCCGATGCTACTGGCACGAGCTTCCCGCATGACTAGCGAGGTGTACGCACACTCCGAAGCCATTGACAGATTTGCGAGAGCTGTCTGTATAGTTATTATTTTACGGAAGCGCTTGAGCATGCCGCCATCTTGGGCTGTCATCGTTGCGGTTTTCTGTCCGTAACAACCAAATGCACGATGCTATATTGACGTGTGTACTTGTTTATCTTTATCGGGTGACCATGCACGTTAATCGCCTAACAAGTGTTAGCGCACAGCGCAGGACGCGCCTGCATGTATCGGAAGTTTCTCGAAAGTTACCGATGGTTCTATCCGCTCAGCGGTCTGTTGTCCGCGAACATTGTGTAATCTGATTTCATCGCGCGACGCGAATTGTGTAGAACTTTCTCAAAGACACGTGGGCACCGGCGACTACTCTGGAACCTTCGATGACTGATGTGTAAAAGTCGACGCGCTTGACCCTCTGGTGAGACTTTCGACGATCGCTGACTGTGTTCGCCGCCATCGCCGTTCTTTGAGTGTAACTTGCTTTCGAGGGCACAGGTTCGCCCAATAAAACGCTAGTTTCGTCATTCAAAGTTTTGCTGCCTTCGTCACCGTCACTACCACGCGACAATATATAAAGTCGGTGCGGTGTTTCACGACCGTGCTAATTTGACTTTGACGTCACTTGTAAAATGACAAAAATGGCGGCGCCCGTAAACCGAAAATAAAATCGTCAACAGCGCACGTCTGGCGAGTTCGGGAAGCTTCTGTGGCCCTTTAACAAGGTAAGGACTGACTCGATTAGACGGACACAACTGGAAATGACACTGCAGCTTTTGTGCACCATTGTCGTGCTTACACGGTTGCCAACTGAGCATACAGATTCGGTTAGACGGAGCGGGCAGCAAACTAGATTCACGCCACACAGTTTCCAACTGTCTTTAGGCAGTTGCCCACATATATAGCGAACGGAGCTAGGCCACTACGCAGCTTATTCTCACCTGCAGGTCTACAGGGAAACCGTGGAAGTTGCCGTGTCCGCCGCCCAGACCTCGACGAGGCAGCAGCCGCAGTCCTCAGGGCAAAGGCATGGACGGCCAAAGCAGCTGCCGATGCGCCCGTTGTCACAACACTGCCAGCGCTACTGGACGCTCGTGCGCCTGCGCAGAACGGGATAGGCACACGCACGTAAGGCATACACCGCGCAACGTATAGTGACAGGACAACAACACGAACAACCTTTATTCAAGATTTGGCGCTGCGCTAGAACAGATCTTAATCTTCATCATAACTTCCATATTTACCTAACCCTCAACGGCCCCCCAATGGTCATTCATATAGGAGGGGGGGGGGAGAACGCATTACGATCAAATATGGCCGCGAAGGACTCAAGAACTAGATACGCGCAAGTAAATGGTAACAGCACGCAAAACAATAGAAATGAACAACGTAATGCAGAGTATACAGATCTGGTGCATGGCGTTAGCATTTGAAGTGTTTATAATATTAAGCAAATGTTTCAAACTTTTCGGGGTTGCAGTTCATTAACAGCGCCATCGGGTTTGCTCCAGTCATCGATGGCAGCAGACAGAGAGATAAAACGCATTTGCCTTGCCACGTAGACGCCGTATATTGCAACAGAAAACCGAAACGCCCCTGGGATGTGTGCATGTTGTAGACAAGTGATCGGAATCACGCAAATGAGGCAATTTGTAATGTACACAATGAAACAAGCAAGCTCGATCAATCCTGCGATGGTGAGCCAGAAGAGCGGGAGGTCAAAGAATTATTTAATGTCAACAGCACTGCGATGATGATCGTAGTGACGTGATGAAGCGGGCGATTGGAGTCGGTATGGTTTCAAGGTAGCTAATTATGTAACCTCTACGGGCATTCCAGTTGGCCGACGCGTATTGTAGTTTCGTGCGAATGAATGTTACGCAAGCTAACTCGGGAACCACTGGGGCGCAAAGTCGGAGTGATACTAAAATACAGAGCAACAAAAAAAAAGCGGTTCAGATTAGTAGGACATTCTTTCTGAGCTACCACTTTAATACACTCAGCATCAAAAACATAACGATTCATATAAAGACAATGAAAACGTCACACGCCAGCCCTCTCCCCCTATCGCACTCAAATGGTGGAGCCTCTAATTCCATCACTCAAACATCACGCCATTATTTCTTCCACTCCAACACCATTCTCATCAGAAATATCTCAAAAGTTATCGGGTGCGACCTGTGTAGCCAATACATCAATCCACAATTTGCATCGTAGCGACATCATTTCCGCAACAAACTTGCGAGAATTTTCAAAACAGGGGCCTTTGTAACTCCGGCATCGTCCCAACGCCATTCCACGCTATTTGAGGCGTTTAAGCGTCATTCCCATTACAAGTATTCCGAAGAATTGCAACAGTAACCGTTGTAACACCAACATAATTCCAACATCGTTCCATTGTACCTTCTCCATTTTTCATTACGAGCATTCAATACGTTTCCAGCAATGTCCTTCAAAAAAGTCGGGCACGCCACTGGTAGATCACAGAGTACTCACGCCAGAAAAGCATCAAATCCGTCGGGAACAACACTTGACGGACGGCAGGATATTCGTGACCCCCGGTCGCCGTCTCCGGAGAAACGCTCTTCGAATACTCTTCGAAGCAGTACGTCACCGCGGATGGCACTTACACAAGAACGTATCAAACTTCGCTCAGTCACAGTTCGCAGAATAAGCTGACGTAAACTTCAAGGGGTGATCCCAAATCCAAAGGTACCCGCGTCCAGCACAGACAAGTCGCCAACCGACTGAACGCGCGACGAACGCGAGAAAACGAGAGAGCTCGGCGTTCGGAGAACGTCTGGAACGCCACTGTACGGCGCCCCGAGTATTTCCCATTCACCGTGACGCAGCTAGCCGCCGGTGTAACACAGAGAAGCGAAACTATTACAAAAGCAAATGAGAAAGGACGATAAGAGTGGGGGGGGGGGAGAAACGGAGGGTACCACCCCACAGCACCACTACCGCCTTCCCGACTGCATCAATGAACGCGTAGTACTCCTTCTGTAGTAAAACTCCGTAGTAGCACGCGACGCACGCACATCGTACGTGGCAGGGTCGCTCGATCACGGCCATGCGCCGTTCGGGATACGAAAGCGGGCCGGCGCGAGCGAGCGAAGGCTGTTCCACCCACCGCAGTACCCCCCCCCCCCCCAAAACACCCTTTCTCCCGTTATTCCAACTTCCTGTCTTCCCAGGATACCCCTTTTCTCACCGACGGTCCGCTAGGTGGCTGTTTCGCATCCTCCATCCACCCTTCCCTTTCCCGTTCCCTAAGGCTCGCTGAACCGGTTTCCCGCCTCAAACCTTCTTCCCACTCTAGATGTGTTTTATTCGTTTCGTATATAGAAGGCGCACTTGCGATACTCACGGCGTTTAAGGATGAAAAGGTGTGTGCGTGTGGGTTGAGTTGGGGAAGGGGGAGGGGAAGAAACAAAATATAACGTCCAAGAGTTCGGAGACGACGCCGGAAAGAATCTGTTCGGCAGGTTGTCGAATCCCGCGCGCGGGACCTGACGAAGGCTCGTGCAACCTGGCGGCCCCCCTTTCTTCCTCACTTCCGGTGGCGCCCGACCGGAAGTTGCGCCGGAACCAGCCTTGGATCGGGGTCTCCCCGTTTAGTCTTCAAGGCCTGGAGAGTACACTTCGTAATGCAATGGAAAAAACGGAAGGGAAAGAAAGAAGGGTGGGGGGGGGCGCACGGGACCAAAGATTTCTTCCCTGCACCGATCATCATGACGGGAAGCTAACTACGTGGAGAGTAGATACAGCACAAGCTGTACAGCAAAACGAGAATGGTTGGCGGCGATACGGAAGGCCATCTTCGATGCAATGAAAAAAAAATAAAAAGAATGCACGCTCTAAGAAGCTCAATGCGATTTCGCTATTGCGAGATGAGAAGTTAAAGGGTAAAAAATTCACGCGCAGTCTCTTTCTCCATCTCCTCGCTCCTACCGAGGTTCTCGCGGGAAACTTCGGGGGGTCAATTGGGAGCCCGGCACCTTGTGGGAGCTTTCAGTGGAAGGAGGAAGGACAGCTGCTGCCGAAGCCATTTCCGGTTGGGTAACGTTACGTGAACACAGCGACTCAGGCGTTCACGCCGCACTGCGCTGGCGTGCATATAGAAGAGGTTGTGTTTCGTATATATATATATATATATATATATATATATATATATATATATATATATATATATATATATATATACGTGAGTGCTCTCAGTTTGTTACGTGTAACTTCCAAACACAACCGCCGCGGAAGTCCAGCAGTCGCTATGACGTCGCGCTGCTGAGCTCCAGGACGCGGGTTCGATTCCGGCCGCGGCGGCCTCATCTCGACAGGAACGAAATGCAAAGGCACTCACGTAATTAGAGTTTGGTGCCCGGTCAAAATTAACTCGCAGACCCTCACTACGGCGTGCCCTCGTAATCATATACAAGTATAGTCGTTTAGAACACGTAAAACGCCAGAATTTAACTTTGAACAGCAGTGTCTGTCGTGTCGCTTCTCTTTGTTCTGTCCGTAAATTAAGGCTGCATACGCTACAGGAAAGCGTAACTTCTAACGATTCTGCCACTTCTCTTTCTCTCTCTCTCTCTCTCTCTCTCTCTTGTATTTTCTTTCTTTTCGTCATGGACTTGCACCAATAAACGCGTCCGCTATTCGAGGCATCAGCCCCGTCGTCGCGAAGGTTGACAAAGTTATACGGCGAAATCGTGGGTACCGAATTCGTCCTATAGCTACAGTAGCTCGAGGGTCTACTAACCGAGCGATGGCGTCTTCTCCTAAGCTCAACTACTCACACTATCCCGCACAAAATCCCATCAGTTTAAATGCCAAATATATCCTTGCTCATCAACGCGGAGTCCGCAGGAAATACCCGCCCTGGCGCCTCACCCACAACTTCGCGTGGAAGAGGCCGCCGATTGGCGCAATATACAGACAGGGGCATTCTTCTATTTAAAAATGTTAAAGGCCATGTATCCCACTCACTGGAGAGCCAACCGCTCTTGGTGCGGTTACGGAACCTACATGCAAGTGCTGTTCTAGGGTAGTGACAACAAAAGTTTGACCTTTTTTACCGCTAAATTTGGCGAGTAGCCATTTTGGACCCCGATCTCTCTAGAAGTCGCGGCGCATTCCTACTTTTTTGGGGGCGGGTCACGCTCTGATGTACCCATGCTGTCACACGATCTATTAAATTTCTTTAATTTTATACCAATACGCACACGAAACCTGCATGTATATTTATTATACTAGTTGCCTTTTCCTTATATTTTAACGCATCAAACTTTTTTTCTTCTTTTACTTGTCGTGCGACACGTACACAGTAACAAATTATAAGGCATAGTGGTGTGCTCGTTGTAGTATTATCTCACGCTAAGAATGCGAACTGCATAAAAGCATTGTCGTTGTCTTCGACTTGTGCGCAATACTTTAGGGATGTTTTCTGAAGTGCACTGTAATAAAGACTGTGCTTACTAGCCTGTCTAACTAAAACGTAGACGTGCCGTGTACTGCGCTGCTGCACGCTATATTTCTCTGGCTACTGAAGCCAAAGTTTATTTTAAGAAAGATAGTGTCACGTCACCGAGGGTCGCGGGAAACGTGGTCTGTCGGCTGGTCTTTCGCCATTTTGTCTCCCACACCTTATAATTTGTCGAAAAGTTTAACCCGCCAATTTAGCTGGCGACAGCAAGTACATTTACAAAGGCTGTCACCACCCTCGAACAGGGGTTGCATATAGGCTTCCTAGATACGGTGGCATGCTCACTTTCATACATGTAACCTCGGCGTGCACTTAGGACCCCTCATAAGCGAAATAGCCATATCACACAGGAGCAGTCGGAGCCACAGCCTGCCCGTTCCGACTTGGTAGGACAAAAGAAATAGCAGCACAGGGTCAATTATGTTTAATTTCAATGAATAAATAATAATGTTAAAGGGGAAATGAAAATGTACGGGACGATAGCTAATTTCCCTTTAACCTTCTTATTTTTTTGCAATTCAGTTAAACATAATTTACCCTCAGCTTTCTTTTGCTTTGCTGTCTGTCTCTTCGTTTGGTTGGGCTTGGGAAAGGAAGGTGGGATCGAACCTCGGTCTCCGGGCCCAACAACACACAGCTCTAACCATTAAGTCAGGGTGCTTTTTTTTTCTGGCACCCCTTCTCTTACCACCGTCTTTCGCATCGTACTTCACTCTGCGAGCACCTGTCGCCACCTTTCTTCTCACGACAAGCATCAAGCATCACCTTTGTTTCAGTGACATCGCTACATCCGACGTATCACAATGTGCATTCGTGTGAACAGCCGCATGCATTTCCGCATAGGTCGTGAAGGTTGTAGTGCATAAACATGCACGTTTCCCGAGATTACGAGTTGCAGAGGATGACAATAAAGACAACTTGTACGCATCCCTTCGAGTCATTTCGGAACCGCCTCCCAAAATTTAAAACATGAGCGTTGTACCTGTATAACTTTACGACTACTGACTCAACATTTTTCGTTAGTGTCCTTTAATAGAGGCTTCGTAGGTGTCGCAAGTGTAGCAATGCACAGTGGGGAAGCTGAGCCAAAAAAAAAAAGAAAGGGAACGCACTCTTGAATGTACGGCGATCAATGCGCCGTTACATGCCGCCCTACCGTCCCCCCACCAGGTCCTGGCATTGTTTCGACAGTGACCATCACGCGCTTTCTCTCACAAAGGGCCGTCAGCTTGCATTCTGACACTGCATGACGGCGTCGCGCCTGTTCCCTTCCTCCAACCCCTCCCCCTCTACCCCGGCGCCATTCACGAGACACAAGCACTCTTGTCTCCAGTGCAATAGCGTGCGGCCGCCACTCAACGCCACAGGCAACAATGCGCCCCGACGAGCTGGGAGCGGAACCGTGAACGGAACTGATGGCGAAGAGAGATGGGAGGACGGGACGCCGTTACAGTAAAAAAAGAAGGTCACACAAAGCGGCTGGCTTCAGACGCAACGAAGCGTTTTGATATGTTCCAACGGAGCGCACAGAGTGACGACGGAAAGTGGCGCTACTGATGTTACACTCTTCGGCAGACTGACAATGGAGAAGATATCTTTTTTTTTGCTTGTCCCTCAACGTGGTTAGCGGGTTACCGGAATGCCGGGTTACCGAAGACGCGTGCCAACGGGCGGTGGCGACATCTGTGGGCGCTTTATTCAACTTGAGAGCGTTGGACGCATTTATATCACATGCGTATTATATAGTGTCTCGGCGAGGAAAACTAAAAACAGGACTCGCATGCAAACATATGGCAAATCAGTTCCGCGGAATCCCCGCAAGGTGGATAAATGTTCATGAACGGGAAAATTGTCACCCACCCGAATGTAACACAAAGCTACCAAGGAAACCCCTACGGGTTTCTACGGAGGAAAAGCTTCACGTTGAGCAAACATTTTGCCCTGGTTCTTCGTAGCTTAGTGCTACATGCAGGTGGATGACAATTTTCCTTCTCATGAACCTCTCTACACGTGTTCTCGCGCTTCGAGTTGTCGATCTACTCTTTCCGTACCATGGAGGAAATAGGTGTTTTTGCCGGTTACGCCAATTTCTTTTTCTCTGAATGAACTACTGCACTCAGAATTTTACGTAATACATAAATATGATAAACATAAACATAAATGAGACTGAAATAATCAGAAGAATAAGAATGGGCTGGGATGCGTTTGGCAGGCATTCTCAGATCATGAACAGCAGGTTGCCATTATCCCTCAAGAGAAAAGCTTATAACCAGCTGTGTCTTACCAGTACTCACGTACGGGGCAAAAACCTGGAGGCTTACGAAAAGGGTTCTACTTAAATTGAGGACGACGCAACGAGCTATGGAAAGAAGAATGATAGGTGTAACGTTAAGGGATAAGAAAAGAGCAGATTGGGTGAGGGAACCAACGCGAGTTAATGATATCTTAGTTAAAATCAAGAAAAAGAAATAGGCATGGGCAGGACACGTAATGAGGAGGAAAGATAACCGATGGTCATTAAGAGTTACGGAATGGATTCCAAGGGAAGGGAAACGTAGCAGAGGGCGGCAGAAAGTTAGGTGGGCGGATGAGATTAAGAAGTTTGCAGGCAGAACATGGCCACAATTAGTACATGACCGGGGTAGTTGGAGGAGTATGGGAGAGGCCTTTACTCTGCAGTGGGCGTAACCAGGCTGATGATGATGATAAACAAAAAGAAGAATGAATGCACTTTCACGCATAAAAGTTTCATTAACGAGATGCATGTCACAAAATGGTATAAATTACCAGAATCAAGATTGTGGGATAAAATTGGACAAACTTTGTAAATGCAAGCTTGTATCTACTAAGAAAAAAATATGTAACAACATTTATGAGATATACAAAATATAATGACGTCTAATAGGCACTATATCCGAAAAAATAAAATATTTGATTGGACATGTATCGCAATACAACAATTTAAGTGCAGTCATTAAAGTTTGCCGTGCCGGGCTGCGGCCGCCGATGTTTCGGGCTGTTTTGCGTCGTCATCGCTCTAAGATTCAAAGCCCGACGAGAAGAACGCATCATCACACTCACTGCTGCTCGGACCATCGATAAGACTAGCTGCAAACGCAGCGGAATCTCCAGATCTGCGATCATTCGAAGCGCGCGCGCCGCTCCCAGAGGCGGCCATTCTTGCTTTCTACTACTAAATACAGAGTGCGTTAAAAAATTAACGTCTTGTAGTGGAAAAGCGAGCTGCTTAGAAGACAAAAATATGGTTGTCTTCCTTCACGTCCTATGGCGCAGTGTGTCCGTGAGCGGCGCGGAAGGTTTGGAAAGCGGCGTTTCAGACCATCGATAGCGGGCGGCCATTTTTGCTTTCTCCTTTAACGATCGCAAAAAGCTTTGGAGCACATTCAAAAATCCCCGCCTGGGGGGAAAATGCGAGCTTCTTAGAAAACAAAAGAATAGCACTCCTCTTTCACGTCCAATAGCGCAGTGTGTGTGTGGGCGGCGCGGAAAGCTTCGAAACCGGCTTTTCAAATCATCGTTAGCGGGCTAACGAGGCCCAATGGCCGCGGTACGGAAATATTTAAATCGCCCTCTCGCTGCGATCTGCTGGCCTCCTGGTATTAGCTCTCATGGCAAGGCGACCGCCCTGGAAAGGCGTTGGGTCCCGGGTTGGAATGCCGGACCAGGACGAATTTTCCCTCAACCTCGAAGCTTTTCCGCTGAGAAACCCGAATGGGTTCCCTTTGTAACTTCATGCTACATGCGGGCGGATGACAATCTTCCCTTACGTTTTAACACTCATGTCACCGCCGACGTTTTCATAGCAGCGGTCAAATATAATACCTTCTTTTCCTCTTGCACAAGTAACAACTGGAACCATCTGCCTTCCAGAGTTGTTCGATACATTGCTGACGTGAAATCATTCGCCTGTACGTGCATTGCTTGCGCTATATTAGTGGTATTTCAATTTTGTTTTTTTACATTATGCTTTATAAATTTCAGCATGTCAGTATACGCAGACCACACACAACACAGGACAGCTATACGTTAGCAGCAGCAGTCACGGCGCTGGTGGCTTAATGCGTCGACAGAAACAAAGTCATGATCGTATACTGGCTAGTTTCTTTTACTCCGACGACAACAGAATGAAACGCGAAAATTATTTTGACGCCGTGTGGTATCACAAGCCGCCACAACATGGCACTACCGGTGCTGCTGCTACCGTACGCCTTCGGCGTTCCGTTACTCGGTAAAGCTGCGACTCCTATAGTCCTATAGACCAGAACACGATATCCTCTCACCCTGACTAACCGAACGCATACTCTCGCACCCGGGTTGCCCGGTCGGCCAGCGCCATTTTGTACTCGGCTGCCAAAGTGTGTTCGTCGGCGACCAGTAGACATGGCAAGCGGCAGTTCTAGGGCTCCAAAGTGCGGAAATGTGCCCGTTCTCGCGGATTCAAAGTACAAGAAGGCATCTGGGCGGCATTGCGTCGTGTTTGGTTGCCAAAACAACCAGCGCAAAAGGAGCAGGCTACTTAGCGCTGTTTGCAAAGAGCACAACACACGTAGGGAATCGTGCCGGTGCGGTGTTTTCAGCTTGCACCGATTTCTATCCGCAACGAAGAACGCCAAGCTGCGCCACCGGTGGATAGCTGCAGTGAATAGGAAGAACTAGCAACCCAGTAAAAATGTACGAGTGAGTATCGCAGGTGATGTGATGCCTGGCAATCGCATGCTTTCAAAACATTTCAACTCAAAGGGGACCGACCGATAAAAATGCACTTGAAAAATCACGGAGAGCACAAAACGAAAAGACCGGCACGAGCGAAGATACTGTTCCAGGAGAGCAGGCCCTGTCTCTGCAACGGCCTCTACTGCTCCCCCGGGAAAATCAGTGCGGCGATTTTGAAGCTAGAGCGCCAGAAGGCGCGAGAATGGTATAATCCGGCTTGACTGATACAGTACGAGCGCCGCAGGGGCGAGAAAATGTGTCCAATGTACCGCGCCTATGCAAGAATAAATGACGCCAACGAGGAATTTACGGCATGCTTGTGAGCACTTATGGGAGAAACACCGCTTTCCGCGAAACTCTTCGCATAGCATACGCCCGGGCAAAATTTTGCCGCGTGATGCATGCTGAAAAGTAGAATTTTCATAAAGCTTTGTCGCGCAACCTTTCATAATATATGTCACCAACACAGTGCTGTATATTCCTTCACAGGTTACGTGCCAACAATACGGAGATATTACAGCTCAGACGTGTTCTAGCATATAGCACGCGGTTTGTACAAACGTAATAGCGTACTTACCCGATGTATTCGCTTCTGCAGTCTGCACGGCACTCAGTGTGGCCATTGAGGACTTGCATGAGGTCTTGAAGTTTGATTTTATCGAGACAGCAAAAATAACAGGTTAGAAAAAACGCGAAACATGCCTACCACCCAGCTAAAAAGCACAAGTTTCGCTTCTCCGCCTGGTCGCATCTCCCGGTGTGGCAGCCCAGGTCTGCTACTTCGCGGCGCTTGGGGTAGATGGCGCCACCGGCGCTCACCAATATGGCGGCGCGCTTTTGAATTCACGGTGTTCTGGTGTTATATTTTAGCAGAGTTTTTAAAGCAGCAGATGCAAGCGGCTTGGTGTGGCCTGGCATCGACGTCAGCGACAGTGGACATGCGCAAGCCCCCAACGTCTGCTCGTGTTCATTTGTAAGCGCTGCCGACAGCTTATGACACTTGTAACACTATGAAAGTACCTATATTCAAGCTAGAAGCAGAATTCGCGAAACTACGGTTCAGGCGAAGTTCAGGTGAGAACAGCGGAGATTGTTATCATTATAGCTTATCCTCTCCCCTCCCTTATCATTTCTTTTCTCGTTTCAGCGTCACTGTTTTCTGTTTATTTACTGTGTTTTTGCTATTTCTTGAAACATTTCCCAAGAAAGCTAACTCGCAATTGATAGCACGTGCTGCAGCTTTGCGCAATGTATATTGCACTGCTACCTTGCAATCTAAACTAAAATTAAGATTGAGAGGGCAGTTGGCAAAGTTGATGCGCTGCTGAGAAGCTTGAAACCGGTCAACCAACAACAGCACAAGAAAGAATGAGACACGGCCTTTTCAATTCCGAATGTTCGATCGACGGTGTGCTCAACCGCACTGCACTTATTCATCTTCTTTCTTCATTTATCTCACGCTTGGCGCCAAATATGGTAACGAACCCAAGAGGCCGGATGTCTCCATTCCTTAATGATCTTTTTTTTAAAAGCATGACGAACAGAGCGCGAACTTGCTGCCATAGCACGGTCAACAATAGAGAGCGTTGTAAATAACGTGCCCAAGAAGCTTAGCTTGCCGAAAAAGCGGCGCTGTATTGGGCACAGCCTAAGTGGCATACGTTAACTTTCGACCATTTGTGTTCTTTCGTAATCTCATTACGTTCCTTCGTACGTCCTGCGGATTGGGTACCTTAAGTTACGGTCTCCCTTACATCACATCAAAACTCCCTTACATCAAAGGCTTGCAATTAGTTCTTTCCCTGATCGGCCTCAAGTTTTTGCCACGTATCGCGATGTTCGTGCTTCATCCCCTGGCAACCATCAATCGTAGAAAAAACACATTCCTACAGTATGTTGTTTCTCGGCTGGCCTGTCACTGCAACCGCGCCTCAATGAGCTTCCTCAAAAAGTCCAAGCGCGTAGACTTATACCAAACCAAGCTTCATGTGCCTACAAAGCGTCGTTTCGAATAAAACTACAACCATGTTCCGCTATTTCGGATGTTATGTAAACCGAAAGACGCACTCGCATACAGCGGACACATAAGTCGTAAAGGTGACTCGGCACCTGGGTTCCACGCAACGTAACACAAAACTACTGGAGAAAGACTGGGGGAACGGGGAAGAGGGGAGTGTGCCGCTCTAAAAGCACCGCGGGTCCATCTCCCCCCCCTCCCAGTACGGCACAAAATCCCCACCCACAATCACCATTCCGAAAGCCCTCTCTTTCACCGAGGCGCCATTGTGCTACACAGACAAGACTGACTGACTCCGATGCCTCATGCAAAGTTTCATAAGGGGGGCGGGAAGGAGGGGTGTTGCAGAAAGGAGGGGAGAATTTCGTAGGCAAAGAATGTCCGTTCTGTGATGCTCCTTCACGTGACCTCATTGTCCAAAAGCAGACCGGCGTCGCTTGGGAGTTTCGGCGAGGGGAAGGGGGTTGACATGAACTTGTCCCCATTTTCAACCGAGCGTGCGCGCTCTCTATTTTCGTGCGCGTCGGCTCGCCTCCTCCCTCTTTTCCGGAACGTGCGAATACGCGTTTCCCCTCGCCCCTGACATCCACACCAATATAGGCTCCCTTTCCCGCCAGGTGGCGGGACTTGACATCCCGAACGGGGCCCTTCCTTCACAACCGCTGGCTGCGACGTTCAGCCTTGCGCGGGGCTTTCGTTATTCCGGACGCGGCACCACGTCGCGTGCGGACGAAAATAAAGGGCGATAAAATAGAAGACAGGAGCGAAACAACAGCGCCCCGCTGCGCTAGGGAAAGGAGACGAGGAATGTCAAGATGGGGGAGTGAGGGAGGGAAGCTCCCTAAAGTAAACATCGTCGATTCCGCCACGCGCGTTTCCGCTTGATACGGCTTACGTTACCCGGCTGAGCCGTTCAGCCCGGGTTCCTTTTTTAAAACGCGATAGTACGCGCGCATTTTCTCTATTTCGTGCGTGCGTGTGTGTTTTCAAGAAAGAAAGGTCCTTGCTATGCAAGCATACGGCGTGCATACGCGCCAGTGAGGAGGGTCGGCATTCTAACGGTTTGGGAGGGGGAAGGAAGTAGGGGTTGATTTGAGCCGCCCTGCAGAATAGCGGCGTCGGCTCCTAACGCGTCCCCTTCGCAGTGTACGTGAAAACAGCTGCTTCACATTCCACGCACTGCGACTCTTGCTGGCTTACGGTTCATGCGCAATCTCTTTGTCGTTATTTTTTTTTTCATATCTGTCACGGATGACGTCACACGTTTAGAGGAGGGGGGGTCAAAAGAGAATATATACTGAACAGCTGCTCGATAGGAGTCGGCGCCAGTGCGTAGCGTGCAGTTGTGTAGACGCTTGTGCGACGGGGGTTGGAAGCCGCGGCATATAGAGCCGCTACTAAAGCGGCGTTGTTGCTCCAACGCGATGATGTCCTACAGACTTGGTATGAGACTTCTGGAAATGGCTACGCTTGACTCTAAACAGGAAGTGTTGGGCACAGACGGGACATTCGGAAAAGAAATCCTTAATACGTTGATCATTTGCGGAGTGCCCACAGTAAAGGCATTTTTTCTCACGGGAAAACCGGTGATAGTTTTGGAATAACTGGTTTTGGTTAGTTGACGCTTGCTGCGAGGACCGATTGACGAAGAGCCTATGAAGAGTCGCTTCCTTGCAACCATTTTTCTTCTTTCATCGCAACATGAAAAACGTCGAAGAATATATTCTCAACAATTCTTTACTACATGACCAATGGATGAGTAAAAGTGCTCTGACACAGGAGCGCTCGGAGCCAAACACGAGAGCATGCTGCCGCATTACAAGTAGAACAGATGTGGATACAATTTTGACGCACAGGAGCGTGCGACTTATTGATAACGCCAGATGGCCATTGTGGCAGTCAATGTAACGCTTGCGACTGCACTTCTCTCTGTTTTTCAACTGCAACTTGCAACAAAGAGGACTTCCTAGATGCGAGACATTTGACGGACATCTCATTAAGCCAAATATAGAGGAAGCCTGACAGTGGTAGCTGTAGCGAGCACACCGAGACCCGGATCTAGAAGTTTCACAATTAACGAAAATGAAAATACGCAGCACTAACTGCAAAGCGTAGCCTGTGATATCGAAGGCCGCAGGTAGCACTTTCAGAGCGACTTGCGCTCGCGATATCTAGTGGGAGAGACAAAAGTTAAGGTAGTATCGGTGTCCACACGGAAGGATTTAACTACAGCAGCAGGGACGAACTTAGAAAACAACGCTGTCGTCAGTCTAGTTAGTTGCAAGCAATGCAGTGTAGCGAAAATAAGTTCCAAGTTATGACACATATCTTAAGGTTGCTAAATGACTAGCCCACTCCGAAACTGCCCAATCTCGAATGCTTTACACACTGAAGGAACAAATTAGACAGAGTTATCGTTCGTCTACTAGGCTGTTCCAGTATAGTTAAGAGGTGGGAGGAAGAGAGAGAGAGAGGTGCAACCGCGTTCGCTGATTCCTCAGGCAAAACCAGGAAACAGCTTCAGTGCAATGCGGAGCTTAGTGTTGCAGGAAGCCAGAAGCGCTCGACACGTCGAACGAGAGCTCCGCATTCCCGCCATAGCGCAACCAGAGTCCGAACGCCGTCACGCGTGTACACCCCATTAGCAGAGTCCGCGAACCCGACCCACTGGGAGGCAACCTTGAACCCTCGGCGACGACCCAGTTGTGCGCGACCCCGGAAAGAACACGCTGATTAAGTCCCGTGACAACGAAAAGAAAAGGAAACATTCCCGAGCGGCGCTGGCATTAACGCTAAAAACCATGGCCAGCGCAAACACAGTGCCCAAGGGAGGGGGGGGGGCGAACGATAAGAAGGACGCATCCCCACAACAGGTCGCAGCCAGCTGCCCGAGGGACACAAACAGCCGCGTGTTAAGAAATGAACTACACACGAAGCGGAGAAACGCCGAACGAGAAAAAACGAGGGCATTCAGGGAAATTCCCCGAGGGAAAAGCCCACTCCCAAGAAGAGGCACGCACGCACGGAATCGAGCCGCGGCTGGTGTACACAACAGCGCGCACACAGGACGTACGCGCCACCAGCCAGAGGCCGGCCATATGGCACGCCAGCGGTCCCGAACGCGCGCGCTCACCCGCTTCCCATTCACGGCCATTGAGGGGGGGAGGGGGCGGGGGGGAGCACGGCGCAAAATCGCGGGGCACGCCAAAAACGCGGATTCCGCGCGTCCAAAAATTCGGATATCGCGAGCGGCACGCCTTTTTTTCTCTCTCGCTCCCTCTCGTTCGAAGGGAGACAAGGGAAGCTGAGAGGGAAACGGTGGCCAGGGGTCGCACAGCGATCACCGGGCTGAAAGTGGAGAGGGAAATATGAAGAGGGGAGGGGAGCTGTGAAAGCAGATACGGTCGCTTGCGGCGATCAGAGAGGGTGCTTGAAGAGAGTAAAAGGGGGAGAAGGAGGGGGAACAGAATGGGTCGGAAGGAACAAAAGGAAATGGGGGCGGGGGGGGGGGAGACATCCAAAGCGGCGGAAGCGAGCTTCGCAACGGTTCTAGGGGAAAGGAGTATTTCGGTACGCGATTAGCTTGGGGCCCGTGTAAGGCGAGGGTGAGCGGAGACGGGACGGCAAACTACGGCACGCCGGCCAAGGCAGAGCGGCAGGGCCGCAAAGAGCAGAGAATCCGGGGCATTCGGAAACCACCTGGCGTTCCCGAAATCGGTGAAAGGAAATGCGGCGAAAGGAAGAGAGAGAAAAAAAATAAGGGGTGGCAGAAGGGGGGGGGAGTATGAGGGGAAAAGCACGGCTTTCCGGCCTGTCAAAGAGGTGCGGCATCAGGGCACTCACTCACTCACTCCACACACCGGCGGCGACGAGCAGTCGTGATCGGCGCCGAAAGCCGTGAGGGAAAGGCCCCGCAGGTTATCGCGAGGGGCAGGGAAGGTAGCAGAAAGCGGCGGTGTGCCCGCGCTGCACTCTACAGCAGAGAGCCGTGGAGAACGATTTCGGCTACGACACAGGTTTCCTTCTCCCTGCGCTTGTGAATTTTTATTTCATATTATGACAAAGAGTGCACGATATGCTTCAGTAATGCAGCGTTGGAGTCTTGCCCGTGACCCGAGGCCCATATCCGGCCACCTCTTAAGACTTCCAAGTTCCGGGAGGAGTCGGGAAATAAGGCCGACTTCCACCTGTCCATTCCTTTCTTGCAAGTCTTTCCCGTTTCGACCGCGCAGGCGACGACCTTCTCCCGCGCGCACATTGTGCCCATACAAGAATGCGCGCTTGGCTTTAGCCCGCCGACCTGAAGCGTATGTCAGATTTTCGCTTAAGGAAAAATAGCGCAACTGAAAGAAATGATAATGCTGAAGAAGAACATTTCCACTATATGTATGTCTGTGTATATGTGATTCAAGTCTTTCCTTTCTCAAATGGGAACTTGCCACTACCAGATGGAGAAGGTCGTCGGGTGCATCTGTCCGGCGCAGAGTTACTACGATCAAGTCTCCTTTTACGGGTTGCTACGTTCGAGTATTCAGTAGGTGTCCGTGCGTATGGATAAGACCGCGACATAAACAATGGTGTGCCAGACGCAGCGCACGATATGTATCTCGCAAATACCGCATAATCAGTTGCGTCTACAATCGTGCCGATGCACATCCGGGAGTTGCGTGCCAGATACAGCCGTACGCGACAGTCGCAATGGCATCGCGCCAACAGGAGAGTCGCAAGAAGACGCTAAGCTGACCGGCCACGGACGCCGGGACAAGCCGGCCCCTGGCATCCCGCGTTGGGCACCACATGTTGGGGTCACAACCATAGCATCCCAGCCAGCCGTCCCACTGTGGCTCTCGAAGACTATCACCAGAGGGTCTCAAATACCGCCATTTTGCCAGTTCTGATTGGCTGAGAAGTCGCCTACAGCTCATACGATTGGCTCAAGACGCCAAGATCGCGTGTAATGTCGCAGTGCCTAGAACAGCGCCCCACTGTAAAGAAGATAAGTAATCCTTATTGCGTCGGTGTCAGCCATCGGCCAGCGTTGGTAAGGCAGCGTGACTCCGGAGAATTCTCGCACGAGTTCAACGAAAGGAGAAATGCGACTTGCAGAGCGCCTCCCGCCCTCAACATCATCATCACATCATCGCCATCACCATATCTTTATGTCCACTGCAGGACGAAGGCCTCTCCCAGTGACCTCCAATTGTCCCTGGCTTGCGCTAGCCGATACCAACTTGAGCCAAACAAACTTCCTAATTTTATCGCCTCACCTAATTGTCTGTCGTGTTCAACGGCGCTTCCTTTCCCTCGCTTACCCATTCTGCAACTCTAATGGCCCATCGGTTATCCATGCACTCTACGCAGTACATAGCCTGCCCGGCTCCATTTTCTTTCTCTTACTGTCAACTAGAATATCGGCTATCCACGGTTGATGTCTTAACCATAACACTTCCTTCCTGTCTCTTAAAGTTACGCCTAACGTGTTTCGTTCCACCCCTCTCTGCAGGGTCATTAACTTGTTCTCAAGCTCCTTTGTTATACTCCCAAGTTTCCGGCCCATATGTCCGCAGCGACACAATACAATGATTGTACAGTTTTCTTTTCAACGACAGTGGTAAGCTCCAAGACAGGATTTCTTAATGTCTGCCGTATGCAGTCCAATCCATTTTCATTCTTCTGTAAGTTTCCTTCTCACGGTCAGGGTCCCCTGTGAGTAATTGACGTAGATAAACGTAGTCCTGTACAAACTGTAGAGGCTGACCGGCGATCGCTAATTCTTGTTTCCTTGCCAGGCTATAGAACATTACCTTTATCGTCTACATAATAATCTTCAACTCCACTCTTGCAATTTCTCAATTAAGGCCCTCATGCATTTATTGTAATTCATCTCCAGCGTTCCTGAACAGGACAATGTCCTGGTATGAAGACAACAGCACAGTGAACCAATACTTCGTTCTAGGCCTTACGGCGGGCGATGCAAGCTCAGTGCAACTGTGGGTGCAATGCCGCCTTCGAGTCATCTGTCCTTGTGCAGTTGGGCATACGAGCAGCAGCGAGCTTTGCAGTCCTTCGAACAACAGTAAGGTAAAGGTGCGCCATGAATGATCATTCGTTTAAAAGAAAGAGAATCACAGCCTCTGGGAATGTTGGAGTACATGCAACTGTGGTAACGTGGCCGTATACAATACATAAACCAAGATGTACCCGCCCCATTATATAGAAGTACAGCATTGCAGCAGATGCTAAACGCTGCCGAGCCCTCATGCAGGGAAAAAAAACGGTGCAGTGCGAAACTGCGACCAGAATGGCGACTGGTCTGCGAGGTCTTGACGCCGTTGGTCTCGTTGCTTAAGAAACCTACACGAACGGGAAGGTAGGCTAGCATTAGAGTTATAGCTACCCTTGCACATACTTAGAATTGAACTCACCGCCCCTTTCACCGTACAGCACCCCCACATGTCACTAGCACAATCATACTAAGCCCACAAAACAGCGCATATGTAATAAAAACAATTAACTAAAGCTAACCAGAAGCGTCCCACATGCACCCACATTAAGTAGCAGAAGTTCACGCCCATTGTGCATTAAAAACAGCAGCAACGTGCGTTCACCGACGAATGTCACAACGTTTTCAAATAGTCCTGAAAGCAAATGCTCAACGTAAGCAGAGTTCTCAAGATTCTGAGAACAAGTCAGGTTGCTATGCACGAGGCCATCGCTAAGGGCTCTCAAAGCACATCTCAGTGTTTCGCGGGGCACGACCGCAAAACCGAGCATTCTTGATTACGGAAAACTCGCGCCTGTCCGAGTGGCCGATCCTCATCGCGCGAACGGACTCGCTGTTGACGCATATCGCAGTTGCACCTTGCACTCGCCAAAGGAAGACAAAAAAAAGGCATATTACATCGAAAGTGGCGCAACAGTTCCCTCCGAGCCACGCGCCCAACAAAGCCGTCTACGTCACCACAGGGTTGCCAGCTCTACGACCACGCTGCCTGTTCCTGGCACGTCCGACTGGCCCTGCTCCATTCTCGCACGCCATGACGTGGGCCACGGCTCTGGCGCGCATTCTTCTTCGAAAAAGAAGCGTGCACGGGGCTGCGGCGAACGGGATTGCGTCACCGTCGAAACGGCGCACACAAAAGGACCAAGCTTTGGCTGCGATGGAGCGTGTTTGCTCAATGGGCGTGGGCGCTCGCCGCTCAATATCGGTCCCGTCAACGGTGCCGGAAATTAGCCCCGGCCGCTCGGCCGACGTGGACGCAACGGGTCTTCGGTGTGGATGTGTGAGAAGCGTATATACCGGCAAGACGCGATGGCCCGGACGCCCGTGTGACAGCGTTTCGAGCGCTGCTTTGTACGTCGATTGATCGCGGTCCATTGCGAAACCATCCGCTCATTTGCCACTTCTATAAGCTATAGTGCGAATTCAAGAAAACAAAATCAGCCATAGTGTACGTATCAAAAGAGGTGATGAACATTGGTCGAACGAGTAATGTCGTGGGGTGACCAACGGTTCGGCAAGGGGACTTGTGGCTGCTCAAGACAGTGGTTGCTTCACTGACGCAGCGAAGCCCCGCCGTCCAAACGTGGACTTTCATTGAAATTTCTTGTTCGAATGCTGTTGATCCCTCAAAGCATTCATATTCCTGTCAACATTTTCTCGTTTGGACTTAGACCACGGCTTCATACAAAAAAAAAATACTATAGGCTTACTACTGACACCAATCTCGTTCCGCTTGCAGAGGAATCGCATAGTCACACGAATTAGATTCATTTTTGTGTACGTATTGTTGCGGGTTATACTAATTTGCACTTTGCCTAAAGTTCTAAATTTACAAGCAATAGTACAGCTTTCTTTTTTAAAGCGATGCTTTCTATGTCTCACTGATTCGTCCGTGAGCGCGAAAAACGCACTGCAGGAAAGCAAACTTACACATCTGTGTAGAAAGCGACAGTTTACGTTCGCAGTACCGCGGCAGCGTCGACTGGCCGGCCGGTCAGTGCCTGATGACGGCGCGAAGCGACGAGCTCAGCAAGAGTAGCGCATGCGCACAGAGTTCACTGGAAGCGCAATTTGCGTATGCTAGGCCCGACACCACCCCTGTCGCAATGACCTGAGCCTCCCTGCTTATCGGAGACAGCAAGTGCACGTGAACACGGGTTCGTCAAAGGATCTGAAAAAAAAATATCAAAGCTCGTTTCTGAAAGAAAAATGGTTGAATGCCACGCAACCCAGACGAACTGTATATATCTGCATCGCATTACGCGCTTCACTTAATGCACTCCCAGCCGTCACCATGGGTAGGCCGCGGGTGCAGCGCAAGGCAGAAGAAGAGGCTGCCGTACGCGAACGTAAGCGCGAGCGGGAGCGTGGCCGTAAATCGTCCGTTGAAAAAAATTTAAGTAAGGTGTCTGACGTGCCAAAACCACTTTCTGATTATGAGGCACGCCGTAGTGGAGGACTCCGGAAATTTCGACCACCTGGGGTTCTTTAACGTGCACCTAAATCTAGGTACACGGGTGCTTTCACATTTCGCCCCCATCGAAATGCGGCCGCCGTGGCCGGGATTCGATCCCGCGACCTTGTGCTCAGTAGTCCAACACTATAGCCACTGAGAAACCACGGCGGGTCCGTAAATCGTCCGTGAAAGTGTGAGTGTGTGTGTGTGATCAATGGCTACATGATCTAAAATAAAGGCTATACAACTTACGAGCTGTGTCTTCATTCAACTTCAACGTTAAAAAAAATACCATCCTAAACAAGCAATTAAATCACATATGCATAGCATCGGATCACTCAGCATTTGTGGGGTTCATTGCGTGGTCGTTGGCTTTGGACTTTGATTCAGTTTGCATTGGGGGAAAGCTTCGCGTTCAACCATCTTTCTTTAAGAAAAGGGGCCCTGATTTTATTTTTTCTAAACAGGCCCGCTCCATAAGTTTCTGCGAACCCGCATAACCATTGCAAATTATGTTGCTTCTATAACGCAACATTTCGTTGAACACAATAAATATGCAAACTCACAAAACCATTTGAAGTCGGAGGGACGAGGTTTACGAAAATTTAACGTATAAACAGCATTGGTCCTTATATGTGTTAGAGGCTTCTGAAGTTGACAGTGTGTACGACACCTTGGTACATCGGCTCGTTCCTTCGCAAGAAGCGTCACTGTTGAGACATTTGTACTCACTGGTGTTCTGTTGTTGTGTGTGTCTGGTCCTTTTGTTTGTGTCGTGAATTGAGATACTCCAGATGCTCTGCCGTAGGAACGGAACGGCGCTTGCCTCCGCCGACGGCTTCCCCGTACCCCGAGATCCTCCTCAAATTTACGACTTTGGTTGGGCTTGCTGTGGGGGTACGTCTCGGCGGGGGAAGCGGCGCTGTGGGAAGCTGGGAGAGCGGGCGGAGTCGGAACCAGTCAGAGAAGCTAATGCGCAAGCACCTTGTAATGGCCGCGCTGACGAGATCTTAAGACGTTAAAAGAAGCGCTCTGAATCGTATAACTGTAACTTGAAGAATAAACGACAGTATATGCGTCAAACGCCAATGCCTTCTTGAACGATCATCAACGACAACAACGATTAAGTATAACAAGGGTCACTTTGGATACTATACGAATTTTACGTGAGAAGTGTCGATCATCAACGACAACAACGATTAAGTATAACAACGGTCGCTTTGCATACTATACGAATTTTACGTGAGAAGTGTCCGTCTTTTAAGTTTGGCACTGGTGTATACGGGGACCTTTCTTGCTACCACGTCGGTCTGCTGTGGCACTGGTTCGTTTCATACTTTGATACGTTTTTGCCTTTGCAAAATAAAGCCATGCATGGGTTTCAGATGCAAATGCGACCAAGAGAAAGCAGCCACCGGGTTGAATGACACTGCGGCTCACTAAGAGGAAAAAGAGAAGAAAAAAATTATATTTATTCAATTAATCAAAGCAGAACTGCAAGTTTGACCTTTGGAGACTAAACTATAGTTGAGTGGCATATTTATAAGCGAGGAGCAATACATGAAATTAATCTAAGGCCCGGCCATCGACGGCCATTCAAGATCCTACTCTCTACATCGGGCACACGGCGATCAAATTTACACCGTCCTTCAGAGACCACTCCGGCGACCCTTTTCAATGCCCTCGAGTTCTAGCTCGCATTGAGCGCCAATGTATAGCAGCACGTCGAGACTCATTCCCTCGAGAAAAAAAAATAAAGCCAAATAGAAAAATACGGGTTTGTGGCTTAAGAGATTCAACAAGTAGAAGGGATGATAAATAAAACGCTGGACCGCCTCCGCGCGGTTAGATTTATTTTGAACAATATGCTCGCAGCGTCCGCTCGAGTTCACAGACCCGCCTCCCACCTGCTGGAAGTTATATTTGTATACCGTGAAGACAGCCATTCTCCACGCCTTCTTGCGTTTTGTTTTCGTTCACTCCAACTTTTTTTCTTTCTTGCAAATCAGGGAAGCGCAAACACTGCAGGTGATGGCGTTGACCTTTAAAATCGGAGAGGAGGGAGGAGAAGCCCGCAACGGCGAGAGATACAGACGCTATAGAATGTATACGGCCGCGGATGCAGACGCCCACTCGCGAGACACGCGGCTTTCGAGTCCCGCAAGGGACCCGCCGTGCGCGCGAGAATGTACCGTATAGGCTCGCCAGAAACCCGCATCACCTACTCGAACGAAAAAATTACAGCGAAAACTGTATATGACTAACGTTCCGTAGTTTTTCCGGGCGTCCGGCGACAGAAAAAAATCAGCACGTGGGCCGATCCTGGTGATAGTGCAGAAAGGGTACAAGCTCAATGGCACATACCCCTGTTGGCTCGGGAACCTGTGACACGCCCTTGAACTATTCTCGTCACACGTGGGACTCAAAGAGGTCCCAGGCACACGGGTAAGAACAGACGTTCTTGAAAAAAAAATGTTTCGCACAAATTTTTCAAAAAGTACGTAAATATTCTCGGCGTCAACCGCGCTAGTTCCACTGCTCGCGCGTTCGTCGTCGTCTTCCCCACATGGCTCCGTTGCCGCTCATCATTCCAACGCCGAATTCTCTTCTGTCGTAATTAGGAGGCCGCGTCTACAGGGGTATGAGCCGTTGATTAAGGGGGTGTAACACATCCAATAGCAGTGTTGTCGATGGGGCGGACACGTATAGTTCGTACACCCGAAGAACAACATGCGTACGAGGAGCGCCGGAAGGAACAGCAACGAGAATGCCAACGGAGCCGACGCAAAACGACCACCGACGAAGTACGTTGCCGCGAACGAATACGACAATCGCGAGCCCGGGCACCTCCCAACGAGCAACGACGCCAGACTCGCAACGCAACATGGAGGCAGAGGTACGGAATGGCGACGAGACTTTCCGGATAATATTTCGGATTTAGTCGCAGTGTGTGCGGCCATTTGTGGTTGGAGAACGACAACAATTCCACTCTGTGAAGATGGAATGGCAGCGAAGGTATTTTGCTTGTCGTTTGAGGGCTTTGCCTCTCGTAAGCTTTCGCTGCTGTTCCATCTTCACAGAGTGGAATGGTTGTCATTTTAGTCCCAGAATCAGAAAAGGCCGCTCACAATGCGTTGAAGGGACACCGTATAACAAGACTCGATCAGTCCGGACTGGTTAAGCAGTACCTAGATATCCTATATTGATTGATCTGGCGGGAAACCGTTGATACTGCAGAAATTGAAGACCGCGCTTTTCGTTTTTTTCTTTTTTTTCTATTCTTGCGCGGAAATTATAGCGCTTGTACATCAGAGAGGCGTTATGCGTTTGAAAGTAATTTCGCGTATTTCGCGCATACGGTAAGCTTTCAACGCTTGCTAGCTTGATGCCATCAACGTCTTCGTAGGCCGTTCTGTGTAACAGCTTGTGAATCTTTCTGCAGAAGAAGAAAATAAGTGGGAAAAATTAAAAAAAAATCAGGCGCACTCTGTGGACAATTCTGTATCCAAAACCATGCTCTCTGTTTTATTGACGCTGCAGTCGCCACTTCCTCATTACACGTAACATCTCGGGCGGGGGTATAAATAAAGAAGTGCGGCTACTACGCGAGTTTATGCGGTAAGGAGACGCCCCCATATATATATTATATATATATAACGCCCTACACGATGAGACGCTCACACCCCGCCGCTGGCCATGAATAAAAAGGTCACGTGTTCGCCCATAGGCTCACGCCTGACCCGCCGAATAGTACGCTATTCGGCGGGCGAGTAATGCGCGCTGCTATCGCGGTGAGTGAGGCAACAAGTTGAAAACGCCAGGGGGCGTTCGCTTCTGGTTACGACGCGCAAATGGAGCAAACCCTACGAGCTATGAGCTCCACGCTTAGGTTTTACTTGCGCGTGTAGCGCGCTCAAGGTCAGCCGAGAAGCTGAGAATCGCAGCGATTAAACGAAAAAAACAAAATTGTAGAGCTAAGTTTAAGAGACAGGAAGACGTCGGTATGTATTCAATTGGAAACGGATATATAGCTTCTAGGCGTGATTACGAGAGGGAAGCGGGCTTGGGCAGGTCACGTATTGCACAGAGCTCGCAAGAAGTGCGTTGCTCTAATGCTAATAGAATGGCTGGTAACGTAAACGCAGCGATAAGATTAAGTGGTTCGATCAGGTTGGGAGAATTCGCGTGCGTAGAATACGATCGGCTAATGCTAGGCAGCTGGCTCTTTCAACTGACCTATGACAGCGTATTTTGCGTTATCAGTTTGAATACGCGCGGAAATTAGCATCGATTCATTGGGGCCCTTCTACGTAATATCTACATGGGCATTTAGGGTATTCGAATATTTTGTTCAAAGAAAACGGAAGGAAGATACAGTTTTTGTTTTATTTTAGTTTCTTTCTCCGTTGAAACGTAACGCTCACAAGGCAAAAAAAAATATTTATATTACCGATTTTGTATTAACTACAATGACTCTACAGACGTCTTCTTTGTAGATGTCAATAAGACGGTTTTTTTATATAGCCATGTTAGCTCGGTGACAAACGCTGAAGTCTCCTGCCTCCTTTCTTCCGTCTCAGTCATATCTGACAAGGGCAAATAAAAGAACAACAAAAAAGTTGAAGCCGGTTTCTACAGAGACGCTGCTTATGGTTGCTCTGCGCAGTCGTGTTGATCTAATCACTCGAGGACTATTTTCGTAAGCGATTTTTCTCATGCGTTGCGTCCCAACCGGGAGGGGAAAAAAGATAGAAGAACGTATACAAGGTTAAGAGAAAAATAAGCATCACCCACGGCTATTCAGACGACACGCGCATCTGATCATCGCAATCTCAGTTGCCGTTGCCGCCTAAAACCAATAATTGAGGGCAGCGAAAACGCAAGCACGCACGCACAAACAGCACATGCAGACACACACGTGGGCGCACACAAACACATTCGGACACAGACACACCGCACGCACTAACACAGGGAAGAAAGAAAGTGAAAACTTAAGAAAAGGTAAACCGAACGCAGCTCCACATTAAGCAGCCAAGTACAATCACTTGCGAGGCCACGAGCCGCGTTTAAAGTTTTTTCGTGCGAGCAGTCAGACGGGCAGAGCCTATTTCGAGCAGCACGCCGGCAGTAGGCGAGAGGTGCTCGGCGAAACGAAACCAGCGTGTGCAGCTTTGAAAAGCGCGTAGCGAGAAAAAAAAAAACAGCACCGAGTACTGAGCCCCCAGGCACTCACTCGCACGCTCGCTCACTCTCTCTCACACACACAGACGGCACGCTTCAAACAAGGCTAAACAGAAATAGCTGGAAGAAAGACGAGGCGAGAGTGGCTGTCTAGAAGCTTCTCAAGCAAAGACCTTCGACGGTGTTTTGATACAACCCTAAACCCCCCCCCCCCCCCCGCCCAACCACATACACACGATGTTTAAGTTGACGAGCGAGCAAGTTGGGGTATTACGAAATTTCCGGACGCAAAAAAACAGCGGCAGGAAGAGGACACGATGATTGCCTGATTCATTGATTGAACAACCGATATCAAAATCACAAATCAGCACACGTTTAGTGCGTGCACTATCAGAGACGGTGGCTACATTCGTGATCAGTGCTGTTGCAGAGGCAAGATGACGCATCAGAGCAAGGCATCGGGCTAATTTTGACCACTTAAGACACGAGGCAACAAGTTCGTTTGTCTCGTAAAGTGAATAATATTATTATGTGTTATGTTATTTTCTGTAAAGCTCTCTTTTGGAGGGGGAGGGGTAGTCTGGTTATTGACGTAAAATGTGAGGAGCAAGGCTCACTTTTCCGTGTTTATGAAGGAAGACTACGTATGGTACATTCCGTCGCCCGGACTTTTGTGTGCGACATCTGAAGGCAAGAAACGACCCAGAAAGAAAAGAAACATCAAACAGGCTGCTGGGACCGGTTCGCCCAAAACGCACACATCAGGCCAACAACAACAAAAAAGCTTCATATGTACTCCATTTCACTAAGATCTGCATCCGAGCTAGTTGGTAAAGCAACACCTTTGACCGGAACAGCGCAAGAAGACCGGGACAATGCGAATGGCAAACACGCACGCACACATATAACGGTGTGTTTCATTCTCCTTTTGCTTCCTCGCTCACGCCTCAAGCGGAACAAGAAAGGCGAACCGAGACCCTCCCCCCCAAAAAGAAACAAACAAAGAAAGAAACAAACAAACATGCAATGAAGAAAGCCAGGAAAACGAAACAAAAGAACAATGAAACTCCTCCCTGTGCTAAAAGTGAAAGACAGCGGAGCTCCAGCGAGGGGTTACAGGTCGCCACGGGTAACAGCCTCCAGTCTGCAGCAAGAAAGGCAAGCCACGACAGGTTTCCACATCAGCCGCAATACTTCGTCCCCCCCCCCCCGTGCTACCACCCCACTTCTCCGACTCCACTCCACCCAGCAACCTACACGAGTGCTCGTGGCGTGGCGGCGGGCGCGGCTATATTCGTCAAGGCTTTGCCGAGACAGCGCGTCTCTTACACCCGGCAACTCTTCTGGCAAAGGAGCCACGGGCTGAGGCCGTGGTTGGTGCGTATGCCCGCGTGCTTAGGCCTTTCTTTTCTTTTTTTTCTTCAACTTCCACTGCTTGTGCATGAGTGCCTGTGTTTGCGTGTCTGTGCGCGTCTGTGTTTGCGCGTGAATATGTGCACCTTGACTGCTTTTGTGCGTGAGATCGGGCCTGTCTGTGCGAGTTTGTGTAATTGTGTACATGAATCTGTGCGCATGCGTGCGTGTTTGTGAGTGTGAGTGAGTGAGTGAGTGAGTGTGAGTGAGTGAGTGAGTGTGAGTGAGTGAGTGAGTAAGTGAGTGAGTGAGTGAGTGAGTGAGTGAGTGAGTGAGTGAGTGAGTGAGTGAGTGAGTGAGTGAGTGAGTGAGTGAGTGAGTGAGTCGGTCAGTCAGTACGAACCCTTTCTCTGCGAAGGTGTTCTTCGGTACTGAAAATAGTGAGAAACATTAATGAAAGAAAAGTGGAGAGCTCGGTCTCAGTGATGTGTATTTAGTCTGCCACTGCATGCTGGGGAAGGAGTGTTTGGAGGAACGACGGAAAGAGGGCATAGGAGGATGAAAGTTGTATGGCGAAGTAACATGCAAATATGATAACGCGACGCTATAAATCAAGACAAGACCAATCCCGATTGGCAAATTATTCCTTTAAAGCTACGCATTCATTTGTTTTAGCGGAAGGCTACGGATTATCAGAGGAGTGAACTGAGACCAAAAAATTTCACCGCACGTCGTCTGTGCCAGTGCCGCAATGTCGCAGGTCTCATCGTACATCTCGTATATTGAAGCCATTTTGGCGACTCTTCCTTTCGATGGCTCTCCGTCTGGTTCGGATCTTGGGCAGGGACAATTGCGCAGGGTTGCCTTCTTCACCCGTGTGAAGAAGTCACGCGTGCGATGAGGTCGACCACGTCTCGTTGCCTGATCCTAAACGTTATAGCATGAACGTCGACGCAGACCATATCTATGCCAATGAACACACGAAGACGGACGCTGACTCTCTTCTTTACCACAAGAATGCACATGCGTGACTATAAAAAATTGAGGGATAGAGCGACAAAAAATATACAAGGACAAACGTACAAGCGAACAGGCAGAAGTAACAAAACCGCAACAAGCACGAAAATCCTGAGGCGGTCTTTATTAGTATGCCCACGAGTCAGCGATAAAACATCAGTGCGCACAGAAAAATCGTGCGAACGTCAGTGACAGAAGTAATCAGTAACTTTTTACAGAGACATGGGCCCTCTGCTTGGCGAGATTCCCGAAAACGCGAGTTTGAACTGAACTGTCATAGACATATATATGTTAGAACGTATCGCGGTTAGAAGATGGCGTTCCTTACCAGAATATATGCGGTGATTTGATTTCTTCCGCGAGCAGTCAGAGTGTTCGCCCAATATGACAAGGACGCATGCAACGAATCACACGTTTATTTATTTATTTATTTTTGCCAGAACGCCTACGTGTCATTAACAATGAAACAATGGCAAGGGGACGTGAGGCAAACCAAAGAGCTAAACAGAAAGAAACAAGCTGGCCACGTGCTTCTGTAAACACAGAATTTCGAGGCGGCTCAGAAGAAAGGAAGTTTCGAGCGAGAGCGCCCGCTCGGCACTAATTGTCCGGAACCCCACTATTCCCCGGAGGGACGTGCCTAGTAGCGCCGTGAGAATCGAAACGAACCGCCACTTTCGAACCGCCTTCGAGTCATTTGCACATTGATTTCGAATTCGTCGCCGGCTAAACAAAACAAAACAAGAAAATCACAGGGGAAAAAAATCCGTCCCCGGTCGTTTGTGTGCTGAGCGCAGATACATCTCCACACGTTTCGAATCAGCTGTATGCCACCCATTTTGCTAGATCGCCGCCCTCCCGCAACAGCGTCCCCTAGATGGCGCTCTAAGCACGTTCCCCGCCGCTCAACCAATCACGCCCCGTCGCTCGCTGATTGAAGTAGCAGAAGGACGTAGTTGCAGACGATTCCGGTCTACCTCTGGTCGTTGTCTGCGTAGGCTAGATGTTATTTTGCTGCACGTTCGGCGCAGGCTAATCACTTCGCGGGCTACGGAAGTTGATGGCGCGTGCGGGGACAGTTGAGAAAAAGAAAGAGAGGCCTTAATGAGCCTTTTCTGCGGCCGTACAGCCATCTTGCAGAGCGGGCGTGTGTGCCTGAAAGGCAAACAAAGCGATCACTCCGCCCCCTAGCGGCAACAATCTCGGGGACGCGGGGTTGCTTTCTCGAAATCGGGGAGCGTGCGATCGCCCTTCGATCGGGAAGCAAAAAAAATTGCCTGTCGTCTCAGCGTAACGACTTCTGCAGTTTGCAAGTTGCCTACGTTTATCACAAAGAGCCCAAAGAATTTGTACGAGTTTGCGGATAAGACGATGTCACGCCCACTGCATCAAATCTTCGCTTTTCTTTTTCCTTCGGTTGGCAAAGACACTGGCTGCGCGTCAAACTTGGTCGCGTGACCAATGTCAATGCAGCTGTTTTTATTCTTACAGCGAAGCTCTATATGGCTAGCCGATGCGTCAGTCCGTCTGTCACCTGTACGCCGAAAACTGCTTTGAGCCAGCCACATGCGCATGCGCGAAAAAAAAGAAAGAGGCGCGCATTTGGCTGCGCCAGTAAGTGACATCGTTGCTCTCCGTCGCAGCCGAGCGCGCGCGCAGGAGTTTCTCTATGTGTTGTCCTTTTCGGAGCTACAACCCTCTTCTGGAAACATGCACCAACTAGCCCCCCCCAACAAGTATTACTCAGTTTCTCTACGACCATGAAATGGGTAGGCCACGCGTCATACGTACTCCTGAGGAGCAGGCAGCTTTCTATCAGCAACGCGATCAGAATCGGGAACGAGCTCGTCTACGCCATGCCAATGCTAGTGCCCAGGCACAAGTTCAGCTCGTGCATCCGAGCGCTAGCAGCAACTGCGTACGGAGGATCCGGCAGCCTACCAAGCAGTCGTTTAATGAACCGTCGGGATCAACCCAGTGATAAACATCGGGACCGCACGTTTCAGCTTCGCTGGTTAACCATGTTTACAGAATGCTTGGATGGTCATTTTTTAATTTATGCGTACTATATAAGTATGTCCAGCCATTGGGAGAGTGACCTTAATGTATTGCAATATGCTTGCACAGAAAAAAGAAAGCAATATAGCGTCAACCGGTATCTAAATATAAACAACAAATTTGTTGAACGCGCAAACAGAGATAACGAAGATTTGATTAAAGAATAACATTCGTTTAAAGTTCCGAAGCAACATCTATGATAGGAAAACAAAATTAAATTCTGGGGTTTCGTGTGCCAGAGCCACGGTCCGATTATGAGGTGCACCGAAGTGGGGAACTCCACATTAATTTTGACACCCTGGGGTTCTCTAACGCGCACCTAAATCGAAATACACGACCGTAATGCGTACCTCGCAGCATTGAAATGTGGCCACCACGGCTGGGGTCGAACCCATGACCTCGAAAAGACGCTTTACTTGGGCGGGAGGGATGAGAGAAGGCTAGGTTGCGACTGACTGGAGCCCCATAAGGAACCTACGGCCCTTAGAGCACAGGGAGTCAACGCATTCTTCTTCCCCGACGCTACAAACAAGCTTATATGCGAGTTAAACCATTACGTTTACAGGATACCAACATATAGCATTGCATTACACTGAGGGATTACATTTTAGGTTTTGGAGACTGTAAAAAGGAACGAGTGAACTGCTAAACGAATGCATGAACGACATAATCATTCCATGAATACGTGGCGACGGCCACCTGAACTTGGCTGAATAATGCAGTGTGCTGCAGGACCTGCTGCGCGCAGCAGTTCAGCACCAGTAAGAAGAGTCGTTAACGTGTATCAGTTTTTTTGTTGCGGCAGCAGTAGCAGCATAACGCACTTCGGCGTTGAATCTAAAAAAGGCTTCTGCTGTTTCCTCTGTGATCCGGCAGCGAATGCCGGATCACAGAGGAAACAAGGTTTGCGCTTCTCACCCCTAGGCAAGAACATAAATAAATATAAACGATACGAATGTGTGCTCGGGTTCTAACTTTTTTTTTCTTAGATGCATCCGTATAATCCCTCCCAATCCGTCACGACGGGCATGATGGCGCCTCTATAGCCGGTGGCCTTTTTTTTCTCGCGCTGGGCTATTGGGTTCACTTCCGGCGTTCAAAGGGACCGGAAGTGAGCGGGGAGTATTTGAAATTATATATATATATATATATATATATATATATATATATATATATATATATATATGAGAGAGGGGGAGGAGAAAAGGAGGAAAGGGGGACGCAGTTTCAGCATCGGTGCTTTGCAGGAAAGCTTGGCACCCAAAGGTACACGGGCACCAAACACTTAGGGTTTGACTGCATGAAACTAGAGTAGCAACCCGGCAAAACAAGCAAAGGAAAGAGCAGAAGTATCGAAAGAAGTTGCGTGCAGCAATTGAAAGTTATACATATAGAAAACGTTAAAGCACGTAGGTACATACGTTCGAGATCCTCGAGCGAGAAAAGCGCCCCCGGCCCACTGAGTGGCTGGGGAACAGAAGTTCCGGTTGTTGAGCCCTCGTAACTCGCCTGACTTCCGGTCGCAGCGAAATGCCGTTCACTTTTTGCGCTTGCTCGTCGGCGTACACCATCTCCTACTTCCCTTTTTTTACTTCTTTTCAATCCGTTTGTTTCCTTTTTGCTTCACTGTCACGAGAAATTGGATTTTAATAATTCCTGTCCTTTCCTGGCTGTTTCCTCACCCCTCCACCCCCTGCCCCCTAAAAAAAACACGCGTGAACAGACCGTCAGCGAGAGTCCTCTTATGTGTGTTCCTCTTCCCTTTGTGTCCCCCGCTCTATTAGAACGATGTCAACAAGATGAAATCGCCCAGACCAAGGCATTGTTGTCATCTGAATGCGCTGTCGAACTACGATGCCGACCGAGCATTGCAAGAAATAAATGAATTCTCTCTCTCTCTCTCTTCTTTTTCCCTGATCCTTCACATTGCACTGTGCGGATTCCATCCTGACTTTCCGCTGCTTTGTGTGTCATCGCTATATACATATACAGTGGCAAAAGGTTACCCTTATCTGCTTCGTTCACAGCCTATAGTTAATCGTGTACTGACAGGCCATAACTATTATGAGGGAAGATAAGACCCAAGCAAGTTGATTTCGATATCTTGGGTAGCGTCGAAACACACGATTCACGCGCAGAAATACTTTGAAATTCTTAATGTCACACTGACGTACAAGTCCTTGAGGGTTCGTCTCGAAATTTGAAACACGGGAGCTGGCACTCCAGCGTTGTTGTTTTCTTCGCGGAATGTATTAAAAGCCAGCCTCAACTGATTTAATATTGCTCTCCAGCCTTTCTTTGAATACGGCGAAAGCAGTTTACTCCTGCGAATGGAGCTTTAGAAATGACCACGGCCTCGAAGGCCTGTGCAGCCCTCAACTTATATAGTGCGATACGTGCAACACGAGAAAAACGAAGCTCCAACGTTGTTAAAGGAGGGCGGAAGCAAACTAGCAACGACAGGGAGCGAATAAAACGAATTGAAAAAGATGAGCGTCCGTAAACGCGCAGTGCGCTTAGGGTCACCGACGGTGGCGACGCGTCGCCCGTCACCGTCAACGCTATAACAATGCCCGCGTCGTCGCCGTGCTAGCACGGCGCGTTTGAAGCACGTGCGGAGAGCGCACGTACGAGCACGAGAGCGTAAACATGCATGAGGGAAGAGGCACGCAGCCAAGGTCCCTGTTGACACCCGGTTTGTTACTTTGTAGGCAGTCTTCATGTATGGCCTCCTAGATGGGCACTCCGCGCCGGTGTTCAAAACTTCTAACCGCTCATGTTTTACGCCGGCAGTTATAAGCAGGATGAGGTAGGATCACTGCAGTATCAGTTGTGCGTTAAACTCTAGTTAAACTGGTTAAACTCTGCGTCACAAGATGTCGCCACCAGCGTTGTCGCCCACGGTTCCGCGGTATAACCAGGTGATCCGAAAACGGTAAGTTTACGGACGGGCTAAAACTGCCAAGAAAGGTTTAGTTCGTCCGGGTGATGACCGGAGGCGTAAACGCAAGCAGCGGGGCCCCACCTGGTGGCGCATTTCTCAGCGAGACAAACACAGAGCTGTTATTGCAGTCATCCGTCGCTGTACCAGATCACCAGATTGCACCCACTCGGGCACGACAAGGCTCCACACTACGGGAGTTCATTCCTAGCCCCATTCCACTCTTTCACACTCCGCTTCCCAGAGCAGCCCAGGTTCTTATCAACAGAAGAATAGTCAAGGCATCCCTTACACCGGATGTTCTGAGCAAGTGGAGAGGAGCACAAGTGGAATGCCCCAAGTGCCCTGCGATCAACGTTTACCTGAAGCATCTGATCTGGTCCTGTTCTACCACAGCCAGCTTCAGGGACAAGCACACCCGACCTTATAATGATGGCGTCATACGACGACTGGTTCGCACCGCAAGGAGACGCCGCCGCTTTGCTTGCCTTCGCTAAAGAGGCGGGCATCCTTCTTCTCACTTAATCCCTTACCCCTATCTTAGTGCAAAGGCCATCCTTCCTAATAAAGGCTTTAATTAATCAATCAACTGCGGTGTAATCGTGAATACGTTGTCTTTTTAATTTTCCTTTCATCAACACTCATGGAGAGCGAAAGCGTTTCAATAAGGCACCGTGGTAAGACGAAGCGTCACAAGATGTCACTACCAGCACCCATTAATCCGATGTCACGCAAACGCCATTGCGTGTACCGAAAATACCGGACACATTAAAAAAAAACTACTCTCTATCGCTGGGTGCGTTCAGACTGTACGATAACTCCTTATCGGATAAGCGAAAAAAACGGCGGGCTTTGAATGCAACGACGAATAGACGCGTGTGGCCGCAAAGACGCGCCCTGCCGCTCGACTCTCTCTCCCCCACCCCCTCCCTCTGTTTTAGCCGTATTGAAGGTCAAACCCCGGCGGCGGCGGCGTCGAGTCTCGCTAGCGAGAGAGTCAGTCGGGGAGAATTGCACGACTCGCTTCCACTAGGCAACCGCTGGGGAAGATACGCGGGGGGGGGGGGGGGTACTCCTTTCACGCTCACGCTCGATGCAAAAGCATTTCCGGACAACGCGCGCCAGACCGGGCAACGCGGCGACGGCTTCTTCGCCGAAGGCCTTCGCCTTCCCGCTTTCTCTCTCTCTCTCGATCTCCTTCATTCGCCGCCGTCAGGGAGATTCGGTGCAGTCGCTGCTGTGGCAACAAGCCAAATGAATACGACAGCTCACATTGAAGGGGCACACCAAGACACGATTCAGAATAGGCTTGAGGTGATAAAAGTACTCTTTCAGAAAGCACACCGTTTCCGCTAATTTCGTCGTAATAGCTTGATCATTAGAATAGAAGCACGGTTTCATTTTCCCTGTTTATGTTTAGCGCCGAAATTACGTGCGGATGTAAACGTATTCCGGCTGCAAAGATGCGCTGTGCAGACAGGGAGTAAGAAAAGCATAATAGTGATAAAGCTGTATCTGCCTAGACATCTTCGGAAGATTACGTTTTCCAGTTGCCACGCTTCAGAGACCCGAAGATGTGCTGTGAAACATTGCTTTCTTCGTTTCTATCCTCCCACACACACACTTTATAATGTCTTGAATATCTATAATATCTTTTTATATCTTGAAGCTGTTGACTTCAAGGTCGCAGATCTCGCTTTTCTAAATTACTATAGAGAGACAGGGAGGGAATACCGATTAGTACGTACGTTTCAACGAACCAGCAACGCCTGCTTTTCCACTGTGCCCACGATGCCGTATCTGCCAAAGAAGGAAAGAAAAGAGCGTTACACATTAGCATTCCGTCGAGATATACCTTGTGTAAATATATTTAAAGAAAGAAAAAAAATAGATCCAAATTGTCGACAACACATGCAAACCGATTATGCAGAGAACGGTCGTGCCAAAAATGTGTTTGTAAGGTTCGGGAAACCTCTAGAAGCTCCATACTTATTAAGAACCATAGAAGTAAACAGATAATGAAGCCAAGGAAGGCATATTGGAAAAGAACGTTCCATTTTTATTTGAGATGTAGAATAAATATGAATGAAAGCGAAATTTCGCGGATAACCGTCGAATTCTTCAAGCACAGGAAAAGAGAAATGAAACGGGAAGGAAGCATGTACGAGTTCGTACTTTTTAATATTATTCAAATGTAGAATCACTTCTGAATGAGTGAGAAAGAGGATTATGGCAGAAGAAGAAGAAAATGGTTATAAATTTTTGGTTAACAGATTAGTGAAAACATGAATGCGGAATTCCACTTTCGCTTCCTTTTTCCTTCACAAAAAACGTTAAGCTTATCGAAAAAATGTAACCCTAATTGAGAATTGACTAGAAATATCAATTTCATGAACCGCTAACAAATTTCCACTCTATATTTTTTCCCTGGCTTCATCAGGTGGTCACTTTCTGGAAGCTTGTTACCGCAAACTCGTATTACTGACATCTGCTTGATGGCCTGATCGATCGTCCATGCGTCACTCTAGTCTACGACACACCATTTAGCAACGTGGAATTTCACTTAGGTCCTTATAGCAGTAATCATATAAGCAAAGATTCACTTCGTGCGCCCAGCTGCTTCCTCGACGGCATTATGCATACCTCGGGAAAATGGTGAGGCCTCGTAATTTCCCAGTTTCTGTGGCTTCACAAGCCTCGAAAGGGACCACCTGATCTCAAACGCTCTAAATATTTGTTCATGAACTCTCGAACCTCCCATCGACGCAAGCCTCACCGCACGCGTGCGGCCGTGCGAAAAATTGCGCATATCGAACACTTGTTAAAAGTTTGTGCACGAGTGCACAAATTTCAGTTTATACTGTGTACGGGTTACATTGTGTGTACAGTGTAAACAGAAATTTGTTTTCGAGTTTTCCTATATGTGCAACTTTTAGCACGACCGCACGCGTGCGGTGCGGCTTGCGGAGATGAGCGGCTCGGGCGTAAGTCACTGCACGCAACTGTGACGAGCCAGCGAACGACGAAGCCTGGCCTGATGGCCTCGTCACTGCTTATTTTATTGCACGCTACGTTATTTTTTTCGTTTACTTTTGTAGGAGTGGTTTCGCCGCGGTAATGGCGATTCCTTTATGTCTTCATTTTCTTTTTCGCATTATTTTCGCTGCGACTTCGCCCCCCCTCCCATCTTTTTTTTGTGTGTGTGATCGCGTGCGTTTTGCACGGACGACACATCATCGTTGCAGTACACAAAAGAGACAAAATGAGATAGAGAGAAAGAGAAAATACGCCAGAAGGACAAAAATACAGACCACGAGAAAGCGCCTCACCGAGATATTTTTATTATTCTCTTCGTTTTTATTTTTATTTATTTATTGCTTCTCCAAACCTCTCGGACACGGTGAGTTCAGGCGCGTCCGTAAACAGCCGGATGCGATAAATTATCCGGAGTAAAGATCTAGCTCGGTGACTAACGCGTTCGCGATATGCCGAAAGAAGAATGAGAACACAACGAAAAGGGCTAGAAGCGGCCGCAGCATGTGAGACGTAAATGGCGATCCCCAAATGGCATCTTCGTGGAGGCGGTTGAATGACTGTTGCGTCGGGGGCGACGGAAGCTAACACAACGTGACCAGCTGCTGAGCGCATAACAGACGGACCAGGAACGAGAAAAGAGCAAAAAGAAAGAAAGAACCGCCCATCCAAACGCAGTTGCTGGAATATCCGCGAAGCGAAGGTCTAGTGAAACGGGTAATCACATGCTAGACACCAAAACGTGAGGCGAACAATTGTGATTACTTTCATCCCACTGGAACACGCGCAATCTCGTGCAACGTTATTCTTGATACACAGCACGGGTCGCTACAGTGTTAGAGCGAACACCAAATCAGGCGCATGCGCCGTTGAGGCGTCGACGCAGCGATGTCACGAGGGCAAAAGGCGATGTGTGATGCTCGTCGATGAAAGGACGGTGCTGAGACAGGTGTATGCACAGAGGAGTACAGACGATTTTATCTAGGTTTCATGGGTGCCGCCATTTTGGTCGGTTGCACAAAGGAGTACAGACGATTTTATCTAGGATTCATGGGTGCCGCCATTTTGGTCGGTTGCACAAAGGAGTACAGACGATTTTATCTAGGATTCATGGGTGCCGCCATTTTGGTCGGTTGCACAAAGGAGTACAGACGATTTTATCTAGGATTCATGGGTGCCGCCATTTTGGTCGGTTGCACAAAGGAGTACAGACGATTTTATCTAGGATTCATGGGTGCCGCCATTTTGGTCGGTTGCACAAAGGAGTACAGACGATTTTATCTAGGATTCATGGGTGCCGCCATTTTGGCCTGTTACACAAAGGAGTACAGACGATTTTATCTAGGATTCATGGGTGCCGCCATCTTGGCCTGTTACACAAACAATTTCAATGTTCGATGAGACCTAAAGGGACGTAAGACTGTCATGAAACGCTCAACGCATTCATACAACAATTTTCATGCTTGCGAGTCGAGTGTAGTAGCGCGCACTTCGTAGTTATAAGACAGAAAACAGCAGCTTTAACAAGATGGCGGCACCTATACCCTTCAGTAAAACATTCTATAGGACAAACACCTAACTACAATTTTTAAAAGAAGGTTACGGGGTTTTGCGTGTGAAAACCACGATCTGATTGTGAGGCAAGCCGTAGTGTGGGACTGCGGAATAATTAGGACCACCTGGGGTGCTTTAACGGGCACCTAAATCTAAGTACACCGGGTGTTTTCGCATTTCGCCCCCCATCTAACTACATTTAATGCGTTCGCATTCTTTGAGCACGTCACATAATTTTCGGGGGCTGTGTATGCATCTATGTTTCTATCTAAACAGACAGACAGAAAACAGAAAAGTGCCGGCACTTCTCGCGGGCTTTCCTGGGATTATTTCAGGCTGGAAATAACTCATGTAGCATGTAAACAGCAACAGAAAGGTGGATCAGTAATTTTTTTGGGACGACCAACAAACTTGTGGTTGACAGTTTCGCTTGGATTATATATCTGAAAAGTTAACTTATAATAACAAATTATGTAATTAGGCGAAATAAAGAAAATATAGCCTGACTTGCTCCAAGCGACCGCAAGCATCATTACCTTGGTTCTGTCTATTTACGTGGGACTTGAATATTTTTTAAAAATTTTGGCGCAAGTTACATGGGACACCTTGTATATAGGCTCTCTCAAAGGAAATACGTAAATTCAAATAAAAAGAGCGGCAGTTGGTCCGACAACAACGGCGTAGTGAATGTTGAATGTTAGGTTAGCACGCATTTTACTGAATCATCATCATCATCAGCGTGGTTACGCCCACTGCAGGGCAAAGGCCTCTCCCATACTTCTCCAACAACCCTGGTCATGTACTAATTGTAGCCATGCCTTGCCTGCAAACTTCTTAATCTCATCCGCCCACCTAACTTTCTGCCGCCCCCTGCTACGCTTCCCTTCCTTTGGGATCCAGTCCGTAACCCGTAATGACCATCGGTTATCTTCCCTCCTCATTACATGTCCTGTCCATGCCCATTTCTTTTTCTTGATTTCAACTAAGATGTCATTAACTCGCGTTTGTTCCCTCACCCAATCTGCTCTTTTCTTATCCCTTAAAGTTACACCTATCAGGGATAAGAAAAGAGTGCTTGTGCCAAAGAAATACGATGATTTGTAATTCGTTGCCTGAGGTTAGTGGGTAACATCCGCAATGAAAACCGCGAAGAGGAGACGGACGAGAGAGCTAGCGGACGATACAAGTGTTGTGTCGTCTACGTCTTCTGCAGGTTGACCAACTTTCGTTTCGCTTCGATTACGGCGTCGTCTTTTATTTCCACCACATCCCTCAGCGCGTGACGGCTGCCGAGCGGAGCCGCTACGCCGGTCTTCTACATTTCGTTCTTTCTATTTCAGCTTTCGTGACAAGCGCAAGGTCGAAGCACCAGATTCTTGCAGCCACTCCGTCGATGAGGCATAGAGTTAAACATGGGCATCGAGTGGAGAGGAAGAAAACAATCGCTTGCACATACTCTTGTTTCGCTTCTAAACGGGAACGAACATCCAACGCCTGACGTGGCACAACAAACGCTGCATTCAGCGGCGAACTCTCGCAGGTAATAGCACATAATCTCCCTGTCTTTTCTTTTGTACTGTAAGGACCAGCTACATACACCCCAGCGTAGCGTGTGCGCACGCGTCAGGCCCAGTGACGTCACGGAGGCGAACTCACGCAGCCGGCGTAACTGGCACCGAGTCCGTTGTTCAAGCCCGTGACGTCGCTGTGTCTGACGCATGCATGCGCGTGCGTTACGCTGGAGTGTAACTGGACCTTTAGACAACGTCCAGTACGTCTGCCGATGCATGTGCACTTGTACCACCCCAATAATCGAGCTGCAAACACCAAGTAACGTGTATCACCGCTTGTTCGGCGCCGCTATGCATACACGCTATTGTAGCTGGACCGGGGTAAATGCCCTTTCCTGCAATTATTGCGCTAGCAAGTTACGCATTGTATATCCCTGGTTCGTGAAGCCTTTTGTCTGATGCCTCTCGCGCGTCATATGTGGCTCCAAGATGCGCGCTCAACTGACGTCTTACTTGCGATGATGTATACGCAGTGTTTGCAACGGTGTCTTGTCATCTTGTCTGACGCATACTGCATTTCATGCGTCTAATCATGCGAGAAATAATTAGACTGCGGGGGGAAAAAGTACGCGTTGCTGCGCACTGACATCTCGGAGGCAGCAGCCTTCGTTCACCGGGTGCATGCCAGATGGCGTCACAATACCGCGCCGCAGCGAGCCGATGGGCTTCACCAAGTTACGCAGTGTGCAGGCAAAGTTCCGTCATCGTGGGACGATTGACGCGCACGCACGTTGGAGACGAACCCGACACTACTATGGCGCACCCTCTCAGTCGCAGTTCTGGTCGGAGAGCCTTCAATTTCTTTCAAATACGAAATCTCGTTTGTTGTGTAAACACGCACAAGCGAACGTTGTAAACAGGTATACGTAACCAGCCGCGGTGTGGCCGGCGATGGTTGCGCAAAACTTACGAAAGCAGCTTGCGTAACCCTAATTACGCCTAATCTCGCGAAGGTCCAGTTCCGCCGCCGCGTTGCCACACAAAAAAAAAAGAAACAAAGGAAACAACGCGCACACCTGAGAAGGGGCTGCGGAAAAAAAAACAATAGGGGAACGATCATAAGGCAAAACTGACGAGGCCCCGTATGCACGCGCCTCGGTAAGCCTGCACGAGACCCACTTTCTTGCAGGCGGCGAGCTATACGCCCGCCCGTGCTCCAGGTAAACCACCCGAGTCCGCGTTCGTAACAGGAAATGCAGGACGGCGAGCCGGGCTCGTTGAGAGAAAGAAAAAGGAAATAAAATTAATCTTACAGGCGCTCCTCCCTCCGCAGGCCCATACGCGACCATTACCCATGCTGTTTGCACACTGGGAACCATTAGAGCGCACGTGTACAGCTCGTCGCCTACTTAGCCTGCAAATAAAAAAAAGTATCGCACAAGAAAGACAAAAAAGGAAAGCGTAGGCGCACAACGGATGCGTGTTCTATGCTACTGTGTTTTCTTTTGTTCTTCCTTTTTTTTGAACGCAACGCAAATTTTTGCCTACCCTCCCGGGTTTGGCATGGTTGCTGGCTGCGTTCAATGGTCACCATCTCCGCGGATATGTGTGTGTGTGTGTGTGTGTGTGTGTGTGTGTGTGTGTGTGTGTGTGTGTGTGTGTGTGTGTGTGTGTGTGTGTGTGTGTGTGTGTGTGTGCACACACGAAGTGTATATGCGCGCAGAATGCAAGTACTAGCGAATGGGGTTCCATATAACCCCTGTAGGCTGATCGACAAAGTACTGCCAGTGAGCGCGTCTCCGTTACGCGTAATAAACGCACGATTTCGTAATAAAACCTGAACACGTAATGTCGACTTATGTGTATCTGAAAGGCACGCAGACTCCATAATCAAACAGCGCCTTATATTTGATGGATTATACGATTTACATCATTTTTTTCTTGATTCAGCCACTCACTATGTGCAAACAGCTGGGTGTACATGTGCCCATTTGTGGATAATTTTCCAGAATCAACATTCAATGCAGGTTTCGCTCAAGGGGTAAACAATCCTTAAATGCAGTAAAACATCTGCCGTTCTTCTTTGTGCGTATACATGTCATCAGCATTCTTCCCTCATTACGACCCTTTGATCTTAGCCGACAGGTCAACCGGAGGCTTTAACTCTGGTTAACCTCCCCGCCTTTGTCTCATTTGCATCTTCCCTCGTCACGCGTCGCCTTCGCCCTCGTGCCATCGCTGTGCACACGTCTCGCACTGCGCATCCGTCATACTTGGCGTTTTCATTTCGGCATAGCCTTCGAGCGGCGTAGTGCGTCGAAAACAAAATTTACGTGAGATTATAATCATTACCTTTGCGGTTGATGAAATATAAACATCGCATGATGTTGCACGCTACATAGGATGAAATTAAACACAACTGTAGTTGTAGGGGGATTTAATACAGGCAAGCTTCACTTCTCGCGTGTATGCGTTGGACCTGTATAATTTTTAAGGCGCAAGCCTTTAGTGGCTCGTGAGTGTCCGGGCGCAGTCCGTGGTGGACGCAGGAAAGCGCTGATCACCGGCGAGGGGAGCAAGGAGAGGAGGCGCCATGCCAGTGGCGCTGTGCGAGTGGGCGCGTGGGAGAGCGCGGACATGCGCGTGGAGGTGCGCGCACATCGGCGACAAACCTTGCAGCCATATATATGGCTGTTCCACGGCGGCCGCATTTCGATGGGGGCGAAATGCGAAAACACCCGTGTGCTTAGATTTAGGTGCACGTTAAAGAACCCCAGGTGGTCAAAATTTCCGGAGTCCTCCACTACGGCGTGCCTCATAATCAGAAAGTGGTTTTGGCACGTAAAACCCCAAATATTATTATCATATGGCTGTGATTGCATCCCATGCTCGCGGCCACGGCGGCGTCCGTTCGCAAAACTGTTCAAACAACAGCAACAGAGGGAGTCATAGATAAGCTTTCGCCTATCGCAGTTTAGCTCTGCAAACTGCCCATAGATTTTTGCTAAATGTCCGTAGTGACTACGAGCTAACTCGGTCGTATTTTGCCAATGCGTAGCTGGTATAGAGTGGCTAATCCGAAAAAGCGGTCGTTCCTGGTGTGATATCCTTACCGCGGAACCTTCTTTCCTGGGGAATTCGTATCGTTTTACTCTGAAAGTTTGAGGCAGCTTAATTGAAGGATGCCAGCATTTGGTGCAGCATGTTCAATCTTTGCCGAGTCTCGAGACAAAAACCCTGTGCGTGAAATCCTCCCTTTCCTGTGACAATGTGTCCGAGACTGTGACACCACGTGGGAAACTGTGACGGTGTAACAGTCTGTGTATGGCAGTGCTATAACTTGTCTCACTAAACAACCATGAGAAGTGAAAAGTAGGCAGTTGTGCCGAACAGGATATTAAATGCACAATCCAAAGGCTTCCGTGTGGACAATATTCTAGTAAAAAAACAGACACAAACACACGACACCAGATAACAAGAGAACAGCGAAGAAGCAGATAACGAGGGTCAGCGCTCGTTCCAAAGCATGTTATCTAATCTCCATCGCACGATTATGTCCTGATATAAATGTCATTGAAGCGACCCACCGTACAGTTGACCGCGCTACAATTACAAGGACATTCACCTAGATTACATCATTTTACGTAACGTGAGAGTTGAGGCGTTAAGTCGCAATTCTTCAGGTCGTCTAGAAAACTTTAGCAGAGAGGCAACCACATAGAGCGTATTTTCGGCGTATAGGTATGGCGTCGCTCGGCGTCGGCACGTAAATTTCGAGCAGCACAAAACACGATGTCTATTGTGGCCGGAACTGGTACCATGGATCAGGTGCTTTTAATGATAACCACATGAAACACTTAATATAGCGACCGTGAGTGCCGCACGTGCGAAATGAATGGACGCGCTGCGCTGTGCGACGCCGCGGCGGAAATACGTCGGAATTGCGCTCCATGTAGGTGAAGCGGATCCGTTTTTGCCACGTGTCGGTTTCCGCTGCTGCTGTCACGAGAAGGTTTAAGGACTAGTCAAGTTGCTCTTTTGCAACTTTTTTTTCCTTATATCCTCCACAAACTTGTATATTTTATGGAAATAAATTCATTCATTCATTCATTCTTTCAGTCATTCTTCTGATGACGCTGTAAAAGTGAGACGAACGTGCTGTACGAAAATGCACTTCCGAGCTGAAGGGAGCCGCGTAGCATGGGAACATTTACATAAAATCTCAAACGGTTTCCCCGTTCCCGTGGATATCAACAGAAGACTTGCACGGGTACGACAGTTGCGCGCTACGCAAGCACAGCGATACGTGCAACGGCTCATGCATAGAGTTACCGCTTTCGTACGATGCACTGTACATGCGTACATGTATGTATGTACGTACGTACGTATGTATGTATGTATGTATGTATGTATGTAGGTACGCACGCACGCATGTATTTATCACTGTCTTATACAACTTACACAAGGTAAAACACTTCGTAGCATCACATCCTCTATCAAGACAGTTTTTGGTTAGCTTCAAACGGCGCGCCATAGCGACTCGGTGAGCTCAGATGGAGCGGCACCGAACGTCCACCGAGTTTTTACTGCCTTTCAAGAGAAACTCATGAAGGAAAAACCAAACAAGAAAAGTGACCCGTTAATCGCAAACAGAGGGACAGGAAACAGTCGCGTAAGCTGCATTGCGACGGCGTCGCTTACCGGACAGTTGCTACCGGGCGACCGCGTGGCACGTGATGCCGTGCAAAACCTACCGACGATATCTCATTGACTCTTTAATGAGATCTGTTGAGTTTCCATTGAGACAAGGCTACCGAATTTTTTTTTACTGACCCAGAGCGAATATTCGTTAGGTGGGCGTTGAGTGGCGCTTTTATTTTTCTGCCGGTTTCTTTTCCTCCTCACCTAAACTTTTGCACCGCTAACAACGAGAGCGCTGATAGGTCCGTGGAGCACGCACGCACGCACTGGGACGCGAGACCGATCGCATGCGCGGCGTTGGCGCGCCGGCGGCTGCGGCAGCAGCCGTGGCGTTGTAACCCGATAGAACTGGTTTTAGCCATGCACCGGTGCATTCATTTCCGGTCTTCCGCGAATCGGCTCCGCGACTAGCGTCGCCCAGAGCAGAGCGCGCGCGCGTGTGTACCGCTCTCTCCTCTTCCTCCTCTTTCCCTTCTCTCTCGGCCCTGCCTCTCTCGTTTAGCGCTTTCTTTGTTTTCGCTTCGTATACCGCCCCGCTATTTCGTTCGTTGCTAGCTGCCCGAGCGTCGTCGCTAGCTACCCGAGCGCTTCCTAGGTTCGTTCGCTCGCGCGGACGCCTGTCCGCGTCGTGGGGCAACGCGTGGCGCGTCTCCAGGGTCCGCGGCGATGATGGCAGGGCGGGTGACCCGCGCTGCGTTCGGCGTCAGCGGGACGTCAGTTTGCGGCGCTGTGTCGGTCGGCGTCGTTTTCGTCCGTGCTATTCATAGAGTTTCTCACTATAACACATAGAGGGAAATCTGGCGCCACCGTCTATGGGAGTTTCCTAAGGGGCGCTGTGCCGTCATGGGAATGGCGGTATATGTGTCTGCTACGCTTCTGTTGGCTGGTGTTTAAGAGGCTTCGTCTAAAACATGTATATGGCTACACAAATAAGACGTTCTGAAAGTAAAATCTTCATAAAATGTTTCCATTCGCGTATACTACATCTTTACTTACGTACAATGCATGACCAAGCGAAGAAAAGCAAGAATAGACGACAAACTATTTCAAAGTGGGCGCGAATCTTGTCGTCTTGCCTCCAACTGTAGCGGCCCGCTGATACTTTCTACGTATCATATAATTGTACATGCAATAACAAGTTCTCGTAGTTAAAAAAACACAGGTTTCTGTGTAATAATAAATCTGAAACAGCTTTTTACGTGCTGTTTTAGTAGAAAATGAATCATTGTGATAGACGAAACGGTGCTTGCCAGGCGCGTCTTCAAGGTGTCCTGGCTCTCCGAGACCGATACCAATCCAAAGTCACAATATACCGGCGTTCCCATGCATACCATAGCGCAGCAGCGCCACATTTCTTTATTGGTTATATAGTGAGAAAATACATGGTGCTATTATTACACTGCGCTAGATGAGCACGCCTAATGGCTATCACACGCGCACCTGGGATCCTCATTGAAGCCGGTCAGAATAAAGTTCTCGATCGCGATCGGAACGCCACGCTCGAATGTGCATCGTGGTCTCCGAGATGGTAAACGGTGTGGGATCTAGGAGGCCACGAAACAATCATATAGTTTTTCAACGGTAGCTACTAGAGGAAACGCTGGCGCTGCGATCGAGCAGACGCAGGGGAAATGATGAATAGCACATGGATCTGCCAAGCCTTAGAGTTTGCGGCTTCAGACGTCCTTGTCACGTTACTTATTACGCTTTAGCTTTCTAAATAATCATGTTTTAGTGCGTTACGATGAGAAGTGCCAAGTGGAATCTATATATATTGCAACTGTCGCTGGTTGCACTTCGCTCCTCGAAGACGCCCTACGCGTGTCGAGTAAGCTCCCGAACACTTTGCAATGCGATGAACGGGGTTCAAATCACGAATCGGGGTCCTCGAAGATGTTCGACGTAATGCCTAACGCATTTCTCTCGCATTTACCACTAAATCTCCACCGAATTCCTTCTTTCTTTAAACATATAGCCGAAGAAACGAACGTTGCGTACAACAGCACACATGCGCGCTAAACCGCCCTCATGCGGTGAGTGAGCCGAGCTGAACTGTTAGGCGCCCACTGCGGCTGCGCAACGTTCACCACCATGTGCGCGCACACAGCGCTTCGCGGAAGCTCTTCTCGCGGTGGCCGTACGCGGAAAGCGGCGCGCTAAAACTGCCCGAAAGCGTGGTCGATTGAGCTCACTGCACCCGCCACGCCGTGGGTGTATTATTAGCGCTCCCGCGGGCTCCTGTAAACGATCCACCTGCGCGGTAACAGGTGGCCCGTGCCGCGAGGAAGCGGACAGGTAGCCGGAAATCGCAGAGAAGCAGCTGACGCAATCCGGCGCAGTGTTATATGTTTCAACGCATGATCTGCAATGCGCTTACGCATAAGCCGCCGTCCCACACATGCTCAGTTGCGTACCACAACACTTAAATGTCACTTTACGGCGATTCAACTTCGGTGAAGTTTAACAACGATCTTCTGAGGCGCCCTAGCGAGTAAGCAATGCCGCAGGTCATGGAAAGAAACTAGAAGACAAGCGGTAATAGTTTTCTAGCGTCTGAAAAAAAGAGCGATCGAAATAAAAAGTCAATTCGCTCTTTGCGATGGCGTAATTTTCGCTTATTAATACTGAGAACAGCGTAGCTGGGTGAGCACACTTATCGACCGGGCGAAATGAGATAACCGTGGCTTTAGTTCCAGACCTACAGAACAACGCAAGTCTTGGCAGATTCACCACTGCCCCACGTCTAAACGATCGACTTTTGGAAATACAATTCAAAATCCTTCTCTTTTGATGGTCTAGCCAACGGCCGAGGAAAATTAAAGCGTTGTTTTCTAAGGCCTATACTATAAGAAGGAACAACAATGCCGCAAGTGAAGGAAGGCTGGCGGAAACACTCAGATCTGTCAGCAAATGAACGTTTTCGAAATTAAGTGTGACGTGCACGTTGCTACTCACCGAATAACAATAACAGTGCTGCAATTACAGATAACCGGAAACTATCAGGCGTTATCGCAAGTAAACTTCTAAAAGCAGTCGAAATTGCGAAATTTTCAAAATGACATGCCGCTTTCTTTTTTTCATGACTATGTTGTAAGCTGTGCTGCTTAGAAGCGCCGATTTATACAAACCTCGGAACTCTAAACCTATGGTTCACTTGAAAAAAGATTACTAAAAAAAGAAATCGGAAACAGGAAGTTAGCTAGCGAAAACAAACATAAAGACACAGGAAGCGAAACGCACCCAAATGAGCTCAGAACTGCGGCGTCCTAAAAAAGTAATAATCATCAAACAAGAAGCAAGATATGTATGTATGAGTTGAGTGAGTTAAGGAAGCAACAGAAAATATCGGTGGGTAGTCACTACAAGCACTGAAACGCATTTCCGGTACATAGGTAGTAAATTGGCGTGGTAATTGCCCGAACGATGGCCTGCGTAGGTTGCAGGCTTTTTAGTGTAGCGCGCTACATCCTGGTTACACTCGCTACGCCGTGTGACGGTGGGCGCGAATGCCTAACCACACCACCATGTTAGTTTTCCTAGCGAGCGTACATGCGTGCGAGCGCGAGTGTGTGTAACACACGTTTTGTGTGCGTATGCGTGCATGTGTTTGAGTGTGTAAGATGAGAGAGAATAGGTGGACTTAAACGATTCCTGTAGCTGAGAGCTCACTAACTGGGGCCGCAGCAGGCTCACAGAGGACGCCACCAGCTTTTCAAGAAAAGCTTCATTGTTGTCCAAAACAGGGCGCCCGTGACGTGTTTCGATATGCTGCGATCGCTTCCGGCGCATGCAGCCAGCAGAAGCGTAGCCTTCGAGATTCGCCCCAGCAACTCAGATGGTGGTGGTGGTGGTGGAGGCGTAACCGCTAATTTCAGTTTCTGCGAGGCCCCGTTCAAATTGCGAGGCGCCTTAGCTTATTGAGTAACCAATGTCATTGATTCATTCATTAATTCTGATTAACATTCCAAATCAACTATGGGGATGTGATAGATGCCGCCACTGGAAGGCTCCAGATTAATTTTGACTAGCTGGATTTCCTTAAAAAAAGTTTAAATTATGGGGTTTCACGTGCCAACACCACGATCTGGTTGTGAGGCACGCCGTAGTGGGGGACTCCCGAAATTTCGACCACCTGGGATTCTTTAACGTGTACTCAGAGCTAAGCTAAGCTAAGGCCCCTGTTTAACTTAGGCTGGTTAGCCATGGTGCCACGTGGTGGCGAGAGCGGCAGCTCAGGTCCAGCGTGCTAGCGTGTTCTTTTTTTTCTCGAGCTACATGCGCGTGAGCCGTCTTCTACACCGGCTTTGGAGGCGATAGCCGTGCCGCTACGAACTAAGCCTATTACGTCGTTATGAATGTACGAACTAGCGACGATATGCTGCGGCAACTTCAGAGCGACGTCGCTATGGAGCCGTCTCTCGTTCCCGCCTCTTTTTCTCGCTTACAAAGTTGTAATCGTTGATCGCGGTAACAGTGGCCATTTTTTGAGATACCGGCGCAACTTACTGATCATTATCAGCTCTTTGTGTTCACTGCACAACGAGGCATTCTCCAAACTGTCTCCAGTTACCCCTTGCCAGCTGACAGCCCATCCGATGGCCGCGAATTTCCTACTTTCATCACGCCACCTGGAGCTATATCCTGAGCTCGACTGCGCTTCGTTTCCTTTGGCACCCAATTCCGCAACTCTCATCGGCCACGGATTATCGAGTCTGCGCATTACATGGCATGCCTAGCTCCATTACTTCCTCGCAATCTCAGGCAGAGTAACGGCTGACCCCGTTTAGCTTTCCAATCGACACCGGTGTCTTCCTGTCTCTCGAATGTTACGCCTATCATCTTGCGTTCCATGGCGCGTTGCGGGGTCCTTCACCTCTTCTCAGCTTTTTTTTTTCTACCTCGAAGCTTCCGGCTCATATGCTAGTACCGGTACTGTTCAATGATCGAACACTTTTATGGCCCAACTTACTGCAGCTTAACCGAGCACTCCCGCCGAGTGTCCCTTTAAACGTCGCGACTAGCGTGCGAAACGGCGCAGATTTACACGGAGGAGTTCTCGAGTAAGAGGTCGAGGAAGTCGCAAGATGGGAAAGGGGGGGGGAAGGGACGTGGCGATCTTGATTAAGACACGGCAAGGGCCGCCTCGGCTGCTTTCCTCTGTAATGCTCCCAGCAGTGCGCAACCGCAAGTCCAGGACACACGCCAAGAAACATTCAAAGCCAGCTGGCCCAGCCAGTCAACGACACTCTGTGAAGTCGGGAACCCTTGCGCTGTGTAGAAGCGAGCAGGCGTGGTGGCTTTAAGCGGCGGCAGACGGAAGCGCAGCGCGGCCGGGCCCGGAATGCCCGGCACGCCATTTCGGCATCGCTCACTGATATGAGAGCCCCCCTGAACAATGTACGTGTTCTGCCACGAAAAGACCGAAGAACACGAGTATTTCGAGTGCACGAAAGTGGTATATATATATATATATATATATATATATATATATATATATATATATATATATATATATATATATATATATATATATATATATATATATGTGTGTGTGTGTGTGTGTGTGTGTGTGTGTGTGTGTGTGTGTGTGTGTGTGTGTGTGTGTGTGTGTGTGTGTGTGTGTGTGGTTAGCACAGACGTGATCACGGCCGCCTTCTTTAGGTACAAGCACGGCATGACAGCACGATGGGCCCATATTGTCTCGAACGAACAAAGCGATAACAGTGATAAAACGGTGAAAAACAGTCACTGTCCATAAACAAAACGATGTGCGTGCGATAATACGACGCAATGACGTCATCGTGGTCGCCATGTTTGGGTTACTAGCGCAGTGGCATGAGTGTCCGTGACGTCACATGAATCGCCACATAGTAGCCGCGGGTAGCAGCTCACCGCCGCAAGGAATGACATTGCGTCCAATGACTAGTGGTAGAAATGTACAGTCTTATTACAAGTAAGCAGAAACAGACAGCGAGGTTCAACGATCGAAGTCAATGACGAAGTCGGTGGAAGTCCCGAGACCATGGCCTCGTTTCCTGGTACACCAAGTTGTTTAGCGAAGACGGGAGTAATAGTTAATCCATGCAAGAACATTAAAGACTTTTCATAATTTTTAAAACTACGTGGGTGTTTCTCGAAGGAACGTGTTCGCTAACACGTTTGATCCTTAATTATCAGTGCAATATATTACATTAAAAAAATGAAGGATCAAACTGTGTTGTTCAATTCCGCTCCCTGACAGCGGGTGTTGGTGATGTCTCTGTCATGGCTTAATTTGCTGGTAGTTCGCGATGGTCTATAAGACCAGCGCACACAGGGCTACACATGGCAGCACGAAACGGCACTCAGTGTCTACGTGTGTCGATGTTCCTTTATGTGCTTCGCCTTTAGACCGTTAGTGTGACGTCACGGAGTTGGTGTTATCGCTTAATTGAGAGGTTTTCTGGGCAGGAGAAATTGACGAGAGCGTTACTGTCGTTGCTGCTGTTACTGTCCAAAGTGTAATCGTTTCTTCCTGAAATCGTAGAGAGAGAGACAGAGGAAAGGGGAAAGGCAGGGAGGTTAACCAGAGGGGGGAGATCCGGTTTGCTACCCTACGCTGGGGAGAGAGGGGAGGGGGAGTAAAGTGATAACAAAGTAGAGATAAAGAAAGAAAGGAGCTAGACATACAATCACAGTCGGTCACTGTCGCCGCATACTGCCACCGCACAGCACAGTAGCACTTGCAGCACTATAAACATCTGTTCAGGCTACAGCCGCTTGTCCAATTCTGTCGCCCATCGTAAAGTTGTGTAATCATCGTAAGGCTACCAAAATCTATCACGTCACGACTGGCTGGCGCGCGAATTAGAACTTGAGATCGCCGCTCACTTTTCCTTTATGGGTTCTTCCCCGTTTACTAATCTTCATGCTTATGGAAAGGATACACTGCTTGTGTAACTTCAGAAGTGTAGTATACGGATAATCTGGCTGTACTTCATATTTTTTATTCTTTGCTCTTTTAAGCAGCGTTGCTGGCACGCAGTGCACACGCATACACAATAAAGCAAAGCAATACCGAAGAAACCATCGAAGGCTTTGGCAAAGCCTATACGGAAGGGGCTAATCTACCACCGACCGATGAGCCGCGCGAAAGGAGCGAAAAGACAAAAGACAAACCGATCCGTTGATCCGCGCCGAAGTCAAAGCCGACAGCGCAGCCCACCACATGCCACCGCGAATCCATTTGGCCGCGAGAATCGACAAGATGCAATCGGAGCAGCGAGCGATGCGGAGGGTACATAAAGGGAGGCCCGGCTGAATCCCGCTTCTCCAGCAGCTGCGAAGTGGGCTCGGTCGATTACGCTCAAGCTCTCCCATTCGGCTGTTTGTTCGTCCTTTATTTTCTTTCTTTCTTTCTTTCTTTCTTCTGCTCCTTCTGTGCAGCCACATCTCTCGGGCATTTCTAACACTCTGAACTCTCTTCTGCGGAATAGGTGAAAGCTTACCAATAGTCAGTTCCTTCTCTGTTCACCCTCTCCCATCCCCCTCCCTCACTTCCCCTCTCCCCTTCCTCATCTTCCCGTTTTTTTACGGTTCGCTCCTTTCCCAAGGGAGTCTCGCACCTCTGAAACGGCCGATAAATGGCGAGAGATTTAATCGTCTGAAGCCTCTGTAGTACTACCTACGCCAAAAGGCGTCGAGCGAAGCTCGGGAGTATTCGGTTCAAAGTTCACCGAGCGTTCTTCGACGCGCGCTGATTGAACGAAAGCACACGAGAAATGCGCGTAATTAAACTGTTCCGTGCTGGTGGCAAAAAAAGAAGTTTTGGAGAAATAGTTATGCTTAGCCACATCGGCATATTCGTTTCGCTCCCCAAACTGGGATTAGGTATGCCATATCGCAAGCAGACGACTGTCAAACAGCCTTGGAATTCGGCAGCCTCCGTACGGCGCCGATGTGTTGTTTTTCAATAGAAAGAACGGCGAGCAGCAGGTTTGATTGATTGATTGATTGAGTGATTGATTGATTGACTGATTGATTGATTGATTGATTGATTGACAACGATTTATACCGTTACATGGAGAGGTCCGCATCTCGAGCACGGTCCCAGATGCGAAACTGTACACTGGAAGAAAAGGCCAAGGGACCAACAACGGGCAAGTCGTCGTGTCCCCATCGCCGCGTCGTCATAGTTACTGTCACGCCATCATCGTGCCGTCATCGCCGTTTCCACCGCGCCGTAGTAGTCGTTGCTGTCGTCATCACAACAGCTATCACCGTTTTTATTTTTGCAGCAACGTTTTCCATTTAGCTGCTTAGAACTCTCTTTTTTTTCTTTCCACATCCCTCACATTGTTAATAAAGGCGTGCCGTAACCATGCTCTGTAGGAATCCCTAACCGGCCAACCTGAACGTCAGTTACGCGCACATATAGTTCATTCGGGCTCTCTCTCTCTCTCTCTCTCTCTCTCTCTCTCTCTTTGTCAATCGCAGCCACCGTCTGCGCGCACGCAGTCTTTCGTCCCCAGTCGCATTCGGGCGATGCGGCCCGGTTCCTCGGCGGGTTCTCCGATAAATCAGGGTTTCCGCTCGGTCTAATCGGCCGGCCTCCAGTCGAACAAGACGAGGGCGGTAATGTCCAAAGGCGCCGGCCGCATTACGCGAAATAGCGCACCGCCAATCGATCCACAGCCCGTCGCGCTCTGTGCGGGGGTGCTGCCGGGCAACGCCGCCGATCAACAGGGCAGGCAGCTTCGGTGCCACGGAGGAGGTTTAGCGAACGGAGGCCCCCGCTGAAGCGAGCAACACTGCGTGTGGCCTGCGTGCGTGTGTGTGTGTGTACACACCGCGTGTTTCTGTGACGACTGCCTCGGGTAATTAATTAAACATACAGCCGGCGCGAGATAAGGCGATAATTTTTGTTTTTGTTTTTGCTTGCCAAGCTTGGCAGCAACGGCGGTCCTTAACGAAAGGTAGCGCGATACTCGTCAAGCACAATATAAATTATGAAGCGTTCATTAAATACCTGATACAGTAATGGCCTTATGGGGTGGGGAGCGGGCATGTTGTTGTGACATGATTTGCATGAAGTCAGTCAGCAAACGATGATGACTTGCTAGATATTCGAAACACGAACTTCTGCTGACTACAAGCTTGATAACAGTGGCGGTCACTAAAACTTGCACGATAATCGCTAATTACAAATTAACCAGTCATTACTAAATAGCTTCTAAATTACTGACTTTATAGGGAGTGTAATAACTGCAGATTTCAAGCCAGTCAGTAGGAAAGGCCCGCCCTGTAATGATTTCCTATGGGAACTCTGCACATATAGCATGGATGCGTTGATGTACAACTCCAGTTACGGTACTGCTTTTTTCACCGCAGTTCATTAGGTAGTGTTAATTACCGACCGCATCAGCGATTAATTATATCGCAAAATTTAATGTAAGTCGCTCTGGCCAGGCCTGTTCGGCGGCTCAACGATCAAAAAAGAAACGTGGGAAACTGCCCGACAAGAGATCGTCTAGACTTTCTCATACCCTACCTGCCTTTTTTACAATTGCAACAAAATCGACAGGGGAAAAAATGCATTGTCATGTATCCCAAGGACGCACGAAAGTAGCGCGCATGAAGATGCAGTCGCGTGCAACTTCCGACTTCGCTTCTAGACGCAGCCCTGTGCAGACGTTCTTCCTTAGCTTCCCACGCAAATGTAGAGAAAAATTCAACAGGGGTGAATGAAGAAGCGAGTTTCCCCATTCAGCCATCACGGGTCGGCCTTTCGTCTATGCCAGAAGGTGGCGTCCTGTATGCGGTATGCAGTTTTCACCCCACCGGGCTTGGTTTCTTTCTTTCCTTTTTTCTTTCATTGCATCGTTCCTTGCTTTTATTTCCGTTCGAGACGCTTTATTTTTGCCACACTTTTTATTTCTTGGTAGACTTCAGTCGGTCTGGCGCGTTTCCTTCGTTTCGTCCAAGTCTAGCACGCTCACAGCCTCAGAGCAAGATGCGATGAGCCTGAAGAATAAATTGAGGCAAACCAACCAGTAGCAACAACAGAAAAAGAAAACTAACGCGCAAGCTCACCAGAATAGTTGAACTCAAGTTCGATGCTCCACGTCGAATAAACAGATCGACTCCTTCCCACAACTGCAAGTATCATATATATATATGTGTGTGTGTGTGTGTGTGTGTGTGTGCGTGTGCGTGTGTGTGTGTGTGTGTGTGTGTGTGTGTGTGTGTGTGTGTGTGTGTGTGTGGAAGCCCCACGTGCTTCCCTTTCGACTATTCTCCTTTCAAAAAACCTCCGGTCTGCGGTCACAACACTCACAACGACCTTGCCGGGCGCCCGTCTCAATGGAACTGCACCGACCTTTTATATTGTTGTGAGGGGTGGGTGGGTTGGAGGGATGTTGGGGGCACAGACAGCGCAGGTTGAAAGAGGGTGCCGAGGACAAAGTATGCGTGCTACAGGAGCGCAGCCGTAGACCAGAGGTCGACCTTCTGGGCCGGGCGGGCATACGGACAGTTGTCGGGTTCCCGCATAGGTCTTTGTGTCTGGCCCCGTCACCCGGTTTTCCAAGTCGCTCGCGACTAAACCAGAAGCCGAAAGGCCTCGTGACCACCTCTGCAGCAGGCCAGTGGGTGCAACTGAAGAACCAAAGAAGAGGAAAGGACCGGCTCGAGAAACAATGGCCGCAGGACCGAAAGAGAACGTTTAACGACTTATTCTCTTCGCTAGACGTCGACGGCCCGGTGAGAGAAGTAGTCGACGCTGGGAGGCCCCTACCGAGCGATCCCCGCTGGAAAAAAGTAACAAGTGGAAATGCAACGACGCTACAGCGGAGGAATGAATTGCGAATGTCGTGATCGACTCGTTTCGACCGCTCTACTGATCTACAAGGAAAGTGAAGAATGCGAAGTCCGCGCAGGTCGACGGCGGTGAACATGGGTCCCTTACAACCGCCACACGATGAGACATTCGTCTGTGACGAATAAAAATAAAGTAAATAAAATAACAAAGACGTGATCTGACCAAGCAACGAGTGAAATCCTCGACTGGCAAGGTGAATAGATTTATTCGAAAAAAGGCGAGCGACAGTGAGAGACAGAGAAAGAGAAACGGGGAAACGCTAACCGCCGAAAGAAGTGCCGCACGGTCAGAGACTTTATGGTTATTCATTGGCCAATACACAGGCGTGGCAGGTTGCATTGTATTACGCGTTGAGGTTAAAGCTGTGTTCCTGAGCGAGCGTGTCCGTTATTCATCGTAGATTGAGCTCCACATGAGAGTAACAAAAGGTCCCAGCATAAGGACGGCTCAACGCTCACTCTAGCAGCGCTTACACTAACGCGATAGAGTGGCTTCGAATTAAGCGCTTCCCCGAGATCGACGCACGTACCAAAGCATCTTCGCTTCGCGAGCACCAACAGGCTGTCGGCAGTAAATCGCCACAATACAAGAAACGACCGCCGCCGCGCAAGGCGGTGGCGCGAAGATGGGAACGACAGCAAGCAATGCGTCCCCGAGAAAAGAAAAACGACACAGACGAAGCAGCAAGCAGCGGATACGAAAAAAAGGATAAAGGCTGTCCACATACACACAGCCAACGAAGGAGCAAATAGGGAGTTAAAGGGAAGAGAAAAAAAATTAAAGAAAAGGGTGAAAGTTTTTTTCCCTCCACGAAACGTACCGTCCCATTCCGGACCGAACCGAAGGGAGGAAAAGGACGCGGTGGAGGAAACGCGGAAAGGAAGCGCCAGCTCTCTTCGCCGGGAGAAACCGGGAAAGAAGGGGAGCGTCGGGAAGCGAGGTGGGGGGAGGGGGTAACCAGGGAAAGTGAAAAGCGGGACGCTGGGTTCGGCGGGTGAGGAAAAAAAAGAAGAGCTCCAGCGAGTGGCGGTGGAAAGGCCGAGTTGGCGTCGGCGGTAGCGTGGAGCGCCGTCACCGCGCCGGGCGGTGAACGAGGGAAGAAGGCACCGCGCCGCCTTGAGCGAGCGGGCCGCGGCGGCGGCTAATGGCAAATCGATGCGGCATCAATCCGCGTCGCACCGCTCGGTCCGGCGGGTCCCGGGCAGTCAGGCGCCTGGGAGCGTCGGGACAAGACGACGCCAGCCAGCGCTGCCTAGCGAAGTCGCCCTTCTCCCGCTCTTTTTCTTTCTCCTCCGGGCTGGCGTCGTCGTGGTGCCGAGGAAAGGAAGATTGGGGGGCTACGGCAGCGTCGCCGGACGCTGGTCCGGTACCACCGATGGGCTCGCGACGGTGTCGCAAGGCACGCGCGTGTGTGTGTGTGCGCGCGCACGCGAGCGGACTTCAGAAGTTATAAAGCGTTACAAGTGCAGAGCGTTGGCTCGGCCGGGGATAGCGCGTTCGCGCGAGGGGCGACCTGTACCCGGCAATCAATTACGCTCACCCTTGCGCAACGTTGCCCGTACGGTCGCTGGTAGCTCGGGCAGGGCCCGTTAGATTTGTACGCGGAGTCGTTTGTTAAAGTGAGCACCCCCCCCCCGCCCCCTCTCCCCCCACGTTACTCTCAGCCAAACGGAGAAATGACTCGAGCCTTTTTTTTCCTTTCTCTTGCGTTCTTTCTTTCGTTCTACCTCATCTAGGCGTTTGCTTGGAATTCCCCGATTTCGTGAGAGTGGTGTAACGAGTGGGCGAGTGTAGCGAGTCGGATGCCAACTTGAAACGGGACATCCCCTCCTAAAAGGACCTGACGTTTTGTGCAACAAATACGAATGAGCGCGTCGTTTGCCCGCTTTACATAGCCTCGAACATTCAATACGACGTTCGGACACGTAGACGCCCAAAGAGGGGGCGGTAAATCAATGGCCTGACTAAAGCGATAAATCAAGTTCTTGCTCTGCACAGCGTATTAGAACACATAACTCATGCGTATTAGAACACATAAGGAGGCGGTGAGTGGAGGTGTGTACCACTAGCCTTACCGCCCTCCTTCTACATTAGCACAATCTTTTTCTACCGAGATCTTCACTTTTTTCATGAATATATGAATATGACATGTGGGATGAGGACGGGATGTGAGAGACGTTGCATATGATATGGTACCCGATTCCAAATGTTCTGCTAACATCCTATTTATCGACGTCCGCTTCACCGCCAAGCCCTAGTTAGCTTGTTCACGGGAAATGATCATTGCTATAGCCTATCAAGGCGGCGGTGATATCAAAAAGCAGGCCCATGAAGAGACCCCCTGTTCCAAATTCTAAGTTATAGCAAAGCAACGCTTCAAAGCAAAGGAAAAAAAGGAATAGCCAAGGAATTGAGACAACAAAAAGGGGGGAATAGGTCAGATTCGCGAAACGGACTACACTAGGTTTCGAAGCAAACATGTACGAAAGAATGGAGTTGGCCTTTACCGGCCTTGCGTGCAGACGGCGTACTTTTCCTCCTTTACAGCCCGTCACGTCAGTGCTAGCCGGAGCCTTGGACCCGGGGCTGCAGCTTTCGACACCGTGCTCCCCCACCTCCTTCCCCAGTTGCGCCTGTTCTCGAGTGTGTTACGACAATGACGAGCCGGTGGGCGCGACGCGACAGCTCTTGCGACATACGTGCGTGAATGGAGAGTGGCGCCACGCTGCCCAAGGTTGCCAGGCCGCCGTGTCGATGACTAGGAGGGAGCGTCACCACGTGTTGCTGGTTAAGCCGTGTCAGCGCAGAAAAGGCACGCAAATGTGTGCAGATAGATAGATAGATAGATAGATAGATAGATAGATAGATAGATAGATAGATAGATAGATAGATAGATAGATAGATAGATAGATTTAGCAGTGTTATATGAAACGCACGAACGAGTAAAGGGTGAGTTTGTGATAAAGGAAAAGAACGTGCGAAGAACCTGAAACACCGTCTCGTTGGTGACGGTACACCGAACATTAGAGAATTTCAGAGATAGGGGACCTTACGTTTGGGGATGGTATCGAGAAGGCATACAAAAGAATGCAATGGGTTAAAAAAAGCACGGAAAGTCGTACCAACGGGGTTTTGTTTTTGAGAGCTCAAAGCTGCTAGGGGGACGCTATTTCTAAAGCTCTATTCAGCACTCTGGGGTCACAAGAAGACCCTTAAGCTCATTCTTGTGCGTGTGTCGCATGGCAGCGGCCTGCCCCACACAAGTCTAGCCACTGCGGGAAACAACCGGTCCAAGGCAATCCAATGTCCGACCATGCACGGGCGCCGCTGTGGCCGATGTCGTTTCCGCCATATTGTAATATTCCCCATATTGTCAGCTCTTATTGGCTGACTCTCGGCTCCGATTGCATTGGAATGGCTGACACAACTAACACTGGATCAACACGGCGAAATTCGATTGTGCAAACTAGGACTTCAGATGTCAAAGGTCAGCTTCGACGTTCAACGTGGTGCATGCTCGTTAGTTGCGCGGTCTTTCATACGAAAGGTTGCGACCCAGGTGTCCTGCGTGATCGTTTGCGCTCCCTCGCGCTCACGGTCGACACACGATGTGCAGCGTGTGTGCACACAAGCACTTAACAACGATGTATCCCAGATAACACAAAGGTAGAGAAGTGCGACTAACGACTGCAAGGATCACGTTTGCGTGACACATATAAGAGCGTCTGTTCATGCGTCCGTTCGTGTGCGTGTGTGTTTGTGTGCGTAGGCATGGTGCGGCGCGAGAGGCTACATGCCAAAGGAGGGCGTCACCGCCAATGGCCGGCACACGAAACTACACAGACGTGTGAATCACTCCGCGCGCCTCTGGAAGGATAAGAAACCGCGATAAAGTTGCGCGCGACGGCTTAGGAGACGTGAGATAAGTGAATTCCAGGTAATGGTGTCCCGGCTTATCTTCTCCGCATGAGCAATACAACGCTGACGTTATCTCAAGTTATGGCTTCCGAGATTCCGCCACCACAATTTTTTTTTCTCGGTCGGTTCTCCAGAAACGACTGTCCCAAGGCATAAATTGATATCGCCGCGACCGGCGGGATGCCCTTTCCGACTTCGAACAGGCCGAAAGCGTCAAGCAGCGAATCGCGGTGTTCTGCGAGTGATAATTTCGAGAGTGCAGCTTTTTGTGCACGCAGATTGGAGATGATCGACAAATGTCAACGTCGATGCGAACCATCTTCGAAAGCGTCCCAGCAGGAACATTGCATAAATACGCGAACTTTTCTCTTGAAATCACACAGAAAAAGAGATTTCAGACAGACGGCTGATCTGTGCTTCCTCAAATTTTTCAGCCACAACGAATGTTCTGGTCTACATCGCCGAATATGACTCTCGGCACTGTTACTCGCCTCGTTTTCCAAGCAAGTGATAATAATATCGAAAGAAAACAGCAAAGTTCCCTTTGCCTGCACGTCTCTGATGTCACCCCGAGCGATTAATGGCAGCCAATCTCGAAGGCCATGCATGGCCGTAGTAAATATGCCGGAAGTGACATAACCGCCAGGTTTTGAACTTTTACCGCGAGGGGCGCAGAACATACCGTATTCGCAGTTCTTTCCTAACAAACCAGCAAAGTGACAGTACTGAGGGTTAAAATGAACGCGTCGGACCACAGTTCCGTCTTGCCGCAAGCTTTGAGAAGGAGAAGAGCAAGGGTAAGCGCGATATCCTTGCTTACGATTTGACCAGAAAAAAAGCACGTCTCCGTACATCAGCAATGCTTGCATCAGTTGGCTGCAATGTAGCCCTTGCGGCGGACTCGAGAACGCAATCTGCAGAGACCATGATAAGACAGCAAGTGCTGACACACGAATGACAATTTTCTAAGAGCACATCCGCTGGTAATACGCATGCTGAAGCTTGAGCTGAAGTCACTCTTCAGTCGTAACTTCCGTCAACTCCGTACTTAGTTACGTCAATTATCAAGGCAGAGAGCTAGCTAGGCTAGTTGGACATTAGTCTTTGGAACTTAACCAGCGCGAAGTTTTGTCGTCGATTCTTCTTGCTTCTCCGTTCTTTGCTGGAACGTGAAGCCTCTCGTGTGATGATCGGCAACGATGATCAAACGCAGACAGGAAGCGAGGCAGACCAGGTGGACAAGAATATGTTCATAGGTAAACATCTCTATGCCAACATATGACTGATAAAACAAACCAATTACAACTTGAACGATAGAGAAAACAGTGTCTCACTCTTCGACTGTCCCAATGACCTTTAGAGCACAGACTACTTACTTACTGTACGGAGCATCGCTGATCTATCAGCGAATCTGATTACAGCTCAGACCCCCTATAAAGTATAATTGTACGCAGCCTCATTAAGTCATCAGCTATTCTAATCTCAGCCCAGACTGAGGGACACGACATCGATAGGATTAATATAGCTCAAACAGACAAAGAAAGAAGGCGGTAGGGCCGTTGGTCCATCCCACAGATGCAATTGCCAATCAGAGGTAAACATTTCGTATGCCACAACCCAAAGGGATGGGCTTACTCTTAAAAGTAAATGTACTTCTTGAAAAACGAAACTGTTTTCCTTGTTTCTGCAACTATGTTTCCTTTCACCCGCCGTGGTTGCTCAGTGGCTCTGGCGTTGCGTTCCTAAGCACGAGGTCGCGGGATCAAACCCAGGCCACGGCGGCCGCAATTCGATGGAGGCGAAATGCAAAGGTACCCGTGTTCTCAGATTTACACGCACGTTAAAGAACCCCACGTGATCAAAATTAATCCGCATTCCTGCAGTACGACGTGCCGCATTATCAGATCGTGGTTCTGGCGCGCAAAAAACAAAAACAAAAATAAAAAATATGTTTCCCTATCGTATTTCCACGCAATCAGTGACGGCCTCAGCGAAAAGCGCCAGGTACGCACAATTTCTAGCCAGGCCAGCTCTGGCCTGGCTAGATCTAGAATAGAATTTCGAGCCAGTCGGAGATCTCTGGCCCGCATACATATCTTCGTAAAGTGGACCGAGTAACGGGTAACGCTGACGGTGATGTGGTATGAACTTTGACGCGTCAGATTTCCGCGTTAGTGATTTTTCTGCGCTTTGCTCAGAACTGAACTATTTCAATTTAAGCAATAACTATTCACCCTTGTCACGCATAGTTCACGCGCGGGCACTACATCATGCATTGATTTGTAGATTTGCAACTTTAAAAGCAACGCATCAGATTGCCTGTTTCGGTTCGGTAAAAGAGCTCAGAGGCAACATAAGTTCCCCATTCCGGCGGTGAGAGGCTCGATAAGGTGACTTACACATCCATGAAGCAAGCAGGGAGGATCGAGAAGGGGAGAAAAGGAACTACAACACGACCTCCGAGATCCGGCTTGGTAACGAATCTCTGAGCCAACGAAAGTTGCGCACATCGCCGTTGAGGCAGCTGATAACGTGACTTCTACATCGCGTGAGGCGCGCAGGGAGGATTGGAGGAGGGGGGGGGGGGTGGAGGGGAGGGGACGTTATCACCCTTCGTCCGTCGCCGCACGGGTGGCTCATAATTGCTTCAAGCGGGGAGCTGGGCTGCAGGGTCTGCCGCGCTGCTAATCACCACTTTCCGGCTTAGCCGCGCGCAATTAAAGCTCCTCCCCGCAGCCTCCCAATGCATGACGCGAATATGCGTGTGCACGCGTGCATCCGGTTTACGTAAATGACGCCGAACGCTTAGCTTATCCTCGGCTCTCCCTCAGCACTGGACGGGCTGCTCACTGACCACACCGCTCGAAGCGCCGCTGCGTAACTCTAGCCACACAGGCAGGCGTGATTAAGCACTAATTTCGCGGTGTTCCTCGCTTAAAGCCGTTTTTCCTTTCTGTCTCTTTTCTTTGCAGTCACTCTCGAACTGCTGAAGAAAGAGGTAAAAAAAAACGCGAAGACAGCGATGAGCACGAATTAGAGTGCTCTGGAAGCACGTGTTCGCACCTGCTATATATAAACCCTTGCTCCTATAGCACTCAAACGAAAAGGCGAGATATTCGGTGGGAAAAAGAAACGCTGAGACGCACAGCTTAATCCAGCCAGCCATGCAACTAAAGCGACGGTGTGGCTTGCCGTTCATTATCATAATCAGCTCGCTTATGTGGACGGCAGGACGAAAGTGTCTCCCACAGACTCACCAGTCGGAGGTGTACAAAATCCACGCCCCAGCGAGCCCCCCCCCCCCTCTGTGTTACAAATACAGATCTCGGAGGCGGTGCTTTTGCTGACTGCGTGCGGCGGAAGCCAGAAAAATGTCGTGGACGTCAGGTTTTGGATGTCACCTGTCATTACTGTGTCGTGTCAATCTATAAGTGATGCAGAAAGGCTTGGAGGACGACAAGTAATCTCGAGAAGACGCTAAGGAACGCGAGACGAGGCAACAGAATGAAGCATGAGAGGCGTAACGTTAACTGTCAGGAAGACAGACGTGTGGACGAGAGGGCAAACGAGTCCATCTGACATTTCGCTAGAGATTAAGACGACGCACTGGAGTTGGGCAGGCCAGGTAGTGAATGGAACAAATACCGTCTATTTACAGATGTCTACAACATGGCGGCCATGACGTTTCTCCGGCTGTCCGATTGCTTCCGGCTCCTGCAGTCAGTAAAGCACAGCCTTCGAGATCGGCCCCTGTTACTCAGATACCGCTGTATCTGGGAGCATGAATTTGGACACCACCAATTAGAAATAAAAGTACGGGTGCCTAGATAAGAGGCGCAGTCAAGGACAGCAGATCGTTTAGTGGTGCATTGAAATTATAACATTCGTATACGTGCAATGCGAGCCGGCAAAAGGAAGACCGCGCAATTAGAAATCGTTGGGAAAGCCCTTCCTTCAGCACCGGACTTAAAATAGGCTGACAATATCATAACGGTGGTGGTGGTGATGATGTTACCTGAAATTCAGAGTCTTGCATTAGATCCCCGATACAACATCTTGCTTGTTATGTTTCTTTTTTCGTATTTTTTAAAATATTGGTGTCCGTACTTGCAGGCCCTATGCAACGTAATGCCTTCGCGGATCATTATAGGACAACTAGAGATACGAATCATCAATCGTAACAACGGAGCACGCAAGCGAATCGCGCTTTCTCAATAGCCCCGTAACCGTCCTCCGAGATCTCGGCTCTCCCCCACTGCCGAGACGAAGGCAGGCTTTGCCGCGACGCCCTCCTCCCCCAGCCTCGCGGGAAGGGGACGTCGCCTTCAGGCGAGTGACCCTCGACGACGCCGAGCAGAAAAGAAAACCAACGAAGAAACAAAAATTACGCACAAGAGCAACACCGAAGCGTAGCCCTGCTCTAAACGCGTCCATCTAATACGCGCGCGCCTCGGTTGGGAGGCGTCGCCGTCCGCGGCGGTGGCGATCGGCGGCGCAGCGGACCGGAGCGAAACAGCCGGAAACCCTTGACCCAGTTTAAGACTCGAGAGAGCCGAGGCGAGCGCTTCCCCCCCCCCCCCCCCGACGGCTCTGTCAAACCGCCGTTCCGTGTAGTTGGGTGGCGCGACTCGGTGCAGCGCTGGACTCACTCGACACCCGAGACCAAGATGAGAGGGAGACGGTTGGATGGAAGTTGTGCCCTCGATGGCAGGGCGCCGAAGGTGAAAACCAGTTGCCACGTCTATTGTTTCCAGCGCCTTATACAATACACAATGTGTAACCGTTCGTGCAATAGACAAGTTGTGAACTTGCGAACTCTGTCGCCTGAAGTGGTGGGGGCAGGGGGAGTCGAGGCGCATGCTCCCTCTCCCGAGACGCGCCGGCACTTTGCCGCATTGAGCCCTCATTTTATTTCGGTACAGCAATTCTGATTATTTTAGAGTGCAGCTCTTTGTCGCCCGTTCCTGCGGCGAGCATCGGCGGTATCGGCGGCGCAACCAAGCGAACGAGCGTAAGATGAAAGAGCGAACGCGGAGCGGGGTATGAAAGACGCGAGCCGCGAACGGCGGAGACCAATGAGAGCGGCTCCTTCCGTGACGTGCGCGCGGGAAGCTGGTGTCATGCGCACCCGCCGAACCGCTCGATGCATACTCGCGACAAGTCTCAGTTACGTCTCAGTATCGTCCGCTCACGTCGCATCTAGGTAGCGCTTGTTTGGTTTTGCTTGGTTTGGTCTCGTTCGCGCTTGTTCCGATTGCCATGTAATCTTATTGTATGCGCGATGCGAATCGAGCAGTACTTTCTGGAAGCGAAGCGGCACCATCGATTGCACTGGAACCTTCAACGAGTCATGTACAAAAACCGACGCGCAGATGAGATTTTCGACGATCGCGACTCTGCTACATGTCTCTGTCAAATTCTTTGCCTCAATAATATATCGCGAAATGAAAACACGTACAGAGCTGCTCTGGAATTTCGCATTGGGAAATATCGTTATTCATCGGTGAATTCTTTTTTCAGAACACTTTCTGGAAAAGGTTACGGGTAAGAAAGCGGCATCAACCGCTTCACGGTGACGTTGATGGTGGCGGTTATTTCTAGCGACATCTTTAAATCGTGGTAACGACAGTCGCCGGCCTGTGCGAGCTACTTCCGCGCTAGTGTATCGCCATCTCGCCTATACTTAATATCAGCTCTATCTCGTGACGACCCCGCCTCATCTCCTTGCTGCATCTTTTTTTTTTTAACCAATACACTAAACCAAACGTATCTTGCGTTTGGTTAAGCGAAAGCAGCGCTCCCGCACGACGACCACGTACGACGCCGCCGACGCCACCGCCGCAGGGGTGTTACCTTCGCGCGTGGCGTGTTACGATCGGCCGCAGCTTGGCTATGCCACGTAACGCCTGTATACGCGAGCAGATAGGGTATGAGCTGCTACGGAGACTGCTACGGAGCCTGCTGCTGCTTTTGCCCGCACGAGAGCGGGAGAAGTGAACTGGCAAGGGACGGTTGCCCAAGCGAAACCGGCGAAGTCGAGCGACGCGTGTAACATACGAGCACTCACTCGAGGCCCATCGGGTCACAGTGGGAACCTAACGTATGCCCTCCTCTGACCCCCACCCCGAGAGCAAGATAAGGGCACGACTCGATTCGTCCGGCGAAGTGTCTCACGTGCGATCAACCTTCCTATAAAAATTACTAGAGGGCACTCTCGCGCTGCGATCCTTCAGTTGCCATGGGAACCGCGGCTAGTACAGTTCTTCTTTCAGTCCTAGTGACTAGTGCTAGTGACTTCGCACGATCTTACGGCTTTCTTTACCACTCCTTACACGCCTTTGTTAGCTTACACTTCGAATCAATTGACGATGGTGCTCCTCGTTTAAAATCGAATCAAACAAAACATACAAGAGTGCTGCGCAAGTTTACTGTGGCTTCCCGCTAGTCTGGCAGCCACGGTGATCATAGGCAAGGAGCCGGTCGCCGTATTGTGACGTCATGACGGTCCCGCTTCGTGCGGGTACTGAGAGAATTGCCTCGTGGAAAAAAGTGTTCCAATAACATATTTAAAGTGTTCTGGCGCTCGTCACTATTTTTCTCGAAGGTTTCGAGAATTTGTACTGCCATTCAACGTTAAAAAAGAAGAAAAATGGTAAGATGTAGTGCGAAGTGTCACGTCACTACTAAAAACGGCCCAGCCAAGCGATACCGTTGACGATACGCTAATGGCTTCAACGATTAACCAGGACAAAAAATGACCACGCCGCAAAAACTAAACTAAAGCAAAGACAAAGAATAGGGTGCGCCAGAAGGAACAGAGACACTAAAATATATGTTTTTTTAACAGAGACACGCAGGAACACGATACCTAATGCCAAACCACACGAAGCGCTCTTTGTTCACGTGTCGGAACTCAGTAACCATACATGTTCTGCTGCTGAGTCCGCACTTCCCAATGGCCGTCACGGCGCCTGCAATCATTCCATTTGCTTAAGCGTCTGTGCTTGAGGTACGCGCTGAAGGACCTCTGGTAGTCAAATTTAATCCAGAGTCCTCCACACCGCTATAGTATCTCCCTGACCTGAGAATTACTCTGGGGATCGATCGCTCGATCAATCAATCAATCAATCAATCAATCAATCAGTGAAATGCGCAACACCGCAGGCAACGTCATGCATGTCGCGGTTGGTTTTCGAATTTCAAAACAAGTCTCGTTAGAAAGAAAAAAATGTAAATAATTTTCAAATGTTGCCTCACCAACATAATTTGGCTTAGAATATATAACAATTTTTTTTTGAAAAAGTCAAATATCCTAAACCAACCTACGGCAAAGAACGTCCTTTCTGCCATATCCGATTCGTGGCGGAACGAAAAAAAAAAAACGTACCTGCTCCCTCCCAGGGCCGACTGATTAGTTACGGCGCGGCTAACCTTACCAACCATCAAACACCGAACCAAAAAAAGACCGAGCGGTAGCGCTTGGAAAGCGGATACGAGATACTGCCCGCAGTTTCGAAAGCTCGAGCGGGACCACCCTCCGTCACTGCCACCACCCGCTCCAACTTTTTTTTTTTTTTACATCCGCTACATAGTACAAGGAGAGCAGCATTGAGCGCGGGTGTAACTTGAATGTCGCTTTCGTTTTCCGGTGTGCGGCGATCCGACGCACTCGGTGCGGCGACAAATGTCTCCGTCGCTAACCTTCCGCTTTGCACTGGGCGTGCAATTTGAATTTCGACTCGCGCGGGGAACACAGACGAGCGAGATAGCCGACTCCACGACGCCACGTATAACCGGGGTCTACTCGATCTTCTCGGGCGCAACCCTTTCGAAAAGCGAGAAGGCAAAGCCGCCCCCGAGAACGCAACTACCTCAAAAATAAAGCGGAAAAACAAAACACGCGCTCTACCACGCCATGCGAGCACGGTGGTAACGTGCCAGTTCGCCAAGCAGCGGCGTAGGCTAGCTCGGGGGTGCCTGAGTTGTTGGCACGTCGCCTGTGTTTCATCATTTTTGCTGGCATATGGGAGGTGGATAGGGAGGAGGATGGGCGGGGGGGGGGGCGGAGGGGTGCGGTGTGTCTCGAATGTCGGTGGGCATCGGTGCGGAGCGCTTCCGCAGAAGCCAGCTCCTCCGCCTCTGATGTCATGCACTTTCTTTAGCGTATCTTACTATCCGTGGCAGGCAGCAGCAACGACAACAAGAACAACAAACAAACAAACAAAAAATGGCGACCGCCTGGTACATCGTGTCTCGACACTCCGCTCCGCTCGGGCGAGAACTCATGAACGTACCGGATCTACCACGACGCTTTTTTTTTCTCCCACGTTTCAACACTTCTCTGATGTAGTAGGCACGGAAGGTGAAACGAAGCACAGCGAAGGCAGAAAGTGCACGACGGGGACGACCGAGAACTCGCATTGCACACGAGAAAATTACGACGGTGCTCTCGTCCGTGCAGGTAGTACGGCACATCGCTGGACTCATTGCTTGTTCGATCAGCGTGTCCTTAGTCGAGGTGTGCCCCAATATTACGAGCAGCTTCCTTACGCTCTACGTCTCACCCTAGAGCTCTAAACTGCGCTCCCGTAAGGAAAAGCCACGACGCTGTGAACTGGCAGACGACGCGAATGCTGCGTCGTCTGCTCCAAGAAACGACTCAGTCGATGTGTCGCCTCGTTTAGCTCTGCCTCTCCCGTGTATATAAATGTCATTGAGTTTTTTTTTGTAGCGTCATATAACACTACAGACTGGACGCTGCTCAACAACCACAACAAGCTACACTATCTACTGACAGCCCGTACCGGAGAAGAGTAACACGAGCAAGCGGGACGCGTTTTCTTCTTTTCCACGTGGACATGGTTCAAAACGGACAACCAAAGTTCGGCTTTTATCGCCAAATTCTCCAAGTTGGTTCGACAGATTCGGTTTGTAGAAGGCCCGTCCCATTTGCAAGTGACGACTCGAAAGCTTCAAGAGATAGATTTCCTTTTTATGCGAAACTCTCTTTTGGAATGTGCGGTGCCATTCAGTGTGACTGTGCAAGTCAGCCCTCAGAAAAGAAGTGACGCTTGGGTGGGGTACAATACTGTAGTGAAATTAGACTAGCACTCAGTGGAACAAGCGAAGATTTTTCCTTTTCTTTCATAAAGGCTGATATGCAGCGTACACGGGATCGTACTTGTCCTCTCATAGCGAGCAGACTGTCCAGTCCAACGCTAAAGCACTGGTGCTTATTTAAAGGCCCGCAGCTATCCATGCTGCTCTGGAGTTTATTGTTCACAAATCATCACATTCATGGTCCATCTTATGTGACTCAAAGGCAGCTCTTCAGTGTCTAATGTCCCCTTTCAACCATGGACCAAATGAGCAACTAGTCGCACACATCCGACTGCTCCACCATCAAGCAATCAACAAGGGACACAACATCATCTACCAGTGGATACCGGGTCACTGTGGAATTTCAGGAAATGACAGTGCGGATGACGCTGCCCGCTCGGCTCATGATGGTGCCCAGATTATACCCATACCGCTGTCAAGAACAGATGCAGCCACAAGTCTTCGCTCCCTCGCCCGCGAGCTTACGCAGAATCTGTGGAACACCAGTGATTTCACGAACGCACGTCTCCACAAATTGGATCCACGTCTGCAACTCCGCCTACCACCAGGGTTGCCACGAGCGGAAGCAACACTTCTGTGCCGCCTGTGGCTCGGCGTGGCATTCACGAACTCCTATTCATTCCGCATTGGAATGGCCGACAGCCCTACTTGTGACACCTGCGGCTACGAGGAGACGATTCAACACCTCCTATGTGACTGTCCCCGTTACGCAGTGCGAAGAAAAGTGCTCGTGACCGCTCTCGCAAAACTGGACAATCGCCCCTTTACAGAGGAAAAAGCTCTAGGCCATTGGTCCAGACGGGCTTCGGCACTCAAGGCCTTAAGGGCTTTGTTGAAGTTTTTAAGGATATGCGAATTGTGCGACCGCCTTTGAACGTTGTAGCGCGTAGTTTCGCGTTACTGTGTGAATTTTCTTTTTTTTTTCATTTTTTCCCTCTTCTTCTTTCTCCTTTTATTCCCTTTACCCCTTTCCCCAGCACAGGGTAGCCAGCCGGTACTTACACTGGCTAACCTCCCTGTCTTTCCTCTCGTTTGTCTCCTCCTTCTCCTCCGGCTGTTGTATTTCGTAAGTATGCCAGATATAAATAAATAAAATCAATAGTAAGCGCACACGGATTCAAGGATTTCATGTGACACAAAAAGAAGGAACGAGAAAAGAAAAGGAAATACAAAATGTAACGAAGTGCAACTGCACCTCGGAGGTGGTCGCGCATCGTGCTCTTAAAGCCCAAGTCGATGCATATTCCGGGTTCTGTCATCCCCCTTTGCAACACATGCGCAAATTTAAATGCGAGCGAGATCAGGCACGGTAGTCTGTCCGAGTACCGACGTCAAGACGCGGCCCGCTCGAGCGACTAGAAGGATGAGAAACGCGTCGAGAAGATCAAATGACGCTTGATTCCCACCGAGTGCGCATGTATACAAAGCATCCAACATATACGCGCGTATATGTAAACGTCGTGGCACCCCTCAAGCAAACAGGAGGCCGAGATAACATGTCGACGCTCTCTCTCCGTGCACGAGTCGTGTTTTTTTTTTCTTAGGCACTGCCAACAAGACTTGCCCTGCGTAAGCTGTTCCCTTCAGATTTCCGTTAGTTATTTCTTTTCCTTGTCTGTTACCTGCGGCTCCCCAGTTTTGTATACACACATTCGCTTTCGCAAAACGGCTGTGCTCATCTGAATGCCAAGTGCTCAGGTCTTATGGCTCCTGTGACTCCGAGTGAATCCGAATAGCTTTTAAAAAGAATACACTGCTCGGATTTGCAATCGCTTTATACACGGCTCGGCTCGCCCTCTCGACTTTATGAAACGTTTCTGAGCCTGCTGCAGCGCCCATGATTTTTTTTCCCTAAGTATGCCTGTAGCCCGTTTCTCAGAAGGGTAAGTTCGACATGGCGGTTCCGTCCAAAACGAGACGAGTTCCCGGAGAATGAACCAGCAAGCAAAACCACACGCACACACACACACACACACACACACACACACACACACACACACACACACACACACACACACACACACACACACACACACACGCACACGCACAAACACACGCACAAACACACACACACACGCAGACACACGCACACACACACACACACACACACACACACACACACACACACACACACACACACACACACACACACACGGTGTCCCGCTTTGATGTTGCGTAGCTGCTTGACAGGGTTTTGCTGCGACGGCAGGTATACGACGCGCACATGGTTGGCAATAATCTAAAGACATCAATAAGTGAGCGACGACGCCGAAAAGGAAAAGGACGATGGGGGGGGGGGGCGGTGCACAACGGCTGAGTCGTCCGGACTCGTGGATAGTAGAGTTTTTTTCAGGAGTCCTATTCAAACAGTGTCAGACTCCCCCACGTTATCGAATTCCGCCATGATGGCATTTTGCGAGCCAATCAGAGAGACTGTAGCAGCCTTGTAAGCCAATAAGAGCTGAGAAGGTTTCGAATACCGCAACATGGCGGAATTCTACAGTACCCAGGGCCGCACCCCTGGTCACCTGTGTGCCACGGAAACGCGATGATGATGATGGTGATTACTCTTGTGGCATACGTACAAGCACTCGCATGCGCGGCAGAAAACAAGTCGACTGTGCACTAATCCAATCCACTGAACAGTCTTTAGGGCTTCTAGAACGCGCCTTCTACGATCAGTCAATACACACAAAATAGTCTTAAATGCCAGAGCATCTTTTTGTCGCCCCAACGACATTCCGCTCCTCAATTTCCCCAATTAAACCACGACCTGATCATGAGGCACACCGTAGTGAGGGACTCGTGAATAACTTGAACCACCTGGGGTTCTTTGACGTTCCCTAACTTTGTGTATAGATGCCTATCATCGAAGTTCTGGCAACGTATCCTTCATAGCAGGTCCTTTTAATGCGAAAGCATTATAAGCCCCGTTACGCGAAAGTCCGCCGTTGTCGTCGTCGGCGTGACCGAAAGATGGTACCAAAAATGGCCGACGGCGCGAAGAGTAAAAACACGTGAAAAATGCTCGGGTTGACGCCAAATGTGTCAGGCAGGTTCTGTAAACAAAGTATATTATTGCCTTCGAAAAGAAAATTAGGTAAACTTCGGTCTGGGTGGGAATCGAACCCGGGCCTCCGGGTTGCGAAACGAGCACGTCTCTCCGACGCCAAGGTGGCTCCATAGTTATGGTTGACTAAAGTTGCGCCTACTACGTTCATCATTACACACACACACACACACACACACACACACACACACACACACACACACACACACACACACACACACACACACACACACACACACACACACACACACACACCGATTCAGCAGAAAGAAATTCAATGCATGTCGAAAACATGCATCGAAAATATTTCAGCTAAGCGATTATAGTGCTTTCGCATTCCCACAGGTAAGCAGTCTTCAAGTGTCTCTGCTGATTTCTTTTTTTAAGTTTTACCTCCACTGTGACGCCAAACAATCGCATGGAAATATATTTTAAATGCAACATTCAATGCAGTAGCATTTCGTTGCGTATACCCCCCTCCCCCTTTCCTTTTTTACAGAATTTTTCTAGCGCTCCGGCATGGAAGCTGAATTAACGTAAAATAGAAAAAAAGAGGTCTTATCATTATTTGGCTTGGAACCGAAAACATGACGGCTGTGATGCAGGCAGCCTACCTGAGGGAGCACTCCATTGCCCTAAAAATAAAAATAAAGATAAAAAGGCGAAAGTTGTTTGATAACCTTACTCAAGTTATTTTACAGTTTATGAAACCGTGTCAGCAGATCGCATTCGAACGAGCATCCCAAAAATTACGAATCTCTTGTTTCGTGATGTAGATTAAGCCGCATACTCAATAACAAGCGCAAGGGTTAAATGTGCAATAGATTATGTATTCGCAAGAGGTTGCGGCAAATCTGAAATTAGAAAGGTCAGTATCGTACTCTAGCATACAGCAACAGTGACTTGAGAAGATTAGTGAATAATCCACGGAGCACCGGATTGCCCTGAGCGTCCGTAGATCGTCACAATAACCTACACGAACTTATTAAGCGTGTCGTAGTTCACGGTAACGCTGAACTTGCGTGGCATTTACATAGATTGCCATCAGGCACGACTTCTGAAATATTTAAAAATGAAAATAAAACAATGAACAAGAAGTTAGTGGATATAAGGGGCGAGTCAAGAAAGAAGAAGCACAAGAAAAAAAAATAGGTGCGCAATAAAAAAATCTGACTCAAAAGCGCATCGCGAAAAATTTGCGCGGCAGACAATAGCGGGCGTCGGGGCCTGCAGCTGTTTTTTTTTCGCTCGCGTTCCAACCAAGCCAATATTTTTAGAGTCGGGCGTCATTCCGGCGAAGGGCTTACATATTTAAAAATAAAAGAAGGAAAACAGCGGCGTTCTGAAACGCACGGCGATTACTCATGCGTTGCTTTGTTCCACAACAGTGTCAGACATGTACGTTCAAGGGCTCTCATACGAGCAAGTGCTTTAGACATTTAACTGCGCTTCAAGGACCTTTAGGTATGGGAACAATTGCAATAGCGCATCTCAAGCTAAGAAATATTCCGCAAGAACGGATAATGAGGAAGAAAAAATATGAAGAAAATTGGCCGTTTCGCCCGAAGGCGAAGTATTGAAAGTGATACCAAGGTTTAGCGCTGCGCTGAAGAAAATGATGATGATGAACAAGCTGAGGAGCGCCGTCGCTGGCGTGGCACCTCAAAGGCGGGCCAGATGAGGCTCGAGGAAAACCGTCTGCGTTTGTCAGGGCCCAATGAAAGAATTCGATAGATCGGCGAATACCACCGGTGTGAACTTGTGCGCTGCCATCTCTCGTCATGCCACAGGAATGACGGGCAGTAAACGTATTTTTGTTTGTACCTACGTCCGTCCGTCCGTCCGTCCGTCCGTCCGTCTGTCTGTACGTCCGTCTGTGCGTCTGTCCGTCCGTCTGTCCGTCCGTCTGTCCGTCTGTCTTACATTCTATCAACTTGCTAAGCAACAAAGCCATTCGAAGCCAGAAGTACAATGTTTGGGGCAAATCCATGTATACCACACACATCATTTCCACGCTGGTTGATTCACCGTACTAACAGCTCGCGGACATAAGACACACTTTAACATCCAGAGTTCTTTCTATAGTCGGATACAACTTAAGTCAGCAGTGAAGCCCCGCCTACTCCCTTATAACTGCTAGCCACTGTTACTCCGCGACGCTGCAAATAGTTCGTAATTGAAACTTTCCCTGTTACCTCATAAAGCGGTAAACACAAAAATAAAATTATTAGAGCGTAATTTTATACGTTTTCACTCGTCTATTATAGTGGAACGGTGAAAGCTTAATTCATTACTAAGCTGATATAAAACGCCTGCTTCGCTGCGAGTACTTATTGTCGTTTCACTTCAGTGGGCAGAGAAGTTTCATCAGTAAAACGGCTCATCAGTGAAATGAACTGCACCGCGGACTTTTGAAAGGCGAAATGCTCAGACTCCATGCACTCTGTCTATGTCTGTTGCACACCTCGTCGCTTCCGCCTATAAAAAAAGTCTTCAAGGACAGCAGACGCTCCCGAGGTATCAAGTACGACGCCATTTTGAAAAGGTCGCATGACGACGATTTCGTTTGCTTCTCTGGTTGGCTTGCGGAGTAACACAACCCCGCGCGGTCCGTGTGTCTTAGTTGCCAACTGCTGTTTTTCTTATTAAGTTGTATCCTGCTATAGTAATTATTCTAGGAAGCTCTTCGGGGGGAGGGGGGAGGGAAGCCAACAACAAGCCGAGCAGGAGAAGGAGAGAGATGACAGAGAAGGGAGAGAGAGCTCTAGCGCCAGCGATGACGTGTACGTGGATCGCAGAGCACGCCCGAACCGCCACTAACAGCACAGGCATCGGCAGCGAGCGGTGTTGTTGATGCGCAGCTGTGTGCCCGAGTCGGAGCCAGGTGTCGGTCGCCCTGCCGAAGCGAACTTGCGCACACTGTTCGCTTGTGGCTTTCCAGCGCGCTGGATACGAGGGAGCGGGGTCAACGCACTTTGCCGCAGTCGGTTCGAGCTCGATCGGGCCTGTTCCATAACGCGCGTCTTGAGAGGTAACAACAACCCCACTACCAAGGACTGAACGAAAGCGGTGCCTATACAATCTCGGTGATAACCACGGAAAGCAGGGGGAATGCAAATACACTTCTGTCCAATGCAAATAAGATGTAGGTGCACCAGTCAATTAGGTCCGCTGATTTCCGCGACGTCGCCAGGATTGAAAGAACGACCCTTCAGTATTGGAGTGTGTCGGGAACTGTATTGCTACGTTTACACGGAACACAAAATGCCTGTTCGAATCAGCTTCTCGGGCCGGAAACCGGTCATGGGTTCATGTAAATGCTAGCGGGGCTGTCCGAGCGGGGCTTTGAAGCGAGTTTGGTAAATCGCCTACAAGGGTGGGTTGACTCGCCCGACCTACTTGGCAAGATGCATATAATGTGGTCGGGTCGGACCTGGTCAGCTAGAATTTTGATTCTACCCATTTGCATCGAGTTCATGCTGACGAATCGTATGCTTCGGAGCGGTTCCAGTAGGACTCGCTGCTTTCGCAGGCGACGATGCGGGCTGCAGTGTGGTTTTGTAGGAGCTTATACTCAATTCTTATATTGTTAACCGAGTACAAACATGCAAGTGCTGACAAAGTGCCAACATAAGCGCTCCACACCCTCCCCCGCCTAGATAAAGGAGGTGGGTGGAGCGGGGGGAGCTTACACGTTGTAAGAGTGGCTTGTAAGCGAGTGGCTTGTTTCATGGCTTCCAGAATGCCACCATCTCCCCATCGGGTTTGCCTTCTGCCCCCACACGGGTCGACCCGAGACCCGCTCGACGCTTTTCTCAGAAATATGTTAACTCATCAAACGACAACGCGTGGACTACACGGAAACGATGCCCGAGACGACCCCAGAGTGCACACGCACACAACTGACAGCGTTTGTGCACGTCAGACATGCACAACATCAAGCCAGGAGGGAGGGAAAAGGAACAGCCCGTAAAAAAAAGAAAAAGAAAGACAGCTGAAGACGCCGCTATGCCACACGGGGTCCAGTGACGTCAACGAGAACGAAGATAGACAGACGATAAGACACTGCGGGAGTCTCACGTCGCGCATAAGGCAGAGGAAGGACAGCGTATACCGGCGAACACAGCGACCTTCCCCCTTTTCCCTCTCCAACACGCAAGCTGCATCTGAGAAACACTGCATTAAGACTATGCAATGGCCTCCGAATGTGCAACGAAAGATCGCTCCAAAAAAAGAAACACAATAAACACACCCGAAGGAACAGACGCACTGGTGCGCAAGCGAAGCAGACGACGCGCCCAGAGCGCCAGGGACGGACAGACGGCAAGGCCTAGGGACAGGAAGACCGAGGGTAGAAGGGCTTCGTTGCAGTTCTTTTGCCAGTCGAGTGACGGCCAGGCAACGAGTTATTTTCGGGTGGCGAGGTTCAGACCTTGGCTCCGTTCCCGGTCTGGGCTTGCCACAACACGGGTTGAGGGAGCTGAAGACTATGCTCTTTATCGCTTTCTCAATATTTCTCTCGATTTTTCTTTTATTCATCTTTGCATACTATACAGCTTCTTCTACGAGGGCCAACTGGTCTGATGGCTGGCAAAAAGATGAAGCGCGCAAGAGGTGGCAGTGGCTTCGAGGGTCTTTTAAGCGGGTTAGGTTTACGGCAAACAAGTGTTCCCTGGCGGGTTCGGGCTGTGTCTCTAGGATGACGTATGCAACAGCGTCGACGGTTCGGCGGGCCGGCTTACGTGGTGCATGGCTTTAGAAAGGCGGCCAAGAAGCGTTCGTGTTCTTCTTCTAAGGGTGAAGAGCGTTTGTCGGTGCGGGGTCGCGTATACACGTTTTCGGGTCTAGCGCGGACCGCCGACACACCACCATTGCAAGCTGGAAAGGAGGAACTGCCTTCCCTACGACTACCCCTTTCCACCTTGAGCTGGCTGTCACGGTGGTCGCGGTTCTGGTGCCCTTAGGGTTTTGTTCGGTGGCAACGTATGGCCGTGAGCGATGCGGTAGATAACACTTGAATTCGTATTGAAGCGAAGATTAATCCTCACGTGTGAATTCGATTCTAGCGTATGAATATGTAGCCGGTAACGCTACCGTCTGACATTTAGTGGCACTGCGAACTTTGACGCGGAGAATGTGTGTTCAGCCACTAAGGCCTTTTTGAAAGCTATATGAGTATTCACTTTCGCATTGCTTGAGGGGCTAATACGGGCCTTGAACCGTCTGTTCGCGCTTTATAACCGACCAGACACCCAGAATCCCAGGCGTCCTTTTTGTTTATGCAGGTTCAAAAAGAAGCACTATTAGTTTATACCTTGGTAGATCGCCCTCTGAAGATCATGTCCGCAGTTCTCTAAAAAAAAGGGATGGCTACATCCCAGAAAACGAATGAGGAAATTCTACAGATGTCTACGGAAAGAAATTATTTGTTCATGAGAATGCATGTGTACGCACGTGTGCGGACTGGCGGGCGGGCGTGTGTATTCTAGGGGTGTCCGAATATCGGAAACTTTCGAATAGCCAATCGAATAGTGTCCTATTCGATTCAATCTTGGAATCTAATAGTCACTAACCGTAAACGCGAATATTTTTCGAGTACCGTTCGATTATTTCAAAATGTCAGCTGCGCCAAAACAATAGAGCGGGCATAGTACAGATATGAACCATGAGAACTTGCGTAGTGGAGCGGGCAGGCTTTGTCACTTAGGTAACCATACTATGCAGGCCCCACAGCAATCATTCGCGCTCTCTGAAGAGCCCTGTGCTTGTGAAGAAACTACTTGTTTATTCCTAATGCTCCGTTTGTGCTTTTATTGAACAACGCTTCATAACCTACTATGTAATGACTGAACTTGCTTGATAAGATTACTGGCATGTGAACACCGTTATACATTAGCTGTAACAACGGCTATTCATTATGTGAAAACCATTCGACAAGTACTTGATTTTCGATGCGATTCGCTTCTGGCAGCTATTAGATTCGGTCTCAAAAGCCAGTATTCGCACACCCGTAGTGTTTTGTAAGTAAATGCATGCTGTTGCATAGTACGCGGCAGTCTCGTTGTACACGAATCACTGTCTTTGCTTGCACTGTTGGTTTGCAGAGTGTCTCTTTCTGATGTTGCTGCGCTGTTCTGGCTATTGAGGTTGGAACGCCGTCGAGCCAGCGTTAACTGCAACAAACTCGCTCTCCCGCACAAACTACTGCGCACGTGCGTTAAGTGTGTAAGAGTGCGCATGAAAAACTTTTCCTGCTTTTAAGGCAAGGATCAGCTGCCATCGCATTCGCTCACTAACCTCACTTTCATATGCAAAAGAAAGAAAGAAAGAAAGAAAGAAGGAAGGAAAGAAAGAATCAGAACGACATAATTATGGGCGAATTTGCTATGATTCACGATTCGAACTGTCAGGTAACCCACGAATACAAGAGGAGCTAAAAGGGGGACACAATCGTCGGCTACAGTAAACCGACGTCTGTCGCCAAGTGCAGACGAGATGTCCACCATTGACGGGTTGGCGCTGCGTACCCAGTCCGCTCGGCGCATGCGCAGAGCGTGTCTCGCGCCATCTTCGTCTTCAAGCCACGGTACGACCTTTCGTACAGTCGATAGTCGGTGCTATTAATGTAACTTTTATTCCTGTCATCTCAGTGGTTTGCTGCGCCTACGACATTTGAAACCTTAAATGCAAATTCGAACCGACGCAAGACCTTCTCGAGAACTGGCACCGGAAGTGCGTTGACGGAAGCAAACTGCTAATGCAGTGACGGTATCAAACTGACACAGAACGCTGTTCATAGCCTTTCCTTTTTCTTTTTCTTTTTTCAAGTCAGCGCGATCGCCTTGCCGTGCGACGTAATTAAAATTTCGGCATCAGCGCTCCGTCCACGGCGGTGCATACAGAGGCGTTGACATTTGGTATACACACAAGGCTCACCGCCCTCACGTTTAAAGAAAAAAGAAAGTGAGAGAGAAAAAAAAGGAAAGCTCGAGAAGAGGTTAACGCGAGCGTCACAAGGCATGCGGCGACGAACATCCTAATGACGTCGACTGCAGGAACAATGCGAACGTAGATCGAACTTTTTTTCCTTCTTTTTTATCACCCCCAGGCAGCAACAATGACGACATAAGAAATTGTAAGGAAAAAAGAAATCCGGCAATGCAAAAACTGACGTTCGAGCGACGTATAATGGATTGTTCCGAACTTTAGCGAGTCACGACCGGCGAGCATTTTTCCAAGCGTCGGGGCTCACACGTGGGATTAGCGTAAATGCAAGATTTGACGAAGAAAAAGAACGTGTTGTATTATAAGTGGGTAGTCTTTTTTCTGTGTAACAGAGCACAATAGCACGTGGATGTGTTGCTCAATACGCATTCTTATCGCCGAGATTCAAGGAAGCACAGCGAACTTGTCCCTCGCTGTTCTTTGCTCTTCTTTTTTCTTTCAATTTCATAATTACGGGATATATAGCCACTTCGTTATCCTTCAGTTCCCGGACTTCCAACGCCCGTTCCTTCCCGAGGCCGCACTTTCTCGCCTTCTTTCGCGCGCATTTTCAGTACAAAAGATGCACCTCATTACGTTTTCAAAAGTCGCTCGCGAAACGCGTTGACGCATCTTCGACGACAGGCCGATTCCGCGACACTCTCACACGTGCGACATTCTCGATGACATTGTTGCAAGAAGAACGTCAAGTTAAATCAGGTGAGTTACAGGCTCGACCGAAACGTAAGGCAAGCACGATGCAGGTCCTGCAATCCAGGTTTACTGTCATACCGTAAGAAATACATAATGAACGATTAAGGTGCGGCATTTAGTTTAGCACAATCTCGAGTACTGTACGCGCTGGACATGCGCGTACGCACTTAAAGGAGAGAGGAAGCAAGTGTAGGAAAGGCAGGGACGTCAATCGAACGGGTGTCGGGTGTGCGACCCTAAACTGGGAGTAATGGGAATGGGGTAATACAGTGCGGACGTACGCAAGGAATACAAACGGTCACACAGATCAGTGCATTTAAAGAATCGCACTATATAGTGCGCGAAAAAAATGATTTTTTTCTTTTTCTTTTCTTTTGTTGCGCCAGCGGTGTACATGCCCATGGTACCATACTTTTAGACCGATAGAATGGTCCACAGTCCAGTCCACTTAAGGTTGTCCGAAGAGAAACGCACTGAACGGCAGAAGTGTTAGTAATATAAAGACGGATGGTTACTCGTGACGCAAGTAAAGTGCTTTTTTAATGAGAAAGAAAGGCACATGTATATGCAATGCGTATGTTGTAATCTACGAGGGACCAAGCTTTTTGTCATTAGTCGCCGCTTTGGGTGCACCTTGGCGAACTTGAGCTAGCAGGGTGAAAATTCTGTTTGCAGCGGCGGCGTTGTTGTAACGCCATCTGGCATGCAGTTCGTGAATGACGGCTCTTGCCGCCAAGATTAAGTACACCCCCTCGCCCCCCCTCCCTCCGGCCGGCGTCGTTTTTTTTTTCGCGTGTTTACAGATACGACACACAACTTCACAATTGATTCATGACACGATGTCACGATCAAGAGCAAGTGTTAGGTATTACCTGCTACCTTAAGTAAAACGCAAGATCACGTCACGTCTCGGAGGAACATATGTCATAAAAGAGGCTTCACACAAAAAGTTGCACGATGTGCAGACACGAAGTATTAACTCGCTATCTCAATCAAAACAGCACTGGAATATTGCTGCTGATGGCGAACCTTTCTAAGGCATCCGACTCTTACAAGTTATAACGCATTCCGTACTACGCAACGTTTTGGAAGATGCATCTGCCAGTAAAGGTTAAAAAAACGCGTTCTAAAGGAAAATTCTAGCACTTTTGATTCTTATAAGGTGAACCTCCTTTGCTGACTTCTTTATGCCCTCAGGGCTCGACGAACCTACGGAAACTATTCGCATTGTTAGTAACTTGACATTTCCAACATCACATTCTCCGTGATGAAAGTCCTCTTTGCAGGTGCGGTAACAGAACTGATGACGTACGCCTTTGAGGGCGCCGCGAACACGATTAGCCAAGGCGTCGAGTAGTGTCGAATGTGTAGTAAGGCTTGATCGAAAACCTATGGGCACAAAGAAGCTGCTCTGCCCGCGGAAAACGAATACAACTCAGAAAACACTGACGTTTCGCACTGAAAAAGCTTTCGAAAGACAGCGGTACTGTCGGCCAGCAAATGTAAACGTTTGCATACCAGTAAACTTGTGAACTTCAGCATTGGTAAACGTCCTGCAGACACGGCCGGGGTCTGAAGATATGTTGACGGAGGAGAGGAATTAAATGCCAGAGCACACATCTGCTGCGTGGGCTGACGTGCGTACATTTATCAACGATGATTTATATTTAGAGGCAGCACAGATGCAGTCGCCATCTTGGAGCAGCAGAGACTGACAAGCAACATATCGTTTTACTTTTCAGCGGATTTGCTGTTGCCAATTTGGCCAGGTTCAGGAGTTTGTTTTCATAAACTTGTTCGGAAGCAAGTTGTTGCGTTTCGCCTGCGACACGTGGTTTTGCCGGCGCGACTGCGGCGGGGCGGCGGACATTTTGGCCCGATCGTCGTCGCCGCAACACTCATCGCCAGGTGTTTCCAGGCGCGACTGCGGCGATGCGACCGCCTAGGGATCATCCTCGCATTCCAGTTATTGGGCCCGAAACAGGCGATGCCAAAGCAGGGATCTCGTTCCAGTTATTGTGCCCGAAACAGGCGATGCCAAAGCAGGGATCTCATTCCAGTTATTGGGCCCGAAACAGGCGATGCCAAAGCAGGGATCTCGTTCCAGTCATTATACCCGAAACAGGCGATGCCAAAGCAGGGACCATCTTCTCATTACAGTCATTGTGTCCGACCGGCAGCGCCACGACAGGGTGCTACGAGATCGTGCTCGACATGGTGCTACGGCATCGCTACGACAGTGTGCGTCACCATTAGCCCATTGTACATTCACGTGCTCGTCTTTTGAGGGGTTCCTTCTTGCCCTCAACTGCGAGAGTATAAAAACAGCTGCCCCCGGACGCCAAAGAAGAGAGCTCCGATTTCTTCTGTTGAGTGAAGTGCTCTCCCGTCTCTCTACTACGGTCAAACCTGACCGCCAACTCTTTGCGATGTTAAAATAAACAAGTTGTTTCGTTGTTACCAGTCGACTCATGCTTTGCCGGGACCTTCGGATGCTTCCAGTTGTACCCCAGGCCGCCAGGCCAACGCTACCCTTGGGGCTTGCGACCCAGGTACAACCACGGGCGTCAGCGCCGAGTTCCCAACAGATCGTACCAGCAGTCCGATCCCAAACATCTGGTTGGCAGCGGTGAGATCGCCTCCGACTTCAAACAACTGTCTGCCTGCGGTGAGATCGCGACAACGGAGGCCAGCAGCGAAGAGATGCAGTTGACTGTATGCTGAGCAGCTCAACGACGATCCGGGAGCAGTGCAACGAGCCCTGTGTGACGACTGGTTGCCTGCAGCGGAACGACTGCGCGGAATTCCTGCCTGCGAGGTTTGGTGAGTGCGGGACTTTCTTCTTCTGAGCTTTGCCAGGCTTTTGTTAGTGTTAGAAACAGAGCTGGTAATTGTGGTTGTCGTTGCTGCCGGGTTAGTTTGCGGCAAGACAATAGTAAGCAGTAGAGAAAGCAGCATTCAGAGCAGCCATGGATTTGAAGTCGTTGCGCAAACCGAAATTGTTGGAGCTTGCAAGAGAGTTGGGTCTGGATGTCTCAGACAAACTAAGAAAACCGGAACTGATAAAGGCTATTCTTGAGTTAGAGGCTGAGGATGACGAGCTGTCGGAATGCCTTGAGACTATTGAAGAGAGGGAGACTGCAAAAAGACAGGAGCGCGAACTTAAAGAACAAAAAGAGAAAGAAAAAGAAGAGCGTGACCATCAACACGCTTTGGAAATGAAGCGTCTCGAGATAGAGATGGAACGCGCTCGTAATGGAAGTCAGGCACACGGTGCAGGAGAACGCGTATTGTTCAAAATGACTGACCTAATGCGGCCGTTTAAGCTTGGAGAGGACATTGGTTTGTTCCTGGTTAACTTTGAGCGAACGTGCGAGAAGCAGGGGTTCTCTCGGGAAACGTGGCCACAGCGCTTGCTCACTTTGTTACCCGGCGAGGCGGCCGACGTAGTCGCTCGCTTGGATAGAGAGGAAGCAGAGGATTTCGACAAAGTAAAATCGAGTCTGCTAAAAAAGTACCGGCTGTCTGCGGAGGCGTTCCGTCGGAAGTTTCGGGAAAATGAGAAAGGCAGAAGTGAGTCATATACAGAGTTTGCGTATAGGCTTATGTCAAACATGCAGGAGTGGCTCAAAGAAGAGAAAGCGTTCGGTGACCACGATAAAGTTCTGCAGTGTTTCGGGCTAGAACAGTTTTATAGTCGGTTACCGGAGAACGTGCGATACTGGGTCTTGGATAGGCCAGACGTTTGTACGGTGGCTAAAGCCGCTGAGCTAGCCGAGGAGTTTGTGACGCGTCGAGCTCGCGGAGCTAAGGACGGTCAAAAGGGTGAATTTGGCTCGAAGTTTGAGAGGCCGAAGTTCACGCCCATGAGATTAAAGGGGGACACGCGTAGTGAGGATGCGAGCGAAAGCAGTCCGACCAAACGTAAAGAGACGGCGGCAGCCAAACGCAGAAAGCGGTTCGAGATGAGGCGAGCGCGCTTGTGTTATACGTGCCAGAAGCCGGGTCACTTTTCGGCGCAGTGTCCGGAAACAACACCAAAAGTTGTGTTTTTTTCAATAGGCAGCACTGACGAGAACATGAAGCTTCTCGAGCCTTACATGCGAGACCTCCTCGTAAACGGGAAAGAGTGCCGAGTGCTTCGCGATTCCGCAGCTACGATGGATGTAGTTCACCCGTCTTACGTAGAACCCCATATGTTCACGGGCGAGTGCGCATGGATCAAGCAAGCCGTGGAAGCTCATAGCGTGTGTCTGCCGGTAGCAAAAGTGCTTATTGAAGGACCTTTCGGAGCGCTTGAGACGGAGGCGGCAGTGTCATCTATGCTGCCACCCCAGTACCCGTACCTATTTTCAAACAGGTCCGATCACCTCCTGCGCGAGAAGGGGCTTTTGTTTGGTGAAGCTAGTGTTCAGGCCTTAACCAGATCGAAGGTTCGGGAGCTCGCTGCAAAGGCGGTAGTTGCGGGGCCGACGTTATCAAACAACGAAAAAGGGTCAGAGGCGCAGCAAGCTGATATTCAGAGCACGCCCGAACTGAATAAACTTGAGTCTGTAACGTTAAAGGCGCCAGATACTGGAGAGGAACCGCCCGACACGGGAAAGTTAGAAGAGCTATCTACAGATTTGCTCATCGCGCCTACGTCAGACGGACTTGATAGGTTGCTAAGAGTCAGCCGGTCGGCTTTGATAGCCGAGCAAAAAAGGGATGGCAGCCTGGAAAACGTGCGCTGCAATGTCAAAGAAGGTATCGCCAGGAAAACTGCGCGTTTTGTGGAAAGAGGTGGAGTCCTGTACCGGAAGTATCTAGACCGAAGAGGAGTGGAGTTCGATCAGCTGATCGTGCCTCAATGCTATCGTCAGGATCTGTTGCGCTTGTCACATGGGGGTTCGTGGTCCGGACACCTAGGAGTTAAGAAAACTAAGGACCGTCTCTTGCAAGAGTACTATTGGCCAGGGTGTTTTCGGGACGCAGACCATTTCGTGAGGACATGTGACACTTGTCAGCGGGTGGGCAAACCAGGGGACAAATCGAGGGCGCCGTTGAAATTGGTACCTATCATTACGGAGCCTTTTAGACGGCTCGTTATTGATACAGTGGGACCTCTGCCGGTAACAGCCACGGGGTACAGACACATTTTGACTGTGATCTGCCCAGCGACAAAGTTCCCTGAAGCAGTGCCGCTTAAAGAACTCAGCTCAGTTGAGATAGTTAATGCACTACTGTCCATATTTGCGCGAGTTGGTTTTCCTGCAGAAATTCAATCAGATCAGGGCACAGTGTTTACTAGCGCTTTGACGACAACTTTTCTCGAAAGGTGTGGGGTAAAGCTGTTACACAGCTCAGTGTACCACCCACAGTCGAATTCCGTTGAGAAGCTCCACTCCGTCATGAAGCGCGTGTTGAGAGCGTTGTGTTTTGAACATCGAACTGACTGGGAGCTGTGTCTGCCTGGGGTGATGTTTGCTTTACGGACCGCGCCGCATGCGGCTACGGGGTTTTCGCCAGCTGAACTGGTGTACGGTCGCTCGCTTCGATCTCCGCTTCGCATGCTTCGAGAATCATGGGAAGGTAGGGGCGACGACCCAGTCGTGGTGGAGTACGTGCTTAAGCTCCTCGAACGCTTAAGAAGGGCACAGGAGTTGTCAGGTGAAGCAATGGCAAAGGCCCAGCAGAGGGCCAAGGTTTATTATGATCGGACAGCCAGGGCCCGTCGTTTTGAGGTTGGCGATGAGGTCATGATATTGCGCACATCGCTAAACAACAAACTAGACGTGCAGTGGGAGGGCCCAGCACGAATTGTTCAGAAACTGTCGGACGTTAACTACGTGGTAAGTCTGCCAGGAAAGCGGAAAGCACAGCAAGTTTACCACTGTAATCTGCTCAAACCTTATAGACAAAGGGAAGCAGTGGTGTGCATGATGGTAAACGTTCCTGAAGAGCTTCCGGTCGAGCTTCCGGGACTAGGCTCAGTGACGAACAGGGAAGACACCGGTCAAGTCATTAGTGACCTTATCAGTAAAGCACCGCTGTCGCCTGAGCAGAAAACCGAACTACACCAGCTATTACAAGAGTTTCAAGGTCTGTTCTCTGAGAGGCCTGGTAGGACTTCTGTACTTACTCATGATATAGAACTTACCTCCACAGAGCCAGTACGATCCAAGGCGTATCGGGTGTCACCCCGCCAGAGCGATATTATGGAGGCTGAGGTAAAGAAAATGCTACAGCTCGGTGTTATTGAGGCAGGTGAGAGTGATTATACCTCCCCTTTGATTTTAGTTGAGGTACCGGGCAAGGAACCTCGTCCTTGCGTCGACTACCGCAGGCTTAATTCCATCACTAAGGATCAAATTTATCCGATCCCTAACATCGAGGAGCGCCTTGAGAAAGTTAGTGGCGCTCAGTTTATTTCCACCCTAGATCTTGTCAGGGGTTATTGGCAGGTTCCACTTACAGAAGAGGCTAGTAGGTATGCGGCGTTCATTTCACCAATGGGAACATTCCGTCCTAAAGTGTTGAGTTTTGGTTTGAAGAACGCGCCATACTGTTTTTCAAGTCTCATGGATAAAGTGTTGCGGGGACAGCAAGAATTCGCTTTACCGTATCTAGACGACGTAGCGATATTCTCCGCATCCTGGTCTGAGCATATGGCACACTTGCGGGCAGTGCTAACCCGCCTGCGCGAAGCAGGCTTGACAGTCAAGGCTCCTAAGTGCCAGTTAGCACAGGCCGAGGTTGTCTACCTCGGTCACGTGATTGGTCCGGGTCGTCGCCGCCCCTCTGAAATAAAAGTGGCCGCTGTGCGAGACTTTCCGCAACCGCGCACAAAGACCGATATTCGGTCGTTCTTGGGTGTCGCCGGCTACTATCAGAGGTACATCCCTAGGTACTCTGATATCGCGGCTCCCCTGACGGATGCTCTAAGAAAGACAGAGCCTCAAACAGTCGTCTGGGACGAGACAAAGGAAAGAGCTTTTAGCGCCCTAAAGAGTGCCCTAACAAGCCAGCCTGTGCTACGATCGCCAGACTATACAAAAGAGTTCATTGTTCAGTGCGATGCTAGTGAGCGAGGCATGGGCGTTGTACTGTGCCAACGGGAAAATGGAGAAGTAGAACACCCCGTCCTGTATGCTAGTCGTAAGCTGACCAGTCGTGAGCAGGCGTATAACGCCACCGAGAAAGAGTGTGCGTGTCTCGTGTGGGCCGTTCAGAAATTGTCATGCTATCTAGCCGGCTCGAGGTTTATCATTGAGACGGATCACTGCCCTCTCCAATGGCTGCAGACCATCTCTCCCAAAAATGGCCGCCTCCTGCGCTGGAGCCTCGCTTTACAACAATATTCCTTTGAGGTGCGTTACAAAAAGGGGAGTCTCAACGGTAACGCCGATGGCTTAAGTCGAAGCCCCTAACGTAGGAATCAGCCTCAAAATTGTTTGTTACTGATGTTTTTCTTCCTGAGGCAGGATTTTTTTTAACATATTGCTTTTGTTTAGTGTTTCAAAGTGATGATATGCTTTCTAGTGAAATTTTTCAATTTGTGGACGCGTTCTGAGTGATGCTAGACTACTGTAAGGAACTAGGCAGTGGTATAAAAAGGGGAAAGAGCCTGGCAGGGCTTAGTGAGGGTTGTGCCGTGCTTGCTGACTGAGCGGTTGAGTTTCAGCGTAGTTCTAACGCTTGCCGGGAACGAGAACAAAAATGTGAACTCTCCCGAAGTCACTTTGCAGTGTCCCGTGCGAACCTGAACGAGAGAACGAGGCCTTCTCTGTGCGCTGCGCTCAAGAAACGTCGAGGGACGCCCGACTTCGGTTATGAGCATCATCGAGCGACATCCCTCCGGACAGCGGATGCAGTCCCCTGTCCATCGGGATCTCCTTCCCCCGGCGGGGCGGTCTGTTGCGTTTCGCCTGCGACACGTGGTTTTGCCGGCGCGACTGCGGCGGGGCGGCGGACATTTTGGCCCGATCGTCGTCGCCGCAACACTCATCGCCAGGTGTTTCCAGGCGCGACTGCGGCGATGCGACCGCCTAGGGATCATCCTCGCATTCCAGTTATTGGGCCCGAAACAGGCGATGCCAAAGCAGGGATCTCGTTCCAGTTATTGTGCCCGAAACAGGCGATGCCAAAGCAGGGATCTCATTCCAGTTATTGGGCCCGAAACAGGCGATGCCAAAGCAGGGATCTCGTTCCAGTCATTATACCCGAAACAGGCGATGCCAAAGCAGGGACCATCTTCTCATTACAGTCATTGTGTCCGACCGGCAGCGCCACGACAGGGTGCTACGAGATCGTGCTCGACATGGTGCTACGGCATCGCTACGACAGTGTGCGTCACCATTAGCCCATTGTACATTCACGTGCTCGTCTTTTGAGGGGTTCCTTCTTGCCCTCAACTGCGAGAGTATAAAAACAGCTGCCCCCGGACGCCAAAGAAGAGAGCTCCGATTTCTTCTGTTGAGTGAAGTGCTCTCCCGTCTCTCTACTACGGTCAAACCTGACCGCCAACTCTTTGCGATGTTAAAATAAACAAGTTGTTTCGTTGTTACCAGTCGACTCATGCTTTGCCGGGACCTTCGGATGCTTCCAGTTGTACCCCAGGCCGCCAGGCCAACGCTACCCTTGGGGCTTGCGACCCAGGTACAACCACGGGCGTCAGCGCCGAGTTCCCAACAGATCGTACCAGCAGTCCGATCCCAAACAAAGTGCTTCGCATATGACGACTTGCGCTGCTACCATATTACTGGCGGAAGTACCGTCATAACTTTTTCCTTGTACATTACCTTTCGAGATTTCTAGCGAATAGAATGCATTTTTCGTAAAACGTGAAGCAACACTCGTAAAACCGTAGGACGGGTCCAAATTCGTAAACAACCAGAAAAAAATTCGGGAGTGTAGACAGCTACACGCCTTTTCGCCTGGTCACAACGATACCGAATGTTGGGTTTTCCTTTTCGAAAGACGTGAAATTGCTCATGTATAATTTTTATCACTCGCGACATCTTTCGTTAATGACAGTTTCGCGGTAAGCTTTCAACCCACGTTGCATGCCTACACGCGAGCACGCATATAACGCATGACATGCTGCCACACACGTAAACACAAACGTAGAGGCGGGCATGTGCACACAGAAACCCAGAGAGAGAGAGAGAGAGAGAGAGAGAGAAACGCAGATAAACACACGCCACTGCGAGAGGCCGTCGCCTCAGGGCATCGCTTCGTGGCAGAGGACAGCGCCCGTTATAGACGATGTTGGCCGAGGTTGCGACACGCATTACCACGAACGAACGCGGCAAGGGGATCTGCGGCGAGAGACGGCTTGGAGAGTGGGAGGGGGGGGAGGTGACAGTGATTCCGCGGCGGTCGCTGCTCACAAGACCGGAGCCCGCCCGGACAGAAGTCGCTCGCCTTGGCAGCGAGTCAGGGAGCGATGAGCGAGGTACTGCACTCCAAACGGTCTGTGTATAACAGATTCGACGCACGTAAACAGTGCGCCCTTCGAGCCTGCACGACCGTGTGTGTAACGCCGCACTGCGCGATGACACAGTGAACGACGCGCCGTTTGGATTGCAACGTTTTACTGCGATGGCAATTATACGGACACGCCAGGCGCGTTGGTGCCTTCGGCGTCGCCGTGAGAGTCGGTACAAAAAGTCCGAGGGGTTGCAACACCGTCGCCGCGCGCCGTATGCCGTACGTGAGAAGTGAAAGCAGGCGAGCGGAGCCGACGATCGCGACTCAATATGGCGTGCTCGAGGGAAGAAGGCGGAAAGCAAGCACGCCGTCTTCCGTCGCGCGAAAGGCCGTGCGGGGATGGGAGGGAAGGGGGGAGGGGCTAGCGGCGTTGTGCTCCGGCAGCAACTGTGTATTTTGAGACCGGGCGCAAGGGGATCCGACGATCGCGGCTCAATCTCGCGCGCGCAAGGGAGGAAAGCGGGGAGGCAGGGCGGGGGGCTTCCGACTCCGCCAGCAAGTGCGCAATTTGCGCGGCCGCGCACAGTTGCACGCGCCCTGTCTTGAAAGGGATCTGCAGACGGCTCATACCTATGCGCGCGCGTGACGCCATGATGGTTAATTTATTTAGTAGGCGAATGTTTACAAGTTTATACGGCCGCTAAAACTACTACCCTTACTTCCTATACTGTCGCAATTGCCTACAGCCATCGCCCCCAACCGCAGCGACTGTATTAGTACGACATCAACGATTTCAATGTCTTGTTCGCATGTACTCGCGCAGGGAAGAGAGAAAATAAAGAGAAGGTGAAAATTTTTAACTGAAAGAACTGTCTGGTTGGGGAATGCTGGAATATAAAGAAGTTAGAGAGAGATAGCAACGCGGTGAATGTGCGCACGTGCGCGGACAGCACCAGGCAATCAAGGCGCCCACACAAGCCAGTCGTCTTCAAAAAGCACAAAAGACAACAAGCGTTTACGCATAGTCTTGTTGGTAAAACATGCTTAACATTGTTTCAAGCGCATTGATGACGAGCACATGCGACTGCGTGTGTCCACTCACCTGTCCTCGTCGTCAATGAGCTTAAAACAATCCTAAGCACAAAAGTTATTTCGCTGCATTCTGGGTCGATAATCGGTGGGGACCGGTGCTCCAGTTGTGCATGCACTCTCTATAGAACACGATGCTCCGGTCGTCTCGGTGCATTCGACAATGACTGAGGAAATGTGGTGTGTCTCCAGTATAACAGATGTTACGAACCCAACTCAACTAAAAGGGAGGATTTATTATTTCGACGCTGGCAATGCTCTGTGCGCGCCTTTCCATAAAATTCCGTCGTGCTATAACTCCGGAAGTGAACCACATTGCGAGAAATGGCCTACTGCGCGCATGTTACGCTAGCACAACTTCGAGGTCAGATTCACGATAGTGGGGGGGGGGGGGCACACGTATAAAGAAATATTGCCATGGCATAATGAAAAAAAAAGAGAGAAATGACCCGCGCAGCACAGGCCCCACAACAAACATTTCGTGGCATAGTACGTAACCAATTAAAATTCAGCGTATAGAGGCAGCAAGTATGGCGCTAGAGACTTCCCACTCGCATCGGTGCACCGCGTAATTCCTCGCAAAACGACGGCCGCTCGTTGCGGGATAGCTGCAGGCTATAAGCTCCAGATAAGAAAGTACACGGGTTTCGACAACTTCTCGTGCAGCGACGGTGCCGCTTTATCTCGCAGCCTCCGCCGTCGAGAGAGAGGATCGAGCCTCACTATCGAAGTGGGCTTCTTATCAGTGCCGGGTTGCGGGTTCGTCTTTAGACGCCCTCCGGACACAATCTGACACGAGCTGTCGGGCGGGCATATTGTCGGCCAGAGTTTTCGCAAAGCGAACGCATCGTATTTAACGTAATAGTTCTGCGGAAGCCCGCAAGGTGGAGGTAAGTAATTAATAAAGGGTTATTACTTCTCTCCACCTTGCGGGTTACCGCAGAACTATTACGTCAAACGTTTGCCTTTGCTTCGAGTTGTTGACAAATTCGACTTCACCCTGTCATCTGCTAGCAGCCTGGTTAGCTCAGATGATAGAGCGGCTGCCCCGGAAAGGCGATGGTCCCGGGTTCGAGTCCCGGACCAGGACGGATTTTTCTTCAACTGCGAGGGTTTTCTTTCGAGGAGCCCTTCAGGGTTTCCTTTGTAGCAATAGCTACGATTGGGTGGATGTCTGATTTTCCCTTTATTAATTGCGTCGTGTTTAGCAAGGCGAGTACGACAACTATAAAATTTACGGTTTTCTTTTTTTACGTAAAGATTAGGACACACAATAACGGCGTAACTGCGTGAGGAGATGCGAAGGGTGAGGAAGTGGAAACAGACAATAAGCTGAGTGACTGTCTTCCTGATTTGTTCTTGCATTGATCGACTCACCGAATGACCGAAGCGAAACGAATTAATCCAAATCGGCCGAGACAGAGGAAGCGAGCATTTTCGCGGGGCAATAAATATTGTTGCTGCTGACGCCTTCATAGACGCTATCTGATAAGTCGCGCATAGACTGTCATTACACTGGCATTGTGCACTCTGCTTGAGTTAAACATTGCAAGATGGCGCCGCTGTGGACGTCTTAACGTTTCGGGTATACCATAAATGGTAATGCAGCCAAACCAGAAATATCCAACGGCTGAGTATAACCAGAGGATGCATTTGCCGCTAGGCGTGTAGCAGGAACATTAAAACGACGCTTCTTCATTAAAAAGTAAACCTTCCTGCTGCTCCTTTTTCTTCTTTCTGGTTAAGGCGCCCACAATTTGGCACTTAATGGTAGGTTCTCCGTTTTTAAAAAAAGGACCGGGTTTTGCGTTAAACGTTGGCTGCCTTCTTCCGCGAATGAAAATGGATGGATGCTGACAGTAATAGGACGGCGCCTGCAACGGTCGCTCCACGTAAGATCTAGGTAGGTTAGGTTATTGCTGGCGGACCTGTCAGGTGCATTTTGCACCGTTTCCAACACGAAGAAAAATAGAAATGGGCCGGCCAGTAAATCGCGCGTGACTAAACATGCGAGGCAAGACGATCGTGGAGCCGCGTCTAGTTTGATCGCAACGCAGCGTTATTGAACCAGTTCTTTTTTTCTTTCTTTCTTTACTTTTTTTTCTTTTGCGGGGTGCTCTCCGATAGCGTCTCTAGGTAGCCAGACAACTAGAACCTATACTATAACACTGGGACCAAATTTACACTGGTTTTCGTTCGCAAGAGCTGTTTGACGCTGACCGTGCCCCCTCGGATAATGATTTGTCCAACGTGCGTAACTGGCTGGTGGTCCCTGCTCCTACAGGAGCAGTTCTAGCGTAATAACTTTGCTTTCGTGAATACTAAAGCCCCGCTCTTTCCCTCTTCTCCCTTTGTGTGTGAAAAAGAAGCAGATAACTATTGAAACAAAACAAAAAGAGGCCGCTAAAGGAGGTCATTGTAGATGTTTGATTTGCTTCGGCGACACTTCAACGCAACAGCATACCACGGGGGTGCCCAGGTGTTGGAGCAGCCGAGGTTAGCCTGGCTCACTTGCCCAGATGAGCAACTCTCGCGGTACACTGCAGTAACTTCTACCTCTGCTCGCGAAGATGACTGTGCTCTGGTGTGAAGTGTACACGTGCGCATTGCACACAAACAGCATGCTGTGCAGCCCTCATCATACTCAGCATACCACCACCCTTCTTCCTATTCAAATCCTACCTCTGTTATTCCCCAAACCCCTTCCCCAGTGTGGAGTAGCAGGCTAGAGGCACTTTACTCAGGCCGACCTCTCCACCTTTCTGCCATTAAATAGTCTCTCTCTCTCTCTCTCTCTCTCTCTCGCGCGCGCGCGCGTTATTGGCGTGGGTGTATCGCCAAACGTCCATCAACTCGACTGATCCGGAGGAAATCAAGTCAACAGGCGTAGAGCTCTCTCGCTTACTACTCCCGGCCCTTCTGGAAACGATACCAGTCTTGAAAGCTCCCGTGCGGTGAGACCCCACTTCTGTGTGCCGGGAAGTAACCCTTTCCTTTCGATTTCGAACGACGGGCACAACAACACCAAGTGTCCCATATCATCGGCGTCACCAATTCATCACATCACGCGCAACGCGCGAAAGGAAATTGTTCGAACTTCAAACCACCACCAACAACAAAACAGAGCAAGTCCGTGCGTATAGGCTAATCCTGCTCTTACGCGATAGCGGAGGCTAGCATCTTCGCAAGCTCTTGCCTTGGGCACGAAGCGCTGCCACCTGGCTCAGTATTGAGAGCCCCGAAGAACCTACATTGCAGTCCTCAAAGGAAGCAATCCACGACGGACCCTACGCGAAATTCGGACCCTACGCAAAACTTCAGAGCTACCCTGTGAGGACGAAGTACTCACTCGCTAGGAGGTGCGCACAAACGGCACGTATATATAGTTTTTTTCAGACCCCGATTCTTAATTCTGAGCACCCAGAAATTGCGGCCGGCAAGTTGCGTGGTAACTTCGCCTCATCTGAAGGTCTCGCCGCGGGCTCCGCTTTAACCGAAGCAAGCTAACAGAACCAGGCCAATTAGGCAAACGCAACTCTCCCCCTCCCCCTTTCTCGTGCATAATGGCGCCAGCCACCAACAAACGGTGCTTTTTTTTCTCGCGTCTTGTACATACGACGAGGCTTTTGCGTCTGGCAACCAGCCGTATACATACACATTTACGGGGCTCCCGCGGATATCTTCGAATCGCGCATTTCACGCTCGCGCGAGCATATGGGGCGACCACGACTAGCGGTATAAACAAGAAGGGCAAAAAAGAAAAGACAATCAGCCCAATTTTCTCGCACCGAAAACCCGTCCGGTTCGGCTTTGATTTCCCCGCGGAACAAGAAGCGGGTCGGTAAAAAACGAAACTTGGCGCGAAGCGCGCCGTGCGGTTTTACGAGCGAGCACGCGTTGCGCCGGCACTGTGCGGACTGTCGCCGAAAGAAAAAGCGCCATGAACTGATAACGCTCGAAGATTGGCTCGCTCCATTTTGATCGCCGCAGGCCTAAAAAAGCCCATCGCGCAGATTATCCACGACTGTCACTGGAAGGCGATAGCGAATTATGCTTAGTGTTTGCAGTGGCTAGTGAAATCTCTTGTCTGAAGCCTTTCTTGCGTCATATGTGCCTCATGCAGCTAGTACCGGTTCATAAGGGCAGCGACAAGAAAGAAAAAAAATGAGATGATGTGAATGTCGCGACCTTCACGCTGAAAATACATGGCATGGCACAAAGAAGAGAAGGTAGCGCAGTTCCGACAAAGTTTATTGAAGAAAACCGCGCATTCGCATAAGAGAAAAGAAAGGAATACAGTCACAGCAACAACCGAAATGCATAACTCGTGGGAAATTGCAGAAATATGTGACAAGCACGAAACAGAAACAAAATCTAACAAAGAAATGGATGCTGATCACGCCGGCATCCGACGGCTGAGGGGAAGAGAGAGAGAAAGAGAGAGAGAGAAGGAGAGAGAGAGAGAGAAAGGATGCAAGGAAAGGCAGATGGGTTAACCAGCGGTAGTTCAGGTTGCCTACCCTGCATGGGGGAAGTAGGGGGATATGGGGAGAGAGCGAAAGGGAGAGGGAAAGGAATAGACGATCACGAACAAACCGCGTACACTACAGAGTGGTAGTAGGCGACCTTCTTAAAGTCTATCGTGAAGGCCCGTAGACCGCAGGAATCCCTATGGCTGACGATTTCTTTGCACACTGTCGGGCTCCGTGTGCCATTTTCGCATTTTTGTCATGTGTTTCGGAGAAGTCGCACCTTACAGATTTTCGCGGTTTTGTATTCTTGGTCTTACGAGGTCGCGACTGGAAGCCGCAATGCACAGGACGCGCACAGATGAGGACGGTACAGGAATGAAATAATGCACGCATATACTAAACGTGAAGACAGGCTGCACTTTGTATTTGCAACGTCACTCGGCGGTTGCGAGGGACGCCGTAGTGGAGCGCTGATAATTATTTCAGCTGAGGTTCTTCAGCGTGCACCCAAGTCTAAGATTCAAAGTAGATGAGCGTGACTGCGTAGAACCGGCCTCAGGTGGGACGCGAACCCGCAACCTCCTGCTCAATAGCACGCACCGTAGCCACTGAGCCATCGTGCCGGGCCAATACATACGCCAGTGGAGCACCTAGTGTATACATGCCGAATACGTCAGTGTATACATGGAAGCGTTGAAAGCACTGAACGTGGCGGCTGGTCTTCTATAGCCCATGTTTTTAAATGATGCTTTCATTTAAATAGATCGTGCAGTCTTAAGAGTATTTGGATCCGACTGCTAGTACGATCTGTTGGGAACTCGGCGCTGACGCCCGTGGTTGTACCTGGGTCGCAAGCCCCAAGGGTAGCGTTGGCCTGGCGGCCTGGGGTACAACTGCAAGCATCCGAAGGTCCCGGCAAAGCATGAGTCGACAGGTAACAACGAAACAACTTGTTTATTTTAACATCGCAAAGAGTTGGCGGTCAGGTTTGACCGAAGTAGAGAGACGGGAGAGCACTTCACTCAACAGAAGAAATCGGAGCCCTCCTCTGGCGTCCGGGGGCAGCTGTTTTTATACTCTCGCAGTTGAGGGCAAGAAGGAACCCCTCAAAAGACGAGCACGTGAATGTACAATGGGCTAATGGTGACGCACACTGTCGTAGCGACGCCGTAGCACCATGTCGTGGCGCTGCGCACGATCTCGTAGCACCTGGTCGTGGCGCTGCGCAGCACACTGTCGTGGCGCTGCGCAGCACACTGTCGTGGCGCTGCCGGTCGGACACAATGACTGTAACGAGAAGATGGTCCCTGCTTTGGCATCGCCTGTTTCGGGCACAATGACTGGAACGAGATCCCTGCTTTGGCATCGCCTGTTTCGGGCCCAATAACTGGAATGAGATCCCTGCTTTGGCATCGCCTGTTTCGGGCACAATGACTGGAACGAAATCCCTAGGCGGTCGCATCGCCGCAGACGCGCCTGGAAACACCTGGCGATGAGTGTTGCGGTGACGACGATCGGGCCAAAATGTCCGCCGCCCCGCCGCCGTCGCGCCGGCAAAACCACGTGTCGCAGGCGAAACGCAACAGACCGCCCCGCCGGGGAAAGGAGATCCCGATGGACAGGGGACTGCATCCGCTGTCCGGAGGGATGTCGCTCGATGATGCGCATAACCGAAGTCGGGCGTCCCTTGACGTTTCTTGAGCGCAGCGCACAGAGAAGGCCTCGTTCTCTCGTTCAGGTTCGCACGGGACACTGCAAAGTGACTTCGGGAGAGTTCACATTTTTGTTCTCGTTCCCGGCAAGCGTTAGAACTACGCTGAAAACTCAACCGCTCAGTCAGCAAGCACGGCACAACCCTCACTCAGCCCTGCCAGGCTCTTTCCCCTTTTTATACCACTGCCTAGTTCCTTACAGTAGTCTAGCATCACTCAGAACGCGTCCACAAATTGAAAAATTGCACTAGAAAGCATATCATCACTTTGAAACACTAAACAAAAGCAATATGTTAAAAAAAATCCTGCCTCAGGAAGAAAAACATCAGTAACAAACAATTTTGAGGCTGATTCCTACGTTAGGGGCTTCGACTTAAGCCATCGGCGTTACCGTTGAGACTCCCCTTTTTGTAACGCACCTCCAAGGAATATTGTTGTAAAGCGAGGCTCCAGCGCAGGAGGCGGCCATTTTTGGGAGAGATGGTCTGCAGCCATTGGAGAGGGCAGTGATCTGTCTCAATGATAAACCTCGAGCCGGCTAGATAGCATGACAATTTCTGAACGGCCCACACGAGACATGCACACTCTTTCTCGGTGGCGCTATACGCCTGCTCACGACTGGTCAGCTTACGACTAGCATACAGGACGGGGTGTTCTACTTCTCCATTTTCCCGTTGGCACAGTACAACGCCCATGCCTCGCTCACTAGCATCGCACTGAACAATGAACCCTTTTGTATAGTCTGGCGATCGTAGCACAGGCTGGCTTGTTAGGGCACTCTTTAGGGCGCTAAAAGCTCTTTCCTTTGTCTCGTCCCAGACGACTGTTTGAGGCTCTGTCTTTCTTAGAGCATCCGTCAGGGGAGCCGCGATATCAGAGTACCTAGGGATGTACCTCTGATAGTAGCCGGCGACACCTAAGAACGACCGAATATCGGTCTTTGTGCGCGGTTGCGGAAAGTCTCGCACAGCGGCCACTTTTATTTCAGAGGGGCGGCGACGACCCTGACCAATCACGTGACCGAGGTAGACAACCTCGGCCTGTGCTAACTGGCACTTAGGAGCCTTTACTGTCAAGCCTGCTTCGCGCAGGCGGGTTAGCACTGCCCGCAAGTGTGTCATATGCTCAGACCAGGATGCGGAGAATATTGCTACGTCGTCTAGATACGGTAAAGCGAATTCTTGCTGTCCCCGCAACACTTTATCCATGAGACTTGAAAAACAGTATGGCGCGTTCTTCAAACCAAAACTCAACACTTTAGGACGGAATGTTCCCATTGGTGAAATGAACGCCGCATACCTACTAGCCTCTTCTGTAAGTGGAACCTGCCAATAACCCCTGACAAGATCTAGGGTGGAAATAAACTGAGCGCTACTAACTTTCTCAAGGCGCTCCTCGATGTTAGGGATCGGATAAATTTGATCCTTAGTGATGGAATTAAGCCTGCGGTAGTCGACGCAAGGACGAGGTTCCTTGCCCGGTACCTCAACTAAAATCAAAGGGGAGGTATAATCACTCTCACCTGCCTCAATAACACCGAGCTGTAGCATTTTCTTTACCTCAGCCTCCATAATATCGCTCTGGCGGGGTGACACCCGATACGCCTTGGATCGTACTGGCTCTGTGGAGGTAAGTTCTATATCATGAGTAAGTACAGAAGTCCTACCAGGCCTCTCAGAGAACAGACCTTGAAACTCTTGTAATAGCTGGTGTAGTTCGGTTTTCTGCTCAGGCGACAGCGGTGCTTTACTGATAAGGTCACTAATGACTTGACCGGTGTCTTCCCTGTTCGTCACTGAGCCTAGTCCCGGAAGCTCGACCGGAAGCTCTTCAGGAACGTTTACCATCATGCACACCACTGCTTCCCTTTGTCTATAAGGTTTGAGCAGATTACAGTGGTAAACTTGCTGTGCTTTCCGCTTTCCTGGCAGACTTACCACGTAGTTAACGTCCGACAGTTTCTGAACAATTCGCGCTGGGCCCTCCCACTGCACGTCTAGTTTGTTGTTTAGCGATGTGCGCAATATCATGACCTCATCGCCAACCTCAAAACGACGGGCCCTGGCTGTCCGATCATAATAAACCTTGGCCCTCTGCTGGGCCTTTGTCATTGCTTCACCTGACAACTCCTGTGCCCTTCTTAAGCGTTCGAGGAGCTTAAGCACGTACTCCACCACGACTGGGTCGTCGCCCCTACCTTCCCATGATTCTCGAAGCATGCGAAGCGGAGATCGAAGCGAGCGACCGTACACCAGTTCAGCTGGCGAAAACCCCGTAGCCGCATGCGGCGCGGTCCTTAAAGCAAACATCACCCCAGGCAGACACAGCTCCCAGTCAGTTTGATGTTCAAAACACAAGGCTCTCAACACGCGCTTCATGACGGAGTGGAGCTTCTCAACGGAATTCGACTGTGGGTGGTACACTGAGCTGTGTAGCAGCTTTACCCCACACCTTTCGAGAAAAGTTGTCGTCAAAGCGCTAGTAAACACTGTGCCCTGATCTGATTGGATTTCCGCAGGAAAACCAACTCGCGCAAATATGGACAGTAGTGCATTAACTATCTCAACTGAGCTGAGTTCTTTAAGCGGCACTGCTTCAGGGAACTTTGTCGCTGGGCAGATCACAGTCAAAATGTGTCTGTACCCCGTGGCTGTTACCGGCAGAGGTCCCACTGTATCAATAACGAGCCGTCTAAAAGGCTCCGTAATGATAGGTACCAATTTCAACGGCGCCCTCGATTTGTCCCCTGGTTTGCCCACCCGCTGACAAGTGTCACATGTCCTCACGAAATGGTCTGCGTCCCGAAAACACCCTGGCCAATAGTACTCTTGCAAGAGACGGTCCTTAGTTTTCTTAACTCCTAGGTGTCCGGACCACGAACCCCCGTGTGACAAGCGCAACAGATCCTGACGATAGCATTGAGGCACGACCAGCTGATCGAACTCCACTCCTCTGCGGTCTAGATACTTCCGGTACAGGACTCCACCTCTTTCCACAAAACGCGCAGTTTTCCTGGCGATACCTTCTTTGACATTGCAGCGCACGTTTTCCAGGCTGCCATCCTTTTTTTGCTCGGCTATCAAAGCCGTCCGGCTGACTTTTAGCAACCTATCAAGTCCGTCTGACGTAGGCGCGATGAGCAAATCAGTAGATAGCTCTTCTAACTTTCCCGCGTCGGGATTTTCCTCTCCAGTATCTGGCGCCTTCAACGCTACAGACTCAATTTTATTCTGTTCGGGCGTGCTCTGAATATCAGCTTGCTGCGCCTCTGACCCTTTTTCGTTGTTTGATAACGTCGGCCCCGCAACTACCGCCTTTGCAGCGAGCTCCCGAACCTTCGATCTGGTTAAGGCCTGAACACTAGCTTCACCAAACAAAAGCCCCTTCTCGCGCAGGAGGTGATCGGACCTGTTTGAAAATAGGTACGGGTACTGGGGTGGCAGCATAGATGACACTGCCGCCTCCGTCTCAAGCGCTCCGAAAGGTCCTTCAATAAGCACTTTTGCTACCGGCAGACACACGCTATGAGCTTCCACGGCTTGCTTGATCCACGCGCACTCGCCCGTGAACATATGGGGTTCTACGTAAGATGGGTGAACTACATCCATCGTAGCTGCGGAATCGCGAAGCACTCGGCACTCTTTCCCGTTCACGAGGAGGTCTCGCATGTAAGGCTCAAGAAGCTTCATGTTCTCGTCAGTGCTGCCTATTGAAAAAAACACAACTTTTGGTGTTGTTTCCGGACACTGCGCCGAAAAGTGACCCGGCTTCTGGCACGTATAACACAAGCGCGCTCGCCTCATCTCGAACCGCTTTCTGCGTTTGGCTGCCGCCGTCTCTTTACGTTTGGTCGGACTGCTTTCGCTCGCATCCGCACTACGCGTGTCCCCCTTTAATCTCATGGGCGTGAACTTCGGCCTCTCAAACTTCGAGCCAAATTCACCCTTTTGACCGTCCTTAGCTCCGCGAGCTCGACGCGTCACAAACTCCTCGGCTAGCTCAGCGGCTCTAGCCACCGTACTCACGTCTGGCCTATCCAAGACCCAGTATCGCACGTTCTCCGGTAACCGACTATAAAACTGTTCTAGCCCGAAACACTGCAGAACTTTATCGTGGTCACCAAACGCTTTCTCTTCTTTGAGCCACTCCTGCATGTTCGACATAAGCCTATACGCAAACTCTGTATATGACTCACTTTTGCCTTTCTCATTTTCCCGAAACTTCCGACGGAACGCTTCCGCAGACAGCCGGTACTTTTTTAGCAGACTCGATTTTACTTTGTCGAAATCCTCTGCTTCCTCTCTATCCAAGCGAGCGACTACGTCGGCCGCCTCGCCGGGTAACAAAGTGAGCAAGCGCTGTGGCCACGTTTCCCGAGAGAACCCCTGCTTCTCGCACGTTCGCTCAAAGTTAACCAGGAACAAACCAATGTCCTCTCCAAGCTTAAACGGCCGCATCAGGTCAGTCATTTTGAACAATACGCGTTCTCCTGCACCGTGTGCCTGACTTCCATTACGAGCGCGTTCCATCTCTACCTCGAGACGCTTCATTTCCAAAGCGTGTTCGCGCTCTTCTTTTTCTTTCTGTTCTTTAAGTTCGCGCTCCTGTCTTTTTGACCTCTCCTCAATAGTCTCAAGGCATTCCGACAGCTCGTCATCCTCAGCCTCTAACTCAAGAATAGCCGTTATCAGTTCCGGTTTTCTTAGTTTGTCTGAGACATCCAGACCCAACTCTCTTGCAAGCTCCAACAATTTCGGTTTGCGCAACGACTTCAAATCCATGGCTGCTCTGAATGCTGCTTTCTCTACTGCTTACTATTGTCTTGCCGCAAACTAACCCGGCAGCAACGACAACCACAATTACCAGCTCTGTTTCTGACACTAACAAAAAGCCTGGCAAAGCTCAGTAGAAGAAAGTCCCGCACTCACCAAACCTCGCAGGCAGGAATTCCGCGCAGTCGTTCCGCTGCAGGCAACCAGTCGTCACACAGGGCTCGTTGCACTGCTCCCGGATCGACGTTGAGCTGCTCAGCATACTGTCAACTGCATCTCTTTGCTGCTGGCCTCCGTTGTCGCGATCTCGCCGCTGGCAGACAGTTGTTTGAAGTCGTAGGCGATCTCACCGCTGGCAACCAGATATTTGGATCCGCGTGCTAGTACGATCTGTTGGGAACTCGGCGCTGACGCCCGTGGTTGTACCTGGGTCGCAAGCCCCAAGGGTAGCGTTGGCCTGGCGGCCTGGGGTACAACTGCAAGCATCCGAAGGTCCCGGCAAAGCATGAGTCGACAGGTAACAACGAAACAACTTGTTTATTTTAACATCGCAAAGAGTTGGCGGTCAGGTTTGACCGAAGTAGAGAGACGGGAGAGCACTTCACTCAACAGAAGAAATCGGAGCCCTCCTCTGGCGTCCGGGGGCAGCTGTTTTTATACTCTCGCAGTTGAGGGCAAGAAGGAACCCCTCAAAAGACGAGCACGTGAATGTACAATGGGCTAATGGTGACGCACACTGTCGTAGCGACGCCGTAGCACCATGTCGTGGCGCTGCGCACGATCTCGTAGCACCTGGTCGTGGCGCTGCGCAGCACACTGTCGTGGCGCTGCGCAGCACACTGTCGTGGCGCTGCCGGTCGGACACAATGACTGTAACGAGAAGATGGTCCCTGCTTTGGCATCGCCTGTTTCGGGCACAATGACTGGAACGAGATCCCTGCTTTGGCATCGCCTGTTTCGGGCCCAATAACTGGAATGAGATCCCTGCTTTGGCATCGCCTGTTTCGGGCACAATGACTGGAACGAAATCCCTAGGCGGTCGCATCGCCGCAGACGCGCCTGGAAACACCTGGCGATGAGTGTTGCGGTGACGACGATCGGGCCAAAATGTCCGCCGCCCCGCCGCCGTCGCGCCGGCAAAACCACGTGTCGCAGGCGAAACGCAACAAGAGGAAGCCTTAACTCGGTTGCTCCTATCTAAATACATGTAAGAGGAGAATTAGTTTTTCTCGGCAGCCATTGCACCAAATTTCGCGAGCTTTGTTGCAGTTAAAAGAAAAACTTAAACTCTAGTCACGGTTGGTTTCGCATTCTTTGTTTAGGATGTCAATTTTTTATTCGAAATTGGGAAAAATTAAAAATATTCAGAAAACGAAACTAGCAAGTGTACAACATTGGAAGTCAACAGTGAAAAATTATATCATAATTCTGTGAATTGCATGTAATAGTACATCTAAAGCGGGCAAAATGGACATGTTACACATGAATCTAAAAAAATTGTAATATAGAAATACAGCTTCTGCACAACCCTTGTACACTACATAACTTCACGTAAGATGTAAATTGACATATTGAACCTGTCCGCTTTGAATGATCTAATGGATACCGGTTACAGAACCGCGATGTCTGTTTTCGATGCAGAGCTATGAATTTTGTAAACTTCGTGTTTATATTTCTTTCCGAACTTGCCAATTTTTGAAAATTCTTTAAACACAATTCAGGCCACAAATCGAAATTCCGCTTCCAACAGTTACTAGAACTTTACTTTCTCTCTCAGGTGCAACAAATTTCATTAAAATCGGGCCAGGGGTTATCTCAGCAAATCGTTTCTTGCGTTTTGCGTTGGTCCTCGCTGGGACAAGAGTATAAACGCGTGGAGCCGTCGAGTTCACGTTGGATGTCGAAACACGCTCGATGCCCGGTTGCAACGTACAATGTGCAGGCTGCCCTGCTGTACCGCCCCGTGTGCGTGCGTGTGTGTGTGTGTGTGTGTGTGTGTGTGTGTGTGTGTGTGTGTGTGTGTGTGTGTGTGTGTGTGTGTGTGTGTGTGTGTGTGTGTGTGTGTGTGTGTGTGTGTGCGTGTGTGTGTGTGTGTGTGTGTGTGTGTGTGTGTGTGTGTGTGTGTGTGTGTGTGTGTGTGTGTGTTGAGAAGTCGCGTGCGAGAAATACAGAGCAGTTCTTGCGCAAGGGAGTTAAAGTCGCAAGGACACCTTACACCGTTTCCCAAGACAAGAGGGTGAAGCAACTCAGAGCGCAGTTCATCCCCAGCGCTGCAAAACGATAAAATGGATGGCAGATAAAGAAAAAACGACGGTACTGAAGGTAAAGTGGAGAGAGGGTACATACGTCGACAGTGTCCAAATGGATGTCGTTGGCTGTAAGGGGTGGGGGGGAGGTCCCGAGTTTGAAACAATGATAACTTGGCTTGCGCGTTTGCAGAACAAAACAGTAAGCTCGTAAGCATACAAAGAAGCTCACAGGTCATCATAATACACGTGAGGAACATTAATAGAATCACGTTATCGAGAATCAGCCTATACCACAAGCATTTGATTACAAGGACTCCGGGTTCCGAGCGTGCTAGGCAAACTACTTTAAAACACGTACGAAAGTCTATCGTGCAGTTATCATAATCGGCCCAACCATGCTTTTGGTCAAACCTATTCTAGCATCGACCCATGTTACAAAAAGAAAAACTGCTCGAAATTGTACACGGGCTACAGTAATCATTTAAACAGAGTTTTATGACGAAATGAAAAGAGGTGCCGCGCACAAAATTTCTATGAGCGCGCGAACGACAACAGAACAAACATAAGAAAAAGGCAAGCCTATTCACAGGTTGATGCCAGCCGCTAATCATTCCGACCGCTCACGCTGATCCTTGAAGTCTTGATTTTCTCGATGGATTGTGGGTTCAGTGATCAAAAAGTGTTAAAGACTACATACACATCGGGCGACCCGTTTTCACCATTTGCGGTTCGCTAACGCACACGTGTATCTGAGAATATCGGCGTTCCGGCATCCCACATCAGCAGGGATTCAATCCCACGACCACGTCGGCAGTTACGGTGCGCCATAGCCACTTAGTCACCGCGGCGCGGCTTGGTGCCGCGAGTTCCCGCCAGCATAGGTAAAAAGCCCCATACCGTGAAAGAAGTGCTCCGTTATCATTACAGCTAATGAACACTCTTATAAGTGGACAAGATAAGCATATTGACAAAACTGGCAAAGAAAACTTCAGCGATAAGCGAGGCCGCGCAGAATGCCGTGTGCAAACCATGTACCCGAATAATCGACAGCATTTAAATAGCACGCGCCTGAAGGTATCCAGAGAAACTAGATTTCAATTCGACACAACAATCACACTACCCTCACGAAAATAACCCTTATCAGTGGAACCTGAATCGATAAATAGAGCCCAGCGGGTCAGCCTCTCCATCATAAATATAGGTAGGGTGATATCAACGGGCAGCTCAAAAAATGAGCCAAGAGGAAAAGCTCCTCTGGCATTCAATTGATTGATGTGTTGATTGATTGATTGGATTTCACTACCCAAAGTAGCCCTGGAGCTACGAAAGGTGCTTTGGCGGAGGGCTCCGGAATAGATGCAACTCCCTACCCCAGGTTGCGCCTAAAGTACACGAAACCTTTGCGCATGTCGCCCCCGTCGAAATGCAGCCGCGGAAACCGAACAAGCGACGCCGTGGTCAGCAACAGAACGGCCCAGCCACTGAGCTAACTCGGCATATGTTTACACGCTAACGAATTTTTTTACGTCTGCTTAATAAAAACTAAATTGAAAAAAAATGATAAGTTACTCAATCTAACGTAAGGTTTCTAAAGGCATTCGCTGCCAAGGAGTTGTGCTCATGCGCAGCGAGGAGCTTACCCCGCCAACACAACGGACATGCCCCGCGCACGATGTCCACTGCGAGGGCGCGCTTAAAACAAAGGACTGCTCTTTGTTTTTTTCACCCGGCTCCCATCCTTTTTTGCTTTCTTCCAGTCTGTCCATTTCTCTCGCTTCGTCGCCTCGTGAGTTGTGTCTGTTTGTTCAGTCTTTTTTTTTTTTTTAGGGTTGAGGTTAGAGAGCGCGGCGCGAACAATGCGCTTGACACGGCCGACGCGTGGTCGCCCGCGCCACAGATTCAGGGCCGCCGCAGCGACAATGGCGGCGTCGGAGGCAGCTAAGCGTCGCAGCGCCCCCTGGCTTCACCCTGCACGCGCGGGGGGCGGGAAGCCCTACGCAGCGCCACCGTCCGGTTCACGTCGGCGGCACCGCCGGAACGAACTCAGCTTAACGCCCGGTGTCTTACTTACTTTTTTCTTTCCTTTTTTTGACATTGTTGGTATGTCCCGTTATCTGCCTCGCAAAACAATGGACAACGCATACGGCCAGAAACAAAAAGAGGATGAACTCGAGGTGTGACTGACGGAACAAGATATAACGAGACAAAACGAACTACAGGCGGGAGAGCTTGGAAGAAAAATAAACGTGTGTAAAAGAGGGGAAAAAAAAGCAAATGCAGCAGGACAAACACGTGCGGAGGTCATGTCAAAGTTTCGTTGATGCGAACAGTTTCGCTAAACGGGAGTCCTTTCAGCGAGCGTACAAGCGGAGATGTTGTCTCGTTCGATGACGTAACGGACAGTCCAAGGTCCCGCGCCGCTCCACTTTCCTCGACCGACCTATCCTTCGTATTATTTTTTTCTTGTAGTTTTTTTTCCTTTTCTATGGCTCTCCCTTTAATTTCTTTTTTGTGTTCTGACGGGTGCTAGAAAGCAGAGCACGTTCTCGGCTGTCATTCGGGAGTCGAATATCGAGAAGGAAAGTTCGAAGTTGCCGCTGCCAGGTCACTTGCTCAATGTGGCACCATCATGACAGATTGCCGTACGAATGCGTGCGCCTGCGTTGTGTGACGTCGCGAACTTTGCTACTCGAGATAAGTGTGAACGTAAACGATCACCCCTCCCCCCCCCCCGACCACTGAATTTAAACTACACATGAGAGAAGGGAACTGGCATTACCACTAAGAGCGTCCGGTAGGCTACACTACACAAGGAGGGGAGACTGAATAGAACGAGAGAGTGAGAAAGGGAAGAGTCGGTCAACACGGGGGCACGCCACAAGAGCGTGACGTATTCGAATGCGTCTCGCACTGGCGAGACATGCTCAAATAGTGCGGAGAGGATGTAGACTGCCTCGTGAGCCTAACCTAGAAGCTGTGAGGCCGGTTTTTGAGTATCTTTTGAACAGGCAGTGGTCGGTCGCGCATTCGTTTCGGCTAACTGGAGGGGGAACGTCTGTACGAGTCGAATTTCGAATAAGCGCAAAATCGTCCTCGGCAACAGCGGTCAAATACAAATTCATTGCAGGAGGAAGACCTCTGCCCGAGATCTCAGGTTAGTTCTGGACGCAAAGCCCCTGGTATAAAACCCCCCGATGCAGCTTCTACCCTCCACAGCTTTTGTTCCGCCTTTGTGCAAAAGAAAGGACAGAAAGCACGAATTCTCAATGTCTGCCACCTGTTTAAATGCCCTCTAATCTTGGTTCATCTCGAGATTAATTTTTTTTTCATTCGCGATGTGCTTTCGTCCTAGGGCCGCCATACACCTCGACTTCGCGTAGAACACTGGCAGTGTCGGGCTCGAGTGCTTAATCCTCTGTCAAAGGCAGCACTGCACCGAGCGGCGCATATTACACGCTTTTCTTGGCGCGTCTAGCAGAATACGCACGCCATAAGGTCTCTTGCTCTATCCTGGAAACGTGTCTGGCAGCCGAGTACGTGACACCGGCCGGAGGGCTCTTCGGGGATGCCAAGCACGTCCCGAACGATACGAAGTTGTCCTCGCTTTGCACTCGAGGCTGATGTCACCGCAGCAGGTGCAGCACGGGAGCACGTCGGGGCACTTTTTTTTTACGTCTTGCGACTGCTAAACGGCTCCAGTGCCGCCCTTTCGCAGAATATCTTTCAGTCAGTAGCCTTTTCAATACGCCTCGAATACTGATGTTCGACGAGTGCCGTTCATACGCTTTCTGTATTAAGTCGATTGATTTTCTATGTACACTAGGGCCCACTCCTAAAGGGAGCGCCTAAGTGCGATGATGATCGCTTACGGCATCCCCTTTCAATCAAGATGAAGACAAGACGTCCCCTAACACGCGTGACCTATATAGATATTATCGTATAGTATAACATATCGTTCTGGCTATCATTACTTTATCTCGTAAGTTACCGATGCCTAGCTGTGACGATCTCATCCCAATCTCTCAAATGCGTCCTTGCCACCGATACCCTAATCATCTCTTGCTTGGCTACACAGCTAGCAAGTTCACGTTCCCATCCGTTTTGAACCCCTGCTTTCCTTCAAGATGGGTGTTCCCTACGGTTCTGGTAGGGTGAATATCTTGCCATTCTATTACAACGTGCCCAGTCGTCTCTGTTTTAGAGTATAGCTCTTAGGCGTCCGTTCCTGCGGCGAGTTCCAGCGTCGGCCTCGGCGTAACCAAGCGAACGAGCACAGCGAAAGATGAAGCGAACGCCAAGCGCAGCGGGGGTTTGGGTGGGAGAGCGAGGTATGAAAGACCCAAGATTCAAGATTTTATTACCGACGTACATGTAATATAGATTGCATATGGCATATAAATACAGAAAGAGGTCTCAAAGTCGCAAGACAGAGTGAGACCTCCCATAAAATCATAGGTCAGACAACAACATTTCGATAAATAGTGCTAAACACAGAAAATTTAGCTATAAGTAATGTTTAGTTAAGTAAAACATAAAACATATATACATAAATGTAAGAACACTCTTTACGAACATTAAGAAGTGTTTATGAGCTTAAGTTTAGGACAACGAGGAAAGCGGAGAGCAGGGTGCAGCGTATCCAGGAGGCGGAAAGCGGAGGAGGGTAGGCGAAAAGGGTGAGGAGCAAAGCGGAGTGTCGGCATTACGAGCCAAGTGGTCAGTGCGGAAACAAAGCGCTGGCGTTGGCTTCGGACTCACTGCGCATGTGCTACTTCGCCCGCGGCGCCAGCGCCGCTAGTGAACGTGCTCCTCGCGAGCCACGTGTTTTCATGTTCACGCTTTCTTTCTCTCAACGATTCGCCCGGAGTGTTCGTACAATTGCTACCGCAATAAAGTTTCTGGCCTATACTGCAATGAGGCGACGCAGTGGGTGATGGGATATGAAACATATTTCGTTTAACAATAGACGATGCTATATTTTCATCACTGAAGATGAGTAGATATCCCGCTTACATTGAATGCCGAAAGCCAACATATGCTCAATCTGTTTTGAAAGATTAACTTTCAAGGTTGGTAAACCAAGGATGCTAAATATGAAAACGTGAGTAAATAAACCACCAATTGTTCTCAAAGAAATAGAGCTATCAGGTCGACTAAGCAATTTCAAGAATCATTCGACAAATGTGCCTACATTTTAGAGATTCGTTGGGGTCAGTCGAACATCTAAGAATGATTAGCAAAGGTACGTGGATGCGCCATTCGTGCGTCAATTACAGGGCAAGAACACGCTTAGCATACAGTAAGGTGGTTGGCTGGTACCCTTTAGAAAATCAGTGCATCAGACGATAACTTTTGGTAAATACACGATTATATTATTCAGCCATAGGTTCACGTCAGCATACTATACTAATATATTATACTTGCAGTACAAGAAACGAGGTTGATATAAATATGTTTGTTATGTCTTATGCCGACAGATATTAGTACCGTTGTTGAAGATGGTGAGGTTCAGTTACTCTTGGACGCCTCAACAATCCCGTGTACTGGCACCCGTTCGACAAAACGCAATCTTATATGGTTTAAAGCCGCGTCGGCAGCGTGCTTAACGTCAAGCAGAACTAGATTAATAGGGCTACAAAAGACACGTTAATTCTGGAGCGATAATCGATCTATCCAGCATTACTCGAACTTCGCGCTCAAAGAAGCCGCCGACGCGGTACAACGGCGGCCGAGGAGTTGATTTCTGGAAGCACGATTCGGGCGCATGGCCCCACACGCGGCACAGGCTGTCATCATTAGCTCGAGCGCTTGAGTTCATTAAGCGAGCTTCAGGCACGCGTTACCCCTTTCATCTATTCGTTATATCGTCTTTTTATCTGATTCTTTTCTACTTTCATTCAAGTAGTGGGGAGCGCGCCTCGAGTAGTTGCACGCCATCGAAAGATTCCCGAGCGTCTCAAGCACCCCGACTCATGTTCCGTTCCCACAGGCAAAAAAAATGAGGTCCGTATTTGCATGTCAACAGGTTTCTGGGAAGAAGTGGACTGAGAGTCGTAACTACCCTCCCCACCCCCTTCATGTACGAAGCAGTCGACCTCGATCAAAGAAACGGATGAGGAGGGAGAATAAGCATTTACAACGAAACTCGAGCTCTCGTGAGACGGAGCGGGGTTGAACAATAACAACATCCCCTTTTAAGGACTCCATGTTTTCCCCCACAACCAAAGTGGCCATCTAGGAAATGGGGAGAGAAACAAGAAACGGCACGGGTGGAGGGTGAACCACAGCGTAACAAACACTCTTTATATGAACTTCTCATACTCACTGGGAAGTAGAAAAGGATAACTTACCGTCCCTACTCAACAGCCCCTCGTACTCCTGATTAAGGAAACGTACACGCCACGAGTCCCTAAAGGGGTGTCCTGGGGATAGACTACATGAAAGCGTTGTAAACACGTCGTTCTGTGGGGCCCGTCGGCGGCACCCTCACAACAATAGTCAATACGCCAGATGAGCAAGTCCTCCTCCCTCCCTTCTAACGAAACGCATGAAAACACAGAAGCAGGCATGGTCAAGACGCAGGCGTGGCCCATTCGACCGCGGTCCCCACTGGCTTTCCCTCTTTTGTTTGAGGAAACGCTGGTCGTAACATTAGAAACTCTCTCGACAATGCGAGACGGTTTCCGCTCAATGGGAGGCCGTATACAACCCTTGCTATACTCGTATCTGGCTCTGCAAAAAAAAGTCATGCCAAAAAAGAGAATGCAGAGCGCTTTTAGGAGAGAAAGTTTGAAAGAAGGCAGGCACGCTTCTCACGGCTCCCTTGGCGGTCGCGTGACTGCGGTTGAGTGAAACCGGAACGTCAGACCGCACTGCACCCGGTGGCTGACAGTATTTGTGTATCAATGGCGTTTTCCGTTTCAACACCGTCGTTTATTCGATAGATGGCACCACTAACGCTAATGCAAATACGCGCTCGCAAATGTGGCACTGAGATTCTTGACGTATGTGATGCCGGGATGGGTTAGGTTAGTGACTGCTACGGCGTGGTATATGCTGAAACCAGGAGAATGGCCTCGGATATCCGAGCGGAAGTGCCGGGCCGGTGTAAGACCCAGTTGGACAAAACTAAACGGTTTACTTACGTGGTGAAATAGACAGATTGTCCTTGGGGAAAAAGTATGTTGGGGTGGCAGTGGGTGGGTTCTTTTTTTTATCGACTCCTAGCGCACCACCCTCCCCCACAGGCTTCCCTATACTGAAACTCACAAACTCGCTGCGGTGTTGCGCAAACAGCGTCGTGGCCTCAGCGAAACCAGAACGCTAGCCTTCTCTGCACTGAACGGAGCTGTGGAATTTCTCAGCCTGGCCTAGCCCACGAGATGTTCAAGTGCCGGTGAAGCGAAGCACAGAGTCTAAAAAGGCAGTGACGGTGGCCAGCCTAGAGCATAGAACGAGGCTATGAATTGTCCACTTAGCACACAATGGTCCGTCGAGGCCAGGTCACGTGAGCGGCGTTTAGCGGAGGTGCGAAACCCGATCCGGCGTTCGGGAGACGCGCGTCCTTTTTTTAAACGCCTGGGTGACTGAAGCACTTAGGAGTACTGTCTCTCATGAGTCTTGACATTTCCGACTTTCACTGGGACGAAATTTTCAGCTGCAAATATTTTGTATTTATTGAAGGTCTAAACTCCAAATCCTAGCATAAATACTGGCACGCTACATATTTCCTACAATACTTATCTCTTCGAGCCACTTCCGGTCGGCCTCGGTACACAGGAGTTATATGCGTCATGACCAGTGCTGAACGTTTCCGGTTAAAACTACCACATATTTTCGCTTAAAGCTTCGAGGGCAGAATCTGCCGTCACGCAGTCGAACTAAAAACAAAATATTCACTGAAAATAATAACGCCACGTGCCTTGGGATCCCGTATGTTCCTTTGAACGCGTGAATCCCTTCCAAGCTGCTAGTGCGCCGCTGTTAATAACTTTCTGTGCCTCACACAGTCCTTAAGCTTCGTTTATCTTGACGACTTTGCTATCGGCCTCGCTTCCCTGGAGGTGCATTAAAAATCTAACAAGTGTGTTTGCGTGACGTTTCTGCGAAGCGGTGACTCGCACCATGTGAATCGTGCCCAGTATAAAAAAGGAAAAAAAATAACATCGCATTGAAAGGTTCCAAGACACCGCGTCGTGCGAGCCTTAACTATCTCCCTCGCAGCACTTTACGCAAATTACTCCCGGAAAATGTACGGTTTACTGTTGCGTACCCCAACCGAACATGCGTGCCCGACACCCGTGCTCTTGGAAAGTTTTTCATGCACCCACGTGAAGTAATTTGGCACCAGAACCTCCGTACCTTTCTGAGGCAGTCGGGGCTCTATAAATTTATCGTTTGAACAATATATTCACAAAAAACGCAACGTTGACCAATATGATGACGACCATGATTATTTCATAAATGGCAAATACTATTGTGGGTGATATGGCAAAAAAAAATAATTTATTACGGAAAGAAAACAAGAAAAGGAAATACCAAGGAAGCAGATTATAAAGTAATGTGTACTACGGTACTAAGCATTGCACACGACAAGTAAGATAAAGATGTTTATAAAGTAAAACAGGGAAACAAATACGTGTGGTAAAGGCTATCTCACATTTTGAAATAATTCTACAGGAATTTGGCTTTAGGGTAACTGAATGGCTGTTGTTGTATTACAGAGAAATAAATCATGAAAATATGGCAGAGAACGATTAAAACGGGAAAACATTAACGAGTTCTTCGTTTTGTTAAGCAGAGGTAACCAGACGTCTCGGCATTCGTTCCTCTGGCTGTAGCCTGTAGCACAGAAGAGAGCCCTGGCCAGACTGTTCTGTCTCGATGATTTTTGCGGCGTTTATTGTGCAAAGTAACATCTTGGCAGCGCTTAAGTAATATCAGGTAATATTACTTCTTCATGTCACTTTATCCACGACGCTGTCGCGCGAATTTTGGCTCCCGGCAAATTGCGCGGTCTACACAGACCTAGTGGTGGCGCCGGTGCGAAACCATCACGGAGGCTACAACAGACAGTAGGCAGAGTGTACGAGTACAACGTCGGTGTGCATAGCAAGAAAAAGGTTGTTGAGAAGTTGGCGAAATCCACTTTCAGAGCATGTTGCTGTCGCAGTAGATGAATTCCGACCTGAAATAACCGCAGAAGATGGCGCTTCTTATTCTTTCGGGACAAGCAGGCAAGCGAAGACGCCAAGTGTTTTTATTCAACAATGCAGACTACGAAACGCGAAACGCGATACGAAACGCGATCGACAACGAAGCATCGGCACACGTAAAGCGTTCTTTCGAAAGTGCTATGATAAGAAGGCAGGTCACTTTATCGTGCAGGAAATCAACTGCTGCGGGCAGGTATTCCAGGGAGCACGTTTCCGATGGCACACATCATACGAAAGCCAAAGCCAGGCAACCCTAGGTGCGCGCGAGCATCACCGGGCCCTTACAGCGAGAGCAAGAGTTCTTCCGAGCCCACGCGAAGAAAGTCCTGGCGTTGGCGCAAGAACCCCGAGATCCGCGGAGGCTCGTCGTCGCGAGCCGCAGGGAAACAAGAGCGGAAGATCGAACAGACACTCCCGAGAAACGGGGCCCGTTTCTACTCCGAGGGAGTAAGTATCTCGTCTACTCCATCTCGCGCGGGGGAGAGGGTGCCTTGCTTCATTTTTCTTTCTCCTTCGTACGCTCCCACCGCGTTCGCGTCGCCCGCTCTCCGCGGTCGTCGCGCGAACGCAGCGCAGCGGTCGCGCGCGCACCTGGACCAAAAGAGCGCCGGGGACTGAGCGAAGGGGAGAGGTCGACGAGGTGGTGAAGGAGGAGGAGGAGGACAGGAACGACTGCAAGCTTGGACGGGTGGAGGAGATGATGGGGTGGGGGGAAAGGGTAGTAGGTTTGCTCCCGAAACCGGCTCGGACAGCGTACTACTACACGCCCTAGCAGAAACCTGTTTACGCTTCGAACTGCTATAGAAGCGGCGGCGGCGGCGGCGGGCGGTGGTGGTGGGGCGACTGCCGGGCGCCATCCGTCCGCCCGGCCTCTGGCTTGAGCTGCTTTACATACGTCTACGCACGCTTCTTAAAAGCTCCCTCCTCTTTACAGCGTTCCTGTCCCATCCGGGGCTAGTAGTGCTTTTTTTTATACATATACGATATACATATCCCCGTGCGCTTCACAGGATCCATTCTCTTCTTCCCTTATTAAGTCGTTTTCCCGCGAGCGCGAGTTTTCTGGCGGCGCACGTAATACCTGTTTCCAATGGAGCAGCACTCATCTCTCTATTATTGGGGCCGGATTGGTTTCTTTCTGCTTCTTATTATACTGAAAGGCTTCTGCCCGTCCAGATCCCAATCGAGGTCCACATCCTTTATTTTTCTTCTTTTTACATTTCTATTTTACTCGCAGTTGTGTCTTGACCACGGCGGTGAAGCAATTTTTCTTCTAAGCCGCTTTGAGGAACCCGTCAGTGACGCCAGGTTACAGGGTTCCCACGATGGAACACTGTTACCGCAGTCAAGAGCCGAAGCGAAAGAAGCTACAGCCGCAGTTGGAACGTTGCCGATCAATGGGAACCGACGAGCAGCGGACAGGTTTTGGGGGTGCGATTGACGATCTTAGACCGGAATCTCTCTCTCGCTGACTCACTCAGCAGCTTCGTTTTTCTTCCTTGTCTTTCTCGCACTTTGTTTCGAACCTATAACTCTACAGCACCCTGTGAAGCTATTATTTCGCCGCTGACCACTTCCGAGGGGCTGTCTTCTCTTCATCGGACTCGGACAGTAATGAATGCCAGCTTGCGCTTCGGGTCTCCGACAAAAAAAAAGGAGTTTCGAGAACGTGGGCAGTCTTGGACGCTTCACTGGTCAGGGCGTGAAAGAAAGGATCCATTGGCGGGAGAGCTTTTCGGCGACGGTTGCGCTGAGGAGCGTGAGATACGCCCGATTAAAGATTCTCGCCAAACAAGAGCTTGTCCGATGGGAAAAACTGAGTTGGAAGGGAAGCGTGCAGGTCAGACAGAACGAGAGCTTGTTATTCATTCGGCGACGACCGTATATACGGCGACACTTTGTCACGTCGTAGTCGCGGCGAGAGAAAGCTACCCATTGATCTGTATCTCGCTCGACGATCAATGGGAAAGGTCCACCGGTGAGTGAAACATTCCGGTTCAACGACAAGCAGGTTGGTGGTTCGTCGCCTGTCCTAACCCTTAACCTCGTGGGAACCGAACGACGACGCTCGTTACGGAAGTTTGGGGGAAAATACACGTTCCAACGTTCCTCCGCGAGAAATGGAAAGAAAAATGACGAAGAGTGGGTATTTCAAAACTTAGCGTCCGGTGCACCGAAAAGACAGTTTGAGGTGGACGAGATCTGCTTTCGGAAGCTTGACAAAAGGGTGGGAATCGAGTCCTCCGTCTGGCCTTTCTTTTTCTTTTTTTTTGATGAACTTGTTCCTGTCGCAAATGTTCTATACGTGTACGGCCACCCGTAAACTAGCATGCAGACCTTGGTCTCTTTCTGATTTATCTTATGACAGCTAGAAACGACGCGCGATGTTATATTCCAGAAACGGACCCCAAGCTCTGAGAAGTATAGGTTACACCTGGATTATGGCTAACGATTAGCTCGGAGCTGGAGTCGGGCATATCAAAAAGAGGTTGCTCGCCCATGCCGTCGTCCCTCTCTTCCATGCAGAGGACGTTGTTGCAGGTTTTCATCGAGAACGAAGAGTACTGGAGCTCATTTGGAATAATTACACGAGGAAGACAGAGAACATTACGTCTCAAGTCTAGCGTGAATGAACCGAAACACACAAAAGGAGCCGAGAAAGTCAGTTTATATCCCTACTGTCTTCCCTAGACCCCTTTAGGCTAGAAAAAACAGACGGTCACACCTTCCTCGAATCGGAGCGTGCGAATTCGCCGAAGACCTGCATGGTTAAGGTGCGCACAATCCCACCGGCGCCTTTAAGCGCTGAACACGATGTGACAAGTGCTCTCAGCAACACGGTCCAATGACCCAGAGACAGGAGGGGGCAATCCGTTCACACTAAAGCACAACAACCATCCAAGCGCCGCCGCTTTTGCGGCGTAAAGGGGCACGGAGGGGGCTTTAGCTGACAGGAGGGTTCAAAAGCTGGCGCGCCTCGTCACTGGAATAGCCCGGCGATTAGTTGTTTCGTTTGACACGCTGCTTGGGCGGCTAGCCAGCGGCCTAGCCACGCACCACGGACTTTGCCACGAATTTGCTGCTCCCGTCGTTGTGGTCAGCGGCCAAGCGGCATCCACCAAACTCTTCGTCAAACGTGTCACACAGTAGCATCGCCACTGGTCTGTCCGGAGGGACCTATGCTGTGAGCTTCACAAAGCTGAAGGGATTCGTCGCTGGAAAGCGGGAGCGGCTCGAAGTTCTCTGACCCCGCTGGCCGATCGTTCCGCCTACGAAAACTACAACGAGATTCCAATTGTTCCACACGACATCAACGGCAGCAGAGATTGCTGTCCTGCGTGCTGCTGCGAAAATATCTCCTGCAAGACGCATATCGGAAATGGGTGATCTTTTCCGACTCTAAGGCAGCACTTGGGAGTCTGTATTTTGCCCTATATAATAGGACTCATGAGCAGCTGGCATATCAGAGAGGAGCACCATAAGGCTATCGTTAAAGGCAATGGAATTGTATTTTAGTGGCTAGTTGGACACACAAGCATTGATGGTAATTACCTCGCTGGCGAAGCCGTCCGGTCCGCCCATGTAGGAGCCCGAGAAGTTGCAATTCCTTTACCCAAAAAGGCTCATTCACACTAGGCCAACGCAGCACCAACTTCGGTCTGCCGACTGTCGGGGACAGCGTTTTTTCCTTCATGTCTGCGCCTCTCTCCGCCGACCGTCGGCAGCTTGTCGGCGTCGGTAGAGTGTGACAAAGGCGCCGACACAAAGGAAAAAAAACGATGTCGCCGACAACCGGCAGACCGAAATCGTTGTCGTGTTGGCCTAGTGTGAATGAGCCTTAACTGACGCTGCAAGAAAGCTTCATTCCGTGGCTAAAGCTACGAAGGAACAAATATTGGCCTTCTCTCAACCTCACAAAGTGTCATCTTCATAGACTTGATGCATTCCTAGAGCTACAAGTGTCATCAAAAGTTTCCCGCTCTGAGGCTACAGTTTTGTGCCACCTCTGGCTCGGGGTGGCATTTACGAGGGCCTACTTGTTCCGCATTGGAACGGGGGATACGCCCGTGTGCGACTCTTGTGGAACCGTAGAAACGACTGAACACATGTCTCTGTCACCAGTACGACGTCGAGCGTGAAGATCTCCGGGCAGCATTGAACCAGCTGAACTCGTCGACCATTTTCGGAAATGAAGATCCTTGGACCATGGCAGTACGCCTCAATGGCACAAAAAGCCACGAAAGCGTTACTGCAGTACTTCAAGTCAACAGGTCCTGGTGACCATTTGTAGGCTCGGTGCGAACCTCCAAATTTGAGCGAACTTTCTCTCTCCTGCCTCCCTTTTCATCACTATACCCCTTCCTAAAGCGCAGGGTAGCAAACCGGACGTGCGTCTGGTTAACCTCCCTGCCTTTCCTCTCTTGTATTTCTCCCTCTCCCGAAAAGTCCCGATAATGTAGCGACGAAAAAAGAATAGAACGAAACGGAGGTGGCAGCCCGATAATGTAGATACTATAAACAATAACTCGAGCCATCAGCGCGATAAGTGGTGCGAGGACGCGGCGGCATATTGCCCGGGGCCATTCTGCAGCTCGACGACAGACAATGGCGGCCGCGTTCGGCAGAGAGCGAGGGGCGTTCGCGACGATTGCCTCGGTGCTCAAAGAGGGGAGCCCGCGAACAATGGAACAGGCGGAAGCCCTATCCGGCGCGTGTACGCGTGCAATCTATCGGGAACGCCAACACAGACCACTCAACACAACCGACTAGACTGGGTCCCCTCGGGTACGCGTGGAATGCACGGACGCCCGTCAACTGGGCGAGTGAAGGGGGGGGGGGAATACACGCTAACCGCAATAGTGCGCTCACCGCGAGAACGAAAGAAACTCAAGTTTTCGTGGAAATGGGAAACTTGGAGGAAGCTTTCAGTAGGGCTATTAAAACTGGCTTTAGTTGGTGCTACTTCGAGTAAAAGTGGACTGCTTGCAGCGCTGAGCGACGCGGGCAATCCTGACGAGCAGACAGAAGTCTACTAGTAACAGGCTAGTAGACGTTTCGTTTCGTCGGTGTTTTCCGTCTACGGTAGACAACTAGCCGTAAATCTAGTAGACGTCTCGCTTGTGTCTTCTGTTTATGGAAGACTAGTAGGACAAGAACAGACGTTTCGTTAGTGGACGTTTCGTCATCGTCTACCGTCTACGCAAGGCAATTAGTGATAAGGCGAGCAAATATTTGCTAGCTTCTTGTGCAGACTAGGTACGCTTTCACATCAAGTAGGAACATTTCGTGAAACGGAAGAAAATCTTTATCCACGAGAAACAGGTTGCCCCGAAGCTACAAATGAAACCGTTACATGTCTCTCAGGAAGAAAGCTTCTCAGCTTGAAGAAACAAAAGTACGGGTCCCAACGAACCGCGCTGGCTACTGGACATCTGTGGGCAAAAGCCGCTTGCCCTACAGCAGCAAACTGACTACCTGAACAGATCGCGCAACCGACATGCGATCCTTTGTTTTGAACCAAGCAGGCCGTGAGAGAAAAAAAAAACACGCTAGCGTATCACCGCATCGCTGCACGCCACAGAGGAGAAGTGCAACGACGAACATCGGGACGCTTTTTTTTAAATCTGCAAATGCACCGGCTGAGGTGATACACGACTATGTCTTAGCTCCCTCCCGTTCCTGCTTAACGTCAGCTGACCTACGTTCAGCTACAACGCGAGCCACAGCAGTGCCTTATTTACAGCGCAACTATGCATTAAATTTTATTGCATACGAACTGCATTGAAATTGCTGAGAAGAGAAGACATGCAGTGTGGGAAGTCCCGTACTTTACCACCATCTGGTGTCGCGGTCACGGGCAGCTACATCGGACCCCGAGGACGACAGGGAGAGCAGCAGCGAGTGCCAAAACGTCGGTCGCGGTTTCCCGCCACCCACGTGACTACGACCTTCACCTGTGTCATGCTGTGACGACACGTGGAAACCACACCCTAACTGGCTGTAGGAAAGCTCTTTATATAGTTAATTATGTCGTGCCGCTTTGTGGCTGGCCACCATATTTTTTAACGGTTTCAAGGTCGACGACGTTCATATAAAAGAGAGAGAGAGAGAAAGTCCGTGCAACCACGCGTATGGGACAGAAGAAACGTACGCGCTTTTCCCTGACTCGGGCGTCCCGAAAGAAGGTTCTCTCCGAAACGGAACGAACACACACGCGACATGCACTCCTGCGAGGCAGGGTGCTCCTGCAAGCCCGAGCGCCCACGAGAGCGAGCGGAAGGGTTTAAGAGAGTCGTTCGTCTATGTTTCTTCGTCTCCCTTTTCATTCGGCTGATTCTCTCCCTCTCACAACGCCGCCATCCCTTCGCTTCAGTCACATTCTCGCCCGCGCGATCCGTGCCTGCTCCGCTGGCGACCGGCCGTCCTCCCGCGACGTTTTTTCTGCCAATTCTTTCTTTCTCTGACCCGCTTTCGTTGCTTTTCCTTTCAAACCTTTCACTCTCTTTCCATTTTTCCAAAAAGAAAGCGGCAGCCCCACAGACCACCGCCGTCATGACTCAAGCGTTTGTTGCAACGGGCGCCGAAATTACTTCCTCGAATCCTTCTTTCCACTTTCGCTTTCCTCTCTCTCTCTCCGCCATGAGCGCGGTGCCGCGAACACGGACGGGATACGCCCACTGCGCCACTACTAATGGCGCACATCAGCGGCGGCTCCAAAAAGCGTCGTCGGCGCATCAGCGTGCGGCCCGAGCTTTCGCTGACGCCAAAAGAGCGTCCGCGCGCCCAACATCATCCCAAACTCGCATGTCTCCGCTCAAAACCACATGATGATCCGCCAAGACAGCACATGGCTGCATGAATTAAGGATATACTGAACTGCTCGATAAATGTGGTTTGTCCCTCTCCCCCTCTCTCTCCTCGCCGTACCCCTCGCAATGTTCTCTTCTCGCACAACGTACGCGCAAACATAATCTGTTAGACTATCTATATATCTTATAGATCGCAAAGGGATGCGAGGCTGCATGAAATAAAGATATTCTGAACTGCTCAATAGACGTGGTTCGTCTCTTTCTCTCTTCCTCGCCATACCCCTCGCAATGTTCTCTTCTCGCACAACAAACACACGCGCAAACATATGTTAGGTTATCTAGATCGCAACGGGATGCCAATAGTCATCATATACCTTAGCGGCTTTAATGCGCTAACATTTATCGGCACCGACCCGCGGGTCCCGGCCGCGTTTTCAAACATCCGTGGCAGGATTCATATTGTGCATCGGCACCAGGATCTGAAGAGCTTCCATCAAATATTACTAAAGTGAACCCTGGTGCTAGTACCTATTTAGGAAGCATGCCAAGCGAACTTTTTTTTTCTTTTCTGTATAATTATCATTTTTTACATGTTGGCTACCTAAGTGTCTGCGGCCGTAGGTAAAAGCATAGCGGCTAAGTCAGCACGGGAATGACGGCTCCTGCATGGACTTGGCTAAACTTCGTCCTTCTAGATTCAAACGGCTTTCCGACTTGTCACATGGATCCTTTTCAAACAACATACAGGGTTATAAATGCAGCAATTGGCAATGATTGCGCGTGCGCGCGGAAACGTTGCTTTCGTGCGTTCAGTAGGTACCCAAACGATTTTGAGGACGCACATCCCGTACCGGTGTCAGGATCGGCCGGCTTTATATACACGGCCTCCGAGAACGGCACCACTTTGTCTCGCATTGACACCAACCAACAAAGGTCAATGAAAAATGCCGGCCCACACAAAAAAAAGCATGAAAGAAGAGGATGGAGGGAGGAAAAGCAACGAAGGTGATAAACGAGTACTGACACCGGGCACCAATTAGCCGAGATTTAAGGGCTGGTTAGGAACGCTGGGAGCAGGCGCAAAGACACTTGCGGGTACGCCCGCGTGTAACGACCGCGGCGGCCCGCCTTAAATCATGGCCGCCGCGGCGATAAGCTGAAACCGGGAGAGAGAGAGAAAGAGCGAAGGATGTAAAGGGTTGGTTTCGCATTTCCGGTGCGGAGCGTGACGTCACTAATATGCCGCCGGGCGTCTCTGCCGTCGCATTCTAGGCGGAATACACATATATTTTCCCCCTTTCCCTGAAACTCTACTGGCGTGAAATCCCGCTGCAGGCAAGAATGTTATAAACGTGGCCCCCCAAGTTTAGGAAGCTTAATTTGCAATGATGACTCTCGCAGGCGGAGAAAAGCGGAGAAGAAACGAAATATCAAACTATCGTCGCGCGGCCTTCTGGCCTGTAACTCGGCCTGTTTGTTCACAAATGTGCACCTGGTGTCTGTGCTTTATTTAAGTGGTTGCGCTCCGGGTGGTGAGGCTATAAATCTTTCTATGTCGAAGGGAAGAAGTGCGTGCAGTTTCTGATGACGTCAAACGTAGTTGCGATCTACAGCGCACCAATGGGCGCAAGGTGACGAAGCTTCTGACGCGACGTGAGAAAAAACGTGAACGGTTCCTCGAACGGTACCTGGAAATAAGGCTGCGCCCTTATTGGGTGTATTTGAGTAAATTGAATTGAAACCTTTCAAAAAAGCCTGGCTTAACGTTCATTCTAACAACTGTGTTGAATCAGCTTCTTTTTTTTTGCCGTGGGTGGACGATTTTCTCATTCCTCGAGAGCAGAGCATATCTAGGACGCAGAGCAATTAGAACTTTAACAGACACAGCCGATGTAGATTAAAACGTATTTTAATTAATGTTGCTCAGGACGAAAGGCAGCGACCTCTGGTCTAGCTCGAAGAAGTTCCGATGGAATCCTCTACTAATGAGAACCGCGGCCTTAAAAAAAATGTGTTACCAACTGAACGCCACCGCCACGGTGGCCTACTCCATCGCGCTACGCATGCCAAGCAGGAGGTCGCGGGATCGAATCCCGACCGCGGCGAGCGCATTTCTGCGAGGGCGAAATGCAAAAAAAAACAATAAAAAAACACCCATGCAATCTTCATAGGGCACACGTTAAAGACCCTCAGGTTGTACAAAATTAATCCGGACTCGACCCCAACGACGTGCCTCATAATCAGACTGTGGCTTTGCGACGTTTTACCGACCGTACATCGACGATTCAGAATGCTCGAAAAGAGGCGCTCCTAACAGCGTTACGTCACCTTACCATGTCGTGCGCGAGTACACCAAAAACAGCCTTATAAACAACGTCATTAACAGAAGCACAGAGGCTGAACGAGAAGCTAAGGAGCATAGCGACTCACGCTGCGAGAAAATGTCCGTGCAACGCGCGCACAAGCCGGAAAGCTCGCCGGAACTACGAGGCGAAGCTGCAAGCCCCCGTGTTCTATTCGAAACGTGTGCAGTAATCGCCCATTCATCCAGCACTCATGCACGAGCCATTTGCGCAATTACCGCTACTGCCGCAGTAGGAACAGTTGCACTCCTCACACAATCTGCTCAAATACGCCTCCGATGTAGCATTGTACCTTTTGCGTCAAACAAAGTGTCGCGGGCCACTTGAAATAAATGACGATTTCTCACACGGATTCAAGAGTAGCATCACTGTAGAACTGCAGAAATTATTATTATTATTATTATTTGTTTTGAACACATATACACAGGAAACAGGAAATGGAAAGCGAGGAGCAGGCTGGCAACTGCCATCGTAAGGGGCACAACGCCTGCCTACTCTTCTGAAGGGAGGTGACAGCAACACAGAAATGGAAGATACGAAGGTGGGGAGGAAAAAGGAAAGAGGAAAGGAGAGCAACAGGACAAATCTAAAGACCAAGGTAGAACACTGCAACAGGACAAATCTAAAGACTAAAGTAGAACTCTGCAGCCGGAATTAAAGTGACGCCGCGTCGAACAGCCTCAACAATTATCAACCACATCCATGGCTAGTTCGCTATGCGGCTGTACGCAACGTCAAGGTGGAGGAAAAGAATCATTTTTAGTAGACGTTCCCTTTAGAAATTGCTTGTTCCAATTATAAACATTCCCTGCTGTGTCCATATATCCTTTAATAAACGTTCATCAGAACAATTAAAATTCACGATTCGCTTTTGCAAGAGTTTAGGTTAATCTTTATATATTTTTACCTGCTCTTGTGTGAGCTTGTCTACCCCACCCGGTCCTTGCCCACTAACTCACAGGCTGAGTGAGTGAGTGCTAATTTGCACAAGTACCACAACGTCAACAAAGTGAGGTCTCAGGCACCACAACGTCACACAAGTTGTCATAGATAAGTCGTGTGATGCAGCTGCTTCAGTATGTGTTGGCAGCGGTTGATTATATATACATCTTCACTGTACGCAACTTCGTACCGCGCCCTCTAGCGCGACTACTTCTACTGCTGTGGATATAAAGCAGAAGTTAAACAGACTCGGGACACCAACGCAGCACCGACAAGGCTACAGTTTAGTGCAGCATGTGTGGCACCTGTACTGGTTCGCTTCTCTCTCTCTGCTTTAGTCAATTGCATTTTAGTTTGACACAGTCCTCGTATCACGCCCGGATCACGCGGCAGACACGTGACAGACGCAGAATCGCGGATTGTCTCTCCACACGCAGTCTCTCCGCAGAAGCGAAAACAATAGAATACGATGCTTGATACATAAGGTCAAAAGCCCCCGAGCTGACGTGGCCTGAGATCCCTCTCTCTATATTCTACGATTTCGCGAACTTCGCTCTCCTCACACCACCAGAGTCGCTTTGTAATGTCGCGAGCAGCCTTGGTGCTTCATATTCAATTACGCCCCTGCAGAATGCACACTGAAGGCAACAAAATGCCATGACAACAAAATGCTTTACAATTCTTGTAAGGGCCACCAACACGGACTCGCGGGCTATACCTAGCAAAATATAAGGCCGTTCTTGCCTTTGTCATTGCAAGCTGTTACAAAAAAAGGAATAAAAATGCAGATGGAAACGCTTATCAAGACTGTCCTAGAGAACAGATCACGATTCGAAATGGCTAAGGCAAATGACCTTCTTTCCGAAACAATTTTGGCGCTAGGCAGTAACACCTAGTTTGCACCGCAATGGGATTCGGAGAGAACAAATAGGCTTTGGCGGTTGCCGCGGATGTTCAAATCTCCCTTAATGGACAGAGAAACATGTCCCATAAAAACAGTGTTTCCCGTGTTTGCATACGCTCTTTATTTAAAAGGCAAGCGAAACACTACCAAAATGTCGAGACTAAGCAATACTTTATGGCGACCGTCAAATTAAGGAATGACAGCGGTGGGGAGAGGGACAAAAAAATAAATCGTTTAGTCGCCTCGTGACACATGGAAGGTATCTCCCTTGTATTGCCAGTTTCCATTCTCTATTGCTTTCAATAATTCGCCATGCCGCCAACCAACATATCTTTGCACAAAAATATTCTTATCGTGTCACTCCTCTCGTGGGGACGGCCGATGGGCATGAGTAAGCTAACTCGGCACCGTGAACTGACATACGCTAAGCGGGGCGCCAGACTCGATAAACTACATTCACGCACGGCGTTCTGTCGGGCACATCGTGTCAGGACAACGAAGATGTCCCCTATTGGCTCCCAGCTTTGAAGACCGACGATTCGATTCGAATTAGCAACCCAGCAAAGCAGCAGTTTGCGTGTTCCCTTGTGTTTTTGTGGTTCTTGTGCCCATGTACACAAGCGTCGTGCTTGGGCTGGGGCACTCGAGGCCTCATTTGCAAATGTCCAATTTTATAAACATTTATGTAGCGGGAACACTCTATAGGTTCTGTACGCGACCTTTAGAAGCGAAGCCCCTGTGTCATTATTTTTTTTTCTGCTAATCGTTGTTCGTGTTGTGACGATGATGCGCATAACTATCGTGGCAAAGAAAGAGAGTAACTGGCTCCACATACAGGCACCAACCTCTGTTTAAATACAGCTAACAATGCATTAAAGTCTGGGGTTTCCCGTGCCAGAACGACATGATTACGAAGCTCACCGTAGTGGGGAACTCCGGAATAATTTTGACCACGTGGGGTTCGTTTAAGGTGCACCCGAATCCATGTACACGAACTTTACTGCATTCCACCACCATCGCAACGCGGCAGGCATCGAACCCACGACCTCTGGCTCGGCAGCGCCATAGCCACTGGCTACCGCGGCGGGTTTAATCAAATACGGTTAGAGACAATAAAACAACGGCCCGGTCGGAAGCAGTGTACCACCGTCCGTGCAGGCGAGCCCAGACTAGACGCAGTGCTGGAAAGGAGTAAACGGAGAGAGAATGACCCGCGCTTCGAGAAAGAACGAAGGGGATAGAGAGAGAGAGAGAGAGAGAAGGGTTGGCGAAAGCAGCGCCCCAAGAAGTGCACCGGGAGCGCGCCAGCCGAGAGCCTCCTCCTCCTCCTCAACTTCTGGCGGGACGTCCGACGCCGGGATCCACTTCCAACAAGTGTCGCGAACACCCCCTCCCCCCACCTTTCCCTTCCCCCTCTATTTCTTGTCCCGGCAAAAGCGGCCCTCCTCTTTTTTTTCGTGCGCAGCAAGCAGACGGCCGACGACGACAGGGTCCCTCGCCTTCCCACTCTCCTTCAATCAAAGATGGCGCGGAGCGTGCCCGGCGCCGGCGGCAGCCACGACGGCTCGCCCACACCGATCACGTCGGCGAAACTCAGCGGTCGGTCAGCGCGGAAGCTCGCGTCCCGCCTGCCCATTCCCTCGAGTGGCCTTCGAGATCGGAACATCTTGAATCTTGGAGGCCGGGCTTTGCTCGATTTAATGACAAAAAAAAAAAACGTATACACGTGCGCCGCGGCGACTTCGGAGCCGGTGCGTCAGCGAGGTTTTTCCAAGTCGGAACGATCGGGAGGAAAGCGGTGACCAGAGTTTTCCCACAGCGTTTCATTGGCAATGCACTGCCGGCACCGCGTGGGTGCCGGCAGTACGTGTGTATATTTCTTTCAAACGGGATAGCATTGTACACAAAAAAAATTAATATAACCATCCTTGGTTGGTGTCGACGCAAAATAATGCGCGCCGATCCAGAAAGAAGTGTAATATAATTTAGATTTGATTTTAAGTGGCATCTGCAAAGACTTCCATATAGTGAAGCAGCATGCTGTCAAACGTTACCAACCTTGCATCGCCTCTCAGACAAATGCCACAAGCGTACTGTGTGCACAATCAAGAATGTCACTTTTGTCTCTCTGTCTTTAGGCTCTAAGAATGTCACCTTTTAGGCACTCTCCCGCTGGTTTCTGTTTAATACTTCTTTTTATTTATTGTGCTGCCGCCGTCACATGGACCCTGCCGGTGGTCATTTAACATGCTGCTTGTTTGGTGTGGCGCAACAAATTAGCCCAAGTACAAATAACGGGTTCAGAATGCGCATGCGCAGAACGCTGAATAGCTACCTTTCGGATCTAGCGTAGCGGGCAGTGCGTAGCTCGCGTAATAATATGGCGGCGCCGAGGTCGCTTGCTTCGATGCGAATTCGGCCTTGTTATTTGCTCTTCGTCGCAACCGCAAAACATATGTGATAAAATCTGCTTTCCTTTAGTGCCAGCTCTCCGTGAGGACAAAGACGTTCCTGTCGTCATCGCCGCCGTCAGTCGTCTGCTATGAGGCTGTCACGCTAAATAAAAGGCGCTGCCGCGAAAGTGCTTTGATTTTCATATACCAGATGGCGCCCAAGCGGTTGACGTTGTCGATCCGATCACCGTGGAGAACTCTCCCCTAAGAGACTTATCGAGGACGTACGTAAAGGGTGGCGGCAGACTTTCCGAACAAGACGTGATTTTATGCAGTCATGCACAAGTCAAGCAACGGACGCTTCCACCTCCCCACCTCGTTCTTCGAAATTGGTTGCCCGTGGTGACAACCACGGGCAAAGTCCCAGGAAACTGCCGAACCCGCTCCGTGAGTCGAACTGAGGACTCCGGGGGGCACACAGCACCACGACGAATCCACTGGCTGCCTTCAGAATTCCACAGAACTTCTGACCCTTGCCGTGGAGACCAGTTTTATGCAGCTTGGACTTCTCCTGGAAAGTGACACCGTTGAACGTCCGCATCGGACCTGCCTCGTTCCTGCCGACGATGGGACGCCCAAAGGGATTTAAGCCAGAGCCGGCCCATTGTTAGGGGGAGAGTTGTGACCAGCCGCCCCGTAGGTATGGTGCGCTCTTCGGCTTCGCTACTTGTTTGCTATTGCCTGCTGTATGTAAATATTGTATAAAGAAAGCTTTTCGTCTCCTCCTCGTCCGCCTCACGTCTACGAGCCCGAGTCGCAATAATTATGCATTTCAATATTTTTTTCTTGCATATAGTATCCGCCGCGTCGAGTAGGCCACCCCGTGAACTAGAACTGTGCCATCTGCCATAGACAACCTTTGAGAATTTTTCACTATTCGCTGAAACACACGGCATATACATATATCAAAAGCGTTCTCCATAAAACAGCATATCACAACAGAATTACGACACTCCAGCTTCAGATTTCTTAAAATCCACGACGAATGAGTTTCGCAGAATACGTTCACTAATGGCACCCTCCATATGATGCCATATCGCTATGCGAACGCGGCCGACAGCTCATGTGGCCTTCTCCAAACAGCTCCCTGTTTACTAAGCACAGCGCAGCAACACAATTAAATGACCACGCGCAGAAAAGGACGTGCCTTCGCTTTGGAGGAGAGTCGCACCGAGGGGCAAGGTTAATGGCATTAATGGATAAATGCCTCAAAGTTTCCTTAATGCCATTACATCCGCAGAGCCACTGCCGCAGGTTCACATTGTCTGATCAAGTGCCTTAATGGCGATACTCGCATATGGTCGATGCAGCACTTGGATGCGAAATTGAAATATTAATAATAGTCCTGCCATAAAGCACCCACCCTCGTCTCCTCATTAGAGGTGTGCGCGATAGCTTATCACCGTTGTGGGAGCACTCGGTTTCTTTATATACAAGAACTGCGTGCTGCAAGAAGTGTATGCACTGAGAAGCAGCTGCAGTCGCATACACGGGCTTAACCACAGCTAATCAGCCTCTGTGAATGACGCATCGCCACATGTTGTACGATTTAACATGCACAGTCGGTCGGTCAGGTACTACGTCACACGTTTATGAAACCACCGCCGAATACGGGCCATACGAACCCACATTTTTTTCTCGTTTTAGTAGCACCCTTGAGTTTTCCACATGTACGTGAGGTTTACAATGTGCAGCGAAGAAGACGTGGACAATGAAACTTTACCAGCCCCAGCTTCCGTGTCTGCGCTAGCACACAGGCAGCAGACACTAGAAGACATACAAGCAGCTAGAGTGGCACACAGCGCGGACAAAAATCTAGATATAAACCAAAATGTGATAGAGAAGGCAAGTGTAAGAATAAAATTCTAGTTTAAGCGCATCATCCACGTGGGATGCTGCAATAAAACCAGAATCGCCTATTCACGGGACCACCATCTTAACATTGGCGTAATGGTATTTTCTGTTACGGTCTGTCGTATTCGTGGCACTCTTTGGCTAACGATGTCTTCGCACCAATAAAAGCTGTCAATCATCCCAATAAATGAAATACAAAGAAAACTTCAAATGCCTCGGTGGCTACGGCCCGCTCTGGTTCAAGCGCTGGCAGCCATCAGAAACTTAAACCGCACAATATCTGACCATCGCGGCAAATTAAAAAAAAAATCCAAGAATAATTACATAACGAAGCGTACTCTCTGCCATCTGTGTTGGCTTCCAGAAACGCATTGTAAGCCCGCTGCGTTCGCCACAGTTTGCTTCAGCGGGGACAATACAGACCTATCTATCATAAACACAACAATTTCTATTGCACACTATCTGCTGTTATAGGGAGGTCGAGCCCCCTCCAGTAGCGGGTGTTTGCAAAGCGACACTAGACGTAGGTGCAGCAACCGTTTTCAATGGCAGCTGCAAAAAAAAAAGGAGGAACGAGGCAGGGTTTTTAAAAAAAGGTGTTTGGCCTTTAGAGTTCTTTGCCTTTGGCTGACCATCGGAACAGTAAAAAAATGCGTTTGTTTCTCTTTTAAGAGGAAGTTTGCAAGGTCAGGTGACTCATAAATTTCAAGGCGGCAGCCTGGAAAGATGCCCCCTCCCGCTAAGCAACGAACCGAACAAGCAGACGATGTCATGCTGCACGTCTGTTGCGACCTCCGGTGATAAAAGCTTAAAACCTTGAGAAGTACTATCAGAATTTATTCGAACGCGAACAATTTCGAAACTACTCCAATGCATCGTTTGGTTTCCAGGCCAAACTACATTCTCAAAGCGGGTTAATTCAGGATCAAGAACGTAACACTTAGGACTGCTCAATACTTATAAACCGGCAGCGTAGCTAATACACGTCACACTTCCATGTAATTATACGTAAAATGTGTTAGTTCTTGTTCTCGTTTCAATTTATGCGGTTAGTGTATTATAATAATACCAGAACTGAGTTTCTTTCTTGTGGTCCGGCATTGAGGGACGTCCAGGCCGGAACATCCAGATACAATCCAGACCATTCGGGGTTAAACTCGAGCGTACCTCGGCCATTCCTCGCAAATCCGCTTACCGGTGGGGTAGCGAACCCGGGACCTCATATTCAGGAACAGGACGCCACTGCCACTGAATCAGCGCGGCTGGCGCACTACAGTCAGGGAGGCCCCAACCAGTGAAACATTCGCATGCAAAACAAGACAAAAAATGAATAACAGCGTAATACAGGAGGGTCCTACTGAACAAATACTAAACCTGTCCTAACGATCCATTAGCTGCTGGCTCCTGACTACATGACACGAAGTCGCGCATTCGACTCCCGACAACGGCGGCTCCATTCCGATGGTCAGAGAGTGCAGAAAGACTGGTGTATAACGGTAGAACCGAACGTTCGTCGAAGGGGACACAGATGGCCTGATGAACACGTAGCCCGCCAACACTACCTCCGCTCCTGACTGAAACAGACGTAACACTTGTGACACGTAGCCCACACTATCACTATGTTACTAGACCGACCACAAATGGAACACCAAACGACAACTCTGCGCTAGCTGAAAAAGATATCCACGGGCGATAATTCCACGAGCAATAAAACAGCACGTCATCACTGGATAACCCCGATGCCCACTCCTCACAAGGTCATCGTCAAAAGAACACTCCCGAAAGCCTTTCTTGCCGTCTTCCACAGGTCGTCTGCACGGGTTCAAGCAACCGGGAACACGAACCCGCAGAAAAAAAGAAAGCTAAAAAAAAGGGGGGGGGGGTTTAGACCAACTCAAAAGCAAACAGAGGCAACGAGGGGGATCCAACGCGCACTGCAAGAGAAATGTGCACACAAAAACAAAAATAGCGTGGCTAAAGCGAGCGTGTCCCGCACAGAGTAGTGCGGCCAGCAGAGAAGCGCTTTCTCGCAACCTCGCCAGCGCAGCTGCCGAGGCAGTTGGCTTGCGTGGGTGCAGACGGCAGCCGACTCGTCCTCCCCCCTCCCTCCCTCCTCTCCCTCGGACCCTCACTTCCAGCCTAGCCGCCAACGAACGTTGGGGGAGCCATAAAGACAGCACGTCGGGCGGGCTGGCGGCGCAGATAGTCATCGCCCACGGTTGCCAGGCAACGGGTCAACAAACAACCCGACCGAGAGACGACGCCGCGGCGACACATATGAGTCTAGCAGGTCAAGACCCCAACAGTAGCTTTTGTGTACGGTCGGAAGCGACTGTATAGAATAAACGAAAAACAATATACAAAACGATCCGACCACGTCCGTCCTGGGTGTACGACGGTGAATACCACCACAACGGCACCGTACGGCTGAAGTTTCACGGTCAGCGTGAAAGAGTACGGTGAAAAGTCCCGCGCAAGGCTGTGGGCCCCGAGAAACGTTGCGTAGAACGGGCCCAGGAAGGCCGTTTTATGCGATATATAACCGGCTGGCTACCTGGAGGGGGTACCATGAAAACATCTTCTGTGTACTACAAAGTTTGTGTTGCGATCAAACCGTAAAACATTGCACTCTCCGTTAGCGGCTTGGGCCGACAGACTGCAGTGATTCCTTTAGATCGGTTATATTCATTTTTTATCAACCGCTCACAACTGCACATTCGCGGTGATAACGTAGACGGATCGCCGTACGGACCATAGACGAAGCGCGAACAGGTAACGAATTGGAATAACATCGCTACATTATCCCGGCGCTGAATGCGATCGCTATGAGTCAACATGGCTGGGCAAGCTTCTTCAAGCTGATGATCCAGGGCAAAAGTGACGCTTTGAACTCCAGCCTCTCAGGGCCCTTTGCCCGACGGTGTACCGTAATCGTCAGGGTTAATGTTGGCGACCGTTGGGTTACGTCCCGTTGAGTGGACGCTCCGCGCTGATCACGTGCAGTTCAAATCTTGTGGTCGACCCGAAGCACTGCTTACAGGCAGTAGCAGAAGCGACATCCCTCGCCCCAGACTAGCGTTGCAAAATAAAAGAACCCTCTCTCTCAGATTAGCAGCGGGGGGGGGGGGGGCTACGACGACTGGAGGCACGAGGAACCGGAACTCTAGTCAAGGTCTTCTCTCTCTTTCCACCGCAATCCCGCGACTCGCCAACCCTCGCCCGATTACCGTATCGCGCAAACTGTTCTTCGCACTGTGCCGCCCCGTTGCTGGCAAGCTACGGGCGCGTGATGTCACGATCGCCGAGTGGTTATCGCACCATTGTAACCGCGAGCGCGCGCGAGCGAACAAGCAACAACCAATCGCAGAGGGAGGGGGGAGGGGGGCAAGCGACAAAAATAAACAGCCGACGACGGCAACACGCTCGAACCGAGCAAGCCTTTCAGTCTGCGCAGACTCCGGTGCGAACCTCCCAGCGATGGCTGCGCCGCTAGCAGACGCCACAGACCGCGTTTTTTTAGCAGACGATGGCCAACAAACGAGAAAGACCTTCCAGTCCTTTACTGAGTTGTACGAGTGTCTGCAACGGTCACTAGAACGCGAAGTACTCGGTCAAGGCGAAGTCCAACTGAACTGTTAACAGCGGGTGTGGATGCCCCAAGTTTGCAAGCGGGATTTGGAGAAAAAGAAAGAGAAACGTTGAGGACTCACCTCACTTATAGCAGGCGTCAACTCCGGTAACCAGAGGAGGTCCGGTCCTTCACTGTACGACGCGGCGAAATGAGGAATACAGAAGGTGGCAGCACACCAAAGTGACGCCTGTGATGACAACAGTCGAGGTGTTTTCCTCGGAAGGTAGATCCAGCAGAACACAAAACTCACGAAGGAGAACGATGAACACAGGGGGAAAGAAAAGCCAGCCGGCCACTGAGCACTGAACAACAATCGGCCACGGAGTGGGGTCAGAGCGATTTGGAACTGAAGGAACAAAAAGCAGCGTCAGCACTCAATTCAAAAACGTGGAGAGTTGTCGTCGACGGATCACGTAAAGTCCAGCGGTCCGTCCAGAGCTAACTTCTCTTTTTTTTCGGTGGCGGAGAAAACGCGCGTACACACACCAGAAGAGCTCTCTCTCTCCCTTTTTATCGCTTTTGCTTTCGTCAACGGTGCCCCCCGCACACACACACACACAAACTTCTCTTTCAGATGCGGCGGCGGCGGCCGTAGAAGAAGAAATCGACGGCCACAAGAAAACTGGGACGGACAGCCGGTCGACGGTTCAGGCAAGGGGAAGGCGAGCGGCCGCGGCGGCGTTACGACGTCAAGAAAATTCCACGCACACAAGCGAAGCGCGCACGGACCGGCGCTCCTCGCACACGCTCCGGCACAGGCGGCAGCTGCTCCCGCGGGCTTGGAATGCGAAGTATGGCACAAAGAATCCCCAAAACGCGGACGGCGGCGGGCGCCCCTAGTGCGCAGCGGCGCACGCGCATGGGTGGGGCGTAACGCGTCACTTCCGCCGCTCCGCGTGACGTCACGGCATCAGATGCCGGTAGTTCTTGCAACGTTCCAGGCGTACATTCGCGGCGTCGCTCGCATTTCTGCTCCAGGAGGCCAAGAGCACCCGTCGCGACTAGAGAGGAGGCGCAGCGGGTTGCTCTGCCCAATCAGGAAAAGAGAGAGAGACAGTAAAATATAAACAAGAAATGGCGGGAAAGAGAGCGACGCCGGCGCTGTGACCAGGGTGTGCAGACAGAAGCGGAGGACGGTGGAAAAACCGGCTGCGAAGCAAGCGACGGCCGCCGGCGCACGCAGCGCCGCGTGGGGTCGGCGAGCGCAGTTAGCGTTTTCAACTGGCGGGCTGGCTCTGCGGAGAAGCGGTGTGGAGGTCCGTTGAAAGTGCTCGCTTTTGGACTGCACTATGTTCCGTTAGTTTTGCTCTTAAATGTTCAAGGTCACCGCAGAACACCAATAGGCGTGTATTGTGGAAGGGCCAGCGCTTGATTATTCCAGGTGCCAGATGATTTGGGAGACCAACACGCGCAAATCTTCGTGCTGTGAGTATCGCTGCGAACGTATCTTACACCGGTAGAGATATGTAGTTCGTGTAAAAAAAACTTCCTCCGAAGTCGCGTTTGGTGAGAATGAATTTAAAAGCCTGCAATTAACGGGGACGTGTTTGTGTGTGCGTGATTTGATACGCTTGTCCTTGTATTTTAGTTTTAATTATTCTTTAATTTTTGTTTGTTCTCCGGCAGGACCAGCAGAACGACTAGTCTACAAGCCGATGACCACAGGTCCAGTCCGAATTACGTCGACAAGTCAAATGAATCTGATGAACTGCAACTATTATTGTTATTAGTATTTTTTATCATGCTTTCTTCGTAATTTGACCTCTTCAGACAAGACTAGGCTCTGCGGCTTCTCTACCCTCGATGTCTGCTAACGTATTCCAGTTGCTCTGGCGGCAAATGTAAAGTGTCACACTAGAAGAAAAAAAAATCACTTTCTTCAGTGCGGCGAGCACAGAAGTCGCAGCTACGACATATTCGCCATGAGCAGCTGGGAAAATTTCGTGGGGTGGCTGCTTTTTACGAACGCTTTTCAAGCGAATAAAGTGTATCCGCATGCTATTTACATATGTGAAAAATGTCATTTCGGCGTTCAGAGTGCAAACTCTGATTCTGATTTTCCGGCGAGCAGATGTGCCCAAGTGAGACGTGCGTCATCCTCACGGCTTGCATGCAGTCCTCGACATATCATGACCGCTTTTAAGACATACTGCTGTGACATTCCTTCTCTGCAGCTGGGTTGTCCCTCCGGTCATTGTTTTCGTCGCGTGCGTTTGGAAGCATTATTGTCACAGCTGAAATGAACATTCTCCGTCTATTTTTTTCTCGTTCACTCCTCGACGGAGCTTTTCCATTGTCTTCGACTTCATACTACGTTGGCAGCAGCTGGAACTCAGTAGGTGTGTTCCTAATGCATCGAATCTCAGAACGTCAAAAAAAGAAGCTTTATAAATGATGACAATTAGAGGTCAGCTTATTGATGCATATTCGCCTTGCGTCCATGTCGTACTCTTATACCGTACGTACTTCTGTAAAGCCGGCACTTGCACTAACTTGGGGAAAATGTCATGTTTCAGTAAGAGCCACTCTCATAAGCCTGAACCATCGGGTAAGGCCTGCGTTCTGCAGAAGTTTCGAAAATATCAGAATTCGTTTTTTTTTTGGTTCCTGCAGGTAATTTTCATATTTACTTGTAACTGAATGGCACTACCCGAGACAGACCGCCTTGATTAGACGACATATCGTGACGTTCATTTTAGCCGATTGATGTCTCATGTATACTTTTCGTACAGTTAGGATGAAAATTTGGGTAGGTTGGTTTAGCATATCTATGTAATAGGGACGGAAACGACAGCACACATGAAGGGCCACTTCAAACAAATTCATTCAGAGAAAAACCAAGAATATTCACAAGGTGCTGTCACAGTGTCTAAGTGCGGAGTGGGGTTCGAATGGTACGGTTCTTTAGGTTCTGATGACATGGATGCTACTCTCACGCAACTCTTGCCTTGCACCCACTTATTGCGACTTCTAGCAACGACAGAACATGCGCCAAAAATTTGACGTGCACGTGCAATCTCGACTGCAGTCTCTGCCGTTCTTGAACTTGTATTAGTGCTGCCGTAGCCTATCATTCAAACGTTGCCCTGTTTGACCTACGTATTTCCAACTTCACGACGAAGGTATTTCATTTACGGCGCCCACTTGACAGCAGACTTATTTGCTCTCGTGCTTGAGACGCAAAGTGGTGTTTTGCGGGGACAAGAGTCGGTGATGCTGCGCACCCCAGAAAGCCTCAAAGTGGCAGAGATCGCCTTAACATCGGCTCTTTCTGCTTCAATGTTTCATGTGTTTCAAATTGTGAAACAAGGGGAATTACGGCCGCCTTTTCTTTTATTGAGGTTGTTCTACATTCAGTTCGCGAGTTCGTAACTTCCTCAATGGAAACTTGTTCTGGGCAGTCTGCCGCCTTTAAACGGTCAGCCCGTTTCAAAAGGCTCTACTATGCTCCGTGTGGGCAAGACTTCTAAAAAGTGTAAACAGGCACATGTTTGCAATGCTACGTTTGCCGAGCTTTGAATGGGACGAACAAAATGGGAGCAGCTTGTGTTAAGCTGGGCTCATACCTCCAACTGACATGGTCAGTAGATAAAAACAATCTTTGATGCAAAAAATAAAGACCTTATGGATGCGTCAACCGAAATTTCGTGAGCCACTTTTACAGAAGTTATAATCTTCTTAACGCTCAAGAAGTTCAATTAACGGCCAGATCTGTATCAATGGAATTCCTGTCTAAAAGCACTAAAAGATCATCCACAAAAACGAAAGTGTTTTAAAACACCGTTAGCCCCGAGAAGACTGAAAAGGTCGTGTCTGCACGAGCTAGAAAAGTTGGCACTTTTCCTTAGGCCAAAAAGGCTGAAGTTCAGTGAAAGCTGCGCGCTCACGAGACAGTCATTAAATTACTTTGACATTCGAATGCGTTGCCACTTTGTGTTAGTAGCTTTCTCTTCTTTTTCTCTTTTGTTTTGCGGTCGCCTAGACATGGACACTGGTTCTGCGTGGTTAATAGCAGGTTAGAACGGTCCTGGCAAGTCCATGAAAACAATTGAGGAACATACGCAGATTCACTGAATTACATTTCTTTATTTTAACACTTTAATCGACGAAGGTAGCTACATAGGCTTGTATATATGGTGCCGTCCGCTTTCTTGTAGAGCGTACAGAACGGGGGGGTCACGGAAAGGCAAATCAGACAAATACGCAACGCTCATTTCCGACGACGGATTTACTTCCAGTTCTTGCAGGCGTACTTATGCTCCTGAAAACGTCATAAGACACTTGTGCTTCATCATCATCATCAGCCTGGTTACGCCCACTGCAGGGCAAATGCCTCTCCCATACTGCTCCAACTACCCCGGTCATGTACTGATTGCTGTATTCATATAGGAGGTTGTGGCCAAGTACTGCACCAGGGTGGCCAATCCTAATCCGGTGAGGGAGTGCGTTACCGGTTCTGGTCACCGGGGTCATGCCGCACTCCAGGCCTGTTTGCACGTGTGCATTGACACGTGTGCATTGCTCGGCTAATATGAACAAAACCGGGAGAACCGCACGTGGATACTTTTTGTCGCTACACTGATTATTTAGAAGCGTGTCCGTACAACGCGAACAGAAATAATCGTGCTGTTTTACTGTTAAAGAAATTGATGGCTTACTGGTGCGTGCGCTTGAATTTTGCTGCCTTAACGCTCGACGGTCGTCGGATTTTTGGACCCATGAGCGCTCTAAGGCTTTCGCCGTAATAAATCACTTAAAATTGGGGCTGTGCAAAAACCTCTGCAGATGCCGCTTATCTACAGCTAAAGGCGACTGTGTAATTTAACGCATACAGAAGTGACATAAAGTTGGAGCATCGCCCAGATTTTATCTTTCGCTATATGGTATCGCCATGTTGAAATGACAGGGAACCGTAGCTGTCAGTGCTATCATGGACACAGTGAATCAACTCATCTTTTGGCAGAGTTGTTTCAATACAAGTTCTTGAAATCTGTCGAAAATGCTTCTAAATTCACCCTAGAATGCTCCGAAAGAATGTCTTCGACGGAATATTTGACCATTTAAGGATCACCAATCAGGAGAAGCTTAAGCCTTTCTCGCAGGTAGAGCTCGAGCCACTTCTGCCCCGTACCTGGCACAATTACTGTGAATTAGCAGCTTACTTTGTTGGTCTTGGCACTGAAAAAATTGAAACCTTCAAGTGTGCTTCCTTAACTTGTCTTAATATCCCTCTATAGTTTAGAAAGGTCAAGTTTATCACACATATTCCTGGCCTAATTTTTTTTCATATCTTTCTTGAGACATTTTCGTGACAATGAACTACTGAACCCAAAGCTTAAAGTGCTTGCACCTTGTGCTAGTCACGTGGTAAGACGGCCAACCCACGTACCTTTCTTTGTCCGGTGGTAGCCTTCAGGCACGACGTCCCACGATGAGCGGCCGCAGGACAGCTGCAGCTAATTTCATTTTATTATACTGTCAGCCTCATTTGGGTTATAACAGGGGTGGACAGGGGTTTACACACTCAAAAATAAGCGCTCCTTATACAAACAACTATAAACATATAACAATGATTGACAAAGGATAGCCAAAGCTCTGTACTCTGAAGTTTGTCTCGGGGAAGGACATCTACTCCATTCGAAACGCACAGATTTGTTTCACCGGCAAGATCCAGACTTGAAACGCTCCGCACCATAGAAAGCAGCTCTGGTGCTGTGCAGTTGGTGGCTGCACTGCGCATCTCGATCCCACAGCGAGAATGTCGTTGTCGTCTTCAGGTAAGGCAACGTCACCCTCCGCAAAGGTTCTGTCCTGTGGAACTTCGTTTTTCTTAGGACGGTGACGAGCTCGTAGCTGTGACACAATGTTCTTCCACAGGAACTCTGTTGTCCGGTTCGCAATACGGCTAAACCCCCTGAAGGTCCGCTTCGCTCGATGCTCTCCGACAGAACTGACCAGCAGTGCTGTCTTCCAGGTGCGTTCTGAAGCGGCGAGCTTGCCTTGACCATTCCGACCTTAGGATCCTACAGATGCGGTTGCCTTGACCTGCTGACGGGCCTCCGTACAATAACCGTCACGTATTCAGGCTGCTTAAGCCGAATGCAAAATAACAGCAGGCGTGCTTTGCATGTGGCGACTCCGATCAACGAAACTGTGATGTTTGGGTTTGAAGAAACAGTTACACGAGAGCCCGATACTATATAAATGTGAGACGTTAGGATGGAAATTTAGGCAGGTTGGCATTGCATATCTGTCTGACAGGCGCGGAGGCGATGACACACATATAGACTGACAAACATGAAGCTTCACTCCCAACAAGCGCACTAAATTTTGGCGCATGCTCTGTTGTTGCTAGAAGTCAGTCGCCATTTGTGGATGAGGTTGGTAATGGAGACAAAAAGAATCATTGAAACAGGTGAGAGTTGCGTGTGTGTAGCATCCATATCGTTATCACTCAAAGAACAGTGCTATTTGATCACGGCTGTGTACTGACGGGCTGTTGCAGCACCCCCGATAGTGTATATAAATTTCCCGAAGAATAAATTTGTTGTAAGTGATGTTTTGTTTTTGTCGGCCTATATGTGTGTCGCCATTTTCGCACCTATTGCGCAGATAAGCAATTCAAACAGGTTACTCTCTTTTCTAGAAGCAATGACCCCCATATTGGAACAACTTTTCAGAAAAAGGTAACACAGATTCTGTAACATGTTTTGAAATCCAGCTTTTGTCATGACCTTTTTCCTGTATACGCATTATCTTCATGTTTTTATCGATTCGGTTTTTCCTACATTATGCCCGGTTAGGCTTGCCAATTCATGTTATTCCACGTGTAGACCACTCTCCAAAAGAAAGGAAGGAAGCTTGTATGGAATCACGGTGTCTTAAGTGCACAAATGAATTTGAACTATGCGCATGTCCGCTCTCGCAGATGCTGCTTGTTGGAAGTGCCATAATTTCCCTCACGCATACAAGTATGCAGTGTAAGTTATTAAGCGCTCATTGATTGACTTTAGGCGACATGTGGCCGTTCCTGACTTCAAGTGGACTGTATTACCTTCATACTCGATTAGGGAATTTAAGTTAAAGTTTCACGTTCCATCCGGCCTCTAATTAAACGGCTGCACGCTTCATGCCCGCCTATATGGCTTGGAGCAGCATTTTCCAAGGCGGTGCTCTTTTCTAATAGAATGAGAAAGTAGCCCACCTTGTGACTTTTGTGGATGCAGCAAGACAATCGCGCATCTTCGCTGCGACAGCACTCACTTCAACGAGCAAAGGGCAGCGCTCTGGTCCACGTTAGACCGGCTGGACATTCGCCTACTCATCACAGAAACCAACCTTCTTGATGCTGGCCTGCATGGACATTAGTTGTGCAGCCAGGAGTGGTGGTGGGGTGGGGGCTGACCGGGTGCAGTCCCCCCCACCCCCGAAAGGCCGGCCAGTTACTTCCTTTACGAATGGCACGTTGCCTTTGAACAAACGCGCATATCCCTCTAATGTTCGCCCCACACAAGTACAGGTTGGTACACGTGTTCAGGCAGACCAACGGCCTGCTCAGGTAATAGTACAGTAGTATGCACCAAGCATGAGAAACTTAACAGAGAAAAATGGAACCTTACGCTCCCCCAACCTCCTAAATGCAATCTAAGCCCCCCCCCCCCCGCCCTCCCTTCCCCCGAAAAAATCCTGGCTACGCGCCTGACGGACATCAGACCGAGTGGCTATGAAGGTGCTTCTGCACTACCTGAAAGAAAGAGGTGTGCCACAAACTTTGACTGGGTTGCACAGTGCACTGTGTAACGTTGTTCTTTCTGTACGTGTGTGGGACTGACGCTGTGTGCGACTATATGTCACCTCGATAAACCGTGACAGCGCTCACACAGGTAAATGTATTGTGAATTTTCACTTCTTACCTTCTTTTTACTCTCTCGTATTTAGCATATCGCTTCCCGCTTCCCAAATAATTGTACACTCTTATAAAATAAGGACGAAAAGGTCAGTTACTCTTTTTGTAGAGTAACTGACCTGCCACAACGTTCGTCCTGTTACTCCCTATGCGGTTACTTATTCAAGGACAAACAGTTGCCTTTTTTCCGATGTTCGTCATGGAAGTAACAGTCATTCTTTTGAATGCACTTCAAATAAGCAGTTAACAACAACAGCCATTTATACGCTGACAAAAAATTATTCCGCGGAAAAGAGCTCCCAAATGTAAGATTCGAACTCACGTCGTCACGTTCACGAGCCAGTTACTCTAACCTGTACACTAGGGCAATTATTTTTTTTTCTTTATTGCCTCGCTTGACACAAAGTTTACGAGCTCAGAAGAAGCGAATGACAAGATCACAGTACGGAGAACAATCAGCTGTTTGCTGACTACAAGTCATCAGTATTTCGGCATTTGCAACAAAATTTCCAATCTTGGAACTCACTCCGGTACATACGTCTGCACCTTCTGCATTTCGACAAAATGGGACACCGATTCGCAATTGTGTACAGCAGTCCGAGTTCGCCATATGCTGTGCAGGCCCAGGAGCATAACAATATCACAAGGCACGCCTTCATCGTTCTCGACCGTGAGATAATGGATTCCATGCGGACTTAATGGCAACTATTTTTTTAAAGTTCTCTGTAAGATGCCCCCCCCACCCCCACCCCCCCAAAAAAAGAAACACCCCACCCCCACAATCTAAAAACACATGCTCAATTGTCGCTGGTTTTTTGCATAATAAACAATGAGTAGCCCACGGAACCAATAAATCCCTATCTTCCAACCATGTTTTAACAGGTAAGGTTCCTGTGTGCAGTTTAAAAAGAAGTTTTAACCCCTGGCACGACGAGCCTTTTTTGACGCGTTTGAACACATATTTTCTTTTTCCTGCACAGTGTAATTCACGGTGCAGTGACACAGGAAATAACTCACCAACAAGGTCTTTGTATAGTCTTTGCATAGTATAACAAGAAACGGAAAGATGAAACCACTTCTTTTACATATCCCCGTACTAGTCCTTGCAAACACACCGATGACACAACAAATTCCGGTAGCACTTTACCCAGCCTCAGTTGAATCAGAGTTCTCAGAGAGGTGTCATCTACATCTCTGAGAATTCTGAGAAAGACCAAGGCAACTCAGTTAACGAGATAGAATAAGGCGAGCATGTTAAGAAGCTCAACCCAGGTGCGGCAATGCAAACGAGACTCGACATTTTGTGTATGCTATGCGGGGAGAGCCTAAGGTGGCCTGATAAGCGGAGATGTAAATAATGGTTAACGTTCCTGTCTTTCATATACTTTCATCTCGTGATAGACACCAGTTTCTATATATCAGACCACAAAATACATTGGCAGTCTGCTTACTTGTGGCCATGCATGCGAGGGGAGAGGGAGGAACTATTTTTGGGAAAATATTAGCTATGTCTATAGGCAGCCAGTAATATGTTTAAAAAAGCAACGGTATGAAGCAGCACGGTTCCTGTAAGAAAGTGCCACTGGTCAAATGTCACTGGCATCCTAGCCAAACATTCGCGTTCGTCAAGCACGCATAGAACAGCAGAACGAGGATAGGTGTACGATGGAAAAAGAGAAGAGGGCCAGCTTGTTAACCGGCCTCGACTATACGTATAAAAGGCCATAGTGGCATATTCAGGGATCTGGAAACAAGTAGCTCGATAACTCGCAAAGTTAAACCAATATTTGCGGAAGAAATAATAGTAGTAAGCCGATGACAGGGGGCAGTTGGTAAACGTTCACGATTACGTCGCGTTGCGTTTTTGCTCTTCGCCCGTCCACGTCCTTCTTCACTTCTTCGTGACCTTTCTGCCAGTATAAAACTGAGCGAAGCGTAATCACGAGCAGTAGCAATATTAAGCAGAAAAAGCACAGAGGAAAGATATATACTCCGTTTTATTTTTCCTGGGGGACACTTTATGCAGACTACATGACATAACCATTTATAGCGGTTGCAGGTGGACACTTCGCACACAGTCTAGTTCTCGACGCGTCGTGCACGTGGAATCAACCGCCGTGGTGGATTTGTTCTTCTGGTTGCTGAACACGAAGTCGAGAGTACGCTTTCCGATCCCCGCGGTCACATTCAGATAGGGGTAGAATGGAGCATTGCGAATGTACCTAGCTCTAGGGTGCGCGTTGAAGAACCACAGATGGTCAAAATCTATCTATCTATCTATCTATCTATCTATCTATCTATCTATCTATCTATCTATCTATCTATCTATCTATCTATCTATCTATCTATCTATCTATCTATCTATCTATCTATCTCTGTCTGTCTGTCTGTCTGTCTGTCTGTCTGTCTGTCTGTCTGTCTGTCTGTCTGTCTGTCTGTCTGTCTGTCTGTCTGTCTGTTTTTATTGCTTCTGATACATATAATGGCATGTTATTTTTGACAGGTTGGACCCGAGGACCCTTTCAATGGTTGTGGATTCCTATCTTTATGAATGGTACGACTACTTATGGACGCAGTGAAATTACGCACGCTGCCTGCGGTTCATAGTCGCATCTTAAAACGATGTCCCACTCCATGTGGTTCATTCTTGAAATCGTTGACTGCACTTCAAACCCCCTCCTTAAAATAAATAGTGGGAGGCTGAAGCTACGAAGTTTTGAAGAAAATGGCTCTAAGGATTTCATAAGAAGACTTGCCTTGGAGCACTTTACACCGCAGCTCTCTACATCGAACCTATTCCCGTCGACCACTTCAGGGGACGTCGCAATCTTCCGTCATGACGCTTCACTATATTGGCGGGCATCCTATCAGCGTACACGATAGTCATGTGACCCCAAAATGAAGCGAAATGGAGGCGTACCTTATTTCTTTTCACGCGTCAACTTTTGCAGGTTTCGCCATTCGACGAGCTCTGAAAGTGATGTCTCCAGAAGTGTAAACTGGCTCCAGTGTTGGCATATTTTTCTAAACAACGGGCATCGCAATTATGCGGCAAGAGTGACTCAACATCACTACCGGCTCTACTATCGCCATCAGCGATACAATTGTGCAACAGAGGAGGCACAAATGTTGAAAACTGTATTTTCTTTTTGGCCCAACAGCTTTATTTGGGAATGAGAAAGAAGTTTACCGTTACTTTTTGAACAACCGTCGTAATAACAATATTTTTATCGCGTCCGTGTCCGCGGTACAGAAGCAGACCCGTACAGAGACCTGCGCTTCAGGGGTTGCGGGTGCACGCGGGAGTAACTGCGTTTACTCCGCAAGTTATGTTTACTCCAGATGAGAGCACTCAGAGCGAACGCGCTCGGTAACGTAGTCAAGAACGATCGAAAATAGGGTACCGTACAAACCTGGCAGTTACTCCTCCACAGAGAAGCGACCAGGACTCCCTTTCATTAGACTGTAGCAGAGCATCACTTTATGTTGACGAAATAAAGTTGTTACCACCATGAAAAGAGGTATCACAATCCAGCTGAAGACAGTGTAAAGTTGGCCAATCATTTATGAGGGAATAACTGTGTTCACTCCACAAGTTACTCGTGATCCGAAATGGCTGAATCGAAGTGAACGTACTCGGCCAGGTCAAAAAGAGCTCTTGAAGATGGAGCCAAATATTGACCGGGATGTTACTCCTGCGCAGAAGGAGTTGTCAGCACTCCCTTTTCTAGAGACTCGCATATCATCAGATTAGGAAAAGAGGTATTATAATCCCCTTGTAAACAGTGTAGTATTGGTGAATCCTTTTAACTCCACAAGTCATGTTTGCACCAAAATCATAAAATTGGAGTGATCGTACAGGTTAACAAGAACTCTTGAAAATGTAGACACATATTGACCGGGTTTTTGACCGGACTTTTTTAGAGTTTGACAGAGCCTCACATCTATAAAACGTGTATATATAATAAATTTGTAACGAATGTAGAGCTGGTGAATTGTTTATGAGGGGGCAAAACCCGTTTACTCCGCAAGTTGCATTTCCTCCAAAATGACATAATCGGAGTCGACGTATACTGGTTCAGGTCGTCAATAAACTCTGGAAAGGAAGTCATATATCGTTCAGGCAGTTACTCTTGCACAAAAGAATATTATTGCTTCATAATCCCTTTTCGCAGCCACATTTACGGAAAGAGCTACAGATAATCCAGTTGAATGCACGTCACCAGATTTTGTACAGTTTTGCACATCAGTATAACTGCACCAGGATAACTATTCAGCAACACTGCGGATGAGTTACAACAAATGATTGAGAGGAAAGGGGGTTAACCGAGGGACACGATTTTTTTATTAGTCATATCATAAGAAGCCAACAAACACTTACACCAAGGACAACATAGGGGTAATTACTTGTGCTTAATAAATGAAATAAAGAAACGATAAATTAACTGAAATTAAGGTGGATGAAAAAACATGCCGGAGGTGGGAAGCGAACCCACAACCTTCGCATCTCGCGTTTATTACATAACGAGGGTCTCGAATCCGGCAACATTGATGCCTTCAGGTAGCATATGTGGGTTTATTGACCAGTTGCCGTCACCCAAAAAGATCACGTTCTCGTGACGCCTGCGGCAAGAAGGGCGTTCCACGTCCGCCGCCAAGGTCTGCGAGTGGTGGCGCTGGCTAACGTTCCCAGGGTTCTACTAGGACACATAAATACCCAAGAAAGTGGATGGGAAAACGGCGCCGTGGTAGCTCAATTGGTAGAGCATCGCACGCGAAATGCGAAGGTTGTGGGTTCGGTTCCCACCTGCGGCATGTTGTTTTTTCATCCACTTTAATTTCCGTTAATGTATCGTTTCTTTATTTCATTTATTAAGCACAAGTAATTTCCCCTATGTTGTCCTTGTTGTCAGTGTTTGTTGGCTTCTTATGATATGACTAACAAATGATTGAGGACCTTAACAGGGCGAGTGTAAGAGTGGAGCTGAAGATTAATATCCAGAAGACAAAGATAACGATAAATAACCTGGCAAGGGTACAAGAGTTCAAGGTCGCAAGTCAGCCTCTAGAGTCTGTGGAGGAGTACGGTTACCTAGGTCAACTAATCACAGGGAATCCTGACCATGAGAAGAAAATTCACAGAAGAATAAAAATGCACTAGATCGGGCATACGGCAGACATCGTGAGCTCCTGACTGGGAGCTTACCGTTATCATAGAAAAGGAAAGTGTACAATCAGTGTATTTATCCGGTGCTGACATACGGCGCAGAGATTTGGAGACTGATAAAGAAGCTTGAGAACAAATTAAGGACCGCGCAAAGAGCGATGGAACGAAGAATTCTAGGCATAACTTTAAGAGACAGAAAGAGAGCGGTTTGGATCAGAGAGTAAACGCGTATAGACGATATTCTAATACACATTAAGAGAAAAAAATGGCGCTGGGCAGGTCATGTAATGCATAGGTCAGATAACCGGTGGACCATTAGGGTTACAGAATGGGTGCCAAGAGAAGGAAACCGGAGTGAAGAGCGGCAGAAGACTATAGGCGGGGCGGGGAAATTATGAAATTCGCGGGCGCTAGTTGGAATCGGTAGGCGCGGGACAGGGGTAATTGGAGATCGCAGGGAGAGGCCTTCGTCCTGCAGTGGACATAAATAGGCTGATTATGATGACGATGATGGGCATCACAAAATATTTTTTCTTGCTTCTCTACCTAACCCAGCTCTGTAAGCGGTACCAAATCGCAGCGCCAGCATGTGGCTCAGTGTGCATACGCAATAAGAATTATGTTAGTAATTACGAACTATCACTAGAACTAATTTAGCGAACTTACAACGGAATGGCAAATATTGGCATTTTTATGGCTTAAAACGCATTTTTTCAGGTACACGCTGGAAAACGTAGTTCGTGTTGTAGATAACAAAAACTGCTATACTAGAACGTCCCCCAGCTTTACTTGAGCGGGTATTAGACAACATGACTATACATGATTAAGGGACGTTTATCGACGTTCAACTTGTGTACGTCGCTTTTCGTGTGCTTCACGGTTTGCCTCACGCTATTTTCCGAGGCTAAATTATGCGCAAATGTCTGCTTTCTCGCATAATTGCCTCGTACATATAAGGATTGAGTATAATTACGATAAGCTTTGTCTTATTGTTGAATGTTTACTTAACGTATGTTTGAACTGGGATGTGACTAAGCGCTGTACTTTAAAAATCCACACAATAGTTCCAAATTGGGCTTCTCATGTCCGTGTGCTTCCTTACGCCGTCGTCGTCCTTGTAAAATTGCCGTTATCACGTAGTATGGTCGTCAGGTCGCATAATCATCCCAATAATCTTCGAGCTCGCAATGCTGCGAAGAAAAAAAAAACCTTGCTTACCGACGCCATTGGGATTCAAAATCACGTCCCTGCGCGGGGCTTGGCGATTTGTGCGGGGTTCCCGCACGGACTCTGAGAGTGGCGTCGTCTGTGCGTGCATCTCGGAGGCCACAACTCGCGCCACTGTATCGTACCAGGAACGATGTCGTGCGCATTTCGAGGAAGTTATTAAAAAAAATGGCGGGTGTTCTGCTGTGTGAGCTTGCTGCTGTCGCACTGTGAGTTCACATCCGCAAGCATTGCTATAGTATGCTGACTTTTTTATCTCCTGAGAAAGGGGGCAGTGAGGGGGGGGGGGTTAGAGGAGTTTGTATGTTTGCCAAAGAAACATGGTGGTTATAAGCATCGCGATAACGGCTGAGACAGACGGCACGATTTCATAGGATGCGTGACCTCCAAACGGTTATGTTTGCAAAGAAAAAAGAAAAAAAGAAAGGATGGTGCCACTGCACCGCACAAAACGGGAACACGCCGCCCGATACTGTTTTTGCATTAGCCGTCAATTAGAGACAATGTCAGTAGGGAACAAATGTTACCTACCAGCAAAGAAGAGAAAAGAACAACGTGAGGCTCATTGCGTGGACTCATTCGTTAACGATTAGGAATCTGCACGCCCATCAACAACTGAGAAGGAAAAGCTACGCGCAACTGTAATCGTATCGACACATTCTAAATGAGCCATATAACCTCGTTGGCAACTGGTCATGAACCGCACCGAGGCATTAGAAGCGGCGTTCCCCCGGGACTTATAGCGAAGTAGGTTATCAGGTTGTCGGAGTTATCGAGATACATATAAAAACGCGCCGGCCGGCCACGCCGCGCCACAATGGACTCGCGCATAGTTTATTTTTCTCCACGGTCGAACAGAGAGGCGAGCGACGAAAAAACAAGTCGCCGCGACCGCCGCCCGCAAGTGTTGCAGCTCTGTAATAAAGGTCGCGGAGCGTGAAACAAAATGGATCCGATGATCCTCGCGCAAAATAACCCTTGGCCTCCGTCCACGCTCCTCCTGCTTCCCTCGACCGTCGCCCGCGTAACAAAACAACGATAGCGCAACGGGTTCGTGACTCATAAAAAACCGCGATATAGGCTCGCGCTAGCGCGCGCATGCATGCAAGGCCCGCATCCACGAACAATGGGTCCAGCGGGCGCGCTGAGAGGACATCACAAAGGACTCCGAGAAAAAAAAAAAGTTGCGATCAGCTCCCTCTCGAGAAAGACGCAAGGGGCGAGGGCAAGGGTTTAGGTATGGCGATGGCGCCTAGGAAATAAAGGAAATAGACCCTGCAAGCTCTGCGGCCGACAAAAGATGTGTTCAGCCTGGCGCGAAGGGCAACAACAGAGGAAGCAACGGGTAGCCACAAATCACGGCCGCTCGAAATCACCGCCCCCCCTTCCCTCGAGCCAACCCACCCACTCCCCCTCCATATCTTCTACACAGCCTACAGGCCAGCTTCTGGATGAGAAACTAGCCTTGTGTATCAAAGCAATGACAGCGCTGTGCTCGCCGCGGTGTGCGCCTAAACTGCAACGCGGCCGGGGCCCTGCAGCCTTTCGTTCCAGGCTCCCAATCTGAATAATAACAGTCATCAGGCGCATTACGTCTCAAAACAGAAGCGGGCGTAATGCGACTCCGCCGCTGGTCGGGTCAGCAGCGCCGGAGGGATTCACGAACGTTCGCTGCTCGTGCAGGTTGTGCATTGCGCTCCCCGTTCCTGGACTGGAAGTGCGCCTGCGCTGTGTAGTCTCTGTTGCGGAGAGGAGAAACTTGCGTAGGTTTTTTTCTTAATGATTCCGGGATGAGCAGCGCGGGAAGCGGCGACTGCATAAAGTTGCTTAGTTGAGCTTTTACTAAAAAAGGTAATGAAAGAAGCATATAGCGCAGAAACCGTCTGAGGTTGGTTGTCAAAGCTGTGTCTTCGTGGTTGACCTCCATGGGGAGAGTTATTGGTTAGCTTTTTTTTTGCCTGATTATGTGAGGCGTGTGGGGGAGGCAGTTACGTTGCGCTGCCTCCTGTACTGGCCCGCGTTTCAAACCACAAATAAAAGCCTTCGGGGGGACACATATCATAATCCGCGAACTAAGACCCCACCTGTGATTAGACTGCCTCAGGGATCGGGGCCAGTCTACTCGGTCAGACAACGGCTCGCGCAAAGTTAGCAGAAGAGCTGAAGAAAGCTTGCCTTTCAAACCTGGCGTCGCACGTGATCAGAGTGAAACCAGCCGACGCTTTTGAACACGATTGAAGCCAAACGAGTCGGCCCGACACGTGACCAGCACGTAAAAGCGCGCGGTAGGTTTCAGCGCTCGCCCTCTGCAGGCAGAGCCACGCTGGAACAGTCGAGCAGTGCGCATCGATTAAAAGCTGCCCGGAGCGAAACATTATCGGCTAGTACGCTGAGTCTCAGGGGTCACGTGTTGGGCCGACGTTTCGAGGTTAAAAGCGAAGGGGACGGCTTAACGGGCAGTTGGCTTGTCAAGGCTGGCTGCGTGACGTAATTCCCTCTCATCGTTTATTTCCTTCCTCCATGGTAAAACGCCTGGTAACTCTCACTAGTGACGCCTCGGCCGAAGGCATCTTGACGAGGTACGCGGGCGCAGGTCCAGTGCTGGGCCGCAAGTTAAAAGCGATGCCTTTTTTCCAGTGCAATTCCTTTCCGGGCCTCGTCAATAATCAAAACGACGTTCGATCCGCCCGCACTATCTACGATGTCAGCCAGCTGTGAACGGCCGATGATAAGAGCGACATGGGATCGAGCAGAAGGGCATTGCTACGTAACCTCCAATGCAGAGCGATAGCTGCTCTTGCCGAGTTGAACATCGAATAGCAAGTGCGGAGAGAGAGAGAGAGAGAGAGAGAGAGAGAGAGAGAGAGAGAGAGATAAGACTGGAAAGGCAGGGAGGTTAACCAAACGTACGTCCGGTTTGCTACCCTGAACTGGAAGAAGCGGATAAGGGGATGAACAGAGAGATGGAAGAAGGAGAACAGTTTCGTGCACAGTAGAAGGTTCGCACCGAGTCTACACACGGTTCCCAAGACCCGTCGACTTGAGGTATTTCAAGAGTTTTTCGTGGCTTTCTCTGCGGAGAGCGTTTAATATCATCATAAAGGTAGCGAAATACTGGAGGCCCCTTCGCGCGAACAGTCACTTCAGGTTGCCTCAAGTGCTCGCTATGCTTTCAACGTCTGGCTCCTGACTCGGTATAGCTGTGGCGGTCACGTGGACGCAATCGTAATGACCACTGTGGACGTTGTCATCATCTCCGCTCAACGGCGGTCCGCGCTTAGACGAGTTCTTCACACGCTCTACTCGTACAATAAAAAACAAACATGAAAACAAGAAGTGCCACCCTCTAGGTCTCATTTCCTCCTCGGACAATAATCGTCGCGTACGCGCACGTCTTCTGGGCAGTTTCTTTCTTGCGCGCTCGATGCCTTTAGGCCACGAATGCGCACGCTTGTCAGCGTGACGTATAGGGTTCCTGAGAGGAAAGTATCGGGTCGCGTTGGTGCCATAGAACGGAAGCGCACAGAAAATAATGACGATTATTTGCTTGCGGATGGGATAACTAAGCCAAAAAACAGTGCAATAAAATTTTTTAAGACGTAGTAACTCTGAGCGATGTGCCCAGAGTTGTGATCCCCGTCCGAGAGCTCGAATGCGTCCTCTTCGCGAAACCAAACAAAAAAGTGGTGGTGGTGGGGGGGGGGGGGGGTAGACTCGCGCGACTCGGAAATCGAGACAGACAGCTGGAGAGATATACGGAACTGGCCATACCCACCCGATTCTCTCTCCCTCTCCACTCCCCCTCCACCCACCGACTGGGGACCGCCGAATCACCCCCCCCCTCTCCGCTCCCTCCTCCTTATTCTGTACAAGTACTACCGGGCAGGCCAGCATCTTTTCTGCACGCACCGCTGATTCCAACGTCGACGGACTGGTCGAGAAGAAAATAATTGCGCATAATACGGGAGCGACACACGCACACACGCCCGTGCCGTGTGCGCCACACATAGACATCTGCGCGCGTGCGCGTGTGCGCATAACGCGGCGGGCTAATGTCGTGCGCCGCACGTTGTTTCGCCCCGGCTCGGGGCGTACCGTTATTACTCGAACGTAATGGTGTGTCCTCGGGCGGTCGCTCCAGCGGTGGCCTATGTGCAGTTATTAAACAACTGGCCCATCAGAAAGGCACGTAGGCCTCATAACCCCCGTGTTTATAAGTATTATATATACATATAATATGAATATATACAGTATGCAAATTTACTGTATCCCTTGAAAGACGTCGTCCACCGACAGGAAATGTTGGGTAAATAAACCAAGGATAACCGCGAAGTTGTGCTTCTCATCTTTCTAGATATGTTTGGCCCATTGGAAAATGCAGTTATATATATATATAACACCTAGCAGGGTTCAGGGGAGGCATTGAGTAAAGGGGGCAGTATATATACCATATTGGTTTTTCATACACGGCAAATTAAAAAAGATACAATTAACGCTATAAAGCTAGTACACCTATCAAATAATGAATAATAATCATTATACTAAGTGCAAATTATAAAGCTCACGTATTCAAAGAACAAAAACAAGGATAGCATGCAATAATACCGACGCGTATTTGAAAAAAGAAAAGAACAGAACGAAAGTAAGAATATACAGAGTCCTTATAGTGCGACGTCATAAAGATGCGGCTTCGCTGCAGTCGCGTGTCGTGCGGCGAAAGAAATAAACAGAAGCCCGCAATTTCTCTGTAGACAAGATTACCTCAAATCACCGAGATTTCAAAGGTTACTTGGCAAACATTAGAGAAGCAGAAGAGTGGCGTAAACCTAGTAGGATTGCCATGTCTGTAGTATATGCCTGCTTGTTTACTAGCTCGCAGTTCGTGAAGAGGAACTCATGTGCCCGTATGAGTGTTTATACGTTTTTTTGTGTAGACCATGCAGAAAATTTTAGACTTTCCTGCAGCAAATAGGGTAACTGTAGTGCTTAAGCTGGAATACACGAAACACCGGCCATTACACGCACTGGAAACCAAAATCGCAATCGCGTAATAACAGAAGTTAACAAAAAATCTTTTGAATTATTTATTTAACGGCATGTGATGCAAAGTACGAATCGTAGCCGGTGAGTTTCGAATTACTTCTAAGGGTAGCATGGGGGCTTCTAGATGTGCGTCGTGAAACTTGCGGTAAAAGTGCTTTATTGTTCCGCTTACTTTTGTAGGAAAGCGTCGATTTAAGCACTGAACCGCGAAAAGTAACTAAAGCGCCCGCGTCTTTCGTCGCATACTTTGGTAAAGAATATCTTGAAATTGGTGCCATCCTGAAAATTATTTCCAATTCGATACACTTTGCGGTCTAAGCGGCCAGAATTCGTAAACGCAATTGCAATATGTACCGTAAGGCAATTAATGTTAAAAAAAGTTGTGTAATAATTTTTTGGTAATTACTCAACTCTACATTTCCATTCTTCGTGCAAGTTATGTCTGATTCTTTGAGTATTCCAGCTCAGTAACAAGAATTATGCTACAGGCTATTTTCAAAGCATGTATTGCCGAACAATAAAAAAGCCGGTATATTGAGGTTAAGAGCCATACATATTTTTTATCGGACAGTTCTTTAGGGGCAGTGTGGGCAAGATCACCTTTCGAATTTATATCAACGGCGCAATAAAGTCTGCGTTAGCGTAGAGGTTACGTCTGTCTCCTTTATTCTCATTTTCAGCAGTTATTTCGTCCCGATATACAAAGCTAACTAGGTCCATGTCGTATGTTGCAGCAGCATTCAGGGTTTATTCTGGCAATACTCTTACAGATACTTATTTGGAGACCACATGGGAGTTTTACCGACACATTACTGCACTGTCTGTAGAAGCTGTACAGAAACCTCGTGGCCTTCCACCCTTACGAAAATTTCATGATATTCAGCTGTGTATGTAAGAGGGTTTATTGAAGGCAAGAACAGGTCAGCAGGAAGAAAAAGTATATTGTATGGGATCACTTTTGCAAGAGCCCCTTTGTCTGCAAACTTATGGTAAAAAGCTCATTTGGAGACATACGAAAAAAATATAGATATATAAGATAAGTATGAATTCTTTATTGACTTACGGCTACGACAGCCTGCATAGGCTTTCTGTAGGCAAAATAATACTGCAACAAGGCAAAGCAGTCTGGTTGAAGCCTCTAAGCACTCTGCAGACTTTTTGAATGGCTCTTTATGAGAGCAGGTTAGTTCTCGTAGCGAACAATCGCGCTTCATTATAACGAATACACATATGGCATATGGTAGCGATAAAGTTCATTTGCCTTTCTTGACGACCGTTCGCTTAGTATACGCCTAGCCGATATACATGCCCCTCTAATTTTATGTCTCCTCTCGCTAAACTCAAAACTAGATAGTTTTAGAAATTAGAAAGATTTAGAGGGCCGAATGGGGAGGGGTTGGGCGTAGGAAATAACGCAAAATGTGTGCAAGAGACCGCAAAGAAGGTACAAAAGAAGGCAAGCGGGGTTTGACCTTTCGATTACGGTAAGAAGTTCGGGCATGCTATATTTTGGAACTCCCTACTGCGTATCCAAAGTTATCGTACGCTGACCGTCATCCATTCCAAAGAACCCAATGCGAACTCAGACTATGCGCATGCGCAGCATAGCTGCACTTTATTGTTTCGTTTGGTTACGAATTATGCCGCTTTGGTGCGCCGCTTCTGCAAACCTATTGGATTGTTTTGGATTAGGCTTGGATTGCAATTTGGATTAGACGAAAGAGGCTCGCGCCCCGCTTGCGTGCCCAAGCCGCTCGTGTTCCAGCAGAAATTATTAAGTGAGATTTTGGGCTTTTGGGCCCGAAAGCCACCTGCATCTAAGACAGTTGGTTATATTTCGCTCGTTAGCGTTGCAAACAGATTTCGTTTTAAAATTCATAACTCCCACGCGCGTCCAACGAGTGGTATCACCTCTCATCACTGTACCACTACTGAAAATGACGACGCCTATTATCATTATTACTATTTGTTTTGAAAACATATATACACTGAGACAGGAAAAGGAGAGTGAGGAGCAGGCTGGCAACTGCCACCGGAAGGGGAATAACGTCTGCCTGCTATTCAGGAAGGAGGAGACAGAAACGTAGAAATGGAAGATACGAAGAAGGGGAGGTAAGAAGAAAGAAAGAGCTAGATGACAAATCTCAAAGAATAAAGGAGAACACATACGGTACAGGTCGCACACAGTAGGGCCGGTCAACGCATATGCGCAAGTATTAGCTTCATTGTACGGTAAGAAAACACCCTTTTTTAAAACTTATACTACTGTGTTTTGACATAGTCAAATATTGAGTGGTTATGAAATTTGCGCATTTCTTTATCGTTAAGTTTGTGTTCTTTTCTAGAAGAATTTTATTTTACCTGTAGCACGACACCTTCTTCCGTTTTATAGTAAGTTTTCTTATAGCTATGTTGTGTAATTACTGCCCTTCTTAGTGTATATTCATCTTGAGTGTATCATAAATAAATACATATATAAATAAGTAAACCCTTGAGAGATTATGCGTAAGTCGGTTTGGGGAACGGGGGGTGTCGAGGCACAAGGGTGCCAAGTTATGGTGGATGCTTAAGTACGAGAGAACGCGGCATTCCCTGCCTGGGCCGCCGTCCCATTTGGGAAGATTTACCCCTAGCCCGGCGCCGCGCTCCGCTTGGCTCTTGATGGAGCGCTCGTACGCGCCTCTGTGTTTATTGATTTAATCGGCCGACGCGCTTTGGTCCCGAACGCCGTCGCGCAGCGCCGTCTGGCGGTGGGCTGGCGCACTTGTGTCGGGGCGACGCCGGAGCAGCTACCGCACCGCGATATACACGGCAATGACGATCCGTCTCGTGGCGACGGAAGGCTCAAAACGTGACCTCCATCTGCAGACATTGTTTCGACGACGATTGGTAACGTTTGGTTATGTATAGTTTTGCGGACGGAAATAATGCAGGCGTCGACGTGTCGTCCGGTCGTTGCTCCTGAGAGATTGCTGTTGCTGATGTGTGTCAACGCTGCGTTCCTGTGGAAAGAAAGAAATGAGCGCGCGTTCATTAGCTCGGACAAGTCACGATCACAGTCGCAGATTAAGCTGTCGTTTGACCATTTCGCTTACCGCTGTGGAGAGCTGTGCGTTGTTGATAAGAACGGCAGAGCTGGGTTTAACACGACTTTTACAATGAAGCTGTTCGTTGCGAACCCTTGATCAGGCGTCACCAGAGGGCTTCCCGGATGCTCTAATTGTGCGAGCAAAGCGAATGCTTCCATTAGATTTACGAAAACGGTCTTAGGTGAAAACATTAAAATACAAGAAGTTAACATGCAGGTCTAAGCGCACGACACTTAGGCGGCTTTGCACACAATTTTCGTGACGCAGTGCACATCTGGAATATAGCTTGTGAAAATACTATATGCATTCTGCGAAGTTATCGTAAGCTGATGATCATTTCCTTTGGCTTGACTCGGCGAGTATTTTAAAGCATCAGGTGAGGATGGAGGGGGATGTTTGCCGGCTGTTTGAATAAATGTGTTTTTTAGGTTTTTGTAGACTAGGTAAACTTATGCGAGATTTAGGCGACCGAGAGGACTAGGTGCAATGGTCAACGTTCTGCAAAGTTTAGTTGACTGGGCAGGCGGTAAACTGCTGCACAAAAATTTCGGTGGTGGGCACGCGCCTGGTATGATACCCCCCCCTCCCGATACGCCCATGACTACTACTACTACTCTCCTCCTGCTGCTGCTACTGCTGCTACTGCTACTACTACTACTACTACTACTACTACTACTACTACTACTACTACTACTACTACTACTACTACCATAACACAACAGAAACTACTACTGCTACTACTACAACTTCTGCCGCTACTGCTGCTGCGGCTGGTACTACTACTTCTACTACAACGACGGCATGAGCAACGGTTTGTTTTCGTAATTGCAGCCTGAATATGCGCAATCCCAAACAGAGCGAGCAAAATGCAGATTTGCACCACAGTAGCAACCAAAACAGGAGAGTCGGAACATTTCTTTTTTCCTTCTTTTTTTTGTTGTTTTCCCGGGGCCGCTTTCCATCGGACGTCGAAACGCTCGAGAACCACGAGTAAACAGCCGAGGTTTGGCTCGAGGGCGTAGAAACGTATACACAAGTGCTCGGGGCAAACAATATCCCTTTGCTCTTTTATCTCTGCAACTCACGTTCGTGCCTGTACAGCTTCTGTCGAGTCGACAGCCACGCGCCCTTTGGAAAAGAACTCGCCCTCTTCGTCGAGTGCCCGGCACTGCCACGGTCGCCTGGTGGACCCGTGTCAAGGAACGATAATGGGCGAGCGGATCGTGTTGTAAGGTGCTCAAAGGCGAGACACAATCGGCGATACGCGGACGTTTTGCGTACTCGCTACTGTCTTGCCACGAGTCTTGAACATCACCTCTGCCGCGAAACTCGGCATTTAGCTTTATGACCGTAAGCTTTTCGATGGTTTTCTATGAGTGTAATCTTACAATGGGACGGAACAAGAATATTCGACAAAATGCAGGCTTCGAATACATAATTCCGAGCCGAATGTATTTATGCTTTTCGCAATAGTTCAGATCAGTTCAATTTCACCTTCATCATCTTTCACTTTCCTAAGAGAGAGAGAGAGAGAAACGTTTATTATTCAAAACAGTGAGCCGAGCGAGGCCCGGTATCACCCTAAGATGGGAAGGTTCTTTAGTCCAGGAACCCTCTATCTTCGACTGCCCTCTTGGCCCTGGCGACGAGTTGTCGTTGGTCTTCCAGGTACCCTAGCAATTTTTGGGGTGGGGTGGGGAGGGGAGGGCTCCTTCAGACGGTAAAAGCTATCGAGGATGGCTTGAGGGGTACCTGGAAGCCCATACACACAACAGCTTTCATACCAGCTTAAAACAAACATGATTCAACAGTGTTAATGATTAAAAAAATATGCAGTCATGAAATGGTGTAAGCCGGTGCAAGATAGGGGTCATTAGAAATCGATGCGAAAAGGTTTTGCCTTGCAGTAGACATAGAAGGTGCTGCTGCTGCTGCTGGTGATGATGATTATAGTATCGAAACTCTTGTGGAGGTAGTTGGAACAACAGATTAATTGGCTAGTTCCTGGGTCATTGCAGCTGGCATGCGTAGTCAACCTTAGAAATGCAAAAATTAGCACTTATACAACATAGAGTACAATAGCACATTGCTGTAAACGAAATGTGGATCACAAGCGGCAAGCAAAAATCCCCATGCCGCAACATTTTAACAATAAATATCGCAAAATATCTATGCATGATATAACATAATATTATAAATTAATACGGAAAGGAATAATCATTGATGTTGATGATTATGACGATATTGATGGTGTTGTTACTGAAAGTAATATATATATATATATATATATATATATATATATATATATATATATATATATATATATATGATATGATACTGGTCCAACCAGTATATATATATATATATATATATATATGGTTGGACCAGTATCATAGCTGGTGAGTTCTTGATGCAACACTGAACGCACGTTCGTGAGCCTTGGAAATGCAAACTATAGCACTCACACATCACAGTACTAGAGCACATCACTGTAAACAAAAGACAGGTCACAAGCGACGTGTAATAATCGTCACATGCTACACATTTTTTACAAAAACACACACAACATCTTATGCAAGATATAACACAACAGTAGAACATGGATACAAAGAGCCTGTAGAATGCATTCTAAAAACCCTGCCAAAATTGACGTTTCGTGTAGCGCACGCGCACACACACACACACACACACAAACACACACACACACACACACACACACACACACACACACACACACACACACACACACACACACAACAAAAGAGGCGGATATGATGAAGAACCCGGAACAGGACGTCAAGAACCAGCGCGGCTTCTCACCAAGACCTCCGAAATTGTGCTGTGCGCGCGGGGCGATGTACATCTCAGAGGCCATGTTCAGTGACGTCAAGAACCAGCGCGGCTTCTCACCAAGACCTCCGAAATTGTGCTGTGCGCGCGGGGCGATGTACATCTCAGAGGCCATGTTCAGTGACGTCAAGAACCAGCGCGGCTTCTCACCAAGACCTCCGAAATTGTGCTGTGCGCGCGGGGCGATGTACATCTCAGAGGCCATGTTCAGTGACGTCAAGAACCAGCGCGGCTTCTCACCAAGACCTCCGAAATTGTGCTGTGCGCGCGGGGCGATGTACATCTCAGAGGCCATGTTCAGTGACGTCAAGAACCAGCGCGGCTTCTCACCAAGACCTCCGAAATTGTGCTGTGCGCGCGGGGCGATGTACATCTCAGAGGCCATGTTCAGTGACGTCAAGAACCAGCGCGGCTTCTCACCAAGACCTCCGAAATTGTGCTGTGCGCGCGGGGCGATGTACATCTCAGAGGCCATGTTCAGTGACTTGCGCCCGTTAACCATCAGGTATCCGTGCCGCTGCATAGATGCTGCTTCATGGCTTTCAGTGAGAAAGTTGGATAATTGCTTTCTCTGTAGCTTTGGCGAGGTAGCTGCAATAATGTTACTATGTTATTACCAATTTAGACGAGATCAAGTTTTGTTATAGTTGGCCTTCAGGAAGCATCTGTAGCCTGGCTTTTTTTGCGTGTCAGCTGTTCACCGTCTGTTGAACTCTGAGCACCAAGATGTACAAGCCTTAAGACGAACAAGTGAGGGTTCGATTTAATAATATGCCCGTTGTCGCGACTGGCTAATATTTGCTCTTGCAGCTCTTCCAAAAAATTGTACAGTAAAAAGGCTTTTTATGCATTCGGCTCCTGGTATTTATTTGCAAAAATGCTCACATTAAGTTTAATAGAATTGAGAGGCGCCCAAGAGAAAGATAAGAGCGAATGATTTATGTGGCATTGTGCCTCAGGCATGATAAGATAGCCTGCACTCCAAATCCACGTAACTGCCATTGTCTGAAAACCCATCTTCGGTTCAACGCTCCTACACTGCTTTAAGAGAGAGAGAGAAAAAGAGAAAGAGAGAAAGTTCTTCTTCATGGAAATGGCAGAGAATTCCGCCTCCGTACATGTAGGTGATTCCATTCTACTCTGCATAGGGAAGGGTATCAGAGACAGACAGGCACCAGGAGGATGGGGAGGGTGGGAAAAGAAAAAAAAGCTAGAAAATATATGATCATGGCATTTACAAGTGAGACAGGTGGGATGGTGTTGACGTAATCAGTCTAGAGCTTATCAATTAAGCCAATGTCACCAGGAATATTAGAAGAAAATTTAAAGCTAGACTGTTGCATTTAAGAAGACTTACGACCTATGGAATTCTTCCTAGGTCTATCGGTACTTCAGAAGCAGAGCACGTTCTACTGAAATTACAAGTTCTATCGTTTCTGTAACCTCCATGGGCATTCCTCGACAAAATGGGTTTCACTGTTTCCAAGGCACCGCAGTTATCGCAGTACAGATTGGCGGCCAGTCCAAGTCGCCACTGGCAGAATGGGGCGTTCATACGAAATCGATGATACATTGTCTCGAGTTGTCAGGGAAGATCATGTGGCAGTCTCTTTTCTTTAAGGCGGGGCCAAATTAGTGGAGGAAGTGATGTTGAAGTGACAGACTGCGCAGATGGTTCCTCTCCACGTAGGTGTATTTTTTGCCATTGCTGATGCGTTCGATTTTGTAAAATGTATTCGCCCTTCCTCTAGCAAGATTGCTGCCCTTCGAAATACCCAAGAGCGTGCCAACAGTGAGACACGTGGCGACATGTTTGGTTTGAACAGTGTCGACGCCAGAACCGCTGGCCACCGTATTTAAGTATGTATAATGTCAATAGCTGGGGCGTGTCTCCCTACAAATGTAGTTGTGCCACTCTAACATTCGAAAGCTTTCTAAAATTTAAGCCTACTCCAAAAATAGACGCGTGGATGCACAGCTGCAGTGCCATTCGGAATAGTTGTTCGATCGTGGCCGACGAAAACGTAATTCTATTTCTACGCTTCCGTATTTGCTTCATATTTGTGCATATTTATTTTTGCTTCACACTAGGTAGCTATACATATTCGGCCTATATAAACTTATTATTCCGTAGTCATCTGTAGAAGCATGTTTAGTTCTGATACTGCTATACTTCGAAGGACACCCAGCTAAAGGCTTCCTGCGCTGCCTACGTTTGTAGTTTATTCATCAGCACTTAATCACTGCAGTTGAATTTTAAGCTCACGCTTTCCTGCGCTACGTACACCCAATCGTGGCAGCTGACTTTTAAGCACTATGGACGTAAGCGATACCAAGCCCTGGCCGCCACAGTGGTTTTGTGGCTATGGCATTGCGCAATCAAGCACGTGGCTACTGGTTCGATTACCGGCCGCGGTGTCCTCACTTTGATGGAGGTGAAATGTGAGAACGTTTGTGTCCGCCGAAGAACCCCAGGAAATTAAAGTTAATCGCGAGTCTCACACTACGGCGTGCCTCATTATCATGTCGTGGTTTTGTCACGTAGAACAAGGCAGTAAGTTGACAGCATAAGCCGTTCCTGCAGTGGGTGCGTACATTTATTTATTGTGCATTTTGGGTCACCCTTAAATAGAATGATGCGCCTTTCACTTGCGTTAGCGTTTGGCTGAACATTGCATTGCCCTTTCGTTATTGTCACTTTTGTTTGTAGGAAAGAACATTTCATTTATTTTATTTTCTGCAGGCATTTATGTCACTAGCGTTATGTTTGCATGATGTTGGAATCTCAGCGCTGACACCCGTTGTTGCAGATGGGTTGCAAGCCCCAAGGGTAGCGTTGGCCTGGCGGCCTGGGGCACAGCTGGAAGCATCCGAAGGTCCCGGCAAAGCATGAGTCGACTGCTAACAGAACAACTGGTTTACTTTAGCATCGCAAAAGAGCGGGCGGTCAGGTCGACCGAAGTGGAGAGACGGGAGAGCACGTAACTCAACTGAAGAAATCGGAGCCTCTCTCTTGGCGTGCGGGGTAGCTGCTTTTATACTCTCGCAGTTGAGGGCAAGAAGGAACGCCTCGTCAGAGGGGCACGTGATGCGCCGCTCGGGCACGTTGAGACGAGTAGGTGACGCATCCGCCGGGCCGGCGCCGGTCAGACCTCCTCGCTTCACAGTTGGGGGAGCTCCTCTCCCCGGCTGCCGCGCTTTGACAAGCGTGGGCACCAACATGCACACACACACACGCGCACACGAAGACACGTGGCATTGGAACATGCCTGGACGCGCTTGGCGGGGAGGCGTAGCGGCGGCGCCGAACGGGCCAAAAATGTCTGCCGCTTTGAACGAAGTTCCGGCGTCCGTTGCATCCGCGCCGGCTATACCGCGGGTCGTAGGCGAAACGTAACAATGACCTTTGCTTTACCATTTGCGCAAACATCCCCGAAATCTTCGCTTGACAGCGGAACCCACAGAAGCATTGGATACGCCCATCATTTTCACAGTTAAGCTGTCAATGAATGGTTAGGAGCACAGGATTTCTTCGCGGCGTAACGTCGACAGAAAACTATCATCATCAATAGCTCAAACCCCTGACTGCAATGGCTCAAACCCCCGCAAGCCAGAGGGCTACGAACACTCAGCAAAGTGAAACGAACAGTGCATCAATTCTTTGGAATCACGCATAGAACATACAGAACAGCAGAAGAAGAAGCTTACAGAAGAAGCTCAAATCAAGCATTCCAATCACATAATTGATGATAACGCACTCCTGCGTCTACGTGCAATGCGAAGCACGTAGACGCAGGATTCCGCTTAAGATTCCCGGTATAGGTTACTCTTGCGCAAGCTGCCGCGGCGACGGCAGCTTGACTGTAGCATACGAAACAGGAAGTGACGTAACTACGTACACTTTCGTGCTTAAAAGAAGAATCCGCCAAACAACTGATTTTTGTTGCGACAGTGCTATGGGAAGACCACGAATAGTGCGGACTCCTGAAGCGCAGCGTACAGGCGAGGAGCAGCGAAATTCTCTCCTGGTCCCCTCTTTGTAGGGGCACGATGTATCGGCTCAAGCCAAGTCGCAAGCCGCTGGAACGTCTTAGGCTAACAATTAGGTAAAGTGCATGTGAATGTCGCCCCGTGAATAATTTCCAAGTACGTCGCAATGGGTAATCGTTCTAGTTGTCGTTTACAGCTTCGCCATCCAAGCACCTTAGCAGCGTGGATTGGAGACCATATTTTTAAACAGTGCGCTATAACTGTGTCTCACGACCATATAAAGCCAGCAGGCAATGAAGCCAAGGCAAGCATAGGGGTAATTAGTTGCGGTACAAATTGAAATGTTGAATATAGTGAAGCTTAATGCGAAGGTTGTGGGTTCGGTCTCTACCGGCGACAAGTTAACTTTTTGTCCACTTCAATTTCTCCTTTTCTTCGTTATTTTCTACATTTCAATTACAGCCACAGATAATTACCCTTATGCTTATCTTGGCTTCATTGCCCGCTGGATTTATGTGGTCCTGATTAACAAAACTCGAGCCCATCTGTTTCCTTTCTCCTCGTTCATTCATAACTTTGTATGTGAAGCCTTATGAAGTGTGCGTGTCTGTGCACGCATTGACACGCGCACAGAATGGTGGAAATTTGGCAATGTGCGCACGTGATGTTTGCTCAGCATGAACAAAAAGACACAATATGTGCGACACGAGACACAAGGTGCAAAGATGATGTAATATTCTGCTTATTTTTCTTGTCATTCATTTTTTTCTTCTCGCTCGCCAGATCAACACAACTCCCGAATGTGTGCCGCCCAACTAGTACCCAGTTTCGCTACCACAGTGTCCCCAGACGCGGGGGGAAAACGAACTCAAATGAGTGCTGCGCAATCTGATCGCCCCTCGGGCATAGCTCCAAAGTTTATTTTGAGAACTGAGACCGCTCCTTCAGCTGTTCTAGCACGAGCTAGAACTTAGCACAAGCTTAATGGGAAAAATGATATCCGTTGGGGGAGCCCCCTTTCCCCCCCAAAAAAAGAAAGGTTGCGATAAACGAAGGAGCAAACGAAATCATAAGCGGAGAAGTACAACGTTTCGGAGAGCATGTTAGGAAGTGTGGCTTCGCAGATTGGGGAAATGCACACCGTTTGAAAGCGCAATGAAAAATGCAAAATGACAAGAGGTCAACTCAGCATAGAAAACCATGTGATCCTCGATTACCCTCGGCGAAGAAGGCGAAATTCTCCGAAGAATGTTTTCATCACGAGGGACCCACATTACTGCATTTGTTTGTTTTTCTTATCGATTTAGAGTCATTTGGTTAAAGGAACAAGCCATGTAATATCACCACAGCTGTTCACATTATCATTCCAAGCGTTCGACTTCTGGGTCCTATAGGGAAAAATTGACGTCACTAGTTTGTAGAGTCAGCTACTGCTCTCAATACGATCACATTAGATCTGCTCTGATTTCTTCAAGAGATTCACGATACCGATATCGGCTCCTATACTTTAACAACGGAGAGAGTGCCGGAAGTTGAATTTGCGCGAGCAACTTTTTGTTTTCAATTAAAATAACTGGGTGGCTGGTTCGGTTTAAGATATAGATAGAGCGCAGATGACATCTATGTATATAAATCTATACATGAACTTATCAGAAATGATAAAAGATCAATAGGAAAAAGATTAAAATGTTAACACAACATCCGATTTTATAGATAAACACTACGAGTTAGATGCGACACAAATTATGGCTTTCAAAGTAATTCGATTATAATACCTCATACCTTAAACGCTCATTCAGAAATCGATTTTCCAATTGGGCAACATTCAAACCCTCCTTCTAATCGTTGAAACAGTTTATTATTAGGAGACATTTAATACCAGTATCGTAACCTTTGTCTTGTTTTGTTCTTCAGTGATCTGATTATCATTTCTCTATCTATTGGAGCAGTTACTCCCGTGCGCAGCAGGTGCCAAGAACTACTCCATTACTTTTAGAATGTAGCTGCTTAAGGAGCTCACCTTTACTTAGAAGTGACAGCTATAGATAGAGCGTAGCGCCAACGAATTGATCATGAGTTCTAAACTAGAACAAGAACAGTGTAAGCAGAAAAACGCAGCAAACGGTGAGGGGTGAAGCGATATGGGTCATAGTCAGATGCGCGTCCTCCCTAAAATAATAACTGGTTGGCCGCCTCTGTTGACTTCGTACAGACTTCGCCTGCACGAGCAAACCATGCGAAACCTGAAAGAAGATATATAAGTTATTGACAACGAGGCAAAAGAAGCAGCATAATTAACTTATTCATTTAGTTAGCTGTGCACGAAGCAGTTGTGTCAGTTTTTAAAGCCTGGACAGGAGTTGTGCACACAGGGTGAAAACAAGCATTCAGGAAACAATCAATTGAAATCCCCGCCAATGCCTCTTTCGTCTCTGTTTATTTATTTATTTGTGTCTGTTTTCTTCATGTCTATAAACACAATAATCATATTACTGCCTACTGATCGAGCTGCGACGTGATAATTTTAGTCCTGGACCGATCTTGTAACCATGCGAACGCAAACTAGGAGAGAACCGTACTATTGAAATGTAGGAGATGTCAGGTCGACCTTTAAAGCGTACTTTTTTCGAACTTGTGACGTCTTATAGCTCAGAAGAAAGCGCATTGAATGCCTTGCACATAAGAAAAAAAGAAAACACGAAAACTGCGATATTATACGCTTGCCTTTGACCGTGCAGGCGATGAACACACACTCCTTGTGCAAAAAGGCGAATGACTGCAGTAACTGGGACCGTCGACGCGGCCGCCTACTACGGCCCCGAATCTGACAGTTACAATATTAAAATTAACTTTCTTCAACGCCTCATTACCGTCTACTTCATTCCCTCCTCATTCAGCGTACGCTGCAGCTTAGTGTTTCTTTCTAAAATGTACTTCACCTTAGTCGACAATTTCGGTGAAACGCACTGCCGTGGAGGTTCGGTGGTTACGGCGTTCAGCTGCATTAGGACCAAGTTTTGGGCTCGAATCCCCTCCGCTGCGGTACGCAAATGAAGGCAGAGCGCAATGTATCCGTGCGTTCAAATTTAGGCGCTACAAGAACACACACACGCACACACACACACGCACGCACGCACACACACACACACACACACACACACACACACACACACACGCGCGCGCGCGCGCAATCAAAGGCGACTCTCAGCCGCTCACTAAGGCATCTGTCAAAGCCTGTGGGGTTGGGTTAGATGTTGATTTAGAAAGGGAAAATTTGTCAGACAGGTAGGTGAGTGTATATATATAGTTTCTGCATTTTCAATCGACCAAGAGTGTTTCGAAAAATGAAAAGCGTAACATTGCGGTTATCTTTGGTTTATTTACTCAACAGTTTCGGTCGCTGGACCGACCTTTTTCATATAACGGTATTTGGCGTTTCTTTAGTTCAAAGTGTGTGGTAACACCTTCACAATGAACAATAGTTGTTGCTCGCAACAAATACACTGGTATTGCACTTAAAAAATTAAATTATGGGGTTTTACGTGCCAAAACCACTTTCTGATTATGAGGCACGCCGTAGTGGAGGACTCCGGAAATTTCGACCGCCTGGCTGGTATTGCACTTAAACATCGCAATACCTTTCTGAAAATTGCATGCGCTCCTAACGCCGGTCACGAAACTTTGGCGTTACATAATCCACCCCACCAGAAACGCGAGTGAGTGAGTGAGTGAGTGAGTGAGTGAGTGAGTGAGTGAGTGAGTGAGTGAGTGAGTGAGTGAGTGAGTGAGTGAGTGAGTGAGTGAGTGAGTGAGTGAGTGAGTGAGTGAGTGCCCACTAAAAAGCGGTGGAAGGTCGCCAATCCTGCTCACGACGTGCAAGACGGGTGCCGCGCAGAAGCTTGCTGTGCTAAACACAGTGATGGAAATTAAATAGTTATTCCAATTTTTCAACATTCGCGGGATAAATGAGTGCAGTCAAGCCTTTGTGCAACATGTGTTAATGGCGACCTTTCTACTACGTTGAATTTAAGTGCACAACGATGATTACTATTAAACTAAGCCAGCGTGGCGAATCACGGTCTTTATATCCATCGCGACCATTATTCCATTTTGGCGTCCAATGCTTGAAGAAGGCATCGAACAGCAGGAAGGAAGGAAGGAAGGAAGGAAAGAAGGAAAGAGAAAATCAGAAGGTAGGGAGGTTAACCGGAATAACGGCCGCTTGGCTACCGTACGCCGGGGGAATGGGAAAAGAGAAAACGAAGATGACAGGGAGAGAGAGGAGGGAAGGAAAGAAGGAAATTGGGCATCGAACAGCAATCTGTGAATACGCAACCACCTCGCGTCCGCCGACGCTCTGCTATTGCAAATTTTGCAATTTTGTCATGATGAATAATTGTATACTGTCCTGGACTGTGTTTCTATCCCCCTGGCACTCATTACGCACAATCATAAACAGTCGCCTATAATTGATTATAATAATCGTTTATCCATTGCACTCGTTAACTCACCTTCCTAACCTTAACTGCTTCCTTTCAATCGCGAATTCAATATCGACAAAACCAGTTCCCTATCTGATCTTCTCCCCTGTCGTCCTGACTCTTTTATGGCGTGATGACTTTCTTCTTTTCGTTGCACTGCTTTTTCGGTGGTCATTGGCTTCTCAAGCTTGTGTGTTGAAGCGAAGGCTTCTGTGTCTTCGCTTCGCTTTGATTCAGCATGCCTATAGGGCGCTGGTTTTGTCCTCCGATGAAGCAGGCGCTTTCACTTGTGATTGGAACGCAGTGACCGGACAGACCGCCTCCGAATTCTAGACCTTTCCGCAGGAACTGCCTAGCGCCGTCTGCTGACACCTTAGCGGTGGTCAGCAGTGGAGGAGGGAGAAGGGGGAGTGCAAGAGAGGAGCTCTGACATTCCACGTGCCTCCACAAGCTCGTTAAGAAACACTCTGCCCTTGCATATACCACAACTCTGGCTCTTTCTCCTTACTTCCATCATTATAATCATCCCAATCACCAACGTAACAACTACCACGAGATATAAAACGCATCATCCCCAATAATGTACTCATCATAAGAAATACTGTTAATGATATTAACGTCGACAAATCATCTCCAAATAATGAAGGCACCGACAATACTATATATATATATATATATATCTTTTAAATCAATACTATTCTTTTTTAACGCTCGTTGCGAACATTGAGCGACACCGACGATAGCTTAGGCGCAACGTCGATCGTACCAGTCACTGACTGACGAAGTGCAACACAAGAATGCTATTCTGAAAGGGCTCGTTACAGACTACTGTCCTTATAGAGCACGTTTATTCCAACCTCCTTTTTAAAACATAGGTGGTGTCGCTGAGAGTGCAAGTAAAAGCGCGTGAAAGGTACTTGACAAGGCCTTTGCTTCGTTTTCAACATCACACAAACGTCGCACCATTGACGCGGTAGAAGTAACACGAAACGGCTTAAACAGCATCCAAATGACGCTGCGATGCGTACGTATGTCGAGCTCTTGCGCATGCAACAATATAATTAAAAGGAATAGAGACTTTCGCAGTTTAAGTGGTTAATGCCTCGTTTCATGCATTTCGCGATGTAAATATTTACCTGTGTATCTCGTGGCACATGCGTGCTAACTTCAACGTGCACCGGGTACCGTCACGATGGTTAACCCGACGCTAAACAGCAAGACTATAGAGTTAAGTTTAGCGCGGTGATGTATATTAATAAGACTCGCTTCGCAATTAACCTGCGGAAGGAGGTCGGTTATTCGCAGTAAAAAATGAAAGGGAATGTCTCTTTATTTTGTTTTTAACTTCACGAATCTAATAGCAGCACCTGTACGACGTTAGCATGACGTCACAGACTGGAAATTATAGTCGCGTGTTTACGTCAGTTTTATTCGCAGAAGTTTATAAATACTCGCTATAGGTTCAGTCTTTCATTCATTTAGAATGTAATGCAATCCTTGCTTAACGATCAACTGCTAACTAATAATATTTGGGGTTTTACGTGCCAAAACCACTTTCTGATTATGAGGCACGCCGTAGTGGAGGACTCCGGAAATTTTGACCACCTGGGGTTCTTTAACGTGCACCTAAATCTAAGCACACGGGTGTTTTCGCATTTCGCCCCCATCTAAATGCGGCCGCCGTGGCCGGGATTCGATCCCGCGACCTCGTGCTCAGCAGCCCAACACCATAGCCACTGAGCAACCACGGCGGGTAACTGCTAACTATGCTCCCCGAGCAGGTGAAGTCGATCGCGTGACGTCATATGAAGCTAGCACGGGAACTTCAAATCCACATTTCATATTTTTGCCTTTTCGTGCTTGTCGAAACCCCGCCAACAGTAAGACTATCGCTTCTGACGTTGCAGACGTCTTCTAGTTCGCTGATCAGATTAACTGAATGTGGCCCTCTATAGTTTCTTTTTAAGTAAGACAAGTTTATTTAAAAAGCAGGGAACTGCGTTAAATATGTGCTACGTTTTTTAGCAGTGGTTTCTTAGCGCTTGACAAGATTTCAGAAAACGTGTAAGATACCACGTTGGCTAAGATTAGTGCGGTGCACTCCACCACCACCACCACCACCACCACAATAATAATAATAATAATAATAATAATAATAATAATAATAATAATAATAATAATAATAATAATAATAATAATAATAATAATAATAATAATAATAATAATAATAATGAGCCTGGTTACGCCCACTGCAGGGCAAAGGCCTCATCGCGTCACTACCACGGTGATGTGCTAATTGTGGGCATGTTGTCCCTGTAAACTTCTTAATCTCATCCGCCCACCTAACTTTCTGCCGCCCCTTGCTACGTATCCCTTCCCTTGGAATCCATTCCGTAACCTCATAGTCTCATAACCGAAATGTTGCTTTAGGATGTTAAACCACGTTAAAAAAGTAAAATGCACCAGCATTCTAGCCTTCCTATCAGTACTCAGTCTTCGTGTTCGCCTAGAAACGCCTGGAATGGTATGTGATGAAATGTCCCTGTACTTTTCTCTCTCTCTCTCTTTCCGAGAAACATGACCCGCTCTATATGGGAATTAACACAAAAGCTGCAGGGTCGAGTAATATAACATTTGCAACGTGTATCAACATTAGGACAATGCGACCACGTTTAGAAAGACTAAGTGGATAGCCCACTATGAAAAATAAGTGCATACAAGCCGACACAGTTTCTGCGAGAGTAGTTCTCAGCGATCGAAATATCTAATCCAAACAATATATACTCCAAAATCCGTCTTTGTATAGGGATTCGAAGGACATTGCCCGAATTATATATATATTTTTTGGGAAGACGCCCAAATTTGTTAAAAATGTGAGCAAAAGGAGTCTGAAAGCCGGTAGCCAACTCTGATTAGAACGCTGCCTTGCTCTATACGCAATGGTGAAAACAGCCTTTTTGTTCGGCACTTTTTCTTGCTTTCGATTAAACTCGCCCAGTGGCAACGAATGCTGCAATCTATCTAGGCTGCCATGAAATTGGACAGTGGGAGAAGGATCGAAAATGACGATATATATGTCGAGGAGAAGTGGAAACTGGGTGAGTTTTTCTTTATGTTGTGCGTGCTAAAAACACAGCCCTGAGGTTTACTGACGGATCACTGAAGGTTACGCTTAAACGAAATGTCTGATTCGTTAGCGAGAGCGTACATGAATGCACCAGTAACTCATATTCTCCCAATATCGACTTGCAACACAGCAATTAGGTATCACAAATTTTCACTACGTCTAGATTTAACCGAATCAGCAATAACGTTCTCGAAATAATTTGAACATCAATCAATCAATCAATCAATCAATCAATCAATCAATCAATCAATCAATCAATCAATCAATCAATCAATCAATCAATCAATCAATCAATCAATCAATCAATCAATCAATCAATCAGTCAATCAATCAATCAATCAATCGTTTATTTCAGCCTTTTGCATATTTGAGTTGAGCATATTTTCAACATAAATATGCTCAACTCCACAAAGGCATATAATATGCGATACTGGCATGTCAAGCAGATAAGAACAGATAAAAGCAAAAAAAAAGCAAGAAGGAATTGTAATCCAGCTTACGATAAGCTTGCGCAGCACAGAAAAGCAGCGGTGAACATGAAAGCAGCCTAAGAAATACGCTAAACATAAAAGAGGCATGTAGCATAATGCCACGCAGTTTAAAACAGAAAAAAAACTAATATAACTTACACGAACGTCTGCAGAGGACAGAAAAGGACCAAGTTTGCAAGCACTGGGACAATTCGATATTTAAACATTTGTGCAGATTTAGGTCAGGTTCTAGGTAATCTCTACGTTTCCCCAGAAAAATCAGCTGTGCCCATCACGACAATAGGAGGGCACGATTACTAGGTTACGTTGCCGTTTTCACCGTCTAAATACTGCATTTACGCAGACGTGGACTGCTCACTTTCAGCATGGAACCAATGAGCCTCAAATCCACCCACGGATAACACTGCGCCGGAAACATAAGTTAGGCGGCGTTTTCGGTTAGTTAAATCATTTTTATTTCTTGCACTGCCGCGGAATAAGAGAACGCAGCTTTCATAACCGAAATAGATGAAGATAGTGAGTCTCCCACCATTAGCGGGAGGATGAAAGTTAACAGCTCGTGCAAATGTATGCATGCATGTATGTATGTATGTATGTATGTATGTATGTATGTATGTATGTATGTATGTATGTATGTATGTATGTATGTATGTATGTATGTATGTATGTATGTATGTATGTATGTATGTATGTATGTATGTATGTATGTATGTATGTATGTATGTATGTATGTATGTATGTATGTATGTATGTATGTATGTATGATGCTTTGAAATTTTACGCATTCTTAGAAGTGTAGTAGAAGATTATACTTACAGGACGTGTAACGTGTTGAAATGAGAAATTTCTGTGCCGTCGTTCTCACTCTGCCTCGACACGAGTGCGCGTCTGATTTTACTTCAGATTGTGATCGGAGAAGAAAGCTGAAGAAACACTCTTCTTGTGCATGTGTGCTTGGTAGTGAACTCGTATTCCTATATTTATTCAGGTTTAATGCAATTTTCGAATAAGTTATGCATCTGGTTAATCAAACAAACAAACAGACAAGCGAACATACGAACGAACGAAAAAGAAAGACGTGGTCCGAGAAGTTGGGGCGCTGGACACTTTGCGGCCGCGTAAAGCATGAGATCGTGCGAGCGCGTTTGAAAACGTGGGCGGTGGGACAGCCTTGATGAGAGGGCTTGAGAAAAAGCCTGTGGCTGGAAACGGATGGAGAAAGGGGAGGGGGGCGGGGGGGGGCCTTCTTAGTGAGGTCCGGTGCTACATAACGCGTAACAAAATTAAGGCACCACGCGCGGTGAGGGAGCGCGCTAATCTGAAAGTTCTTTCCCAATTTAGAGCTCATTTTCAGGATCGCTGTCGCGTGAAATTTAGCAGGGGCGATGGAGTAGTGCGGTAGAAGGGAGGGGGGGGGTTGAGGGTGCGGGCGAGTGGGTACGAGAGGCGTGCAGAGTGCTCCGTGGTATCAACGTCATATTTAGTTAAAACGCATCGTCCGAGCCGGACGAAAAACGTCTCCCTACTCTTTCTCCACGTCGCTTCGTTTATTAAAAGTTCAGTCTTGTTTGTATTTGTTTCTTGCTTTCGTTTATTCTTTTTCTAATTTTCTGATCAAAGGGCCTTGCAAATTAAAGCAATGTGGTATGATTACATTTCGAGGGCTATACGCTTCCACTCGTCGCTGAGAAATACAAAAATAGAGAAGAAAAATATAAAGATGAGAGTAATGAGGACATTGAGATTCTAGCGAGGTATAAAAGAAAGTACGGACCGCGCCGTCTGGTTTTATATGGCCGAACACGAAGGGGGCCGCGGTATCTTGAAGCTCTTGCTTCTTTACTCTCGGAGGTGCAATATAGCTGCGAACGATAATTACTGCTTCCTCTCAGATGCAATTAAGTTTCAGAAGTTCTGCCAGCAGCTCGGACGGAGTGCTCACTTTTCGGGGGTCCGTATAGGGTGTTTCGGAGCACAATTTTTTTCTTTTTTTTTGCTTTCCTCCGATGACGTCGTTTGAGCCGCTGTTCATATATGCACGGCCCGCTTCGCATTCGATCAGGAGAAACTTCGTGAGTTGAGAGAGAGACACTTAATGCAAGCTGATGTGTCGTAGCGTCGAAGAGCTCGGAAATCTGACGGCGAACCGCGCTTATCACGAAGGGTGTCGCAAATTGTACAAAATAAAGAAAAACTGTTTGAACGATGGAGATTCTTTTTTTTCGACTCTATGTATCAGTGCCGCTCTCGCACTAACCATACGCAAAACGAATAAAACACAAATACTAGCGAAAAAAAACCCCGCAGTTCTCCATTCTTCATTTGAGTGACTCTAATGTAGTAATGTAACGAGATTATGATTATATACGGAACCTGTATGACTTCTACCTTATAGTCACAAGAGAGGTTGAAACATTGCGTATCTACTGCTGCTGCCTACGTGATCCTGACTACGAGTCTACAACGTCAGTTATGGTCAACCTACGCACACTCCTTGCTCTTGATTGTTTTTTATAAACGAAGTGTCTATACGTCAGAGCTTTCGCTATGCGTCATACCATGGAGCTTTCTCTGTCGCGTGTCTTCCTACGTCCCACCACTTTATCACCTACCCTATTCCTGTTACCTTTCTCCCACCCTGTGAGTTGTCCTAGACAGAGGGCATACCTAGGTACATAGCGCAAGGCAAAGTTTTGATCGGGGGAATGCCATCGCATTAAAATCATTGTGAGTGCACAAGTCATACACCGGTATCGGGAGTAAAGTATCCGTCATCGTCCCGCGTTAAGAAGCCACGTACAATGCCAACGCCTCAGTTTCGATGTGTATGGTGTTATCGCATTATATGTGACAATTTGTATCCCTGCGTTCTATATATAGTATCCGCTGTTGAGGCAAAAGAAGGTAAGAACATGTGAGTATACGCGAAAAGTCGGAGACTATCTACGGGAGTAAAATGTTGGCCCCAGTACAACTCGGCTTTAAGGATTTAAGGAGTACTTGAGCTTTCCCCAGCCGTGTCTTCGCTGTGATAGGACGAATTGAGAGTAAACATGTTCTAACCTGAAACGCAGGGACGCTTCAGGTGGAGGGCAATTTAAGTCAAGAAGTTGCTCCTGCCGAAGAGAGTACTTACTGCCAGCGCACTATTCGTCAAGTGCACCACATGCAACCGCAATATTAGTCAACATAAGCTACCGTAACGGGAAAACTAAACCCGCGCGAAGTGTAACGTAGGGCGTGTGGTCACACTATTGCACTTCATCGGTACCGCATGTATACGTACCTCTTATTTTTCTTTATTTGAAGAGAGCGTTAACATCGAGAACGTGGCTTCTTGTGGATGACGACGGCAACACCAGCCCCCAAACTATCTGGGCAGAGTGCTCTGGTATCAGCGCAGGGGTTTGCGAATGCGGACATCGTGACACATACGTCTGTTATTTAAGGCGCCGAGTGAATCCAAGAATAGCGTGATCGAAATTTTTGACCGTACTATTCTTAAAGGGACGCTAAGTATAGACGCCACTTCCCTTTAGACTGACTAAGTTTTTTTGTCGAAACTCTTTGTCGTTTGTCTCGAGGTAATACTTGATTGCTCACAGAGGAAAATGAAGGCCAAACTTTCATTTTTTTTTAATTTCGCGCCGATACGTCAGCGCCGGCACGTCATTGTGACGTCACTAAGATATAATCATTTTTCTCGTATTCGGGCCGTTGTGACGCCCTGAAATTTTTCGAAACTTGCCACGTTCACTGTTTGGCTCTCTTAGAACACAATGTAATCCGTCTTTACCGAGTGGAACCTGTAGATAGGCTCAATTAGATGCTATCGAAACGCATGACGTAAGAGCGAGCTAGTGCCGAAACCTCAAAGCAGTGTCGCCATCTGTATTTCATTTTAACACGATAGCGTCAAGGGCCCCGTGTCGCAAAAAAATATCCGGTGTAGGCGTCTAGTGTCGGACGTCGTCTCGCGAAAAATAATACCGAACAACAACCACGCGTGGCTTAGAGACGTCACTGAACTAATTCAATTTCCCAAAGGGAAAGGCGTCAGAAAAATCCTAACGTAGGACCTAAACACAACCTACAGACTTGATAGCGTCGGACTGTAATTTGAATACACCAGAAAACACAACTTTGTTACGCAGAAACTCAAGCGCAAACCCCCTCTCCCGCATTTCTACCATTCACGCAACGGCAAGGCCCGCTCGATTCCTTGCAACAACACCATCCAGGTGGCGCTCGCCTCCGCGCATCCGCAAGAAAGCCGCGGTTGCCCGGGTAGCGTGACAAGCAGTCAGAGTTCTTTGAATGCTATCGCATTTCACTCTTAAATGCGAAGCTTAAGCATCCTCCATTTTTTTAGACTTCTCCGGCTTGTCGAGCTGCTCTCACGGTAGGAGTGGCATACTCGGTACTGCAGAAGGGATTATAGCCATGATGTTTGAAGTTGATTTTCACCGCACTGGCACACGCTGAATTTGTACGTGAGGCGGTAAGGATGGGGAGAGAGGGGCGGGTGAGCAAAGTGCATTACGGCAGCTTCACGGGCCGCACAAACCCTAGAAAACCCAAAGGCAGCAGCAAGCAACAGTGCTGGGGTTTACATGTAACGTCTTTCACGAAATACACAATGCAAACATCCAAATATCTTACAAGGTTCGCCAAACATCTACAAAGTTTACAAAAATAACTTCACAAACAGCTGTTGTTTCTCAACAAGATCCAAGAGAGTTGCTATACAGCGCATTCGACACAGCATTTTCAGTACATAATGTTCTGAAGGGGCACGGAAAGATTCGTCAGTCAATCGAAAGTAGGCTGGGTAGGGAATATTACAGCAGTTGGGGGAAACCGTTTAATTTCACAAATGCAGAATCAGGAGACAAATGAGGACAGTGAAGTTTTCAATCCCAATCAGTGTTAGAAACGATGCAGTCCATAGTCCACTTGCACTGGGCTCCCGTAAAAGTACGCGTTTCACATTTTGAGACGTTTACCGGTGGGTAAAATCCTTGTATTCTGAAATTACTTGGTGTGGCAGAAGATATTTCTGCGAAGACGAGACGAGGCACACTGGATTCGATTTCCTCTTGTTGTCTTTCTAGAAGTTCGTGCTTTCTTATCGGTTTTAAGTCTAACCTTTGTTTACCTATTCTCCCCAGATACCAAAGCAGCAGCGAGGTTCGAGGTATGGAGTTGTGCACAATATCTAATGCTAAAGAGGTTTTTAGAAATATTTCTATGGAAAACTGGCGCGCTCGTTCTGTTGAATACCGGAAACATGGGACCGCGGTTTCTCTTAGGCGAAAAAAAAGAGCGGCGGTGTCGGTTAACCGGTTATGCCAAAAAGACACCTCTAAACATAACACTTATGCTAGTTGTGAACATTCTTCGAAAAGCTTGTAATCACAGCGTAGCTTTCTGTAGGGGAAGGGAAACCTTGGATACTTTGGCTACAAATATTGTTCTCAAGAAACAGTTCGTTTTCGTTTAACGTGTAAAGATGCTTGGGAAAGCGCTAATCCACAGCGTAGCTTTCTGAAGTGTTCAGCGTTGGTGCTTTAACTATATATATGTTAAAAGAATTAACTTCTTCTTGTTTAACATGCCACTCTCCGTCCACTTGACTGTCCATCGAGCAGAAGATGACATATGGCTTTCATTGCAAGTACACTCATGTAATTTCATTTCCAATGTTTCCGTCGATCGCTGGAGACCAAATTTGCGAGACAAGCGTAAAGAAGAGAAACCGGTCGTTAAAAGCACCGAGCGCGGAATGCAATAATGGCTCGACCGAGCACTAATCTCTCCCGGCAAAAATTATTCTTCTGCGGAAAAGAAGCGTTCAAGCGATGCACATTACGCTCGGCGCATAAAAATGGATACCTGTGCACGTGTTTCAGATATAATACGACAAGCGGGGCGTACCGAAACCAAGAGAACTGGGAAAGATTTTGAAAACAAACATCAGAAGAGGAAGAAGCTAATACACTTGCGCGTCTGCTTTCATCTTGCACGAAATTAGCAGACGGCCCGCAATTGTGTTTCTCGTCTGCCTTTTAACTGCCGGCTCTCGATATAACATCATTCCGGCCCGAAATATGCGTTTGACTTCTCTTTCTCCAACCACGTGTGCCATCTCTGCTGACTTCAAACAACGGAACAAGATCGGTTACGACGTTCCCAAGATGACGAACAAGAAAAAAAAAGACAATAAAACAAAGAGGATTCAAACAATAAGCCGTAACGGCTCGCACTCTAAGCGCAGAAGAGAGCAGACGAGAACCGTGGTCGCTTCCTTTCCAGATGAGAACAAAAAATAAAAGAAAAGAAGCAGACGACGGGCGGAGTGCGGAAACTTAAGTCTCGATATAAAACGCCGTACGTCGCGGCTCACTAATAACGGCCTGCACTTAATGAAAACTGGGCGAATGAAATTAGCAAGCGAGCGGGCGGGCGAGGAAAGGAGAACAAGAAGCCAGGGAAATCTACACGTTTAGAGGGAGGATAAGAAACTCAAACAAATAAAACGTGAAAGGAGAGGAGACGCAAGCCAAGAACGAAGCACCCGCCTCGTCACTACAGAGGGATTCGGAGTAAAAGTAAAAGCATCAGTGAAAACGGCGTATGAATGCTAACTTCAAAAGGAGCGAAGGAATCTCTCTCGCTACAGCGACGGATGCGCTCTCATCCGAATCCCTCGCTACCTCTGCCATGAAATCGACGTGGGGCGGCAAGGCTCAAAAGAAAACTTATCGGCCGCACCGAAATTGCGATTCGGGCAGTAAGAACAAGATAGAAGTGATTGGAGAAGCGATTGAGGAAGGGAGTCCGAAAAAAAGAAAGCTAGAAAACTGTGAAAGGAGCAAATGAAAAGAAAAGAAAGATAAAGAGTAGACTGCGAAAGACCCGCTATACGCCGAGAGGAACTGCGAAGCGGAGGGGAAAAAAGAGAAGAGCTGTTCTAGCGTCTGATGCGGTCCCTGCTCCCGAAAACTAATTAGAAGTCGTATCATTACGCAACCGCGAAGCGTCCCTTAGAGTCTTCGGCGGACTAAGCAGAAGGAAGGGGAGGGACGCGACGTCGTCTGCTTAAGGTTCGCGTACGAGCGGCTGACAGATGGGCAGAGCGCGGTTCATGGTGATCTGTAAACTCCGATTCGTACATAAGCATGGCAACACACGGGTAGCTATAGGGCGACTACTATACGCATAAAAACGTGACAGAAATCAATAAAATTGACAATACAACGCGTGCTGCGTGATAAGCAACTGTGTGAAAGGAATGCGTTAAGGGCGTGACGAAACAATGTCTTAGCCTATGCTGCAGAGCATCATAAATTTCGGAATACTGGAACACCGGAAACAAGGGACGTCTGCAGCAGTCCCAGAGGCACCGTTCTGTGCCGCCGACGCCAAATGAACACACACACACCCATAACCGCAACTATTACGTTATACTTGTCTGCTCTGGCAAAGTATGGGTAGCAACGATATTAGCCCCTGCTTTGGATAGCTATATTATTTTTATTTCGATCCCATCTTCGATATTCATGGCGCTACACGAAAGCGTTTCCAAGGCGTGGTGGTTGAAGAAAGACTAACAAGGTGGCGCTACCAGCGCTGCTACTGCCATCGACGTCACTTGCGTTTCAATATTCCGTAAGATATCATAGGTTTCGTAGGTGACGGGATAAATGCGTCGTGACGGTAACTGACGCAGAAGTTGTCACATATAGGGCGTCGCAGATTTAAACCACTTCACAACGAACACGTGGTGTCGTGATAAGATCTAACGATAGCACTACTCGAATAGCTTCTACAGCGTGGCCTGCTATGCATGAAGCAGTGCAGAGGTGGTCATAATGGTCTGTAGGTAGTTCTTTTAATAGACAATTGAGTGTGGCTGTAACGAGGGCCAGGTTTAAGTGGCTCTTCAAGTTCAACCGTTGTCCCGTTAACGCGCAGCTGTCGTGCAGGGCTGGCGTTTCGCGGTGCATCCTGTTCTGCACCCCATTTGTGTGTTTCGTTTTCCGTTGACACGCCCAGCATTAATCGAAATAGTACGGGGGTCGTTTGTGGAGATGCAGGAACGAAAAAAATAATTTCGCTCCTCAGCGAAAGTAACACTGGTGCTGTCACTGTCCGAACTATAGGCTAAACGCCTGCCTCGTACACGACAGATTGCACAGCAGCTTCTCCGTCTTAGCCACAGATGGTGCGGCCGTTCCCGCAGTATGAAAATTACATTTCTTTTGGCATCACTACAAACGACGCCCATGTACGATTTATTCCCAACGAAAGAGGCCAAGCACTTCGTACGAACATGCTACAGTAGTTACAGTATCAATAACTTCGCCGAACTGCAAATTCCGCAGTATGTGGTCATTTCTGACGTTGACTGGACATTCCCTCAGTGTCAACTTACCGCGAATATGCGCTGTGTAGTCTCACTACAGGAAGAAGTTTGAATGCGCATGATAGCAGGAAAGTGCTTCTGTGGTAAACCATACAGATTCGCGAAGTCAACTTTGTACAGTTGACGAGAGGGCACCCCCCGCATACTCCTTTGGGCGGGCTACAAAGACAGAGTTGAACCCACCTTTGCGATGGCATGTAGACATGGTCAGATGCGTATGTGGATTTGATCATTTGACAATGCTGAAGCTGACGGAGATGCCGTTGGCATGTTTCGCATCGAAATCAGTGCTGAGTGTCCCGCCTGATTGCTTTTGGCACCCATGATTTTTTTCCGCGCTGTTTGTAGTCGCCATGAATAACCAACTAGCTCAGCTAACCACATTGATGAGATAGGGCCTGTGCAGAATTTAGCCAAGATGCACTTGATGGTTCTCTATTTAGTAAACGACGTCATAGTCGCAGCCTTTGTACGTATCGTCCTCGTAGACAACGCTAAATGCGCCTTTACCCCAGGGAATGCTGGAGGCATTGCCCATATGCGCATCGCCTGCGTCTGTTGCTGAGCGACGCACTGAAAACGGGCGCAGCAAGGGTACCACAAGACAACGGACTTTTCTTTCACATTCACGACGCACTGCTAGCAGCATGACGTCATTGGGATTGTACATCATGGGAGCTTAGTGCATCGTCCACGAATTGCGTCTAGGTTGACATGCAGCACTACAGCAGCAGGGCCTTCCGTGAATTCTCACGTTGGACGAATGTTTTTAAATGGAGCCGGGGAAGTTGCTGACTCGATTTAGCACTGGCAATATCGTGGCTAAACGCACCGCGGCCAGTGTGTCGGCGCTTTTCGATTAATACAAGCTTCCCACCCCCACCGCAAAAAAAAAAAAAAAACAACACACACAATAGCAGCGCTTAGTATTTGAATAACGACCAGGCGAGAGGTGAGCTTTATTGAGCTCTGTCAACGACGTCGAAAGTCAGGTCTGCGCACTTGGGGCTCAGATGATGACGTTTCGAAGCAAGCCGCAGTAGGGCATCCTCGCGGCACTCCTTCGGGGCTTTTGTCTACACGGCACCCCTCCGAGATTTAGTGTTGCGTGCGGGGACGACGTTCCGAAGAGAGCTAGCTTCGGGGAACGAATGCTCCATGTTGGAAGGTCTCGTACGGTAACATGATCTTGGATAGTAGCGCGAAGTGACACGGACAGAGACTAGAAGCAGACAGGACGAGCGTTCGTCCTGTCTGCTTCTATAGTCTCTGTCCGTGCCCCTTCGCACTACAATCCAAGATCATGTTACCGTACCAACTCGCCCAACTTTCTGTCCTTTTGCGTTACATTTCTCCTACGGTGTCACTTAACGTGCCAGTGCAAAAGCGTACACCTGACAGACTTGAGTCTGGTATTATTGCCTATGGCGCTGCGCTGCTAAGCTCGAGGGCACGGATTCAATCCCGGCCACGGTGTCCACATTTCGACGGGAGCAATGCAACAACGCCAGTGCACTTAAGTTTAGGTTCACCGCACAAGGTGGATCGAAATTAATCCAGAGTCCCGGCCCCCTACAGCATGCCAATTAGAACGTGATTTTGACGCGTAAATTCAAAAATAATAACTTACTTTCAATATTGGATTTCCTGGATGGATGTGCGGTTTCTCTGTGCCAAACGATCGTTGCGGCAGTCACCTCTCCGGAAATGTCACGTGTGTCATCCACACGCATTATCACTATCAGGATGAATGAGCTTGGGGAAGACGCCTGTAGCTTAAATGACCCCTAGTCCCAGACGCTCGAGTCACACGTCGAGGACGGCGACAAATATGTCATCGAAAACCCGGCTGGAAACTTCCCCATGTTAAGAGGCGTTGATTTGGATGTTTCGCATAACCCAGAGATTTCCGGCTGTTTCTTTAGACGTCTGGCAGGGTCGTGCCAGAGGCGCCGATCGTCGTGAAAGTTCGTGCCAAGTTGACGCGAAGACTAACGTGACGGTGGACAACGTGCTTGTGGTAAAGACAGCGCGGATGACTGTACCCGGCAGTGAGAAGGGGGGGGGGGGGCATTCGGGCACAAAGCTCTCAGTATTGTGCGGCCGTCGTGGACCGGTTGACAAGAATTGTACTGAGGGCTTTTTAAGGTGTCAACCCGGTGACAACGTGCCCGACAGGTGCCCGTTCTGTCAGCCCGCGTAACGGATGACGGAGTGCTCGGGCGACCAAGTCGACTCGCGGACTGCGACCTCCGTGTCACGTGCATGTGCTATATGTGCGTGTGTGTTGTCACAATGTCACAATATGTCCAGCTCCTACGTGACAGGTCCTCAAACACCGGAGAGCATCGTTTCGCCAAAGCGATTGTCTCCGTTTTCGTAATATTCGAGTCACCTTGGCCACTGTGAATCCTCCCCTTTCCCCTTCATAACATGCACTAACACAACTACCTCCACCGCTCCTACACCCCGTCCCCATGTCCTCTTTCTCTTCTAAGGGTCAAAGACTTGTACCAGGGCTGCTGCAACCGTATATCGCACGCCCGATATCTCAGTGCACTGCACTACGGCTGATGTGAATCGCTATTTTTGCCGATGTTGACTCATGCTTAGCATCGTTAGTATCGACAAGAAACATCCATCGCAAGGCCTACATGGTATCGAAACATCTTCCCACTGATTCTGATAGTATATACGTGTATAAAATGCAGTGATAAACACACACACGCACACACACACACACACACACACACACACACACACACACACACACACACACACACACACACACACACACACACACACACACACACACACACACACACACACACACACACACACACACACACACACACACACACACAAACAGGCGCGTGGGCGTGCGTGTGACGCTGACACCTCACTGACCCTACAACATGACCTGTTTTTGTTGCTGAACAGATTCGAAGAAAAGTGAAGTGAGAGGGTAAATTGTTTAACAGGACCGAATGAATGAAAAGCGCATATATAATCGCGTTCCTGTGGATACTTCAGGATAGGGTCGAGCATTCGTTGCGTTTGTTCTGGCTGCCCACTTCTTTCCGCTGCCGGACTCTTGAGAGGTGGTAGGGTTTGCACAACAGCGCCACCAACAATGCGTAACCATGACGTCCAAAGAGTGGTGAAATAGGAAAACAAAGAGGAAGGGAGGGGGCGAGGGTGAGCGGGCACATCACATAACTTGTCCCTACTTCGCCATCAGTCAAGTTGTGGAGAGCCGGAGGAACAGCGACAGAGAAAGAAAGCAGAGAAGGCGTCAATGGGGCCGACTTGCGAAAAACGATGACGGAACGGCGTCCAGTCTGCCGGGTAGTACGAACCCACAGCGGGGAAAGAAGAAAGGCTGTGACCGTAACGAACACACACACACACACGCACACATGCACGAATGATGCGGGCTGTTTGAAGACGGAAGGGTATACGCTTGGAACTCTTCCAAAGGGGCTTCCGGTTCTCGAAACACTTCTTGGCGCGGTCTGGGCAGAGCGCGGCGAAGGGCCCCCCTCCTTTTCTGCCGGCCGGTTTAACTTTGGAAGCTGGCAGAGGAGACATACTGCAAAGCCGAAGCGGCATGCGTTTCTGGGATACGAAACGGGGTTCATGTACACCGGCTGAACAACGCTGTCAGGTTCGCGACGGTTCCCGATGTGTCTGGTTGACGCATCCTTCGCGCGCCCTTGCTCGATGTGATCAATTTCTATGGTACAGTGTATACATTATTCCATATGAGTAGGAGATCGGGCATCCGTATCTTCTACCGACTCTTGCCCACCAGGTTTCGAAATTCGTCGATGCGAAGGACTGCGCTATAGCAGAGGAATGTCTCGGCTTAGTCCCGTGGTTGTAAAAGGGTCGCGGCGTTGTCTCCACGTGTCTGCCGCACTGGGCTGTCCGAGTTCAGTCGAGGATTGCCCGAAGTCGCTGTCGGCCCGCTATCGTGGTGTTGGCGGTTCTTTTGAGTGCAAGAGAAAATGTCGCCACACGCAGGTTTACCCCATTTTCGATCGCGTCTAACATAAGCTCACAGAACGAAAAATCGTTCAGCAAGAGCTCACCAAGTGAAAAGCCTCCGAAAGAGAGCTCGGTGTTTACTGGGGTGCCGGAACATAATCTCGTCGCCTCCGAACCTCACAGGTTTTGAGACCGACGACAAATTTTCGTCCAGGTGTTTCAAAATGAACTGTGTTTTTCCAGCCAGTGTTTGTTCGTGTTTCGATTAAATGGCGAGCTCCTGGTCGACGAGTATTTCTGCGGTTAGCACCTGTCCGTGTCTGCTAAACAGACGGTTAACTTTTGTTCACTGAGAGTTTCTCCGGATAGCTTTCGTCCGTGTCTGTCGAACAAGTGTTGAGGAGGACTTTGGGATGAAAACTTGGATGGTTTATTTACATTATTTACAGTGAGACGACCAAGAAATTAACAGACATAGAGTCATTACGGGCCGGCAGCAACTCGGATGCTGCGGCCTGCGGCAAGAAGCTCGAAAGAGAAGAATCAAGGAATGCTCTAGGAATGCTCTCGGTCTGTGTCTTTTAAGCCCTTCGGTGTCTCGAAGACACGTCACGTTCGACCAATGGGCGAGCCCGCTCAGGTGACGCCATTTTCGGCCAATCGGCGAGCCCGCTCAGGTGTCGTCATTTTCGGCCAATGGTAGGCGCCCGTGCGATTGTGTCACACCCGGCGAAGAGAGTCGCTGCTTGGTCCCCAATTGTCCGAGGGCTTACTTCTCCCTGCGGTCTTGCCTTGCTGACTTGCAATGCGCCGTCACAATAGGCGGGTGGGGGCGACGCCGCCAGGGTTTCACGGTGCATTGCACCCGTCTTGCCTCTTGGACCCAAGTTACCTGGAACAGTGCCAGGCTCTCGCTTCACTTTCAGGAAGAGTCAAGCAGGGAATAGCTCCACCTGCGGCACACGAGGTGGGGGCCGCCAACTTGTTTGCACGTGCCGCGCCTCTGGAATGTGGTATCCGTGCTTCTGCGCTTCTTAATTAGCTGTGGCGCGGTTCGATGTGGTCTGGTGAATTCGAAGTAGGCTAAGGAAACGGTCCCGTATCTAACAGCTCGTCCTCGCCCCGGAAGTTCGGAATGGCCGGTGAACTCAATTCGCTGGCCATGAGGAACGCTGAAAGAACCTGCAGGGTACTGGTGTCGAGCCTCGTTTGACGAACTTCGGGATCCTGGGCCCTGGAGAACGTACGTCTAACAAACAAAACAACACAGCGCCGCACCACGTGTAAGCGCAGGCTCTTCACCCCTGACACGCCAGGCTATTACTGAGTCAAAATGAACCCTGATCTTTTATTTCCCCAATTTTGACAAAGCAGTTCCAACCACCTTTCCAAACCGCTATCCATTTCTCCCCGAATGCCGACAAGGCCAGAGTGTCATTGTTGTAGTAAAACAATGGGTCGTTGCCGTTGCAAACCAACAATGAAAACAGCCGAACATAACTTAAGTGGCCTAACTACTCGAACAGCATGTTTCCAACCTATCGCAGTGGCGTACTTATCGCACGCATTGATGCCACTGAACGGTCTGGTCAACTTCACAAGTACGTAATCACAAGCGCGCTAGCCTTTTGGTCCCTAATCAGAACGCGTACTTGCGTCGTAGGCAAACTTTTTATTACGCTTACTCACGTTTCTTCCTTTAGTCCCTACAGGACACGTAACTTACGCGAGCAATTAAACTTGCGGGGCTTACGCACTCCGCAGAAACCTTAAAATGATGCGTCTCCCAATAACTCGTTCCACGAATGCTTATTAGAGAAGGCAGAATACGGCTGCCCTCAACACACACGAGCAACCGAGTCATAAATCTGCTTCCTTCCGTCCACACAGCACACGCACTAATGGAACTAAGAACGCTTCTCATTGCAAATGATGCACTTACTGAAAACCTACGCGGTTAACCTTAGAAAATAAGGAAACGCTTATAAAAAAAGAAGGTTAGCTAAAACAAACGCGCGCTACGATAGGCCTCTCACCGATAACCTTGACATTCAGGTTACTCACACACACAAAAAGAAAGCCTATCTACTTATTAATGAACATCTTGCGAAACTACATGCTTACATAAAACTCATCTTTCCAATCTCGGAGCTTCTCGAACAAAAACACAAACAAAGCTCATACTTTTACATATTGAAAGAAACTTGAATCGCGAAAGTTATCCGATGCTCAAAAATAAAACAAAACAACACCTTGCGCTTCTACGGAAGCTCTCTTGGCTTCCCGTTTCAAACGTTTTACGACTGACGCATACTTTGAGCCGTTCCCGAGGTGGTCGCGGTCCGAAAGCTACTCTGGCTACCGAGGAACAACAAAAGGGCTGACTCACTATCAGCTGCCCCAAGACTTTACAGTACCCTGCCAATTTGCGTCCTGGCGCCCCGCTTTCATCACGACCTCGATTGACCGCGTCGCTACTCCCCACCTGGTCCCGTCTTGCCGCCTTGCGCTTCTTTGTACTACACGCTGAGCTTCGATAAGAACGATGGAACGACGAGGAATTTAACTGCCCCGTGCCCTTTGTGCGCATCCGTGTAGAACATGCTTCTCGGTCCCCCTTTGACCGGTGGCTCGAACGTGTTTGATGCGTCAACATCGTTACCGACGACCACATCTTTCTTTTCCTCGCGCCTGGCCTTTTTGCGACTGTCGCAGTCTCTGGCTGCGCTACATTAGTCACCGCATTCCTACCTTTACGGCACTTCTTTCTGTGGCGCCTTTTCTTTGTGCTTGCTTTCATGCCGTCGCCTCGCGCCTCGTGCTGGCCGTTACACATCTCCTCGGCCCAGATTGGTCTCTTACCCGCACAGTCTGAGTGATTAACTAGATCACCCCTCTCTTGGCTACCTAGACTGGCGGAGAGCCGCACCGATCCCTGAACAATGCAGTTGTTCTCTCTTGAGCTACGCAGCTCGCAATCCTGAGAGCTGCCCTCAACTGCATCGTTCAGCTCGCACTTCACTTCGGCACGCAGATATGGCTCGACATGGGTGCTCGCGTCTGTCAAGTCCGCAGTATTCTGTACCTCGCCAACGACCTTGCTAACATTACATGCGACGCACACGCGCGGTGACTGTGCCAATTTGTTCGCAGCAGGCCTAGCTGTCTCTACAGTGCTCCTACAGCACCTCGTCGCTTTCACTACGGCCTTTAACGGCCTCTGTTGCCACTAAGGCATCGTTAGCAGCTAGCCATTTCCCTTTACCTATGAATGTGCAGCCAATCTCACAGGCAGTACTCTTCTCGTCGGCTTTTGGCGAAAATTCGGTAGATACTTCCTCATTCTTTTGCTCTGTACTACCTACAGAATTTTCAGAGAGGCGTTGTCTTTGTTCCTTTAACTGCTCAATATATTGTATCTGTTTTTCCAATGCTGCTATCTCTTTCTCGTGCTTTTGCTCACGCTCACGTTCTTGATACTCACGTTCGCGTTCATTCTCGCGTTCTTGACGCTTACGCTCACTCTTACGTTCACGACGCTCACGCTCCCGTGGTTCTTCTATCACCTCCCAAGCAATCTCAATGCTTTTATAATCATTGTCACTATCTTTACACGCCTTTATGATACCTGGCGTTTTCATCTGTTCGTCCACCTCAACTCCAAGGTCGTCGCACACCAACAACAAGTCTAACCTCGCCAACCTTCTAAGATCCGTGGCAGCTGCCCCGACTGGTGGTTAGAACTGTTTTCCTTATTTAATTTGTGCAAACGCACAATGCAACAAATTCCCGATGTCTAGAACTATCAAAATGAACACACAACATTTGAAGTCTGGCGAATCAAAAGGAAAAAAAACCACGCGCTCACTTATGGTTGCAGCACCCTGCCATCTGGTTCATTGGTCCGCTGTTCCCGGTTCCTCAGGACTCCTTGGGTCGAAGGCTCGCTCTCCTTCGCTACTCCCAGTTCCTCAGGCCTACTTTGGACGAAGGCTCTCTCTTCTTCGCTGTTCCAAGTTCCTCGGCACTCCTTTGGACGAAGACTCTTTTTCTCTGTTCCGGGTTCCTCAGGATTTCTCTCGACGAAGGTTGATCCGTAGCGCTGCCACCAGTTGTTGCATTTGGAGGCGATCCCACCGCTGGCAACCAGTTGTACGAGTTGAGGAGGACGTCGAGGTGAAAAATTGGGAGGTTTATTTACATTATTTACAGTGAGACGACCAAGAAATTAACAGTCATAGAGTCATTACGGGCCGGAAGCAACTCGGATGCTGCGGCCTGCGGCAAGAAGCTCGAAAGAGAAGAATCAAGGAATGCTCTAGGAATGCTCTCGGTCTGTGTCTTTTAAGCCCTTCGGTTTCTCGAAGACACGTCACGTTCGGCCAATGGGCGAGCCCGCTCAGGCGTCGTTATTTTCGGCCAATGGTAGGCGCCCGTGCAATTGTGTAACACCCGGCGAAGAGAGTCGCTGCTTGGTCCCCAATTGTTCGAGTGCTTACTTCTCCTTGCGGTCTTGCCTTGCTGACTTGCAATGCGCCGTCACAATAGGCGGGTAGGGGCGACGCTGCCAGGGTTTCACGGTGCATTGCACCCGTCTTGCCTCTTGGACCGAAATTGCCTGGAACAGTGCCAGGCTCTCGCTTCACTTTCGGGAAGAGTCAATCAGTGAATAGCTCCTCCTGCGGCACACGAGGCGGGGGCCGCCAACTTGTTTGCACGTGCCGCGCCTCTGGAATGTGGTATCCGTGCTTCTGCGCTTCTTAATTAGCTGTGGCGCGGTTCGATGTGGTCTGGTGAACTCGAAGTAGGCTCAGGAAACGGTCCCGTATCTAACAGTGGGCAGTGAATTATCCTGTGAGCTCCAGTCAGGAAGGCATAGAGAACCCAACGATATCACGTCCCCAGTGTAGGGTATAGCAAACCAGGTTTTCAATTTCATTTATTCTATTAAGGTAAAAAACTGCCGCTAATGGGGGTATTCAACAAAAGGTGATATAGACAAAGAAGTAAAAAAATATTATTGCAAGTATTCTACTCAAAAATGAAAATTTACAGCATTTAAAATTACGACAGGCAAGGGCTTCTGGTTTCTTCTTTCGTTTCTGGTTGACCTCGCAGCATTACTCATTTTCGTCTCTATTGCTCTCCGAACTATTACAAACCGGTATCATGTGCCAACACCGGGGTGAACTCGACCACTTGATAGCCGACGTCAGCTACAGCGTTCGCAAGGCTATGCACTGTGTTTTAATGAGACACGAGTAAGCAGTTCGTATGCGGCTCACACAATCTCTCCGGACTTCAGACTCCTGCGCGGAAAGCGTATGAAAGGGAACGGACGAACCAATACTGCGAATTTGATCGTAAAATCGAGACGGTACGACGCGCCACCAAGAAGCCGAGGTCCGCGTAATACGCGAGCAGCATGCTATTATTGTCTCCCGCACCCAACACTATACTGAGTAGGCACATTCTAAAATAAATGACATTCGTGTGACGCAAGAACTGGCCTCCATTGCTCGAACTGCGACACTGCTACATTTCGACGTTTTTACGATATTTCAGAAAGAGAGAGAGAGAAAAAGAAGAATCGAAGATAAAGGGTCTGAGTGAAAGTCAGCATTCTTCTTTCTTTGCCTACCTTGCCGGGTCTGGGGTGGTTACTGCAGCTGTTGGGTCGGTTGGTAGCTCGGTGGGTAGATTTGTGCATAGCTACAGGAACTCTGCAAGTGTGCCGAATACTCGTGCCAGTAAACAGGCTTACATAATACGTACATGCTCCCCGCCACAGTAGTGTCAGTAAGCGTACTTCTCTTCTGCGTAATGAAAAAAATGATTTCCTATAAAAAAGCACGAACATACAACCTCAGCTCATAGGTGCGGGCTTTTGAAAAGCCCGCCGACCTCTTAGTGCAATGGCGAATTAGAGTGAACGGATTGTTCCATTTATTAGATGTTTTTGTTAAGCCGTTCTGTATGTACCACTGAGTACAGAATGTCCTCCAGAATGTGCCTTTGTATACCATAAGAGGTACATAATGCTTAAATGTAGCAAGATATGTACCGTATTGCTGTTACCATTCTTCTCTCGACAAGCGTCATGCATCACTTTCGTTATCGTGGCATCGGGCCATGCTTTCTCATAATTTGGTGTTTGCATTTCGGCACAGTATGTGAGAGGCGTAGAGCATGAGCATAAAGATATGCCGCGACATTAACGGTGTGACCTTTGTCGTTGATCAACAGTGCATGAGGTTGCATGCCGCATATGATACCAAGTAAACACAATCGCAGGCGTCGTCCATAGTTGTATGTGATTTAACACAAGCCGCTTGACTGAAACTTCGCTTTACGTACTACTGTAAGAAATGTCTGCAGGAAACAGAAGAGCATCTACTTTACATCTTGTTTTATGTATGCAAAAAAAAGCTGCATCGCGAATTGTTTTGCAGATTTCACTGTTAGATCATCATGATATGAAAATGACAGAAATATGTAGACCTTCTACACTCTACTGCACGTAAAATAGAACAGACACATGTGTGGGGAAGGTTATAGAAAAGACCTGTAAAATGTGTTGCTTTTCATGGAAAGTGCGGCTGTATGTGCCCCGCATATGAACATGGGCGACTTCGTCTAGCTTTCCCCTCTTTGCAAATTGCAAATCACAACGCAAGGCATTTTGTGCTAGATTGCTATGTAGGCTTTCGTCAAACGTTGCTGAAATTGACAGCAATTTTATACTGCTGAGGCAGATTATAAAGAGTCTGGAAAACAAAATGAATGGGTAAGCTTGTGAAAGAATAGGCAGATTATTTCGTCGAACAAGAAAAAAAGACATGCAACCTGGGCACTTTTTTTCCCAATACTCATCCGTGAATTTTCGCATGTGCGCTGTACATATATAAGTTTACTTTCGGTCTCGTATCTTTCATCACGAAGGGCATTGATGCAGTCTGCTCTGTCAGCTGCGATTTCAGCCGGGTGCTTTAAAGCTCCAGTAACAAAAACGGTTGGGTCGATTGGTGGGCGTATTAAAAAACGAAGAATAAGAGAGCGCTTCGCCAGAACACGACCACAGTACCGTTACCTCTTACGTTGCCATCACCTTCTGGCTTCGAGCGTTATGGCACGTATAAAACTCATCAGTCCAGCGCAGCGTCTCTCGTGATCGGCTTCTGCGAAGGCCTGTGCTGTGCGGCAGAAGCAGCTCGCGACAGTATGATTCCAGAGAAAATAATGGAATGTGAAAGACACGAAAGCGTCAATGAAGGTACTGCAAAGGGATGGAGCCCACATGCAGACGCCTCCTGGGGACTTCAGCAGGCACGGGCTACTCCGCCGTCACCCGTGAAATTTTGCAGCGCAGTAAGGCCAACCTACAGGCTCTGCAATTCGTCTACTGGAACGACGGAGCAAAAACGGAAAGGAGCCCATTTTAAAGGAGCAGCTCTTTACTTCTGATCCTTTCCGTTCCCTGTTTCACTCCTGCCTTTCGTTAGGTTGTATGCACATGACCGGAAGGATCGCGTAATCATTTCAGCGACGATTGTGATGCGTCTGAGTTGCAGCAAATCACGCTATATAGGTAATCCGCCTTTGTTTCATGGCGCGACGGCGCATGCGAATTACCCTGGCGGATTAGTCGCGAAACGGTTTGGAAGGGTCGCGCGCCGGAAAGTGACCGAAAAAAAAAGAATAACAGATAATTTTAAATTAGGGGAAGCAAGCCGCTTGCGTCCCCTAATCTAAAACTCTCTAATAGGCGCTCGGACGCACGCCGCTGCAAACACTCATGAGATCTACCGCGTTGAAATGGTTGAAACTCCTGTGGTATCACGACGTCGGTGCGGTGCTGAAAACGACCGTAGCGTAAGACTGCAACTCCACTTTAAAACAAAAAGCGGCCAGCTAGGGCTTCACCCGGGTTTTCCGGACTGCCCCGTTAGCCAGGCAGTTGCCGCCTTTCATTGATGGCTAGTAAATTTAACGAAAAAGCTGTGCGTTACACTTGGGAGGCACTTAAAAACATCACGTTGCTGACGAAGTCGTCTTGCAGCGGAGGCCCTCACTTGCTGGTGGTGGCAGCGCGTGCCTGACTTCACGTTTAACGCGCGGTGACACTGGGTCGACACGTGACCGACAAAACGCTCACGTCAACGATTGACCGACTACTCTGTACAGTGCGTCACCGGTAGCATTTTATCATTCCAGGCCGACAACGACGCAACCGACGAGCGCGAGTTGTCGCACGGCGACGGGCTCTCTTGTCGATCGCACCGACAAAATCAGTGTGCCGACCATCGTTCGACCGGACCCTGCACGGTTTTCCATCGAACTGACAATGCGATATAGCGACAGTGCCTTCGCTTGTATATTTAATAATTCGCGCTCAAAGTGAGTCAGAACATGCCTACGAAGTTGAAGTGCACAATCTTCAACCCTCTCAAGCCGTGCACATGAAGTTTGAACCAATGTTGATCCTGTTCAGCGAACGATAACCCTGGTGCCGGCGTGTTCGGGCACCCACTACCGGCGGACTCGAACTGAAATGTAAACGGTTAGAACGAATGAAACTGCTTTTATAGCTCAGTTCTGTCCTTAGGGATTTGGAATCGACTATATTTCACTTCGCATGGCGCGAACACAATAAGCAGCAAGCGGCGACACACAGCTGTGCCAACATCTGTACGTCGCCGTACCTGCAGGCTGCCGGTCGCATTCGCTACGTAGGTGGGTGGGTTTTTACTTGTTGTTATGCTGACTCATTTCTCAATTACTTAGATGTACTGTTTACCTGTGCGTCAAACACGGAAGAAGAGGCGGTGCATTCGGTATGCAGCAGGATAAGCAACTGTCTCGCTGAGTTATACCAACGGTGTCAGTGATGGTATCCGCGTTCTCGAGAAAGAACACAGCCTATAAAGGAGCACTTAATTTATGCGAGCATAGTCTTCTCTAATAATGTTTTATGGCACGCGCAATCTGTAAGTGTGATGGAGTTAAAGAAAAATGAGACCCATAAATAAATGAACAGGAGGTAATATATTATCTGGAACATAGTTGCCGTTGTTTAAGTGGTTTGGCCGCTCATATTATTTCCTGTTTCATGTTTTCCACAATATTTTACGCTAACAATGAACTGCGTCCGTAGATGTCGACGTAAACAAGTGCACCACTGTGATAAATCCGGCGTGGAAGGCTGCTCTCGAAGAATTCTTGAATATGGGAAATGTCAAAGTAACGTTTACGCAGAATACAAAACGCGAGCTCCAATTGCAGAAATCAGCGACAAAAAACTCCAAGGCAGCCGCGGGAACTCAACGGGCCTTTACCGGCCGCAGTGTTTGCACAACAGCGCACTCAGGCCTGCTCACCCAGTAGTCACTGAGTGCTTCATGGCTTCCGGGGACGACATTCTGCCGCGGAGAAGCCATCAATAACGATTCGCGATCCACGAAACGCACAACTGCCACGCACTCAAGATGGGCGCAGGTACACAAATCAACCGGCGAAAGCCACCGGCACCCTTCCAGAACGTTTCCAGCGGCGTGCGCCAGAGGGCAACACAGGAAAATGAAAAAAAAGATGGATTTGGTGGCGACTTCGTTGTGTGTTTCGTGATTTGTCGACGCTGAGCTACAACATGCTCGTCCACAGACAGAACTGGCGATCCTTCCGGTTGCGTCAATCCTGCTTTACGAAGCTTGCTTTAAGCGTGCGCCCAGGCTGCACGTGTTATATGGACAGGGAAATATGGTCTCTTGGGCAGAGTTAAACGCCTCTGACAAAAGTTGTTGGTGTTATTGTTGAAGTCTTTATTTGAATTAAGATGTCTCCTGGGCAGAGTTAGAAGCCTGTGGCAAAAGTTGTTGGTGTTATTGTTGAAGCCTTTATTTGAATTAAGATGTCTCTTGGGCAGAGTTAGAAGCCTGTGACAAAAGTTGTCGTTGGTGTTATTGTTGAAGCCTTTATTTGAATTAAGAGGTGGACACTCTTTACGACATGCTAGCTTCATGTAGAATCACTAAGTGAGCACACAGGATACCAACAAACACCCAGAAGCGGCTAAAATTTACGAGGCACTCACTAATCCGTGAAGAACACGCGTGGAAACATTTGCACGGCCTTGAAAGAAGGGCCGCTGGTGATGGGCTTTATGTAGGCAGTAGATGTTCTGTTAAACAACCTTCGAACTTTACACGCTGAAGGGCCGGCGTCATATTTAGAAGGTGACGCTTTCGTACGGTAAAATTTGCAGTGATCAGACTGCCTTTTGCGTCAACGTACGCCTGAAGTAGCGTTATAACACATGGAATGGCGCTCGCATGGTTGAACACCGGATTTTGCAAAGCCACCCTTCATTATGTTTAATAAACGCGTCTATTTGAGTACGGGTCAGATTTATACACATATCATAAACAAATATTGAGTGGTCCAATCTCTAATGTGCTTACCCACGCGTATTTCAGTGCATGTGTGCCTTCGTAAATTTTTTTATATCTTCTTTTTGTGTTTCTCCGCTTTTTATGTTTGGCTTCATGTTTTCTTAAAAGCTTCTGGTTAAAAACAGCGCTTGTGTGTTTCCTTCCTTCCCCGTCAGTGTCAGTTTCTTGAGGGGGCTGCCGTATCCTAATCACAATAACAGCCCTGTTCATGTCTTCCGTTGAGCTTTCTCCTCGATGTACCAAGCATCAAGAGAAATAAGTGCTCTCTCTTCCTCTCCATGCCTTGACCTGACGCCAGTGACCACGCATATTGCAGGAACGGGAGTGAACTGCGAAAGAGGCGCTTGTCGCTGTATCGAAAAAAAAGAAAAAGAAGTGTCTTATTGACAAACTAGAATGGAGGGACGCGGTGGAAGTCTCCGACACTCAGACGTTTCTAAGACACAGGTGAAAGTTAAAGCCTCCGTGTCAACTCTCGGAACATGAAAGAGGCAAACGTGAAACAAAGGAGGTTTTTGTTATTCTCCCAACAGCACTGCCCGAAAAGCCACGTGAAAAATGAAGAGGGTAAGCGAAAACTGACGCCCCTTCGGTGCGGTGTGAATTGTGGTTTAGCTAGCGGACAATCAACAGGAGGGCGCCGGAATATGTTGGCTTCTCGTTGTTTTTTATGCGCCGTTGGCAGCTGGTACTGCAAGCTCAAGCAGTTTCCGGAACACGCCTTTGTCAGTGCCAAGTTCTTGGCAGGAATACTACTAGATGCTCTAGAATGAGGAGCTAAGTGGAATTCTGTTAGCTGCAGCCATTTTGCCCCTTTCTTTCGGTCATTGCCTTCTCCGCTGTCCCCTTTCCAGATATGCCTTCTTTAGGTAATACCGCGTCTACGTCCATCGCTCTCACTTTTCCAGCAGCCAGTCTCTTGCACCACACTGCTGTAACTAAGCTTCCAAGTGGCCAAGTGAACAAGCGTGCACTACTGGCTCAACGCGAGCGAGGACTTGAAGCAGGGCGAGTTAGTTGTGCCTACTGAGGGTTCAATAGATTCACCCGCACTCTCTGCACTATAGTTCAGGGGAAGCTGCACTTCTCCAATCGTTTCGCTAGCTTAGCATGACGGCGTCAACACATTTCATTTCACACAATACAGGTATCATGAAGGACGAGTCCATTGCACTCGTCGTGCCAGTGGTGCGGCGCCGGTTCTGCACGAGCAATAACTGGCACTGAACTGGTGTACTCTAGTTCACGAAGTGCAGGTTCTGCGAATGGACCTCCCAAACGAATGAACCTCGAACAAATGAAAACATCGAGCAACAAGAGAAGCGACAGCCTGAGTATGTGTTGGATTGTTTCGTGTCATCCTTCGAAGCGTTTCTCATGCTTCTTTCTGTCATTTGGTTGCGAGCTCTTATACACCTAACCAGCAAAAGTGTGGAAATATACATATCGACATATCAGCTGCCAACGTACAGCATTTAGTTGTAGAGCGCCTGTTGCGTTGGTCTGTGGGAAGACAACGCTTGAAGTTGTAGAAACGGGCCTTGAACATATTTATAGCAAAATGAGTTTCATCGTTCAGTTCCTATTCTGTATGGTATTACGCTCACTGGTGATCTGACCCTCAGAGATTTCGGACATATGCACATTTACATCTCAGAAACAAGGATACCACAAGCCATGAGCCACTGAAGGTCTTTTGAAATGGTCTACCGGGAAATAAAACGTCGCATTCACAAACATTTTCGTTCGTATGTGCTGTTTGCCTTGGCCGGCCACCTTCGATAATATTATGTCCATCATCACTATTGGCTGACATCTGCCCTCACAAAGGGTTGTAGCCTAAGAACTTTTTTTGTGAATATAGGTGAAAGTTTCCAGTTATGCAAACGTCCGGCAAATATATTGACGTGCTAAGACAAAAAGAGTTTTAATATTAAGTTATAACAACAGTATTACGACGGTTTCGTAGCCGAACTGAATATGCCACGACAGCGAGATATCCGTTGAGTGGCAGTTCAGTAAGAGTTTCGGCGGTAAAAGTAGCGACGTTGAGTTGCCTAGGCCGAAGAAGGTCACGAACCTGTAACCCATCATGATTTGCAACGAAATATCTCACAAAATATCGCCGTAGAGCTAGCAGTGAAGGTGATAAAGGGCGGCAGTACCATACGGTCAAATCGCGTTCGTGATCTACACAGCGCGCCTGGTACAAAATATCGCCATAAGGTCCACAGTGAAAGTGATGAAGGGTTACAATGCTGTAAGGTCAAGCAACTTTCCACACCTTCAAAGGTTTCGCCTGCGAACTTTCGCTGCAACTGAAAGACAGCACAACCAAACCACGCAAGATTTCTGGCATTATAAGATGAAACAAATCGTCCACGTCCTGACTAGCCACACACCTGTTGGGAAAAGAACAAATAGGCAAGCTGTTCTTTATTTTTCAGAGCGAAATCCATCAGCACTTGCTGCATTATACGACACCGATCTTCTGAACGCGGCTATCCACAGAGCTATACATGACAGATGGGGACGTCTCGGTTGCAAAATGTCATCCAGACCAAAGCTTCGGCGACATTCCCTCGCGTCAGCGGCTCCTGAATTTCCTGCAGATGCGTGGCTACGCACACTTGTCCGTTGTACTTGACCTTTGTATGCGCCAGCACACAACCACGTTGTCCATCAACGTGCCAGCTTCCCCTTCGAGCCCTAACTGCCGGTGCTCGCCTGATTCGTCTCCTAGTTCCATTGTTGTGTAAGTCGTTTGTATCGGGCGCGTCGTTTCGTTGTTTGGTCTCTGCAAACATGATACTGATTTCGACCTGTAACTACTATTCTCCGCGGCATACGTCGCTTGTGACCCATAAGAAAGCCGTCGAGAATAATCTTCACGCCTCTTGCTCTGCCCGCTCAAGTTCATTACACTTTGTCCGAAGAAACTGCTCCACGATAAGACGCCGGGTTCACGTCCATTTCGGTGTTGACGTCGTCTTGCTTCTAACAGAATGACCTTTTGGCACTCGGATTGTTTGAATCTTGTCACAAGCTGTCGCTCCTGTTGCAATGCCGCTGACCGCAGTTTCAGGCCAACCTTAAATGTCGGTCGCCTGTCCAAATGTTCTTTATTGTGCTTTTTTTATAGGAAAAATTAAACTTTAGCTTCGCATGTACAGCCATACTATCGCGCATTTTCCTCTGCATAAAACATGGGAAATAAGCTGAATTAACTGCGAGCCACAACACCTTATTACAGCCGATAGCTACTTAGGCTACTTCAATCATTTTCATCGCTTCTATCGCAGATATAATATAGTCACCATATTATCACGCTCTTTTTTCGGCAGAAGAAATCGCCTGCAAAAAAAAGCTTCATTTGTGGTCACAAAAATTTTCCCCCCGTATTCATGATTAGTGAAGTATGCGGTTTTCGGAGTTTACAGTTGTAGCTTTTAAGGCAGCTTCTGCTATACTTCAGCCAACTTTCGTAGCTTCATTTGCAGCCATAATAATTATCTTTATCGTGCGTCCCTGCAATAAATCAGACAGAAAAAAAATACCCAAGATTTGATAATGGATTCGACTACGTGTGAGCTGTCGCGCCGTTTTCAGGGTTACTTTATCGCAGCGATAGTTCTTCTGTCATCACTCCTGGCTCCTGCCGCAGGTATTTTCGTTACGTTCATGACCACGCTTTTTTCGCAGAAGTGGCCAGAAAAAAAGTTTTTGCTGCCATGGTTTGATCCAGTGTCCGCGAAGTGTCAGGTGTCGCGCCGTTTCAGGGGTTGTCGTGACGTTGTTGTCGGACGGCATGACCATCTATGGTCATGCCGTCCCGTCTTCTTCCTTGTCTTCTACAACTTCGCTGTCACCCTTGTTGAGCGCTATAGTCCTCATGATTGTCGATGTCGTTCTGTCATCCTTCAAGCACGCGGGATCAGGAAAGCATATGCCACCATAGCCAGAAAGAGCCCACATCGCATGCAGCTGTTTAACGAGGTGCTAGTGAGCACAGAAAGGCAACAACCGTAGATAACGAACGCTGCTGGTCACCCGGTATATACAGAAGTCACCTACCTCCACCACAATCTATACAGATGTTGAACGCACTTGCAGAATACTGGAGGCAAGATCCCTGTCAACCCAGTTAAAAGAATCATTTCGCAAATACATCAGAACACCAACAGATAATTTTTGGGTACCTAGACATGCAGGTCTATCAGGGAATTAATGGGCTGACGAGCTCGCCCGAACAATGCTACTCCGGGTGACATAGATCACCGATCCTACCCTGATGCCTGTTACAACCCGTGCCCCTCACATTAAGGCAGTATCAAGAAGCCAGACGATTGTTTCCGAAAATATGCGCAACACTACAACGCAGACAGGGTGCACTTATAAGCAAACACAAACCAACACTACCCGCACCTGCTGGATTCCACCATTTCTGGAGCCCAGCAGACTCACCCCCTTCCAAAATGTAAATATTGCGGACAACGACCCAACACAGAACACATACTTTGGTACTTCTATCCCACCCCACCCCACTTCACATCAGATACCCAACTCCCCGTGGCCCGTAACGCTGAGTCAAGCCTAAAAAATTCTTGCTGTGTTCATCGAATTGGCACTGGCGAACGCAGCAAGCCAGAATATGGACTGAGGGTTCCTGATTAATCTCAGAAAATCTGCGATCAAGTTTTCTCTCCCTTTCCTTGTCGGCGTTGTCCACGAGTTAGCTATCAGTGCTTTTAGTGGCGCCTAAAGATTTCCATTAAGAGGAAGCTTCAGCAAAAGACTGACTCCGATTTCCTTATTAAGATGCCTGTAAAACAGACAAATGCTTTTATAAGGCAATCACTTGACCGACTTGAATGAAATTTGATGCATTAGAGCAATGATTTTAAATTCTTGTAACATTATGAAGCATATTTTTGATCTAGGACCTCGAAGTTGATTTTCCATTCTCTTTCATTTCGCTTGGCCTTATCATTTGCACATTTCAATTAACAAAAGTAATTTCCCTAACGTTTTCCTTGGCTTCACTGCGTGTTAGCTTAGCATGATTGTGAAATCCAGCCGGATTAAGTCTCTCTTGTGCGTGTGTATGTGTGTGAGTTTGTGCGTCTGTGAGTGTGAGTCTGTGTCTGTGTGTGCTTACGTGTGTGCTGAATTTTAGTTTGCTTCAGAATAGACTGGAATCTTATGCGGGGTTGGTTGGTCGAGAGCATTGCACTTGTGCATGCCTGAATATTCCGGCACACGTGACAAAAGTGATCGCTGCGTCCTGAAAAACAGGCGCGCATGGTCACGGTAAAAAGGAAAATCGAGCACTTTGTTGGTAGCCCGTTCAGTGTCCAAGGGCAATTCAAGAATACTCAGCGCGACGAAAGCGAATGGGATCGGATGTTGGTGTAGGCACTTCTTAAGTAAATAAGGTCTTTAGGCATCCCAAAACATTGCGCTTCTCCTCTTTGGAACTATGTTTTTTAACGATTAGATTATTTCACCCATAGCTTCAATCACGAAACGTGACGCAAATGGCAAAACAAAACGAGAACAGTTGCTCATTAAAGCGAAGCTTAATTCTTTGAGAACACTTCCGTACTTTGTTGACCATGGCTGCTGTTGCTGCTTTCTCGCGAAGCAAGGTTCTCAAGAGTCTTGATGTCTTGCACGGCTATGCTGCAAAACACGGCAAACAGTTTAACAGCATCGAAAAGACCGTATCACCAAAGCTTCGCGTCATATAGGTGCTGTGCAATATGTGCGCGATTGATCTGCATAACTTTTATATGTTTTTTTTTCACCGTACGTTAAGTTTGCTTGAGGAGTAGGCGATGCAAGAGCACAGGCGTATAACCCACATAATTCACATTACTTTTACGTCGCAACAACTGCTGATGAAAGAAAATTCTTTTCATACAAGAGTGAGCCCAAATAATTTTTTGAATAAGTGAAGCGTGAAGGGGGCTGAAAAAAAATAAAGCGCACAAGTGGCCACGATGTGTACAGAATTGCAGGGAGAATCACAATACAAGCATACAGGATAAAAGAAATTTGAGAAAACACCGCACAATACACGATGATATCCTGTACTGGTGCGTAATGTCACAGATGCGCATACCAGGCCAAGACAAATATAACGTTGCAACCCAAAGGAGCGCCGATCGCTGCATTGTGTAAGCCGATCTGACAAAAGAGACGACAAAAAAAAATGCAGCATCTCCGATTTCTGTCCCTCAAGCAATAGCATAGCAACGCGTTAGGAAATTGAGAATATGTTGTTTCTTTTGCAGCCTTTTAGGTACATCAGTTCGCTTCTTCATTCGAATGAGCAAGCTTATACGCGTCAACGATAGTGCTCGTTTGTTAACCTTAAACCAAGCGACTTGAGTGTCTGCTTGTTGCCACCTCGAACAGCGCAAATTAAACCAACGCAGCATGACCGTTTCATAAAAACTTTCGTTCGGCTGTGTGGTGAAGCGAAATACGTCAAGAGCAACAACTTTATAAAATAAACTACCTGAACTTTACAAAGGCAAGGGGTTCAGATACGTTGAAAAGGCGGATGTGAAGTCGAGATTGCAGTCAACTTCTCAACAAAAGGAAATTGAAAATAGATTTCGTGGTTGCGTCTCCAAGTGAACCTTTCGTTTTTCTAACTTGAAACGTAGCGGACAAGAAGGAAACATGTGGCCAGCCTTCTCGCCCTCCCGTCAAGTCGTGTAGAGACCACATTACAGGTAACCAACCGTTACGAAAAGCTGTCACTAGCTCGGTGATGCGATGTGGGTCTTCTGAAGAACACTCGGTTCCACAAGTGGGTGGGCGCACAGAAGGAAGTGCAGCGACCCACGATGTCAGAACCAGAGTATAATTCTGCTGATTAAATCTGTGTTTAATAAACTTCGGTGCACAACAGACGACTTCCAATGAATTCGAAGTGACTTCCAATGACTTCGTTCGCAACGTCAACGTGCCAGACAGCAGTGATAAAATTTTGATGTCGGTCAAGTGTACCACGAACCGTTGAACGTTCTTCTTGTCCTTGTCAGTCTGCGGCGCGATTTTGTAATAATATGCATGTGCTAGCCGTCAACCTGGCTGTTTGGAAGCACACATGTTGTTTAAATGATGACACCGTGGAAAGCTTAGTCACCGAAAGGGCCCACAGTCCCCACTATCAGAAATAAACTCCAATGATTAAATAATGTAGAAAAAATAAACAGAAGAAAAAGGGAAGAGAGGGCAGAAAGAAAAAAAAATAGCATAGGAATGCAGCATCACCTAACTACGGCACAGCCTACAATATGCATAGCCAGAGCGCCCTGCACGGGTACATGCGAACGCCCACTGATTGTGTGCGTTGCAGGACAGTATCTATATGTACAGTCACTGCATGAATTACGAACACTATTTCGATGAACTCGATATTACTGTGAGAAGGCAGCTACTTCCCACGTTGAGGCACGAGGAAAGGCTAGCAAAACAAACCTGTCAAGCGTGTTGCTTGATTATTATAGGTACAGCAAGCAGAAATGTTAACTTACGCCGCATTATACACAGAAGATAATGCTTCTTCAATATCGCGTGGGTGAGTGCTACGCCGTGAACGGAGGCCTGACAAACGTAAAACGACGCAACAGCGAAAGGCGCGTGGCGATGCCTCGCTAAAGCTCTCGCGCCAGAATCCAGAGACGTCATGGAAGTTTTGCAGTTTCTACACGGTGCTATAGCGCCAAGTGCTTATAGGTAGGCAATGAATTGCGTAAATTGCAAACGCGAACTCTGCCTTTACTGTTTTCTTCTGATAATAGTCAACAGCTTGCAGGCGAATAAATACATGCATGCATGAGTTTTGAAAGAGATGGCAACCCCGTCTAAACTGGTCTAACATTTTCTCCTCAGAGTCCCTTTAAAATTGTCGTAAGGCTGACTATCTGAGTGCATCCACGCAATCGCGACGCAATCTCACGATTGCATGCATTATGCTGTCCGACCACGTTGGGAGCAGCCAACCAAGGCGCTGTCATAGTGCGATTGCGACGGCCCGAAGCGAAATCCAGGAAGAAACGCAGCACATCATTCCCGGTAACATATAAAGAAAGAAACGACATCAAGAAACTCTTCGTCGCCCTGTCGTGGAGTCCGCAGCACAGCGATGGTAGCGTGCGAGGCCCAGCCATATACCTGCCTCGGCATGCCCAGATGTCCAAAGTCCACTTAGCAGGTAGCCAGCCGTTGCGATTCTCCAGCCTCCACGTCGGCGATGCGAGCCTTTTCAAGAACAAGAGACGTTGCCAGACAGGTCGGCGTCAAGTACGAGGAAGCAAGAAACAACTGCGGAAACAAACAACAACATCAACGACGAGATTGTGCACCCGAAAGTCACGGATCCCGTGGTCTTCGTTCACAATGTCAACGCACCAGACAAGGCGCATCCTTCTATGTTTAGGCAGGCTCCCGGTGTACACGAGACCACCGAGATAGAGCACGGAGCTTGCTTACGACAACGTTGGCTTACTTCAGAAGAAAAAGAAAGCGGAGACGAAAGAAGCGAGCAACAGCCTGCATTTCGCTCTGGAAGTGGTTTCTTCCCCGTCATTACCTTCAATTACGCTTCTCGTGAGCGGTCTACAAGAAACGGATACGGCAGGGAGAAACCGGCGGAATTTCATTATACACGCACTGGCGACTGCCTCGTGTTGTACAGACTGAGGTGACCCCCCCCCCCCCGCTCCCACTCCCAATTGTCGAGGCTCGTCCGTCCGTCCGTGTTGTCAGTCATGGTTCCTTGGTTCCACTGACGCTCGGAGCCCGCGTTTTTCGAGACAGCCCCCGTTGACAACAGCGGTCGGCATGCGATGAAGATGGTTGATCATGGCGTGAGCAGCGTACGCATGTCAAAGTAGTAACCTGAAGAGGGATGTAAATGGGATGTCCAATGGATTCGTTTCGACACAGGCGTCCAAGGCGGAAACTGCCGAGACTGCAGAACGGCGTGGGGGCTCCGACAGAAGGATTCCTGCTTAACATACAGAAAATTTGCTTGCTTGTCTTCGTGTAAGGCAGTACAACTTGTTTGAGGGATGCTACCGCGCATTTATATAGAACGGAAACAACGCAAAAAGAAGGTCAAGAAACAGAGATAGACGCAGCGCTTACTTGCGACTTGCAGCTAAATGAAAAAGATGGAGGTCAAAGTTCAAATTTTCGAAATTCGCGCCAAAGCCCCAGAATTGGCAGTCATTGTGAGGTCAAAGATTCCGAAGCACTTTTCAAGCGAAGCTTGTATTGGCGCACAAGTGGCGTTGTAGTGGTCACGCAGAAAAACCCAGTTCCTCTCAGGGCAGAGCAGCTGTGGGAAAGGGCGGTATGATGAGTTGACAGCTGCGCCAGTGCCGGAGCGGGATTCATTAGCAAGGATTCCGCAACCAATCAACGCCGTTTAGCTTCCGCGGGGGAGGGAAATGGCAGGGAAGGGTATCGCGCGCTGCGCCGGCTTCGTTTCCGTTCAATACACTTTCAGAAAACGGATGGGACCACCACGCATTGTGTGTTCCCCCGAGGAACTGGCAGCGTTCGACGAGCGGCGGCGAGAACTCGCCCTTGAAAGGGCTCGCCGTTGGCGCGCCGATCCAGGCCTAAATAAAGCCCGACGTAGCGTGAACGCGCGCATGCGTTACGCCATCTTGTCGAGAACAACAACATCTATAGTTCGACCGATGGTTCGACGCACTGTCGCCGCCAACCTAACCTGACGCTGCCAATGCGTTCCGACGCGCTCGGCGTCTAACGACGCTCGCCCGCACGCCAATAGCGTCGGTCTATAAATGCGCCGCCCGAGCCCAGGCAATCTGACAGAAATGAGAAGACCCAAGCTGAAAGAGCGCGAGGCCGAAGCAACCCGGCACCGTTACCTGTGGGTTACTTAACCGTGACGAAGGTCAGGTGAACGGCGGACAAGCTTCGCTTACCCCCATTTTCCGGTATAGGGGAAGGGTTCGTGATTTTTTTTTGGCGGCTCGTATTTGGCTCATTTTGGTTCAGTAAAAAATTCTAGAAACTTTGTAAGTTCTGCGATTGACTTAAAGAAACACAGTGTAGTCCACCTTTAGCGATAAAGCCTTAACGGGCCAGATTAGACGACGTCAAGATGTACGAAGTTACGGCGAGGTGATGCGGCAACTTCAAGACGGCGACACCACCCGTCCCGCTTCTGCGTACTTTCTCACTTGCCAAGCCTATCATGACGATGTGTAACTGTAATTTGCTACTATGTCTTGAATAATTTATTCTCCTTTGTGTCCCTGCACACACAAACGCACACACACAGACACTCACACAAGTACGCACACAAAGAGCCTGAAGAAATTTCTTAGTTGAAGATATTTACACTGTAATAAAATGAAATGATTCAGAGTAGACTGGTAGTCTGCCATCTCGAAATGTCATCCGTGTCTTCTTTAGGGTAAAGTATGGCTAAACTTAGCGGGGAAAGTGTGGCAGAAGCTTGCGATGATCGCTGTAACATCTGACGCAATGGGCGACATTTTCGTACACTTGAGTCACTTGTAGGAAAAGTGGATAAAGTTTTTCAAGGCAGTGTTTTCGTTGATTCTCTATTACATTAGGATTTTCTATGACAAGTAAATAACTAGCTTTGGTATAATGTTTTAAGAAAATCATGACGGAGCTGGCGCGGCAAATCGAAGACGGGTTACCCCTTCACATTTCCGCGAACAGGTCCTTGTTTTCCCGACGAAGAAACGGAGAAAGAGTTTGGAAAGACCAACCATCTATCTAGTTCAGCTTGACCTAGTGTTTGCCTTTGAAGTCCCCTTCACTTTTCCGAGAAGACAGCGCCCATCAACTGTATAGGTCACAGAGTGGCGGTAATGCGGCAACAAGTTAACGCGTATATAGGTCAAGCTCGACACTAAAAAAAAAAGAAAGCCTCCATATATCATTCGATGCTCCCATAGATGTCGAATACGGGAGGCGGGGGTGGGGGTGCTCGAGCCCCCCCCCCCCCAACTTGTCCATGGGGGGAAGTGTATCCTCCCCCTAGGCAGCAAAGCTAACTCGGCTCCAATTCCCGGCTGGATTTTCATTTTACTTATTTATTTATACTGAAGACCTACAGCACCCGTATAACATTACACTAGGGGGAGAGGCAGAAAAATTATACAAACGAAATGACAAAAAAAGACGAAAGCAAACGCCCAACAAAAGGAAAACAATGCGGCTAAAAGTACAATCGGAATGCAAAGTGCTAGACAAGAGCAAAAACAGGATTGGTACAACAGTGTAACATTAAACTGGGTACATCTTACTAGGTTCACTCCATACCGTCAAAGTCGTATAAAAAATTTAGCCATACATACTGACTCATCAGATTTAGCTGTGTTTCTGGTGATATTTCTCTGCGTTGAAATGCGTTACCGCCGGTCACACGACCTTCCTATCTTATATAAATATCTGTCTACAGAATTATACAATGCGCGTGATATGACGATACACAATATAGTCGTCCGAGTACAGCCTGACGGAACATCGTTGGTCAAGGTCTAGGTCATTTATGAATACCAGAAACAATAAGAGCCTGAGTTACATCAGCAGGTGTTATCTATACACGATTCAGAACGACGCGTTGGGGGCGCGCCGCTAAGATAATCCCTAATCTGTCTAACAAGATAACCAGGTGTTCTTAGGAAATACATTTTGTACGGGAGAAGGTCATGCGATTCGACATCAAAGGCTGCTATAAAGTCTAATAAAACTGCGCCAACTGCAAACCCTTGACAAAACTCAACGGAAAAGCTCATGAATAAACTTGGCAAGTTGCGCCGCGCACAATAACCCTTAATAGAAGCGATGCTGGGAAGGCGTCAAAAGGTTGTGTTCTTGTAAACGTTGTTGGATCTGGATGACAATCTCAATTGCTGTCCCCCAGATTTTTGGACTTTGAGATGAAAACTGGAGGTTTATTTACATTATTTACAGTGAGAGTCATTAATTAACAGTCATAAAGTCATCACGGGCCGGCAGCAATCGGACGCTGCGGCTCGTGCCAAGAATCTCGAAAGAGCTGAGTGAAGGAATGCTCTCTTGCTGCTCCCGGTCTCTGGCCTTTAACCCCTCTGGTGTCTCGAAGTCACGTCACGTTCGGCCAATCGGCAAGCCCGCTCAGGTGGCGTCATTTTCGGCCAATGGTAGGCGCCCGTGCGAGTGTACGTCACATTCGGCTCAGAGGGTCGCTCCTTGGGCTCCAATTGTCCCAGGGATTACTTGTCTGCGATACTGCCTTCCTGGTCTGCAACTGCCGTCACAAAGGCGGACGGGGGGATTGCTGCCAGGGCTTAACGGTGCATTACGGCCGTCGTTGCCTCGCGGCTTGCAAGCGCTGTCACAATAGGCGGATGGGGGGAGACGGTTTGTCTTCAAGCGACCTTTCGGAGGAGCAAAGCAGCTTTGCTCGGGACCCACGTTACCTGGAACCGCGCCAGGCTCTCGCTACCCTTTCGGGAAGAGTCAAGCAGTGAATAGCTCCACATGTGGCGCACGAGGTGGGGTACGCCAATTTGTTTGGACGTGCCGCTCCTCGGGAACGTGGTAGATGTGCTTCTGCGCTACTTAATTAGGTGTGACGTGATTCGATGGGGTCTGGTGAACTCGAAGTACGCTCAGGAAAAGGTCCCGTATCTAACGTTTCAACAGATTCGTATATATCGCATGTGCCATTGTTTTACAGGAGAAGGACCTATATAGTTGCATACTTTATCAGGGTGTCCACATTTATGTGCGGGTGCGGCATTGTCGATTTTTTAATCTTGATATTTTCTGATTGCTCAATGATTTATCAAATAACGCAACTAAGAAGAGAGAGATACGGCACTTCGTTCGGGACATGTAGCATACTGTGGTAATCTTATCACGTAGTATGATTCACGGTGGTTGCCGGGTATGCAATTGTCAAATAACCTACATGCAGCTATCAGCAAGTGGACTTTGTAAAGCACCGTTCTTACTATTTTGATATTCTTGTGGGTGAAGTACTTTAGAAACTAAGCAACAAGCTCCGGCGCATAATTGAGGGCGAACCAAGGATCGAATGTATCTTAGCTCTTTTGTTTGGTGGCTATGGGCTGTTACTGAATTTGCAAGGAGATCCTTCTTCTACAAAAATGAACACGTCTTCTTGCACACTTATTTTGACAGGACGCAAGAAAGACGACACTTTGCCGAGAGTCTACTGATAATGTAATTCGCAAGGGTGGCTGAACGGGCGTGTTGGTAACGTCGCATCTTTGATTAGCAGCGCGACGATCTACACGGGAGATGAAGTGATGCCTGGTTTATGTACGCAATAACAATTGTCGTAAGTGAGCGGCTCTTTCCTGTCGCTTATCTCGCTCGCCATGTGGCGCTGCTAACCAAAGATGCTACGGGTAAGAGTCGGCTGACGTCGCGGAATGCGCGAGCCAACTAGTTCAGCATTATAACTATATATGGTTCAAATACACAAAAGTGCTTCCTTTCGTGACGTTAAAGATATGCTTGCACGACGTCAGGAAAACGTGCATGCCGTCAACCTCTTATTAGGTACGGCATAAAGTAACGTGGCAAGAGCTCTATCATAACATTTTTCCGCTAATACGTAACTTTTCGTATGAAAAAAAAAAACACTTGTGTAGTCAGCTTTAAAATACGTTAAAGAAACACGTCTGGTAAAAGATGATCCGTAGTCCCACACTAAGGCGTTTCACATAATGAGATTGTGGTTTTGGCGCGTAGAGCTCCAGAATTTAATTTAGGTAACCCGTTCCCAACAGCGCACGGAGAATTGGAGAAGGCACAAGGCAAGCAATCTGTCTCGACCTCGTACTTGACCCAAGCGCTCCGTTTCGGGTTTCTGAGAAAGCGGGCACCCGTAATCGGTACATCCGAAACGCTTTGTAGTTCAAAGAGCAACGGTGTAGAGCGGGGCAACATCTGCAACGCGTGCAATAGGTCAAACTCGGGGACTTTCCGACGACGCCCCCCCCCCCCCCCGGGGCGTCATTGGGAGCCCGTCTCTTCATTGTCCCCGTGTCCACTTCACTTGTGTCGTGCCGACGAGCGACGGTATACGGCGCAGAAGGGGGGCGAACAATGCGTGTCTCGAGATGCGCGATGCTCCCCCGAGAGATGGATCTTTTTGTCCGATGACGGGGCGCCGGATCGCGTTCGGGCTGTAGCGTCGCGCTTCTCGAAAAACAAGTGGTAGGCAGTGGCAAAGGAGCTCGCAGGAAACGCGATATCGCGGTTTGTGTGTGCGCTCGGGCCACTTTGTACGGGCGCGAAAGGCGTCGTCTTGCGAATGTGACGAGCCCCGACGGCAAGAAGACGTTCGGTTTGTCGACAGACGAATTCTAGCGCTGTTGCCATATGTGGTGTGCCCCCTCCGTATTCGAAGGAAACGCGAGAAATATAGCCTGCCCCGACAGGGGCTCAGCGTGCGCCATTGATCTCGTTCCGCGCAAGTTGCGCTATAACGAGTGGAAACAATTTTTTTTTCATTTCCTAAATACGTGCCACTCGTTTGGTCGTCCGCGTGTGGAACAACATCGACGTGTTCCACTAGGTGGAACGTTGTGCGGAACGAGATGAAGATAATAATAATATTTGGGGTTTTACGTGCCAAAACCACTTTCTGATTATGTGGCACGCCGTAGTGGAGGACTCCGGAAATTTTGACCACCTGGGGTTCTTTAACGTGCACCTAAATCTAAGCACACGGGTGTTTTCGCATTTCGCCCCCATCGAAATGCGGCCGCCGTGGCCGGGATTCGATCCCGCGACCTGGTGCTCAGCAGCCTAACACCATAGCCACTGAGCAACCACGGCGGGTAACGAGATGAAGAGCGCGCGCGATCGAAGAGCGGGATCTGCGACATTGCGCACGCGTGGACGACGAAACAACCGGCTTTTGTGTGAAGGGCGGTTAGCGTATGATGGCATTAGGTGCACTGTTTCTAAAGCTCCCCATTAGGGAGTTTTAGAAATAGCATTTCCCAAACAAGTTGGCGTGCACAAAGAGTCCCTTTATTACCATCAGTGACACCGCGCATGCGCAGAAACTAAGGCCTCAGGCTCTTTTGTGTAAAGACTGATTAACGCATATGGAACTTCTAGGTGCCCTGTTTCTAAAGCTCCCAGATGGAGAGTGTTCTTAATAACGCGCCTAAGCGGCTTAGCGTGCCTCGGGAGCGTGAAACCAATATCTAGTGTTCTTTTGTATGGAGGGTGGTCAGGCGTATGCTAAATATCAATGCGCTTGCTAGTTTCTGCAACTCGCCCATAGAGAGAATAACAGAGAGAACAGAAAGTGGCCTGGAAATTTTATCTTTGCCTAAAATGCCTGCTGCAGAAGAATTCGACCAGAGAAATAGAGAAAAGCGGCTAAAGCAATTACACTAGCTAAATGTCAATCAGTCAGTCAGCCGGCATGCACACCACTCATCACCAGCACCATTCGCCCCCGCAATCTGCATCATGTACACGCTGAGCTCATAGCCCTGTGACCTTCTTCCAAAACCCCCGTCGGCAGACAGCCAGAGGGGCGACGGCCCATTCCAGACCAGGACTGTTGGTTTTTCTTGGCCCTTGCAGAAACAAACTGTCGCTTCGTTTTCTTCTCTCTCTTTTCTTTCGCGCGAACCTGAGCCAGCACGCAGCCTGAAATAATACCGGTCACTTTTAGCGTTAGCCGAGCAACGTCATGAAAGGGCAGCTTTGTTTGCTTCAATGTTCCGTAAATATGGCACTTCGTGTAAGCCACGCGCAGACTTCAAAGGATGTTTCCGGTTGTATAGGAGAAACATTCCAAGGCTTTAACCGTACAACGGGTTCTCCCAAGTCTATTATATATAGTTAAAGATTAATCGATGTGCGAGAACAAGCGTAATAAGGTTACCAAAGCCATTTGATTAAGCGCTTTGCTGATTTCGAAGAGTGAGCGAATATTCGAAACTTTCGAATAACGAATCGAACATTGCCTTATTCGATTCAAATCGAACAGTCACCATATTTTGTAAACACGAATATTTTTCGAAAAGCTTGTGAGCATCTTAAGTGCGCGCAATGAAGCATGAAATCGGAGCAAAAGTTCGATAAATTTGGTCCCAGTAACCACAGTGGACGTAAAACCCGATAAGTTATAGTTGAGCCCACGAAGTTTGGTTCACCACAGTCGCACTGCCGTCTGGCTTCCTAGTTGTTTTGCGTTTTCTTTTTTGCCGTTTTGTCAACGAGAATTGTCAAAGACCTCGGACGACTCGCTAAGATAACTTCACTACCCGAAGTCGGGGGGGGGGGGAGGGGGCGGGGTGCTTTCCCCTCCCACCGCTTCGACAGGAGCTTGCAGAAGAGCCCGATGTGACAGCAGTGAGAGCTCAGTCATGACTACGCTGGACCTGAAACCGGGCCATAGGCTACCAATTGACTCTGAATGCAACCGTGAATGTAAGCGATATAAGGCTGCAGAAACAGACGACGAGTCTGCGCTTATTGATGACAGTGATACAGCGGATATCAGTGATCTGGAGGATCAAGGCTTCAGTCTTGTGCACCGCCACAAAAAAAGGACCGCCGGAATCCTACTGATAATTACATCTGTCACGAAAGGATGTAACATGAAAAAAAGTTAATCCCATTGCTCAATCACGGACGTTGAAGAAATTCTTGGCGCATTGCCAGTTAGTTGCCGATTTACTGCTCAAGGGGCTCCGTTTTTGGATTTACAGACAGAAAAGCATGTGAACGCCCTTCTCAGTTGCAACTCAATCTCAGGGATTGCGATATCGGCCCGAGTGCCCAACTCTTACCTGCAAAATACTTGTATTATTAGAGGAGTGTGGAAGTGCTACACTGACGAGGAACTGTTGGACTACCTAAAACCACAAAGGGTTTATCACACAAGGAGAGTCCCACGATGCGTCCAAATGTCTGATTCCGACTGAGAGCCCAGGCGAACCAACACCGTGATTTTCACATTCACTGCAAACACGGACCGTTTAAAGAAGATCAACTTGCGCTTCACAATACATGAGACCATTGACTACGTTGAGACACCACCTCTATGCATGAAGTGTCAGCGCTATGGACATGTGGACAGCATGGACATCAGCGATGTAAGAGATGCAGAGGCCCACATGATTTCAAAACACGCACGCGCAGCGACAACTTCCTTCGTGCAACTTATAGTGGTGCCTACCCAGCTGCTTAAAACAAGTGTCCTACACGGGTAGTGGCAAAAAAACGAAAGAGAACATTTATCTTGGGACCGAAGGCAATGGATGAGAAGAATAAAACGAAGAAAAAGACAGAAAGTCGCAGAGAGTCAGACGACATCAGAGGAAGCTCCAAAAGAGATACTGAATTCCCAAGCCTGATGCCTACACCAGGAACCCTGGACACAATGGTGACATCGAACAGCGAACCGGCTAAAGCAGCCAAACATTAAACGGAAGCCCTGTATACGGGAAGACTGCTGAACAAGCAGGACAGCGACGATATGTATCTGCACTGTGAGCCCATTCGCAATGCGGTGAAACAATACCACGGCAGGACTGCCAGCAGGTGCTACGTGCTCTCTTCAAAGCCCTGCGATCACACATAGAGAAGATGCCGGCGGGCTCCATGAAGGACATGCTAGGAGTCCTGGCTCTTGAGCCAGTAATTCTAAGTTCTGCCTCCTCTTAAAGCAGCTAGCAGCATGGATGCGGTCAGGACACAATGTTCACTGTCTTGTCCAAAGATGCCGCTTCTTGTACGAGTCTTGCGTGTCATTTACCTGAACTGTCGCTTTTTTTACGTAACATGCCTGCGCCAATACTAGCCCTGTCCGAGGCTGGCCTTCCAAGTTCCAGATCAATTGCTGGTTATGTCGCACATGGAAACCAGAGTATTCCGACATTTCCGGACGGAAGCGCCATTCTGTATGTCAGACGTGAAATACCACATTTCGTCCTACCAGTTCAAGAACTTTACAGCAGTGCTTTGGAGGTCACTGCTGTACAAGTGCGGTTGGGAACCCGAAGCCTCAGCGTGGCGCCCGTATATGTGAGCTCTCGTCAGAAGATCTCGGCGGGAGAAATAAGAGATCTCTGCAGCCGCTGGCCTGCTCCGAGGATTATATGTGGGGATTATAACGCGCACCATGCTCTCTGGGGTGACAAGGTGATTGATATTCATCGGAAACAAATTGTCAGTGCTTTAGATACTGAGGTACTCTGTGAATAAAGGGAAAATCAGACATCCACCAGTTCGTAGCGATTGCTACAAAGGAAACCCATACGGGTTCCTCGAAAGAAAAGCCTCATAGCTGAAGAAAAATTCGTCCTGGTCCGGGACTCGAACCCGGGACCACCGCCTTTCCGGGGCAGCCGCTCTACCATCTGAGCTAACCAGGCGGCTCCGAGGTTAGCGCTGCCATCTGCTAGCCGCCTGGTTAGCTCAGATGGTAGAGCGGCTGCCCCGGAAAGGCGGTGGTCCCGGGTTCAGGTCCCGGACCAGGACGAATATTTCTTCAGGTATGAGGCTTTTCTTTCGAGGAACCCGTTTGGGTTTCCTTTGTAGCAATCGCTACGAACTGGTGGATGTCTGATTTTCCCTTTATTCAATACTTCTCTCCACCTTGCGGGTTTCCGCAGAACTAGTACGTCGAGGTACTCTGTGTGTCGAATTACAGACACCCAACGTTTTTCCGACCACTGGCCTCTTACAGCGTCATTGATTTGACATTACACTCAGTGGACATTCTTGCATCATCAACGGCGAGTAAAGATAGAATGGGCAGCGACCATTTTCTTGTCTTCGTCAACATTGCTGGATTTCAAACCAGCGGCCGAATATCCTGTCTTGTGACGCATGGGGATACCTACAGGGACGGTCTAAGACAATCTTCTGGAGACCTGTTCACTGATATGCTACGTAGCAAGATATTAGCTAACTTGCAAGATTAAGCTACTCGACTGCTTCCCCGCTCCAGGCTTAAAGCTCAAAAATCTGAGCGGCCCGTAGAGGAGCGGAATGAAGGCTGACGAGGACGAAAAGCGACCCACCAATGAAGACAATATATAACAGAATTGACGCAGTGATTCGTCTTTACACAAGGAAACTAAGAAGAGAGGAATGAGCAGAATTTCCTGGAAGCCTCTCGGTCTTCAAGCCAGTACCAATGATATGCTGGCTCATAAATAACGTTACTAGAAAGGTTCGACCAATCAAGCCATATGAAGGCCTATAGCATTGAAGTTAGGCAAGTCGCTCGCTTTCCTTGTGAATGCTTTTGCTAAAGTATACTCTTCCGGCAGGTGGGCAGGCACAGCCAACCCGCCTCCGCCGCTATCGTCGTCTCTTATGGATGCTCCTTTCACACTGAGTTGGAACTAGCTATGAGCAGTCCCCGACGTCTCTGTGCGGTGGGGACTCGTACAGACCGGTATCGCTGACCTCATGTGCAGCGAATCTAATGGAGAAGATGGCGCGCACAAGACACTTCGTACGTCGAGCAGGGTCGGAAACTACCGTCGTACATGACTGGGTTTCGGCAGCGTCTAATTGCTCAAGGCAATGTGCTGGACCTGCTAAGTCACATAGAACATTACAATGCAGACGGCCTGTCGACACTTGCTGTTTTTATGGGTGTCTCAAACAACCATCACGAGTCAGTTACAAGCTATAGGCGTTACGAGTCATCTCGTGAACTTTATGCACATGTTTTTAATGATCGCCGCATCAGAGTTCGTCTTTGGGAGACTTTGAGCGATGAAATTGGTATATTTCGAGGCGTGCCACAGGGGAATGTGCTAACTCCTTTATTACTTAACATCGCCATGGCGGCTCACCCAAGAATGCTAAACCATAGAAGACCCATGAAGATGTTTATATATGCCGATTATATTTGCGTGTGGGTCTCCGGCTACCAGCATCGTCGCCTCGCACCAATACCTCAGGGAGCAGTATATGCCTTTAAGGGCTGTGTGGCAACGCTTGGGTTATCACAATCAGCTGGTAAATCATCATTCATACCATTTCTTGGAAGTGAAAGAAAATCTACACGCTTGAAGCTGAATTTGAACGGGTACCACATTCGACAAGTCACCAACGTCCGGTTTCTTGGCATTACCTTGGATCCCAAGCTACTCTAGCGCCGCGCTGTTGACCACGTTGTGGCGTCATCGTCAAAGAGGCTTTATGTGCTCAAGCGAGTAGCCGGCATACGCTGGGACGACTAGCCGACGTCGATGCTACGGATACATACAGCGTTGGTTACAAGTCGGATCCTATACCAGCTAGCTCTGGTGTCACACTCAGATGGCCAATACAAACACTTAGAAACCATACACAGAAAAGGTCGCCGATTGTGTTTGGGAGTCCCTCAGCTGGAATTGAACAAAAAAGTTCTGTACAAAGTTGAGTTACGCCCTCTGCGACTTCGGGCGCTTCCCAGACTCTCATGGTCCAACTACTACGTTTGAGTGAGTCTTCGCCCGGCAAAGCCCCCTTAGGACGTGTAAGTAACAGGCCGCGCTCACATTTTTTATGCAGCACTGAACACGCTTCGAGTCTTAGGGTTACGCTGTTGGAGACAAGAAAGGTAGACCCTCCATGGACATTCACGGATATAACATGCAACTTAAGTGTACCATAACTGCAATCAAAGAGCTGCATTCCAGACGCAGAAGCCAAGTCACTAGTTCTTGAACATTTGAGTACGACCTTCCCGAACCACCTCCAAGTATACGAATATGGCTCTGCCAGAGTAGATGAAGATCGCTCCGCAGCTGCATTCTATATTCCATCTCTGAGATATGCGTGATTTGGCGTGATCTGGCGCAGGACAGGGAGGGATAATTGGAAATCACAGGGAGTGGCCTTCGTCATACCGTGGACATCAAATAGCCTGATGATGATGATAGGATGAAGAAGGCTCACGCGGGACAGGACTAATTAAAGACCACAATCTTGAGAGGCCTTCATTCGGCAGTGTGCATTCCTGTAAATATGCCAATGGTGATGCAAGCATCCATGTCCCTGTTTTACTCTCACTCATTCTAACAGAGCTGAGACGACAGTTTGCGCGCCATCATTTCATCGCAGAGGTGCCGCGGTGAAGTCCCAGTTGGAAGGATGCAGTCTAAAATAGACTGCACGAGCGCATTAAGATGCCCACAGTCGAAACGGGCTTCACAAAGCGGCTGCGACTCGCAGGCGTGCACGTCAGTGCTTGCACGCTGCTCCAAACAAAAGCGCCGCGGCGTTTTGCGGCTGGGGCTCGCGCGCGGCACGGGCGTCGTGCCGCCAGAACAGCGAGGTGCTCTTCGCTCCTAACCACGGGGCAAGCCCGAGCAACGGTCTTGTGTAAATCGGGACTCGGCGCAAGCAAGCGACCGCGCGTGCGTGCATGCCAGGCGTCCGAAGGCCTAGGCGCACGCAGATGGGCCATCTGTGTTTACGCTGCCGGGTTTCGACCCCAAAGCGGACCGACCCCGAAGCACGCGCCTCGTCTTTCTTTTTCACCGGGGCAAGCTGCCTCTTTCCCCGCACCCCTCCCATCACGGCTTGGAGCTGACACGCTCCGGTTCAGGTTTTCATTGCAGGACCGCGGCTTGCACGATATGTCTCATTGCAAGCGACGTTGTTGCTACCCGTAAAAAACTACATTTCAACCGTGCTGTATTTATACGTCTTATAGACGTCCTTACGCACATTCCTGCTGTCGTCTGCGCGTAGACAATAGCCGATAGAATTACTACCGTTGTGAAAATAGACCTCGAAAGTGCAGGCTTTATCACAACTTGGGACTGACACGCCCCGGTTTAGCTTTTCATTGCAGGACCAGCTTGCACGATATGTCTCATTGCAGGCGACGTCGTTGCTACCCATACAAAACTATATTTAAGCCGTACTGTATTTAGACGTCTTATAGACGTTCTTCCGCAAATTCCTGCTGTCGTCTGCGCGTAGACAATAGCCGATAGAATTACTACCGTTGTGAAAATAGACCTCGACAGTGCAGGCTTTATCGCAACTTGGGACTGACACGCTCCGGTTTAGGTTTTCATTGCAGGACCGGCTTGCACGATATGTCCCATTGCAGGCGACGTCGTTGCTACCCATACAAAACTACATTTCAACCGTACTGCCTTTAGACGCCTTACAGACGTTCTTACGCACATTCCTGCTCGCACCTGCGCTTAGACAATAACCGATAAAATTGCTACCATGTGAAAATAGACTTCGACAGTGCAGGCTTTATCGCAACTTGGGACTGACGTGCTTCGGTTTCGGTTTTCGTTGCAGGGCCGGCTTCCATAATATGAGGCGAGGATGTTCCTATAGCTGCAAAAAAAAAAAGTTTCGAAAGTACTGCCATCAAACATCTTATGGGCGTTTCTAGGCTGGTATCTGCTTTGGTCGACGCACATATATTAAAATCCAAGAAATTGCTGCCATAGGGCGAACAGATTTCGGCAGTACCGCAGGTATTTAGATATTTCATAGTTTGCTTCTAACAAGTTTTTGCTGTAGTCAACTCATAGAGATGAATTAACCAATTAAATGAATGCGACGATAAGATCAAGAAAAACAAGCAACCCTCGTATTTATCTACAGGCCTCTGCGTGACACGGTTCTGAATGAAAAAGACGCGCGTACACGGTATTAACACTCATCTTTGTACTATTTTGTACTCGTATTTTCTTATTCACGGAGGTGTGTCAACTCGCCCAGCTACTTCTTTCCTGTGATATGGCTGCTCAGAGACGGTGTCGTTGGACCCGTACAAAAGCAGATGTAGACGGAACTGTCTTTAGATGGTCCATAGACATTTCACTGCAGATATGTGCTTTATTTTTGCGCACAGACGGTTATCGATAGAATTTTCGAACACAGAAATATAGATTTCGATACTTCGGTATTTTACAGGCTTTTTGGTTATTTAGAGATATTTGCCTTGTTTAAGCAAATGCATGCAAATGTAGCAAATCTATGCATTTAGAAGAACCGAATAAATGTCTAAGACATAATTTTGCGGAAATTCTATCCATACTTTAATCACAACAAACAGCCATCGTAAATGTGTGCACATCTTTCCTGCATGATTTGGATAGCTGAAGGCGAAGCCATTTCTATCCTTCAAAATAGTAACCGACAATATATTTATGGAAGGTTATATTCTATAATCTATATTATATATAGATTATGATCATATTAACAATTATTATTAATTAATAATTATATTTTATAAGGTTTAGACACGTTATAGAATATATTGGCTTTCCTAGACAGTATTGGTGTTGTCTACATATAAGAGTATTTAAAACTTGTAAGGCCATGAATTCGCATATGCCTACTATGGATGACAACCTTTGAAGTAATTACAAATATTTCATAAATGTACGGAGAAATTTCTGCAAAGCTATCATAACTCGGAAAATAAAATTCAGCAAGAGCTCAGTCAGACGTACCTCTGACACAGTACCATTGAAGCTAATGCGGCTTGACATTATTACTACCGATTTATTCTATTTTTACGAAAGTTGAACGAAGGACGTGATACACGATGTCAACCAAAATTTATGTGAGCTTTCGGAATCATTAGAGCGCAGTCCCGTACAGTCCGTACCACAGGATTTCCACGTGCTTTCTTATTTCTCTCCCAAGTTGGCGCACAAGAGATATGGGCGATATTTGTCGTCGTGTACAACAAAAGAACAAATTGTGTTTTGTGCTGTTTTCGGGAACATGTGATATTTGCTTCCGTTGTCGAATTCCGCTCCGCTAGAAACAATCGATGCAATCCGAATCACTAAAATAAAAAAGCTGCATCATGTACGGAGCCGCCGTGGGGTACACGAAACGTCTCGTGCGTGCTGCAGACGGTGTGGGGTCAGTAAGGCAGCTGAGTACACGACTGAATAACTGAACTGACGTAACTGGATGCGCAAGTTACGTTTATTCACGCATTAGAAAGGTTACATGCCTAACTTATGTTACAGCAATAATGGGGATCTTGCAGCTTAATTTTCTAATGGTCCACGCTCGCTATTCGTAGTGGATCTGCTTGATTTACAGATGGTGTTTGGGCACTAAGGTAAAAAGATGATTCGCCCCTCCCCCACCTCCCCTCTACTGGTGGCCCCCGATACTGCCCTGCGCCTCTTGAGCCCACATTCGTGCATGGTTGGAGCTCCTGCGCTTGCGCTCGCTATGGAGACAGACACGTTCCAGAGAACAGAGTGGTGGGCCAGTTGGTACTACGTAAGTTCAGGCAACGCGCAAAAAAAAAAAAGAAAACGCGAGGACAAGAGAAGGAAACGAAGACACAGTCCTCACGTTTTTTTTTGCGCTTTGCCTCAAGTTAGACACGTTACGTTGTGATTAAAGGGGTTGGATATCTCTCTGTATTACAGCCCGCGTATCTTGTCATTTTTGGACCGTGCGTTTCGAACATAAAGGGGCGAGGTAACACAGCCAAACAAACGTGATATTTTTTCAGCATATAACGCATTTGTAGCTCTTACAACTCCTGATTAACGCCAATTTGAGTACGACGAATTACACCTACTATGGCATAGCCGGCTCTCCCAAAGGAGGCAATTCCCGCTCGTATGGACAAGCGTGTTGAGAGGCATGCGCCTCTATTAACCTCTTCTAGCCTGTATATAGTCGCGATATTGAGCCGTAACCGAATCTGAGCTCATAAATACACACTGGACGTTTAAGCGAGGTAAATTTTTATTTCGACGTCCCGTTTGGTCAGCCAGCCAAAAACGGGTCGGCGTTTCACCATATCTGGTTCGGGAAACAACGCTTTGCGCATGACGCTTCGAAACAAGGATGAGAACTCCGAGTAGCTCGAGTAGCTGCATCCGTTCAGGTGCATAAATTGAAGTTACAATCTCTGCAATACAAGTTGTGTTAAATAATGCCACAAGACGCGAGGCGGTTAACGCGCCACGTGCCTAAGTTGGTTGAGTGTGAAAAAAAACGAACATTAAGGCACGGTTTTGTACAAGGTGCGCGCGTTCGCTTTTCTTTAAATGAGTCTACAAATCTCACGCGGCGCAGCAAATGTTGTGATAGCAGTTTTTAGTATTCTTGCCTCGCACACATGTATTTCTAACTGCAAATTCGAATGATTTTTTTTCTTTCTTCAGGTAAAGGCATTGCATCATCCGTGACGCGACAACAGCGCCATCTGCGCACCCGATACATGCATGGCCGAATAATGCCTTCTTGCCTCTGCACAATGATAGACAACGATGACAAGCGATAATGCTATAACATGTTTTCGTTACATCGGTTGCAGCGAGAGACCCCCTTTGACCGTATCTACAGGCGTTTCACGTCAACAGAACAAGTTGATTGCACTGAACCGTTTCGTCAACGTCGCACTGCTATAGCTGACCGTTTTTTTTTCCCTCAAAGTGTTATCCGTGGCCCACAGCGCCCGGCCGTTGTCCACACCGCTCAACAATGAATTGATCTGGCTCAGAAGGTCCTGTCGTCCGAGGGAAAAGGTCAGCCTCTCGCACTCGTTTGAAGCGTCGGACGCGACCTTTTCCGATGTACGTCCCATCGACGCACCGCACGACAGATCTGCCGTCACCCGCAGCCGCTGTCCATCCGAAAGAGCACAACCTGTCGCTTTTGCGAATCGCAAACGGCCGCTTCGCGAAATCGTTTGTCCTTCCAAAGAGGCGATCGCCTTCTGACGCACCCGGCGACCGCTGTTGCTTTGGAAAACACGGCCTCTGCGAAAAATACAAGATACACTGCCATGAAGTGCTTATGCGGAATACTGTCCCCTCTGCCCTTGTGCAATATATATATAGGTTAAACACTCGATGAAAAGGCAAAATGAAAGGTTGCCGTGGAATTGATAAGAATATAGGAGGACAAGAACGGAACGCTGGGCTAATTAAAAGAGACTCGCAATTTACAACGAATGGCAGACATTAGGCAGTTTTAGTATACTGCGCCACGACGATACGTACGCAGCCCGCAAGCGCTTTGCGGAACGTAGCATGTGCGTGTCACGTCAGGGCTAACCTAACCATCGGTCGAACCATAGACGGCGTTGTTCTCGACAACGTGACGTAACGTTTGCGCGCAAACAGCGCACACTGAACACTTTCTCAAAAACAAAGTTCACAATTGTTTTTCATGGATTCCCACCGTGCAGGATCCTGGCGTTGGTTCCGCAAGTCCTCTTCGCGCAGCAAGGCCAAATCGTAGGCCACGAAAAAGTACAACCTACCACTGGTCGCCTTTGACGCCGCCATTTTTCGAAACTCCCTTTTCTCGCGCTCTCCCGAACAAACGAGAACCACGAGAGCAGCACGCAAGGCTCCCCACGCACGCACGCAAAAATCGGATGCGTGCGTACGCGGTGGCCGCGCACGCGTCACGTACCGTTCGTGTTGCGTTCTGCACATGCGCACTTTGCAGAATGTAGCGATCTTACGTACGCAGTACTAAAACTGTCTATTGAACAAGAGACAGTAGAAACAACACCGAGCGCCGTATTTCAACTTTTCTACAAAGTTCTTGAAATAATGTGACGATACGCATGAAGGTTGGAACACGAGAAGCTAGAGAATATACACAGGAAGTATACGGCGTAAAACAGCCAAAAATGGGACAAAATCAGACGACACATATCAGATGTGGCGAGATAGGCAAACCCATGCTTACCTATAAAGCTACACATGTCTCGCCCGTACAAAAGTGTGCGTGCTTTTCAATATACAGGGCATCGGTCATTTCACGGGTACGCTAATGTATGCGTGTCATATAATAACGGACGTGTGATCGAGTGATAGTGAAATTTAATGAGCAGCGCATGATCAACAATGACTTGATAACTGAGAGCTAGGTGTAGCTTTTAGCACCTTGGAACGAAAATTAATACAACGACCAGTTTGGTCAATGTAAGTTTTCTTGCAAGACAATGGGTGCCCAAAACCAATGCCATTACAACCGCGTACGAACCTGGTGGCGCTGTCAACTACACAAACTTTACAGCCTCTCTGCCGGAATAAGCGCAGCCACGTCATAACCATGGGGTGAATGAACTGCGTCGATGATGAACGCAGTAGGTATACCGCGGTATTAAATTGGTCAGCGGGAAGGACATAAAGTGTAGAGATGATGCTCCGTGAATGTTTGAAGGCTCAAACAATAAGCTTTGACTTCAGTGACGTACGTGAAAAAGTCACAAAAACTTAGTTTTAAAGAATCACTTCTACATATGTTTCACTATTACTTACAGATTCTTTGGACACACCCAATGAACTTACGGTTACGCTTTTTTATTGACTGTTGTCTATAAACCTTCTGTAGAATCATATGTGGAAGCCTATGAAAGTAACGTGCAATATGACCTACAACACGGGTGCCCGTGGTCGAAGGGGCTCCGACTGTACGGCTGCGCAGACACAGGGTAAGTTACAGACCTAAACACCTTCAATTAGTGGTATTCTCTAAACTGCTATTTCGCCTGTCAGAGCCACCGCGTAGCCCTGGAACCCCTTCGACCACGAACAAGGGTGTCGCAAGTCATATTGTACGCGACTGTACGTCATGTCATTATAGCGCCTAGTGTTACACAGACGGAACTAACGGACGAAAATAAGGAACGAAACGTGGGCGTACGCGGCGCCACATTCGTCCACGTTTCGTTCTTTAATTTCGTCTATTACTTCCGTCAATGTAACACTAAGTGCAATACAATCATGAACGTCCACCATCTAGCCCCGTTCATTGCTTCACTAAAGATTTGTTTAACTTCGCGGGAAGAAAGTGGCAGATACGGCGCCGTAAAGCCGGTATCTTAAGCATACCTAAATAGACTGCAGGTGGTCGTATATCTCAGCTGTAGTCGACGGAATACCAGCTGGGTGTTGCTATGGAAACAGGACCATATATACTCCTTGCTGAACGCAACATGGAGAGAACGCAAAAAGGGGAAGGAGAGAAATGAACGGAATGATGAAAGTGCGCGCATGTACGTGGTGAAAGCACTCTTGATTTCTGCCATTGACACAGCAGCTCTGTAACGCTGCACATAACGGCCTTTAACACAAATTTAAGCGTGAACGGGAATTAACCGATCAGGTTTTTCCATAGAAGTGCTAGTGTTATCGCTGTGTGGCCAGTTTCTAAAAAAGAAGAAAAAAAACGAATAGTCTAGGTGTACGTTTAGGACTCCGAATTAAGTCACTGTTACAAATGCAACTGAACGTGGAAACGTAACAACTATTTGGACTGGTTTCGTAATTGTTGGCGTTTGCACTTATGTTTACAGAACGTCTTTTTTCTGTCCATTTTTTGTTCACTTTTTACCAGGGCGAAGTACGGTCTTGTACCCTCAGCCATACTGTTAACTTCCCACGCGCTAACCTGCAAAACTGAGTACGTTGCTAGTGACGTTGGTATCAAGGCTGGTTGTTGTAATACGCACTCTATTTAAATAAGTCTAAATACTTTTTGTGACCCTACATAGTAAAAGTAGGTGCCTAGGACAGAGATTGCAGAGCTGGAATGCTAGTACAAGGCGTACATTTACAACAGCTATCCAAAGAGCGAGAGAGGGGCCCAGTTGCTGCTTGACGCGCGTTTCTAAGTGTTCGCACGCACGGGCGCGCTATGAATTTCGGAGGCCACGAATAGGATTCGTGGCGGCGGCGCTAGATGGCGCCGTGTTCTTAGGGAAGTGCGAAAGGAGTCCCGCTGCAGTACACGCCTCATACATAACTCGTTTTGACGGTAGCAATGGGTCGTGTCTCAATATTATTGCGATAGCAATTATATGGACACTTTAGGCGAATTTTTGCCGTCGCCGTGATGTTCCCTGTACATTAAAGTATATGTATGCTATATGCCACGTCATGCTACATGACATGCGGTATATATATATATATATATATATATATATATATATATATATATATATATATATATATATATATATATATATATATATAAGGTTTTACGTGCCAGAACCACTTTCTGATTATGAGGCACGCTGTAGTGGAGGACTCCGGAAATTTCGACCACCTGGGGTTCTTTAACGTGCACCTAACTCTAAGTACACGGGTGTTTTCGCATTTCGCCCCCATCGAAATGCGGCCGCCGTGGCCGGGATTCGATCCCGCGACCTCGTGCTCAGCAGCCTAACACCATAGCCACTGAGCAACCACGGCGGGTATATATATATATATATATATATATATATATATATATATATATATATATATATATATATATATATATATATATATATATATGGTTACATTGCTTCATCCTATCACTCAAGTCCCTCATACCAGGTATTACATTCTTAACAAAACTATTCCTCTGAAATTATTCCTCTGGGCCGTCCAGTAGGTCCTCAGGGCGCTCGAAAGGCAGGGACCCAGTGAGCCGGCAACGGCGAACGGAGACCCGCGCCGAGTAACGGCAACCTCGTAAACGACGTAGGCTCTCGTCTGGGTGCGCGAGCGCCCAACTGCAGGCACAGATAAAGTTTGCTCCAATCCAATCTGAAACTTGAGAATTGCAGCCCACAAACGTCATGAAACAAAACACCAACAGCGCATGCTTCTAATCTTAAATCTTCTCAGATTCGCATAATAAAAGTGCGAAACTATAACAGAGCTCAAACCTGAAAATTATGTAATTTTATTGGCGTGCCTGTGTATTACCTCCAGGATCGGCCCAGGGAAGATGTTTCAGACACTCGATACGGAAAAGTTACCGTCCAGTCACTAAGAAGGACGTTGGCTTTAATTCTTAAATAAGATTGTCCGACAGCAGGATTCAGAGGATCCCTAGCGCAACAACTCGTTTCTACTTAGCTTACGTTTTCTTGAATTCATACAGCCACTATAGCTACGAGTCTTACACTTCGTGTGTTCGGTCAGAGGGCTAATCTCCCGGCTGCAATGCTGAGGTGACTTGCCTACATTTTCAGTGTAGAACATCGACCATGGTTTTGCACCTTGATGTACCTAAGTGGAGGGCCCTAGATTAACTTTCGACTCCCTGGATTTCTGTAACGTACATTGAGCATTTTGGTGAGCCCATGTATTTTTGCGATTTCGATCGACCCCGTCAAGTACCAACTGCTCAAACTAGAAGTCAAACCCAAATGTGACCCTGTGTTGAGAACCAGAATGCAGTAGCAGCTCGGACATTGCAATGGGTGTCTAGCATAAATGTGGGGAGCAGCTCTTTGATGCTGCTCTTTGTAGTCTATAACCTGTATTCACTGTACAGTTTGCAGTATCAAAACCGAGCACAGTATGAAAAGGTCTGGTCCTAAGATAGAACAGCCAGGGTGAAGTTGGAATGAACATATTCACAGCACACAATGAAAAAGATTGTGTGTCTTGGCAGAAAGAAGTCTTTGTACTAAAGTATCTATAAAATTAATTTTAATGTTTTTGCTTATGATTGACAACATGCACCGGATATCTGTGTAGATTACTGCTAAGGTTTCTCGCATGTTTTGCATTATTTGATTATTGGTAAGTTCATTGGAGATCATGTGTGTAACTGAAATACTATACATAGTTTTCTTGAAAATGAAATTTTAGTTTGAAGACAGCTGAAGGTAGATTTCTCTTGTGTGCTTCATTTACTGATGTACTATATATTATCCGCAATTCCAAAAGCCACTTTTGTTAAGTGTCAGACGATATGGAAGATGAACATATACTGGAAAGGAAATCCTTACATCGACACCTTCATTCCGTCTAACTGTTTGCGCCCCCCCCCCCCCTAGCTTGTCACACGTCTCTTAAATGCAAAGCATTACATCGCCTAGTCAGAGCTAAGGCCTCTGCCAGGTGATGAGCAAGGGCGTGCCAGTTTTGTGGGCCGTCTCCAGGGCAACTGCAACTGAAATACTATACATAGTTTTCTTGAAAATGAAATTTTAGTTTGAAGAGAGCTGAAGGTAGATTTCTCTTGTGTGCTTCATTTACTGATGTACTATATATTATCCGCAATTCCAAAAGCCACTTTTGTTAAGTGTCAGACGATATGGAAGATGAACATATACTGGAAAGGAAATCCTTACATCGACACCTTCATCGACACCGCCCCCCCCCTAGCTTGTCACACGTCTCTTAAATGCAAAGCATTACATCGCCTAGTCAGAGCTAAGGCCTCTGCCAGGTGATGAGCAAGGGCGTGCCAGTTTTGTGGGCCGTCTCCAGGGATAATGCAGCACGAATAGCCACCGGGCATAGTACAAACGAAAACCGGATATAGTGTGAATTAAGTGGCCCAAGTGGTAGGCACCGGACATAGTGCAAGTACCAGTGCAAATTAAAGCGGCCTGCAGTGGCAGGTGATGCATGTGAGCAGTCATGAGCTCCAACAGCAACATGCCACTGTTGTCAAGCTGTCATCCTCATTTCATTGCCTAAGTTACATTGCAATAATTTTTTGTTGTAATGTCATCTTTTCACTATCTTTTACTGTGTTGTCATCACGCTGTCGAGCCATCATCATACCATCATCATTCCATCATTGGCACGACTCCGCCATCACAAAGCTATCATCATACCATTGTGGTCATTCCATTGCAGTCATTATGTTGGACCGATTACATTGTCATTCATTTCTCCCCATGCCATCAAGGTGATTTCAACTTCATCATGGCATCGTCGACACACCATCATGGTGATTCCGTTACCGTCATGCCACTGTCATCCTACCATTGTAATAGTATCAGCATCACTGGCACCATGTTTTGTCACGCAACTGTCATAAGACTATCGTCGTCACACCATGTTTGTTATGCTGCTATCGTCACTCTAGTGCCATCATCAAGCCATTGTTATCATACCATCATTGCTATTCTTTGCACACATATGCATATTCTATACCTCTCACAAATGCTTCGCATGACATCGGTAATCATCAAGGATGGTTTTTACCTTATATTTCTTTTTTTTTGCTCCACGAGTGCCTGTTAAAGTGGCATTTGCATATTTGAAAATGTCAAGTGCGGAAACTAAAAGATAGTTGGCTCAATATACTTCAACTCCAAGTGAACATAGGTTTCTCTTCAAATTATATGAATAGTAAAATGTGATACAAAATAGAATTATAGGTTACTGTATGCTGACATATACAATAGAAACCAATTTCGAGTGAACAGTGCACTACCAACGGCCACTGCCAGTGCTCTCGTGTAAGAGAGAGTCCTTATATAACAGACACCTAGAACACCAAACAATGAGTGCATGACTGTGTTAGTGATGACCATCATGAGATTTACTCCATCCAACTTTCGAATAACTGGAATTTTCAATTATTGTTATTTACAGTGATTACATAGCTTCAATATCAAGCACCAGCAGAAAGGATTTGAAGGCAACATACACTTGTGACTGAGTTGTGTGCGAGCACTTCAATGAAGCCCAACGAGTCAACACAGTCATATCAATGGTGTGAGGTCAGAATTGACCATCATAATGTATCTCAAAGGAGATTTAGAAATACAATCATCTGCCCATAAAACTGCACTGCGCTTGCCCTGTGTGCTTCCTAACCCAACATACTCCACAAGAGATGTCGATACTGCAAAAGCTTGCTTCTGATGTGGTGTCACAAAAATGAGTAAACATAAATACATGACATGACTACACAAGTTCTCCGAGTTGTCCCAACAGTGTATTTGCATCTTAATAGAATGTGTTGCTCGCTTATAGATGGTTTGCACTTGCAGGTTATGCAAATGCACACATCAGATGTGACAAGCACGTATACACAAGACAAGCCCTAAGCTTGTCTACTTTCGTTTCCTGTCTAAATGTTTTAAAACCTGCAACTGTACTTGCTACAGTATTTCTAGACTGTTGCCAACTTTAATATGATGCAGCAACTAGTACTTCATCATCCACATTTGCAAGTGGAGGAGGTAACTGGAAATCACATGACAGACTGCATAGTACATTTCTGTGTGCTGTCACATCAAGGTGCATGTCAGTGTGCCCAAGTGCACAAAACAACTTGTGTATTTACTCTTTCATATAGCAGTTTCAAACTGATTTACTGTTCTCACTGGTGTTGAGTGATTGCTAAAGCATTCCCTCATGACACCACATGCTCCAGCAAATGCACATTACACACTTATCACGCATGTGAACACCTAAGGTGCTGATAGCACAAGCACCAACAAAGACCTCATGAATGCATGTGTAGTTATATATAGTCGATTGGAGTCGAAAAAAAAAGTGAAGAAAAGATCTTCAAGCCTATGTAATCTTGAAGATGAGAGGTGCTTCTTATCAGATTGGAAACTAAGAGCTCACAACTTACATATTATAATCATGTACACCTGGAAGATTACTCAAAGTTCCAAATAAGGCTGGACAGGACTCTGCATGTTAACAAACCTAATATAAAACACCTTGTGTACCCCTTCTACAAGATTCCTAGGAAGAACATATTGCTTTATACCAGACACATCAGTGAAAGTGGCTTCTAGACTAGGTTACCTTAAAAAATAGTTGGGTTGATCCCTCTTTCATAGGAATCAGTCATAACATGAAAATGAAGCAACATTCCCTGAGAAACTGCGTTGCACGCACCGGAGCACTGTGCTAATCTGCCAGAAACCACAGGCGTTCACAAACTAAAAGCAAAGCCGAAGGGATTGTCCGTAAATCGCTCCATGAACTTGCGGTCTGCTACTGTGAAATGCACACCATTTGCAGGTCGGCAGCTTTCTTTCAGCTTCGCTTGGCATGAGGTGTCCTGTTGCCAAGCGGTTTTAGTGAAGGTAGGAGCATTTTGGTCTGGCTCGGAAGCGTCTTTTGCAGCTCGGTAACTGGCGACGCACTTAGCTTCACGAATACGTGAGGCACAGTTCATAGTGTGCGTCAGGTATGCATGTATGCATTGTGCTTCTCATGGGCATGTCTCTCATCTGTCCAACGGGGCCCGTTTCACGACATTTGCCTGCCGACGTCACTGCCTTTCAGCTGCGCTTAATGCAGCATTGTTATTTGGTGCCGTTGTAGGTGAAGCAGTAGGCGGCAACCAGGCATCATAGGCTATTCCGATGTGGAAGAGAATCCAAGTGGCAAAACTTCGCTGTTACCGCATACCACCAGCGCACACAGCTCAGAGAATGAAACAGAGACTGACAAAGTGGCATCATCTCATGGGGCGCTAGAAAAATAGCCTTCCCTTTTCCTGATGTTTGTACATGCGAGAATTCTCGGTAGAGCCCGACATAAAACACTTTCATGTTTAAAAGAGAATTAAAAGAAACGTGACCAAGTTTCTCAACTACAACAAAGAGAGGAGCAATTTATTGCGGACCAGCCTTCTACAATAACAGCAGAAAAAAGCATTGCAGGCACAATTAGCATCATCAGTGACTAAAGGCATGTAAATAAATAGCTTATTTTATCTTCGTCTGTTATGTACAGATGTACTCGCACATCTTTTTTTACGATTATGTCATGGCAACCCTGCATCAAAATATTACATTTAAAACAAAAAAGAGTAATTCATTTGGTAGTCACTGCTTGGCATTTGCTACAAATGATTCTCATAAAAGGCACTTTAGGGTAAAAGCTTAATTAGTATTCAATGTTAAATGCAAGATGCTTGGCAGTGTGAAGCCTCCAGGGGCACAGAACCACCAGTTGCCTCTGGCCAAAGACAGGTCACGTGTCTTTATACTTTGTGAACAGGTTGTACAGCACTCTCAAGGTGGACTTCAGGTCGGCATTTACCAAATCTGAAAATAAATAAGCAAAACATGAAGTACAGATGCGGCGACCACTCAATGCTCAGAGTAGCCAGCCAGAACTACCCCAAGGTTAGCATCCTAGTACCTTCTACAATGGGTGTTCTAGATAACTTACAACACATATAAAGAAAGTGATAGCTACTAGGTGGATGAAACTACCTGTTAGCAACTTCATAAAAAGCTTTTAGTATGTTTTGCATTCTTGTTAAGCAGGTAGTAATTATTGAAGCTTTTTCTGAAGGTTGCTAACATAAAGGTGGTTTAATGCACCCAGAAGACACTGCTTTTGAAAACACCAGGTGTATTTCTCTCAGTACCCCTTTGGGTGGCATTAGTGCAATGTACACCAAGAAAACAAAAACCAGTCAGAAATATTAAAGGGACACCAAAGGCAAATAATAAGTAGCCGTGGACTGTTTCCAGAAACTTCGCAACGCTTGCTTCGTGCCAAGAAAGGACTTAGTTTACGAGAAAATTGCATCTGAAGGGTCCGAATACCTTTTTCAAAATTCAAATCTCCCGCCACGCAACGGGGGAGTGGTCACGTTGCATATGTCATCACCACCCTTTGCTGCCATCGGTGAATCAAACGGCATCCAACAGACGGCGGCACCGAGCCAATACAGAGCCGTAGATTCGCTGCTGAAGCTGCTTTTTGGTCAAGTGGCGCATACTATTAGGCCATCACGCGACATAACATGGAAGTTGAATCCTCTACTACTTGCAGCTTGTGCGAGTTTCGCGAGCCAGCAAAACCAGCGCAGCACTATGCGATAATGAAACTGCTGAAGTGCGAAAGCGTGGGCGGCGCAGTTGGGCAAAAACGAAGCCTTTTGACCACCCGCGCCGTTGTCAAGGGCGATTTTAATTAGTTCTTTTTAAAAATGAAACAGAACTGGACAAGTAGCATTTTATTTCGTCTCATTATACAATGCAATGATGTCTTTTGCAACGAGCGGTTGAGTACTGGGGACAGAATTCAACTGAGGAGTGCTTTCGTCACTGGGCAAGTACTTGAATGTCCCGGGGGGAGTTTAATCATGTCCTGCATTTACCTCAGTTTCTCGATTATTAAGGCTCTGTTCACGATTATGTTGATGCCTTAGAGATTCTCAAGCGCTAATCCATCACTTTAGCTTGAATTTAATATTTGCCTTTAGTGTCCCTTTAAAGCTGTCACTATGGTGGCTGCTGGAAGATTCCGTTGCTTCGTCGATTCCTTATCAATATCTTTCTTTGGCAGCTATGACAAGACACTCACTCACAGAGTTAGTAATATAATCGATTTACGATGCCTGTCTTGGGTGTTTCGTCTCTACATCTTGACCTTACTAAGTGCTGTAACCTGTTTCACAATGCCAGCAGCCAACTAGCCGAGCTTTCAGCAACAGTATCAGTACGTTAAACAGTGTAATTTAAGCATGAAACAGCATTTGTGTTACAATTTGACTTCCTGTTTATGCCATCATCATCCCTAGCATTGTATAACCCCATTTTTGCATTTCCAAGATGGCACAGTGGCTCCTGAGAGTCACTGTAGTGGAGGGTTCCAGATTGATTTTGACTACCTGGGTATACTTAATGTGTACCAAAAGTGTTTTAACCCCTTCCCTGCCCCGCTAATATCATTAATCCTCACCAAAAATGGCTAAATTCTATTACTGCAAAATCCTTTATAAAAGCAATGTAGAAAATATTTTAACCATTTATTTATGCCAATCTCAACTGTTTATTGCAATCGCGAACCTTGACAGCAGTACAAGAAAAGTAATAAGTATCGTTGGCTAGAAATGGAAAATGGCAAGAAAACTGTTCTAGACAAGCTGAGCTCCTCCTTTCCCATTTATTCCAGAAGTATGCAGATGAACCCAGCTTGTCCGTGGCATGGAAATGGCTATAGCACAGCTTTCTTTGCCAACCCCTTCAGATTTGGTGCGACTGCTGTAGGGTTGGTTGATATCTCGGTGGCTACATTTGTGTGTGTGTGTGTGTGCGAGTGTGTGTGTATACAAAGGCTACATGTGTGTCAGATGTGAGCACCTGGAAATGGGTTCATATTGGATCTGTATGCAGACCAACAAAGCAGTGCCAGTAAGCACACCTCTGTTCTGTGTAATAAGGAAAAAAATATGCAGATCCAATGCACGTCTGCATCTACGTGAAGTGATGCTTGAGGGAAGTGGTAATTTAAACGTTTCACAACAAATGGCGACGTGTGTGGCCATTCTTGACTGATCGTGCAAGAATGTGCTACTGCAACACAAGAGGTACGCAATGTTCAAATGCACAAAGATATGCACACCTGCCACCAGCATTTGTTCCTCAGAAAGCGTCGTACACCACTTTTGCCTTTGTGACATCTCACTCTTAAAACGGTTGCACCCTCTGGGGTGTATAGTTGTCCCCCATCAACAATTGTCACCTGCCTTGCTTGCGTTTCCTTTCCTGAAAACTCGATGCTCGCTACTTTCCTGTCAAGAATGCCGTGTCACAGTGATAACGTGCAAGCCGCTCGTGACTGGGAAGTACTGGGCTCGCAGTGTTAAAGAAAGGAAATGCGGGCAAGACAGATTATGATTACTGTTGTGGGACATGATAAGCCACAAGGGGAGTAACTTTTTTTTTAAGAGCATTCACACTGCGCATCCACTTGATTTGGCATTAGCATTTCGGCATAGCTATGAGCGATGTAGTAGAAAAGCAGGAATATTCCATGAGATTAGAGCTGTGACCATTGTGTTGGATAAATATAAACATTGAATGAGGTTGCTCGCTGCATAAGATAAAAGTAAAGACAACTGTACACATCACCGTTACTTGTAGGATACAATACACATCACTAAACTGAAGCTTCGCTTCACATGTCTTCCAACACGAGCATTGGGTATGTTTATTTATTTCTTGCTTTTCTGCCCTCATCATCAAGATGTGGCCGCTATGGTCGGGTATCACACCCACGATCTCGTACTCAGCACCAGATTGCCACAGCTGCTCAGCCACCATTGTGGGTCAAGCCATTTTAAGGTTCTCACGTCACTTATGTGCAGATATTAATATCAAAATTAGCAACTAAGGATGAGAGTGAAATGCTTTTAGAACTTTCTTTTTGTCAGTGCATGCTAAAAACTTGCGTGAGACAACAAAATGCACTAAACAGAAAGGTCACAGTGACTTTTGACTAGCAAAGTGGTATTCAATTGCAAATGAAAAAAGAAACTGCAGTAACACTGACATTAGTGCAGAATTACTGATGAACTGGTAGGTGGTAACTACAGAAACTGCATTAACTTTTTTTTAAAAGTCAGTTTCCCTTGGCTTTCTAGAAGAATAAGCTTGATATTCAACCCTAGGCAATGTATAACATAAAATCGAATTACAATACAATATTTACTACACTAGAACACAGTGATGAGCGCTGGCAACTATCAGCAACAATGCTAAGGTGGTCTTGAACTAAAAAGACCGGCAGTTGGGGCCTGTATTTCGGAATTGTAGTTTGCGCTGGCATGCAAGACTAACCCTGCAATACACTTTTTTAGGCTGCATGCTCAAACTGAAAGGAAATTTGGCTTCTTGGTGTTTGTGCCATTATGCATTCTGTCTTTGTAACAACTGTACAAAAGTACCCAAACTGAAGATGTGTAGAAGCACTGAGTACTTCACACTGCTGAAAGAAATGCACAGGCCTCAGGAGTTTATTAGAAGCAACACCAACTACTATAATGTAGTCAAACATGGGATGTCTAGCAATAGGTAAGCAGAGTTTGACATTAGCTATTGTCACCATAAGGAGAGTCACACTCGGAATTGTGGAGTTTCCATCCCAGAATTGGAATGATTCCAAAATACCAGTTTTCAGTAAGTTTTGAATTGAATAGGAAAGGAACCATGACCATTTAACTGTATGTACATGGACAGAATGGGAATAGAACTGAATTGTGCTTATTTTAGTCGGCATGAAATGAGAACGGACTGGCTTGTTTTCATTAATGCTCATTTGCTTTGGCCCAGGAAGCACTATGTGCATGCATAGGCATGCAGCTAAGGACTGACATTGCTGTCATGCTGTCTAGAACAGGAAAACTCCATGTTACCAAGGTTCTTACTCTGTGGCCTCTTGCCAGCATTAAGAAAAATAGAATGTCAATTGACTTCCACTTTAAAATCAATAGAATTAAAGGAATGAAATCGACAACACCAGTCCACAACCCTGGTCAAAGTGTGACAGCTGTCTTGTTGAGTGACAGCAATATTTGTTATCTATTAAAAAGGACAAAGCCCCCCAGCAGTGAATCTTATGTTTGCTTCAACATTTCAGGAAGACAGGCACAAGACTAACCTTCTGGTCTTGCCTTAGGTTTTGGCAGACCGGCATCCGTCATAAGAGTAAATGAAAAGGACACATTGTGGACCTTCTGGTCAAATGTTGAAGGTGTTGGAAAAAATGAATAGAGGGGTACGAAGTAGCCTTCGACCAGGCCCATGAGGAGAACCAGGTAGATGCCATCCTGAAACTAACAACAAAAAAAGACAACCTTGTAAGCTTCTACACAAAAGTTATAATGCGGTAATGTTTTCTAGCAGGAAACAAATAGCAGAGAACTGCAGACAACTAGCGTATGGGTACGCTAAAGGGAACACATATTAGCAGAGCATAAACGAATTTCTGTCTGTGTGAGGTCTGGAAATAACCACTTTGTGAAACGCAGGTGCAAAAGATGGCACTGGGTCTTCTCTACGTACTGGAATAGTGCGCTGACAGCACTTCTGCATGCATCAGCAGTCGCACCACCTGCCAAATGTTCGCCAGCTGCCTGCCTGTTCCCATTATCAATGGAACTACCTGTAGTTTTATAACCTATGTTAGTAATGTCCATGATTGGGCTAGTTGTTATGCATCATTCAATATGTAATAGCATGACTTGTAACAAGAACTTAAACTGACACCTACTGGGTACATAGGTTTACAGGAGTACAAGCGTGCAGTATAGGTGAGCAAGTGATTATTTTCATTGGCATCTGAAACTGCTATGCACTTCTTGCTTATTCCTTTGTTCTTTAATCTCAATGTGGATGTATATATTTCTTGCTTGTAATAAAGTCTCAGTTGAAAGCCAGCACTTGTATTTGTTTGCTCCTCAGTTTATGCCCTTGTCTGAAGCCCCATCATTACATTCTGAATCAGACTTTTGCTATACTTAACGGAACCTAAAATTATCTGCAGTTGAATATAACATAGTATGAATAAAAAAAAGCTTCCCCTAAACACAGAAACATTGACCTTTTATGCCAGTACATGGCTTATCTACATGCCTACCATGCTGTGGTTTATGATATCATGAACATGCCACAGCAGACTGACATTCCCAGAATTCCAGAGGCATTCCCACTGGCTACCACTTGTGTTCAATGGTCCTGCAACAAGCTCAATCTTCTGCCACTGCAGTGGCAGCATAAAGTGCCCACTAAGCCATAGTGAAATGTCTTAATTTAGAGAAAGACACTCATACTCAGTAGCAGCCTATCACTGTTCAAAGGGGGGGGGTGCAATGTTACTTTGGCCAAGAGTAAATGTGCACACCAAGCGAAAATGCTGCCATATACACAGTCCCCCTCATGCCAACTGTTTTGTGCAACATGACCACTTCCATATATGCCAACGAAAAGATTAAAAGGGCACTTTCTATAGGTGCGCACGCTTCGCTGTGCACTGAAGAAAATCTGTGTGCACCGAATTGTAACAATGGCAGCACAGAAGCTTTTCCTGCTTTGACTGCGTCAGCAAAATCGCAACAAACAATGACTGCATTCTCACACGAACCTGTGTGTCCAAGTCCGAGACCTCGAGGTTGATCTTGTTAAGGTGCTTGTTTACGAAGCTCATGAGTGACTGAAAGAGCAAATGGAAACATGTGCACATGAAACATTACAGAAATAAAGGCAGAACAAGAAGCTGCATATGTAGAAAACTAACCTTTTTCACAACTTGTAGTTTGTCCGGGGCATGGTCGAACAATGTATCAAAGGCATCTCGTTCTGCATAAAAACAGCAAACTGTGTAAGCTCTTGGCATGGAATGCGGTTGCTTGTACAGCAATGAGGCATGGCATATTAAAGGAATCTAAAAGGAATCAATCAATTAGCCAACCAATGTTCATTAAACACATTTAGTTACAAAGAAAATTATATATAGAGACAAGACCCCAGAACTCCTCTTCCTCACGGAGTTGTATGAAGGGTCCGTAGATTAACAAAGTATATGTTAAGACATTGCTATAAAGACCATACAAAGCAGGTACTTAAGTAAAACAGTCATTAAAGATAGAACATATTAGGTAGTACGAGTAAAAGAAGACAGCAAACAAACAATAACAAATGACACTCTAACACTCTTGTAAGTTGACTACAAGGCACATGAAGCAATCAGGAAATGATCACGCGAAGTAGGTACACAAGAAAAACAGTAATTTACAACAGAACATAATAAAAAGTATGTGTCATGAAAAACAGCAAAGAAGCAAAGCTTTAACTTTAGAAAGTTGCAAAAGGTTATGTAAAGCAATCAGAAAAACTCGAATCAGTAGTGAGTTGCAGCTAGAAACACACATGGTTGCAAATGTTTTGAGCATTACTGGGATTCAAGTTCAAGTGTACGAAGAATTTGAACATGTAAAACGATGCTATTGATCTGACACCGTGCGGTAGTTTGTCCCAAGTTTGGCTGCAGCAAATGAAATCAAAAAGAACCCATAATTTGTTTGAATGGCCGGTGCTACTAGAGAGTTCGCTGAAGTTGATAATGTTCGATACGGAGCTAGAGGACTGGTGAACATTACTGAAGAACAATTAACTACAAGATGATATTTGCAGGTTAGAACGAAGATGTAAAAGTCAATGCCTGACTTGGCAGACTGAATGCCTAATAGCGAATATGCAAATGATGATGAATCACATCTAAAAAGAAAGCATTGCATGCTGTGCAGAACACTGTGCCATTTGTAGTTGATGTAATGTTATACGTTAGGCTAGTCCATAAACTATGATTGTGCAAGTGATATGAATGTGAATGAAACAGTGATATAATAATAAGAGTGCTTTTAATGAAAGCAGATGCCTCAGCTTATAAAGAATTTTTTTGTACATTTTTAGCGTAATTTCGTGCATATGCACATAGCATGACAGCTGTGAGTCAAGGTAGATACCAAGAAATTTAGTCTGTTATTATTTGCAGCACGTTATGATTAAATAAAACACAGTTAGTATTAAGTAATCTCATGTTTTTAGAAATACAAACTTCAACTAGAAAGCTAGGAATACACTGCAAATTTGTAGTATATTTGCATTACTTAAGCTAGCAAAACTTGAGTTGAGTCTCAGGTCTTGTAGCTACACACATTTCAGTTGAAAAAAAAAAACCAGAAAACACACAATAGTTCTAAACACAAAAGCAAGGAAGATGGTTAAAACAAATGAAACTCCCCCTTCCTGCCTAACACTTATGAAAATCTGATGCCCAAATGCAAATTTTAAGTTATGCATTGCACTGTTGAACACTTTGTTACTTGCAATAGCTCTTCCTTGCACCCCATTCTGGCAGTACCAGTGCATACTGTAGCATGATTTACACATGCTTTCCTTTGGCAGGGGGCATGCAGGCAGTTCTCATTTCGTTTGCTCAATTGTTACTTCGCACATTGTTGGCGCCATTCTAGTTCAAATCACGACTTGCCTAAAGTGTGCTTTGCAAACAAATGCATCGCTGAATCTTAAAGTTTTTGTGAATTTACAGGTGTGCTGTTCTCTATTGTGATGGCTGAAATGGAGTGGTCTGATGATTACTTTGTGGATACAAGTCGGGTAATTGCCAGTGTCGTGGAGAAGTCTCTCATGTGATTCGCATCACTGATGCTTGCAGTGCTGTGGACAGCTGGTAAGAATGTTCAGCATTCTTACCAACATTCTTGCTAACGTTCTACATTGCTGACATTCAGCAACGTTCTTGCTAACAGTGTTCTACTATTAGCAAGAACACATAAGCATGGCTCCTACTCCATGCCATGGAAGCTTTAAGTGCCAACTTAAGCAGTCCTGCAACTCCAATGCAGTGCGAAGGGATGGTATGTAAAACTAACAGCATCTGCACCATGTTATCTGCTACCAAGTGCAGGAAGTACTGTAAGAAGAGTAGTGCTTTGAGGTATAGAGTGAAGTGACATTTGCTCAGTCCTTTCTGGTGGCTAGATGTCATAATACCTCTGGAAAGTGACAGCAAATTGCTATTACACCCAAACAAATATGCCAAGCTTCTACTGCTATTGTGGAACCCATGCCTCTGAAACTGACACCATGGCACAGACGCTGACTATTCTGCTGTTCATGTTTATGCAATGCCCACAGTCTGCTCCAGGTGGTCCCCACAGCTGACAGCACAAGCCATGCACTTGAGTGTTTATGTGGACAGAGGACTGCACTGCAATGCTAACTGCGCAACTTGGCTTTCAGCACAGGCAGATGCATTTTGTGCTTGTCGTCTCAAATGGCTTGAACTGACTGCAGTCTGCATGCCCATGTGCTTTTCATGCCAGTTTCATATCCATGCCAAACATTTTTTGAACAGCCATTAGCCATACAAGACATCACAGCCATTATGTGGCTAAAAATGTTTGCACCAAGGCCTCTAATAGTACTTGTTTAAGTGTATCTGAATGCTTGTAGAGTGGGACTGCATTGAAGTTTGTCAGAGGCACTCCTATCCATTACTCCACTATTTTCACCACTTTTCTGTCCTCCTTGAGTTTGAATTTAGTGAGTTTCCACTGTATTTGGTTAGTCTACAACGTTAAATTACATATTGGAATGTTAAATTGGTTATTGTCATGATGAGCGGAGGCTTTGTATAAAGTAGTAGAAAAAACACAATACACCAATGATTGTTTTTACTGACGCCTTTGTATTTTTGCAGCAATAATGAGCAGCATCACAAATACAGTCTATGCTTATTACAACAGACCTGCGTACAACAGACTTTCGGATATAACAGACCATATTTCTATTTTAGTTTGCTCTATCTATTTTATTAATGCAACAAAATTCACTTTAAATGAACCGCGCTACCATGGACTACGGGCTAAGCACACGAAATCTGTGGCAATTTTGTCAAAATTGGGTGTATAAAATGGACTTTTGCTGTGTCGACATGGGCTGGCAACTGACTTGCGAGGGTCAGCCGATGATCCCGGCTCAATATCTTGCGTGCGAGGGAAGGAGGACAGCGCGGTGGAAGCGTACCCTCTTTTGCATACGAGACACGGAGGTGAGGCGAGGGGAAGAAAGGGGGGTTCTACTCCATCGGCTGCTGTAAACAGTGTGGTTGCATGGGTGCCATATCTTGAAAGCGATCTGTGATGTGGACAAAGTGCCTGCGCGGGCCTAATCTTCAAAGTGATCTGCGATGTGGACAAAGTGCGCTCAGTGCCGGTAGCTTCGTATGTGCTGTGCGTTCAACGTTTAGTTCGTGTTGAAGCAAGACCGCGCAAAGGTCAACTCACTCGCTGCTGCTACCGCACTTATCTTGCTTAATTTGCTATCGCAATCGATGCTTCGCCTTTCGGGCGAAACTGCGACTTTTTTGTTTTTTTACTTTGGACGTTTATCACTCACTCCTTGCAATGCAATAAAGTTGTTAGACATCGCAACAAAAGTTTCGGGAATAAGGAGTCTCGAATATTACGGACTTCGGATAAAATGGACATTTTTTTTCCAGATTATCAGGGTCCGTTGTTATGAGAGTCCACTGTGCTACTAACTGCACTTGCTTAGGACTATGAAACATTATATCAGTGAAGAAAGACTGCTTTGTATATGAAAATAAATTTATGCCCCTAATAATCTTATGCTGCCAATGAAGAGAATAATCTACACTCCACTGATTTAATGTTTCAATTTAGGGTCCATTTAACTTCTAAAAACACTTCAGCAAATGTCAGATTCCACTTGCTATATTTATAATTCACAGTACCAACCACAAAACAGTGTCATAATCATGAGCATATTGCAACATAAAGTATAAAACTGGTTGAAATACATTTAAAAAACTGTTATCCCTTGACAACAGTATCAATAAATGGGTGCACTTACAACACTGTTTACTCCTTAATGACAAAACCACAAATGTGGAAATGCTGGTCGCCACTTACCAACTCTCATGCCAAGGTCACTGAAATAAAGAATAAAATGCTGTAAGTATAAGCGAATGGCACAAGGATTCTAGCAGTCTACAAATGAAAGGAGAACAGGATATTATAAAATACAACACTAGTTGTAACTCAAGTGTGAGATTTCAAATAGTACTTATATTGTTGCAAAGGTTAATTTAGATCCAAATTAAGTGAATAAGCCAAAACCAAGGAATATAAGCCAACATAGTGAAATAGGAAATGAAAGAATGCACTCTGGTAAGTCCCAAGTTGTTCATGTTTAATCTGTCCATGGTAGTACACTATGATGCCTCTGTACACAATTACAAGGTTGCTCATTAACTTTTCAAATTGAACATTGTGTTCTTCCATTTGGCAAGATTTATGACTAGCAACATAATATATGGAGCTGTCACTATTATAAAAACATCACAAAAATCCCTAAGCTATAGGGCAAAGGTTAAATGATCATGGCAAATACTATGAGGAGCTTCTTTGCATGTTTACCACATTCTTCTGATAAGGCAACGGTTGCATGTTATTGTCCCATTTGCCGAGATTCACAAGGTTTTGCAAAATTCAAACAATAATCTACGTTGCTAGGACTTCAGATCAATCTGAGCTCACGGAAGAATAAAAGCAAGGTCCTAGATACAATTTAGGGCACAGAACGCAATCTCTGAGAGGCCCAAAAAACACCGCAACTTACTGCACATATACACAAAATGTGAGCTGCATTTCTGGGCTTTCCCTTCATCTGATTAAGCTCAATGTTTAAGAATATCAACAGACTTCAGGTGTTATACCTCTGGCTTTTCTAAGCAACTCAACTTTGTACAAAACTGCAATCTGATGTAAAGTCTCCCAAGGGTATGAAACAGTGTTGTAAACAACAAAAATGGCATGGCAGAGACAGATCACAATAGCAGTAGCATAATGATGACACTCTGTTTAGTGATATACAAGACTGCAAAAAAGCTGTTCTTGCAGAGGAACAACGAAAATGAGTGCTGTGCTGAAAATTACTGGTGCACTTCACACTAGCTATGCTGAAAGAGCGTACTGAAGAAGGACCACATTAAAGCCTTTGCTCTCTGCTTTAAGGCAAAAATGCTCGCACAATAGGTGCTTCTACATATCCTCAACGAGACACTTCTATGTATCCTCAACGAGGCAACATAGTACACAACGTTTCCTTTGTCTACAACAGTTTTGCGTACTGTGGCCTCCAAAATACAAACACAGATGGTGCTGCTTTCAAGAGTTTGCACCATGCACAAAACCCTGCACAAGCTGAGCTCATAACTGCTGTCACAGTAAAGGTGCACTAATCCAAGCTCATGCCATTAGGGAATGTAGCAGCACATATGAAACGGAGGGTGCCTCACATAATGAATTAGCAGTCATTCCTTAAACTTCCTTACAATTTGCCTCAGCCACCACAAGCCCTAGGTAAAAAGATGGCTGTTCCCCTTTTTGTCCCAATTGCTATATCTGGAATCACATGATTTAAACCTTTCAATCCTAAATTACCAGTGCACAATGGGAAAAATGTTAATTTGTTCAATATGAAGTTGTTCGGCGTCAAACATGAAAAGTATCATGCAGGCCTCGCACACTTCGGTAGACAAAATTTTATTGCATCATTCTAATTGGAATAGCATTACTTTCATCTGTTTTCACAAAATCCAAGCGTTTTTGCCAAGATACTTTTTGCGGGTCTGTTTCTTTCAGGCTCAATAGAGATACACACTTGCAAAAAGGAGTGATTTCGAAAGTGCTTTCTCAGCCGGTATTCAGGAGGTGGTGTATGCATGTACTGAGGCCTTCAATGTTTTCACAACATTAATTGGAAGCTTAGTACCTAATCCAGCAACTAAATGCTGGATACCAGCTATGGTACTTCTGTTTAAGATTTGGCTACTGCCTTTCTGTAGGCAATGGAACCTTTTAGTTCAAGTGACTCAATTTGTAATTCCATGATTTAACTAAGTTTAACTAAGGATTTGACTAAGTAAGCACACAGCTAAATTTTTAATATAAGAATACTATAATTGCAAAATGCAAAAAAAGCTAATTAATAAATGTTTGTCAATTACCATACTTTCTGGCGCAAAAGGTGTGTCTATATACAGAAATGGTGCGACTTATATATGCTTAATATGTGATCAGGGACTCTGTAGGCACTAGACTGCTTCAGCTGAAGCAGTGAGGAGTTAATTTGGAGGTAACTAGGAGAGGCCTTTGGATCATAATGGCAAATGAAGATGACATTGATGATCCCGCAGCTCTTGTACTTACTCATATGTTGACGTCAGCTCTTCCTGAACAGTCCTAGGGTGCAGGATTCCATTGCGTTTCTGCAATCAATCAAATGCATAGCGAAAACAAAGCGTAAAGATATGTGATAAAGAAATGCAGAGAGAGGATGACCATCTCTAGATGTGAATTTGCGGTTTCATTATGTGTTTGGACGATAAAAATTGGTTTGTTGATTACAAAGTAAATAAATGGCAGTCAGCACCCATGTATGTTGTTTGTATCTTTATGTGTCCTGTATATTTGCACTGCAGAAACGCAGTTTTTAACAACAATGTACCAACTAGCCTGCGAACATTCTTTTGGAGCAGCAATAAAAGCTGGCCTGCTTGCTACAAGGAAAGTTACTCCAACACAAACAGCACCAGAGTGAAAAAATTCATTATAAAATACTATAATGGATTTCCTGACAATTGTGAGCAATACAACAGCAATAAAAACAAATTTGTGTTTGTTATGATGTATCAGGCAAATTGTATTCAGTAATCTTGGAAACGTATAAACATAAGCCTTAAAGGTAAACTAAAGAGTAGAGGTAGGCAAATACAAATTTTTTAAAGTACAAATAGAATACAAATAGTAAGTATTGAATATCGAATAGAATGTTGAATAGTCAAATGCGTACACATGCATTTACAGCAGTAATATTTATTATTAGGTACCATGCCTTTGGTGACTTACAATAAAAACAGCTATCAGTGACAAGCTTTCAACGCAAGATCACTAACTGTAACTAAAAAACTGAATGAATAGTCTCTCAGCCACTTTAGAGCCAGGCTGCAAACAAGCTTTTTAAGAAAGGCTGCTATATGATAACGTTTTCAAAAATGCTAAAAATGTGGTTGAAAAAATAGAAGTGGTGTAAAAAGCAAAAAAAAACCTACTAAACGACTTGTGTGCTGTATGCACACGTAGAACATCCATTGCAAGCAAACATCATAGGTTGTAGTATAATAGATAGAAACTGCTACCTGACAAAACTGACAAAACACTAAATGACAGACTCCGAGCAAATATCACAGGTTACCGTGTAGGCACTCCCCACAAAATTGGAAACAAACCTTGCAGTGCTCATTTTGGTTTCAGCATCGCTTCGAAAAATTGTGTTTTTCTTCATTTCTGATCATTTGCGATACTTTGTTTAGCAGACGGAAAACAGTAACCAGATTTTAACGTTTGGCTGTTGCAAGAATTTGGTTAGGTTGAAATTTTTTAAAATAGCGAACAGTTCCTTTTCGAATACGAATAGCTACTGCGTAGTATTTGATTTGCATTCAAAAGCTTGAATATTTGCTCATCAATAATGATGACAATAACAGCTCTGATATTTTGACCAGGTCAACCCTGCCATAAGCAGGGGGCCATGTAAGAACTAGACGACACACACAAGCTAAAGGTGATGATCAACAAACTTTGACGTTCACCCACCAGCTAACTGTGACATCACAGATTTTGGAAGCATCAACACAGCGCTAGTTTGTTGCTTATGAATCAAAGAAGGTTATGCTCCATTAAAAACTACACATGAACACCTGGGAAATGTTTTCTGACTTTTCCTATAAAAAGAAGAATTCAACAGATTTCAGTGATCCCGCTGGCTCTGAATCCCTTTACAGTGACAGCATGAGGCTCTCCCAATGAATGCTGCCATCTCAAGAACTTCTTTGAGATGCACAAGATATCATCATCATCATAAAAACTTTAATGTAAGACTGAGGAGTTTGGAGCACGCAAGCTCCCGGGCCCCCGCACGACCCCGCTGCACTCAAGCGTTTATGTTGCTTCGCTCCATAACACTGGCAGCCCGATCACTAGCCATGGACAGACTTTGTCCGCTAAAGCCCTGGCCACTGTCGCCTCTGAAAAACATGCGCACAGATGCCGACACTACCTGAAAGCTGTGTCGTGCATAAACACCCACGCAAATTACCGGGTAGGAAGGTGGTGTGATAGGTAAGAGTGAAATGGTGATGGCAGACAAAATTTCATTTTTGCACACGCCCAACATTCGCAATGTAAGAGCCGTGCCAAACACCAAAGTGTGCAAAGAAAAATAAAGGCGAGTGGTAAGAGAAGCACAAACATGGGCATTCATTACCAACTGAATTTTAGTCAGTGCTTGCATTTGAACTTCTTTCCTCTAATCACACACATATTTTCTTCACACACTTTGGTTCTTTTCATTGCTTTTACACTGTGAACTTCGACCAAACTGGCTAGTGTGATTCCATGCCATATGGTGACGTTGAGCAGGTGTCCTGATGGCCACAGCACTGTCAATGAAAGGACTGACAGAACGACACAATAAAACACATTCTCAGCCCTTTGTCTCTGTCACCGTACACACACACACAAAAAGAAGTTTAGTGGCGTGAAAATATCGTTATATACACTGCATAAGAATCAAATGGGCAAGTTGGCATAATGGAAAGATCAAATGCATGTGGCTGTGATCCAGACTTTCAAGACGCGACCATCATCAAAACGGCAAGTTGGGCCAGGCGACCATCATGGCTAGGCACCTAATCAGACATTGCACAAAATTACTGAGGCCTTTCACATCAAAAGAAAAGGCACTACACGTGTTAGCCAGGCAGCAGTACAACTTTGTTATAAAGAGTTTATATTCCTAACAACCACTTGCCAAGTTACTTTAATAGTTTCTATTCATTGTTATGACACTGCTACCACGTGACCTTTTTTTGCTATACCTATCCTGATTGTATATGTTTGTATTTCTTTACAAAAGACTAGCAGTGAATAAGTGCTCATGCCATCATCCTCTCTTAGTAACCCTGTCTTGTTAGCAGTCCTTTTTTCCGTCATGAAATTCACATCAGTGTGCTGTGGCTTGGATACAATGTTTGTAAGGAAATTCATCCTTAAAATTAAAATTTGAAGTTAAATGTGTAGAGACTGCACAATGGGGTTGTGATGGAAACTGCAGTGAAAGGCTTGGGATTACCTCTCACTAACTGGAATTCTTTAATGTGCACTTAAACCAACACACACCAGCAATTATGCATTCCACCACTCCTGAAACGCGGCCACTGCGTTCACTCACTCTCTCCACATATAATCAATCTTTTCTAGCAAAGGAAATGCATGTAGAGTCTACATAGACAAAGGTACACTGCGTTTATGCAACTGCTCAAGCTGATTTAATGCTTTCTGTTAGCGTGCCTTGAGATGAGAGATTATTTTTTTAAAATGTGCTCAAATATTCCCATTCCTACCTGAACAACAACAACATTCACGACCACGTTTTCTGGAAGCCTGACTGGTGCTCGGAAGTGCCGAGCCAGGGCGACCAACAGGTGAATGATGGACACCACATTCTTTTGGTGGATGCCTGAGAACAACAGAGATGAGCTTTAGTAAGTGGTGATTTACTGAAACATGTATAAGCTCCAAGAAAGAATAAAAAGAAAAACCTATGTACTTCTGGCACTAAAGTTGTACTCTAATAAAGCCGAGAAAGAAAGCAAACAGCTTACAGAGCAGCAATTTACAAAAACAGCAAACCTAGCCTTGAAAATCACAATCATGTCTTTGCTCCAACCTTTTCCCCCAACTCTGCCAAATAGGCTATGCTACCACTTAAGTCTTTTGGTCAAGTTAAGTAGAATGGGTAGTACATATACTGAAGTAATCTTGGCCAAACTGCACGGTCACTAATGGTATAATTTTCTTCATCAGTCTTTCAGTCTTTAAAAAGCACCATAGCAGATGAAATATGCCTCTGGTGGTTATCAGATACGATTTAGGCTACACCATGTCACCTCCAAGATTTTTCAGCACTCTGTGGGCATTTGCAGGCAACGCATAATCTCGGAGGTCAAGCTGAGGACTCCTGTGTTCAGAGTCATGTGTCACCTTTGAGCAAGCAGTAATGGCAACATTCCTTTCTAAAATTTAAGGTTAACAGGGTCATTATCAAATAGTCATTATGATCATCAGCCTGTTTTATGTCCACTGCTGTATGAACGCCTTTCCCAGTGATCTCCAATTACCCGAAAATTTGCCTGCAAATTTTGTTATTTTATCACACTGGCTAATTCTCTGCCGTTCTTGTCTGCATTTCTCTCCTCATGGCAGCCATACTGTAATTACTATAATAGGCCACCAGTTATACAACCTACATGTTCATGGCCTGCCCATCTCCATTTTTTCCCTCATAACCCTTTTAGCTGTTGCAGGAGCATTGCCAACCTTCGAGACCAGTTTACCAATATCCTGAATTTAAAAAATTCTCTAGATTTCCCATGAATCCTGCCAAATGCAGTTCAGTTTGTTTATTTGATTTCGGGTAATATAAATTTTGTTTCTTTTGTGCAAACAGACTGCAAACGTTATAGTTTCAATTTAGTTCTAAGTTCATTTGAAAACAATCAATTAATGAAGTCACTAGAACCCGGCTGAAATGATGTCCCAGTGAAAGTTTCTATGCTAACAACATAACCTCCTGCATTAAGTCATATTTGCAGAACACATTAGCATGCATATACTTTGTTGTCATATTCAGAAATTCTGGACATTGTCCTTGAGGCCATCTGTTGAACATCACTGCAATTTGAAATAATATTTCAACAGGCCATCCAGATTTCAACAACTTTCAGTTAGCAATGTCGAGAAGGTATGCCCTTTTAATACAATGTGTAATGACAGCACTTATTCATAACCTTCCTGCTGCATTATAGCAGTCTTAAAGGGACCTTGAAATTATCTTGATGATGTTGTACAAGTGTACTGAATCGTTAGGCTAGGTCCTTCCGACCACTGGGTGACACATTTAATCACTCCACATAATTTTTTATAAGGTGTTAAAAAATGTGCATCACTACCAATCCCAGTAGCTCTGCTTCCCTGAGCTTGAGTTTTCAGCCAACCCATCCCAATTGGTGTGCTTGGCCCAACTGGCATCAATTGGGTGAGGCTGGCTACCCCAGGTCCCATCTTCAATATTTTTCTTACATTATGCAAACAAATTCTGTTCATTATAGTTGGAATGTTGGTTAATTTGTTTCTATAAAAAATTTTAGGGGATGAGAATACATAAGGACAGCTTATCCCTACATGCAAGCACTTAAGGCACACAGCAAGTGTCGTCTGCGTGTGTTACAATGTTCTCCATGTTCACTCGAGCTGCATGGTCAGTGTTGGTCTCGAGCTTTCTTTTCACGAGCAACATGGATCGCCCTTTTATGCTGTGAGCTGCAATTATATCGAACGGGAACATGTCAAGCTGCGACATCGTGTCCCTGTGCAAGGCAACATGCGAGCGGAGTGGCTGCAGCACATCAGGCTGTCAGCACCCAATCGGCACCAGCATCTACGCGCTTGCAGCTGACACTTCATGATGAAGGATTATTGCCACAATAGACCTTAGTGTGTCCAGTATTCGGGTAAATGCAAGGGCAAGTGAACTAGGTGTTTTACGGGATGAGCGGAGGTCCAAACGTGAACCGCCTGCATGGTACAGCCATCTGGCGGCAAAGAGCTCAACCAAACACAGAGCTAATATAGCAGTTACCAAGGGCATTCTACTTTGCTGCTGGTGTAGTTTTTTGGCAGAAGCGCAATCATTCTTAAATTTTTAAAATGTTTTACACTTGTTTACAGCAATATTAGCTCTGTGTTTGGCTGGTTAAGCTCTGTGTCACCAGGTGGCTGGACTGTGCAGGCTATCAGGCTGCTCACGTTTGTTTACATTAAAGCTCTTTCATTACAGCAGTAGTAGTATGAAGGGGCTTTAGTTTACGCCTTTGCCAATCCATCAAAACACCCAGATCGCCACCAGTTACTGGAATGCTGGACACGGTTGGCACTGTGACAGGACGCTTGCAATGCATGCTGCTTGGATAGCTTTTGGTGGGGCCAGGTGGCTAGTGGAGAGGTTGGATAGACTACACGCACTGGTTCCAAGACAACTGGAAGTAGATGACATGACGTCAGATCATGATGCAGAGCCAGTGGAGGCTGAGCTCAGCCGTGATCCCTCGACGAACGAGTCGTGGAGAAAAAGCATGGTTATGGAGGAGGGTAGCTCGTAATCATCTGCAGCTCTTTTTAAGGCAAACTGCAACGAAATTTCACTTGGCTTAAGCTGACCATAAATGCCGAGTGTATACCCTCAAAGTAATCTTCGCAAAGCTGCAAGGCTGGTACATGCTTAATTTTGTTATTAGCAGCTATTAAATAGTGCCTATTCTGATGACGGGTACGCAGTAACAATTCGGATATGGCAAATATTGAAGAACCGTAAACTGTTGATCTCTCAGTTGCGCCACATGCCTAGGCAGCCAGTTGCACTGCTCGCTCATCATTTGAGAATTGACGGGTGTTTCTCTCGGCATGCATTCTCCCTGTTGCGCTCGTGATTTGAGCTGTTCCAAGAAGGCTGCTGCGTTGTGTGGTCATCGGGTGCTTGAATACGTACTCGAACACGAGCGATGGCTGTGCAGACCACAGTGAGTAGGTGAAGGCTGAACACATCTTTCCTGTCCCAGCTTTCACGGCGAAAGTGTGCACCCTGGCATACCAGGCAAGAGTGAAGTGAAGACCAGCCAAAGTGCACAATCCAGGCAGCGTTCTCAAGTATTATTTTTGAAAATGTTTCCCACCAAATTATACTGGTAGACTGTGGTGAACTCAAGACACCTAAAGGGACAATGTCCAGAATTCCTGGACATGTGTCAAAAACTGTTTTGCACTAAGAGCAAAGTGCTAAGATTAAAGAGAAGCTGATTAAAAAATTGCAAGGAAACTGGGAACCTGACCTCTCGTACAGAATGCAACTCTGTCAAAGCAGTGCCCCACCTCCCTACACTAATGTAAAATATGCGAATTATTTTTTTTTGCATGCAGTGTTATGGTGTAGCACTAAGGTATGCAGGTAAGTGTTATGTTACCTCCAAAGGAAGACTCTCAAACAAATGACCACTAGGATTCTGTCCATGGCTGCTCTGCCTATGGGCATTTGCCAGTAAATTTCAGTACAACTGTGCATAGTTGGCTGTTTAGCACCATGACCGCATTATCGTAGGTTAAGAGCTAGAGTTCATGTGTCCACTTACACAGACATTAGCTCATGCTCCTATGTTTTATGTTACAGCATACCTTTGTTTTGCTGGTTACAAAGAAGTATTTTATTTAGAGTGCACACACATCGACAGCACAGCCATCAACAACACACCTATCAACCTCTCATTCAGTATTATCTAAACTATTGTGAACTAGTATGGGGCATAACTTCAAAACTTAACCTCAATAAATTACCTGTTGACAGAAAGAAGCATGGGAGCATTGCTGTGTTAGTCATGCAGCTCACACGCAAGGATATTTCGTTCAGTCTAGAATAGTCCATACTGACATCTTGTATAATTGTAGGTTACTATATTGAAGATTAACTAAACCAAACAAATAATTTCTGTAACATCATCACCCAGAAATGGGAAGTTTCTATAATGGAAACCAATGATGGCAAATGGTCCTTGCAACCTCTACCACCACGGTAAACATAATGGTAACATATATACCTTATAAAGGAGCACATAGTATCAAAATAGGCAGTATCATGATATGGACAAATGTACTCACTTTCCACACTCCACTTGTACTGTCCCCACTTTGGAAGTCCAAGTACCTGGTTTGCGCAGTCCACAACGGTTTTCAGTTTCTGCTTCTGGCCTTCTTCTGACTGTGTCACTTCTACCACATCGAGCTTCTTCCCACTAAGCTTCTCTGTTAAAAAAAAGAAAGTGTAATAAAGTATAGTTGACAGTTTTGCGCAAGCTGTTAAAGGACACTACAAAGTAAAATAAAATGAGTCTAGGCCACTCATTAATCTATTAAAACTCATTTCTATTCATTTGGTGGAAGAGGTTTAACTACCAATGGAGAAAATGAAGGCAAAACTTCTTTTGCTGAATTTTACACCCAACCCTCTATGTCAGTACATCAGTGTGATGTCAGATTTCAACGTATCTGCTTGTGTTCTTTTGGCACAAGAAATATTCTTGCAGCTAGATAGGTTGAGTCATTGGTTTGTTTACAAAACAATGTAGACCTTTCCCACTAATAAACACGAAACTACAACCAACCTGACATCAAATTTCACACCATGGTGAGCTGATGCAGGAACTTCAGGGCGACAGCACAACCGGCCTCTTGGTTTTACATGTTTTCTGACTTATCGAGCATCTGTTCAAATAGTGGTCATTTGTCTATTGCAGAAATGTAGTTGACTAATAACAGGTTAGCTTTACCTACTCCTCTTTGGAGTCTCGTTAATACAAAACCGGTCGTGCTCAGAAAGCTAAGTGTGAGGGCGCTGTAGGAACTCGCAACCTAATTATTCCAGATGCTCTGATAATAATGATGAAAATTAGCCTAATTTTCATATGAATTAAAGTATTCATCACATATTAATTAAATACACTGACATTTATGCAGAAATCGAACTGTTTCTACAATTAACAGGGGATGCGGCATAAAAGGGAAGCAAGAATCAAACAATAATTACTAAAAGAATATGAGCTGGCACATCACTTGCACCAATACGTCAGGCAGATCTCATGTTTGAGAAACTGTTTCATGGTACCATTCCCTTCATAGTAAAATACAAGTATGTTTAACAGACTGAGACAGAAATGAGCTTATCGTCATTATCTATTTGATGTTCCCTCTCGGAAGAAGGCCTTTCTCCCTCAGGTAAAAGATGTTCCTTTTCATATTGGTTTAATGTGTACCATGCGAGTTCAATGAAATGCACAGTGGATGAAAGAAATGGAAATCAAATCCTTTACATTTAAATGCATGCCATCCATGTTGCTGCAGTGCCCACAGTGCTTTGCAATCAGGCAACAAAAGTGCCGGAGTGATTCATCACAAAGTACTGCACTCATGTCATGATGGTTCAGAAATTTCAGTGGCTATTGCTCCTGTGTTTAATTAACAATGCAATGTTGACATTAGGCTATTAGTAGCCTGCCATGATGGTGTAGTGACTGACTTTGTGCTGCTAAGCCCGAATGCACGGGATCGAACCGTGCAGTAATATTGGATCAAACACGGATCGAACACTGCAGTAATATTTAACTCACATGTTCACAGCAGCCTCTAAGATGATCAGCAACATTTTTTTTACTATGTTCAAGAAGTGATGTAGGTCCCCTTTCATTGTAATATGTGTACAAAGCTCCTCAGAGAGAGCAACATGACAATACATGATGGTTGTCATGTGAGGTGCAAGATGTCCCTAGAGCTATCTCAACCAATTCTGAGAGTTTTCAGAATGGGCAAATGTGCTTACCGAGAAGTTTCTGTAAAACTTGTCCATCAAAGAGATCCTCTTCGATATCTTTCACAATGATTCGATGACTGGCCAGCTCGTCGTTGATCCATTCAATGAGTACAGCTATCAGTTCCTTAAACTTTGGGTCCTCATAGGATGGTGGTTCAATCATGGCCCTTTCTTCCATTTCGTCTGTACAATTAAAAAAAAAACCCAACCATAATTGCCCGTGGCGGTAAACGTTCAAGACAGAGTTTACAAAACTTGAACGACAAATAGAAATGACTCGAGTTCCAACAAAGGCATTTCCCCGTAAGCAATATCAGTATCTATCGAAATGCTCACACCGACCTTAAAAAGGGATGCCAGTGTGCGCAGCAAATTAAATGACCAAAATCACATAAAGGAAGCTGTCATACCAAGGACATAATCCTGCGGGGGCAACTCCGGCAGGGTTGGACTTCCAGGCGTGTCGATTGCATTCTTCCCTTCTTCCTGGAGCTCGACCACTGCACGAACAACACAGTCTCAAGATTCAGATCAACGTTGCTTTTTTGTTCTTCCTATACACACTGTTGGTTTGCCGATATTTGACGAGTACCGCGTTTATTTGCGAGCAACTCGTATAAACAACATACATGACCATGCCAACGGCAGAACTGCTAAAGAGCGCACGATTTTCACTACAAGTCGCGCAGTTACAACAATATTTCACGTGATCTAGATTATAAACCCACGCGGTCTGTCAACATAAATACGGCTGTTGCAGTGCAGGGAGCAAAACAGTCTAGCTTTGGGGCGTGGTGCAAAAGTTTCAGTCGGCGCGAGAAGAAGTCGAGGACATCAACGTACCACTATGCTTTACAAAGACTCTTACTCTAAACGAGTACTGACTACGTTGGGACCTATAGAAACATGGGAACAAAATTAAAGAGAAGTGCTGTTAGCCAAGAACTGGCACACGACCATACATGGTCACGAAAGAGAAAGCACGTTCATACGATCGCTAGATTATGACTGCTAGCAGCGATAACACGGCACAGGCGGCTTTTTAAATGAATGAATCAGCTACTACCTTCCTTTATCTTCTTCCTCCTGCCAAGCGTCCCTAAATATTCCAAGAAGGACTCGTCTTTTTTCTTCTGAGGAGTGGCAGGTTTGGGTGACTTCGGCCGCGGGGACGCCATTTCGAGTTTACACCTACGCGGTCGGCACTTCAGGCCATAGCACACATACACGCCATCCAATGCGCCAACGCATTGGACAGGCGGCGCCATCTAGGTGCTATCTAGGAAAGTAAGAACATTGCGCGGTTGTTTCAAGGGAAGTGTGCCAATCTCGAGAGGCTGGCGCAGCTGTGCAGCTAAACTGTTTCCTGGCGCGTGAACCGAATCTTGAGTACGTCGTAAAAAATGAATGCAAGCACAGTTGCTTACAAAGTGTTAAGCCTCAGGCCCAATTAGCCTAATTTCTTACGTCAAGCCATGGAGAGCGAAGTCATAAGATACTACAGCCTGGGAAACTTGTTCACACGCCCTTTCGTGGCTGTTCTGCTTATCTCAGAACCATGAAAATAAAGAGAAGGGCAAATTTGCGACGAAGCAGTTCCACAATTCCTACGGAATGCGATTCAGAGGAGAGAGAGAGATCATCTTTATTGGCTAGAGCTATACCGTTGTCACCTCCTTAACCCCAAACCACGCACCATTAACGGCTACGCCGCTGCTGTGGGCACCTTCATTTAAACAGCTGCAGCACAGCGAAAGCTATAAGGGTCGTATAATGTGGTTTAATGCGACCAAGAGGCCAAGAACGGGACTAAGACAAGGGAAATTGAGGACGACGCAGGCGCCATACCAACAAGGTTGCCTAACAACCATTTTGTAGTGCATTTTTCTCAGGGACGTTCGAAGCAACTAGGGATATTATCCAAAGGGACTGCCCCGTACTCCACCGCCAACTGAACCTAATGAGCGAGCGATATCATTCTTTGAAACGCGCAGCCGTTTTTCGTCCCTGATTGGCTGATGCGATCCGTAGCATTCGCTTCGCCGCAAAGAATTCGCGAGACGAAGCACGCAAGTCCGCCATTACAAGGGCCTGTGCCCCGCTTACTTTTTGCTTTGGACGCATCCGCGTGGGCGCTGAGTGCGTCGTGCAAACTGCGGGCAAACTTCCTGCTCTTGGGAGGCCGAACTAACGACAGGGTCGCGACGCTGATCTGCGGTGACCGCTGTCCATCCATCGGTACGCGGACCGGTCCGATGTCCTCGTAGATGTTCTCGCTGGAGTCGGTAGAGTCCTCGGCACCACACTCCGGCAGTGGCGGCGGCGGAAGGTCTTCGAAATCGTCGGTGTCGGAGGACGACGTCATCCTGGGGGAAGACATGGCAGAGCTCGATTGTATGCAGCACACATCGGGCGGCCGTTACTGGCAGTTATTGTGGGGTTATAGAGAAAAGAAAGTTCCAGGCTCTTGCCACGATTGTATAATTTGCTCACTGACGCGCGAACATTGTATGGTTTTGCGCACTTTGCGACGGGAGACTCCCCTTTCAAAGAAAAGAAAAACAGATTCCGAAGTTTTACATGCCAAAACTGCGATTTGATTAAGAAAAGTGTCGTAGGGCAGGGGGAGAATATAAATGCAGGTTAATGTTGACCACTTGCAGTTCCTTAGTGTGCACCTAAATCTAAGTACACAAGCGTTTTTGCATAAGAACCCCATCCGCTTTTGCCGACAGTCTTGCGAAAATATGGATGATTTATACATGTTACATTCAGTAGAAAGCGTCTGAGATCAAGAACAATTAGCTGCACTGTGAGAAGCGCGGAGTGAGACCAGTGCTGTAAGACTTATATGACCGCATTATTACAGCGAAGCTTCTTTATATGGCTAGATTCTCGAAAACATTGCGTGCGTCTATCGAGCCGTGTAGACCGAGACTTTCTCCCCATACGTGGGCCGATCCCGAAGATAGTACAATACCGGGCCGCCCCACGGCGGCGGTGCAGTTCGCCGTTAAGAGGCCCACATAAACGGCGTCGCTGGTCATCCTTCACAGAGTGGAAGGACACTGAATTTTATACTTGCTAAACTGCCTGCATGAAACAACCTCTATAGGCAAGAAACAGGAAACGATCCTATCCGCGCCCCCCTTTCCGGAAAAAAAAAAATCGCACTAATAGAGACTTTTAGCGTGTCCGGTATTCGGGCAAGCGCGGGCGTCAACGTGAGCGGCCAGATTGGTGGCGCCAGCTGGTGGCGCAAAGTTCAACCACACAAACACAGAGCTAATTAATATATTCTGCTTAGCTGCTGGCGTAAATTTTCGACAGTGGCGTAGTCGTGTTCACAATTACGCCGCTGCCAAAAATTTGCACGAGTGGCGAAGCAGGATATGGTGAGCTACTGCAGTTTTAGCTATGCGTTTATCTGGTTGAGCTCTAAAACACCAGGCGGCTTCACCGCTCCGGCCGCTCACGTTTACGCCCCGACCATCCGGTAATCCGCCCAAACCGCTCCCGTTTACCGGAATAGCGTACAAGCTAAAAGTCTCTAATGACGTAAAATGTATTTAGTGGGATGTTGACACTGTCGTAGATGGGTACACGGTCACTCAATAGATGGAGGGGGGAGGGGAGGGGGCAAGGCCCATTGCCGATACACCTCCTTCCACATCTGGACGCCGCGACTTCCGTTAATAAACTTGCCTAAACCCCATGCAATCCCTGCTGCAGCAGCGCGGAGCCCCAAGTTGCCGCGCATTAGATAACGAGAGACGTGGCGACAGTTACACACAAACACCCACACACACGCATACACACGCACACACACACACACACAAAGAAACGCAGAGAGGCGAGTTGAAGTTCATTGAAGCTACGCGACCTCGGCGGCTTTCTACCAGGCGCACCTGTAGCGGAAAGGTAGTCAGGTAGTTTCGGTTGGCGAAAAAAAAAATATTTTCAGGGGCAGCTCCACTTTACGAATTTTGCTAGATCCCTTCGCGCCCCCCCCCCTGCCCTCTCGATGTAGGGAGGGGCAACTGCCCCTTCTGCTACCCCTCTCCTACCCTCGCCGTGCGCACGCTTTCGCAGGGCGTGTGACAGCGCCCACAGAGACAGTATTGCTTCTTTTCTGTTCTTCTTTTTCTCTAACCTTTCGCACTTCCCCGGTACAGGGTAGCCAACCGGAGATACCTCCTGGCTGGCCTTGCTTTCATTTCTTGCGATTTTCTCTCTCGCTAATGCAATATTACTTCTTCGATAAAACCGCGCACAGAAGCTGTGAAACCACTCACGTTTCATCCTTGCTGTCCTTGCGTGGGGGCGCACCGAGCGCCGATGCATGATCGCCAGGAGCGGCGCCACCGGGTATTGCCGCGGCCTGGTGGCCCGGCGTGAACTTCCAGCTGGTCTCGTGGGTGTCCAAGAAGTTCCCCAGCGTGGCCGACTTTTTTCGAGGACTGCTCACGTCCTCGGGACTCAAGGGGACCAGCACGACCGTGGGAGGCGCGGCGGCGAAGTGCACTACCCCGGGTCTGGAGGGACGCGCCGGTGACGTCGCCGAAGCATCCGCTGTGAGCTCAGCGCCTCCGTGTAGCCGCGGAAGCGCTTGCTCGTCGGCTGTGGCCGTCGTCGTTCCTAGGAGACCGGCGTGCGGGTTCGGAAACTTCTTGGGCGGCAGGGGAAAAGCCGGAGTCACCGCCGTCGGTCTGGCGTCTTCCTGAAAGAATTGGATGCGCGTCAACACGAATTAATTAATTAATTAGTTAACTAACCTATTAATTATTTAATTAACCGGTAATTACCTAACCCATTCGTTCGTTCGTTTAATAGCTCATGCGTTTTCTTGCCCGTTCTATCCACGTGATCAAAGTCGACGATCGATTGATGATTAGCTGTGGTGCCAATAAACAAATCAATCAATCAATCAATCAATCAATCAATCAATCAATCAATCAATCAATCAATCAATCAATCAATCTCTTGAGTTGTTGCTTCGAGCTTTAGCCTCAAAAACCTTTTTGCCAGCCATTTCGCTGACGCATCTACACGTGTTTCAAAGTTTTGCACTAGGGTGGCTCTATATCTAAACTATCTGGAATTAGGCTTTTTTATGTGGTCCAAGATTTTGTTGCAATTGGCCTTTAAAGTGTCCGCACCATCTGCACTCACACAGCGAACGCTTCGCCACAACGCGTACTTCGTTTGTGAAGCGTACCTCTTCCATAAGAAGTGAGCGTCTTGCGCCAGCTCAACATCTCTAGTTTCCTTTGATCAAACTGACAGAGTCAGGCACGTACCCAGCAGGGGGGGGGGGCAGGGGTGCCCGGGCCTCCCCGAAATTAAGCGGCATGCCCCCCACTCCCCGCCCCCGCCACCAATCCTCACATACATTCCTAAAGCGCCGCCAAATCAATGTTGAGACTTGACAGCTATTCGGTGGTCAACATTTTACGGCCTTTTTCACTCTTTTTGTATGACGGTATTTATCGGCATCTCCTGGTGTGTGAAGGCCAGTTTTCTCATCGATTCGGTGCCCGCGTGGTTAACTCGAGATGCGTTCAGTCGTCACCGTCCACTGAACGGTCACCCGCATGGCTGTTGCTTCGTTAGTTCAACCTTCTTTGTTTAGACTGGTCCAGGGACCAGGAAAGGGATTCGGTTCGTAGTCAGCTGGCCTATGCTTGAGGAGCGAGCTGCAGCCGGACAAAACGCCAGTTGAGTTTAACTTTTGCTCTTGCTTCATTATTTCCTCGAGTGGCGGCTCGCCGAGACGCTGGTAGATCGTCTGAACCCTATACCCGCGATATGGGTTAAACAAAGTGCAAATTAAGATAATGCGAAGCAGCGTCCCTCAACAGCCCCTGCAATAAACCTTAAACCCATAAGCAATATGTCTGTCACCCGTTACCTCGTCTGGTTTCTTCCCTAATTATACAGCACTTTTTGTGCAAGGAGGAGGAGGAAAGAGAAAAGAAGAAGGCAGGGAGGTTAACCAGAATAACGTCCGGTTGGCTACCCTACACCGGGGGAATGGGAAAGGGGAAAGCAAATTGGCAACTAGAAACAAGAGTCGCAACGAGTTGATAAATTAAGCCAAGGCAACAGCCAAACAGGAAGGAAAAGCGAAAATTAACAAATTTAACCATCCTTTATGAAAATATTTATGGATCAACATCTTTTTACTTAAAAAGGAAGGAGAGAAAACGCTGCCGGAAGTGGAGAACAATTCTGTGTGTTTTGAATGACACTTCTACAGTGGTCAGTCGAGCTGCTCGACGTAGCCACTTCTCTGCTGTGCTTATGTGCTTATGTATGTGTTTTTCTAACCTTCCGCGGTGGGCGCAGTACGTCTAGAACCGCAGCATCCTGCGCTCTGTGCGGTTGTACGGGACTGGCGGCCACTCATCATTACGCAACTTCCCAAATAACAATACGAGTTGGTTTTGGCACTTCACTTGGTAGAGCAGTAAACGAGGGATCCAAAAGAACTGTGATTGTTTCGCAAATATGTATTTCTCTATAACTCTTCAAGAGCTAAATAAAAACAATAAGAAAGAAGAAAAACAAAACACTATACTATGGTCGGATACAACTTAAGTCTGCAGTGAAGCCCCGCGCACGCCTTCACAACCGCCAGCCACTGTTCCTCCGCGAGGCTGCAAACAATTCGTACTTCAAACCTTTACTGTTACCCAAATAAGGCGGTAACCCCCAAAATAATATTATTAGCGCGTAATTTTATAGGTTTTCCCTCGCCTATTATAGTGGAATGGCGAAAGCCTAACTCTTTATTGAAATGAAATAAAATGCTTGCTTCGCTGCAACTATTTATTGTCGAAGTTTCATTTCAGTTGGCAGTAAAATTTCATGAGTAAAACGGGCTTAGCAGTGACATGAACTGTACCGCAGACTTTTGAAGATTTAATTAATTATGGAGTTTTATGTTCCAAAACCACGATCTGATAATGAGGCACGCCGTAATGGGGGACTCCGCAAATTTGGACCACCTGTGGTTCTTTAACGTGCGCCTAAATCTAAGTAGACGGGTGTTGTAGCATTTCGAATGGGGACGCGACCTCGGATCCCGCGACCTCGTACTTAGCAGCCCAACAGCATAGCCACTTAGAAGCAACCACGGCGGGTAGACTTTTGAAGAGTGAAATGCTCAGACTCCATGCGCTCTGTCCATGTCTGTTGCACACCTCATTGTTTCCGTCGATGAGAAGACTCTCCAATAACAGTAGACCTCCGAAGGTATCAAGTACGACACGATTTTGAAAAGGTCGCATGAGGACGATTTTGTTTGCTTGTGTGATTGGCTGGCGGAGTAAAACAACCCCGCGCGGTCGGTGTGCCTTGGTTGCCAACTGCTGTTTTTTAACTTGTATGCTACAATAGAAATCTAGTATAACCTCCTCATTCCAGGGGTACCCAATTGGATACCTCTGTTTCTAATTTTGCAATGGTTTCTAAAATGAATTGTTAGCTTCGAGACCCGTATTACTTGTTTGGGTGCTTTGCATTTTCCACTCTGAGCAAAAGATGGGGCTATGTCTTGGCGGGGCTGCCGCATAGAGAGTCAAACATGGCTTCCTCCTGCCTACACGCACGTCTTTGTCCGCGCGGTAAGTATAGTTTTATTACTTCACCCTACGGCACTTTTTTAAAAACTTGGTAGCTGTGATCACAAAGATTACACACTAAAGTCATTGCGGTGAGATGTTTAGTACGAGTTTCGCAAGAATCACAGATACTAGTCGTGTTTGCAGTTCAGGATACCCTAATGGGCACTTGAGGACTGAGTTGCTCAATCTGAATTTACAGTCAAGTACCTCAAAGATGAGGAAATTCAGGCTTTTTTGGAGCAGAGTGATGATTTGTCAGGTTGTGATGACCCAAAGTGGATCGACAACTCAGCGCAAGGTTCGGACGAATCCGATGTGGAAAGCAGCAGCTCCGATGAGCGTGATGACCAAATGAACGAGCCATCAAACACACGTTGCTTGTAGAAAACTAAAACGTACAACCGTTTATATCTTTTAGCGCGTACATGTTCAGTTCAAATTAGATATTCCCCTTCACTTTATTAAACTGCAGAATTTCTTGACCGAAAACTTTCTTCTTTTGTTCAGGTTCACCTGTGTGAACTTCAGTGGAGTCTGAGCTGATGCCATCACGCAAGAACCAAAACTGCCTTACATGTACTTTTCGGCGTACTCTCAGTGCAAGGGGAAGTCACGAGTGAAGCGCCGAAAATGCGGCGCGTTTCTTTGCCTCCAAGGTAGAAACTGTTAGCTCGAATTCCATACGTCTAAGTCCCAGAGTACCCACTTGGGTGCCAGTAAACTAACTACCTTCCGTTAGAGTTGTTTACCAGCAACAACTTTTTTTTACGTTCTTTTGCACCCTTTTGTGCTTAATAAAGTAGTTTCAACAAAAAGTTTCAAGAATTGTTGTCTCAGGACTGAGGAGGATAGGTAGGCCTTCGTTCTGCAGCTGACATAAAATAGACTGATGACGACGATGGAAACCTTTATTTTGTACCTTCCTTTGTTTATTTGTTCTTGGCAGTGTTCTTGCTGCGCTTCTTTCCTGCGCGGGTCCATTCGATGTGGTTCCTTGTTTGCCAAGTAAAGAAGAGGTGTATCTCACAGGCATACTACCTGTGAGACACACCTTATTTCATTTCTCTTTCGCCGGTTCACACGTCTTTATGGCAAATGGCGGGCGTTATTCACATTTGTTTTATTAAAGGTACCCCCCTCATTTGCATAGAAAGGTTACATTACCCCTTGGGGTGCTCCCCCACGAAAAAAAATCCTGGGTGGGAATTAGTAGTACGGTTACGAAACGATATAACTCTCTTTCGAGTCACAGCAACGGCACTGCACCAGGTAAGGGGAGGTATAGGGCAAGAGTGGAGGCGACAAATGCCTCTGAGGAACGCGCCCCGCCAACGGGAAAGCGAGAGACGCAGCTGAGATCCGTACAGCCACGCGACGCGCAGACGGAGGAGCGGAGAGCCGTAGATCACGCGCGAGGCAGCGAAGGAGCACTCGCCGCCGCGGCACAGCGGCAGTGCCGCAACAGCGGCAGAAGTCACCGCAATGGCGCTGTGTGTAGGAAAGGGGCGAGAGGATAGGCGAGAACAAGTAATCCGGGTTTGGAGGACAAGGGTAAGGCAAGATTCCCGCCGATCGCGACAGATGGCAGCAGGAGCGCAGGCAGCTAGAGCAGCACGTGAGCTTGGTTACGGCGAGGCCGACGCTGAGGCTCAACGGCCACGCAAAAAGCAGGAACGGGCGCCAAAGAGCTGCGCTATAAAAGTCAATCTCCAATCGCACCTACTTTTGCACGCCTGACGGCTCTGTACGTTATTTTTGATGGTATGCACACAATATGATCAACAGCGAGTCCACTTTTGCTATAAGTTAAACCACCCGAACAGGTGCGATTTTTCTATAACGAATATACTTCGCCCATGATTATGCGCTGTCAAACAGAGACATGCTTTGAAAGCACTACGGAATCTCGTTCTAGAAGCAAGTTAATTAACTCAGTTTAATTTGTAGATTCTTATTAACACTATATGTATATAACGATGGTCACGTAACGCCGGTATATATGGGCAGTTTATTGTTTGATGCGAAAGAGTCAAATGGCTGAATGAGCGAAAAAGCCGGCATCTGTGATATGTAGCATCGAAACGGCGGGCAAGTTCCACTTGGCTGCGGCGCCACGTCCCAAGCGCGCCACGACGGAGACGAGCAGGTGAAATAGAGCAGCTGCTGACACGATAGCGCGTCAGGTGTTGCGTGAGGGGAGAGGGCAGCCTCGCATTCGCCCTCGGAAGCCTGTGTAATCCGTCGGTTCCTTGTCAGCGCAAGCTGTGGCCTGCGTTATACCAGCGCCTCGGTAAGGCCAAATCAAAACACGGCAAGCTCCTCAACGCGCTCACCTGCCCGCGAGGAGTTGATAACTGGAAGGACTGCTCAGCGGCGTTTAACCAAAGATTAATGCTTTCGCATTCACAACTCATAAGGAATTCATACATAAGAAATTCTTAAAAACGAGAATCAGAATAAGTGTTTTGCAAAAATAATTTCTTACAATATAAGAATATTTGCGCCGTCAGTCATCAGGCTTGTGAACGGCTCAATGTAAATATTGTTGTTTTTAGGGCAGTCAGCAAAAGCACACCAAAGATTTAAATGAGTAAGAATTCGAATTTTGTACTGTAGGCAAAGGGCGCTATATTGTAAATTAGCAGAATGAGTTGTTGGGCAAGTTGGTTCATTGTATTTGGAAAGATTCGATGCGCTCTGTAGACGATCACGAGGAAGAAGACGGGACAGGCGCCTGTTCCGTCTTCTTCCTTGTGATCGTCTACAAAGCGCATCCGCCATCATCATCATCATCAGCCTGTATACGCCAACTGAAGGGAAAGGCCTCTCCCATACTTCTCCAACTACCCCGGTCATGTACTAATTATGGCCATGTTGTCCCTGCAAACTTATTTATCTCATCCGCCCGCCTAACTTTCTGCCGCCCTCTGCTACGCTTCCCTTCCCTTGGAATCCAGTCCGTAACCCTTAATGACCATCGGTTATCTTCCCTCGTCATTACATGTCCTGCCCATGCCCCCCATTTCTTTTTCTTGATTTCAACTAAGATGTCATTAACCCGCGTTTGTTCCCTCACCCAATCTGCTCTTTTGTTATCCCTTAACGTTACACCCATCATTATTCTTTCCATAGCTCGTTTTCCAAAGCGCATCCAATCTTTCCAAATGCTGTCAATGTTGGAAGAATGCAAAGGACATTTGAACTATTTTGATTACAAAGCAAAATAAATTTGCACACAGTCAGCACGCACAGATAACATATATTGCAATGTCCTTCCCATATGTAGTTATTGAGGAACAAACAACATTATTTCAAGGTGCTTCGTAGTCGTCAGAGCTTCTCTATTTATTGCAGTCCGCATTTACGTCTTTTCCTTTTTTGTCAGATTCAGGAAGCTTCTATATTTATGGTATGTATGTACATGGTTACAGGGGAATGCGCAATTTCTACTTTCTAACGGCGTCCTGGGGTAGCCGACTCTTGGTAGCCTACTTTCCCGTCTCTTCCGCCGTTATTAAACCAGTCACCAAACGTCACAGCAGCGTATCTTACGTCATCGGAGAGGAACAGCTCCCGCGAAGGCGGAGGCAGCAAGGACTCCCCCGGCGGGGCCTGCAGCGAGTCCCTCCTGACCGGCGGCGGGGGCGGAACCTTGCGTGGTGGCGGAGGCAGCTCGTAGATGGGACCCTCGGGCGCCACCTGTATGCCGACGACGCGAGGCGGCGGCGGGTCTTCGTCGGACGACGAATCTCCTCCGGCCGCCATCTGCGAGGCGGCTGTGGCGGCGGCGCTGTTGGCGTCCAGGAGTGTGGAGCGCCGGAAGAGCCGCTTGCTCACCGCCCTTATCTCCTCGCCGGACATCTTGCGACGAGGGGCGTCGCCCTCTGGTGCCGCCTCCACGAACCTGCGTTCGAGGCGCTAAGGCGTGTGGTGACGTATGTTTTGCAGAAGTGTTGAAATCCGGGCCAGTTGGTACATAGTTGAAGGAAAAGACCAGTCACATAACGCAAAGGACATGAAGGTTGTGGTGTGAACCTTTCTTGTTGTCCTTTGTGTTTTGTGACTGGCTTTTTTTCTTCAACGACGTACGTTTGACGACCTCGTATAAGGTCACGTCGTTTTCGTTTGTTTGGAGCCCAAATGGAACATTGCTTGTGGCAGAGAGTGCGATCGCTTCTTTGCGACTGGCGTATATAGGAGGGGCGAAAACCAATCGCACGACAAATTACAACGTTAAAGGAGGCACGATAGCTACCAATTCCAACGGTGGAATTGCAACGACCATCGGTGGTTCTTTACAGTGCACCAGGTTCGGCCATTAGCAGTCGTGGTGGCTCAGTGATGATGGTTTTACAGGTGCCGCTGAGCACGTGGTCTCAGGTTCGATTACCGGTCACGGCTGTTGCGTCCCGGTAAGGGCTGAATGCAAGAACTCTCGGGAGCGGTGCTTTGTGTGCACGTTAAAGAAGCTCACGTGGTTGAAATTAATCCGCACTCCACCATTACAGCGTGTCTCATACAAAACTGAAGTTTCAGGACGTTAGGCTGTAATTTTGGCTTAGCTGATTTTCTATCATAACTATATATACATGATTATGCGATTACTGATTGGGATTCACTGCGTTGTCACCTTATTGCTAAATCTCCTACTTTAAAATTAGCATTCAAACTAGCATTCAAGCATTTTATTGTACTCATGCGACTTCTTAAAAATATTGAGCATAAAATAAAGTAAGGGTAGTTTTATATTCCCACCAAAAATGGGACGCAGTTAGAGCACGACATAATTAAGGGTCTGGAGTTAAAATGACGAGCTATGCTACGTCACTAAAATGAGTTACATTACCTTTGGTCGGACGCCATAGCTTGGCGATGACAGTAATCCATGAAGAACCGCTGTGACGATGTCGGACACTCAAGCAGAACCCCGGAGCACTGCTATTTAAATATCACAACACCTTGTGCTTTGGGAACCATAGTCCAGACGCCAAGACGTGAGCAAATGTTCCCGTGGACTGGAAGACTTCCGTATAATTGTCGAATTAAACGAACGGCAATCACAGGATCAAACTTTGACACTATTAACGAACACTGGAACCAGAGTGTACTGGGGAAGCACGTTTTGGAGAGGCAGCAATGACTTCGCAGCAGAACTTCAGGGATCAACGTCACATCTGTTTGTTTGCTGCTTGTCGCTCACGCACACAAACGCGCAGTTACCTGCTGAAGCATTCCTTCGAACTCGAAAAAGAGGTGAATATTACCTATTCATATGGTACTTACACTTGAGAAATCTAGATGCAGACGTAAAGAAGAGCTTGAACCGATGCTAAGCGTCCCTGCTTATGTGTTGTTTTGAGCAGCACAAATAGGAAGACGTAAATGAGACCTCTCTATGTCGTACCTATTGTTATACATTCACATACTGATGAAAGGAGAAGCTTGAGTCGACATTCGGAGACCCTGGTGACACTACGCGTCACTTCAAATAGTAATGTCCTTCTGGTGGCCCGTTGATCGACGCGTCTCTTTGAGCCGCAACTCGCAGAAGTGGTCGATATTACTTATTCCTGTGGTAGTTATCTTTGGTAGATCCAGATGCACAGAGACAGAACCTCGACTCGACACTCGTTGGCACTGTTGAATGACGCGTCGCTTCAAGCAGCAGCGCGCCTAAGTGATGAATGTTGCCTCTTTCTGTGATAGTTATCCTTGGTACGTCCAGACGCAGGCAATCAGAAGAGCGTCGGCTCGACGCTTGGTGGCACCGTTGATTGAGGCGTCGCTTCGAGCAGCGGCTCCCAGAAGTGGTTAATATTCCTTAACCATGTGGTACACTCCGATGCAGACGGATAGAAGAGTTTCAATTCGACACACAATGGCACTGCTGAAGCGCGAGTTTAACCGCCAGGTTGCAGAAGTCTTCTTCGGTTCGGCGAAACGCGGATCAAATGCGTTGCCCTCGGTGCGTCCGTTCGGCGCGTTCGGGTCCCCAGAACAATGTTCCTGCTCCAATGTCGGCGCTTGACGTTCCCTGTTCGTCTGTTCGGGGCCAGGAAATGAACGCCGATAAGTAGTGGGACGGGCGACGTTTCCTGTTCGAGAAGAGCAGGCGGGGGCGAGGCCGTACTTCCTGCAGCTTTGCCGTAAGGGGTTACGCTGGCGGAACTAGAGCTCGTTACTCGGCAGCGACTGCTGTGCGTTGGCGTGATGCTCTCACCCCCCCCCCCCCATTTCTTATGTTTTGGTGTGTTATCTTTATCGGGTGTTGTGTAACCTTTCAAGAACTTTTTGTTATTCGTGCCAACATATCTTCATCTAGTCATTTCAATCAAAGAAGATGTGTCTGGAAAAAGAAATCAGCGTATCTAATGAATAGATGTGATCAGTGATAACATGCGTAACGTGCCTCCAACTATAAGTTAATCCGCTACACCAAAGGTTTACGTGTGAAGAAAAATCCAAAAGAAAAATTGAATTCCACCTGAAAAGGAGCATGGTGCTACTTGGCGCCTTCATTTCGGGACGATGACAAATTTCCGGTCATAGCTTCCTTTTCTACAAAACTTACTACTGTGCCCCCTATGCATGCTGTATTCAAGCAGTGCTCACTCTTTCCCTCTCTTCTTTTTTCTATTCCCCTATTCCCCTATCGACGGTGCAGCGTAGCAAACATGACATTAGTATGAATGACCTGCCTGCCTTTCCTCTCCTTGCTTTTTCTCTCTTTCTTGCTAGAAAAAACTCTGGCGCCGGTTTCTGCGGTATCTGCAAATATGGAGGTTCAGCAACCCTCTGAACGACGGCAGGACCCTGCAGCATTTGCCTATATTTTGACTCCTTTTGGGTTAAATGGCCTAGTGACTTTGCAAAGTGATCACTTTACTCAATAAATTGCCTTACAAAGGCAACAGTGTCAAAGGTGAGACATACCTTTCTCGATAAATCCCAGTGAGGGCGACGCGACACTTTATTCCATCTCACAAGTCATTTGCAGTACCGTGGTAGTTGCAGCACTGCTTAATCAATAGGAAGGCCGAATGCCTCATGAGATGTGTTCTTGCACGCCACTGCGTCTGCTAAGCGGCTGTTTAGCGGCAGCTGAATTCGTTGTATACGACGTGCATTCGCAAAGGTCCTAACACGCCAAGTATCGCTGTAACGTACCATATACCGAGCAATAACAAAAATATATAGTCCTGCCAATAATCGTGCAGTTACACGTGGAACTATATTTCCATGCGCAAGCACAATGCCTGTGTGCGCCTTGTGCCTTTGACACTGCTGTAAACGACTTGCGAGATCGAGTATAGGCTCTTTGTGCCCGCTCAGGTTGGGCACACAAATGGCGTAAGCTTCTTGATGCGCATTCCCCGTAGGGGTAACGAGGACACTTCCAGTATCTTCGCCTCTCAGATGTGCCCGATCCGAGCGAGAAAGGAACGGTCCTTACACTCGTTATATGTTTGGTTATATTTTTGCCTTTATGGTGCGTCTCACCTCGGCCCCTAGGTCCGCGGCTTGTGAGACAACAAGCGTTTCGATTTCTGTAATATCTGAGCTTGTATGAAACTGCTTTGTTCATTGAGCGTTTTCTATTCCATTGGAGGCATCCCTCTTCCATTCGGCTCTTCCCTGGCTCTGTGACCGATCCCCAACATCTGCGTATTCCCAAGCCGCCAAGAAACATCGAAAACTTCGGGAGGGTAAACCATGCCCACATTTTTTAATATTCTGAGAAAACGCGCTCAACGCTTTCTACGCTATGTCGAATTTGAGGCAATTCGACTAGTTCTTACGTAAAAGAACATTCTGGGACCGGGGCCTCGTCCGTCTGCGATGCAGAGACCACAAAAACGCTGCCATATTTCTCGAGATCCACCAGCCTGTATGACAGCTCGGGACCGACTCAATGATAAACACTTCATTGCGCATGCGGGCTGGAACTTCGCTCCTTTGCCCTGAATGTAGAGTCCCTTTCTTTCGATTTCACAAGTGCAGGCTTACTAACCCGGGCTCAGCCTAGATAACTTCACTGCCTTTCCCTTACAGCCACAGCTTCATTGCAAGTCCGAACATTTGAGAAAGCTTAGTGCCGAATTAGCGACAGCAGTTGTCATTGATAAATGGAACGTCACCAGTTTATTATTGTATAAAATATCCGGCCTTGGTTAGATTTCGCCACAGTTCTTACTACGTCACCAATAGCCTATGCGGGACTTTCTAGGTGGCGTTGGCACCTGTATTTCAGTTGCATACATTTTTTCTGACATGCGAAGCATGCGATCTTGCAGAAAAGGAACAGATAGATATTTTAAGATATATTTCTAAGCAAACTTATTGCCCCTTGAACGTTCCTTTAATATGGACAATAACTCACTGGTCCGCCTTAAAAATGGACGCTGACCAGCTTTTGAGCTTGCATAGTTGAGCCAGCGTTGCCCAGTAGAGTATCCGAACGAACCGCAATAGAATTCGGAATGACATTCAACTCTAAACATCGCTGTATTCAGCCTCGATGCGGAGTCTTACGACGTGTTATTCAACGACCAAATAAATTTTCAGGAATGTTAAGAACCGCCTAAAAAGCTTTTGTAGCCTTTCTTGAGTCAAACTCGCTTGTAGGTCGGAGCAGGATGAGTGGGGTGAGCCGACCGTTCCTATACGTTCAGCGTTCGTTCGTTCAGGGTTTGAAAATGCTTACGCCGCTCGTTCGCACTCTTCATAGTTTCTACATCACTGCGACGCGCAATATAGCTGTTCAATAGTGCAACAGTGAATCTAATTGAACGTGCGCGTTTTATGTGCCGATTATCGCTGCTGCTCTGTGGCATCCTTTGCCACATGGCACGACCTTCACTGCCTCAACGATGGTAGTCCGACATATTTACTCGGGCTTACATACAGCAGCTGCCTAGACTTGACCCTGGTTTCTCGGCGTATTGAAAGAAACGCGCAATGGTTTCCAGACAAGGAATAACATGGAAGCGACCATATTACTACATACCTGAAGATCAAGGGGCTATTTAAGTGCTCCTCCACGACCCACCGGCGAATTGACTGGTCGGCGTTTCAGTCGCACATGGAGGAAGTGTGTCAGCGAGGGAACCCTTCAAGTCTGGAACACGAGATTCCAAAAAGCCATGCAAGAGGCTACATGCAATTTTCAGCCTTTCTCGAAATATGAAGAAATTGAAGCCGGACATCAGCGACTACGAGCGATTTGCCGGGGGGCTGAAAGAATATACGGGAGAACTAAATCCATCCATGATCTCAGAGAAGCAAAGCGGATGCAAAAGAAAATTCAGCGCCGCATTGATGCACTACAATATCTAAGATGGAAACGTATTTGTGAGTCGCTGGATACCTGTCAGCGATATGGATATGCAGATATGGAGAACCGTACGTGGACGTCGCGTATCAACGAAATAGCGTGTTCCTTTCAAATCTCTCGCTTTGCACCAAGGTCACAGTGAAATTGACATTGCTGAGGAATTTTGCTCAAGACTTGCCTGCTTGCAACCCCAACGCGCACTTAAACCACGTGCCACTCCTGTGCTTCCGTATTCCCGCATGGAGGGAGGGAAAGAGAGAGCCAGAAGGCAGGGAGGTCAACCAGAATAACGTCCGGTTGGCTACTCTACACGGGGGAATGGAAAAGGGGAAAACAATAATTAGAGGGAGAGAGAGGAGGGAAGGACAGAAGGAAATTAGCGGTGAGTTCGCTGACCCGTGTGGTCCAATAGTAATTGCGCTAATAGTCACAGACGTTCACACAAACCCATCGTGTTCAAGATGAACAAAAGTGCCTTCATCGCTTTATGGGTCGACGAGCGATGGGGGCGGTGTTCCAGCAGCAGCTGCGCGGAAGGCTAGCGGCGGATTGTCCAGTTTTTGGAGAGCGTTAGCTAGTTCTTGGCTTTCTGGGGCATATCGTGGACAGTGGCACAGCAGGTGGTCGATACTTTCTTCGGTGCCGCAGACCTCGCACGCAGGACTGTCGCTCACTCCAATTAATGTAGAGTATGCCTTTGTCAAGGCAACTCCTTACCAAAGGCGACAGAGAAGCGTAGCTTCACGTCGGGGAAATCTGAACGGAGGTCGGAGTTGCAGTAATGGGTTTAATCGATGCAGTCGTGTAAGTCTTAAGTTTGGCGAGTTCCAATCGGTCAGTGAGAGACTGCGTGCCAGGTGTCGAAGCGGCCTTGCGGCGTCTGTAAATCAGAATTAATGAATGTAATGTTTTCGGTGGAGGAGCTTGAAGTGGCACTGGTGATTTGCAGGCGCTTCTCGTCACCTGGGCCGGACAGGTTTGCCTATGCGGCGCTCACCAACATTGTACAGAAAGCCCGACTCATGCTGCTAAACCATTACAACGAGTCTTGGCGCAACGGTTTGGTCCCACGTGAATAGAAATACAGCCGCTTGGTTCCACAACTAATGCCTGCTAAACCACCGTTAGATTTGTCATCGCACCGCCCCATCGCTCTGGCCAGTTGCACAGGGAAAACAATGGAAAGAATGATGTTGACGCACCTGGAATAGTACCTGGAAAATTACAACGTGTACCCAGATGCTATGGCTGACTGTCGGCGAGGGCGCTCATCCAAAGGTAATGTCATCGATTTGGTGACGTTTGTTCAACCTCAAAAACGTCTGAAACCACTCATTGCGGCATTATTCTTTGACATAAAAGGCGCCTATGAAAATATAGCGCGTTGTGCCATTATTGAGGCTCTGATTGAAGCCGGAATCGGTGGCCGCACTTTTGAGTGGCTGTACAGTTATTTGACCAGCCGGCATTTCTTCGTGATGACCGAGGATGGCGCCACGGCTCAACACCAAACATTGCGTGGAGTACCGCAAGGCGGTGTGTTGAGCCCGACGCTTTTCAATTTAGTGCTCTTGACCTAGCCAGATGCTTGGCCAACCCAGTTCGTGTATCAATCTATGCCGACGAAATTTGCATTCGGGCGTCAACTTTAACACGACTGCAGGTACGAGGAAGGCTACAAAAGGCAGCTAGGTTAACATCACTGTACTTGCGAAAACAGAACTTAGAACTGTCTTCAGAGAAATGCTGCCTTGTTATATTCCCTCGGAAGGCAATGAAGCGTTACACTGTAAGTGTCAATGGGCAAGCAATTGCAAACTCACGTAAACACCGCTTTTTAGGGGTAATTATCGACCGCGACCTATCATGGAGCCCGCAAGTTTCATTCCTGAAGAAGAGGCTAGTGAGAATAATACATCTCAAATTTCTCGGCGGAAAGTCACGGGGCACATCGGTGCGGTCAATGCTGCACCTTTATAGCGCCTTTTCCCTCGGTTTCACAAGATACAGCTTCCCTGTGCTCGGTAACACCTACAAAACAAACCTGCGTGCACTCCAGGGACTACAAGCTCAAACCCTAAGGACGTGTCTCGGTCTTCCGAGGTGTGCGTCTACAGCGGCAACAATTGTCATAGCTCGAGATCACCCAATATCAACGTACTTGGCAACCGACGCTCTCAGGTCGAATGTTCGGCACGTTGCCCGACTACCTTCTCACCATCTTGCCGCTTTACCCGCAGAAAGGCCACACACAACCTTCAGTCGTATAATTGTTGCCAATCGTACCTCGTTGCCATCGAACTGCATGCCAGCAGCAAGACCATCCTCACTTTTACGGTGCCTGCACAAACCTGAAATTCGCCTCACCATCCCAGGAATCACGAAGAAGACTAACATGCCGTCGTTTTCCCTGAAGCAGGTCACATTAGAACTTTTTCGTGAGGTACACAGTGGCTGCGTACACGTTTACATCGATGGTTCAGTCATACCTGCAAGTTCAGCTGCCGCTTTGGTGATACCAACAAGATCCATCAAGATACAGCTAAAAACGTCACATGTATTATCAACGAAAGATGCTGAACTTGTAGCCCTGTGTGCGGCTCTTCATTTCGTTCAGGAGGAACCACACCATGCATGGTAAATCTTCTGTGACTCTAAGGCAGCCATACAGAGTGTACTCTCAGCACTGCGCCTAGGATCCCATGAACAGCTCGGCGCAGATATCAGAGAAGTCCACCGAATCGTTGACGAAGCACGTGATATAATATATCAGTGGTTGCCTAGTCACTGTGGCAAACGTGGCAATGATTCAGCAGACGCAGCTGCCCGATCTACCCATTACGGCGTGAACTGATCTCCCCCTACACACTTCAGTTAAAATACGCCCTTTTGCAGATGATTGCGTTTTATATCGTACAATTAAATTTGCTACTGATCATGTTGTCCTTAACAATTATTTTGCTGACTTCTGTAGCTGGTCCAAAGCATGGCAAATGAATATCAACTTTTCCAAAACTGTATCCATGTCCTTTACAAGACGCTCATCCCCTTCCTTTTTTGCCTATGCCTTTAACAATATTACTTTAAATAAGGTCTTCAAATTCAAATATTTAGGTATCCTACTAACACACGATTTTCCATGGTCGAAACACATTGAGGTCACCTGGACAAGGCCCTCAAATGACTAGGTTACTTACATCTTGCTCCTCAATAAACTAAACTTTTTAGATATAAAACCCTCATCCTCGAATTTGGCTGCGTTGTACGGAACCCATACAAATACTGGGACGTTACAAAGCTAGAATCAGTGCAAGAAGAGTCAGTGCATTTTGTTTGTAGGGGATATGACAAGGAATTTTCGTCGTCTAACACCCTTCCCATACTTGGTCTCACTCCTCTTGAAGAGCGTCGCAAACTTGAATGCATAAAATTCATTCACAAGTTAATCTATTCTCCCTTCTCCTCTCTAGGTAACCACTTGACTTCTTCCAAACCCTCGTGTACGAGGAGTCTGCATGCTCTAAATATCTCAACCTTTTTTGCCCGTATTGATACCTTTAAACAGTTTTTTTCATTAACAATTAAAGTATGAGATCAATTACCGGGAAACATCCGTTCACTATGACTGAAACAATTGACGCCAGCTTTATAAATGTTTGTTGTTCATCCCACTTCTGCAATAGCCTCACTGAGGCTGGAGTATAAATAAATAAATAAATAAATAAATAAATAAATAAATAAATAAATAAATAAAACTGCGTTGCCATTACTTTTCGAGAGCCGACGCAGCGAAAAAACTTTCCGCACTTGCACGTGACGTGACATTAGCTCAATGGAATTCATCCGAGTTCAAAAGTGCACGCCTTCATACCTTGGACGATAATTTACAGCTCCGCACTTCGCCCGACTTGCCACGGCGAAACTGTATCCTTCTCATGGCTTGGAGACGCATATTCAAATGCGTACTCCTTTCTTATCGGAATGGCCAACAGCCCACTTTGTGACTTCTGCGGATTCAATGAAACAATCTCGCACCTTTTTTGTGAGTGCCCTCGTTTCAACCCGCAAAATGCAGTCCTCTTAGACGCCCTAGACAAACTGGACAAGCGCCCCATGACAGAAAACAAGATCCTTGGAAACTGGCCTACGCGAACATCAGCGCGATCCGCTATGAAGGCGCTGTTGTGGTACTAAAAAAACACGGGACTTGCTGACAAATTGTGACTACACTGTGTGACGTAGGATTGTACGGTGACACTGCGTCACACTACAACGCCTTTGCATGCTGCGTGACAGTGCCCACAAGCAGTTGGTGTGTATCGTGTATGTGTGTGTTTTTCTTTCATTTTTTCCTTTTTCTTATCCTTTTCTCTCTCTCTCACCTATCGCATCCCTTTGCCCCCTCGCCCAGTACAGGGTAGCCAAGCGGAGATAATAGGGAGTTTTAGAATAGGGGCCCCAAACGTTTTGGGGCCCCAAAGAAATAGCGAAATAGCGTCGAAGCCACTGCGCATGTGCAAGACGCAAACTGCCTTTGGGTTTTGCGTTGGGAACGCTATTTCACCGATTTAGCGGGAGCCCAAATAGCGGCCCCAAAAGTTTTGCGTCGGCAAACATGGCGGCACCCATCGAAGCGACGGCTCTAACCTAGCACCAAACTGGGTTCGATTAGCGGTAACGCGTGAAGTTTGCAAGCTAGGAGAAGTGACTGCGGTTATCGCTTTCTCTCAACTAGCGTGTGTTATGAAGATTGACTCATTAGATGCCGCTGATTTTGAATTCGATTGTGGATTTTATGGCTCGTAGGCCTAACGCGGCTAAGCTTGGCTGGTGAAGGCACGGAAAGTTGGGTTTGTTGCTGAAAACTAAGCGCGACTTATTGTTTGCTGCTTGAAGAATAACCTCTAAATTGTAATTAAACGCGAATACACGCAAGTCGAACTTACTATTCCTATCATAAAATGGTATATTTTATTTAATTATTTCTAATAGCTTTTCTTAGACGCCGTAGTGGCGCTGTCAGCGCAAGACGCTATCCGCAAACGCAAAGCCCTATTCTAAAGCTCTACTGCGTGCCCCAACGCCAACACTCGCAGAGCTCTTTGTGGCCCCAAAATATTCGGGCCCCTATTCTAAAACTCTCTAATCTCTGGTTAACCCTCCCTGTCTTTCCTTTGCCTTTCTCTCTCTCGCTGCTGCTGCTGCAGGTCAAAATGGCAATGAGTACAATGGCGCAGAACGAAGTAAGCGTAGCACATGTAGTAATAAAAGGTTATTTCGCACATATGTAGCAACGCGGTGTTGAGAGAATCTCGGCAGCAGGAAACAGTTATGTGAAATCGCCTTGAACGCGTAACCGCAAGAAAGGGAAATCGAGCACGTCCAGTTTGCGCGGAAACAGCAAAAACAACTAAACAAGAAAAAAAAAAACGACAACCAACGTCGTAACAAAAGGTAAACGCCTCACAATCGGAATGACCGAGTGCGGACCGAAGCGGAGGCGCTGTCATTTCCACAAGACATGCTAGCACTTGCAAGCACGATATCGGCTGAAATGTCAGGTTTCTAGATGCGCTAACAGACACAAAATAAGGACACCGCAGGTTTCATTCTGGTTGCTTTTATTTCGCGTCATTGTTAAAGTGAACGATGATTAAAACGAAGTTGTCGGTAGAAAAAAACTCACAAAATAATTTTGTTTCTTCGTAGCAGGCTTGCAGCAAACATTGTGTTGATCGCAGTGCTCAAGATCAGACTATTTGGAACCCCCGCGACCCTTCTTGCCTTGACTGCGCTCCTCTTTTTCGGCAACCATGTTGTGCAAATGATGGAGGTTCTTGCTAATCTGAAAAAAAAGAAGTTTGGCATTTATTCAGCTTGCTGCAAGAAGCTGTCAAGAAAACTACAGTGGAAGATCGTCATGGTTGCAGAAACTCTCGGGTGCGTGACCAACATGAGTATCGCGATTTGGTAGAATTTCTTGAATCGAGAATCCCGGCAAGTAGGCGATATAAAAGAAATATGTAGCTGAAGCTGAAACTTCAAACAAGCGCATCGATGCTTGCTACATGCATGACTAACTGCACAGATTCCAGGATTCCAGATATGCGTTTTTTTTAAAGTACATTGTACGTTCTTAAACCATAATATATCATGATTTACGGTGTGCTGTAGTGGGGTCTCTAGGCTTTCTTTTTTTAATTTTTGCGCATACTGCATAGAAATTGTGTTCTAGGACTATAGCTGTGTCGCGACTCATTAACTATTAGAACGAATATAACAGTTAGAACTCGATCTAAAGAAGCCAAATTTTACGAAGTTCCCGTTCTAACGAAGCAATTTCCATTCGCTCGCAGGTACCAGTAAGTTTCAATGTTGTCATTAACCCTAATCAACGAAACTACTTGGCCGAACTCGATTTAACGAAGTTTTTCCTGAAATAAATGAGCAAAAGAAGCGGTAATTTCTAATTTTGACACAGACGGGTTTTTCTTCGTGCGTGCGCTCTAAAGCTATGGCGTTAAAATATATAGGTGCCCTAGTCACACCCTTAGCTTTATTTTGACGAGGAAGCACCTCGCACCCGTGCACGCAACTGCGGACTAAACACCGCCTCGGTATTAGTGGGGGTGGTTCCTTTCTTTTACTTCATGGTTTACGGGACAGATGGCTGGATTAGCGACAAATACAATGCAGCGGTAGCTTTTGCGTGTCGCTACACTACAATTTTAGATTTCGAAGGACCGAAAGATTTCTTTCTTGATTTTACGAACTTGCCGACTGAACTAAATAATTTGAGCGTTTTCCTGGCTTCGTTAAACCGAGTTTCAACTGCGATCATTAAGTGCTTTTTCCATGGCTATGACGTTATCATTCGCAAACCACTCCTCGTTTTCTTAAATTATGGGGTTTTATGTGCCAAAAACACTTTCTGATTACGAGGCACGCCGTAGTGGAGGACTCCGGAAATTTCGACCACCTGGGGTTCTTTAACCTGCACCTAAATCTAAGTACACGGGTGTTTTCGCGTTTCACCCCATTGAAATGCGGCCGCCGTGGCCGGGATTCAATCCCGCGACCTCGCGCTCAGCAGCCCAACACCATAGCCAATGAGCAACTACTGCGGGTCTTTCCTTTAGTCGTTTTATAGCGTTCATAGACCAAAATACGAGACAATGCAGCCGCGATCTTTGCAGTTGATAAACAAACATTTCAGGACTTTACACGTTGCATATCTTGAAAGTAAACAAAATTGTATGCCTCCTCCGTAACTTATAAAACATTCAATTATGCGCCGCACTAAAGCCTCGCTTAACTAGATTCCAACATGGTCGACGGATCTGCAATTATTTTTTTTTTGCAAACATGTTTCACTCACTTAGCAGAAACTGCGTTGAACGAAATTAAGAGCGTACAAACGACTTCATTTTTGTTTCCCCAGCCCCGCAATGTTGGGCTGTTAGACGAGGAACTTCTACCTTTTGTGCGAAGATTTGTGTGTTTTTTGTCAGATTAAAGCTGTCATAAAACACCGAACGCATGCTCAAAACCATTATCATTCATACTAATCGACCGTACATTGCCGTACGTTTGGTTTATGTCCAAAGTGACGGCGCTTAAGCGCTAGAGTAAAGAAAAACAAACTCTATACCTCTCCCATCTGTTCGAAGAGTGTCTTTGTGGCATCATGTGAATACCGGCTGTGTTGCTGAAAAAAAAAAAACTCTTTTAACGACGTAAGCCTGACGTCGATCAGTATTCGGCACTATTACTCAAGCACCTTTAACCGACTAATTTATCGATTATTAGGCAGCAATAATGTACGAGGAGAAGATATGTCTCCTTTTGTCACGAATTACGACATACGGTGGATAACTGTGTGAAATTGACATAATTTTATGCCGAGGTGATGGAGGCTATTTAAAGCAGGTCAAGGTGTATTGGATGATGTTTGGTGCATTCTCTAACGAGTCATCATAAATACGGAGTAATATAGTGCCAACGCATTCTGCAGTCAATCATGCTGCGTTTCTTAAAAAAAAGAATTCAATTGGCACCTCAAAGTGGATGGAAAAGTTATTTATTGGCTACGAGCATTACGAGACAGGAAAAAAGACCCTTTCGCCATTGCCGATGGCACACGGCACTTTGACCGCATTGTAAGATAGGGTCTATACTAACATGTTTCCGGATTGTTTATTCGCTGTCCTCCTGCGCACATTCCACGCCAAAAAATACTCGAGGGCAGCCAGTGAAACAAAATATTTATACAATAATGAGCACTGAACATCAAGGCTAGTATGTCACAACACTAGGGAAAATTGGAGATGCTAATTGGCCAACCATTTTCGAGTAAGTAATTTCCAACCTTTTCCTCACCTGCAAACTGTCGACTGCAGTGGAAAACTTTTCGTTCATACATTTCATTGACTCTTCAACCTGTGCGGCGTGAAAAACGAGAAAAGGACTCAATATAAAAAAAGTAAAAGTCGTCGTTTTACATAGATGCATGTGCTTCGCGAGACCAGTGCTGTCAGCCCTAAGGAAACTTGCCTAGATCTATGGATTTTAGGTTCTGTTTGTGAAAAAAAAATACAATACGTCAAAATCTAGGCAGATGCTATACTATGACATGAAGGAAGGAAAGACTCGGAGATGTGAACAACACCTGCTGCGACGCATCTATTACGAAACCAGGAACCACCGAGGCCCCTGCGTGTTTTGATAAGGTCACCTCAAATTACGTTCGCATTTGCCCTTATCATGGCGCATCAGCACAATGAAGGCATCTCCCAAAGTAAATGACAGTAAATGACAGTGTGCGGATGCCTTGGGCTCGCTAACGAAGCAATGCTACTCCACTATTGCCATTCGTAACTCTATTTGTGCTGCCACATTCTGCTGTCCAAACAAACGTATGCTGTCCAACAAAGCCGTGCACACAAATCTGGAGCTAAGTAGACACATATTTAGAGACTGTGCTGGGCACTACAAGGTGGATGTGGCGCTAAGCAGACGACTATGAGCGCGTTTATTAAAGTTTACTGGGAACCGCCAAAAGGTGGATGAACTTTGGACACAGTCCCGGTGGTCACCTGTTTGGGCGAGTTTTGGCACAGTGAAAAAAAAAAAAAGATTGGCCCCGCATCTGCGCGCTTTACTGCCAATTAGTTATAAGCGTTCAAGCGTGGTGGTGCTACATCAGTACATGACATGCAAGAAAAGTTTATTGCAGCTCTTTTACATTGAGCTCGCGAAGTGGTATACCATTTTGACATTGTTATATTCGCTAAGAGAGGTCAGGCGCTCATTTTCGTACAAGTCGAATAACTTTTCGTGTCAATCTTGGTTCGAATTCGCATTCGAACAGCCAATGTCCAAATTTGTTTTGAATGTAGGGCAATGTATACGCGACGTAATCATATTTAAGTGTTACGGAATTTTTAAAGTCGCCTGTGGCAGACAGCATAACCATTTTCCTCGAGCTGGATTATTCGAAGAGATGGGCATTACTAGCACATAAGATCGAGACACATATTCAACTAATTAACCCAAAAATTTCGAAATTCCTAATTAATTGGCGACGCATATGGCAACACAGTTGGGAATTCTAGCCGGTGAGATTGCAAGACGTATCCACTCGAAATTAATTGTCATGCTTCAATGCAGAAAAGAGCGTTTCGTTAAAAAGTAAGTCGAACTGCAATGCATTTGTATGGAGAGTTTGATGGCGCATATCTCTAGACAGCTGTCATTCTGGAATTTAATTCCAAGTGGATGCGCCTTACAAACCTAACGGACACTATTCGGAAATTGGAATATCTGTAATAAATAAATTAATTAGGAAGTTAATTAATGGGATTTTGTTAACTAGTTGAATATGTGTTTCGATTTCTCGTCCAAGTAATGTCCGCCTCTGTGAATAATCCAGCTCAAGGCTACAATTATGTCTGCTGCAACACTAGATGCCTAACAATTAATGAAACTTAAAAAGATTGATCACCCCATATAAACTTGCTAACGTGTTCTGTGTAAATATCGCTTCGAGGAGAAGACTGTTGCTAAAGGGATTATTCACGTGACCGTCTCTGTGCGCCATTTTGTAGTCTTGTTCATGTCATCCATTGCGATGAAGATAAGGAAATCGAGATACAACGCAGCCCCATATTCGCTGTTCTAACTGTACTACAACATTGTGGCCTCGATGGCTTGCCTACCCCCATGCTCACGGACAACTTCCTGTGGTAATGGAAAGAAAGCTACAGGGGTTGAGCTTCTGCATATCTGTTACCGTGCCGAATAATGCGGCAAACTTTGATAGCGTTTTCGATTTCTCGGAGAATGTAATGAATCACGCTTTCTTCCATGTGTGAAGGTGTCACATTTGCCGAAACAGGGAAAAAAAGGCAGAAAAAAATTAATTATTATATACATTGAGCAGTGTACAGTGTCTCATTTTGCTGTCGTAAATAGGGAGTGTATGTTTACTCTTCCGAAGGTAAAGGGTCTGTCTACCGCTCGGAACATGACCTTGGATTTTGCTGGGAACGAGAACATTGCGTGTCAAATTGACGGAAAGTAGCATGCTTGTATCCCGTATACAATGAACTATATTTTTAACTTCGCTCTGAAAGCGGTGCAAGAATGACGTGGCGTCGTTAGACTGGGAAACAGTACAACCAATTCGTGTACTCTCCCGAGAGTTGTTGTGCTTGAATACGATAGTGGATGCAATTCTGCTTGAAATTGTGTTTTATGCTCTTCTGCTAACTTTCCTTTGCGGGAGAATATTTTTTTCCTGTTTCCATCTAGTGCATGTTGAAAAGTGGCGCCGCCTTGTGCAAACAAACGGAGTCATGGTATACAAAGTGGTGCATTTACGCATGGCCCCCGAGATCGCCATCGCATTCGCTAGTCAGTGTTGTCGGGCTCCAAACACAATTTTAAGAGGAAACTTCTGCAGATTAAATAATTTTTTTTTCAAATGTTTCTACTCGCTTGCGAGAGAAACCACTGCACGTCTGGGCACTACGAATAGTAGGCTTTCTATTGCACTAGGAAATAAATTGTGCAACATTTTTCCAGGAGAGCTCTCACATGTACGCTTTTTTCCTCAATAGCTTCCCAGTCACGCAACAGTTGTCCTCAACGACTTGCTGCTGTGCCATCATTCCAGCTTGAGTGATGTAATAATTTAATAGTTCAAAACCACCTTAGAGGTAACTTTCAAACAACATTTGCCGTCTATTTGTACAACCTAAACAATAATATACTAACAGAAAAACAATTTACAAATCGAAAAACCACACCTTGATAAGATCTTAGGGGAAATCTAGAGAAGCTTTAAATTCGAGCTATGGAAAAACTAGCTTCGGAGGTTGGCAGCACAAGACGACGCTGTCTAATTTCTGTTAACAGATCCGCTTCCCCTCCGTAGTTGCGACTTTTTATTGGCTGATTTGAGCTGACTCTGCTTTTGACCTGCAACAAAATTCAGCTGCCGCAGGCACGTATCGAACCCATGACCTCGTGCTCGACAGGAAAATTCTATAGCCACTGAGCTACTGTCGTACGTAGCCGAGCACGTTGAATTCAGACAGTTTAGAGGGTGCTTACCGCATCCAGACGAGCTTTTGTATCTTCATTGATAACGGACAAAACTTCCTGGAGGGAGCCGTGACATTGCTGTGGAATAGAGAACGGGATTGAATTGCTGCGCGCTTACTGAAACACGCATGCGCTTGGCAATGCATAGCATATTCCCTTACCTCGAGATCCGACACCGTCTTTTCCGATTTTGCAATGCGTTGTTCGCATTGAATTTGGACCTGCAGAAATATTTACCAGGTGCATGATCTTTGCCTTTTAAGTAGGTTGGGTATAAATAAATAAATTATTCTGCTCACGCACGAAAAAGCAAATACTATTGCACATTTCACGCTACATGCGTGCCAATTTGCGCGAACAGCTGAATGTCTCTTACTTTAAAGTAATTGTTATTGTTAATAACTTTGTTTAGTGCATGGATGCCTTGTACAGCTCTTACGCGTAGTTATAAGTGTTCAAATTAGAATAATTCATAATTATTATACAATTAGTGCACTATCCGTATACTACCAGGGCACCAAAACTAACTAACTAACTAACTAACTAACTAACTAACTAACTAACTAACTAACTAACTAACTAACTAACTAACTAACTAACTAACTAACTAACTAACTAACTAACGAACTAACTAACTCACTCACTCCCGGGCTACCTTTCTTCATTACCAAGGAGCCCAATCGCACATTTTCCTCAAAGATATTTGTGTGGTGGTAATGAAGTACGCAGTGAGCTGGTCTATATCTACCATATCGACATAAGGGCGTGTAAGACTTTGACGAGAACGAACTCCGAGCAGACACACAGATGTGCGTTACAAGATATTGACCAAAAGACACGCCAAGTGGCCTTACGTTCCTCATGTCTCCTTGGATTGTTGGCACTGCAACTTGGAGCATCTCCATCCCGCACTGCAAAATACGCGGTGCATATATCAAGCCCTGTAAACGTCTTTGCTAGTTAAACGTCATATTTCTTTCAGAAAATGGCAGAAACTTACTTTTTCTTCGTTAGCCACCTTTTTAAGCTGCAAGAAAGAAAGGAGAAGGAATGAAATGTTCGTCTATAACTGCGTTTGTCTGCAACCGAGTCGCGTTCGAGAAAATGCCTAAGAAATAGGTCCTGTTAGATGCGGACGAGCGATTAGCATCGGTCAAGCTATGCGAGTGCAACCACCAGCCGTCGCATTCGAATTCTGGTGCACCAGTGTGCGCGGACCATGCCACCGGACCCGTCAGACAGGATGGCTATCACGCCCTCGTGTGTCGCGCGTGGAGCTTTTGTTTCCCCCTTCTGTGCGACGCTTCTCGAAGGTGTACCTGGAGATCGGCACGGTTCGAGGTAGTTGACCTTAGTCCAGAAAAAATCTGCTTTGCAGTACTTGAAGGTCGTTCAAGAACGACCAGGCGAGGATGCAACGCCGGGCGGATGTGGCCATAAGAGGATAGGGCCCAGGGCCGAAGATGACGCCACTTTCACGGGCCCTACGATTGGATGGAAATGACATCTGTACGGGCTCGACGAATGCTCGAAGACGACGTGGCCCCGACGGAATGAAGGTGTTATAAGCCAGAGAACCATCGAAAGGGAGAGACGTTCTCGCGACGGGCCGCAGCGTACGATTTGCTGCCGGCCGTCAATGAACTTTTACTCTTATTGTACCTGTTTCTAACCCTGTACATAATGTTAAATAGACCTTCATTTCTCCAAGTTCCCCCTCAACGTCGGCCAACTCCCGCACTCAACGGTAGTATAAATAGTCCACACAGATGAAATGTAAATGCATACGCTCATATGACTATATACGGAGAAACTAGGCTGAGCTCATTGGTAATAGTTTCTTTTTCTTTGTCTTTGTGTAGCGTATTGATTTCGATTAGCACAGGATAAAGCAAGGTAGATCGAAAAAAAAAAGTTTTCATGGCCCTAAGCTGATGGCGTCGAATGTTACGGTTGAGTAGAGAGTGTGAATTTGTGCTCGTCCACATGGTCACGTTCGCTTTCTGCTGCTCGTTTTCAGAGCGCGCGTAGCAGTCAAAAAGGTCACGAGTTTAGCAAGAAGTCAATACCAAGAGCAGTGCATTGAACTAAAAGTTTCGGGCTTGAAAAAAAAAAGAAAACGTTGTAAACGGCTTGGGAAATAACATATAAGCGCTGCTGTCCAATACACCGAGCATGGATGTTTTCTTTGAACATTTCGGAGTGCTGAAGTTCTTTAAAGAAGGGTTTTACTCCGGCATCATAGTTTTAGGAATATTCCCGAAGTCCATATTCATTGTGGGAATGTCGGCTTTGGACGCATGTACAAATGACCTACAAAGCCCAGTGTATCATAATGATACGCTGAATTTGATGCGTTAAACCTCTCATATAAACATTAGAAACTGAATATAGAGCCCATACTTGCGTTCTTGATACGCTGGAGGGAGTTTGCTGTTGCGGATGATTCAGGAAACTAATTGCTAAATAATTGCAATGCCAATTAGTTTATAATTGATTATTGCTTCACTGTTTTCTACCTGCCTATATACTTTCTATGACGAGAAATAAATGTGAACAACTTGTCTAAACTTTTTTGGATGTAAAATGGTGTTCGGGCATTGTGGGGTAAAGGCCCACCCCAACAAATTTTACGTTACCTAAATGGGCAAAAAAGTGTAGTAAATAGTGGCCGTTTTTTCTATGTTTCGTAAGTATAGGAGCATTACAAAGAATTGTTGACCCCCTAGTTTTCTATGCGTGGTGGGACGCTTGCCCGGTCCCCTCGGTAAAGTAAACGAGTTGGCTTCTTCATGTCTCATGACTACCAGGGCAGGTAACGGGTGAGGTGTACAAAGTTGAAACTGAGTGGGTTAAATGGGGCCTTGTCAATAAATTACGTATTCAACTGCTCTCGAGCGTCGTGAACAGGTCTAATCGGAGGCACTGAGTTTAGCTTGTGCTCGAATGGCAAACTTCTCCGGGAAGTTTTATGCCTGTGTAATAAATAGTTTTTGTAAAAAAAATGTAATCAAGTGTTAGAAAGTGTTCCACGGCCGCTATCTACACTTCCCAATGACCCTACGCAACTGTAGGTTACTCTGGGTTTATATGGAAGACGACGAAGTGTCTTCTTGTCAGAACGCTTGTTTCTGTGTTCTCTTAATTTTTGGTGAAATCTTCGCCTTTCGAGGTGCCTCACCTCCCCGTCTTGCGGCCATGGACGCGGAGCATGCCAGAGGCCCACCTGGCCAGAAGTCATCACGGCTGTCAACCGCAAGGAAGCGAGTTGGCTCCACCAGCGACACCGAGGACACCGAGCTGTACTCTATGTCGGAAGACGGCTCATCCGACGACGGCTTCATACCCGTCCGGAGTAAGAGGGCGAAGCGAAAGATCGCCAACACAGCGCCGTCAACTCCTGCGAGCACTACGACTATGAAGTCAAGGCCTGCGCGCTGGCCACACGTCATCATCTTTATGCCGGAAGAACCATCAAGCAACCTACGGTTGCTGAACAGGCAAGCCCTATCCATTTTTCTGGAACGTGCGGTGCCGGATCAAATTAAAGACATCAGAATAAACCCACGCAACAATATACTCGCCATAGACGTGTACAACGCGAGTGCGCTTGGAACACTTCAAGAAATCACAGAGCTAGGCGGAATCAAAATGCGCCCCTTCATCCCGATCGACGACACATCGATAGCTGGTGTAATTTACGACATTGATATTGCCATTCCCAATGATGATTTACCTAGCCTCATCAAGCCGGCACACGAAGGCACGATCATCACGCAAGTGCGCCGTCTTGGGAATACGCGCTGCGTAAAAGTAATTTTCAAGGGAGATTGCATACCATCCTACGTTAAAGTCGGACATTTTCGACATCCGGTTCGACCATTCATCCAGAAGCCGCTTCAATGCCATCAGTGTTTCAGGCTAGGGCACGTCAAGGGCGTGTGTCCCAACTCGCTACTGTGTCCCCGTTGCGCTGAACCTCATGCGGAAGAGACCTGTGGTGCCACAGTTCTGAAGTGCGCCAACTGTAGCGGCCCTCACGTAGCCTCGTCGAAAGACTGTCCCCGTATCAAGAGGGAGCGCGCGGTTCTGAAGCAAATGGCCAGAGACAATTCGGCCCACAGGGAGGCAGCCGAAGTAGTCCGGCGTCGGCGTCGACGTCGACACCTTCGTACGTCTTCAAAGAAGGCGCATGCGCGAAGCGATAGTACCCGCTCCACTACGGTACCACTTCCTCGCGCCGCGAAAGGGCCCACCACTTCCACGAGGGAATCAGATAAGACTCTTTCTGGAGAGGAATGGCCTACGCTACCGAGCCGCTCCCTTGCTAAGGAATCTCAGCAGGTCACGGCCCCACCGGAGCCTTCTCCGGCCATTGATGATTCGCCTAAACGAGATGGTCAAGTCATCTCGGTGCTACGTTCCCTCATGGAGGCCATCCGAACGATTTTAGTTGAGATGGGGACACCGTCTGCTCGAAGCGCACTTAAAGTACTGGACGCCTTAAGCCCAGTGCTTGAATCCCTCAACTAGAAAGATGGCTACCCATACCCCATCCTTCCGAAAAGAAGTCAAGGCAGCGTCCGTCATGCAGTGGAACACCAGAGGGCTAAAATCCCGAATTTCAGATTTCCGTCAGTATGTGTACACCAATGTGTTTCCACTCATCGTCATTTGTGAGCCCAACTTGTCGAAACCAATCAGACTGTCAGGGTCCGAATGTTTCATGTCATCAACAAATAGTGCATGCAGCAAGATCATCGTTTTTGTTCGACGTGAACTCACCTATGTTTTGCAACCAATTGCGCCCCACGAGACAATCAGTATATTTGCATCACAGTTAAAAAGAAGAAACTCTTGTTTACTCTCATAGGCGTGTATATATCGCCTTCCAGCAATTTCGACACTATAAGATTAGCGGGTATTTTGAGTGTTTGCCCCGCCCCATGGGTCATCATAGGAGATTTCAATGCACACCATCCAGCATGGGGAAGTACAAAGACAAATGCAAGAGGACGAAGATTATCAAGCATCGCCTACAACTATGGCCTTACTCTCTTGAACGATGGTAGCCCCACCTTTCTTCGAGGCGTGACATACGGCAGCTGCCTCGACCTTGCTTTCGTCTCCAACTCTCTCGCCAGATGTGTGAAGTGGTTTCCAGATATTGAGACACATGGGAGTGATCACATTCCCACCTATCTGAACATCAAAGGCTTGTCGTCTAGATCTGGCCCACGGAATACCATTCGGACGATTCAATGGGCCAACTTCAAATCTGATATGGAAGATGCCTGCAGTGAGGGCCTACCCTCTGGGTTAGAACAAACAATTAAAAATACGATGCGAAACGCCACTCGCATGCTGACGGCCTCTTACACGCGAAACGACTTCGACATAGAATTAGAGCGACTTCGCGCACTTCGTCGCCGGGCGGAACGTCGATATCGGCGTACTAAATCAATCCATGCCCTTAGGACAGCCAGGAGGATACAAAAGAAGATTCAGCGTCGAAAGGATAGATTAGTGTCTGAACGTTGGGCAACGTTTTGCCAGACGCTCGACCCCCGCAAGCCGCTGTCTCACATTTGGAAAACGGTGCAAGGTCTGCATTGCCTTCCGGAACAGCGTTTTCCATTCAAGGCGCTCGCGCTTTTCCAAGGGCGGCAAGACATCGATGTCGCAGAAGACTTTTGTGCGCGGATGGCAGACCAAGCGACACGTCCAGACCCTCCAGCCCGAGATGACGTCCCCCATTCCCGTGATATCCGCATGGACCTTCCTTTTTCAATGGAGGAGCTCGAGGCGGCACTAGCTCTCTGCAGGCGCTCATCATCTCCGGGCCCAGATGGTATATCATACCGAGCCTTGTGCTATCTCGGAGAATCCGCACGGATAGCACTATTGAGTCTCTACAACACCTCATGGCAGGAGGGAAATGTTCCTGACGAATGGAAAGTGAGCCGCCTGGTGCCAATCTTGAAGCAGGACAAATCCCCGCTAGAGCTCACCTCTTACCGCCCAATTGCGTTGGCCAGCTGTGTAGGAAAGATAATGGAACGAATGATCCTTGGCCGCCTGGAATGGTACCTTGAATAATACAAGATTTATCCGAATTCCATGGCTGGTTTCCGCCGTGACCGCTCTTCCATCGACAATGTAGTTGATCTCGTTTCATATGTCCAGCACGAAAGGTCCCGTAAACGTTTATCTGCAGCTTTATTCTTGGATTTGAAATGGGCATACGATAACGTATTACATGAGGCGATTCTCGACGCTCTTGTGACGGTTGGCCTAGGTGGTCGAGTATTTTTGTGGATTGCAAGTTACCTTTCTGCAAGATCATTCTATGTGCTAACTGACGATGGCCCAACTACGCGACACTATACCAGTAGGGGCGTTCCTCAAGGCGGTGCTCTCAGCCCGACGCTATTCAACCTCGCTCTTATTGGGCTTGCTGAACACTTGCCAACTACCACCAAAATTTCAATATACGCAGATGACATCTGTGTCTGGACTTCGGCAGTCACACGTCTTCATATACGTGCACGGCTTCAAAGAGCGGCTACTTTGACAGCGAGCTACTTGTGTGAACGAGGTCTGAACATATCGCCAGAAAAATGCGCCCTAGTGGCATTTACTCGCAAACCAATGACGCCTTATGTCATCTCAATCAATGGGCGGCCCATTTCCTACGTCAGAACCCACAGATTTCTTGGCGTAATTATCGACCGAGACCTCAGTTGGAGCCCGCACGTGGCCTACATGAAACGGCGCCTGACAGCAACCTCCCAGTTGTTTAAATACTTGACAGAAAAGACGTGGGGGATGTCAGTAGACGCAATGCTGAGACTCTACAGAGCTCTCTCCCTCGGTTTTTTAAGATACAGTCTACCTGTACTGAACAACACCTGCAAGACAAATATTCGTGTTCTGCAGGCAGCACAAGCTCAAGCACTCAGAGTTTGTCTTGGTTTGCCCAGATGCACGTCAACTGAGGCAACTATTGCGATTGCTCGGGACCATCCAATGCAAACTCACATCACGGTGGAAGCGCTGAGAACGCATATCAGACATTTTGCACGTGCCCCCTATCACTACCTTGCAACACTACCTTCAGACAGGCACCAAGCATCATTCTCTAAAGCTATCGTCAAGTACAACGACAAACTTCCCTCGGGCTTCACCGCTGCATCTAAAACCTCGATACCCCCTTGGTGCCTTGACAGCCCCACAGTCTATCTCAGTGTACCAGGAATCGGGAAAAAGTCTGATTTGTCGTCGCCTGTGCTGAAACAACTGTCTCTGCTTCATCTGCACGAGAGGTACGCGAACAGTGAACATATTTATACAGATGGTTCCACAAACATCCAGTATTCGTCCGGTGCTGTGGTCGTCCCAGCAAGAGGTATTACCATCAGCTTTAGGACTGACCACCCAACGACATCTACATCTGCGGAACTAGCTGCTCTTCGCGCTGCACTTTGTTTCGTCAATCGGGAACCACCTCGACAATGGTCAATTTTCAGTGACTCAAAGGCAGCCCTACAATCTATGCTATCAGCTCTGCGTCGCGGGCCATTCGAACAGCTCGTGCTCGATATTAGATGCCTCCTTCATATATCACATGAGAAAGGACATCACGTGACGTTTCAGTGGCTGCCAAGTCACTGCGGCGTCATAGGAAATGAAGACGCCGATAAAGCCGCTCGGACAGCTCTTGAAGACACACAGGAAGAGGCCATACCACTTTCACGTCCGACGCAGCCAGAAGCCTTCAAGTGCTTGCTCGGGAGATCACGCTCTCTCTATGGTGCACACCAAGCAGCCAGACCAACCGCAGCAATCATCAACACGACCTGCCCTCATTGATGCATCTGTGTATGCCAACTGGACTCCGCCGAAGTGAGGCCACCCTGCTTTATCGCTTATGGCTAGGGGTGGCCTTCACGAAATCCTACTCGTTTCGCATTGGTATGGCCGACAACGCTCTCTGCAATGCCTGTCTTTGCGAGGAGACGCTGGAACACATTCTGTGCGACTGTCCTGAATATAATGTTCAGAGACAGTCCATTGCGTCCGTTCTAGCGCACCTGGACAATAGACCATTGTCAGTTGCAACCATTTTCACATATCGCCGACAGAAGACATCGCAGCTGAAGGCGACGCAGGGACTACTTCGGTTTATGAAGGATACGGGCTTGGACAAGCGGCTGTGACAGTGATGTCGCGTACCGCGCAAGAGTGACGGACTGTAACTGACGATGTGTTTGCTGTGTTATGTGCTCTCTCTCTCTCTCTCCTCCTCCCATCTTTCATCCCCCCATCCCGCTCCCATGTGTAGGGTAGCAAACCGGTTACGCTACACTGGTTAACCTCCCTGCCTTCCTTCTCCACTTTTTCCTTCCTTCCTGGGTTTATATTTTGCAGGAAGGGGCCCATCCTAAGTGCCATTTGTGACAAAATTCTTACGTTCGCGGCCTAGTTAGAAGCGTCAGAATTAGTTAACTGTCGCTTTTTTATTTTCATGCGATCACACCCCTTCGCAGTTGGTTTCTCCGTGGACCTCGGTAGACTAAATAACGTATAGCTTGCTTAGATCTTTCGGAAATAAGGGTCACGTTATGGGTGATGATACACCTTTCGCAGGAGATTGCGTGGGCAAGCGATAAGTAGTTTCATAAGTGTAATGTTGCACGAACAAAGCAGATTTTTTGACGCTTTTGGGGAGAGCTGTGAACGCTACCGAGATCAAATGAAGCTACCATCATCCTGGTGACGTCGAAATGGTGATGCAGGAGGAATTATGGCCAATGTTCTGTCGAATTAAACTGCACGCGTGGATTAATGCCCTAGCGAAAATTCCTTCGCAAGTGCTGGAAAGTGATATGCGTTGGCAAGGCTTCAAAATGAGCCGTAAGATATGGGCAACGTATTCCAGTACGCTGTTTGAATAGGGTAACTGAGACTGGCATTGAAACCGCGTCGGGGATGGTTCAGAGGATGTGTATACATCACAGGAGCACGGCTGAGAAAGGCGACGCGGGAAACTCGTTTGGACCTTTGCACCGTGTCGAGTGTGCAAAGTGTCCTCCAGAGCTCCCTGGGCATCGCCACATTAGCCTCTTGAGAGGTGTAAATATCCGTGACACCCCTCAAAAACAATGCAGAAATTGCAGCGCTTACCTTCCTACTAACCTTCAAATCAAGAGGTAAGCTAGATAGAATAGTAGAGAGGAGGGAGAGAGGAGGCAGGCGATGGGTAGAACCACCACATTCGCTAAACGAATCAATAACGGCATCGCCACTCTTCGCTCACAGTTCCCATGCAAAGAGGGGAGGAGGCAGGTGACTTGAGAAGGCAAGGAAACGCCACTTCTATAGACACGACAGCTGTTGAGGGCAAGCGGGAGGAATCAATTTCAAGGTACGGTACGGTACGTTTCTCATATTTCTGAAAAATAAGCACTATGCAAATTTGTCAAGCGGACAACTTACGCAGGGCTTGCAGGAGCAGAGCCGCATACAAGCGCACCGTAGGGTCGGGTCTAAGCAACACTACGGAAGCGGTCACACGTCAAATCAACACTTCTGTGGCCGCCGGGGTAGCTTTGAGGCTATGGCATTGCTCGAGGTAGCGGGTTTGACCCCGACCAGGCAGGCGCATTTCGACGGAGGCGCAGTAGAAAACGCACGTGCACTTAGATTTCGGGACACGTTAAAGAACCTCTCGGTGTCAAAATTAATCTGGATTCCGTTACTACGGCGTGCTTCATAATCCGATTGTGCTTTTGGTATGTACAGCCCCACATACAATTCAAATTTCATACTTCTTCCATTTTTACTTCCACCATGGAGGATGCTTGTCGAGAGGGCTTGTCCTCTCGATTAGAGGAAGCAATCAAGTCTGCAATGCTACACGCCGCGCGCACGGTCACGGTTTCGTCGAAGCACACGGAATTGGATATAGAGTTGGAACGACTTCGTGCACTCCGTCGCCGTGCGGAGCGGCGTTACCGGCGTACAAAATCCATCGAAGACCTTAGGACAGCCAGACGACTACAAAAGAAACTTCAACGTCGCATGGATAAATTGGCATCTCGACGTTGGGCAAGATTTTGCCAGTCACTAGACCCCCGAAAGCCACTTTCCCACATCTGGAGAACCATACGTGGTCTACGTTCCTTCCCTGAACAACGCTTCCCATTCAAAGCGCTGGCGCTCTTCCAGGGGCGGCTAGAGGCTGATGTTGCAGAAGACTTTTGTGCAGGGATCGCTGGCCAAGCAACCGGTCCAGGCTTAGGAGCCCCCAGTCGCATCCCTGCTTCACGTGACGGCCGCATGGATCTTCCTTTCATAACGGAGGAACTAGAAGCGGCTCTTGCTCTATGCAGGCGTTCTTCATCCGCGGGACCAGATGGAATATCCTACCGCGCCTTGAACAACCTGAGTGATGGCGCACGGAGAGAACTGTTACATCTCTACAACTTATCTTGGCAGGATGGCATGGTTCCCGAAGAATGGAAGATAAGCCGCTTGGTCCCTCTCCTGAAGCAAGGCAAGTGCCCACTTGAACCCACCTCATACCGCCCAATAGCGCTGGCCAGCTGTTTGGGAAAGATAATAGAAAAGATGATCCTTGCCCGCTTGCAGTGGTACCTGGAGCACTACAACATGTTACCGAATTGCATGGCTGGTTTTCGTCGAGATCGCTCTTCAGTAGACAGTGTTGTTGATCTCGCTACGTACCTCCAGCTTCAAAAGTCACGCAAAAGATTATGTGCAGCTTTGTTCTTGGCTGTCAAGGGGGCATACGATAACGTATCTCACGAGGCTATCCTCGATGCTCTTGAGATGGTTGGTCTAGGTGGTCGAGTTTTCCAATCGATCTCTCATTACCTTTTTATGAGATCGTTCTTTGTCTGTACCGGTGATGGTAAAACCGCACTACACTACACGTACCGAGGTGTTCCTCAAGGTGGTGTACTAAGCCCTACCCTATACAACCTCACACTCATTGGTCTCGTTGATCATCTGCCAGCAGTGATCAAGATATCAATGTACGCCGACGACATATGTATATGGACCTCAGGTGTGACACGTCCTCAGATACGTGCAAGACTTCAAAAAGCTGCTACTCTAATAGCTATATACCTCCGCAACCAAGGTCTTGAAATCTCGTCAGACAAATGTGCACTGATGGCGTTCACTCGCAAACCAATGACACCCTACGCCATATCAATGAATGGCCAGATAATTTCTTATGAGAAGACTCACAAATTTCTTGGCATAATCATTGATAGACATCTCTCATGGAGCCCGCACGTGACCTACTTGAAAAAGCGTCTGACAGCAATCTCCCAACTTTTCAAGTTTCTGGGAGGAAAGACTTGGGGAATGTCAGTGCATGCAACGTTGGAATTGTACAGGGCTCTTTTTCTGGGCTTCTTGAGATACACTTTGCCCATACTGACCAACACCTGCCAGACAAATCTTCGTGCTCTACAGGCTATTCAAGCTCGGGCTCTCAGGGTTCGTCTTCGTTTTCCAAAATGCACATCGATAGCAGCGACTATTGCGATTGCTCGGGACCAACCTATACAAACACACATTGCGGTAGAAGTGTTGAGAGCGCACATTAGGCACGTTGCCCGTGCCTGTTCCCATCATCTGGCAACACTACCGTCAGAAAGGCCGCAGGCAGCATTTTGTACTACGATTTCGGAGTATTACACCTGCCTCCCGTCAGGCTTCACCCCCGCAAATAAGCCATCGATTCCTCCATGGTGTTTGGCTCGACCCGCAGTGCACCTCACCGTACCAGGAATCAGGAAAAAATCTGAGCTGTCATCACCTGCTCTTAAACAACTAACTCTGCTCCTTTTGCACGAGAGGTACGCCGAACACGTACATATTTATACTGATGGATCGGCAACTCTCCAGTGTTCCTCTGGAGCCGTGGTCTTCCCAGCGAAAGCCACCACCATCAGTTTCAAGACATGTCACCCAACGACACCGATGGCCGCGGAACTTGCAGCCCTTCGCGCTGCACTTCGTCTCGTCAGCCAAGAGCAACCTCGAAGATGGTCAATATTCAGTGACTCGAAGGCTGCACTGCAATCTTTGCTATCGGCCCTGCGGCGCGGACCAAACGAACAACTGGTATTTGAGATTAGAGAACTCATTCATACCTTAACTGAGAAAGGAGACCACGTGACATTTCAGTGGCTTCCAAGTCACTGCGGAGTCATAGGGAACGAACACGCTGACCACGCTGCTCGGTCGGCTCTTCAAGGGGACGAAGAGGAGCCGATACCGTTATCAAGGACAGATGCCGGTCGAAAACTTCGAATGATCAGCCGTGACATCACGTTCTCCTTGTGGAACGCTGGAAGTTTTCACGACTACCGACTCCACAATCTTGACTACCCTCTACGCCTTTGTATTCCAGCTGGACTCTGCCGTCGCGAAGCTACCCTGCTTTGTCGACTATGGCTAGGGGTGGCTTTCACCAAGTCTTTCGCTTACCGAATTGGATGGGCCGACGACGCCACGTGTGAGGACTGCGGTAACGAGGAGACTTTTCAACACCTTCTTTGTGACTGTCCTCGATATAATTTGCAGAGACAATCACTCGCAACCGCGATAGCGCGCTTTGACCAAAGACCTCTCACAGAGGAACTTATTTTAAAATACCGCCATCACAAGCCATCGCAGCAGAGGGCGACGAGGGCACTGTTGCGGTTTTCGAGGGCGACAGAATTGGACAGGCGGCTGTAGCCTGAACAGATGTTGATAGTGCGGCAAGTGTCACTGTGCTGTGCGATGACAGTATTCGGTGCCAGTGACCGATTGTGATTGTGTGTCTACGCTCCTTCCTTTCCTTATCTCTACTTTGTTACCACTTTACCTCCCCCTCCCCTCTCTCCCCATTGTAGGGTAGCCAACCGGATCTTTTTCTCTGGTTAACCTCCCTGCCTTTCCCCTTTCCTCTCTCTCTCTCTCTCATACTTCTGCCACGACGCGATGTGCCATCTGAGACAATGACAATGCTCAACCCTCTCAGAGGTTACGAAGTACAGCGCAGAACAGCGCCTCAAGCTACAATGCAGACAAACAGCAGCTGGTGCGCGCAAGTTAACATTTAGCATCGAGTCACCACTCTCGTGTTTGTCTAAGCGTTGAAGAAATTAAAAATTTGCCCTTAACATCATCGCCACTCACATTCGATCAACGCGAAGAGCACAAGAAGCTTCGCTTGCATCGATTGCCACAGTGCGTGGGATCAGCATATTGTTTTTTCTGTGCTTGTTGCACTTCTTTCTCAAAGAGAGACCGTATAGTTTCTTTGAGCACCACAGGACGAAGCGACGCCCTGATTGTCTCCTTTCGCTTTCTTTCTTTTTTTTGATCTCCTAACCCTCTTTTTCCTGCGTAGCGTAGTAAACGGGAAGTGCGTCTTGTTGGCCTCCCTGACTTTTCTTTCATTTTCTTTCTCTTCTGGCTATAACAACGTTTCAGAGATCGCGTAGCGTTATTCTCACCTCTGTTACTTCGTTTTCCAAATGGGATATCTTCGAGAGAGCCTCTTGCAGCAGACGAGCGAGCTACGAAGTTTAAAAAGAAACAAAAGCGAGAGAGGTAACACGTAGAAGATTAACACTAAAACGTAGTATCAGCAAGTAAATAGCAATGGAAAACTACTCACCTCGGAGGATTCGGTTGAAGACACAGGATGCTCATTCCTGTTAGGGTAGACGCGGCTCTAAGAGAGAAAGAAAAAGAAAGAGTGTTAAGTTTATTTATTGATGTTGGCATTTGCTTGAATTATCGCGAGCGCGTACGGATTCCTAAGCAATGAAAATCATACAACTACGTCTGAGGACAGAGGTCCCTAATATAAACCAAAGATTAGGTTACATTTCACTTGGCGATTAGGTGGTGATGTTGGAATCATGTGCTTCTTGCCCCTCCACCTCACTTCTACGGGGATTAAGGTGCCATTACTGATTAAAATTGCTTGAAAGAAATTCTTATACACACGGAAAAGCCGAAAAAGAAACAAATAATGGAGAGAGTAACGTTGCAACTATGTACAACGTTGAGAAAGAAATTGAACTTCAAAGGCATGCGCAGTAAACGGCAGATTTAAACAGCGTCACAGAAGGCCCATCAATAGGACCACAGAACAGAGGACTGACTAACAAGTAAGGTTTTTTTGCTGTGCCTCGAAAGCTGGAACACATTTAGATTTATGAATAGGTCCCAATGAACACGCTATTAACACTGTCAGTATTAGAGGCTAGGTCGAACGCAAGAAAGAAATTCCGCGCGCGGAACGTACTGCCGTCCTTATATATATATATATATATATATATATATATATATATAGCACATCATTCGCCGCTGCTCTAAACTTGAACCGTTCTTGTCTCCGCTGATCATAAAAAGGAGAGGTTAACAGAAAATGTAAGATCACCTCATCGGGTTCACCACAAGAACATGATGATTTGATGCGCCCTAATTTAAGTAAGAAGTCGTTAGCAAACGTTGCGCACAGCTTGAGGTTTATTTACAGAGGGTCTGAAGCAGTCAGCATCCATATAATGTTCCTAGACGTGACCATTTTATTCGTCTACTCTTAGAACAAGAAATGGACATTTGAACACATCCACTTGTGAGCTGCGGGGTAGTTATTGCAATTTCAATTTGCTAGCGTTAATTTACATGTTATATTCCCTTCATTTAAAGCGACTAGGCTACAATGATGGTTTTAGCTCTGGTTGCTAGGACGAATATTTAGTGAATTTTACATGTTAATTTGTTTGTACACCACCTGTTCATTGTAAGTACAACCTCCTATTTCGTATCTATCTATGAAGGTCTCGACTAATGCTGACAGTGGAGGGTTCTCCGGGACCCAGTCCAGCTTCCATAGAACAGCTCTTATCCCTGTAGTCAACCTCAATTTTGCTGTAAAAAATAAAGTTTGAACTTGAAGCTCAAGAACAGTACGGCAGTTCGTGCGACGTAAAAAGTGGTCCTGGTGTGCGAAGGCGTGACGCGAAGTTCAAACTGTCCTTAAATGAACTTTACACGAGCTATTTTTCAACCTGTGACGCGCCTAGGAAAAGATGTCCTTTACGGGTTACTTTTGTTGGCAGGTAAATAAAACTTGCATCTAGCTGAACACGTCCAAGTTTTTTGGTTTGGTTATGATGGCGTAAGTATGCAGTTGTATGTGCTAATAGTAGTTTGAAGCCGTGTGGATATATGTAGCACAATGCGTTGGCGGGCTAGTTGGTGCGAATCCATGAATACTTTGTTTAGCGCAAAAAGGTTTATAAAATTCTCTTGTCATGTGGCAAAGTGTATGTAGGGCAGTCAGGCCGCTGTGTTAACGAGCGCCTTAGAGAACATGAGCGATCCATACCAACAGGCACAGGTTCGCATTTGGCTCAGCATTGTAAAACATGCAAATGCAAACCCATGTTTCGTGATACCACAATTTTGAAGAAGAGTCGTGACACCACCGCCCGAGAGTTATCAGAAGCATTTTTCATTCAGTCATTGGGGTCACTGTGCATTAGTGTGCCTTCCTTAACCTTGTACAGCGCTGAATTTGGTTTTTTGGATTCTGTCGCATGAGTGCGCTCTTGGGATCGGATGTTGGTGGCTCCACCGCATGGTGCTCACTGCGCATGTTCCTCTGGTTTGAGCGGTCTATAAAGGAGTGACGCAATAAAATGATGTCAGTTGAGAGTAGCGCCTTGTCCTGTCGTCTTTCTTGTGTCTGTCTTTTTGCGCTAAACAAAGTATTCATGGATATATGTATATTTATCATTCTCAATAATCATGTATCTCGATAATATGTATCTCCACATTTCTACATCCGTATATTTCCATATGCCTATGTTATATTTATCCGTATATATGTCACACTATCTCGCTATATATATACGTCTGCATATTTCTCTAAAAGATAGATTTGATCGACCAAAGCTTGAATGCTATCTTCTTCACATGAAAGCATACGCCTAATTATTAGAACTAATAGCGCGCATTAAACTACTATGATACCAATAGTGTTACTACAGTAAGAATAATCTTACTAACCAGATGTTCTAACAATAGCAGTACTGTTTAACAGAATTACTAGTGTATGTCCTATTACAGCTATGGAGCTCAATTTTTGCATCCAACATGAAAACTGGTCGTGACGTAATGACGAAACTGTAGTGCATAAAAGAGCGGCGTTGTGCTTACTTCGAAAGGACTGTGCTCCGCAGTGAACTCGTTAACTGCACGCGACATGCCAACCTGCGAGTCGAAGCAGAGAATTAGCAAATAACGCTTCACCAGCAAGCAATGCCTATACTGAGAGGTGCTGTTGGATGCACACACTCGTGACAGGAGCTTGTATTTTTGCTCAGGGAGATCTAGACATCAAGTATCGAAGAGGCAAAAACGTATTTGAGCATCGGACTTGTACATTTAAGAAAGCTTGGTGAAACTCTTACGTCATCGAAAGGGTCCTGCCGCCCAGTGCCATTGAAGCTCTTCGGAATTTCTTGCTGGAATATGACAGCAAACACCCGTTAAAGCGAGAATATATGTTTTAGATTTTCAGGTAAAAGCAAGACCCACAAAGTCACTTAACAAAATTAAAATCACAGCAGGAGACTTTTAGGGAAAAGCTTGCTGTTATGGGCTCCCACACACATAAAGAATCAATCAATCAATCAATCAATCAATCAATCAATCAATCAATCAATCAATCAATCAATCAATCAATCAATTTTAAAAGTACCTTGTCACCTACAATATTAAAGATTAGTTGGATAATGGCAACCTGCTGTTCATGATCTGAGAATGCCTGCCAAACGCACCCCAGCCCATTCTTATTCTTCTGATTATTTCCGTCTCATGATCCGGATCCGCCGTCACTACCTGCCCTAAGTAGATGTATTCCCTTACGACTTCCAGTGCCTCGCTGCCTATTGTAAATTGCTGTTCTCTTCCGAGACTGTTAAGCATTACTTTAGTTTTCTGCAGATTAATTTTTAGACCCACTCTTCTGTTTTGCCTGTCCAGGTCAGTGAGCATGCATTGCAATTGGTCCCCTGAGTTACTAAGCAAGGCAATATCATCAGCGAATCGCAAGTTACTAAGGTATCTCCCTTAACTTTTATCCCCAATTCTTCCCAATCCAGGTCCCTGAATACCTCCTGTAAACACGCTGTGAGTAGCATTGGAGATATCGTATCTCCCTGCCTGACGCCTTTCTTTATTGGGATTTTGTTGCTTGCTTTATGGAGGACTACGGTGGCTGTGGAGCCGCTATAGATATCTTTCAGTATTTTTACATACGGCTCGTCTCATAACCTCATAAGATGGCACGCAATTACTAACGTTGTTTTAATTTTGTAACCTTGCAATGCCTAAACAGAATTCACGTCGACGAAAATTGTTGCAAATTGTTGATATTTATTCCTGGACATGGAGAGTACATCTGTGAAGAAGAAATAAAGAAACATACTTTTATTCAGTCATAACCTAATTACTATAATATATAAGTAACTATAATTGGTGTGCTATACTTACCACTGAAATTTTACTCCACCCTATCAATAACACAACTAAGGGCTTTCTATTTAATTTCCCATAACCTGAATTAGCCTTTCGAGACATCGAATTCGGCGTAGCATATTTGACGTATTCTGCATTTAAGTTAATTGCACACTATGCACACCGATCGCCCATCTATTTCGTAAAGAGTGTCGGAAAGAAAAGTAAACACGTCGAAGTTTCGCCCGAAAGGCGAAGCATTGAAGGCGATAGGAAATTTGTAGACAGCTATACGAAGCAAGGCTGTGTGAACTAATGATGTTATGTTGTGTTTACTGGTGCAAGAGCCAGATATGGCCAAAGAGCGCCACGCAAGATATAATGTGGTGATAATGATATGTCAGTGCAATGGGCAGATGTATTGCAATGGGTAGACGTTACATGGCTGTAAAATGGTCTAAATATCAGTCATTGTAAAGCACGCAAAATAGATAGGCATTAAAATAATGCGCATGGCAATGAGGTGTGCTATGAGTGCAAAATATGTTACAGAACGATCACAGAATAAAATTTAAGATTACGGAGCTAGCACTACCGCCTCACGAGGGCCCTTAATCTCAATGGCACGGAATCCGGTGCTCTACAAAAAGCTGCCTAAACTTGTAAACATCCGCTTACTAACTAAATTGACAAGCATGGTGTCACGCGTGCAGGTGAGCATGAAGACATCTCACTCGATGACGTGGAAACTCGCTGTGCAAATGCTGGAGTGAGGAAGCGCGGTAGCAGCGGCGAGCGAACTGACATTCGCGCTGCGCGAACTCCGCTACCCCTCCCCCCCACCCCCCTGAGCGCACGAGATTGAGCGCACGAGATTGAGCCACGATCAGCGGCAGACCCTCGCAAGATTTCACTTGCACGTACAGCATACGGCGACGATGTTATCGGGCTTGGATTTTATGCGGAGTATCATGGTGAAGGCAGAAATGCGCCAGCTGTGTCCCATATTATTGCTATCACAACAAAAAAAGCAAAGGGATATTCACCTCAGGGAGCGACACCTCGCAGGGGAGGCTGTCTTGTTGCTTTCGAATACATTCTTTCATGTGACCTCTGATGAGTTTCTTGGGCATCTCATCGTTGCACAGGGGGCACACGCTAACCTTTAGAAAGGCCAGAAATAAATAATATCAAGAAGTGCCATCTCAGATAAAGCTATACAGGCTAGCAGAACAAGCAACGTATGTTATTCAGTTTAATAGAGAAGGACCAATATCTAAGCGACATGGTACGCATGCAATATGAAGAAAACAGCGCATGGAGCAACATAGCGGGGAGAACAACGGGACACGTGCGGAAATCACAAAAAAAAAAGCCTTGCGGCAAAACACGCCTACACCCGCGCGTGCGCAATGAGAGGTGAGTATACGGAAAGGCCGTTAACGTAATCTGATATAATCCGCCTATACCCTCATACATCCTCCTTTTCTCCCTTAATTACTATTATAGTATCAGTATTTCTTTAGAAGACAGGGCGATAGATGGCCGGCTAAAACAAGTCGCTATTTCGCATGATGAACTCTGCTTAAGTGATTTCACGTGTTTCTTGTTCTTTGTGAGCAAGCAACAATTTTGTACCCTTAAAGGGGCACTAAAGACAAATATTAAGCCGAAATAAAGGGATACGTTATCGCTAGAGAACTTTGAACGCTTCAGTTGAGTATTGAGAACAGATGTCTAGTAATCGAGAAATTGAGGTAAATGCAGGATACGATTCGAGGCTCCACCAGGACGTTCAAGTTCAAGACCGACGATGGTGCGATGCATAATAGTTCTGTAACCAGTACACAACCATGCACAATAAAAAGATAACTGCATTGCATCATAAGACAAGAAAATGCTACTTATTTACTTCCATTCCATTGTTAAAAAAAGTAACTCTTTTGACGTTACCCTTCACAACGACGCGGGCCATCTAAAGGTTTCCTTTTCGCTACACCGGCGCTTTCGAGTTGCAGCAGTTTCGTTATCACGCAGTCTGGTGCCGGTTAAGCTGGCTCACGCGAACTCACGCGAACTGCAAGTGGCGGAGAGCGAGGCTCAGCGCGAATAACTTCGAAAATAGCGTTTACGATTCGGCCCGTGCCGTATCCCCTTTTGCGCCGTCTGCTCTGTCCCAATTGGCTCGTTTTATGACGCCGCTTTTGCGTTTCGCGCAAGAAACCGTAGCACCGGCTGGCGGGCGCCGTTCTACTCGCCGACCGCAGTAAAGGGCGGTCATGGCGTATGCATTATCGGGACTGCGGGTGATTCGAATTACGCCAGAGGTATGCGGGCACTTCAGAGGCGATGCCATCCTAAACTAAGTATCTTCTCAGCACAAGACAAGCGCTTTGAGATTTCTGAAAAGTATCTTAATAGACCGCGTTGACATATTTGCCTTCAATGCCCTTGTAGACCTCGGTCTGCTCGCACAAGCGCGACGAGCAAACAAGCGCGAATATCGAAGTTTCTTACTAATAGTCCACGCTCGGCGCGATCTCCCGTTAATACAGTGGCCGTTTCAGACCAGGTGCACTCTGTGTTGCCCTAAACTAACTCTGCACGTGTTTCACACTGCGCGTGTAAGTTCGAGACCGAAAACTGCGATATGGCGCGCTGGTCGTCATCATCATCATCATCAGCCTGGTTACGCCCACTGCAGGGCAAAGGCCTCTCCCATACTTGTCCAACAACCCCGGTAATGTATTAATTGTGGCCATGCCTTGCCTGCAAACTTCTTAATCTCATCCGCCCACTGTTACGTTTCGCCTACGACGCGCGGTTTAGCCGGCGCGGCTGCAACAAAGCGGCAGACATTTTGGCCCGTTCGGCGTCGCCGCTACGCCTCCCCGCCAAGCGCGTCCAGGCATGTTCCGATGCCACGTGTCTTCATGTGCGTGTGTGAGTGTATGTGCATATTGGTGCCCACGCTTGTCGAAGCGCGGCAGCCGGGGAGAGGAGCTCCCAACAACTGTGAAGCGAGGGGGTCTGACAGGCGCCGACACGACAGTGTGAGCCACCTTCTCCTCCCCATTGTGCCCGACCGGCGGCGACACGACAGTGTGAGCCACCTTCTCCTCCCCATTGTGCCCGACCGGCGGCGACACGACAGTGTGAGCCACCTTCTCCTCCCCATTGTGCCCGACCGGCGGCGACACGACAGTATGCATCACCTTATCCCATTGTGCCCGAGCGGCACAGTCACGTGCTCGTCTATGGAGGGGTTCCTTCTTGCCCTCAACTGCGAGAGTATAAAAGCAGCTGCCCCCGGACGCCAAAGGAGGGCTCCGATTTCTTCTGTTGAGTAAAGTGCACTCCCGTCTCTCTACTTCGGTCAACCTGACCGCCAACTCTTTGCGATGTTAGAATAAACAAGCTGTTTTATTGTTACCAGTCGACTCATGCTTTGCCGGGACCTTCGGATGCTTCCAGTTGTACCCCAGGCCGCCAGGCCAACGCTACCCTTGGGGCTTGCGACCCAGGTGCAACAACGGGCGTCAGCGCCGAGTTCCCAACAACTCGTGCCAGCGGCGCGATTACAACACCACCTAACTTTCTGCCGCCCCCTGCTACGCTTCCCTTCCCTTGGAATTCAGTCCGTAACCCTTAATGACCAGCGGTTATCTTCCCTCCTCATTACATGTCCTGCCGATGCCCATTTATTTTTCTTGATTTCATCTAAGATGTCATTAACTCGCGTTTTTTCCCTCACCCAATCTGCTCTTTTCTTATCCCTTAACGTTACACCTATCATTCTTCTTTCCATAGCTCGTTGCGTCCTCCTCAATTTAAGTAGAACCCTTTTCGTAAGCCTCTAGGTTTCTGCACCGTACGTGAGTACTGGTAAGACACAGCTGTTATACACTTTCCTCTTGAGGGATAATGGCAACCTGCTGTTCATGATCTGAGAATGCCTGCCAAACGCACCCCAGCCCATTCTTATTCTTCTGATTATTTCCGTCTCATGATGCGGATCCGCCGTCACTACCTGCCCTAAGTAGATGTATTCCCTTACCACTTCAAGTGCCTCGCTGCCTATTGTAAATTGCTGTTCTCTTCCGAGACTGTTAAGCATTACTTTAGTTTTCTGCCGATTAATTTTTAGACCCACTCTTCTGCTTTGCCTCTCCAGGTCGGTGAGCATGCATTGCAATTGGTCCCCTGAGTTACTAAGCAAGGCAATATCATCAGCCAATCGCAAGTCACTAGGGTATTCTCCATTAAGTCTTATCCCGAATTCTTCCCAATCCAGGTCTCTGAATACCTCCTGTAAACACGCTGTGAATAGCATTGGAGAGATCGTATCTCCCTGCCTGACACCTTTCTTTATTGAAATTTTGTTGCTTTCTTCATGGAGGACTACGGTGGCTGTGGAACCGCTATAGATATCTTTCAGTATTTTTACATACGGCTCGTCTGCACCCTGATTCCCTAATGCCTCCGTGACTGCTGGTCGCCATATATAGCGCCATACTGCGCACCAGGCGCGTGGAGGGTTGCGAAAATAACGAACGCTATAGACGGTGTGCTGGCTACGCTGCAGTAGCGTTGACACTCGCCAACAAGAATGCATTTAGTGTGAACCGGGAACGCAGATATGAACTTCATCACACCACCCTGCTTCCTCTTCACATCCTACCTCTGTTATTCCAACAAGTGCCTTGCCCAGCGTGGAGTTAGATATTTGAGGCTTCACTGAGGCTGACTTCTCCACCTATTCTGCCGAGGAGTACCCTACTCTCTCTCTATACTTTAGGAAAATTAAGTTGGATATGAGGGGCCGGTAGTTCACACAGAATGCTCGTCACAGGTGTGGGACTCGAACTTCCAAGTTCGATGTGAAACATGTGCGGAATGATGTTCAGAGCTGGGTTTAGGTGGTGGACTGCCCGCTGCCCTGCTGCATAGTGTACGTAGGCTGAAATGACATGCGAAAGGGCACTTTACCAGACCCCATCTAAACTTTTGGTAATACATCGTGACGATTATGATGTTTATCGACATTCCCTTTGAAACGGGGCGGGGACAAATGTATCCTTAGCTTGTTTGATTTATGTCTACTACATCTATCGCTATCTAGCATTTTGACTGTCAGATCTTGATCTCACCTTGCGCATTTAAGACCTATATCAATATACTGTGCCTTTACCTACACTCGCAGTGACTCCGGTTCTACCAGTCGCTTTCCTGCTTCCAAACAAAGGAAGTGGTAAAGCTCCATCTACAGGGAGCGTTTTACCGCAAAGATTAAAAAAAGATACTTCATTATCAGAGGAGGTAATCGATTTTGAAATACGCCGCTTGATGCTGGAAGGCGAGCTTCACTGCCAACCTGCAAACGTTGCCACGAGCAGCGCCCTGCGACAAGCCATGTTTGCGTCACGAGCCCAGCCTTCGGTATTTCTTTCCTGCTTTTTGTCATGCGCGACGCACTTCCGGCAATGATTCCGCGTGTTTTGTATTGGATGATACGCTTAAGTCACGTGCCACAATTGGTGACGTTGTAGGCAGCGCGTCTGACGTAGAGACACTTATGCGTGCGACATCGATTGCCCTGAAGGAAGCGCACCTCCTTCGAAAGGAAGGGCTCACTGGCTTTCGCTTATAACTTCAAATGCTTTGGCGTCGTGCAGCAGTTCGAGGCTTTGGAGACGCGATCGTAAGAGCGCGCTCTATAAGCAACCTGCTTGTCTGTATGCAGTGACCTAACCCGGTGAGGATGCGGAATTCTCAAAAACTTTTCGAGCAGGAACGCCTTGGCAGGCTCACGTAACGAAAAGCATATTCAGGAGAGGTTGGCACTTCTAGGATGCTTGTATGCTTTACCTTTACAACGATGGCTCCTTCTTTGTCAACCGAGTGTGCGGCACTTTGTTGCTTTGCTGATGGTGGGGGCGAGCGCACCTGCCAAAAATATACGCACTCGTGCTTATCTAACAAAGGGCGACACGAAAAGGCGACAAGTTCAACGGCAAATCAAGAAGTCAGAAAGCACGAAATATTGAAGATGTGTGTCACTGCTTCAAGGATAAAATTTCTCTGATGGGGAGCATGTGAAGATGCACAGTAAAGGAAAAAAAAGTCTAACCATTTTCGACGGCTGGAAATGTTAGTGCAATGACAGCAACATTTAAAGAAGTGACAGTTTTGCTGGCAACAGCGACGTATCGATAATCATTGTCTTACGATAAAAATTGGAACTTATTACCATGGCGTAAGAGCGTGCACTCGACCCTTCAGTTTTCTTAGCGACCTCATTACAAGAGCAGCGCTTGAGGTGGGCCTGAAAAACAACAACAACGAATAAAATGGACTTTTTTAGCAACAAAGCAATGTTATACTTTACTATTGAGAGAAGTGGAGCAGGGAGGAAGCAACAACGAATAAAATGGACTTTTTTAGAAACAAAGCACTGTTATACTTTATTATTGAGAGAGAAGTGGAGCAGGGAGGAAGAGATAAATCAAATTTAGTCCCTGAAATGAACACTTAATTTCGCAGTAAAATATTACCGAAGTCATGCATGACTATCTGGTTATGACTAGATTTGTAGGCTTACTCGACTACACCTGCGTTATTTTATTTAGGAGGCTTCTGGTACTTTGTAGTTTATTCACTGCCGACGATAAAGTATGGTATACGTTGTACGCCTAATCGCGATGCACACCTCTGGAATGTAAAATCTCGTGTAAACTTGGCGTATACGAGGCTTCTCGTGTCCTTGCAGTGAATATTAAATCATTGGTGTAGCTTACTTCGCGAAGAAAGGGAACTAATATTTCGTGGGGTTAGATCTCGTGCGGCAGATCTGGTTGGTCGGCTGTGGCGCTCAGACCTAGCACGTGTCTCATATCTGACCCCCGTTCCGAGAATTTAAGGTTCGCCCGAACTGCTTTAACGCGACAGATTGACTGAAAATGTCGACGAAGAGGTGTTTATTAGGTAAAATATTGTAAATGAAAGTTTCGTACCTTTAGGGCGTTGAAGGTTATGACTACAGGTTCACGTTCACTCGATTTTGGACAGATGACTCTCAATTTTTTTATTTTTTCTGGTGCTGAATAATCTGCCGTAAGCTTTGAAAAAAAAAACGTAAGTCACTGTTACATCGACGTCCTCTTGTCCAGCAAGAAATCATGGTTATCTAAGATAAGCAGCACTTTCTGATTGAGCTCAGACCACGAAGTCATCGTTACAATTCGGAGCGCAGAGTTTAAGAGAGAAAGTAGGCAAAATGCATGCTTGTTCTAGTCAATGTTCTTAAAACGTCCTTGCGAATGCATTCTGCAACCGACACCGCACACGATGCACACACTGTGTAATTATTCCCTGGGAACTGTTCTCGCTACTTGAAGTAGGATGAAACATTTGGTGCCGTTGGTCAAACAGTACAGTGCTATCAGCGTTCTAATTATTGATAATTAAAAGAACAATTCTTTTCTTGTGCTGACACCACCGCAGTGTTGGAACCCCTCGACCATGACCTAAATGTTGCAGCTCACATTGGACGCAACTGTAGCACAACAAAATTCAGCAACGCGGCTTTACGAGGGCGACGGCACACGCAGGCAGCTGCCGGCATCGGTAAAGTCGGCATAGCACGTAGGAACATTCGAATGCTATAACGGTATGTACCGCGTGTTTCAGCTAACACTCTCAAATTAAGAAATACCTGTGTGAGATAGCATAGTTGTAGTTCATGAGCTGGCTTATTCTAAGAGATGGACATTGCTTACTAAAAAAATGTGTGAAATACAATATCGACTAATTAACAAACTTTCACTAAATAGATTGTTCAACGAATTACCGTATGCAACATACTGCAATTTACGCATTCTAGCCGAGGACTTCGCATGGAGTATCCACTTGGAAAGAATTCTGGGGATGACACCAATTCCGAGATATTAATTTCCGAACTTTGCGGAAAATCAGATGTGTTGGTGTTCCAGTTACTACTGTGCTTCAAAACACAAAATGACAGTTCTGTTAAGAAATTAAGTGGAACGGCAGTGCATGTTTGCTGCAAGTTTGACGGCGCATATCTCGCTAATGGTGTCATACGCAGTTTTTTCAAGTGGACATACCTTGCAGGCTCACCTGCTAGATTTTGTAAGTTGTAATATTTGTCATAAGGTAATCAGTTTAAAATAATTAGTGATTTCCGTTAATTAGACAATAATGCATTTCAAATTTTGTGCACGTAAGGTCCGTCTCGTCGAGTAGACCAGCTCATGGGCTAGAATTGCGCTACCTGCCACAGGGAAGTTTTAACGTATTTCGAAAGTGCTCGCTGAAACGCCCGGTATATAGAAGTACCAAGATTGGATATACTCGAGTATAGCTTTCCCGAGAATACAGCGAACACTTTCAATTAAAAAAAAATTACCTGTCGAAGTTAGCAGAATTCTAGTCCATAAGCTGGTCTGCTTGAAGAGGCAGACATTAGTTTCACACAAAAAAAGATGCATAACCGACTAATAACAAAAATGCAATAATTAAGTTTTAAACTAATTATCTCACGACACATATTGAAAATGCAGAAATTCTAGCGTGTGAGACCACGAGGCATATCCACTAGAAAATAATTTTGTGGATGACACCATTTCCAAAAAATGCGCCGTCAAACTTGCTACAAAAATTCACTGTCGTTCCACTTGACAAACTATCGTTTTGTGCAGTCAAACACAAAAGTAACTGGAACGCCAATGCATTTCTCTGCAAAGCTCTCGAATTAACATCTCGAGACTGGTGCGATCCTGAGAATTCGTTTCAAGTGGATCCGCCTTGCGAATTCTCCAGCTAGAATTTGTCAATTGCAATATGTGCTCTTAGGTAACTAGATAAAAAAGCTTTAGTGAATTTTAGTGAATTAGTCGATTATCCAGTTCAATTTTCTTGCGAGTAACGTCCGCCACTTCGAGTAGACCAGCTCGTGGACTAGAATTGGGCTATATTGCAAGGGCAATTAAAAAAAATAGAAAGTGTTCACTGAAACACCCGGTATAGATACTCCGAAAAGCCTGGGTATGATGAAGAAATGGCACCGGGTACAGTGAAACGTTTGTAAATCCTTTGCTAGCTTTCAGGTAGTCGCAGAACATATTCCGAGGACTTATGAAGGACGTGAGAACTTCATGGCAGCTTCGTTGTCTTCGACGTACGAGTTGTTTGTATTGGCACACATTTGCGAAGGTATTTCTTTGTTTGACTTATTCTGCGCAAGTCTTGAACCAACCAAACAGAATATAATAGTGAAGCGGCTTTCGAATATACAGTCGAATTTCAAATATTTCGGGACTTCCCAACAAAGTAAAAAAATATATACTAGGGGCCAAGTTCTCATTATTACTATTAGGGAAAAGGAGTAGTCTTCACCATTATAGGGTGACTAAATTTCTTTTATTTTCATTTTAATAAATAGAGTAAAATAACAGTTGCTTTACATTATTCGATAACTGCACGCTGTTCACGATTTGACACCCGGCCAGTTGAGTGCATAGCATTCTCAGTGCATAGCAAAGTGAGTTGGCATACAGCCGAAACAACGGAACTATCACGATGACCACAACTGATGGGAAATGAAAGTCGACTTCATATATACGGGTTGTCGCCGCTTTGCTCGGAGCTAATCGCATTACCGCCGACAGTCATTGTGAGGTCAGTTCTGTCGTAATTCTTTTTTGAGGTTAGCTAGGCCTAAAGTAGTGCGCATCACTTTAAAGGAATGAAAGCGTTACGACATCGACCAAAATACGGCCTTACACAAACCAAGGCCACTAATTAGTGCACTGCCAGCAGGCGAGACAATCATTTTGAATGACTGAACATTGTCCCGCAGAAGTTGGCTGCAGCATGCACTCTACGAGGAACTGGTGCTCCTGTACAAAGCACAAAGATTGTGCAGCAAAATAAATTCGTATCAGTCACCATTTGCGTTGGCCCCGTTGTCCATGCAAACTCCAATAAACTTTGTCATCGGACATGTTTGAAAAGAAAGTCGATTCAGTAATTTGATAAGCAAATCCTGGAATAAAAGGAAATTCGAACAAGCGGCTTTTCGATTCGTATATACGAAGTTGCGGGTGTGTGCGCATCTCTAGTTCTTACAGCAGAAAATAACTTTCTCCTTACCTGCCAAGTTTCGTATGTCTTTTCACAAGTAGCGCACGTGAAGGCCCTGTCTCGCTCACACATGGCACGACAGGACTTGCAGTAGCCATGGCCAAGCAAGTCTCTGTACAATCGGGCCGACACGTTGTCACACTGAATACACAGTGCATCCTCCGGCAAGTCATCGACGAAAGTAACCCGCAGGTCCTTGGGGATGTCGTATTCGAAATCTCGTAGCAATACGACGCCTGACATGGCTCTGCGCAATTAGAAAAAAAAAGAGTTACGGCTCATTATATGAGTGACGCAGTTTTTACCTGGTGCACAATAAAATAAAATTAAAAAAAGTCAAGTGTAGGTAAAATACTTTCCCCTTCTTCATACTTGGTTGTTCGCTATCTTCTTTTTTTAAATGTAAATGTACTGTGGTAGTGCTACGTGGAAGGTTGTTTAGCCGTGCTGTTTTCCGTACGCAACCATCTACAGTGGCGAGCAAAAATCGTGAAACCACAGATCCGGCATAAAATTTGTTTGTTTGTTCGCTGCCTCAGTGTGAAGCTGTGTAAGAATCAGCACAATCCACGTCTTCGCGTTCGACCAATGTAAACAAATTGGCAGAATGCCACGTTGCATGACTATGACGTAAGTCGTTTTAAATTGTTTGGTGATGCCGCGTGGTCCCTTGCTTTTGTGCCCGAGAGTACATATATATATACCAGATTTCCGTTTACTTCAGTAATGTAGTGTTATAACTGTTTCCTGTATTCTTGCTGCTTCCTTTTTCTTTTTTGTACCATCTTATCAGTATGCGCACATTTCAACTTCTAACGGGCTACTGAGAACTCCCAGAGCTCAAAGGCGAGTGAGCGGTTTCTTCCTGGCTCTCGTTACCCTCCTCACAGGCGCTCTCTCCTCCTCGCAGCGCATTTTTTAAAAAGACAAGTGCACACTGCGGCAGCAGCAACGTCAAGTTGGCGCTAGTTTTTTGTTTTGTTAAGGTACCCTAGCGATTCGCCGCTCTACTGGTACACGCTGTGGCCGCCGCACGGGCAGCGCCAAACATGGTGAACTCAGTTGATCGACGATGACAGGCAAGCGAGACGACGAGGAAGAGGTGGAAGTGTGACTCCAAGACGAAGGCGCGCCAGCAGACGCAAATGGCATTGCGGTCCTTCGTACATATGGACCAATCTACAGCTTTGGCTCCGGTGAGGCCACATGCGTGGCCCGCTTGGCGACAGGAAAAAATGAAGAAGCGACTGAGAAAGCTCGACGAAGAGTGCGCGATGTAAAACCAGGTGGGGGGGGGGGGTACGGGCCATATACGACATATTACAAGTGCAGACAAAAGTAATTGGAACACGGGAGCTGTGGCCGAACTACAGGCCACTGCCCCCTGGCAGCCTCGCAGAAAAAAGAACTTAAAGTTTAATTCAGGGTATATCGGGCAACGGTTAAAATCGGATTGCGCACTCGCTATCAGGGATGGCCTGAGCGCACGCTTGATTTGATCTCTACCTTCTCCCCGAGGCTGCTAGAGGGCAATGGAAGACGACTTGGCCACAGCGCTCGTGTTCGAATTACCTTTGTCCGCACCTGTACCTTAAAATGGGAGCTTACTCCAGGACATATAGCGGGAAGCAATTCCTTCTCGTCATCACAGACCATTTCAGCAAGCGGGTGGAACTGTTCCTACTACGATAGCTGTCGGCACGCGTAACCATGGGGAAGCTGGTCGAGGTGCCTACACGGTTCGGCTATCCTGAGCAGTTATCAGCGGAAAATTCGTCCTACTACACTGCCAAACTCTTCGCACATCAAGCACGTGCTCGTTGCATTTGCGGAGACGCACAGCGACTGGGGCACATGCCTTTCTGAAATTGGGTTTTCTTTTTTCTTTTTGATTCTATCTATCTATCTATCTATCTATCTATCTATCTATCTATCTATCTATCTATCTATCTATCTATCTATCTATCTATCTATCTATCTATCTGTCTATCTGTCTGTCTGTCTGTCTGTCTGTCTGTCTGTCTGTCTGTCTGTCTGTCTGTCTGTCTGTCTGTCTGTCTGTCTGTCTGTCTGTCTGTCTGTCTATCTATCTATCTATCTATCTATCTATCTATCTATCTATCTATCTATCTATCTATCTATCTATCTATCTATCTATCTATCTATCTATCTATCGATCATGACATGAACATCATGACATGTGGCATGTGTGTCATGTAGGTCATTAAACAGCCGCCTACTTGGTGCTCTCATGGTCGTTTTGTTAACTTGGTAGGTACCAAAATTGGCATAGTACGACAGGAATGTACGACGAACATAAATGGTCGGTCATGACAAGAGTATCATCACCTGGTGTCATGTAGGTCATAAAACGGCCGCCTACGTCTTGGTGCTCTCATGGTCGCTTGGTTAACTTGGTAGGCTCCCCGCACACTGCTTCGCATAACATCGATTCCCACAGGGCGTGTGATCTGCGGGTTCTCAAGTAGCGACAACATTTGAAGTACCTCGGACAGCGCTGGACTTTCGACTGGAAGTTGTTCCCTGTTGGAAGTTGTTCGCCATGCTTTTACAAGCGTGGTATAACGTTGTTAACGGCGAACTGCACGGCCAGGCTAACATGTTTCATTCTCAATAATTATGTGTTACTGTTCACGTTTTGTGGAAATCATTCTCATTATGCGGGAGAAGCTTTCTTAACGTATGCGGTGCCGGCAATGTGCAAATAAACTATACTCTCGCGCAACTTTCTTTGGCTATGGAGCGAAAGCTACGGGGGCGTAGCTTCTGCACATGACTGTATTCCTACGCCTGTAGTCCGGGCGCGCTCGGCACCGGTTCCGTTTTCTCCAACCTCGCACAACCTCTTTAGTGAAAGCATGTACAGTTAACTCGGCGTGAATCAATGTTTGTTCACTTCCGATATGTACCAAGTTCTGAACAGCGAGCCTCGCAGCTTGCGTCGGAGCTCCAAAGCAGCCGTAGGGCGTCGGTTAGAACTTAGACGCGCAACCGACGCTGGCGTCGGTTGAACCGGCGCAGCAGTCGGCTCGCTCGCTCACTCCTTTGTACATGCTGAAGGTTGCGATCTCCAAATCGGGTCGCTTGGCTTCCGCTTAGACGCTGCAAACACATTTTTTTGTGTGCTTCAACAATCTTTTGTTGCTGAAGTTGGTCAAGGGCCTCTCAGGGGAGTACTTGATTGGCAGGACAGCGAGTGACAAACACTCACCAAAAGACACGGGCGCCATATTGCGTTTGATGAATGTGCAAAACGTGCGACGGTTTCGGGTGTGCGAAAACTCGAAAGAGCAAACTAAAAATACCGATAGCTGACTGGTGAATGTTACGCTTCGTTTCAGATTAGGTGCTGCGAAAAAGAAAAAAGAGTATCGTTTTATATTTCCCACGTAAGAAAACATGAACGAAACTGCGGGACTACTTGCAGCAGCGTTGAAAGAGGCGCGCTTGGTTTCCGTAGCCTTCGCTTCACGGCCAAGAAACGTTGTCCGCGAGTATAGCTTCTCGGTTTCCGGCTGTCTGCCAAGGCGCGTGAAGGACTGGGCATTTTACTTGCGCGGTCAACACGAACACTCACACAGCAAAGTCACTATTAGAACACACTACATTTCGTAAAGGCATTGTCGCACGGAAACTACGAATGTAGCAGGTTCATGCAGCATAAAACGATTTAACAAAACTTGTTGCTGAGCCAGTTGGTTCGCGATTTAAAAACAAAGGTTACGGCGCTAAGCAGACGAGGACGAAGTGAGACACAAGCGACATGTATACGGACAAATAACGAGCTACTAATCGAGCTACGAATAACGGGATATAACGAGCTACGAATCGCCGAAAATGAGGCCGCGAAATCGTACAAGAGCCGTGCGCTTCGCCAATCACGGCCACAACAAACACCGGTGGCCGCGCATGGCGACACATGCTGCACTTGTGCTAGATTATTGCTCGCACGTACAATTGTGGAAGACTACCACAGTATAAAAATGCTTATGTACAACCCGAAGGTGTTTACACCGCCACAGAACATGGCGGACGGCACTCGCTGGGAGGGGGAGGATGCGTAGGGGGATGATGTGTCTACTTAAAACAACAACAAAACAATCCTATTCAGGGATTTTATCCAGTGTTACAATACGCATCAGGATTTCTACAGAGGCGCATGACCCTTGCTTCTCAAGAACATTTAGACACGCACGTCTAAGGATATCTGACAACGGTTACTGACGGTTACATAGTTGGAGTCCGCCGGCAATTGCTAACAGGGGTCTTTGCTGTGATGAAAGTTGCTGAAAACAAGCGCGAAAGGTGGTCTCCAAATCCACGCCTGCACTTAGAAGGCGCATGTTTCGCTGGCTAAATGCAGCGCAAACGATTTCAGGAGCCAGAAATACGTCATAGACGTCGAGTTTTGGACACCACCTATACGTTTGCCTACGTCACTTTTTTGGGAACACTTGTCGATGGCACTCGCGGAACGCGAAGGGGGAATGGAAATTGAAAAAAAAAGTGTACGGCAGTGCCCGAGGAACGAAATTTGAGCGGACGTCCGTAAGTCTCTAATGTCGAAATCATAGCTTAAGTGTGTATATTGTGCTTACGACATGGAAATATCTTGAAGCTCATCGGTAACCGTTAAACGTACTCGCCCTGTATTGTACACATAGTCGACAGATTTTAACATAAAACTGCTTATATTATGCCAGGCGTTCTTTATGTCTCTGCGTGGATGTTTCACTTTGTAATAAAAATACACTGAAAATAAATTAAGCTTTTTTTCATGTACAGTCCTTCAGCGACCGGGTAGTTGCGAATTCCGGAAGCGACTGTAGAAATGATGCGCGATAAGCATGGGAGTTACGCGAAACGAAGACGCACATAATCCTAAAACGACTCACCCACACTATAGATCGCATGGCATACACAGTGACACGAGATTGGTTAGCGCAGAAAAGTATCACAGACAGTTCTGAGTATGCTTTTTTCGGAGGAAATCTACGCAAGCTCGCGAATTCCAAGCATACCACGTCGCTCGAAGCGCATCCGTCTAAGTTGTTGGCAAGTGCCGAACATTTCTTCAAAACAAGCAAACAATTATAACTCAAAGGACTTGGTTGAAATATTCTAATAAAACGCGCCAAGAAGTACATGTTAAGGTTAAACGGTTGAAGATGGCGAAACGCGGAAGTCCGTCAAATCCCGTATGGTTTGACGCTACTTGTGAAGCCTGGATTGCGAGGCCTAGTCTATGCAGTTGAGACAGGACGGCAAACTTGAATGTCTTGGCCTCAGAAAACGTGAAGTCAAAGTTAATGCAACGGCTAAGCATTCGTCCTTGTTTTTCTTTCTAACAGAATCAACGTTCGCGCGCAAATTTTTCAGAAAAGACAAACCGAGTCTCGACGAAATTAGAGCGTAAGGCCTTGCTTCTAAATCTGTCCGTGCTGAACGCGTGACACTGCCTGCGAAGTGCTGTTTTCGTGCTCGACACTAATCAATGAGCAATTAGAACAATTTTACATAATAGAAACCGAAGCTGGCTTGCAGCAGTCACGTCAATTCGCTAATGGAAATTGAGAGAAAACAACGACGAACCTTTGCTCTGTGGAAACGATGCGTCAATCCGGCTGGCTTGCCTAGCGGTGGAACCAAAGCTGCCCGATACGCGTTGCCATAGAAACGAATGATAAGCACAACCGGAGGTGTTTGTGTTATATTCTTTTTTTGTCGCTGAACTGATAGCGCTCGGAAAAGCACGAAAGGACGTCGTGTACAGAAGGATTGCTTATAACTTCTCGTTTGTGGATCGTCGATATTCTACCGAGATGAAAGCTCTGGGACGCGGCGCCTCTGGTTGCCAAGTCCTCTTCCCATCTGACAACGGTACCGAGTGTCGCGTCTGGAAGCAAAGCTTGAACTGCGGTGTTTTGAACTGTATGTTGTGCCGGGCTTCTTACTCGGTATTTAGGAACGGGCCGCGACTGAACTCATCGCTGACTCCCCCGTGTTTACCACTGTGTAAGCAGCATGGCCAGTTGACTGAGCGAGAAACTGCTTTTCAGCAACACTCCTCGCTCAATGAATTTATGGGACGAGGAATTTATTGAGAAATACCTGTGCTCTGCAGTGGTTTCGATTAACTGCATAGAGCGCATGGGTAAAAAAATTCTCTCAGGTATCGCTGAGGAGAACAGAGCTTTCTACAAAAAAGAAAAAGAAAACCCTAAGGCACTGCGAACCCTTCAACTACTACATGGAATTAATGGGTATTACATGAATCTGGCTTGTCTTCATGCTTGTGGCTTCAGAATTTCTTATGGCAATATTTATTACAGTTCGTCTTTCTGCATGAAAAATGACGTACGACAGTGTGTTCAAACCTGCCATCAACGCCAAGTTGCGAATATTAAGTGACATCCGGGAGGACAGCGAATGGTCATGCCTGTTTACTCTCAACGAACAAGATTCTGAGCTTGAAAGAGTTAAGTGCTCAGCCTCAACTTTGCCTGCTGTTCGTGCTGCTTTCGTGCACGAGTAGCATTCGTGCCGGTTTTCGCCTCACAAGGACGTCCTTGGTCTGCGAAGGTGTCTCGGATGAACTAAGGCCGAGGCACGGCGGAACTGAAGGCGGGGGCAGAATGCAACCATTTTGATGTAGCGCCTCATGTCGTGCTCTACAAATATATGGTATGCGTACAACTTGCCTACTCGTTCAGCTGAGTACGAGATGGTTTATTCCATTCTGATCAGGGTGCAACACAGAAACGCCCACATGGTCTTAGGATTGGATTCAAGCATATCCTACGGTGCGTGTAATTAAACCTTATATGCCCTCACTACGACGCAGCTGAAACTTTGTTGTAGCCCACTGGCAACCTTGGCAGGTTTAGCCTGAATTGTCTATTGCACGGCCAAAGCACTTAAACCAACCAACTGCAGAACTACCCATACTCTTCATATTTCAAAATACGTATTAATCGGCTAACAGCAGAGGTGGTCGCTGACTGTGACGTTACCTATCGACAACAAAACAAGCTACAAGGGAAAACTGTTCAGTCATAACTTTTAACTAAAATCTGGGCACGCACGGCGTGCACGTGGCCAGCAAAGCCATATTAACAGTTTTGAACACTCCTTCCCCTTTTTTCTTTTCCGAATATCTTATTCAAGCACTTCTAAGCAGGCTATGGCTAACGACGAGTTTTATCCTGCATCTTAGGGGTGACGCGTCAATCAGTTTATCTCCCCCACCGCAGCTTTGGTCGAATAGTCGAACACATATCGCTGCTGCGGGTGGCACACGATTTCCGCCGCCGGATACCTACTGGTGAAACGCGTACACAAGCGCGCTCTCGGCTTGGTGCTCGGCTACTACGGCAATTTGAAACACTTGGAAAGACACCTACCTATTGGGACGTTGGTGGCATGGGACTGCCAGGGTCCTTTTATGAAGTCTTGGTGCGTCGTTTTTGCCTTGGTTCTTGCACAGTGAGCACCGCCGTCTGAACAAACCTCTCGCAAGCAATTTACCCCATTCGCACTAGACACCCGAGACACACCCTGGACACCTGCCTTGGGGTTGCTTGTACCATAACCAGAGGGTGTAAACCGCTCGTGGAATCGAATTCCGCAGCCGAGCCTTGTGCACTACCCACCCTGGGCACAGGCTTATTCTCCTCCTCTGTCTTAATACACAGTGTGGGAGAGCAAGCTGCGTGTGCATATGCGTTGCTAAGGGAGGCAGTTGCTGCCCTGACGAAGACGAATCTTCGAAACATCGGCCTCAATGGCATTCCTTGTTCTACCAGTGTAAATAACGTCAAGGCTCCGTTTCTCTGTGAGCTTCTCTTGTGTCGGAATTTCCTCTAGTAATTTGTTTCTGCAAGAAAGTATGACCCCAGCATGGCCAGATGGTGAAGCGGGGTTCTGTATCTAATGAATGAACAACACTGATACACGACAAGAGGACTTTCTTTTTCTCATCAAGTGGAACGTTGCAATTGAGACAGCAATGAGCCTCGCTGTTAACTGGTCCTTGCCCAAAACCGAGCGCATATTTTTTAAAAACTCAAGATTTAGGTACACGCCAATGGTTTGTTGTGCATCATGAAGGAGACAATGCGGGCAAGTAATTTTATTACCAGTCACATAAGGGGACGATCTGGTGTGGTTGCACGTACACAGGCGTACTTCCACGTCTTCCCAAACAAGCAAAGAAGTTGAAAACAAGCTACTCAAGGTTAAATAAAGCGCCAGAAATAGAGCACACAAGCATTGCATATCACACTACCGATTCACTGCAATGATAACTCTACGCTGAGAACAACTGCCTCACGCATAGCTCCAGTGTATAGTGCAGTGTTAAAAGCGTAACTCCGTAGACCTAAGTTGAAACAATAATTGTCCCTTCTCGAGGAAGTGCATGCTACCTAACACTCTCTGAAGAAGTTCTTCATGCTGTCGAACTTCGTTTTAATAATCGAAGTCAGAACGTGCCGTGCTTTCCAACGACAAGAGTAAATAGACATTTAATAAAGCGGAGGCACAACAATCTTCAAGACGATGCAGTTCTGGTAGAGGAACCCTTTGTTCTCGTTCTCCAGAAGAGGAATGGGTATGACTTGCAAGTAGTCGAACTCGGGGTTCCGTTGACCCGATGCTGGTTTCTGGAAGCAATCGGCAGCGTGTCCTGCTGTTGCCGCGTCGAGTTCGAAACATCGCCTGGCGCCTTCGTCCTGCTGGTTGACAAGCACCAAAATCATCTAGAAGAGGTAGAACGATTGTCTTAGTCCTGGCTCTTGGTAATGAACACTGTTTACTGCGGAGAAGCTCATTCAAACAGATCTTTTTGCTCTTTGTTTCCCGTTAGTGCAAGGAAGCCCCTCCGGCTCGAGCCAAGTCATTGGCCTGCAGTGTTTAAAATAAATAAATAAATAAATAAATAAATAAATAAATAAATAAATAAATAAATAAATAAATGCAAAGTACGGTACATTTTGGAGCGTGCAACGTCAAGTGCAGCAGCATTAAATTTGCAGGTATCCAGCTAGCACGCATGCGTTGTAAGATGGCAACTGAAGGATGGGAACTGAAAATATTGCGCTCGTTGAATTTTCCAGATGACAGGAGATGGCCTAAAGGAATAAAATGCTGCTAGCAAAGCCTGTTGGTGCGGTCAGAAATCAGCATGCGTTTATACACATGCTGCTGTTCTTTAGGTTAACGATCGTTAAGACAACGCAGTTCTCGCAACCAACGAATGCAGCCCTGTGAACATCGGACGAAGCATTTTCTCGATACGTTGTCAGTGGCTCTGTCCTGTGACGTCATAGAATGTTAATAAACGCAAAGAAACATCTTTCCCTTTGTGTCATCTAATCAGGCGCATTTTAATACGAAAATTGTACGACAGTATCTCTCCAAGATAATTTTCTCCGTACAGAACATCGCACCATGAGTGGGGATATTGAAAATTCAATGCTTTAGAAAATTACTATGTCGAAACATGCATTTACTGTACAGAATTGTGGATGCGCCTTTTTTGTGCGATTTTAATGTTACTTTAGAAGAAAGCTTGTTGTCGTCTCAAATGCACTGTTTGTCACCACCAGGAGGGTAGGCCTCGTCAGGCATATACAGCCTTTGGCCTCCCTCCTGATGTGGCGCTGTATGTTTGGATGCTGTATATGAAATTGAAAAAGGGAATAAACTTCTTTTCGTACTGTGCGTATGACGATGTTGTACTACTTTCTTCCCTATGGCTAGGCGTCGTATTTCCAACTTTGACCGATTGTGATTGTGTGTCTATGCTCCTCCCTTTCCTTATCTCTACTTTGTTACCACTTTACCTCCCCATCCCCTCTCTCCCGAGCGTAGGGTAGCCAACCGGATCTTTTTCTTTGGTTAACCTCCCTGCCTTTCCCCTTTCCTCTCTCTCTACCAAAGCCTACGCCTTCCGCATAGGTAATGTTAGACAACGGAGTGTGAATACTGTGGGAACGAGGAAACAATGCTTCTTGTTTTGTATTAGTGCCCGCAGCACCGTGCACAGATCTACGTCGCTCTACGTCGCGCGCAACCTGTTGGGCAGTCGGCCTCTATCGAAAGAAAGAGTTGTGCAGAATCGGCGCGACTTATCGCATCAAACCCCCGCGTAAGCGCTACCGTGCTTCCTGCGATCTATACAGCCTTTATGCGCACCTCCAAATGAGAACAACGTTCCTCTTCTTTTAATTTTTTGACCACAACACTAAAGCAGAATTTCGAGCCGTTTTTATGTGGCAGTGAAGGCCGGCATGTGGCATCGTGCTCGACACCAAATGTAAAGAAAAAACGGCCATAGTCAAGAATGTTTCGCATTGAAATGTAATTAACAATGATTATAAAACAAAATTTACGTTTTACACAACGTTTGAATAAATTACTGATTTTGCGCGGTCGTTTAGCCAATAATCTGTTGTAGTCATTTCTTCGTTTTAACAGATTCACGTTGGAGGTCAACCAGGGGTTTGTACGACTGGGGCGGTGGAAGCTGGCGGCGAGGTCCAGCAACTCGGCCTACGTGGGAGCCCCTAAGCGACTGTAGGACAAGGACATCGATTGCCGACCATCCCTAATAACCGACAACAAACATACGGCTAGCACTTCGGAAGGGCGTGGGAAGCCGCTTACACACTTTCGTTGTCATTGATCAGTCATTGCTGAGATCGGCATAAATCAGCGAATTAATTATCTTTTCTCTGTCTCTCTGTGCTCTCTTTCAAACTGCAAACTTTCACTGGGTTAGCCTCCCTACCTTTCCTCTTTCTGTATCTCTCCTTCTATGCATATTTCGCTGATTTGTCCTTTTTGTCAGGTTGATTTAATGTAATAATAGTTCCACAAAATTTTCAATATTGAGCATTGTGGGTATGCATGTTCTGTACGTGATTTGCTGCTTAGTGAAAGGTTCCTGAACCTTAGCCAAGTAAACCAGTGTAATTTTTATTGTCCAGTTCCCTTCGATTTAGTAATAGTTAAAGTCGGAAGAAATTCCTTTGTTATTTGTCAGGCAAACTTGAGTATGATGATTTGCCGTGACCTGGTCTTATCGGAAGCAAAGGTGACGCACTGCACCTGTTTCCGAAAGGGCCAACAGCTGAAGAACTGACTCCATCAAGAAATGGCAGAGCCTGCACAGTTAAATTTATCAGTGCTATAGCCTTTCAAAATATTGTACCGGAATACTAACAAGTGTGTTGCATTCCCACTAAAGAAGGGGATATCGTCTTATTAGCACAACCGAACATTCACAGCTCTTTTCATAGAACGCGACGAACTGCTTTCCTAATCGCAGGAAAATTATATGCGACGTTCACCTTGTTCTGGAAGGGCCAGGGAAGCATGTCATCGTATTCGCCGCTGCAAATTCGGCACTTGAACGACAGATGTTGCGGTGACGTCAATGAGGCAGCACGGGTGAATCCAACGGTGAACTCTACGTAATATCCCGGGGTGTTTATGTACAGTGCCCGCGTCGATATTTCCTCATTGGACGCCATTGCTGCCGCCTTCAGGGCAAAGTATGGCTGCACTTTCCAGACATACTCGAAACCTGGTGTCATCTGCAATGCAGTATAAGAAAAGTGTACCTTTAATAAAAAAAATACACCGAATCTTCCTACAGAAGGCGGGCCTTATGTCCACTACTTTAGGTATGTTTCCGGTATACTATGCAAATGAAGTGGGACTGCGTATGATTTCAAGATGTTTTCAAACCGAAACACAAACATGGGGCATATATGGCAACGTTTCAAGAAACGTTCCCACGGGAGCTCTTACAACTTTAGTGAGTACTTTAATGTTAGCATGTTTGCAGCTTTAATCGTCAGGACAGCCCACGCAGGTTCTACTCCGGTACTCGATTTTTGTAGCATCGGTAAATGCTATCTGTAAAATTCGACAAAAGTCCGAATTGGGAGTCTCACGTGCACATTTGTTCCTGTAAAGTATGACGCATAAAAATTGTTTAGTCAATATCTGCCGTACTTTAAGAACACCACGTAAATAGGCAATTATCAAACGGCGGTGCATTAGTGTTTTTCTCAGCCGCAATAACATGAGGCAAACACAGTCAGGTTACGAATGAAAAAAAAAAATTTGGGGTTTTAAGTGCCAAAATCACTGCACGAGTCATGCCTTAGTGTGGAATTACGGATTGATTTTGATAATCTGATTCTCAATATTGTGCATTCAACGCACTGCACACACGGCGCGTTTTGCATTCTGCCCCCCTCGGAATGCAGCTGCCGCGGCAGAGAATCGAATCCGAAACTATGTACCCAGCAGCGCCACGCCTTAGCCACTGGGCTAGCGGGGCGGGTCAGCCAGCTCCTCTGAGCTGCGGTGGCATTTACTTTGTGACAAGCGAAGTTCGTCTCGTGGTGTGTATTGAGGAGACGCGCCGTCATGCGTAAAACAGCTGGCATCTCAGTAGGCGAAGACTTCTGGAGATCAACACGCTTGTCACGAAAAAAACTAATTGAATATGGAAAATCTAGCGGTCAACCTTTTTCACTGCGCTTTAACAAACAAACTTATCAACAAAAAGCGCTACATCTACTGCGCATCCACAGATAACGTTTGTGAAGTTGACTTCCCTCGTGAGTCACATGGTAATCGCAACCCACCTTCAAACAATACTGACAATTCGTCTGCGTAGCTATCTTCCCGCCATGCAAATGATGTGTCTCCTTTTTACCAATGTACGGAGTGTGCTCAACAAGCGAGCAGCAATCTCGGCACATGTTGATTCATGTTCCGCTGATATTGTTATTCTATCCGAAACATGGCTTTCTGCAAAAGTTCAAAGCAGTGAAATCTTTGACTGTGAAAAGAAATACGCTATTTATCGATATGACTGCGATGTTCGTATCGGTGGGGGTGTCTTGATCGCTGTTAATGAAGAGTTTCCTTCCTCAAGTGTCCCAGTCGTGTCAGCTTTAGAAGTGGTGTGCGTGCGTATTACCATTGACAATAAGGATTGCATTTTTTGCGTGTGTTACAGACCCCCAACTGCACCCCGTTCTTTCTGTGATGAACTTCATGACGTCTTAAATAATATAGTTACGCGATACCCCACGTTGCCTTTTTTTCTGTTAGGAGATTTGAACCTTCCAAACATATCATGGCACAGTGGTACCGCCACTATCACAAAAAAATTCTTCGGAATGCGCACAGTTTCTTGGTGTTTGTTCGGATTTCAACCTCGCACAACTTGTTGATGAACCTACTCGTACTACTGCAGTTTCCGCTAATATCCTTGATCTCGTTTTTACCAGTGCACCTGATCTGGTTTCCAAACTTACATATATCCCTGGTTTAAGTGACCACTTGATTATTCATTTCACTTTGCGTGCCCATGTTTCTACTAAAAAGAGCTTTAAGGTTGTTCGCGATTACAAGCGCGCCGATACGGCTTCTATCACGGCAGAAATGGAATCATTCACAGCCGCTTACATCCCCGGTTTTGACGAACGCTCAGTTGAGGATAACTGGCAACTTTTCCAAAATAAACTACTGTCTTTAATTGACAGTTATATACCTCAACGAAGGATACCCTCAAACACTAAATCACCATGGTTCAACAACTCTCTTAGACGCCTGCGCAACAAAAAGAAACGGTTATTCCGCCGGGCTAAGCAATCAAATCTCCCCGCTCATTGGTCAACGTACCGTCAAGTGGAAAGTGAGTACATCCAAATGTCTAGTAACGCTAAAACTACCTTCTTGAATGTTGCACTGCCCTCGTTTCTTCAAACGAGTCCGCGCAAGTTTTGGAGTGTTGTTAATGGCACTAAAACAAACATTGTACTCTTAACTTACCCTGATGGCACCAGTGTTCCATCTAATCAATGTTCTAGCGTTTTGAATGAGGCGTTTGTCTCTTTCCTTAATGCCAATATCATCGTCGATTTACCGAGTGCACCAAGTTCAAACTTCCCTGTGATGGATCCCATAATAATTGACTGGGTTGGTATTAACCGGCTAATTAATAATCTGCAGATTTCGTCTGCCAGTGGGCCTGATAGTATTAATTCAAAAATATTGAAATGCACTGAGGTGTTTTCATCTGTTATTCTTTCTAAAATTTTTGCGCAGTCGTTGCAGTATTCTTCGCTCCCGTGTGACTGGAAGAAAGGAAAGGTGGTTCCAGTCCCAAAATCAGGCAATGCGCATGCTCCCGAGAACTACCGTCCCATTTCATTGACAAGCATCTCATGCAAACTTTTGGAACACATCATTTACTCTCATCTTGTTGAATTTTTGGAAACCAATTCATTTTTTCATTCCTGTCAAAATGGCTTCAGAAAAATTTACTCGTGCGAAACCCAGCTAGCTTGCTTTACTAATGATCTTTTTGCTGCATCTGACAATAACTTTGACGTTGACTGTATTTTCTTGGACTATGCTAAGGCCTTTGATACCGTAACACACGATCTACTAAACCTTAAACTCGATCAGCTTAACATTGATCCTTTAATATTAGCCTAGATTAAGGACTTCCTTTCCAATCGAACTCAGTACGTAACTGCCAATAACGCTTCCTCTGCTTTTTCATCAGTTACATCAGGGGTCCCGCAGGGATCCGTCCTCGGGCCTCTGCTCTTTCTAATTTATGTTAGCGATCTCCCTGATTGCGTGAAATCGTCTTCAATTAACCTATTTGCTGATGACTGCGTAATATATCATAGGATTAGTGACCCCGCCGATTCCACTAAACTACAAGAAGACCTTAACAATTTATCTAAATGGTGCAATGCGCGGAACACGAAACTAAACGTAAATAAATGTAAATATATGCGCATATCACGCCGCTCTAACAATACTGACACACGCATGTACTTTCTGAATAGCGCTCCTCTCAGTCAAGTCAATTTTTACAAGTATCTCGGCCTTTACATCACTCACGATCTATCATGGCACAAGCATGTTGAATTTATAACTTCTAACGCTAATCGCACGCTAGGCTACCTACGCAGAAACTTTTACGCCGTTCATTCATCTTTAAAACTGACGCTTTACAAAACACTCGTTAGATCAAAATTAGAGTATGCCTCGGCCATCTGGGATCCCCCTCAAATATCACTAACCCTCTCCCTCGAAGCCATTCAGAACGGCGCGTGCCGCTTTATTCTATCTAATTACTCTCGTCATGCTAGCGTAACACTCATGAAGCAAACCCTTAACATACCGGAACTTTCAGTACGTCGTGCATACAGTCGCCTCTGCCTTTTCCACAAGATTTACCAGAACCCGGTATTAAAAGCAAAACTTCTTACTCGTCCTTCCTACTTTTCATCCCGCAGCGATCACCTTCATAAAGTTTTCGTGCCATCTTGTCGCACGAACGCGTACTATTAGTCTTTTTTACCTCGCACCTGCAATGACTGGAACCACCTCCCCGCATCGGTCGCTACTATTATAGACTCATTGGGTTTCCAGACTGCTGTTCTCCATGCCATCTAACAAATGTTTTATTCATTCATCTGCATATTTTTCTATGTATACGTACCACTCCTTTATGTAGCGCCTACGGGCCTTGAAAGTATTTAAAATAAATAAATAAATAAATAAATAAGTAATTGTTCAACAATCGGAGCCAGTGCCGAATGCTGAACCGCTGAGAAGCACACCGTACACGATAACTAGCTTGAATGCTTCATCGAAAGCCTGCATGCCCTCGTTCCCTACCCGATGCTGCCACGACACCGAACTACAAAAGTGAAAAAAAAAATCACGATTATCTTGCAGAGAAGGTTGACTGAATACATACGGGGCCCAGACGTAACTCACGGTCGAGGCGTTCGACAGCATCTTCCGTCTCCTGAAAATAACAGGACGTGAATGGCCGAAAAAAATTAAAAACGGCCGACAAGCACCTGGCTAGTGTTTTCGATCTTTACTTACAGCAATCCGGTGTTCAAGCTGACCACTGTTCTCGCTTTGTTTCGCTCTGAGTGCCTGGCAAAAGAGAAAAGCGCTTACACTTGAGGTTTTGCGAAATTCAATGATTGGGGCTGTTACGCCAGGGTAGCGTAAGTTCAGAGCGCTGCTACATGACTATGCTACTAAGCAGTAGTAAGCAGTTGAACATATTTTGTATACAGCACTTCTGTATTCGAAGTGTGCTAGTCATGATTATAGTCACGGACACACTTTTGAGGCGGAATGCACAAAGAAGAGGTCAAGCGAAAAGAATCTGCCCAAGTCGTCCATCCAGGGAAGGAATCTTGGAAGAAAATGGTGGAATTCTACCTGAAACTCGAAAGGGCAGTTTCACCCTTTGTTCACCCTAAATTCAATCTTTTAAGGCTGAATTTTTATTTATTCGCAAAGTTTTATATACTGGAACATATTATGTAGTTATTATGTAGTTAGTTATCTGCGTGGGAAATACCAGCCGTTGTTGTCAATTATATATGCCTGTTTCTTTTAAATAAAGGCTTTAAACTTGCTCTTGTGGTAGAGCATATGGGAAAAAAAGCGAGGCCTCTTGTGAGAAAGTTTGTATCAACATAAATTTCTGCTCGGAATTTAGTCGGAGCTGCATTTTTTTAGTCACATGCCCTAAAGGAGCTTCCGGGCATCACATAGGGGAGAGGGGGTTACAGAAAACATAGGGGGTTACAGTGAAGCAGGTGAATTGTCAATAACAGTAACACAATGAAACAGACAATAAATGACCCTCGCGATTACAAAAAATAGTACAAGGTTGTAGACATAAGGATTCAGGCACAACTATTAATCGATGCTAAACGAACTATTCAGCATATGTAGATGTATCGTGGTTTATTATAGACACGACATCGTGTGGTAAAGTATTCCAGTGACGGATGACACGAAATAGTGGCGAGTGGTTGAGGTGGTTTGTACTTGCATGCTGTATTACAACATTGACAGGGTGATGTAGGAGCAGGCAAACGCGATGGGCAGGCTGTATGCAAGAGGCCGCCAATAATGACTGATTATGATAAAGCTTGTGAAAGTGAGGTTATAGTGCCAGCAGTCTTCTTTCCTCTAGTGATGGAAGATTTAGTGATGCTATCATATTAGTGATGCTGGAATGACATAAGTAGTTCCTTATAAATCGGGTAGCTTTATTCTGTAGAGTATCTAGTTTATTAAGTAGCTCTTATGTGGGTTCTGAATGAATGACGCCTATTCTAACTTAGAGCGAACCAGAGAGGTGTATGTCACAAGTTTTGTCTTCGAGTTGGCTTGATGTAAGCAGCGTCTGACAAATCCGAGTGTTTTTTATGCTTTAGAAGTCATTACATCAAAGTAGGCATTCCATGTTAGGTCAGAAGACAGGTGCACGCCAAAGTACTCAAATGAATAAACGTGTCTGCTGTGCAATCGAGAAGTTGGTTGTACAAACTAATAAGGAATGGAAATACCGTTAGGTCTACAGACGTAGAAGCTTTGTCGGAGCCCTGTAATGAGCGCAAAGGCACTTCACTTGGGTGTCAATATTCTAGGAAATTACTGCATCGGTTGTCTGAAAACTAAAGCTTCACAATAGATTTTTCTCTCTTCGAAAGTGGAATACTTACTTGAAGCTCGTTCTGTAAGGTCGACACTTGCTCTTCCAATTTAGCTCGCAATGTTCTCTCAGCGTTGGCAGATTCCTGAAGTTGGGCCTAAACATTGCAGAGATATGGAAAAAAAAGGAGGGCGGAATTCCTTAATCATAATCTATGTATCTAACAACGCATTTTACAAGCTATATCAAGTGTAAATTTAAAATGCACTTTTCACTGAAGTTTAAGAAAACATTCAAGTGATTTCGACGTGCTATTGCTTCGCCTATATGCTCGAGTTGTTCCAATTTGTTCCACCGGCAGTCTTTATTGAGGGCGAGCTCCACCATTGTAAAAGCTGGCGCTGCCGTCGGCGTGACGTGACACGAGGGATCACGTGAACACAGCATGTGCGTCGGCTGCTTCAGATACGCCGAAGCGAGCTGAAAATGAAAGTTTGAAGTCCCACCTGCGCTGCGGTTATGATTACATGGGGAGGTTTTCCCACTTGGGGTGTCCACTTGACAACACTTGAGAGCACTATAATAGGTAGTGGCTGCCTTTGAAGACATGCAACATGGTAAGCTACAGCTCGGTGCTGCAATGCCGGAGGTACACAACGGAGCACGATGTCAGGCTTCACACAGACCGATGGGACAAGAAATTGCGTGAAGCTTGGATCGGGAAATTTAGAAACGGCAAACAGTCATCGGCTACAACTCGGGTGCGTAGGAAGCACTTCCGTAAGATTTGTGCTACGGCGTCGGTGCTGCGATGTTCAGTGAGCAGCAGGAAGCGCGCACGGAGACATTCGCCTGCATGCGCTGCCCGGCTAATGTCGTGAAGCTTTGAACTATGAACACTTCGATGTTAGACACTGGCAAGTTCACCGCAATGGAACGGGAACGATAAGAAGCACGTTAAAAAAAAAGGCATGACATATGCTCATGTTTGTGTTCTCACAAACAATGAATGTATACTGGATTAAGAAAAAAGAAGCAGCGGAAAATTTCTCGCTGAGAAGACTGCTAAACATACAGTACGATGTAACATGAGAAATAATGAGACGTCCAATGATGTAGAAGAAACGAAAAGAAATATATAATCGTCAAGACGGCACATCGCAAGTCGCCGTAGGTGTCGAAGTCCCGAGTTATAACGAAATAATTTTTGAGGAGCTAAGATAGTGTCCAAGGAGCAATGGTTGCCGGTGCACTGTCAACTGCTCATACTCTGCGACCTGAAGTTCACAGCACGGTGCGAAAACGCACTCGCTGCGAAACATTGTGCGGACATGAACGCAGACGCGTAGCCGGTCGCAGTGAACCTGTGTGATCGTTGTATTGAAGCTTCATTCTGTTATGCTTCATTTTTTATACAGATAGCCCCATCATAACAACATATTTCATAGTTCGCTCTCGGCCATTCCCGACCTTCCACGCAAAAAGCCGGTTCGAGTGGCTCCATTGCGTCGACCGCGCGCAGTTGGCGTTCACTTTACGTATTCAGTAAGGTTATATCGAGATAGTATCTGTAAACCATTCTGTGCATTCTGTTTGCCCAAGATTACTATTTTGACAGTAAATAACTTCGGTCGTTTCGAGAATACTTGCAGAAATGTCCAGGAGGGCACCCACGCAGTTTTTGTTGAGTGCCGACAGCCAAACCTATGAGGACCGCTTCGCGTTATCGCTCATACTACGCAAGCAAGTCGCTTCCGACAGATGGCGACTCCGTAAGTACTTGGCACCAATAGTTACGTTGGATTGTAAGGCCAAGGCGAAGTAATACTTTGACGCTTTAATTATGCGCGGCACTTGCTATATCTAAGTGCAAAGTGTTTCATTTTCATGAGAATCGAAGCTAGGAACATTGCAACAGTTCATTGTTATGGAACACTAAAAGATTAAAATAATACTTGCCATTTTTCTTTCCATCTGTTGTATCGTATCATCGCATGTTCCCTTGACAGTATTCAATATTTGAAGGAATGAGTTCTTACGGTCCTGAAAAGAAAGAAAACACAGACGCCACTGAAACATTTATATATTGAAAAAAAAATTGCGGGAAAGCCATCTGAAGCGTTACATACATCGCAAAGTACACGTCCAGTTTCAGATGAGATAACACGGGAAATAAGCAAGTCTTCGTATTAACCAACTGGCAAGCCAGCCGCAATAAAATTTCCTTTATTTCTGATAAACACCATATTATAGCGATTCGAATTGCAGACGATTCAGAATGCAAAGGACTTGAGGGAGAATTGGCCATTGAAGTGTCATAGCATAATTTATTTTCTCATCCGCTACTTCTTTGTCTGTGAGAAGACCCAGGAATTGACCGTGCATTTGTTTTAAGGCGCTAATAAAAATTCTTGCATTTGGGAGAGAAAGTTGATTTAGAACCTAAATTTTGTCTGAATATTGCTGAATATTGTTAAATTTGAAAAAAAAATGCATACACGAAGCTTACGAATCTGTAATTCTGCACCACAAAGAAATATCGCAATTATGCAGCATACATCACTTAGGACTGTCAAAGCGGACAACTTTATTAGTTTACACCTTACGAGAACATATAAAGAATGTTTACAAGAGTCCGACTTACATATTAGTAGTGTATTGAAGAGCCACGTACAATGCATCAATTTTCCCGCTTTATATGTCCTATCACACGCAATTAACCAGATTGATGTACCTTTTTTTATTACTGAGTTGCGAAGTTGTAAACTTAATAGCTTAATTTCCTGCATTCTTGCGATTTATGAACAACAAGCCTTGCGCAGTTATATAATGAACGCCAATGTCCTAAATAACTGACACTATTCCAGGGCAACGTTATAAAATCGTTTGGTCACATTCGCTTATAACAATCGATGGCTCTAATGTTACATTAGGCCAACAGTAGCCTCTTGAACGGTTAATAATTCCTCGGGGATCAAAGAAGTTAACCGCCCGATTCTACACCCGGAAGTGCTTTCGAAGGAGTTCTTATGTGAGCGCATTTATGATGAAACAACAAAGACGTTTCGCCCATTGTGCGTTTAAATGGGTCAGCAAGCATTCATCGTTTTACGCAAGAATGTCACAGTATCCATCTAGCGATGAATGCGGACGCGCTTAACATGTCTAAAACCTTGGGTTTAGGCGACAGTAGGGGAAAACCATTTTCTGCTTCAGTGGAGGCTACCGTAAGAGACGGCTTGAAGTACTGTGGTGCAAAGCGCTGCCCACAACATGCAGTGATGTATTTTGGGTAATCCAGTTCAATGTTTAAAAGTATGTAACGTTTTTTTTTGAAAGTTGGTAGGGGATTCAACTTCTAGATATCGTCCATGAAAAAGAATGTCTTCCTTACGAAGTTCGGTGTGGGAACGGGCGGCGTCAGTGCACAAGGTGCTCTCTCACGCCTTGCCCGAGAGGAATAGGAAGAGAATCAGGCTACTTATTTTTTTTACTGCAATATAACAGGGATGGGCCTCGGTTTTTTTACTGCGCATGCCCATGGAAACAGGCCACATTTTTAGACGGCAATACTTTAAATTCGGCCCACATTTTGAGACTGCAGGTACAGACGGGAACGGGACACTTCTTTAGACTGCACCACCTTCCAAATATGCCCACATTTCTAGAACGCAGGTCCGGGATTGGCCCTCGAAAACAGCTGGAAACAGAGCCACCCGGTACGAGAAAGTCGGAGTGAGTGAATTAGTGAGTAAATATTTTATTTCAAAACAAGGTATTGATGGAGGATCTTCTTGTTAGGCAGTCACGAGCCCCTGGGCCCGGGCGGCTTCTTCAGCTCTCTTGATGACCACGGCCTGATGGTCAGGGTCGGAGCTGAGCAACACGGCCTCCCACTGCTCAGTATTACTTATTTCGTGATTTGTGTGATTTCCGGCGGGGCACGGCCACATATGGAACAGATCAGCTTTTTGCTTACAATGCTTACATGTATTAGGGCATTGGTCCGGGTAGTAGTAGTGTAAGGCTACGGGGTTGGGGTAGGTGTTCGTCTGAAGTCGTCTCCAAGCTACTTGTCGCTTGTTAGGCGATTTGTGTGCTGGCGGCTACACTGCCCTGGCTAACCTGTAGTGCTCAGTTATTTCCTGGTAACTGACCATGCGATTCCTCTGATCCTAGCGTGAGCCGTCCGGGTGCTCGGTTGGCGAGTCCTCGAGCGGCGGTGTGGGCGGTATCGTTGCCGGGTAGGGAGGAGTGTGCTGATGCCCAACTGATCTGGATTGGTCGTGGGTGTTGGTTGGTGTCTACTATGTGTTTTATGGGAGCCGAGACCCGACCTTACGCAAGATTGCGTACTGCTGCTCTGGAATCGCTAATAATGTAGTGACAATGTGTGGAGGCTATTGCCAGAGCGGTAGCCGCCTCTTCCGCTGTTTCGGAGCTTCTGGAGTAACTTCCCAAGAAACACGCAGTCATCAAAATACGAAAACGATAAGAGGACGTGTTTGGAGCATGTGCCACCACTCAGTTTCCAAGGCGATGCTCATGTCATTATTGTCATCGACATTACAACACAGACACACAACGCAGGTGCGTAGCAGTTGTGATTAAGGTTTACAGGTATAAGGAACGTTTTCTTTTGCCGAAAAAAAGACGGCATCTGCCAAACGGCTTCTGTTCAAAGACTGTTCCCCTGGTCTTCGCATAATTCCGTGAAGCCACACGAGTAGGCTGTTTTTCTTACAACGAATGAACACTTCGTGGCCGTTGCGGATAGTATCGCTGCTGCTGGGGAACGGGCGACTGCGGCAAGCTGTAAAAGCAGAGTTCGATACACCTTACCTCGTTCTCTTTTTCCAGGCTGCAGATTTTCCTAGCGAGGAGATCGTTGTGGCCGTTGCGGCGACCGTCCGCTTCGTGGCTCTCCATCTCTCGCCTGCTTGCCTGTTCCGAGAGACGATGCAACTTATCAGACAAGTGCTACACATGGGGAGTATGGCTGCTTTCGCATGCGGCTCGCACGAATTGACCTCGTGCGTGAAGGAGGGAGTTAGGAGAATGAGATCAAAAAAAGCTCATTGTTGGCCTAGTTGGTTCATCGTACTCGGGAAAAAAAGATGGGTCAGCCGACATTTCAACCAGCTTTATTTCATTCAGAGTCAGCAATACAAGCACATTACCCAACATGTCGAACGAGGTGGCACATTCACTATGAAAAAAAAACTACGTGTAAAACGGCGAAATATACACGAAATGATGGCCTCACCAAAACATGCTTTGCAAGAACCTCTACTAGCTAACAAGCAAAGTAATTGACATATAGCTCACACATGCATTCGTTACCATTAGGGGTGATATAAAACCTCTAATTTGCCGCTATCCACTCACCTTTGTCTGTTCGCGCAGTATCTTTTCCTCAGGAGCACTAGAGTTTCATGAATAGCGTATTCGCCAAAGTGGTCAAAATTATCGTTTAATCTTGCTCTGACGAATCTATTTATGCTCTAAGGAGCCTCATCTGGCTTATGTTGCCTTTCCGTGTGCTCAGTTCTCTTTGATCTGCGTAATAAGCACTACGATTGTCATGAATAAAAATTAGGCCAGAAACTCCCCACTGGGGAATTCTCATGTAGTGGGCAGCATTCTTTGCAATCATTACTCATGAAGCCTAGACTGTACACTTGAAACCAAAGATTGTTGTATTTCAAGAGATAAGCAACTACAAGTAATAATGCGTACACTAGGACGGTCTCCCCAGAAAACTCATTTTTACTGCCAATCTGGTGTTTGGCAAATGAAACAAATGCTGCGCTGTAGCGCTTTTTTTCTCGCATCATTTGCCTGTCGACAAGCTCTCGTTCGTTGCGGTCCGACATCCGAGATTCGGATTGCACGCGCAATTTTTGCGATGCCAGGCATGGTCTGTGGTCGCCTGACGCAGCAAGGCAATTTAGGAGCTTCTGACATTCCACAGAACGGTTGGATCAAAGTACACTTTTTGACAAGCTGCACCCTTTGGGGTGTATATCTGCCACACAACGATAATCGTCTTCTGCCTTGCTTGCGTTATGGTCGTATCAATCGTCACTTACAGCGCATACATAGACGAGGGACAAAAAGGACGACGAAGACAAGCGCTGACTTCCAACTGATTTTTATTTTGAGAAACAAACGTATCTATGCTGAGACACCAAGACAAAAGCGCCACCTACGAGCCACCTACGGATGTACGAGCCGCGAGCTAATAAGCCTCAGTTATCCTATGCATCTGCCCATTCAAAACTCGTTAAGATAGGTATCGTTCAGGCTTGCTTGCATAGCGCACTAAGGACCTGTCATGATTTGATAGAACCTAGTTTCAGTTCGCAGATAGCTCGGCTGAGGGCGGCCAGGTACCCAAGCAACCTTCTTGTCTCAGTCTCGGAGAACTTGCGTAATAAGTTTAGCACCGATCCTCACAGCTTTGAGCCTCAGGTACATGATCGAAGAAACAGAACAGCTGTTATCCCGTATATTCATGGAATCTCCCACAAACTTAAAAAAAGTGATTCTTTGATAGAACGCTTCTACGTTTGTCTCCGCTTTTTCGCTTTGTTTCCCTGTATTTCTGGGAGCTGCCGCTCCCTCCTTGCGGCAATGGATGAAGAAATCTCCGAGGACTTTCCTGATGTGCAGCCGTCAGGTCGGCTAGCGTCCAGGAAACGTGGAAGTGCGTCAAGCGATACAGACAGCGAGGCCACTGAGATATGTTCGGACAGCTACGACTCGTCGGACGATGACTTCCAGGTTGTGATGAGTAGATCAGCGAAAAGAAGACTACTGCAGGCATCTTCGTCGCCAAGTGCTTCTACCGTGAAGAGTGCACCGCTGCGCTGGCCGCACACTGTGCTCTTTATGCCCGTGGACCCGCCGACCAATTTGCGGCTCCTCAACAGGCAGGTTCTCTCTTCCTTACTTGAGAGAATCGCACCAAATCAGATTAAAGACGTGCGAATAAACTCGCGGAAGAATGTCCTGGCAGTTGATGTTTTACATCCAGGCACCCTACAACACCTACGTAATATAACTGATATCGACAATGTAAAGGTGCGATAAATGATTCCCACAGGCGGCGATGGTACTGTGGGCGCCATTTATGACGCCGACGTTGCCATTTCTAATGACTTGCCAACGCTGATAAAGCCAACGACAGAAGGCAATTTCATAACAAGGATTTCCAGATTGGGAAACACACGCTGTGTGAAGATTTTGTTTGAAGGAGACAGCCTTCTTTCCCGCGTCAAAGTAGGACATGTCCGCCATCCAGTACGACCATTCGTACCGAAGCCTCTCCAGTGTTTCAAGTGTTGCAAGATTGGCCACGTGAAGGGTGTCTGTGTGAACAACGTCGTGTGCCCGCGGTGCTCTGCGTCTCATTCAGAAGACGCCTGCAACGCACATGTTCTAAAGTGCCCTAACTGCAGTGGTCCTCACAAGGCCTCATCAAAGGATTGCCCGCGGATGCGGAAGGAATTCACGATTCTACAACGAATGGTGCGGGACAATTCAACGCATCTAGAGGCTGCTACCGCTGCTCGGCGACGTCGGCATCGACACCGAAAAGGTTCACGAAATTCCGAAACTGCAGATAGGTACACGCCAGCTACCGCCAGAAGGACTGTCGCATCACCACACTGCGCCACCAAGACAGATACAAGGAAAGCAAACAAAGCGGGGAGGCTCGCCCGTCCTGAAGAATGGCCTGAGCTACCGAGCGCACAACTCCCTGCTAAGTTACCTCAAAACGCACCGACTTCGACGGCTTCTGCACCTGTTGAAGCGACGCTGGCTGATGATCTCCAGGCCATCAACATTCTGCGGTCGCTCATGAATGCCATTCGCGTTATACTTGCCAACATGAAGTCTTCGTCTGCGCAAAGCGCACTACAGGTGCTGGACACTGAGTCCAGTACTTGCAGCTCTTGGTTAAAATCATGGCTCTCCAGAAGCCATCGCTTCGTGACGAAGTCCGAAACGCATCGATATTTCAGTGGAACGCCAGAGGACTGAAGTCACGCATGTCGGACTTTAGACAGTTTGTGTTCACGAATAAGTTCCCAGTCATCGTCATCTGCGAGCCCCTATCAGATAACATCAGACTGTCCGGGTATGAGTGTTTCATGTCCGCCACCCACGGAGAATGCAGCAAGATCGTCGTATTCATGCGACGTGATCTTACGTATGTCCATCACCCAGTGTCGCCTGACCGAGAAAACCAATACGTATGTCTGACAGTGAAGAAAGGAAAGCTCACTTTCACATTAATTGGAGCCTACATATCGCCCTCAAGTCGGTTGGACTGCGAGAGATTACGGCGAATCACGACGGCGACTCCGCACCCTTTGGTGATTACTGGAGATTTTAATGCCCACCACCATCTCTGGGGAAGTTCTAAGATCAACTCGAGAGGCAGAAAATTAGTGCCAGTTGCCTCCGAACAAGAACTGTGCTTGTTAAATGATGGAAGCCCCACCTTTCTGCGTGGAACTGCCTACTGTAGCAGCCTGGACCTGACCTTTGTTTCGCGCTCATTCACTAGAAAGGTCAGGTGGTTTCCGGATATTGAAACGCGGGGAAGTGACCACCTACCCACTTATCTTAGGGTTGAAGGGTTGACAAACTCCAGGTTAGCCGGCGTCACACAATGTATCGACTGGCCAATGTTCAAGTCAATTGTCGAAGGCGGCTGTCGTGATGACTTGTCCTCTAGCCTAGAGGACATCATAAAAGGTGCCCTAGAGGTTGCGAAACATTCGCTCCTGAAAACGTATACACGCACCGAATACGACATCGAGCTAGAGAAGCTTCGTGCAATTCGTCGTCGTGCAGAGCGAAGATACAGGTGCACGAAGTCTGTACATGACTTGAGGTTGGCCAGAATAACTCAAAAGAAGGTTCAGCGTCGCATGGACAAACTCGCATCGCAAAGATGGAAATCATTCTGCGAATCTTTGGATCCACGAAAACCTTTGTCTCACATATGGAGAACTGTTCGTGGTCTCCGTGGAACCCCTCAGCAGCGCCACCCTTTTAAGTCTTTGGCCCTCCACCAACAATGCAGCGTGATTGACGTAGCGGAAGCTTTCTGCAGGAGGATTGCTGGCGAAACTAGTTCCGCTGGAACAGCGACGCTCCACCACTCACAGATTTCACGCGACCCCCGCATGGATAGTTCTTTCTCCTTGGACGAGCTCGAAGCTGCACTGGCCTTGTGCAAGCGTTCATCTTCACCAGGACCCGACGGTATAACCTACCGTGCCCTATGTAATCTTGGCGAAGAGGCTCGAAAAGTGCTCCTGCTCTTGTTCAACAGCTCCTGGCAGACAGGTACGGTTCCCCAGGAATGGAAGACCAGTCGCCTAATTCCACTGCTTAAGCCTGGCAAGTCGCCTGTAGACATTGCATCATACCGACCAATTGCGCTTGCCAGTTGCATCGGAAAACTAATGGAGAGTATGGTTCTAGCACGGCTAGAATGGTACCTCGAACATTACCAGGTATATCCAGATGCAGTGGCCGGATTCAGGCGTGGCCGTTCTTCCATAGACAACGTTATCGACTTGGTGACGTAGGTCGAGCACCAGAAGTCCTGCAAAAGATTATCTGCTGCCCTGTTTCTGGATGTTAAAGGAGCGTGCGATAACGTAACGCACAAAGCGATTTTTAACGCGTTAGAGGCAGTCGGACTTGGCGGCAAAGTGTATTTCTGGATGAATACCTATCTCCATAAGAGATCCTTTTTTCGTACTTACCGAGGATGGCCCGACCTCGCAGCATTACAGTAACTGTGGTGTGCCTCAGGGCGGAGTACTCAGCCCAACGCTCTTCAGTCTAACACTAATTGGACTCACCGACATCCTGCCAGGCACCGTTAGGCTCTCCATCTATGCCGACGACATTTGCATTTGGACGTCGGCTGTGACGCGACTGCAGCTTCGCGCGCGGCTTCAAAAGTCAGCCACTTTAACATCATCCTACCTTAGAGAACAAGGACTTCTTATATCATACGAAAAGTGCGCAGCGGTGGCATTTACCAGGAAATCAATGTCTCCATACGTGATATCCGTCGACAGACACATGATCTCGTACAGCACGAGTCACAGATTTTTGGGGGTGGTGCTTGATAAAAATCTCTCCTGGACCCCTCATGTGAATTATGTCAAAAAACGCCTGACAGGAATTTGCCATATGTTTAAGTTCCTTGCAGGAAAGTCCTGGGGAGTGCCAATACACACTATGCTGCAACTGTACAGGGTCCTCTTTATTGGATTCCTACGGTATAGCCTACCGGTCATGTCCAACACCTGCAGAACTAACTTGAATATAATTCAAAGCATCCAAGCCCAAGCCCTCAAGATATGTCTCGGTCTACCGCGGAGTGCGTCAACGACTGAGGTTATTGCAGTCGCTCGCTCAAGATTTCACTATTAAAACACACATTATCATTGAAACAATGCGTGTGCACATACGACACTTCGTCTGTACTCCTACCCACCACCTAGCAAGTCTCCCAGTAGATAGGCCCCACACGACATTCAGTGCGACTGTCTTCGCGCACCGTGCCTCTTTCAGGTCAGGTTACACACCTGCGGCAAGGCCTTCCATTCCTCCATGGTGTATGCGCCGTACTCAAGTGAACCTTATAATCCCAGGACTTCAGAAAAAGTCGGACTTGCCATCATCAGCGTTCAAGCAACAAACTTTACTTCTCTTGTACGAGAAATACAGCGACTGCACACAGGTCTGCACTGATGGATCAACTACATCAACCAGTTCCGGCGGCGCTCTAGTTATACCAGCAATGAGAATAACCAAGCGGTTCAAGACTTCCCATGTCACTAAGTCTACAGCTGCAGAGCTCGCGGCTCTCCGCGACGCGCTTCAAGTGATAAATGCTGAAAGTCCTAGATAATGGGCCGTCTTTTGTGATTCAAGGCCGGCCTTGCAATGTGTGCAGTCGTTTCTCCGACATGGCACTAACGATCAGCTGACGCGCGAAATCGCGGAACTTGTCCATCACTTAATAGAAAAAGGCCATGATATCTCTTTTCAGTGGATACCAGGTCATTGCGGTATCATTGGAAATGATGACGCCGATAAGGCAGCTCGGATGTCAAACCAAGAAGACCGCTGCGTCCCCATTCCTCTCTCAAGGACCGACGCCGCGAGGCAACTTGGCATTCTAGCACGCACGATCTCCTTGGCAGAGTGGAACACCGCCCATACAAGGCGCACAAGACTGCACAGACTAAACCAGTCACTTCAACTCAAACCTCCAGCGCGTCTACACCGACGTGAAGCGTCTCTTCTGTGTCGGTTACGGCTTAGAGTTGCCTTCACGAATGCCTACTCAGCACTAATTGGAATGGCTGATACTCCTGCATGTGATGTTTGCGGATGCGAGGAGAACATTGACCACTTATTGTGCCATTGTCCGCAATTTCAAGCACAACGACAGTCTTTGTCCAACACATTGAGGAAACTAGATGATCGTCCTCTGAGTGAACAGACCATATTAGAGCACTGTCCCGACCGATCATCGGCTGAGAAGGCAGTGAAGGCACTTTTGTGTTTTCTCAGAACTTCTGGTTTGCTCGAGCGACTTTAACTGAAGTGCTGTCCGTACACGTATCTACACCCTCTCTCCCTACTTTCTCTTCCCCTTCTGCCTTCCCCCAGTGTAGGGTAGCCTACCAGACTATTGACTGGTTAACATCCCTGCCTTCCTGAATTCTACTCTCTCTCTCCCCACAAACTTAAAAAAAAATAGGACAACGAGCAGGTATCGACGTTGTTTTCTGTACTCAAAAAAAAAACTTGCCAAAGCTTTGTGTCAGAACCAATCCTGTTGCTAACGTAGTATTTGCAGTATTAATCACAGAAAAAGTATACAGTTTGTTCGAAAGGCGTTGTTTATAAGATACCCCTGAAATGCGGTAGGTCTTATATAGGACAGACAGTCTTTACGTTAGGTTACAAGAACACAGCTATAAAGTGCGCAAAGGGCGGGAAGGCTTTCTAGGTGTTCATTGCGCATAATGCGGCTGCGTCCCGATTTTTGATGAAACCACTCTCTTAGCTAGGCATTCTAATGAATGTACCAGACTTATCATTGAAGCAGCAGCGATTGCCGATGGTGACTCAGTTAGTAAGCCATCAATTGCATTAACAGACAAAGAACTGGTTTTTCGAAGGTCGCACATGCGCTGTCGTTCATCTTAGGTCATAAATTTTGAATGCATACTCATGTCGGGTTGACGCTTTGTAGGTGGCGCTTTTGTCTTGGTGTCTCAGTATATATATGTTTGTTTCTCGAAATAAAAATCAGTTGGAAGTCAGAGCTTGTCTTCGTCGTCCTTTTTGTCCCTCGTCTATGTATGCGCTGTAAGTGACGACTGATACCAGGGAATGCTTTGTCATGCTGATAAGGCGCATGCCGTTCGTTACTGGGAAGTGCAGGGCTCGCAGCGTTAAAGAAAGGAAATGCGGTCAAGACAGATGACGTTTATTGTTGTGTGGCAAGATGCAACACAAAGGATGTAATTTTGTTTTAGAGTGTAGGCTGCTCAAAGCAGTGCGGCGTGCGTGTCCATGGACGCATTCTAGGGCAGATCGCTCGAGAAACGATACTGCTTCACACTCGGGAGCACATTTTTTAGACATCGGTCTATTTGCCGAGAAGGATGCACGTTGCACTAGTGTTACAAAAGCGAGTGCCAGGAGATGTGCGAAAGGTTATCTGCATGGCATTAGGTAATCATGCGAGGTTGGAAAGAAATGTGACAATATCTGCGGAGCTGTTTTGCCTGCACTATAGGACAGTTGCAGGCTTTGGGGTGTATACTTGCCACAAAACAATAATCGTGATCTGTCTTGCCCGCGTTTCCTTTCTTTAATTCTGTGAGCCCAGTACTTCCAAGTCACGAATGGCATGCGTGCTTTCAGCAAGACAGGTGATTCTCGACAAGAAAGTAACGAGCACAGTGTTTCCAAGAAAGAAAATTCGGGCCAGACAGATGACAATTATTGTTGTGTGGAAAATATACACCCCAAAAGGTGTAAACGTTTTAAACACTGTACACACTCTTAAACGGACACTAAAGGTTAATATTAAGTCAACGTGGACTGTGGAAATACCATCCCAGAAACCTCGAAACGCTTGTTTCTTGCGAAGAAGAGACTTATTTTAAGAGAAAATGCGTTCTGAAGCGTCCGCGAACATCTAGCGAAGTTCAAATCACCCGCCTTCCGAATGAGGAGTGTTGACGTCATGGTCTCATAGTGACGTTGCGCCGTCGGTGAGTAAAACGGCTCCCGTAGACGGCGCTACGGCTTTTCTGCACAAAACGCAAACGCGCGGCCAGAAACAGAGCCAAGACAGAGCCGACAGCAGCGCGAGAGCGGAACGATGGTGGCTAGCGGCAAGGAAAGCGCGCGACAATAAGCTGGTTCTTTATTTTATAACGCCAACTTCAACGATCGTTGCAATGGACGACCTGACAACGACACATTGGCTCGCGATGCTGGGCTCGAGTTCAGCGATTTAAGCACTGATGAACGTGACCTGCTGCTGAGGGCTCGCGCTGCCGGCGTTGTTGCGTACTACTACGACGGCGGCCTGCTTTGAGAGGCACTCCACGCGAGTTCAGTAAGTCGGCGTTGAAATCGTAATCCTCTGGACGAAATTGCGGCGAGCACACTACGTGATTTTTCGGCTCTTTGCCAGCGCGCTGTGGCAGAGGTACGGCACTTAACCACTTCGAACGGAGAGGTTCGCTCGTTGGCACACAGTGATAAGTAACGTTGGATTCGCCGCTGCAACTGCCCTTGGCCAAGTTCCGCGGACCGTTTACGCATCCCACGACATCACATGGACGTGGCATTCTCGCTGCTCGTTCCAAATGCAAGTTTCGCGAGCCATCAGGACCACCGCAGCACGATGCGATAATGAAACAACTGAAACTCCAAAGCGCGCGCGGCGCAAAGTCGAGCGCGCAGAGTCGAGTGAAAACGAAACCTTTCGATCACCCATACTACTGAAGGGTAACGTCAAAATGTTATTTTTTCTGAGAATAGAACAGAAGTAGAGAAGCAGCATTTTCTTCCGTCTTATAACCTAATGAAATTATCTTTTAAATACGAGTAGTTGTGTACTAGTGACAAATTATGATCAGGAGTGCCTTCGTGATCGAGCTAGTGCCGAAATGTCGCTGGGGGGTCTCAAATCGTGTCATGCATTTACCTCAATTTCTCGGTTACTAGAGCTCTGTTCGCGATTATATTGACGCCTTAGACGTTCTAGAGCATTGCTTTATCATTTTAACTTGACTTTCTCGTAACCTTTAGTGTCCCTTTAGTCAAAATTACACCCTTTTGCCGCACAACAATAATCGTCATCTGTCTTGTCCGTATTCCCTTTCTTTAACGCCGCGAGCCCGGTACTTCCCAGTAACGAACGGCTTGCGCGTTATCAGCATAACATAGCACTCCCGACAGGAAAGTAGCGGGCACGGCGTTTTCAAGAAAGGAAACGCAAGCAAGGCCGATGATTATTTGTGAGTGGCAGGGATACACCCCAAAGCGTGTAACTTTGCCTAAGAGTGCAGTCATAAAGAAATGTACACCCTTTGAGGTGTATATTTGCCACACAATAATTGTCATCTGACTTGCTCGCGCTTCCTTCCTTGAAAACGCTGCGCTCGTTACTTTCCTGTCGAGAATGCCCTGTCATGATGATAACGGGCATGCCGTTCGTGACTTGCACTCTAAGAAAAGCTTACACCCTTGGAGTCGTATTTTGCCACACAACAAAAGACGCCATCTGTCATGTCCACATTTCCTTTCTTTAACGCTGCGAGTCCGGTACTTCCCAGTAACGAACAGCATGCGCGTTATCAGCATGACATAGCATTGCCGACAGGAGTTTTAAGAAAGAAACGTAAGCAAGGGAGATGATTATTGTTGTGTGGTATATATACACCATAACTTATATATATAAGTTTTTAGAGTGTCGTTGTTCCGGGCTTACCGTGTTAAAAGAAGGAAATGAGGACAAGACATATGATTATTGTTGTGTGGCAAAAGGGTGTAATTTTGCTTATACACGCGGGGGTACTCGCGAACTTACATTAACGTGCGATAGTATACGTGCGCTAGCGTGGTGTAATTACTGGCTGGCCGCCTGTGCACCCGTACAGCGATTCAACTGCTTCAACTGCCGTAGAACGCGCACGCGTTATCTGGAGATCGACGGCCGATAGACCAACTGCAGGCACATATTAGCGGAAATCCTTCCGCGCCGACTTGCAACCGGTTATCACATAAGCTAGTCGCAAATATTTTTCACGGGCCCATTGTTAAAGTAGTTAGGCCTACTCAGCGTTGCTTCGTAGGGTGTCAGTGACTAAATTTACGGTTTGATTCCGAATGGGCGCATATCTGTTTGCAGGGCCTGCACAGCGCTCGAAAAGCCAACAAACCTCTTCTTCAACGAAATACTGTGTACGGGATGGCACTGGTAACGTTGTTCATGGCCGTAATCTTTGCGACATAAGAGTACAGCGGCTACACGCCCCGGACGCCTTTCATAGGCTCACATCAGCCTCTTCTCGCATCTTGGAGCAACGCGTCACAAGACTAGCTTTGCATTTACACGTCGAGCATGAAAATGTCATGCGACTATAATGCGCAGACCGTGCTTATAGACACGTATTTGCAGGGATTGCGGGTAAACGCGGAGTGAGTGGGGTCTATAGCACGAACTTGCCGTGGCGTTCCCGATTTCAGAATCTTCGACCGTTATTAAACGAGACCGAACCTCACAGTGAAAGAAATCAGCGACGATTACGATACTCCCTAATACGAAATTTGAGCGCAGCTCCATATGCGTTTTCATTTCGCGATATATTCAGGCATCACACCGATCACCGCACCGACTGGCAGAGCCCCGACGAGCGGCGCTATATATAGACCGGCCACATAGCTGCCGCTTCCCGGCTACTGCCGCTTATGCAACCGTAATCTTTACCGGGAAACGCTTGCGGCGAACGCTATGCGCGAAGGCTTTCTGGTTCTTTTTCTTTCCCCCTCCCACCGTCTCCATGCAGCTGCTGCCACGGATGCGCGGACGTGAGCGCCATCTGGTGGTAATTCAAAGCCGCTTCCTCAGCTTTCCTCATCATGCTACCTCTGCACCTCTTCCTCCGCTTTCCTCCTCGCGCTCTCTTTCGCTGTCGCCGTAGTCCATCCCCCGCTGCACTCCGCGTTCGCTTTTTCACCATTCGCTCTGCTAGTTCACACGGTTACGCCGAGGGACAACGCCGAGGCAAACCGACGGTCAACACAAGAACGGGCGCCTCTGAGCTGAGCTCTAAAAGGTGTGTGCCCTTTACTGTCGGCGTCGACCACGGTCGCCCTGCGCTGTGCTTGTACGATTGCGCAGAGCGGCGAGATCAAAGGACGTGATGCCAGAGCCACATTTTTGTCTGCCTCGCAAACTGGGTTTAACGAGCTCGACAGTAATCTACACAACGGGCCTACGAACAAAAATGTTGAAATCCTCGTGTTTTCTTGACGAAAACCTGCAAGGAATACATTCGAAGCCATAGAAGATTGCCGTTAAGCACAGTGTGGCTCACTTTGAAACTGAAAAAAAGAAATTACAACACAAGTTCACTATTCCGTCAGGTTCTAAGGGCCCCCCCCCAAAAAAAACAAGCAAACTACTTGCCTTCATTCATTCAACACAAAATGTTCAGATTTTCAAATGAACTGAGCTGTATGATCAGTGCAATCATGACAGTAATGTGGCGTGATTAGTAAGACTAGGACACACCATACTCAATTTCAAGCTCAAACTGAATTTCCAAGTCACTCGTAACTAACAAATTCTTGTTACGCAACGAAATAAGAGTGCCGCGCGTACATGAGACTTCTTGTTCTTTTGTCGTAGCATTCCATTGCAAATCCATCATTCGGTATTAGCACAACTTTAAATAAAAATGCCACATGACTAGAACGCCCAAAACTTTAGAGAAAAGACAACAAGCAAACGTCACAGGTTGTCACGTAGGCTCCCGCCGCGGAACAGAATGCAACATTTCCGTTATCTATTTTGTTTCAGCATTCCTGCTAAAACATTTATCGTCGTTTTAGTTTCGATAATATGGGATATTTCATTTAGCACAGGGAAAACAGAAATAATACTTTACCAGAAGGTTATTGAGAAATACTTGGCTAGTTTTTAATATACGAAAATACGAAATGGTTCATTTCGAATACGAATAGATAGTGTATTCGATTATTCCCCCAAACCTAATTCTATCATATCGGCAGTCACACTCAAGTTCATTCGCAAATCTTTAGCAGCATGGGAACTTTTTCTTACCCTGTAGTCACAGCCCAATTGTTTAAACGAACAGCCGACAGGCACGAGCTGACACACAGCCATGTGTTGCCGCTCAAGCTGAAAAGGATAGGGAAGGGGTACACGTTATTGAAGAGCAACCTCGCCGATTCTACTTTCTGGTAAATAGAAAAATATAAACATGCTCGCTTTGAGTTCAGAGAAACAACTGTCATAATTATCGCCTTCTTATGGCGATAGCTATGTCTTTTCTGAATGTGCACTATATTCACGAAATAAAGATTATTATTATTATTATTATCTTCTTTCCCGGTCCTCTAATCGATCTGGCTCGACTTTCAAAAGCAACGAATGCTCGACGCGAGAAGAATTAACAGAGGGAAGGGTTTGCGCCTTGACCATATTATTCGGTTCTTGATCGTTAACACGGGGTTCGGCCGCTGACTGCTTATTTTCATTGCGCCCCATGGGAATGCGGTCTTTTGCGGACACACACACACACACACACACACGCACACACACGCACCCACACGCACACACACGCACACACACGCGCACACACGCGCACACGCACACACACGCGCACACACACACACACGCGCACACGCGCACACACGCGCACACGCGCACACACACGCACGCGCACACGCACGCACACGCACGCACGCGCACGCACGCGCACACACACGCACACACACACACACACACACACACACACACACACACACACACACACACACACAGAGAGAGAGAGAGAGAGAGAGAGAGAGAGAGAGAGAGAGAGAGAGAGAGAGAGAGAGAGAGAGAGAGAACAATTTTTCAGGATAGCTACAGAAATCAGTCAGTACACTCACGGGCTCAAAACATGTTTTAAGCACTAAACAGGAGAGTAAAAATAAAATATGAAGCGAGAAACTGCGACGTGCCGAATTATCATTGCCGTTGAGAAACATCTCGGGATTAACAGCACAAAATCAGACGAAGACAAGGGAAACACAGAATAAAGCGTTCTGCTTTCCTCTGTTAGTATATCCGTAGTGCATATTACCAACAAGCCAATGGTTTCAAGCATTCAAAACAAAGAAAAACAAGGAAACAAGCTAACAAAAACATTCTTCATAGCTATACATCACCTCCTCGTGGGTCTTGAAATGCTTTCCGCAGTGCTCACAGGTTCCAGGACGCTGGTCACAGTTCGCTTCGTGCCTCTGAAAAATAATAATAAAAAAAAGGAACGAGTGAGAGAGGCAAACGGGATGCGCTCCAGTAAGTACAGTGTTTCCTTCGTATACTTGACTGTGGCGCGAAATAGATTTCGTAGCCACTTCAAGAAGGATGATACCAGATATGGCATTCCGGTTGTCTTTTCGGCTCCCAATAGGTGGCTCCATTGTGCGCCCGGTCCACACGCTATGGCCCACGGCGCTGCCAGAAGCAGCCCACCAAATCTTTGAGGGACTGTGTTGAAGGGGTGGTCTACGAGATACCCCAAGATTGTGGCAAGTCTTATGTTGGACAAACGGGACGTTCTATTATTGTTGACAGACGGAGGGAGCATGCTAATAGTATCGGTAAGTGACAATGCGCATCTTCCTGGGCACTGTAAAGCCTGCGGTTGTAGGCCATGCTTTGAGCAAGTATTGATTCTTGGAAAGAGTAGGCGCCAAAGTGCAAGGGAGTTCTTGGAACCGTTTAATATTACAAAGAAAGGGCCTGATTGCGCAAGCGATACGTCTATCCTATTGTATTCTGCAGAGATGTGCTTTATCCAAAGTATGTTATCATGATAATATTGTTCTATGTCACACCTTGGCTCTCTGCTCGGAAGTTGCCCTTTTTTTCTTTACGTTCATTCAGACTGTCATCCATCAGTTGGCAGTATGGCACTTCACTGTCTTCTTTCTTCCGTCGGTTTTCATGAAATTTATTTTGCGCCACAATTAAGTTCACCTACAAAATCTATGCACTAACTTGACCAAGAAGCAGTCCTTTTGAGTACAGTGCCTTATGCTGGCGACCGGTCAATGAGTAATACATTTTATAAGAGCGAAAGAGATGGTTATGCATGTAAACAGCGTGTTGTTTTCATGCCTACAGTGGAAATTGTCAAAAGAAACACCGCAGGAAAAAAAGAAACAATGCGTTGAAAACAAAGTGGTTTACAAAAAATGATAAAAGGAAATTGGTAGGTTTGTGCGGTTATTGGTAGTATACGTAAACTGTTGATGTCCCTAAATACCGTGGGGAAGTCTAGGCGCCGCCACGCCCCCAACTTTCTGAGAGCAGCTGGCACATATTTTAGCGCGGTCGTCGCACTCATCATGATCGTCCAGAGCCCCAAAAGTCCGGGCGAGCTGAGAATGGGAATAAGTGAAATAAATTGTAAAGACGCAGCTAATTGAGTAAATGAAATGGAATGGAATGCATTAGATGTAATGTAGACAATACGGCGCTTTTACGAGTGGAAAAAGACTTGGTTTCTTATCGTATGAAGTGGGCTGATCCTCGAGACAGTGCAATCTACGGTCCCGTGGTTCACGTGGTGGGGATCTCCGCATCCTGCCATGGCACGCGCTTAACCGCTGCTCTGCGAACCACTGTGAGGAAGAATAGCTCGCTAGATTTAAATAATCACTTCCTGAGCGCTTCTCTTCACATAGATTTGCACGTGCCCGTTGGATCTGCATAATTTTAAAGCATTCATAGTCTCTCTTCCCTCGGTTTTGCGGATGCCGATGGACGCTTCCTACTCTCTCACATGATTAGCCACTACCGGACATTGTTCAAACGGGCTGTGGATATAACGAAAACTGAGAGGGGTCTGGGCGCCTCATTGCTTTTTCAACAATGCACAGGAGGCCCTGTCCAGGGAATGGGCTTGCAAGTACGTTCAAGAATGGCCGGTCTCTTCTTTTTTTCGAGGTGTGTGAGTGACATAGGAAATTTGCGTTTACCCTTTGACATGATTGAACGTGCAAAAATGAAAATCATACTTACCTAAGCAGCCGTCTGGAGTGCACCAGAGATTATAAGTCTCCTTTGGCAGGCCGTGAGGGAAGAGAAAATGTGCGCAAGTACCACGTCTAAATAACGCCTCATTATTTATCAAATTTTTGCGGAGCCTCCAGGCCACAAAAGAAGCAACGGGGACATCAAAGTTGGAATTCGGGCTTGTCATTAGGCTATTGTTTCATAGGACCGAATCACGAGCACACATGTATTTCTTAGTGCAGAGAAAAAGCAGGACAGAAAGAATGCCATACGCCCTTGTGTACTAGGAAGCGTAAGACACACCCACCTGGCAGTCAATGTGCGTATGCGTGGGCGTAAACAGTCGTCATGGTTCTGTCATCATTTTATCGCCTTCGTTTCGATGTGATCAATTCTTTGTTGCTAAGCTGTCGTCAATGTACGGTCGTCTTCACTATGCCGTCATCATTGCGTTGTCGTATTGTCACTTGAAAAAGTGAGTACCAGCGAAACACAAAGGACGTGCACACAAGGAAAAGGTGTCAGACTTGAGCGGATGCTGGACTTTCAACTGTACTTTATTGGGAGAGAGAGAGAGAGAGAGAGCAAATGATAAATTCACATTGCGGCACATAACCTCCGACGCATGCGCATCTTCAGCTCCTCCCAATAGATGTGTGTAGATAACACCTCGAAAGTACATTGCTGCGCAAAAACAGCCGACACGTGTGAAACTTCGGGAGGAGCAGAAGTTGCGCATGCGTCCGAAGTTATGAGCGGCAGTGTGAATTCCAACAAAATATAGTTGAAATCCCAGCATCCGTCCGTGTCTAACGCCTTTTTCTTATGTGCGCGTCCTTTGTGTTTCGGAGGAGGAGGAGGAGGAGGAAAAAACTTTATTCTTGTCCTGTACAAGGTGTTGCCACCCGCCTGGCTAGTCCCATGTTGGGACCGGGAGGTCAAGCCTCCTAGCCCTATCACGGGCGTACTGGACAGCCAGGACTTGAGGGATATGATCTGGAGATCTTATCATTCCTAAAAACCGATTCCGGGAAATGCCAGGGCCGAGCGACCCACACTCCCAGAGCATATGTTCAAGCGTGCATATCTCCTTTTTGCATGCTTTGCATATAATATTCATGTCTGCAATGTCATACCATTCCTTTATTTGTGCAGGTGAATAATAAGACTCTGTTTGTAATTGCCTAAGTGTAACTGCTTGTGCTCTGTTTAGTCTATAGTGAGGGGGTGGAAACTCCCTCCTTCCCATGTAGTAATGTTTTGTAATTTCATTGTATGTAATGAGGGTATCTCTCTAAGTTCTCCAATCCAGCAGAATCAAAACCATATGTAGAAGCGGCCCGGTCTGTAAGGTCGCGGGCGACGCTGTTGGCCGATTCATTTGGATTGACAGGAATACCATCAAGTGAACCAAGGTGCGCCGGGAACCAATAAATGAAACGCGTAACATTTGTTTGCCTTTTGTTAATTATTTTCGCAGCCTGTGGGGCAATTTTTCCCCTATTGAAAGCTCTAATAGCTGTTTTCGAGTCGCTATAAATTTCTGTAAATCTATCGTCTGTTAGTGCCAATGCAATGGCAACTTGTTCAGCGACTTCAGGTTTGCTAGTGTAGACCGTGGCGCAGTTGGTGCAATTGCCCTGATGATCCACTACTGCCGCCGCGAACTTAGTTCGATCGTTGTAAGCAGCCGAATCAACAAAGCAGGCTCCTCTGCCCCCTTTATCCATTTTCTTGATTAACGCCCTGGCTCGCGCAACTCTCCTGTTGATGTTATGTTTTGGGTGCATATTCCTGGGTAGCGGTGCGACAATTATGTTGTCTGCGAATTCTTGATTATTTTAGTGTACTGTGCTGGATCCGTAATCGGGTTGATCATAATCTTGTCCAGGATTGATCTTCCCGTGCTGGTTGTAGATAGTCTCGCTATTTGTGATGTTTCTTGAGCCTCCGCGATCTCCATGGTCGTGTTGTGCATTCCTAACTTGAGCAATTTTGCAGTGCTGGTTCGAATTGGGAGCCCCAATGCGCTTTTAACAACTTTCTTGATCGCTGAGTCAAGCTTCTTGAGTTGAACCTGCGTCCAGTTGTACATGGCAGCGGCGTATGAAATATGACAGAGCACGAAAGAGTTGATTAACCTGATGAGGTTATCTTCTTTCATGCCCTTGTGTCTTCCTGCCAGGCGTCTGATCATCCTGCACGCGTTATCCGTTTTAAGGGTGATTTTCTTGACCTTCGTATGGTTTCCACCGTTTGCGTCAATGAAAAAGCCTAGTACCCTGATCACGTTGACTCTGGGTATATTGGCACCATTTTCTGTATGTAGGTGTATATTGCTTTCCGATAGAGGTTTCCAGCCCTTAGGCCTGCCCCCTTTTTCACGTCTATAAAGTAGCAACTCCGATTTATGTGGGGAGCACCTGAGTCCAGTGGGTCTCAGGTATTCTTCCACCGTCTTGATCGCTTCAGTCAGTGCGTCCTGTATCTGCCCTTCACTGCCACCGGCACACCATACAGTGAGATCATCAGCATAAATAGTATGGTCAATGCCCTTAATGTTGCCCAGCTTTCTGGACAGACCAATCATGCACAGGTTGAAAAGGACGGGAGAGATCACCGATCCTTGGGGGGTTCCTCGATCTCCGAGCTGAACCACTTCCGAGTTTGTGTCTCCGACCTTTATCATCGCCGTGCGTGCTTCAAGAAAGGATTTGATGTATTTAAACATCCTCAACCCGAGTCCAATGTCTTCTATTGTTTTGAGGATGTACTCATGCTTGATGCTGTCGAACGCTTTTTCCAAGTCTAATCCCAGTATAGCCTTAGTATTTCTGGAATATCCGTCGAGTATGTGGTGTTTAATTTGCTTCATGGCATCCTGCGTGGAAAGTGCGGACCTAAAACCCAGCATGTTGTGGCTGTATATATTATCCTCTAAGTGGTCCTTTAGCCTGTTAAGGATTGCGTGTTCAGCGACCTTCCCCACGCATGATGTAAGTGATATTGGCCTTAAGTTGTCCAAGCTTGGAGGTTTACCCGGTTTCGGTATTAGTATAACTTGTGAAGTTTTCCATTCTTCTGGCACTTCGCCTGAGATCCATGCTTCATTGATGAAGTCTGTCAGCGATTCAATTGACGGCTCATCGAGATTGCTAAGTGATCTGTTTGTTACTCCATCAGGACCGGGGGCTGACTTTCGATTTAGTTCACTTAACACCCTCCGGATTTCGGATGTGCTGAAGGGTTGGTCGAGTTCAGGTTGAGCGGCTCCCCTGTATTTTGATTGAAGTGGCTGGTCCTGCTCATTTCTAACTGGTAGGTATTTGTCAATTAGTTGTTTGGTTACTGTTTCGATGGGCTGATCCTTAAGGGCTATGTGTATAGCTCGGGCAAGGCTGTGTCTCTGGTTGGATTTAGTGCCTTTTTCATCCAGCAGATGCTTGATCAAGTTCCACGCCTTACCGTTCCTTATTTGCCCATCGATTGACTCACAGAACTCGTCCCACTGTTGCTGGCAGAGGGTGTTACAGTATTGTTCGATTTGTTTATTAAGTTCTGCGATTCTTTTCCTCAGTCTACGATTTAGTCTTTGGGCCCGCCACCTTCGGGTTATGGCTTCCTTGGCTTCTATTAAGTGGGCAAGTTTCGAGTCCATTGCCTCTACATTAGTGTCTGTAACAATTCTTTTGGACGATGTTTTAATGTCCCTTCTGATGCCCTCACACCAGTCTCTGAGATTGAGTTTGGTGGTTTCTTTTCCGCTTTGGGCTCTTAACTTACGAAAAAGGTCCCAATCTACGACCTCGAATTCTCGAGTTCGGCCTTTCTCTACTTCCAGTTTGACTTCTATTACGTAATGATCGCTGCCAAAGTTCATGTTTGTGTTAGTCCATGAAACATGCTCTGTGTTCTTAATGAACGTAAGGTCAGGTGTGGTGTCTCTGCAGGCAGAATTGCCAACCCTTGTAGGATGTGCCTTATCCGTGATTAAGACCAGGTCTAGCTCATCCGCGTGGTTCCACAGATTCCTGCCCTTGGCATTCGTAGTAACGTAGCCCCATAGCTCGTGGGCTGCATTGAAGTCTCCTAATATAATGAGAGGTCTACTTCCAGCTAGATTAGTAGCCTTTTCGAATAATCTCTTGAAGTGTTGTTTCTGGTGTTTCGGATTGCTGTAGATGTTGAGTACGAATAAGCTATTGTTCCTTTGATTTTTGTGTGAAGTTGGTACTACAACCTCAACCATGAGGTACTCTAGGTTTTTGTCTACGATGCCTAATTCATGTGGGATGTGTGTAAGCTGCTTATTTACAAGCAAGTACAGGCCCCTACCGAAGGTTTGACACTCTATGGCTCTGTATCCAGTGAGCGTGACATATCCATATCCTGTCTCTTGAAGTGCGATAATATCCGGTTTAGACTGAAGTGACCTAAGGTATTGCTGGATGATATTACGTTTGTTATTGTACCCCCCGCAATTCCACTGCCATATTCGAAATTCCTTCTTATTATGAGCCATATTGTATATTCATCTCCCCCACCTGGGGAGTTAGTGTAGCTCTGAGGAATGACGACCCGCATTGTTCCCTTACGTCCATTGACATAGTCATCATTTCCAGGGTTTTGATTCTTTCGCCAAAAGCTTTCAGTCCCTCCTTAGGGTCATTCAGTGCCGTCTGTATTTGGCCTACATTCATTGTTAACTGTGAGACACTGTCCATAAGCATCTGCATGTTGTCTTTGAAAGACGCCAGCGCTTGTTTGACTTCCTCCATCTGTGTTTCAGTGTTCTTGAGCTTACTTTCAACAGCCCTACGCTTGGCTGACATGAGTCCCTCACCAGCAGGCGCGGGGACTGGGGCTTCCTTGCGTGTATTAGTGCTATCTTTGTTTTCTGCTTGTTTAGCCTCGCTTAAGAGTTTCCTTATTGCCGTCATCTCTCTAATCATGTTCTGATTCATTTCCTTTAGTTCTGCATTCTCTTTCTTGAGTCTTTCTATTTCACGATCCTTACTTTGCTCTGGGGGTGGGTCACAAAGCATGGCACTTACCGGATCGGTACGCGCGTCGTCGGCCCAGATAAGTCTTGTCTTATTGGTGTCCCGGTGAGGAGGCGTCTTGTCCGCTATGGCTGTTCCCTTGACTTTGTCGGCCCACGTGGATCCGTTGCTTCCTTCCCCGGGTTTCGATGCAGCCTGTTGACTCCGATCTCTTGATCCGGATGGCGGCCTGGAATGGGATCTGGATCTGGGTCGGGATCTGGACACGCTTCTTCCCCTGGAGCGCGAGCGACTGCGGGACCTGGACCTGCCACGGGACCTTGATCTTGGCTGCGGGTCGTTATTCTCCTTGTTGATGCTGGTTGCTAGTGCTCTTTCGTTTCTCCGTTTTCTGACCACGTATGGAGTTGTATAGCGCTGCTTACACATTTTGTCCGCCGTTGGGTGTGGGCCACCGCACAGTTCACACCTGGGTTGGCACTGATGTTTGTCAGACAGATTCACTGCACCACAGCCTCGGCATATTCTCTCTTGTGGAGACGGGCACACGTCAGCTCTGTGACCGAGCCGACCGCAAGCGTAGCATACGTCGACTTGTTTCCTGTATAGTGAGCACCTTACAAGGACCGGGCCGTATCTGACGAAATTCGGAACCTTGTGTCCATCAAAGGCGATGATCACCGTCCCGGTATTCTTGATTCTTTTAACGGCGAGAGCCAAAGGGTTTCTTGAGTTTACTATGTTCTTCTCCAGCTCCGTCGGGCCATCTGCTAAGTCAACGTTCCTTATCACTCCCTTGCACGTGTTGTGAGGTGCAGCCTCATATGCATTGATCTCGAAGCTGCATCCATCCAGGTTAATTGACCTTATTCTCACATATTTCTCAGCATTCTCTCGTTGAGGCGTACTGGCCACAATTATGTTTTGGTTGACGTTCGGGCATATGATGTCTGATGCAATGTGGTCCGAGCTTAGACCAGCTGCTTCAACGATGGTTTTACCTATCTTGGTGGAGCCAATCTTGCTTATATTGAGGCCGCCGCGTGGTCGGAGTATGATTTTAAAGTGTTCTTTCGGCAAGTGTGGCATTCGGGACGCCCTGGCGACCCTGTTCTTGACTCGACTGCCGTTCTCGTATGTTCTAGGCGACGTAGCCATATGAGGCCTAGCTCCAGTTGAATTGCCGCTAACAGCGAATCTGGTCGAAATTCGCCTAGAAACTGCTGCCTGCCATCCGTACTCTTCGGTGCACTCGTCGGGAGGTAGTTCCTCCCCTTCCATCATGACTTGCATGTCTGACTCGCCTCCAATTGCCACACTCAGGCAGCACCTGGCCTAGCGCGGCGGCGATGGTGCCGGCTCAAAAAGTCTCTTAAGATGCGAATAGTTGACCCACCGTAGAAATCCTGGTGTCGCCGTGATCCTCTCGATGCTAAGCGTCGATTGATGTAACCGAACCAGGGATACACTGATTAACGGGTCGAAACCGATGTTGAAAGCGGGAGTCGATCTTTTTCCATGTTCTTCGATGCTTCTTCTTCTTCTTTCGTCTTCATTTTTCAAGTTCATCATGCACCAACTGGCCCAAGAGCTTGCACTAAATCCCATCATATAGTTCTCATCACACCTTCGTCCTAATACTTTCGTCGTGTCGTCATAATCATAAAGCCGTCGTATCACTCTCGTTATTTCGTCGTCATCAAGCCAGGCTGGCGTTGCGGCGTCGTCATGTAATCAGTGTCATGCCTTCGTACCTTCTCCTCAAGCGTCGTGGTCTCTCCATCATCATCACTCCATCATCGTCATTCCAGCTTTTTCGCAATTCAGTCCTTTAAGCGTCGTCATTCCACCAACGTCACGCGTCGTTGTCCTCATTCTAGCATAGTCATTACACTGTCACTTCACCGTCATCATTGCTTCGTCGTCATGCGTGGGATCTGCATGCCCGAGCGCCAAAATTCATGTTGGCGAGGTCTTTCTCGCTGAAGATGTGTCCAACTTGGCCATGTGCTCTATGCCTGTCGATGCTCGCTAACGAACTATCATTCTTCGCGAACTGAAACCGTCCCTTAAGCCGATTTCACCAACGCGGAGGGGGGGGGGGGGAGTTTTTTTCGCGACTACATCACAATAACCTTTACCTCGTCCTTTTCTCCCCGTATCTATTTCATATGTATCCGAGTGGGAGGATACAGAACGCCAGTAAAGGCAGACCGGAATGGTTATACTTTAAGGAAGAACCCGCGCCAGCTGGCCGTACGATGGTCAATAACCAACTTTAGCGTGGAACAGAAGAACGCAAAAGGAGGCTTGGATAACGGACAACAAATGCGCGGCCCCCTACCTGCATCACGCAGGGCTGCATGCTTTCATTTGTTGTCTTCTTTGAGCAATGTTTTACGGCACATGATACGCAGTGTAAAGTTCCCGAACGAAGACAACGGAAAACATCAATGACTAAACAGAAAGACAGGACAGGCGATGACTAAAAACTGTCGATTTGAAAGTCAGAGGTACGAACAATCAGTTTGCGCATAAGCGCGGCATTGCGTCCATCGAATCATTAACATTCATGACTAGAAACAAAGCACGAAGAAAGTACGAAGACAGTGAAGGCATAGAACAAGCGCTTTCGTATCGACTGTTTCAACATCCTTTTGGTGATGTAATCAGTTTAACGTAACTTATAGTCCCCATTAGCGTTTTGTTTTTCTTAATGTATTCCACGAATGCAGTATCAATACCGAGTTCGAGATCTAGTTTGCCTAGCAATTGTCGAACATTTTTGAGTGCCAGGAATCGGGGGCTTTATTGGTATGGTATGCAAAATAATGTGCCTCACCAGTTTGTCGCGGGCGGCAACGTCCACGCCACAGAAATTGCATTCCAGGTATCTCATGGGGCAGTCGTTCTTCATGTGGTCTCCTATGGTTTTGATATCCTGCAATGTTCCGCAGAGAGTGCACGCCACTTTTCCTTTCAGGTTGCAAGTCTTGTAGTGATCCTGCAAAGTAACAGTTCATAGCGCTCGAACAAGAAAGAAAGATGACTGCAGGGAAAAAAAATTAGTGGCAGCTTAATGGCAAGTTAGCGTTGCGTTTGAACTTCTCGGTCCGTGTTCGAACTGTACGCGGGTTCGGCTAACTAGGGTATGACTAACATGGACGGAGGTAGGCCAAAATTTTTGGCGCCCTGAAACGCTTTCACACGCCGTGTATGGCCTGTAGTGACCTCGTGCAGGCGTCACTAGACAGCCCGTAAAGAGAAGGGCCCGTAAAACGAAATCAATTTTAGGTTTCAGCACTGACGTTGCTTTGCAAGTTTAAGATTTAATAGCCTGAGAAGATATAAGATAAAAGGCAAGCACTCGGAATGTTATGCTTCATCAGGTACGTTTGTGGGCTGCCATTCTAAAAATGCTGGGTAATTATTTAGTTAGGAACGAACGACCTGGTATTGGCAGCTTTAGTGATCGAATAATGTCGCAAGGAACCCGCATATACTGCTGCGATAAGCATATGGCATATATATGCCTAAATATACGTGTAACCATTGTGTACATGTACATATTGAACATCATTTTATATACGTGACAATTAGTTTATGTGCAATTGTGCGATTCCGTTGGTCTACGTGGTTATATGTTAGTGAGTGAGGAGTCGGGCACTACTTCAGAAACGTGCCGTGTATACAATGCTTCGTTCTTTGTACATGTTATCGTCTTGCTGGAATTGTGCCGTGATTGTGACTCAGTGTTCGTATCGTCTCTTGTTGAAATAAACTTTTTGTGAATACGGCGACACCTGGCCTCGTGGATCCCTATAATCGCTATAGTAAAAAAAAATTAAGAGGCGTGGACCGTTACGACGATGTCTTGGGCGTACAACCGTAGTAACCAAAGTGGTTACGATGGTTGTTTGCAGGTAAACGAAGATTAATACTTACAAGAACGTCTCGTAATTTGCCGTTAAAACGGCAAGTCTTCGTTCGGTTAGGACAAGCTGACTGCGCGTTCTCCAAGATGGCCCATTCTTCCACATTTTTCTTCATCTGTCCGAATAAAAATACGTTTTGCAATGTTTTTTTTTCTTTTGAAGCAGAATATAAATTTTAACCGCTTCTCTGTTAGATAGGTTGCAAATATTGAAAGGGATCGACAGCCGCCAAGGAGAGCACATCATGCGATTCTAATGAAAATGAAATCACCACGATATATGGAGACAGAATCGAGCATGCTGTTCGCGGTTTAAGTACGAGTTGGAATTCTTCATTTTCACAGGAGGTCGCCAAACACGGTAGGTCATGCCTCGTTGAGGGGAAACCTTGGCGCTATAGCGGCATGCTTACCAGCGGAACATCAGATTGCTTTAAGTAGGTCGGCTGCACCATATTTATTGTTTGAAATCGTAGCCTTTATACCGTATATGCGTTTGAGCGTTATTTGCTTATTACGCTGACCTGTACACTAACGTATTTGAGGCAATAGTGGCACCATTTGCGGCGACCATTTAGTCGGTGAAGAAAGAAGGCTTCTCGGCTCTGCCATTGCCGCTGACA